>NC_137276.1:16614166-17965000 GCF_054371585.1 Giraffa tippelskirchi
AAGAGTCAGACACAACTGAAGCAACTTAGCACATACGCATGCAAAGGACAAGAATAGAGATTCAAGTCAATAAATGTCTTCACGCTAGATTGTCTGTGAGCTTCTTTCCTTTGTGGGTTTTAAACTTTCATTCCTTCGCATGCTTATAGGTTGTCATTGCACAGAACTGTGCCCTTGATCATAGTGTGTGACCTGATTAACATATAATCTCCCCAGCGTGAGAAAGGAAACTCAAGTTTAAGTCAAAGTATGGTTTATGATGTGTTCGTCACAATATCTTATTTGCAGATAATAACTGGTGCTAATATTTTATTCCCTGCATCATTAATAGATCAGGAATCAGCCCAGTAGAGCATAAGAAGCACGCTGACATGACAAATGGTTGGAGGAAAATTTCTCTGATTCACCCAAAGTTATCTACTTTGTCCTACATTAATGATGAGAGGAAATATGTTGCCAGGGTAATAACAGAAGACTGTTCACAGGCAGTAAAGGTTCAATATTTATTTTAAAAAGTCACCCCATTTCTGCCAGCACAAATGGAAGGGCTTTCTTCTCCGGAAATGACATTTTGAAAAGAGTTTGTATTTTGAGTTAAAAAGATGTTTTGTTTTTCAGTGTTATTCCACTTCAGAGAGTTTAGCTTCTTGCTGGTGAAGTGTGGGGGTGGAGTGACAGCTGAACCAAGTCGGGGAATGTGACTCTTCCTGAGAAATCAGCAAGAAGTACTGAGCATGTGCTGGTGGTCCTGCCTTAGGGGCCACAGAAGATGTAAGATTCAGGACTCATTCTCAGATAGATAAGGCATACATTTCTAAAAGTAATAGGATGTCTGAGTCCAAAATTAGGAATCAGGGTCCAGGGCACCCCTAGGGCCCATGAGTACCCAAAGCTATTGCAGCATCTTTAGTCTGAGGATAATTCTTAGTGGTGGTATTGAATTTTAGAAATGGCTAGGACCCTAGTGGGAACCTGCTGTATAGCACAGGGAACTCAGCTGGGTGCTCTGTGATGACCTAGATGCGTGGGCTTGGGGAGCGGGAGAAGGAGGTCTAAGAAGGAGGGGATAGATGTATACATATAGCTAATTCACTTCGTTGTAGAGCAGAAACTAACAACATTGTAAAGCAATTATACTCCAATTAAAAAAAAAAAAGCTAGAACCCAACAACAGAGAGGCAGCCTGCCTAGACAGGTGGCCAGCAAGTTCAGTGACAGGATGGGTCTCTGGGCTGGCCACTGTTCTGAGCGCAGATGTGATGACCGCTCAGAGTTGTCCATTCTCCTCTAGGCCTCAGCACATCCTGAACCTCAGAAGGCTTGTGTGTCTGTGTTCTCATGGACTCAGAGCACCCGTCCTTTGTTTCCCTTCCTGCTGTTCCCCACCTGTTCCCATCCCTGGCTCTGTTCACATCTCCTTCACCATGATAAACCTAAAAGGGAAGACTATACTTCTTCTAAGGGATCGATTCCAGGGTGCTTCACCTGCCCTGCAGAGGGCACCTTCGGTGAATTCCAAGGTAACTGTCATGACCTTTTCTTGGCGGAGCAGAAAGAGAGTTCAATCTTTGACCACATATCTCAGTACACAAGATAACTAGGGGCCCACAGTTGTGTGAGGGCCTAGTAAGAGGCACACATCATAAATGCCCTGGAGTTTAAAAGGGATTCTTGTCAATTGTTAGAAGTCACCTTTGGATCTTGAGGAATGAGTAGGTACAGGCAGGTGAGAGCGAGCAGTTTATCTCCATTTGCTCTTGTGACTGAGTCTTGGGTCACTTTTTTCCTACCTTGTTTGTTTCTTTTATTTTCATGTTACCATTTGGTTTAATTGCATCCTTATTGTGTGCCGTTTTCCACTTCAAATCATTTTTGTAATTAGGGTGGGTGTAAACTTGAAAAATTAAAATACTATATCTTTTCCATCAGTGACTAGCGTTATTTTAATTTAATTATGAAGTACATTGACTTTTGTGGGTTCACCTGAATCCATTTCTCCATCTGAAAGGTCATCCCTATTAGAAAATGCCTGTAATCCTCTTGGATCTTCCCACCTGGCTGATGGTAGATGGGCTTTCTATGCCCAGATCAAGCCCCTCTCCTGAAATCGAGGTTTTGTTTCTAGAGGGTGTGGGGTGGGGCGGGGAGGATTGTGACAACCCTTCAGGTCTCAAGAAATCACCTCTAGCTTCTGGATTCATGAAAACTCAGACAAAAGGTGGTATATTGCATTACCTTGGCTCTATTGTGTCCTTATATTTTGTCCACTTAGTCTCTTGTAGCAAATGTACAACTAGAGGTGGGGGACGGTTAGACATTGAAACATGGAACTATTGGAGTTTCCCTGGTGGTCCAGTGCCTAAGACTCTGTGCTCCAGGTGCAGGGGGTCTGGGTTCAATCTCTGGTCAGGGAACTAGATCCCACATGCTGCAACTAAATATCCTGGGTACTTGCAACTAAGACCCTGGCAGCTATATATATATAGAGAGAGAGAGGAAGGGAAAGAGAGGGGGAGAGAGAGAGAGAGAGAGAGAGAAAGAGAGAGAGAGAGAGAGAGAGAGAAGCGTGGCGCCATCTTCAGGTCACTAGGACAACTTCTGTTCTCTCTAGGTGAGGATGTGAGACATTCCACATGGTCCAGGAGATGGAGAGTGCTCCAGGGGAGATGGGCACCTTGGGTCCCCTTGGCCCAGGCAGTGATGCTGCCCTTCTGCCTGTCTGAGTAGGAACAGGCTTCCTCCTCTCTTGTTTTCCACCTGAACGTGCTTTCTTCCTGGACCTCACGGCTTCCTGTCTTGTGAGGGATGCTGTGCCAATTCCAGCAGATGGACCTGCTTGGAGTTTACCAGGAGTGACAGTGAGGGCTGGTGCCTGTCCAGCCTGGTGGAAATGAACTGGTTCACTAATCCCTTTCCCAAAAGGACACTTTGGACGCCCTTGCAAATGAAAACTGCTTATAAACCATCTAAAATTTTTCATGGCCCTGCAGGTAAACGCAAAGCTGCAGGCATCTTGGAAACATAGGATGAGGAATTCTGGAGCTTGAATTGGCTTTAGGTAAGGTGAGAGAGGGCAGAGTGGTTAGTAGAAAGAACTGACACTGCCACACACACCAGGATTTGATTATAGTTCCTACACTTAGAGCCGAGCAATAGGTAGCCAGTTGCTTAAACTGTCTGAGCCTCAGCATGCTCATTTGTAAAATATGGATAATCTTTACCTCTTAAAGGCTTAAATCAGATTATAAATGAGTCACCTGTGTCTAACATACAGTGCTTCAAGAATTTTTCTTGTTTTCTTCCTTTATAAAGAAACAGGTTTTTGTAAAATCCTAGTACATTAAATTGGGCTTCCCTGTGGCTCAGGTGGTAGAGAATCTGCCTGCAGTGCAGGCGACCTGGGTTCGAACCCTAGGTCAGGGAAATCCCCTGGAGAAGGAAATGGCAACCCACTCCAGTATTCTTGCCTGGAGAATCCCATGGTCAGAGGAGCCTGGTGGGCTACAGTCCATGGGGTCGCAAAGAGCCAAACATGACTGAGTGACTCACACACACAGTACATTAAATTAGCTCATAACTTCCAGTCTGAATGGATTCAGGCTCACCCCCCACCATTTACTCTCTGATGGAGTTAAGTCTATGATTATTTAAGACGCACAAGTTGATACTCATGCTGATGCTTTCTTTTGAAATTTTCTTAGATCACTTAACTATTGACATCTACATGCCCATAAATTCAACCTGCCATTGTTTTAGCAAGTACTTTGTATTCCTTTTTAATACTGGAGTGGGTTGCCATTTCCTACTCCATTTAAAGCATCTAGCAGCTATGAAATAAAGATTTGTTGATGAATGCTTGTTTTTCCCGTTACTGATTTTTGTCGTGGCCTTCACATACTCTTTGGGCATAAATTCCTCACCATCTTACTAATTACCAGTTTCTTTTCCCTGAAGTGGGAAATAAATGCCCACAGTCTTTCTCCTGTCACTGTTGGTTATTACATCCACCTGAGTGTGGTCTGTAGACTCCTGGAGTTTTTGTCTTTTCTGTGTAACTGCTTTGTATAATGCCCAGCACATCTGCCTAGATGGGGCCCTACACAGTATCTGGGATGATGAGGAAGAGGCATCTTAGCCTCTACAATTGTACATGCTCCAAAATCAGCTCCTTGATATAAACTGAGTTCCTTTGGAACAGATGTTAACCAACTGCCGCTTTGATTAGTAACACATTTGTTTACATCCCTTACAGTTCACCCTTGTGAAGTGATTCAACCATCTTTAGTAAATTCACAGAGTTGTGCAACCATCATCACAGTCCAGTCTTAGAACATTTCCATCCAGCAGACCCCTCTGCTCACCTTTCAGGTCTTTACTCTTCACTTTCTTTCCAATAATCACATCCAAGTGAATGTAGACTAGTCAGGTTGAGAGGAAAGGCACATCATTCTTGCTCATTAAGGGCTACCCAATCAGGCAGGCTTCTTGAAACTTTTGAGTCCATCTGCTGGTGATTTGGGACCCTTTTCAATTGGAAGTTTGCTTGGTAAATTTGCAGATGAACCATCCTCTTTCTCTCCATCCTGGAAGATGTAGAGATGGCTAAAGAAATAAAGTCTGAAAGAGGAGCTGATACTCCAAATGTGGGAGAGTAGACGAGGATGAAGTCTGGCGGGCAGTGGCCCCAGTTCTTAGGTTTCAGTATTTCTAGCTCTGTGCCTGAGGGGCTGGCTGGGTTTCCCTTTCTCCTTTGTAAGGAAGGACTCCTTCCCTCCTCTGGCAAACAGTGGACTGCCTACTAATATCCCAAACAAGAGGCAATATTCTGAAATCGCCTGGATATCTTGTTTAAAATATGGATGACCAGACCTCACCCAGTGATTCTAGGGGTCCAAGCTGGCGCTGGAAATCTGCATGTTAGCATGCTCTGGTGATTCTGGTAGGGCCAGGGGGCTACAGATCAAACTTACAGAAACTGGCCTGACAAGGGTGTGGAGAAAGCACATTCCTGAAGGTTTCTTGGAAGGAAAATGCACTAGAAATTTAGCTAATCCCCTGTAGTTATTATAATGTGTAATCCAGTAGCTTCCTCTTCATTTTAGAAGCACTGTTTTATTGCTGAAATCTTTACATTTCTTCAGCAATGTTTGGGATTGTTTCCAAACCAATTTAGATTCCACTCAAAAGTCTTTTTATTAGCTGATCTTTACGAGCAAATAATCTCTATGAAAAATTCCCCTAAATCGCTTAAGTCTTGTTAAAAATGACACGAGTCGTTAACAGAGACTTGCCTTACTCCTAAGGAAAGGCTTCAGAAAAGGGGCTGGGCTCCATCTGTTCGTTTACAAATATGCAGAGCTGGGTTCACCTGGGATTTCTGTAGGTTTAGTGGACAGTGAGGTAAGGTGTGTAAAGTACCTGGAATGTAGGTACTAGTAATTTTTGCTGCAATGGGGAACACAAGATGAAATGTACCAACAACATGAATCATGGACGCTTGATAAGCGAAGTTTGGGGGTGGGGATCACATTTCTCTGAAAAAATATGAACTTGCTGAAATACAAAAATTCTGAATAACAAGTGGAAACCAAAATCAAGTTGCACTGTGTTTTATTACACTTGTGTAAAGGGTGCCACACAGTGTGTCTCCGATACAGTGTCTTAGGAGAGGAGGCTCTTTGATGGTTGTGTATCTTTCCATCCTCTCAAATCCAAGAAAGAAACTTAAAAAGCCCAAGACTCTAGTTTCAGGGCAAGCCTCTGCCTCGGGGACAATCACTGTCAGATCAGTGGTGCAGACAAGTGTGGGTGAATGTGTAGAAATGGTACTTTCCCCACCTGCAGTTAAAAAAAAAAAGAAAACCTACCCCCCTCCTTTTTCAGACACATGGACTGGTCCATCAGTGGTGGCTGTGTGTGTTTAACTAGTGAAGTGCAGCGGGAGAGGGAGGGTGGGAACGCCTGCCCCAGTCTGTTCTTTTTTCCGGTGTGCGTCTCCGGAGACACATAGGTTTCATTAGTCTCCCTTCGAGGGGAGCTCGCTCCTGTCCCCCAGGCGGGCAGGGAGCCCCGGTCTCGCGGGCTGAGGTCGGGCGTTTACAAGCCTCTTGGCAGTGTTGTGGGTTTGAAGCCCAGAGGAGTTCGCTGCTCAGAACAGCCAGGAACAGAAGTAGAAGAGAAAGAGCCCGGGCTTGAGGTAAAGCGACATTGCTGGAGGTGTCCTTGGCTTTGCAGGGCAGACGTGAAATACCCGGCTTCCTGGGCGACATCGGAGACCCCCAGGGTCCTCCAGATGGGATGGGCTGGATGCTGGCCCCAGAGACCACTTGCACTGGTCTAAAGGACATTTTGCTTAAACTTTTTGCTTGTGATGCAAAATAAACTACGGGAGCTTTTAAAAAAAAATCCACCTAGTAATAAAGAGCAGGAAAAGGCGGGTTATTTGAATGAGAGGAATAGTTTATTGACCATTTAAACAATGTTTGTGTTTTTTCAGGCTGCTGCCCCCAAGGTAGAAAGGAGAGGGTGGTTTCCAGAGTGTTTTGTTTGATTGTCTGTAGCTGTAGCGCTCCATGAAATTTATATGTGAGATGAAAGAATTTAAGAATCATAGTTAGAGGATCTGGTGGTCAAAGGAGTGAGAGGAATTGAGTCAATTTATCTGTTACTATAGATGTGTATTTTTTTTTCTTTAAGAAATTTCCCATGAATGAATATGAGGAAGTAAAACATTTGTGTTATTATTCACATTTTGTTACAGGTTGAAAGAGCCTGGTTGTGGTCTCTCTTTACCATCTTTGGGCAGGAAATGTAAGAAATCTAGAGATTCTTGCCTTGTTCTAATGCAAACAGTTTTTCTGAAAACCTAGTTATTAATCAAACCATGCTCCAAAGTTTATTTTTGAGGAAAAAAAAATGTTTTAAAGTGCACAAGAAGGAAGGAGACAAGAAAAATCTTCTTAACCATGAAAGAAATAGATTTATGATTTGGGAAAGGTTGAAAAAAAAAAGTGAGTCTAGCCAAAAAGTCAGCAGGAGTGGGGTTGCCATGGCAGCTTCATCTATCCCTTAACTGGGATTGGGGATTTAAGAGAAAATTGAGCCTGTTTTCTCTGAGACAGTCTCAGGAGGTATGTTAAGAGGCTGTGAAGTTATTTAGATTATCCAAACAGGTTCTGACAAGTAAGTGAAAATAACTAATTGAAATACTGTTGCCATTCTACAATAGATCAAAAGGCTTGTTGAGTCATGATGGACTTACAGAAGAGGTGAATTTGCCATGGCTCATTGGTATAAATTACTTCTGAGAAGGCTGTTTAAGACTAAGTGTGAGGCCTGGCCCCAGCCTCTTTGAAACAAGCTGTGAATGCCCATTTCAACCTAGTGTTTTCAGGTGGGTTCCTACAGCATTTTCCTGTGTCAGTGAATTTAACCCTTGTATCAGTGGCTTATCCAACCGGTTCAGGGAATATCATATCATGACAGCAGAGGTCTGCAAGATTTCCCCTCCAAATAAATAGTAGTTAATCTAAAAAGATTGTTGTTCAGTTGCTAAGTCGTGACCAACTCTGTGACTCCATAGGCTGTAGCCCACCAGGCTCCCCTGTCCATGGGATTCTCCAGGCAAGAATACTGGAGTGAGCTGCCATTTCCTCCTCCAGGGGATGTTCCCGACCCAGGAATCGAACCCATGTATCCTGCATTGGCAGGCGGGTTCTTTACCACTGAGCCACCAGGGAAGCCTAATTTATGGAAAAGTCCAAAATACTCAGGACTCACACACCAACTGTCCAGAAGGATGATCATGATTTTGCCCCCTTTGTACCGGGTTTCTCAAGTCAGCACCACTGACATATTGGATAGGATGATTCTTTGTTGTGGGGAAGAGTCCAGTGTTTAGCAGCGCCCCTGGTACCCATGATGGTAGCAATTCCCTCCCCAACTCAACAACTGAAAATGTCTCCAGACATTGCCAAATGTTCCGTGTGGGGCAAAATCACCCCCCAGTTGAGAACCATTAAGTAATCACTTTTGAGACCCACTGGGAGGACCATGACAGGGAGGTGTGACCCCAAGGGAGGGTGTTTATTAAAAGAACAGGAACAGAACAAATATTTTGTCCTGCATTTGGTCTTTGTTTTCTTTTTGTTTGAAGTCACATCCTGGGCTGGGTCGGGGAGCTGGGGTAAGCACTGTTCTGGGTATACATCCTTCTGCTCCCAGCCTCTCCTCTCATGGGCCTTTGTGGGCCTTATTTTTTTTATTTATTTATTTTTAATTGAAGGATAATTGCTTTACAATATTGTGTTGGTTTCTGCTATACATCAACATGAATCAGCCATAGGGGCTACAGTTCATGGGATTGCAAAGAGTCAGACATAACTGAGCAACTAACACACACACAGACTCCAGTACTTTGGCCACCTGATGCAAAGAGCTGACTCACTGGAAAAGACCTTGATGCTGGGAAAGACTGAAGGCCGGAGGAGAAGGGAGTGACAGAGGATGAGATGGTTGGATGGCATCACTGATTCAAAGGACAGGAATTTGAGCAAACTCTGGGAGATGGTGAAGGACAGGGAAGCCTGGCATGCTGCAGTTCATGGGGTCACAGAGTAGGACACAACTTAGCGACTAAACAACAACAAAAATACATATGTCTGATACAATTCCCGATCAAACTTCTCTAAAAGTGTATCCTAGGAATGCACTATTTAAAAAAAAGAAAAGAACCTCATAGCACATTTTATAAGGCAAATAATTACCCAGAACTTATCAGGTCTGTAAATACAGGTTTTCTTGATATGTGAGCTTTGTGTAAATCTGGGCACACCTATTTGGCATTTCTTCTAGAACCTGTAATGCTTCCTTTTGATTAGTTCCTTCCCCCCTGAACCAGCAAGTCTCAAACTTCATGGTTGTCTGAGAGTTGGGTCTCATTTTGTCAATGAAATAAAATAGTCACAGCCTTTTTCCAATTCACAGATAACAAAAAAGTCAGTGGCTGAAACATTTTCCATTTAAAAGTTTTCTTACACCTTTTGCATATGCTATTGTTTGTTTGCTCTCAGAAGTTAACAGATTACAAAAATGAATGAAATTGTAACAAATACTGGGACAAAACATCTGAAATAGCCAATTTTGCTTAGTTCTACTTCACTTGTTTTTGGTGAACTTATGTTCCAATTATAACTTTAAATTTTATAAGTATACCTTTATAATCTTATTAAACAGCTTTGATACACAAGTGATAATGTCACATTTTGTTGGCATTACTCTAAGAACATCATGAGATGCACTAAACACCATAGTACATTACAAAGTAATGTACACACAGGCTGCTCTGGGAGGGAACCTCCCCCCAGGTCCCCCCAGTTGGGGTAAGGGTGGAGCCTGACATTGGTTGAGCCTATCAGGAAACTGCTTGTTGGAGTCATTCTTGGTGATGGGGTTGGAACGGCCCATGGTTTTCTGCATTTCACTATAAAACAAAATCTTCATTTGCCTCTACCTGGAGGTACCTATGTTACCAACACCTTGTACTCTCTTGAAAGCATTTCCTTATTTGAAAATCCACCTGCTCATTCACTAGACCTAAGATCTGTGAATACAGAGAACAGTAGTATTTAGGCCCGTTTTATCACCGGGGTGTATTAACAGAACAGTGCCTACCAATGTTGTCTGCTCAGTAGATGATGAATAAACAAGTGAATGTCAGTGATTCTCCTGAAAAGACCACCTGGGAGCTTGGTCTGCAAAAAACTCAACATGTCTACAACCTGGGTCCTGTCCATGTAGTCTGTTCTGTGTATTTTTTTCAAAAGGAGAAATCCAATCCCCATCCAAGTAGCCTTTACTGTTTTAAGGACTACCAGTAAGTCTTTTAAGGATTTAGAAAAAGTGGTTCTGGGGGTTGTAAAATTAAAGGGGAGAATTTTATAAATTTTTCTTCCTGAAGCCCAGAAATTAGACTTCTGCTCTTATATTCAAAGCCCTACATGCTAAAGCTGCCTTGTGGCTTCGGTAAGAGAAAGAGATTACTATCCCTAGGACTTGATCCAAAGGCAATGCATTTCCATTCTCTTTGTTTTCAAGAAAATTATCCAGTCAAATGAGCATGTAGATCACAAATGAAAAAATAAAATGCCTTATATGCTCTATGTGTTGGAGTCTTAGAGAGTTAGAAATATCTACTGGGAAGTCAGAATGATGCTGCTTAAAAGAGCCCACGTTTCTTGAATCAGGTGTCAGGCTGTGGGGTGTCCAGGTGAGGCAAATAACTCGAAATGTGCTTGGAATATGCAGGATGTAAAGATGCAATGGTGGTGGGTAAAAGAGCCCACGATATTCTTAATACTGAGATTCAAGGACTGTCCCCAGCTTCGTTTTCTTTTTTGTGTGTTTTTTAACTTTTTATTTTATATTGGAGTACTGCTGATTAACAATGTTGTGATAGTTTCAGGTGCACAGCAGAGAGACTCAGCCATACATACACGTGTGCCTATTTTCCCTTCCCTTCCTGGCTACCACATAACATTGCCCAGCTCCCTTTTCTAAAGCAGAACCTCTGGTATGCGTCTAGATGGGCAAGAATGAGTCTAACCACTGTCTTACGCTGCCCAGGCTTAAATTGTGACCTTGCAGGGAGGGGGCCCTAATAAAAGAGGAAACAGACCCCACTGCTTTTCTTGTTCACCAAGTCCAGAATGTCTTTGGCAAATATGTGTCTGTGTCCTTCTCAGCGTTGCTGGTTCACACGGAGGTCATTTTTGGCTCATAAACATTAGATGAAGCAGAAATGCTTGCTTACACTTCAGACTGCTTTTATCTCTCCCTCCTGCTAGATAATAATTGTGTTGGTTTGTCTTGGGGCTCCGCAGCTGGCTCCTTGCATCCGTGCTTATATCCGTATACCTTGTCCAAATAAACACACTTGAAAAGGTAGAGAAGTGTGTTTTGAACAGTTTAAAACATCCTCTAACAGAGAGTTTTAGCCCAGCGTTCTGCTTTGTTTTGGCAACTTGTTTAAGATGCAAAGTGTATCTGGTTCTGGCAACAGATTAAAGGTGTTGGTTCTTATATAACTAAGTTTAGGGCCAAAGGACTGGGCCGGGTCAGGGGGGTGGTGGTGGTGCAGATTTCCAGTCTTTCTTTGTGTTTTTTAAAGAGTTTTAAAGCATAAGGGAAAAAATATGTGCCTGAGTGGGTTTTTTGTTTTGACTTTTAACCTCAGAACTGTAAAGACGTTCTGTAAAACCTTATCTTGGCTTAGCCAGGCTCTGCAATTAAGTTTTTGCTCCCTTGCCCCTTCCCCAGTCACCTACATTTCTTCCCCCATTCACTCCAGCTCGCTAGCTTGCTTTCTGTCCCTTAGGCACTCTCTTCTGCCGTCTCAGAAGAGATGGCACTCACTGTTCCCTCTGCCTGGAACATTCTTCCCCTGGGTTATCTTATATGCCCTGGCCCTGCATGGCACTTTCCCCCCCCATGATCTGAAATTCTTATTTGTATATAAGACATTGTCTGTCACCCATGACTAGATAGATGTTGCCATGTTTCCAGCACCTAAAATAGGATGTGCAATTGGATCTACAAATGGAAAAAGACATAGGAAACCAACTTATAGTTAGCATAGGGGAAAGGGTACGGGAAGGATACATTAGGAGCTTGGGATTAACAGATATACCCTACTTTATATAAAAGAGATAAACACCAAGGTCCTCTGTATAGCACAGGGCATGCATGCTCAGTCACTTGGTCATGTCCTACTCTTTGTGACCCCATAAACTGTAGCCGACCAGGCTCCTCTGTCCATGGGTTCTCCAGGCAAGAATACCGGAGTGGGTTGCCATTTCCTCTTCCAGGGGATCTTCCTGACCGAGGGATCGAACCTGTGTCTCCTGTATTGGCAGGTGCATTCTTTATCACTGAGCCACCTGGGAAGCCCATAGCACAGGGAAATAGATTCAGTATCTTATAATAACCTATAATGGAAAAGAATCTGAAGAAGAAAGGCGCTAGTGGTAAAGAGCCTGCCTGCCCATGCAGGAGACATAAAAGACATGGCTCAATCTCTGGGTCGGGAAGATCCCCTGGAGGAGAGCATGGCAACCCACTCCAGTATTCTTGCCTGGAGAATCCTAAGGACAGTGGAACCTGGCAGGCTACAGTCTGTAGGGTCGCAGCGTCAGACACAACTGGAGCGACTTTAGCACAGCAATCACTTTGCTGTATACCAGAGGTTAACACAACATTGTCAATCAACTATACTTTGGTAAAGTAAAATGAAATGGTATCTCGTGGAAGGAAGGCTTGATAAATGGATGGTGGATGGCTAGATGGATGAATGAATGAGGAGCAAGGGAGGGAGGCATTGGAGACTATCTGCTTAGTAATCTCTTACTCCCTTTAAATCTAACCAAGTGTTCCCCTTCTGTGGTGTCCCCTGGCTCCCCAGCACAGTGCTCTTTCATGATTTTTCTCCCCCACACCCTCCTGACCTGGCACATTACACCAACAGTGTCAGCTGTTGTAATCCCTTCTTTTGGAATTAGCCACCCTTTATGCACGCACACTTCTACAGGGTAAGCATTGGGGCAGGAATATCTAATAAAGGGTGGTGTGGGTTATAGTTATTGAAAGTTCTTACTGCCTCTGCACTTTATAAATATTTCTCATTAAAGTCCTTTCATCAATGTGCATTGCTGTGTATTAACTCTCACCTTTGTATTTCAAAAAAGGAAATTGAGGCTCAGAGCAGCCACCCAATGGCATACAAATGGTTATTGGCAGAGCCCCGGTTTGAATCCAGGATATCTGTCTCCAAAACCCAGATTCTATGGCCTTTGTCTCCTCCTCAGGTGTCTGGCGCCTAACTCACAGGCCCGCCATCAGCTTTTGCCAAATGAATGAAACCTAAGACCTCACACCACGTACTCCCTCTCTTCCTTATTCTTTGAGCTCATAAACATTATTTATAGCATACTATAAATATTATTTATAATATTACTTGCAATATTATATAAATATAAAAAATGAGTCTATAAGCTCATCTCTAAGGACAACCAGCTTGTATATCTTAAGTCACTTTTTTTTTTTTTTTTAAACAGACAGGGCTTAATTGGTTCTTTAAACTCTCATTTTTTGTAAGCAAATCCATTAGTAAAAAGCTCAGCTATTGTTGAGTCACCCGAATGAACTTGAACCAAGGTGGTTCCTGGGCAGCCCTAGGAATCAGTTTCCCTGTCTTCAGCTCCCATTGTTACTTTGATTTTTCTTAAAGCAGAAAGCTTCTACTAAAAAAAAAAATCACCATAGCAGCCATACGTAAACATTTTAAGCGAGAAAAACTAGGCAAACGCCTAAAATCGTAAAACGTATCAGCCTTTCTTCTATATTTTCAGCATAACCAAGTAGTGGTCGTGGTGGTTTAGTTGCTAAGTTGTGTCTAATTCTTGCAACTTCATAGACTGTAGCTTTTCAGGCTCCTCTGCCCGTGGAATTCTCCAGGCAAGAATACTGGGGTGGGTTGCAATTGCTTCTCCAAGGGATCTTCCTGACCCAGGGATCAAACCCAGGTCTCCTGCATTGCAGGCAGTCTCTTGCATTTCAGGTGGATTCTTTACCAACTGAGCCACCAGGGAAGCCTTAACCAAGTGGAGGGGAAGGCAATTGAAAGCACTTGGTTACATTAAAAATATGGAAGAATGGCTGCCACCAGTCTTTTTGGTTGACTACAGGATGTTTCGTTGCTGAAGTTGAATGCCAAAATCAGAAGCTTTTGCTGACACATAAATGTAATTCTCTAAGCCCATTCTAACATGATAAAACTGCTGAGTTTTCATAGAGTTGATGTGGAATCGATTACTGCACTCATGCCCAGAGTGTCCACATCTGTGGTGTGCCCGGTAATGTGAGTGTTCAGGTGGGAACTTGGCAGTCTGTATTGGGTGCAGGTCCCTCATTGTCTGGCCTCTTCAACTTTCCAGCACACACCAAGCCCTGATGAGGCCCAACTCGAACAGGGCAGAGCCTGCAGCCTTGTCAGGCTGGTCCGTCAAAGCTTTCCTTGGCACATAACCAAGTTTCACCCAGACTTGGGGCCAACTCAGCTGGTTCCCATTTTCCTTGATGGGAGGATAATCAGGAAGATGGTGTCCATGTGCTATGTATTGATGTGATATATCCGAAGTCTGTCCAGCACTGGGGATGGGACCACCAAAAGATGCCCTGTCGTGAACCCCAACATGGGACCCAGCTTCTCCATTCATCACAGCCACTCCTGGCCCTTTAACCATCCCTGAGCAAAACTGGAGTTGTGTTTGACTTTTTAACACAACTCTCAAGCCCTATAATGGTCTTGGGTGTGCTCATAATAACCGTGTCTTGTGGTTTGAATTTAACTGACTTTGCAATGAGAGTATTGGAAAGGAATTTCTGACTGAGATCACGTATGCTACTTCCAGCCCAGAGCCATTTGATAATTGGGGCCTTGCCTAAGCTGAACTCACACTGACATGGGCTGCCTCTTAGTTGGCTTGTTCTTGGACCTGGCCTGGCACCGGTCAGAAAGATTTCTTCTCTACCTGATTTTCTGTGTTAAAGGTAATTCCTACTCAAGACTCCTAGAAATATCATGGCAGGAAAGTGCCATAGATTTGATCTGGTCTGATCTTCTTAATGTTAAGGACATTGAGACCTAGAAAACACAAGAAGGTTGTGTGGCTCTGACGAAGAACCCATCCCAGGTATGCTGCTGCTAAATCGCTTCAGTCGTGGCTGACTCTGTGCAACCGTATGGACCATAGCCCGCCAGGCTCCTCTGTCCTTGGGATTCTCCAGGCAAGAAGACTGGAGTGGGTCGCCATGCTCTTCTCCAGGGGATCTTTCCCACTCAGGGATCAAAACTGCATCTCTTACATCTCCTGCATTGGCAGGCAGGTTCTTCACCACTAGTGCCACCTGGGAAGCCCCATCCCAGGTATGGTGGCTGGTAATCCCAAACATTCCTTGGCTTGTGGACACATCACTCCAATCTTCCCATGGCCTTCCTCTTTGTGTCTCTGGATCTGTTTCCCCTCCTCTTTTCTTGTAAGGACTTGTCATTGGGTTTAGGGCCCACCCCAATCCAGGATGACCTCATCTCAAGATCCTTACCTTAATTCTATCTGCAAAAACCTCTATTCCAAGCACAGTTACATTCTGAAGACATACTTTGTTGGGGTCTCAGTTTAGCTCACTCCACATCCTCTGTCTAAGCATCAATGTTCTTCCTTCTCAGGTTTTCCCTCCTGCCTCATTCTTATCGTAATCAGCAGCCCTGCTTTTTGAGGAGAACCTTGGCAGCCCCAGGAATAGCATCTGTTGAGAGTTCTTTGCAAGTCTAAGATGAATCCTAGAAATCACAGAACTGCAAGGCTTCTAGGAATTTTCTTGCCGATTTCAGCAAAACAAGAGGCTAATGAGAAAAGTGTTTGCATATCTGATACTTCAATTGAAAAGGAAGCAGAAGGGAAATGCTCTTTTGTAATCCCCAAAGGTTTTTAGTTCTGTTGGTGCCAGCTGAATGGTATCCTTGCTCTGAGATTAACCAGCTCTGAGAGTTTCAAACTTTGACTGCATCCAACGTTAGATCCAGATTACCAACACCATCTATTTGTATAATTTTTTGGAGGAAAGTTGTATTAATGCAAAACTAAAGGATTGTGGCTGGGTAGGCCATCAGTTTTTAATAGTTTGAGGAAACAGCACTTATTTATGTTGTTCAAGGCATTTGGATACAAAAAGTTCTTAATTTCTAAAACTGAAAAGTAAGGCCAGTCCATTTGACATTCAGAGACAGCACCTTTGGTCAAAAGTGACAGAAAGTCACCTCAAGCCAGTGGTATTAGTGTCCTAAGGCTGTGGTCACAAAGTACTACAAAGTGGGTGGCTTTACGACAGCAGAAGTTTAGTCTCTCAGAGTTCTGGAGGCTAGAAGTCTGCAGTCAAGGTGTTGGCAGGGCCAGGTGCTCTCCGAGGCCTCTAAGAGGGGTCCTTTTGCCTGGTCCAGGTTCTGGGAGCCCCAGGCACTCCTTGGCTTGGCTGTGGTTGGTGATTTAGTCACTAAGTTGTGTCCAGCTCTTGCAATCCCATGGGCTGTAGTCCACCAGCCTCCTCTGTACATGGGATTTTCCAGGCAAGACTACTGGAGTGAAGTTGCCATTTCCTTTTCCAGGGGATCTTCCCAACCTAGGGATTGAACCTGCATATCCTGCATTGCAGGTGGATTCTTTACCACTGAACCATCAGGAAAGGGCAGCGTAATTGCAGTCTCTGCCTCCTTGTGACCTGGTATATTAAGGGGGTGTATTTCCCTTTCCTCCTCATGAGAACACCAGCCATCCAGGATTAAAAGCCAACCTAGCTCTGTTCTGACCTCATTTTAACTAATTACATCTACAACAACCTCGTTTCTAAACCGGAACACATTCAGAGGTGTTGAGGAATTGCAGCATATCTTCTTAGGGGACACAGTTCAACCTCTAACACCAGCTGAAGCAGGACAGGACTAACAGGACCAGGTTCATGGGGCTGGAGGGACCGAAGTGGGGCCTCGGATGCAGTTGGTGTGCTCTGGGCCATTGGCTTGTCTCGGCGGGTGCGTTCATACTCGCCAGCCTCCTCTGCCTGCGTGAACAGGGCACAGCTGCAGGGGCTCTGAGCATCTCAGCCTCAGTGGAAGAGGATTTTTCTCTCCCCTGCTCACATCAGGAAATCCTGGGGAAGGTGCTAGTGCCATGGCTCGGTCACCTGGCCAGTCTGGATCGTTCGCCGTGGCCAGTGGCAGGTCGGAGATGATGGCAGTTCCTGTGACTGGACTTGGGGAGGGTGAGGCTCCCCAGAGTGGGGTGGCCTTGACACACTCACTAGGGTATCATGAGTGTGGAGAAGCCTCAGCCATGGGTTTCTCTTAAATGACCCTGGTCTTATCTTGCTATTGATGACATCTCATGCACGAGTTTGCTCTTTACATCCACTGCGCGGTCATCTGGACTAACCCACGTTCAGGTCCTGGGCAATGTTCTCAGATGTGCTTGAGATTTTTCATTTCTCTGAAAGGCCAGTGTGTTTGCATTCAGGCAAAAAGCACATGGAGACTCTTGATTGAATCTTTAGTCCCTAAGGATGTGTTGGTGGTAGCTATCAAGGACGAGTGCTTGGTGCTTCTTATTTTAGCTTTCATACTAATGCTTTTAAACTTATAAACAGGATCACACTAGTGTTGTTGTTGCTGTTCAGTCACTAAGTCTTGTCCAACTCTTTGTGACCCCACGAACTGCAGCACGCCAGGCTCCTCTGTCTTCCACTATCTCCCAGAATTTGCTCAAATTCGCTAGTGTATAAACAATTTTAAACTCCACTAAGTGGCCCAAGGGAAGCCTGTTTCCTGTACTTTGAATGCCTTTGTGTACGTGTTTTTATGCACTGTCTGCTGAGAAGGTACGATTCTAGTTCAACTATAAAAATAATTCAAGGGAATGACTGCATAAATTATCCAAACAGCTCATAATTGAAAATGTCTGTTTCATGTCTTAATTACGTTTGCTTCTAACTAATATTGGAAAATAACTTTCTATTCTCTGAGTCTACTGTGTACATAGAGCAAACCACTTGAGATAATTAATCTGCAGATGCTCCAAGAAGAGATACCCATACAGCCTAGAGGCCAGGCACAGTATCATCATTTGAGGGATAGCAGTGTTTGAAAGAGGGCTTCCCTGGTGGCTCAGACAGTAAAGAATCTGACCTCAATGCAGGAGATTCGGTGTTTGAAAACTTTTCAGGCCTTGTGATGACATTTTCAAGAATCTTTCTGTCTTGGAAATTTGAAACATGACCTAAACTTGGCAGATTTCAGTAGCCAACTAGATTCTGATTAGACTCTGCCATGGTACGAATCCCCGCCATTTCTTTGCTAAAGGATATATTTTTGGTAGCATTGAGTTCATCACCTTTCGTGAAAAAAATCACTTATGTCTGCACCCTCTGGACTAGATGGGAATGCTAAGAACTATCTAGCTGTTCTTTCATTTCTGGTTGATGAGGGATGCCCTTTGCTCTCACCAGTCACCAGAATTAGTGAGGGACTTTACATTCACATTGACTCTAAGCCCACTAGGGCTGCAAGCTGAGTTGGAATTTTATTGGTGGTCATTACTTTAGGAAGAGGTGAACTAAAGCAAGTTGACCCGGTGAAATTGCTGTGGTGTGGTATAAGCCAGCTCCGGATAAATTGAGTGTGAAATCATTACTGTCGGATGTTGCCTGCCAGTGGCTTTGTGTGTGTGTATGAGAACATGTGTGTGTATGATAATTATTTTTGCTTGATTTAAGAGGTGGTAGAATCCTGGCTGTCACTGAAATAAAGCTACTTTCTTCCTGTTATGAGCCACTGTGTCACATGGTTGGGATGTTTGAAACACATTTTTCTAAGATCACTGCTTTTCTGCAGTGAAGAACTAATATTCTTATCAATTCTTGTTCTATTCCCTCTTTGATTTTTCTTCTCTAAACTTATCCCATCTTTCAGTTAAATGTATAAGAGGTAAGAAATGGACTTTCAGCTGATCATTATGTTGGGTTGACCAAAAAGTTCTTTCGGTGGAAAGGCCCGAACGAACTTTTTGGCCAACCCAACACATGGACGTTACATAGAAAAGTAACTCAAGGTAAAGAAATGTCTGGTTCTCTGGGTTTGCTTTTGTGTGCTGGGGAAAAGGGCAGGTGAATGGAGTGGTCCAGGTGGATATGTTCTTGGCCACAATGTGAGTGATAGGAAAAATCTTGAGTGTTGGTATATGTAAAAATGAAAAGGAGATTCTGCTTATCTTTCTAATCTCCATTTACAGGGCCATTTTCAGTGACATCTTCTCTGACTCCTTGAATCATCATTAACCACTGTCTCCTCCCCTTGATCCTGGGGCAGAGTCCTTGATTGAGTGAATGTTTCTTAAGCACTTAACTATTTGCACAAACTGGGCATGCAGAAATGACCAAGGCTGCTGCCTAAAAGCTCTTGGCCTCATGCAGGCAGGCCTGTGGCCCTGGAAGACACAGCCTGACATCACTTTATACGAGGTGATCAGCACGTGTGCATTACATTGGGGTGGAACATATTTCCTTTCTCCAGAAACTAATTCGGGCCTGCTTTAGGCATAGGAGAAAACAGCATTTTGTTCTGGCTCCAGCCTTTAATAGACTCATTATTTTTGGAATAAGTACCCCTGCAAGGTTTACAAACCTAAGTCATCTTGTGCTCATCATGGCTGGCCTGCAGCGAGGAAGTGGGAGCAGCTTTCCTGCCCAAGTTGGACAGAAGGCCATTGGCTTGTCTTGGATGGGGCATGCCTGGACCAGTCTGTCCAGGAGGATGCTGAGAGCGCATCTGTGCACCTGAGATAGCTTGTTGATAAGGAAGTAATGCCACCGTGTTCACCTTGGAGAGAGTGGCAGAGGGACAACTGTTTGGTCCCATAGGAAAGGGAGGCCTTTAAACTTTATGATACTAGAGAATCTGGACAGTTGGTTTTTCTGTTGAGAGTTGGGAGTATTTTTTGCAGGTAACCTATTTGTTTTATACTGAAAGAAGTAGAATTCCTCTTTGCCAGGAAATGCACGAAGAGCAAAATTTCAGAAAACAGGACTCTTCTAGAAGGAGATGAGGGATTAAAAAAGAATTTTAAAAAGGAAAACATAGCTTAGAATAGAACAAAATCCTAATGTAAATTTGCTCTCAGAAATGTATTCTGTCATTGCTCTACAGCGTTATCATTTTTCTCAGTGCCATACTTACTAACATATTTTGGGTCTACTACTTCGATGTATAATTCATTCTTTAAACGAGAATTTAGCATTTAATGCTTATACTTACTAGCTGATTATGTAATTACCATTATAATATGCAATGATAAGAGACACAGTCCCTGCCTTCATGAAATCTAAAAGTGGAAGTTCGCAAACACATAAATATCTACAAACTTGAGGCACTACATGAATGGGATAAGTAAATGCTATTTAAGAGTACAGATGAGGCCTGGGTCCTACCCAGGTGAAAATGATAAAAGATCCCTAGAGAAGGCAGCTTTTGGCCCAGTGCTTGGAACATTGTTTTTTTTTTTTAATATAAAACAGACTATTTTTATGAAAAATATCTACTATGTGCTCAACACCTGTGAGACTCTGGAAATACAAAAATGATTAAGACAATGTTCTTTCTTCTGAGAAATGAAAAGTATAGTGGGAAAACTTGTTAAGTAAACAGCAGTTATCATTTATTGCTTTGGATAAATGGTGCCTACTTCATATCAACATTTAAGGAGTATATATTTGGGACAAGAAATAAACGCAAGTCAAAGGGAATGAATGCCTGAGTCTGGAGAGTTGGAGAAGACTCACTTTAGCCTAGCAGTTCTCAGTCTGGGCTGCAGCTGAGAATCACAAGGGGAGCTGGTTAAAACTGCTGGCACCCCAGCCCTCCCAGACCTACTCCACCTCTCTCAAGGGGCCCCTATAATTTTTTAAAGCTGAACAGGTAGGTTGAGACCAGATGGTGGAGGCTGTTGAATGCCAGGGGTAGGAATTCAACTTTCATCGGTAATGGGATGACTTTAAAGACTTCTTGTCCGGGGAGGACTGTGATCCATGTGGTCTTCAATAAAAATGCACCTGGCATTTAAACATCCTTCGCTCAGTAAAGGACCTCTGATCCAGCTGCTCAGTGGTGAGGAGGGAGAACTGACCAGCTTTTCTCTGTAGTGTGGCCAGTTTGCCTAGGCAGCTGGGCTTTTCCTGTCTGTCTGTCTGTCTGTCTGTTGTCAAAGGAGCCAGCTGGCTGTGACTGAGTTCAGGAGCTTTGCTAAGGAGCACTTGGATGACTCGACCTCAGAACTCAGGCTGGCCTGCTGCCCTGGGGAAAAGTACAGGCTTAACATCGGCTCAGGTTGCATGGTCTAATCCTTTGAAGGTCAGAGCTGTGTGACTGCAGAGTCGCTTTGATGACTGTGGCTCAGGCTGTCATTTGGGTCCCAGCGTCCAGCCCCGTCAAGGTCATTGGCTCCCCTCTGACAGGACCCTCTGTGACCCGACGTGGTGGATGGGAGGGATGGCAGGTACGACTGGCAGGGCGCCGAGCACCACCTGCTTATCCTGGCTCCAGCCTCGAGGCTTGCCCTTCTAGAGGAATCCAAAGGACCAGGGACGGCACAGGCACCCACCCAGGGTAGAGAGTGTGGAATGTGAATTGTATTTCTCTCTGCAGGATACAGAAACGTTTTGGTTGTCATCCAAGGGCATGAGCTTTGCTTGAAATGGATTTTGATTTGGGTCTTGTTAAACCCGGGTTCTTGCGTGCTTCCCATACATCTCCCACTCTGTCTTAGAATTTAATTTTCCCTCTGTTTCTTTCTCCTATTGACTGTTAGCCCTGATACTCAGTGATGGCCAGAGCACCCCTCCCCTCTGCTCCCAGGGAAATAGTAAGAGGCTGGGCCCTACAGATTCTGGGCTGGAAGGCTTGGTTGTTTGTTAAAGGAGGTAAAGTCCAGCCACAGTGGGAGAGGAAATCAGACAAGGATGTTTTTAAAAGCAAGCTGTGTTTTTCTGACTGCTCTGGTATTGGTTCCCACCCTGACGACTTCTCTAACCCTGGGGAAGAAAAAATATTTTTAGTCTGATAGTGGGCTGTAGGCAACCCAGTGCTGACCCATCTCTAAAAGAGGTGATAACTCAGAGCCATGGTTTTAGTGGAAATAACTTGTTAGGATCACCCAAGACCCCAAAGCAAGGCAAGGGCTATGTACAAGGCCCTGTGTCTTTTCCGACTCTTGTGAAGTTCTTTACGAGTTATGTTAAACTAGAAATATCAAAGAAGGAAAAAGAATGGGATAGGATAGAGAAATGTTTGTAATTTCTGGAGAAGGGTAAAAATCACAGAACTGGAATTTACTTTAGAGATAGCAACTTGATGAAGAAAAGCAGCTGACAAACTGGAATCTTATGGAGTTGGAAGACATTTCCTGTACACTGTATAACAAGCTTAAATATTTTAAATTTTAAAAAGCTCTGCTTTCTGTATGTTTCCTAAAAGTTACAAAGTCATTACTAAGGTAATAAATAAAGGGGAGCTGCATGCTCTTTCCCATCCCCTCTCTCCTGAGCATGCACTTGTACTATTTGGCTGCCAGGACATGCATTGATCATTACTTTCCCTGGAGCATCTGGCAGCGATGAGACCCTTGGATTGCTGTTATTGTGCATTTCTGACTCCAACATGCTCTTGGGTTGGTGAGGAGACCAGGAATGAGATCATGAGTAATAAGAAACCGTAAATGTTTGCCCTTGCACAAGAGATAATTATTCAATTGGGATTAACTTTCAAGAATGTTGAACTTGACAGCAAATATTTATCTCCTGGTATTAAGAAAGGAAAAGATGTAAAACCTTTGACCTCGACTATAGGATGGTATCTGTGTTCGAAAAACAGGTTGCATTAAACCAGAAGCATGAAGAGTGTCTTATTGTTCCTTCCCTGGAATTATGCTATAGTTATTACCACCTGCAAAGCAACAGCTGACCTGGCATTCTACTCAATATTCACAGGAATATCTCTTTGGATTCCCAGAGTCTGTCTTTCTCAGGACCGTGGCCTAGAATCAGCTGGGGTTTTGCAACCTAGTTTGTTGTCTCCCTGTATCATATTACTCAAGGTGAATTTATTGGCCTTTATCGAGCCCATCTTTGCATGAAATGTTCCCTTGGTATCTCTTAATTTTCTTGAAGAGCTCTCTAGTCTTTCCCATTCTGTTGTTTTCCTCTGTTTCTTTGCATTGATCTCTGAGGAAGGCTTTCTTATCTCTCCTTGCTATTCTTTGGAACTCTGCATTCAGATGCTTATATCTTTCCTTTTCTCCTTTGCTTTTCACTTCTCTTCTTTTCACAGCTATTTGTAAGGCCTCCTCAGACAGCCATTTTGCTTTTTTGCATTTCTTTTGCATGGGGATGGTCTTGATCCCTGTCTCCTGTACAATGTCACGAACCTCTGTCCATAGTTCATCAGGCACTCTGTCTATCAGATCTAGTCCCTTAAATCTATTTGTCACTTCCACCGTATAATCATAAGGGATTTGATTTTGGTCATACCTGAATGGTCTAGTGGTTTTCCCTACTTTCTCCAATTTAAGTCTGAATGTGGCAATAAGGAGTTCATGATCTGAGCCACAGTCTGCTCCCGGTCTTGTTTTTGCTGACTGTATAGAGCTTCTCCATCCTTGGCTGCAAAGAATATAATCAATGTGATTTCGGTGTTGACCATCTGGTGATGTCCATGTGTAGAGTCTTCTTTTGTGTTGTTGGAAGAGGGTGTTTGCTATGACCAGTGTGTTCTCTTGGCAAAACTCTATTAGCCTTTGCCCTGCTTCATTCTGTACTCCAAGGCCAAATTTGCCTGTTACTCCAGGTGTTTCCTGACTTCCTGCTTTTGAATTCCAGTCCCCTATAATGAAAAGGACTTCTTTTTTGGGTGTTAGTTCTAAAAGGTCTTGTAGGTCTTCATAGAACCGTTCAACTCCAACTTCTTCAACATTACTGGTTGGGGCATAGGCTTGGATTACCGTGATATTGAACGGTTTGTCTTGGAAACGAACAGAGATCATTCTGTCATTTTTGAGATTGCATCCAAGTACTGCATTTCAGACTCTTTTGTTGACCATGATGGCTACTCCATTTCTTCTAAGGGATTCCTGCCCACAGTAGTAGATATAATGGTCATCTGAGTTAAATTCACCCATTCCAGTCCATCTTAGTTCACTGATTCCTTGAATGTTGACGTTCACTCTTGCCATCTCCTGTTTGACCACTTCCAATTTGCCTCGATTCATGGACCTAACATTCCAGGTTCCTATGCAATATTGCTCTTTACAGCATCGGACTTTGCTTCTATCACCAGTCACATCCACAGCTGGGTATCGTTTTTGCTTTGGCTCCATCCCATCATTCTTTCTGGAGTTTTTTCTCCACTGATCTCCAGTAGCATATTGGGCACCTAGCGACCTGGGGAGTTCATCTTTCAGTGTCTTATCGTTTTGCCTTTTCATACTGTTCATGGGGTTCTCCAGGCAAGAATACTGAAGTGGTTTGCCATGCCCTTCTCCAGTGGACCACATTCTGTCAGACCTCTCCACCATGACCCATCCGTCTTGGGTGGCCCCACATGGCATGGCTTAGTTTCATTTAGATAGACAAGGCTGTGTTCTGTGTGATCAGATTAGCTAGTTTTCTGTGATTATAGTTTCAGTGATGCTTTTGAACTGTGGTGCTGGAGAAGACTCTTGAGAGTCCCTTGGACTGCAAGGAGATCCAGCCAGTCCATCCTAAAGGAGATCAGTCCTGGGTGTTCATTGGAAGGTCTAATGTTGAAGCTGAAACTCCAATACTTTGGCCACCTCATGCAAAGAGTTGACTCGTTGGAAAAGACCCTAATGCTGGGAAGGATTGGGGGCAGGAGGAGAAGGGGACGACAGAGGATGAGATGGTTGGATGGCATCACTGACTCGATGGACATGGGTTTGGGTGGACTCCGGGAGTTGATGATGGACAGGGAGGCCTGGCGTGCTGTGATTCATGGGGTCGCAAAGAGTCGGACATGACTGAGCGACTGAACTGAACTGAATTTATTGCAATTAACATCTTTTTTACCTACATAGCAGTCCTGTACACTAGGCAGAATCAGTGCTTTCCCACCATTTTAACATTCTAGAACATACAAGCCTTTTCAGAAAGTGCATAGGATCGGGGAAAATGAACGGTTAGGTCCCAGTGCATCCAATCATTCTGAAATTTCAGTGGAGGGTTCAACCAAACAGATTTCTCAGAGATCCACTTTTCACCAGGCCTGACATTGCACATTCAGGAACTAGGGCAACCCAATATCTAAAACAAGCCAATGGACCCTACCCAGCTGACTTCTGATGAAACCCCAGGAACAGAAGACCCTTTTCTTGTCTACAGTTTCTACAATTATTGCCCAAAGTGAGTTATTGTTGTAAGGGATAGTCTTGAAAGATTCCCTTGGATCTTATCTGGGTGGTTAGCTGCTGTACTCCCTCATGAGAATTTATGGAAGAAGGAAAGACAATGTTTATTATTTTTAAGCTGTCCAAGTCACCAAAGTAATTTCCACTCTTTCTGACCCTTGACATGTAGCCAAATTTGGGGCAAAGGGAGAATGGACTTAATAAAAACTCTGGATTGAATCCTAGTTCTATAACCTTGAAGACTTTTCTTAGCCCATATATCAGCAGAAGTGTGCCCCCACAGCATTGGGTGGATTAAACGGGAAGGTACTAATGTTCAATTACAAAACAAATGCAAAAGATAACAGTAAAAATAGTTGATATGAAATGTTCAAGCTCAATCATGAGAGGAAAAGTGAAATCTTTCAGTGGCCACCAAAGTCCTCAACCTTCCAATCCTGATTCTTTTTTGACCTTTTCTGGTGGACCTTGGTCCTAACTAGAAGTCACTTTTGAAGCTTCATGACAAAGACTTATGCAGAGAGATCTGGGCAGTGTCAGCCATCACCTGCTGATTCTGAGTCAATTTCAGAATTAAACATGAGGGCTATTTGCATTTCATCCATGTCTCTCCATCAGTTCAAAGGATTCTACCAACAGAAAGACGAGGATAAAAGGAGAATTGGAAAATTTTCAGTGGCACTCTGGAGGTCCCAGAATAATGGATACCTGATGAGATTAAACTGCAGAGCTTTTACTGAGAAACCGTTTTATTAAAAAAAAAAAAATCATTCAGTTCACAGAGGTTAGAAAAACACTTTGGGAATCTAGTCAGTAAAACACTCTTAATTTGATTCTTCTTATTTAATTCCTTCAAATTCCTCTCAGATTAAAATTGTAATAAAAGGCAAAAGCCATTTGGGATAACTGTTTGGCAGGGCTCAATCTGAACATAAACGTACCCAATGACCTTGTCATATATCTACTTTTGTGTATACGTACAACTGAAATGTGTATGTAATTCACCAAAAAGACATAGGCAGGAATTTTCACAGCAACACAGTTCAAAACAGCTAACATTTAAAAGCCACTAGCATGCCCATCAAGGGTGGAATGGATAGGAATTCCCTGGTGGTCCAATAGTTAGGACTCTGTGCTTTCACCACCGTGGGCCTGGATTCGATCCCTGGTTGGGGAACTAAGATCCCACAAGCCACATGGTGTGGCCAAAAAAGAGAATGGAATGGATAGTAAGATGTAGGATAATTACCCAAAGGAATACTATGCAGTCATGAGACGTGGTGAAGTACAAGTACACACAGCATTGTGAATAATTCTCATGGTGTTGATTTAGAGAAAAGTGAAAGAGTTAGTTGCTCAGTCGTGTCCGACTTCTTGCAACCCCCTCAGACTGTAGCCTTCCAGGCTCCTCTCTCCATGGAATTCTCCAGGCAAGAATACTGGAGTGGGTTGCCATTTTCTTCTCCAGGGGATCTTCTTGACCCAAGGATCGAACCTGGGTCTCCCTCATAGCAAGCAGATTCTTTACCATCCAAGCCACCAGGGAAGCCCTCGTCAAGTAAGAGAAGCCAGGCATATCTGCTTCCACTTATGTAAATTTCAAAGAGAGGTAAAAGTTAGAAGTTGACATAGTGATTAGAAGTCAGTGGCTGGAAGAAGGCGTGTTGGGGCTTCTGGGTACAGATAATGTTCTCTTACCTGGTTTGGGTGCTAGTTATAGGTTGTGTCGCATTCATGACAATTCATTGAGCTGGAAATGTATGATTTGTGTGTATTTCTCAGTATATGTTCTACGTCAGCAAAGAAGAATACTTAAAAGAAAAAAAATACAGCATACCTCTTTCCTGCTCCAAAGAAGGAGGGAAGAAAGCACATTCAGGACTTTCTGCCTACCTTGTAAGGGAGAACATTGTGATATAATACGTAAAATGCACGGTATTTTTGCTGACAAAAGAAAAGCCAAACTGTAGGAGAGCCTGTAACGACACAAACAAAACACCTGGTCAGGGAATTCCAAGTTCAGCTAATATCCAAGGAAATTCAACCCCAAATCCTCAGATCCCTGGTTACCCTCTAAACTGTGTTGTATTCCTTAATAACTTATCAGAGAGACTAGTGAGATGATTTTAATCCATGCTGCTTGGATCAGTCAGTTCCTGGTTTTAAGGAAGTACATTTAGTACCTGGGCTGCATGACACAGATGTTACTGGATTTGAAAATGATGGGCAGGCTAGAACTGCCAGGGCTGCTTCACAAGGGTTTAAGATCACACTGCTCATACCACGAAGATCACCTATGTCAAGAAATAACTTTGGGAGAGTTGTCTTTGAAGGACTTGGTGTAATCTGTGGTTTTGGGTTTTTTGTTTTGTTTTATAACATTTGAGCACACAATTTGAATAGTTGGAGGTGGAAGGGATCATGAAAGTAAGATTTTTGTTAAGGTCTTAAATGGTGTAGTCTTTCTTGAGCCTTAGCAAACCGTAAAATATGAAGACTTTGATTTGATACAATAAACCTTTATTTGTATTCTTTTAAAAAAACATAAAAGCTGAAAGATGATGCTTTACAGTCATAGGAAATATGCCTCTTTAGGGTTGATCTCAGCGAGGGTCTCCCCTCGTGAAAGGAGCTGCTAAGCAGGGGGAGGCTGGAGGACCTGGTGGTGTTGAGTACAGTCTGGGCTTGGACAGACCAGAGTTCAGACCATGAGTCCGTCCCTTGCTAACTGAGTAACCTTGGGTGATTTCTTGATCTTCCAAAGCTTTAACTTCCTCATCTGTTAAATGGACATAATACCTACCTCACAGGATTGCAGGGAGAGTCAGGTGGGATGTGGTTTGTGAGTGCTTAGCGTAGTGTCTGGAAACAAGTAAATACTGACATGACAGCTGGGGCACAGAAGTTCACCCCGTAATTCTCTTTTGGCCATAATCATTCAGGAAACAGTTGTTCATCCATCTAGAGGTTTGGGGATAAGGGCTTCTGTTGGCCTGTTAATTCACCCGACATTCCTAGAGAACTTGCCTATGGAAAGTAAGAGAGATCCTAGAGTTCTGATGACATGGGTGTAGACCACATCTGTTAAAGGATGTAGAATCTAACATGAAAGAGAAGCAGCAAGCTCCCTTGCACTGGGTACCAGATACTTCCTTTGGTATGAACTGAACTTGCCTTTGGGCTTCCCCAGTGGCTCAGTGGTAAAGAACGGGTCTACAATGCAGGAGCCACAGGAGATGTGGGTTTGATCCCTGGGGCAGAAAGATCCCTTGGAACAGGGCATGGCCACCCACTCCAGTATTCTTGCCTGGAAAATTCCATGGACACAGGAGCCTGGTGGGCTACAGTCCATGGGGTCACAAAGAATCAGACACAACCGAAGTGACTTAGCACATACACACATTTAATTTTTAAAACAATCCTCCATGGCAGGTTTTCTTATACCAGTTTTTACAGATGGAGAAATAAATCCCCAAAAGAGCCCAAGGCCACACCGTTTGCAAAGTTGGAATGCAGACCCTGGGTTCCCTGGGCTCCAGAGCCCATCTCCTTCCACTCCATGGTGGGCAGTGGGCTGGGACAGACAGCCCCACCATAACAACAGGAGGCAAAGTTAAATACGTGGGACAGTCCAAGCCCAGGGCTGCAGGAATACCAGGGAGAAGAGGTCAGTTTCAAATGTGGAGATCCTTGCTTTTCCAATTTATGTTTTGCCTTCAGTGTTGCTATTTGCTCTGCCTTGAAATTTGGCAAAATGTCTACAACACATGTTAACAAAACATTCTCAATCATCTTGACAAACTTTTTGTGTCATACATGAGTTATTTTTCTAGTTGCCTAGGATTTCTGAAACAAGAGAAGCAGTGTATCTGTGATGTGGCGACATTGGTACAAGAGAATTGAACTCGTGTCCAAGGACCTGGGATGTTTCCTAGTCATGACACTTAGCTGTGTGACCTTGGTTTTGGCCCAGCAAGTCATTTGGCCTCTGAGCCTAGGTTTCATCACTACAAAACAAGGACGATGTCACCTATTTCAAAAGTTCAGAGAAAACTGCAATTAAAGACTGTGCATGAAAGTACATAGCCAAAGAACCAGCCTGAGAGATACCCAGTAGCGACACTAAGGTCAGTGTCATAGCCCAGGTTTTTGTTCTGACTTCCCGTGCAGTCCTGGGCAAGTTACTCAATCTCTCTGCAGTTCTGTCTCTCTTCTTATACAGAAGAATAGTGATCCCTGTGAAGAAAGAAATGATGATTTGATTAGCAGATTAGACAATTGTTTTCTATTCCTTATGAAAATGTTCAAGTCTTTGGACAACTGCTATCAGTTCAATACTGCACACATATACCAGTGTATTTTCTTCTGCAAAAAAAAAAAAAAAAATCTTTATTTTTCAATAACTTTCCAAAGGAATCTGGACTCCCCCCAAAAGGAATAAATGCACTCATTCATTGATGTGAATAGTGGGTCTTCCCATTAGGTCTTTCCCCGACCCATCAATGTTTTCTTTGTTTTTTAATTGTCCTGTCTCTTTATTAAAGAATAGTTTACATACCATAAAGTTCACCCATTGTGAGTATACAGTTTATTTTTATTACATTTAAGCACTTGTGAAGCCATCACCACAATGCAGTTTTACAACTTTTTCATCACTTCAGTTTGACTTTGCAGTCAACCTTGCTCACAGTCTTATTCCATCCCCCTTCCCAGCAACCACCGATCTACTTCATGTCTCTTTCTTTTTGCCTTTTCTGGAAATTTCATAGAAAACGGAATCATGCAATATATAGTCTTCTACATCTGGCTTCTTTCACTGCACATCATGTTATTGAGGGTCATCTATGTTGTTGTATGTATCAGAAGTTTGTTTCCTTTAATTAAAAGCAGTAACTTTGCAGTATTCTGTTTTGTGAATAGTCCGCATTTTGTTTATCTGTTTAGCTGAGAGTCATTTGGATTATTTCCAGTTTGGGACTGTTATGAAGAACACTGCTGTGAACTTTTGCATACAAGAATTTGTGTGGACATAGGTTACCATTTCTTTTAGTTGGAAACTTAGGAGTGGAAGTTCTGGATCACTTGGTAGATTTATGTTCATCTGTTTGAGAAACTGCCAAAGAAGTTTCCAAAGTAGCTGTACCGTTTTTCATTCTCACCTGCCATCGACGAGGATGCCACTTTCTTCATATCCTCCTAACATCTGCTACGGTCAGTCTCTTCCATTATGGCCGTTGCTTTTTAGTTGGCTCATTGCATTGTAGTATCTCATTGAGGCTTTAATTTTATTAGCTTTACCGATGATGTTTAAAATATTTCCATGTGTCACAGTCATATATCTTCTTTGGTGAAGTGTTATTTAAATCTTTTGCCTACTTTTTAACTGAGTTGCTTGGCCTCTTATTATTGCATTTTAGTGGTTCTTTATATATTCTGGATGCTATTCCTTTTTTAGAACTATGACTTGCAGAAATTTCTTCCAGTCTGTGGCAGGTCTTTCCACTTTCTTGATGTCTTTTGAAGAGAAAACGGTTTTAATCTTGACAACATCTGATTTATAATTATGCTTTTGTATAATGTCTAAGAAATCTTTGCCTGACCCACAGGCACAAAGATTTTATGTTTTTGTCTAGTAGTTTTATAGTTTTAGCTTTTATATGTAGGTCTGGAATCCAGTAGAAGTTAATTTTTGTGTATGGTGTAAAAGCAGGGATTTGATGGGACATATACATTCAATTGTCCCATCAATATTTATTAGAAAAAAACCATCCCTTCCCTATCAAAGTGCCATGGTACTTTATTGGAAATCAGTTGACCATAAACATGTGGGTTTATTTTGGAACTGTCTCTCCTGTTACATTGACTTTTATGTCTATCCCAGTGCTGATACCATACCATCTTGATTACTTGTAGTTTTACAAGTTCTGAAATCTACCATTATCCTATTCTTTTTCCAACATTGTTAACTCTCCAAGGTCCTTTGCATTGCCATGTACATTTTAGGATCAGCTTCCCAATGTACAAATAATCTGGCTGGGATTTTGGTAGCGATTACACTGAACCTGTTGATCAATTTAAAGAGACTGGTTAGGTCTTACAGGAATATACACATCTAAAGATAACATTTATCTCGTACTGTTAAACTGCAAAGACTACTTAGAAATTTTTGTACTGAGTTCCTTAGAAGGAGATAGTTCAGTTCAGTTCAATCACTTGGTTGTATCTGACTCTTTGCGATCCCATGGACCGCAGTACACCAGGCTTGCCTGTCCATCCAGCTCCCGGAGCTTACTCAAACTCATGTCCATTGAATCAGTGATGCCAACCAACCATGTCATCCTTGGTTGTCCACTTCTCCTCCTACCTTCAATCTTACCCAGCATCAAAGTCTTTTCCAGTGAGTCGGTTCTTGGTATCAGGTGGCCAAAGTATTGGAGATTCAGCTTCAGCATCAGTCCTTCCAATGAATATTTAGGACTGATTTCCTTTAGGATTGACTGATGTGATCTGCTTGAAGGAGATAAGATCCTTGAAGGAGATATCTAGAAGGAGATAAAGACAGCAGCAATCATTTGCAAAAGGCCAATATGCGTTTCCACTGGGATATTGCAGCCTTTTTTATCTTTTTATATTTTGAGCTGGTCAAAGGGAACCAGAGCATTGGTGTGCACTTGTGGCTATCTCTTCACACCATTTTGTGCCTCTTCTCTGGGGAACCCTCCCCCTGATATTTGGAGTAGGGGCCACTGTTGGGGTTGTAGTTGGTGAGGGAGTAGAGCGGCAGGATGCTAGTCTCTGTGCAGACTGGCTTTGCAGGCTTATGGAGAGCCCTCTGGGCTTCGTGCAAGCTGCCTGGGCAGACTGATTTATTCATCTTTGCCCAGGATCCAAACTTTGGGCCAGGCACACCCTCATTACCCTGCCCAATCAGGATGCTGAATCAGGAAAAACAGCCTTCCGGAACAGGTGAGTGGTATTTTCAAGATCAAGCTAGTCCGGTTGCATTGGAAACCTCTCCCACTTCAAGGGAAAAAGCAGCAAATGCAAAGAAGGCTGAGTCAGCCCCACCTTGCCTGTCTACAGGAGCAATACCAGGAACTATTGTGGTTCTGTCTTTCTCCCCACCCATACACCTGCTAGGGAAGCAGCATCCTTGTTACTTACTACCTTTGGCTTCCTCAGCTACCATCAGGTTTCCCCAGTTCATGATGATCTATATAAACTTATGTCAGTGCCTACAAAATAAAAAGAAGCTGATCTCTGTGCCCCACCCTAGGGCCATTGAACCCATTTTTAAAAGTCTCTCGGGTGTTGCTTATGTGCAGTAAAGTGAGAAAACCCCTGATCTAGGCCAACACACTGACCTCCAAGTGTTTGTGTGTCCTTAATCTGAAAGCATCATCAACCAGAGCCATGTTTGCAACAGTCTCAGGGGCTTCCCAAGTGGCGTTGGTGGTAAAGAACCTGCCTGCCACTGTAGGAGCTGTAAGAGACACAGGTTTGATCCCTGGGTCAGGAAGATTCCCTGGAGGAGGAAATGGCAGCTCACTCCAGTATTCTTGCCTGGAGAATCCCATGGACAGAGGAGCCTGGTGGGCTACAGTCCATAGGGTCACAAAGAGTCAGGCACAACTGAAGTGACGAAGCATGCAGGGACAGAAAAGCAATTTGTTTATTCTTTTGGGTATTCTGAACACCATCTCTGAATCAAGTTAGATCTTTTTTAAAAAGGTCTACCACCCTAGACCTTGATCCTTTAACTTCCCCTATGAAAATGACTTCATTCAGTGGCCTTTAGTCTACACCCTCTGTTTTTCTCAAGGCTTTATAGAAGAAAAACTACTTGGATGTTTCCAGCCATCAGTGAAATCAGTGTGGAAGTTGGTTAGCTGCTCCAGAACTGAGGTTCCCCCTGTGAGAATTCCTTTGGGGCTTTTTGGAGGCAGTTTATGCAAGAGGAGGCCTGGAGTCAGGCAATCAGGACTCACAGCCCAGCTCTGCTTTGTGGAAGCACTGGAGCTTTGGAGAAATTGTTTGCTCTGAGTTTTCATTTCTCTGAGCTTTTCATTGTTCGAAGAACAAGGTTGTAAAAGAACACGTCCCTCACAGGGCTGTGTGAGACCTGTCACTCAGATCCCTGGGAACCACGCCTGAAACAGAGCAAGCTGGTACGGAACCTCAGCCCATGGTTGAGGCTCACAGCCTGTGACTAATTTAGAATCAGGAAACGTTGCCTCTGTAGTGAGAATTGTATGAGGCCATTTTTTAACCCAGTGAGACCAAAGTGGCCCATTTTCTCTTTTGTGCTCGCCTACTGAGAAGCTCGCATCACAGCAAACACATTGGCCTGAGAGTGAAACCTTTTGATTTTTCTTTTCCTCTGAGGCTTTTGTTTCATTGTTTTCAGATCACAGCTTTCTCCGATAAGCATCCGGAAGTCCTCTGGGGAAGGAGACGTGGTCTGGGCTATAAATGGCTGAAGGCTGACTTCAGGGACCGTGTTCCATATCTCCTGACCTGTATCAGGAGTAAAGTACTACAAGAGAAATGGTGGGGGGTAGGGAGCGGAGAGAGGAACTGAAAAGGACAGTTAGCCACCCCGAAGCTAGGAGAATTATCTGTGCAAGGATGGGGTGTGTAATCACAGTTCTCTTTTCTACTGCAGTGGTCTGTTATTCCAGCACAGGGCTTAGGGTACCAGAACTCCTCCTGGCTTTCAGACACTAGGGGGTCTTTGGTTCATTTCCAATCCCTGCCATCAAGAGTGTCCTTTCTCTACCCAAATTGCTTTTCTGTTAACACTGCTATGTGAGCTTGGAGAAGGGTGGGATTTTACACAGAATCATGGAATCTTACAGCAGGATGGGACTTGAAATTGTCTAGTCCATCCCTTCACTTTCTACAGAGGAAGGGTCAGGGCCTTGGAGACGGTAAGTAGTGACATAATGGAGATCTCATGAATAAGAACTAAAGAAATGATACCCCAGTCTCCTAATTCTGAATCTTGTAGCCCTTTTCCTGAACCCAGTGTCCATGAGGAGCTCTGAGCTCCTCTCTGCTCTTCCAGACAGTAAGTTTCACAAATTTGGTGCCTTGCACCAAATTCTGCCTTGTAGCAGATGGTGTTTCCCCAGATGGAATTCTCGCCTGTATGATAAAGTTTATACTTGAGTTTAGAGATCAACTAAACAGAAATAATAACCACAGAAGCGTGACTTAATCAGGGCTATTAAAGGCAAGCAATTTCTAGCACTTTGTGTATACAGGTGCTTTTATAAAACTCAACTAAATATACAAATCATTTATGGTCCATAGAGTTTAGTGCCAGTCTGAATGTGGACTTTTTAACATATGCATTTTGAATATGTGACAGTAAAGAAATAAGGTTGTAGTTTTCTAAATAGCAGGATACAAAGATGGATGGAAAGTCACCATTCACCACAGGACTGTAGGAAGTCCCAAAGACACATCTGGTCTGTCAGGCTGGGGCAGAGCTGGAGTTGCAGGATGTGAACCTAGGGTCGTGTACTTGGTAACCATCATTTATGGAGTCACCAGTCATAACAAAGCCCACACTGCTTTAAAAGTTTGCAGTCAACAGCCTCCTCTCCACATGAATTGTGTGTTCCTCTTCATTCTTCCATGGGTGCTGTTTTGCTTATTTTGCTCATTATCTGAAAGGCTTTTCCTTCTTCTAAAAATGACTCTAATTTAAATGCTTTGGATTCAGCTACATCTCTTTTTTTTTTTTTTTTTTTCTGATTAGTTTGCATATAACCCTGTCTGTGTTCAGCTCTGGTACTTTTCCTGGCCCTGCACACAGGGCTTGTCTGAGAGTGTCATGAGTGCCTGTATAAGAAGAAGTGAAACACATGCGAGGGTGGGGGGGCTCCCTTATCTTGAGCCCTTGACCCTGTGCCCTCCCCCCGCCCCCCCAGACTTGCACTGTGGCACAGACCGACTTCTGAACAGCTGTGCAACTGCCCTTCGTTCTGGCTCACTGTATTTCTTGACATGTTCAGCATCTTGGGATGAAGCAAGTGCACAGGTCAAGACTGATGCCCCTGGAGTTACGTTGGCAGTGTTTCTCAGCAGTGCTTTTACTAATGATTTGCAGAGCAGAGCTCTGCTACAGGGGCCCTGGCTGAACCTCCTACCCATCTTGTGTGACAGTTCATGTAACAGCTACTCCCCTGTGCCTGTCCTTGGGAAACGGTGGCATCCAGAGAGCCTTTTATCAGCATCCCAGACCACACTCGCAAGCCTTCTTTATGTGGATGGTCCTAGAACCACCACTGTTCAGAGGCTTATTATGTTGTTTTCCTATTATTGTTGTATGCAGTACATCACAGTACATCACAGCATTGTTGAAATGTCATTTGATCATTCACCCTAGCATCACTGTGAGGTAGATACTGTGAGGTACTGTATGGTGATTAGCTGTGATACTAGTGAGGGACTCGTGCTCCAGACACCCTGGCCTTACCACTTTCTAGTTGTGTGACCAGGGACAAGTTTACTAAACCTCTCCAAGCCTCAGCTTCCTTATCTGGAGAGTGGGGAATAATAACCTCAGGAGGTTCTTGTGAAACAAATGCTTGAATGTTTATGAAGTATGGAAAACAGTGACACAGAATCATCACAATAAAAATGTTCACTTTTATTGTTGCTGTCGCTATCAACTTCATCATCGCTACAGCAGATTTTCCAAGAGTCTGTGGTTTGCCCAAGATCACGTAATGACTCCAAGAGACAATGGACTTTTTTCTTCTTAGTTTTTATTTCCTTATTACACAGTAACATAAAAATGAATTCTTGTAAAAGATCAAAGCAATACAGAAACATATAAAGGATGTTGTTAGGTTCCCACCTCTACTCTTTCTCCACAAGGAACCACAGAAAACTGATTGGCGTGCATTCTCCCCACCTTCTCGCTGGGCAGGACACACATATAAAATCAATATAAATATATATATATGTGTCTTCTTAGGTTTAAACAATAGTAACAGTGCCTGACTTATAGGACTGGTGGTCAGTGTTGGCGAGGGTGGGGCATGCCAGGAAATATACTAGTCCTCTCTCATCAGCATGAGATAAATGCTATTATTCTACCCATTTTACAGGTGTGGAAGTGAAGGTTAGAGAGATTGTCGCCGTCATAGGACCACATGATGCTGAAACTGGATTTCAATCCAGTCAGGCTTACCCAGTATCTCCACACTTTTGACCACAACTGTATGTGGCCGTATCATAGGTATTGTTTTTCTGTTGGACTTTTTTCTCTTACTAATATTAGTTTGAACTCTTTCCATGTAAGTATATGTAGGTTTACTTCATCCTTTTAATGGCTACATATGAGTCAATATTTTGTTTCACCACTTTCTTATTTAGACTTCCGTTTCCTTGTTCTTTGCTGTTATAAATAATCCAATACCAAATATCCTTAATACTTTTGGACACAGGTGTGAGAATTTCTGTAGAGTGGCTTTTACAAGTGGAATTGTTCATCAGGGAGTAGTGTGCACACATTAAATTTAAATAAGTATTGCTTTCCAAAAAGAATTTTGCTCACTGACAGTATGTGAGAAGGCCTGTTTCACATTAGTCTTTTTTTAATTGAATTATTTATTTATTTTTGGCTACACTGGGGCTTCATTGCTACGTGCAGACTTTCTCTAGTTGCAGTGAGTGTGGGCTGCTCTCTAGTTGGGGTGCACAGGCTTCTCATTGCAGTGGCTTCCCTTGTTGCAGAGCATGGGCTCTAGAGTGCTTGGGCTTTGGTAGTTGCAGCGCACAGGCTTAGTTGCCCCATATCACGTGGAATCTTCTCAGCCCAGGGATTGAATGTGTATCCCCTGCATTGGCAGGTGGATTCTTAACCAATGGACCACCAGTGAAGTCCCCCACCTTAGTCTTCTTTTTTATCTTTGCCAATTTGTTGAAGAAAAATACTCTTTTCTGAATTGTGTTTCCAATATTCCTGATGGGGTTGAGCTAATTCTTTATTTTAAGGGTAATCTACATTTCCTCCAGAAGTTGCCTTTTGCCTATATTGCCATTTAGTTTTCATAGTAGATGCTCATTGTATATTTTGGATAAAATCTTTTGTATTTTTCTGCGTTTTTGTCTTCCATGTAAACTTATAAAATCAGCTTGTCAGTTTACATAAAAGAAACTCCTGTTTGTATTTTGATTGAGAATTTGTTGTATTAATAGGCTCATTTTAGATAATTTGGCAACTTCATGATATTTATTTTTTCCTTCCATAAATACCATGTATCTCTATTTAAGTCTTTCTAGCCCATCAGTTAAATTCGACTGTTTTCCTTGTGTAGATCTTGCATTGAAACATTTATTTACAAATGGGGGCCTGTTTTCTCATCACCTAGACTTAATTTGTATTGCTAATGAATAGGAAAACTATTGGTTTTTACATATGTGTTAAACTTTTATCTAGCTACTCGACTGAACTCTTATTAGTGACCTTTGTACTTATTTCTTTTTCTTGATCTATCACATCGGCTAGGAAAAACAGTAAAGAAACATTGGTGAAAGTGTACATCTCTGCCTGCTTCCCATCTTTAATGAGAATGTCTCTAACATTGCAGCACTAAATATGGTAGATACACTTTATCAGCATGCAGAAATTTCTATTGCTAGCTTATTGAGGGGTGTGCCTTTCACTGCAGACTACACCAGACTCCTGTCAAGGGGCCTTAATTGTTTCCTCTACATTTTTCTTGAGAATTCATAGATTGTCCTCACTGCCTGGGACCTCCCAGTTTTGATCTCCTAGCTGACTCAACAGCATTTAGCACTGAGTAATATTTGCTCTCTTCCTCCCTTCACTCACTTTGGACCCTGGCTGGCCTAAGGCAAAGAGCCACTTTGTGTTAATATATCCTACACCCCTCCCCCTCCCCCAGATAAATAAATAATGCTGTGTAGATAAGAACAAAATTCCAATTCTGGAATTTTCTGGCAGGCACTACTGAAAAGATTTCATTCCTGGCTTCTAGTTTCAAGTAACTTCAACTTTCTTTCCCCACTGGGTTATCTTGAGTAGCTGACCAACATTTCACACTCTAGTGGCCAAGTGGTTTCATAGTTTGTACAGGAGGGTGTGAGAAAGGAATCACCACCTGACCTCTGACTTCCTGTGGAGATTTCACGCAGGCACAGGGTGAAGCCACTTCTAACACTGGGCTCTCAGCACTGCCTCGCGCACAGTTAATGCAAAAGAAGTGTTTTCACGGTTGACTGATGACGTGATTTAATTGCAGAGTACATTTGATAATTTTTAGATGGTGAGACTTCTTGCTAAACTATGAACGAAAGGATTTCATTTTGTCAGGCATGTATTTGGAGCATGACTCTAATGTGACTTGGCACCCATCTAGAGAATTGTCCCTGTGTCCAGTGACATTTCCCTTTGGGGAAGTCAACACCTGCTATGATGGCATCTGTCATATTTAAGAAAGTGACATGTCCATGAATAATGCAGAGCCGCCTCAATAAAATGCCTTCTTCAGAAAATAATTAAAATGAGACATTGGCAGAAGATTATTATAAGCAGCAGAGAAGCAAGTTTGGGCTCTTTCCGAAATTAAAAAGCAGTGGATAATATCTTTTACTATGGTTTTCTCATCTTGATGTAAGCTGGGCAGATTATATTATTTCCATACTGTTTAGCTACAAAGGTAAGGACCTGCTAAATAGGATTCTTTCTTTCTATTGCTTTAGTACAAACCAACATTGGCCTCCAACATCAATTTGGATGTTAATGTTTTTGAGATGAACTTTTTGGGGAGATGGAGTGGACTCGTGTCAGGCACATGGTGTGTAATTGGCAACTATCCAGGAGAGCCTAATCCAAGAGACAGCTGGATGCCAGAAACCCCAAGAGGCAAGGCAGCCCTACGTGGCAAACACGAGCGCTGATCTTTGAGCCCCTCGTGGGGCCAGTGCCATTGGCTTCAGCTTCTAGGACTATTGGTATAAGAAGTTTGGTCAGCCGGACAAGTAGCTTTCCTGCCTTAGCTTTTTCCTCTTTCCCTCAAATTGCCATGTCCAGAGAAGAGGCTGGGGCCAGTGCCCAGCAATAGACTGAACATTTCCTACCTCTTCTCTTGCAGGCGGGTGACAAACACTACCACCCGGGTTGTGCACGATGCAGCAGATGCAACCAGATGTTCACAGAAGGAGAGGAAATGTATCTTCAAGGTAAGGAGGTCTGGAGAAGGCAGGAACCTCTCCCCTCCCAGGGAGAGAAAACCTTGCTATGTTTGTTTGTTTTTAAGAAAAGGAGGCATTTCCTTAGCTGCAAGGCTCCCCAGATCCCAAATGAATGTAGCCAAATGTGACCTCATCAGTTAGTATTAATCAGCCAAGCAATTGACATGCTGGCAGTGAGCCCCTGAGGCTGTTAACAAACGAGTGGATTGCTTCTGGATGAATGGATTGAACTTGATGGTGATGCCATGGAGATAAGGCAAGAGGGATGATCAGCTAGGCCTCCTCCCACCCAACCACCAGGAATATGCTTGGGAAACAAAAGATTAAAAGAGGAAAATGAATGTCTAGAAATGTTACATACTGGATGGTTATAATACTTGGTCTTTTCTCACTTCACTATCCTGGGGGAAGGATTTTGGTGGGCCTCCCAGTATGCTCTTATCCAGGCTTTCAGGAAGAAGAAAATCTCATATTTGGCAAATTACATCACAGATGTACTTCATCCCATGAAGATGAGATAGCTGTCATAGTGAAAGAGAGAAGGTCAGAGAGTGAGAGAGAACACACCCAAAGTTCCTGACAGAGAAATTGAGTAGCTGTTGGTGCCAAGGAAGTGCTCATTACCAGAGGACCGTTCAATTTTTTTTTTTAATGAAAATAATTTTGAGAAATTTTCCCAATGTACAGCTATGATTAGCTTTTATCTCCTCTAAAATTCTGAAGCTTTTCAGAGAGTTTTAGGGAAGGATTCTCCTCCAGTCAAACAGTACCATCTGTGCGAGCATTTTACTATTTTTAGCAGGAAAGAGTCATTAAATAGACAAGGGCTGATCAGTAAAATTAGCAAGAATGTAAGAGCTATTGCTTGTTCAGTTTGCTAATTACTGGTTCTCATCGGCCTTTGCATGTCATTTCTTCATCTCTGCACGTAACACTATGTGTAGTTTTAATGAATGGTTTGCTTTGCTCTTGATTTTTGTTTTTACAAAACTAAGAAAAGTCTCCAGAAACGATTCTTGAGTATTAGATCAAGAATCTACTTGATCTACTTGATCTTTGGCTACTCTCCCCTCAAAGAACACTAGCTGTATGAGAAATTGACAACCCAGACATCCTTTTTAGCTTTAGAATGATTTCTCTGAAAAAATTACAGTAGAAAATCTCACTGAATTTTAAAGGGCCTGATGAAGGCAAGTGACAAGCCCCAAATCTGTGGTCTCATATGGGCTTTATATGACACGTTCTCTCCCAGGACAAACTGTGAATCCTTGGGAGCAATAGACAGGTGTCACTTTACATGTTCAGCGTGGAGCAGATTTATTCTTCACTTGGTCTCCAGGCTCTGTTTCAGATCCCAATGTGTCAGTTACAGCACTCACCATCAAAGACCCAAGAGTGTACAATCACCCCAAGAGTGTCTGCTAAGAACTGAGACTCAGGACTCTGGGTGCAGCTCTATACATTCACATAGTTCTGCAAGCTGAATAAGGAGGGTGATTTCAGGCTGTTCACGAGTACAGCACATTCATGCTACAGATAAACAATGCTGGTAATTTGGGCTACGTTCCAAATTCGAGCATCATTGTAAATCTCTCCTGGAGTTGGGCTCTGGTGTTCTTTGCCTGTGCTCTCGGCACATCCTTGAACAATGAGCAGTTTCATCTTCCCCAGCATCTGATGTTCTCTCTGGCTCTCATTCCCTGTGTGTCTGACCTCTGGAGGACTGTTCGATGCCTTGTGCACCCCCAGTGTTCTGGGCCAGGATGTCCACTCAGTAGAACCTCTACAGTGCACCCTGCTCCTGCTTCCAGCCCTGTTGCCCACCCTACCTCCCCTCCAGCTCTCCACATTAAGAGGATTTCCGTGCTTTGAAGCCAGCCTCAGAGTAAAAGCCAGTGCTGAATGGACTATGTGTCTGTCTGGCTTTGGTTTGATTTTTTGGCCCTGGGTTAAGCGAGATAGAAATGACTGCTAAATAGGGATTAAATTATTATTCTGATATAAAATGTATTTACACTGTGATCAATTTAATAGTATTTTTAGCTCAGTGGTGTAAAATAATTCAAGAGTTATTTTAATTTGATAGCTTTTCAGGAGAGAAAGAATTCAACAGTGAAATGTAAAACATAAAATATTCATACAGAGACGCTTATTAAGTTTATATCATTGACATTGTCCTGCGCAGACAACCTCATGACTCTTTTAACAATTTAAATGTAGGCATTTTAAACCTGAAAGCTGCATTATTTTCATCCTAACTCAGGATATAGTTTAGTGACCAGAACTGAGAAGAATGTGCCAAATGAGCAGCAATCTGGTGAATTTTTGGCTATCATTTTGAAAGTGTAATAAATTTACAAATTTAGGCAAAAAAACTGCTTTCAACTTAGTAACTATTTGCTTAAGTCTTTTTAAGTCCCTCTTCAAGTTCTTCCACATTCCCACATTTGAACATATTCTTGCATGAACATAGGACTTACATGTAGACCTTAGCCATGAATTACACACATTGTATACCTAGGCAAAACAAAAAAAAAAATTGCAGGCATTGAATTCTTATAAGAAAAGAGCTTTCTATTGGATATAAGTGTTTTGCTTAGTTCTGTGATACTGGTACCATCCAAGAAAGCGCCTTAAATTCCTAAAAAGTGAGGCATTGACCCAGGACCAGAAAACAACACTTAAGTAGTAACTTCACTAGTTTAAAAGTGAAGACCTTTTAAAGTTAACTAAAAGGTTAAAAGTTAAAGGAAAACTTGTGGATTTGTAATGTAAGTTTCAAACTTTCTGCTAGTTGGATTGATTTCCTGTGTCTGTGCAGGTAACTGTATAATTGAAGCAACAAAAAAAAATTTGGTGAGTTTTGCTTCTGGATATAGATGATCTGGTTTGACTTTATTGCCCTCATCTAAATTGCTTGGTTGTTTTGATGTTATATAAACATGGCTTATGGCTTATATTTCTGAAATTAAAAGTAGATATTGGTAAGTACACAGACATTACTTTTAAAGGATAATGAAAGTGAGAAGTGAAACTTGGTTGCTCAGTCAGGTCCAACTCTTTGCGACCCCATGGACTGTAGCCTGCCAGGCTCCTCTGCCCATGGAATTTTCCAAGCAAGAATACTGGAGTGGATAGCCTGACCTTCTCCAGGGGATCTTCCCAACCCAGGGATTGAACCCCAGTCTCCCACATTGCAGGCAGATTCTTTACCATCTGAGCCACCAGGGAAGTCTCAAAGGATAATGATTGCATTTGGAAAAAAAAAACCACTGCCCAGTTGAGAACTAAATGTCTCTTTCATCAAAACACTCTTGTGCCACTAGACCACTCTGTGGTCTAGGATTATGACTGTTATAGAACAAGCTCAGACGAGATGCAGAAAACTCACCTGGAATTTAAGCTATCATGATTCACTTGGGCACAGGGCCTCTCTCAGAAGTTCTGTTTAATAGGACCGTGGCTGCTTTCCATTTCCTTTATTCTTAGATGTGCATTGTCTTTCCAGGTTCTACCGTTTGGCATCCCGACTGTAAGCAATCAACCAAGACTGAGGAAAAGCTGCGGGTAAGGAAAGCTTTAGCACTGTGATGCCAGGGGTACTTGCTGTCCATTGTGTTTATGTCACTGATTCTTGGGACTGGAGTTTGGGTGAAATTGCTTCTTATGACTTTTTTTCCCCCTTCTATCACAGACCAAGTAAAAAGGCCATTTGGCCAGTAAAAGAGGTTTCCTCCTACCTTCCATTGATGGTGATTCTTATTTCAAATGCTTGTGTTGGACAAAATAAGCCTTGCTTCATGAATCACATTCTTAGGAAAGCATTCAAGGGAAAAGTCAAGTTCTAGGTCCAACATCTGGTGACCGCCTCACCAGGCTTTTTTTGTATTTCATCCGTAACATCACTCAACCCAAACTCTGCGGCTATTGCTCAGCTCTTGCTACATTTGATTGGCCTCTCAAATCCAAGTTCACCAAGTAGCCTCCATCTCCAAAAGCTGATGATTTTTTAGATAAAAACCTTTGGGGAAAATCATGATGAGCTCAGACAAGTCAATGGGAGCAAGAGTTCTTGATTGTTTTTGTAACTGAAACCTTAGGTAGCATCAAAATATTTTCAAAACTCCCTGGAACATGGATCACACAGAGGGTAGACTCTACCTCTCACTTGTTTTTTCTGTCTTTCCTTTTGTTTTTTAGTATCTCTCACTTCTAAAGCCTCTCTTGATCTTACTCTGTTCTCAGATTACCACCAGGAGACAATATTTTACCTGTTTCAGAAGCAAAGAGCTGCACACAGTTGCAAGGCCATGATCATAATCTGTATCTTACTCAGATGCCCCTAGTTTTTCACTTGGGCTGTGAAGTATTTTTTCAGAGCAATAATCAGACTAGACCCCAGTCCACAGTCGCTCCACTTAACTACCTTAGTGGTCCCCTTGGAAATAGCTGGACTACACCACTTGGTGTTTCAGGGAAAAGAATGACCCGAATTTATTTTGGAAGCCATATTCTAGATGATATGGTTGGGTAGCATCACCAACTCAATGGACATGAGTTTGAGCAAACTGCGGGAGACAGTGAAATACAGGGAAGCCTGACACGCTGCAATTCATGGGGTTGCCAAGAGTCGGACACGACTTAGCAACTGAACAACAATATTCTAGAATGTGGAATCATTTCTTCTTGATCTGCTGTTAGCAGGCACGAGGAGCTATGTATGTGACCCCAGCAGCCACACAGCTGCTCCATCAATGTGGCCTGATCACTAATGTGTCATTTGTGAAGGAGTGACTTGGCCTCAGAGAAATGATTATCAGGAAGCCCCCCCCCCCTTTCTTTTGGCCTGCCACCCTGGGAATGACAGCTTTTATTTTCATTTTCCGACATCTTTTCTTTATTCTCCGTGAAGCTCTTGTCTGCCTAGGAACTCTATTTCCTTTGCTTTTTTTTTTCAACTGGCATCTGTAAGATCAGATGGAGATATTTTGTCATTTGCATAATTTAGAAACTTGTCCCTTGCCTGTGACCCTGAATAAAAACGGTTGTCTTAAAATTCGGTTAATATGAGCAGACTTTAAGTGGAGGGGGAAAAATCACTTTTTCTCAAAATAATGGAGTAAAGACCAGACAAACTGGAGAGGAACTTGTTCACCGATATTAGGATGATTTGGTTCCTGTTTCAACATAGAACTTCAGCTTGAGCATGTGTACCTAACCCTCTCATCGATCAGTCAGACAGGCACTTACTGGAAGTGGGACTTATAGGCACTTACTCTGGGATTTTTGATGACCCATGGATGCTTTGAAATGGGTTATCGTTATAAAATACTGGCACCTTAAAGATAGTACTTACTGTCACTTTAATCATAGAAATGTAAAATTCACTGTATAACTTGTAGATGCTATCCCCAAACCACCCAAGTAGCTAGTGGTCTGCACTCTTTGCAGTGTTGCCCTCAGTTGTTGAGGAATCATTTTTATTTCATCCCTGATGAAGTCTTCTGGGAGACAAAGAGAGGAATGCTAACGAGGCCAGACTAAATGAAATGTGTCCTTTCTCTGTAAGGATTGCTTGAGTTTGCAGATTGTGTTACTAAAATGATTTTTAAAAAAGCAACCCTCTTAATCGCATCTTGATGGGACTCTTTGGATAAGATTATGAAAACAACTAGTGCGATACTTCCACTCATTCTGGCCAAGAGGAGCTATAGTTTTTTCTCCCTTTAGTGAAACCTTCTTCTCCTAAAGCCAGCGTTTACCACTTGGGAGGTCAGGCCGGCCCCCAGCTCACTCACCCAGTAGTAAGGATGATGTACCTCTAAGGAGACAAGGTTCTGACGCACCCCAAGTGGGGTATGTGCTGACGCTGGTGGATTTAAAAGAGGCTAGATTTTGAAGAAGGAGCAACTCTTGTGCTCTCTTAAGGGTGTGTCTATGGAGGACAGCCTTGATCCAGGATTTTCAGGCCTTTTTCCCGGTGTCACATCAGTGCAGTTACCATAGCAAAATGAAAATGTTTTAAGGATCTTTCAACAACCCCACTGAGTAATCCACATTCTCCAGATTTCAAGAACTTGTGAGGTGTTTGTAATAACAGACTCTCAAGAACATCTGTCAATGGCTTCATTGGCTTCTAACTCTTCATATGTAAGAGTATTTCAGCCAAAATAAATGGAAGGAATGATGGGGAGGGGGAAAAGGTTGGAACGTAGGTAAATATACTGTAATGTAAAGACCAGTTAGGGAATTCTGTGCAAGTCCCGTTGTTAGGATTCGGCACTGCTACTGCCAAAGGCATGGGTTCAGTCCCTGATTGGAGAACTAAGATCCCATGAGCCACATGGCGTGGCCAAAAGTAAAGAAAGAAAATGAAGACCAGTTATATGCTTTCAACACGGACCTTAAAAATACACACACACACACACACCCACCAACTAAAGTGATTCCACATCATTGTTGTTGTTTAGTTGCCCAGTCGTGTCCAACTCTTTGCGACCCCATGCACTGTAGCCCACCAGGCTCCTCTGTCCTTGGGATTTCCCAGGCAAGAATACTGGAGTGGGTTGCCATTTATTCCTCCAGAGGAACTTCCCGAGCCAGTCTCTTGCATTGGCAGGTGGGTTCTTTACCACTGAGCCACCAGGGAAAACCTGATGTCACTTATCACTTACCAAATTAGTTTTCCTAAAGGTTTTTTTTTTTTAATAGTATTTCTGAATCGAGGCTATTTCTTTCTTCACTCTTCCCTTTTTCATGTTTCATGGCAGCCACCAAACATCCGTCGATCTCCGTCTGATTTCTTTTATCCCAAAAGTCTGATTCGACGCACAGGACGGTCCCCGTATCTGCAGGTTGGCACTGTGTCTGAGCTGAGGCTCGGGGCCACTGTGCTGGGCCCCAGGCTTCTGTCGCTTTTCCTCCCCTTGCTGCTTTCCCCACATAACTTCTGGGCTCCCATAGAGGCAGATGCTTTATTTCACCCCCATGGAGTGCATCTCACATTCTGATTCCGGCTGTTTCCTGCTCTAGACAATGTTTTCATTTAGCGTGGTGGCTAAAGCATTGTCTTCAGGACAGCGAGCACATTGGAAGCCACCGTTTCGGTCCTGTGCTCACACATTTGTTCGCTGAACAAATATTTGCCAAGTACCCAGGTACACTAAGGAAGAAAAGACAGGTACATAATTATTAAAAGATACTGAAACATATCACAGCATATGGATCGTAAAGATCAAGGCAGGTCAGGTGAGGGAAAGGGGCTCAAGGGGCGCTTCCTGGGAGAAGTGGTCTTTGAGTTGAGTTTTGGAGGCTGGATGGGATTTGAACACACAGAGATGATGAGAAAGGGGTGCACCTGACAAAAACAGCAACAGAAGCGTGGAGCTGGGGAAACGCAGTACTTGGGGAAGGAGAGGTTTGGCTTGAGGAAGGAGTGGCAAAGTGGAAAAAAAAACAAATAAGACCAGCCACAGCTCTGCAGAGGCAAGGAGCTGACATACACTCTCAATGGCTCTCCTTAAGAATCCCCACCAAGTAGCTATCCTGATTCCCATCTTACAGATGGAAAGACTGAGACCATCATAGTGAACTAACTTCCCCAGAGTTCTCTCAGCAGTAAGTGGAAGAGCTGAGATTGGAGCTCGGGTCTCTCTGAGCCCGTAACTCACGTTCTTTCCGCTGTCCTACAAGGGGAGAGAGAGAGAGACCTAGGAAGACACAAAGAGGAGAGCATGAAATACCAGCCAAGTCTGATGGTATCTCAGGAAGAGACAGGGTGTAAGGGCGGCACCATCTTTCCAGATCATCTTCCAGAACCTGGGAGGGTCCTCAGCCAGCTCTCCAGATGAGCAGCGAGGCTATAGAGTGTGTTCCCTGTACACACTTGACCTTCTTTCAGAGTTTCTTAGAATCAGTTGAAACCTTGGCCCATTAAGTTACAAGTGACTTTCCACGGTCCCAGCTCTGTCCAGATGAAACCCCTTGTGTAGCTCTGTTGACATTCAGGGTTGCAACACAGCTCTTTAGTCTGGGCTTGATGCCTGTGCTGGTTTGCTGTGCCTGCCAGAACTGCACTATGGCCCAGGAGAGTTTGGGTTTGCGTTTACTTTTATTAAAGCTGCACCTTATTTCTTTAAATGATTTGAAAGATAGTTAGAAGTACAGAGTTTCAGAGGGGAAAGAAACCTGTTAGACATCAACCCCTGAAGTTTCTCCACCTACAAAGTGAAGTTAGCCCAAGGCGTGACAGGTCAAAAGCAGCAACGCTTAACTGTAGATTCCAGGCCCTGAGTGTATTGCATTGGCCCATGATGCTGGTTTACATTCAACCTATATTTGTCATATAATTTTCATCTATCTTAAACCTTTGTGCCAATGGCAGTTTCACATACAGTTAACATACAGTGTCATGAATCCAGAGGAACAGCCAGAGGTTATTCCCATTGCAAGTGAGTACTTAGAATTAGTACCTACTTGGCAAGAAATTGCTTTTTCAATAGCTTTTGGTTTTTTTCCCCGAAAGTATGCTTTATAACTCAAATAGTGTTTTATTTTGTTAGCCTGAGGCTATTGCCAAATGATTCACTTTCATGACTTTAAGAAAACTACTATCAACTGTGAAATATTTTTGGTCTTCTCCAGACCCTTAAATTTAAGAGATGTGGGGCATCTTGAGAAGTGGTCGGCTGGAGAAGAGAGAGAAAAAAGAATAAAAGAGAGAAAGAGGTCGATTTTGGAAAACCTTCTCTCTTCCTATCCTATTGTTAAACATGGATATCTAATTCCCATTATCGAGCCTTAAATATCAATCAAGTTAACTGTAACCCTGTCACAGAAAGGTATAAACCACTTGGGACCTGGCAGAGAAAGTGGCCATTTGACAAGCTCTTGCTTCACCCATTGGCCATCAAGGCTTATCAAAACCTTCAAGAAGCCTGAAAATGCCAAAGCAATTCTCAAGCCACCCAGATATTTTGATCTTTTAAATACTGTTGACTACAGAGCAGTTCATTTCACCAGATAATATCAAGTACCTTTAGTGTTAGATAAACTGTACCCCTTGCAGGGACTTTCAGCACTTCATTGGGAAATAAGCCTGGGTTTCTTGTGGAGGAAAGTCATTTTATTCTTTATTTTCTGAAATCTCCTCTTAATTCCCTCTTGCTGAATTACAGGTAAAAGAAAATGGTGAGGAAAAAAATTACTAATTTGGCCAAAAAGTTCATTCAGGTTTTTCTGCAAGATATTATGGAAAAAAACCCAAACAAACTTTTTGGCCAGCGCAATAGAATGACCTAAGGAAAACATATTCCAGTTTCGCTTACTTGGAAGAGTTTTATAAGAAAAGCAAGTTTTGTCTATAGGTAAAGGTCGGTAACTCATTATAAACAAACCACACGATATTCCCAGGACCAAGTTTGTAGTAATCTGGAGTGGATCACTTGCTTTCATTCTAAAAAGGGGCTTCTGTGCTGTGCCTTTGGAGGCTAAAGCATGAATGGCTGCCATCCAAAATGGGCATGAGTTTTTTTTTTCTTCTGAAACTAACATGCACTGTATTATAATATATGCACTTGCAAACCCATAATATGCCAAACAAATACTGTGTGTCTGTTTCTGCAAAAGAGCTAATTAGAGGCTGTAAGTATATCTAAAACAAGGAAATAATGCTATCGGTTACTGTTTTATTAACGTTGCCACCAGACATACCACTTTATTCCCAGCTTTCTCTCTGTTCAGATATTTTATTCTTTTTGGTGTGTCTTTACAATTCATCAGAATGTATAGGTGTTAAGATTTATCCTGCACAGACAGTGAGGACTCTTGGCCATAGTAAAGGCTAATGGCGATTGCACACCTGGTTCCGGAGAAGATACTGTGCTTTCGCTACTCAGGGCACAGGTTTGATCCCTGATTGGGGAACTAAGATCCTGCAAGCTGGTGGCGCAGCCAAAACTAAACCAAAAATAAAAGCAAAAACAAACAAAAAAACTGAAAGGAGTTCATCTTTTGACTTAGTAGTGAATATTTAATATGTGCAGATTTTTTAAAGTATTCCTTCTTCTGCAGCTGTTATCACCTCCTTGTCTGGTGAACTTCGACAAAAACCCAAGGCAGGTACTGTCAACCTTAGCAGCACTTCGTATAAGGTGTCAACTACCTTATATGGGTAGCAGTCCTGTAGGTGCTCATACAACCTCTCTGATCTGGGATTCAGTTGCCTGTAGTTCTCTCCCTTCTTAGAGCATGGCTTCAGATGAATGCAGACTAGATGAACATAGTTGTTACTCCCCAGCTCCTGTGGGATGAGGGCAGGTCTGTGGCAAGAGGGCCCTCCAGATCTCTCCTTCTAAGAAGGGACTAGGTGTGTGGGGCTGCCCACAATTGGAAATAAGAGGAAAAAAATGTCATTTCTCTGGTTAATTTCCTGACAAAGCTCCGGTAAGTGTTTTTAAATGGTAAACATTTAAAGATGGATGAGAGCTGGGGAATTTCTTCAATGTAATTTTCATCCTTTGATTGTGCCTTCTGAAGTGTAGAACAGGTGGACAAAGTCAAGGTGTAAGGGAAATAGCAAGTGAAATGTAAGTTAGAGGGTTTTTTTAAAGTTTTGTACAGAAAACAAAAAGATGTGCATTTTTCAAGCATCTACTATTAGCGATCAAATGTCATTTTTTCTCTTTCCTGTCGAAATGAACTACTAGTCTGGTGAGACCTCTCTTTGTTGATTTATTTCTTTCCTTCGAGGAAAAAAGCCTTTTTGAAACTGAAAGTAGGTATGTGAAGGTGTGCTGAAGAAATAAATGTAAATTTAGACACTTTCTTTATGAAAGTATTTTTCTTGCATGAGCCACATACAACTAGAAGGTTCTTACTGAAGGATCCTTTTCTCTTGTTGCCAAAATGAGGATTAAAGGCTAATCTTGTTGGCAAAGTCCTTTGAAAGGTCACAGCCTGTTTATAATCCTTCTTATATCTACCTTGCTTTTCCCATGCTTTCCTCTACCTTCCTCGGCCCCTAAAGATGGCATCAAAAGAAAAAACTGAATTTTTCCAACTGTGCTTTCAAGTTGTTTTTTTCTGTAAGGCATGAAGGAAAAAGTGAGAATAAGTAGATTGCTTCTGCTTTAACAACTTCATCACAGGTCTATAGATTTTTGTTTGTTTTTCCTCTGTAGAACAGAAGTGGGAAGACCTTTGGGGATAAATATTTGGAATTATCTTCATTTATAATATAGGCAAGAGGATAATTGTGTCTATCACAGCTCTCATAGAGAATTCCAGAGACAAAAGCCTGTTGATTCATTTGGGCTCTTGATTTAATTCGGTGAATCACTGTTGTGAACTTGGTTATCTGAATGGGATGAAACAATAATTTAGAAACTATTAGAAATAATTGCACATAAAATCATCTGTGGAAATATGGATTATCTGTAACTTTGTTACCACCCGAAGAGGTGACACTAGAATTAAGTTAATGATAAAGAAGAAACTGTCAGTGGGATTTGAAAGAGGGAAAACATGTCAGTAAGCTGTTGCTTTTGAGGTTAAGATGAGCCTTAATTTTGAGTGTGTGGATATGAACTGTCATGTCAGGAGACAGCTCTGTGCCTTTTGATGTCGAAGGCCATCAAACACTATTAGCAAGTTGTGTGTTAATTAGGGGGAAACACAGCTAGAAGAAAAGGGGGACTTCAGTGATAAGCAAGATGTTCATTTAAAATTCAGCATGTTTCTTTTCTTTCTTGTTTTAAACTACTTTTCTCAAATTGCATTTGCATTTAGGTCTTAAACTATTTGGGTTTCTTTTGTCATATCATGTAATATTAGGAATTGGGTCTTTTTAAATTAACTCTTTAAAACACAGAGAAAATAAAATGCAACATGTTTAGAAGTCTAGATGTTTAGAATTGAAATGTAAAATTCTAAATATTTAAGATTTAAACTCAAAAATAATAGTCCTACTTTTAGGAGTAATTTTTTTTTTTATCTTCACAAGAGAGAGACCGCTAACCTCTGTTGGTTGAGCAAATACACCAGCATGGGGAGCCGTTAGGAGCTGTGGCCTAAGTGGACCATCCCTGTGCACCATTGAACTTGGAGCGCAGTTCAAAGAGGGAGCAGACCAGGAGTTATCCTGGCAGATCAGACAAGCTTGAGCAAGCTCTCTGCCATCCATCATAGAAGGGTGATAGTAACTAGAGCTGAGACGTCAGCTGGAGAAGTCATTGTCTTGGGAGGGTATAGATTCATTCCATGGAGATCTCAAGAAAGGGAAGGACATTTGTCAGCTCTGGGTGAGACCACTGCCCCATCCACTGAGACAGTTAAGATACCTGAGTTCTGATGGGAAGGTCTCCAAGGGTGAGAACTCGAGGGAAGTCTAGTCGGTGGAGCTCACATCCACAATGACCGTCCAGTCATGAGGAGCAGAACAGAGTGAGTCCTGCCCTTCATTATTTGAGATGCTGGCAAAGAACTCCAGTCTGACGTCAGTTGTCCAGAAAATGCTGGGTCTTCGTCATGTGTGGGGCAAGGTGCTTGAAGCTTTGTATGTATTGTCTCATTTATCCCTAGGAAGGAGGTGTTGTATGTACCCTCTCCTCCATTCTATACATAGATAAATTGAAGCCTAAGGAAGTTAAAGGGAAAACAGAGAGTGAGAAAGGAAGGGAAAGGGAAAAAAAGACACTCATGTAATGTCACACAACCAGTAGAGCCAATATATGCGTCAAGGTATTAGACTCCAAAGCCAGCCTTTTAACCCCCCTAGATTATGCTTTGCAGAGCTGTATTTATTCCATTATTTCATTTTAAACAGGAAAACAAATTAGGACCACTATAAGAAAATAGGCAAGCAAGGGAATAACTCAACCCATAAGCAAGATGTCTATGGAAGTAAAATTGACAGTAAGGTTAAGAGCTAAAGCAAACAGTGGCCAATGCAGTGAAAGACAGCAGGTTCTGAACCTCCAACACATTGGAACTGTTTCTGAAATACACTAAGTGATCTGAAGATGCACTGGGCACAGTGATCTCAAAAAAAGAGCCAGAGCAGCAGTGGATTTGTTGAACATTGGCTGGACTTCAAAAACTGACTATGAAACTCTCAAATCTTTATTTTGCAATCAGAGAAGCCAGGGCAGTTGGATGCAAATTGGAGATGACTTCAATCTGAAAACAATGGATCTTGAGAAGAATTTTTGGATGTTAATACCTTTAGCCCAACAATGTTAAAACAGTAAATGAGTAAGATAAATGCTTCAGAGAAAGCCTGTGTCCCTCACAGGATGCTCAGTCCTGTGAAGAAGGAAGAGAGAGAGAGACTAAGCTGGGGACAGGCTGGTTCAGCCAAGAGATCTTTTCCAGCCGAGTATTTCTCCATCTCTGGAGGGGAGCACCCAGGGCCCTTTCCTGATCCCTGTGCGTCTTCTTCCTCAGCTAAGTTCCTATCAGTGTGCACAGTACATCAGAGAAGGAAGCACTTCGTAGCCTCCCCCAGGTCCATTGTTACAGGAAACACACAAAGGATATCTGACCCACATTTTGGCGGAAATAAGGATGAGGGACGTGGGAGAAACCCCAAAGCTCAGCGTGCACTTTGGCTGTTCATACAGTGTCCTCACTGCTTGTTAATGAAAACAAGCCTTTGTCATAGCAACACCAGCAACCCAAAACATCTGACTCTCCTGGGGAACACCCTCTCCCACCCCACCCCAACAGCGAGCTATTACAGGCTTCTTAGAAGCTTCTAAGTGGCAGTCAAAACATTTTCAGTTAGTATGCACTCTCTCCTGCTAGTTGATCTCCATATTTTTCTTTTACTTTCATCTCATTTGTCCCAAAGCCATGTTGATGAAAAGTAAATGGCCACACTCACCCTCCAACGTGGGCAGAAAATTTAGCGCAGGGATTAAGAGCTCAAGCTCTGCCTCTAAAGCTTCTAGTTTCAAATCCTGACACTTGCCCACCTGTGCGACTTTCCCATCATTTAGAAAACAAGGATGTTAGCAGAATCTCCGTCCTGGGGTTACTGAGAAGATTAAATGAGAGCTTACTTGGGGAGTGCTCAGCACAGGGCCTGCCACAGAGTAAGTGGTTAAGAAATGTTCAGTACTGTTAATCTCATGTTGTTGCCTAGGAGGCTTCATTACTATATTGAGTTTGGCAAGTGTTAGATCCTGGCCACTTGAAGCTGAAGGACTGCCTGTAGTGAATAATTGTCTTCTCTGTCCATGGAATTCTTCAGGCAAGAATACTGGAATGGGTTGCCGTTTTCTTCTCCAGGGGATCTTCCCAACCCAGGGACTGAACCTGGGTCTCCTGCATTGCAGGCAGATTCTTTACCACTGAGCCACCAGGGAAGCCCTCCCACAGGGAGGGTTGCTGGCTCAGCTTTCTGAAACGGTCACGTCTCTTTTTACAAGAGGGCTGCGCTTTGGTGGTGTCCTTGTATGTTTTGATTGGCAAATTGATCCAGGAGTTGGATTTTGGGAGTCCTGTTATTACGTGACTCCTTTCTTTTGTAATATACTCAGATGTGGGTATTCTATCATCTTGAGATACTCCTGTGATTGGAAAATTGTCCCTCGAGGAGGAAAGTGCTTGTACAAGGAGGCAGGGCCAGAAAGGTCAGGCCTGGCTCACATCCACTGTGCCCTGTGCACTTTCTCCACCCCCTGCCACCCTTGTGTCTCAGAGATACCAGGGACTCTGGCGAGAACAACTGATCCCACCCCTCCAGTAGATTCTTACTGTCAGAGAGGGTCCAACCACTGCCTGCCTCGAGATGACCAGGCAGGTTTGCTTTCCTTGTTTCAGATGTGAGGTCCATAGTGATATAATATCCTTGCTTTTAGAGGGGGTTGTGAGGACTCAGTTATACTCACATCAGTGTACCGAAACATCAGCAGAAACAGCATTCCTAACACAGATCTATACATCGTCCTCTCCAAGAAATAGCTGCATGGAAGGGAGAAACCTTCCAAGACTAGGCCTTTGGTGTCTTTGCAGAGCTTTCCAGAACATACCAAGCAGAGGTGGGGGGCCATTAACCCCAGTTCATGCATTTTCCTCCCTCTCCTGTCACCATCCCTCACTCTCAGGGTTCTCTAAGTCTGTATTACAAAGTCCACTTTCTTATACTTTCCCTGGTGGCCGATCACGGGCCTTAACTCAGTGACCTTCCATGTGGTTAAGCTCAAATCATATAATTAACATGAGTCAAGTACCCACCAACTGAGTAGTTGTTTGCAAATAATAAATTCTTATTCCCACAACAAATATTTATGCCTACTCTGTACCTGTGCAAAACGGTGGGCACATACAGTGGTAAGAAAAGAAGCCCTCTGAGGGCAGAGGTCATAACTAAAGGTAATGAGTGAGATCGACGTGATGATGAAACCAGCAAGTACAGCATTATTCATTTTATTCATAAAGGAGAAAGCAGGATTAGTGCCGTGAGAGAAAACAGCAAGATCCCCAACTCTGGAGGAAGAGAACAGGCAAGACTTCTTTGAGGGGGTGATATTTAAGCCAAGACTGAAGGAGGGAAGAAAAACACAAGTGAAACGAGGGATGAGGGCACGCTTCTCAGGCCGAGGAAGCAGCAAGGGTAAGAACCCGGAGGCAGGGGCATGTCCCTGTCCTGGGAGTAACAGCAGGCAGTGAGTGATGCAGGAAGGGCAGGAAGGGAGAGATCCCGAGGCCCTGGGAGCAGTGACTCCATTCTTTGTGGATGCTGAAGCCAAAAGAAGGGTGGCGACCTTTCAGACTGTATTCTTCACAGATCTCTGTGGCCCCTGGGTGCCCAGGGGATTTGAAGAGGGTTGAAGGCAGGAAACCCACAGGTGAGGCCATGGCAGGAGTCCAGGCGAGCACAGGTGGGGACTGGATGGTGCTAGGATGCTGGCCTTGGAGATGGAATGTGCTCGAAGGTGTTGTTGTCAGGGACAGAGAGAAAAAGAGAAGCCTCCAAGTGCACTTTCAAGGCTGAATGCACAGTTCGTTCTCATTGACCTTTCTTCCTCGGTTTTATTTTCCCTCATTCAAAGAAGTTACGAGTCTTTCTCTTTTTAACCAGCTTAAGTCTTTAGGAAAGTGTAGGGACTTCAGCCAGTCGTGATTCGGAAGCCACGGTCTGAAATCTTACATGTCACTCTTTCTTTTACAGCCTACCAGGACTTCCTCCGAAAGCATTTACTCTCGACCAGGCTCCAGCATCCCTGGCTCCCCGGGTCATACTATCTATGTAAGTATCCGCTGCTGGAAGAGATACTTCCGGGCCAGGTAAGGTAGCAGATGGTAAGTGTGGACTGGATAATCTGAAAGCAAATAATTCAAAATGCTTTCTATTTCTGTTATGAGATCCAATTTTCATTCTTGTAGATCAGCATCTCAATCCCATTTTCCTCCAGGCGATTGACTGTTTCTGTGGATGTGACCATCAGTATAGAGTGACTGAGTAGATAACCTATAAAATGCAGTAATGCTATACGGGTCTTGAGAAATTGTTGCACCTAACTTGCATATAGATATTTGGAGATTAATTATACATTTTATAATTCCAGTACTGAGTGTCCTTAAATTCTGCCACAAAGATCTTTAAATATTTAGTTTATTAAATATGCAGTTCTTGTTTTTAGCCATCTGGGAGGATTTTTTGACCATCTGTTTGAGCTTTCCCTTCTCTGTCATAAATTTAGGAAATCCTGAAGGTTTGCATTCTTCTCTATGTGATGAATTCTACATAGTCTTTTTCCCAAGCTTTTGTGACTTTTTTTGAAAACATGATTAATATCTTGTATAAATGGGCGACTTTATTTTTTTAATTTATTTTATTAACATATAGTTGATTTACAATGTTGTGTCTATTTCTACTGTACAGTAAAATAATTCAGTTATACACATGTACACATATTACTTTTCATATTCTTTGCCATTATGGTTTATTTATCACAGGATATTGAATATAGTTTCCTATACTATACAGTAAGAGCTTCTTGTTTATCCTTTCTACATATGAAATTTTGCATCTGTTAATCTCAAACTCCTAATTCTTCCCACCCCAACCTCCCTCCCTCTAGGCAATCACAATTCTGTTCTCTATGTCTGTGAGTCTTAAACAGGCAACTTTATAAACAGTGTGACCATGCTAAGCAAAATATTTTTAGATTTGTTTATTTTTAAGATTTTCACTTTTTAAACAAGACATGAGACGCGCTAACCACAGTTCCTCAAAGATAAGATGGCAGGATGATTTTTCTTTCTGTTTAACTTTGGCAGGCAAAAGTGGACAACGAAATCCTGGATTACAAGGATTTAGCAGCCATTCCCAAGGTCAAGGCCATTTATGACATTGAACGTCCAGATCTTATTACCTATGAGCCTTTTTACTCTTCGGGCTATGATGACAAACAGGAGAGGCAGAGCCTGGGAGAGGTAATCAATTCCCAGAAGTCATGAATGGCACAACTTCTTTCTCTTTTGCCACATGTATAAAAACCACCGATTGGAATCAAGATAAATCAGAGAGTCCTTCTCATTGCTCATTGTTTGCAGGCTTCTGTAGCAGGTGCTCTGAGGTAGTCAGAAGCCTATCGCACTATCCCCTCCCCTTGGGAGGTGTGGAGAGTTAGGGGAGCAGACCAACCATAGGAAACAACAGTGCGGGAGGAGTGAGCATCAGCACCAAGTTGGAGGGTGGAGGAGCCCACGTGCTGGGAAGGGAGCTGAAACTGGGGCGAGTCTGTGAGCAGAGGGGGTCGGGGGGAAGGGTCCTCTGGGGTGAGGGGGTAGCCTTGGGGGAAGCTGAAATATATTCATGGAGATCATGAGGAGAGAGAGCACACTCCCTAAATTTTGATCACTGTGGTTTCCAGCATCGTAAGATAATTAGTATATGCAAGAAAAGAGAGCATAGGGTCGCGGTACAGCACAGTGGTCTGAGATGGGCTTCTGGAAGCAAGTTACCTGAGCTCAACCCAGGGACTCCGCTCCTTAGTTGTCTGACTTTGACCGTGAGACACCCATTATAATCCTAGCTTCTTTGTCTGTAAAGCAGATAATGATAGAATCTATGTGTATACATACATATGTGTGTATATATTTACATATATATATATATATATATATATATCTTTAATTTTTTTGTATTTTTCCAACCTGGGTTTGTATTCCAGAGCATTGGTCCTTGTTGAAATCCCTTGGGTGGGAAGTGGAGTCCGTTTTCATGTAGTGCCACCTAGTGGTCACATAGCTGTAACTGCATCTGCAGCCTCTGAAGTGCAGGTTGATTGATTGGCTTGGGTGGCTCAGTTGCCTTTGCCGGGCAGAGTTTCACGAGGATAAGGAGCAAAGGAAGGTTCCTGAAAAGAGTACATAGAAACTGGTCCTACAGGAAGTGAATGAGAATTGCCTAATGTTCAAGGCATACAAGCAAGGGGAGGCGAGTTGCTTTATGGTGTTATGGGCCCAGAAGTTTGAGCTTCGAAGTGAACATTTCTGTGTTTGGAACCAGACTCTGATATTTACTCTCTATATCTAAACTTTGGAAACATTGCATATTTCCATCTCCTTATCTGTAAACTCAAGATAATAAGGATACCTACTGTAGAGGTTTTCTATAAGGATTAAGTGAAATATTTAGATTCTGGCACATAATAAGTACTCAACAATAACCTAGAATGATGGCTTATGGGTTTCTCTGAGCATAGAATCTGGACTAGGAGGATGCCTTCCGATCAGAAACCAGACATGTTCATGAACTCATCTCCAACCTGTGAAGCTTGCAGCTTAGACAAATTTGCAGGCTGTTTCATTATCCCTTCAATTATTAGCACATCTTCCATAGAATCCATGTACTGCCATTTTAGAAACACTGGAGAAGTAGGCTTGAAGTTCTGTGCAGCCATCTGTGATCAGGCCTGACCACAGGGCTAGAGGAAGTCTGGAGTACAAGACGGCCAGCCGCTTCTTGTAGACGTGGGAAAGAAGGGCAGATTCTCAAACTGAGAAATCCACCACTGGCTGTGTCCTTCAGAATGCTTTGTTTGCATTTCATGTCTGTTTGAAAGCTTTCTTGCATTTTTAATTGTGAACATTTCATTCATTCATTTAGGAAATATTCATTGGGTACCTAATATGTGCCAGGAGCTGCCCCAGTCACTGGGAACACTTAGTTGTAAATGAATGGATTTCTTGCCCTCATGGAGCTTGCAGTGGAAAGTGGGAGACAGATAATAGACAGACAGATACAGAACATAATATTATAGGATGATATTGCTTTAAGGGAAAATGAAGCAGAGTAAGGAGAAAGTACATGGCGGTCGGGGGGTACTGGGTTGCTGCTTTAAGTGGGAGGATCACAAAAGGTACTGGGTGGTAATGCATTTGAACAGAGGCCTCATTAAAGATGGGTAGTGAGCCCTGCAGGCATCTGAGTGGAAAGCACTGCTGGCAGAGGACATAGCAAGTGCAAAGGCCCTGAGGTGAGAGAGGGCTTGGTCTGCTGACTGCCTCAAGGAATCCTAGAAAGATGGAAGCCAGAAGGTGAATGGTGATGAGGTCGGCAAGGCCTCCTGGGGAAGATGCCACTGAGCCAGTCACCATAACATATTACGTGATTAATTACTGTGGTTATAACTTAGTCAGCAACTGTGCTTACGAAATTCTGTGTTTCAGTAGACTGTAACTCATGGTGGTAAACCATGAATATAGAGAGGAAATAGTTCTAATTTCTCTCACTAAATTACCTAAAAGCATTACAGCATATTTGTCAAAACCCATGGTTATCAGGCAGCCCCGTGCGCCCCAGTCCCCCAAGGGCTTTGTCATTGTGTACCTGTCTGAGCCTGACTCTCAACCACTGAGTCAGAAGACGGAAGACAGGCAAGGGTGCCGGCGTGTGTAGTTTGAATAATGTTTCTGGATGACTCTCATAAGCAGCTCTAATTGAAACGAGTTAACATTGTGACTTTCTCTTTTATTCTTCCAGTCTCCAAGGACTTTGTCTCCTACTCCATCAGCGGAAGTAAGTGCCATTTTTGAGAATTTTAATGGGTGGAATTGGAGAATTACTTGGACCTTTCCTAGACTCACATTTTTGCAAAAGGACATTAAACAAAAGAACAGAAAAACTGTGTGAGATTATGATGAATGTAGGACTCCTTACTGTAAGATATGACTCTAAGACACAGAAGTACATTTCTTTTTAAATGGAGACAAGGGAATAAAACCAGCTATGCACTGCACCCCTGAATGGTAGGAAAGTGTTTGCGGGGAGTGGAGCCACTTGTCCCTATGTTGGGCTCTCTCTCATCAACCATAATTAATTGATTGATCTGATTCCCAACCTACAAGATTATCTGAAATGGCCAACCGTGGCGATGGTGTTTCTATCAGCAGAGCCATCTTCATGGAAGACCAGCCCTCTTAGTCTAAAATCAATAGCCTTGCCCTCCTTCTCAGGGTAGACAGACCGTATAGTGGCTTTTATCAAGTCCACCAGCCTGTCTGTTCCCTTGGGAATAACCTCCTGAGTGTCTGGATCACATAGAGCTGTCAGTGATTGTTCATAGTAAGCTGTGGGTCCCATGTCAACTCAAACATGCTCTTCCCTTCTGTAGCATCCAACACCAAAGACACAGCTCCCAAATGATATATACTCCCAACCCATTTTATTAAATGTTCTTCAGGAAGCTGGTGATATTGATTTACAAAATGAAACAACACCTTCACACTATAACCCTGGTCCCAGAAAGTCTTGGTTTTGCCATCATCCATATTGACTTACCTACATGGTGACCAGAAGCCTTAGAAGTACTTCCTATTGTTCCTGTGTAATTTTTCTCTTGGAGAGTAGCTTTGAAACTAGCGGCCTAAGCTCAGAACAACTCAAATCTGAGCATGGTCCAGCACCCAGGTCCAACCCAGCACTTTCTTTCATGTAAGCTGTTACAGATAATAATAAAGGGATTGTTTGTTCCAGCATGCTTCTTCTTATTCTGCATTTCTTTATGCATCCAGTGAGCAAACTCCTCAGGGGTTGTACCCCCATCTACAAATAATAAAAATAATAATAAATAAAATAAATAGTCTTGTCTTAAAGTCAAGTAACTTTCTGGATAGTCTATATAAAACTGGACTGACCTTAAGTAATCACTGTAATTTGAGATGGTACAATCTCTGTAGTATTGTGATGGTTTATACCGCGTACTGTGAATAATTTCTGTGAGCATTTATAACTGAAGTTATGAAGCAGTCATTTCTGTAGTTGACTGCTTGCAAGATTGAGGCACACTACTGCAGGAATTTTGTTTTGTTGTTGTTTCAATTTATTGTTAGAGCCAACTAGGATCAAACCAAAGCTTTTTTGCCTCTTGCTCTTGCATTTCACATATCCATGGTTATTGAGATTTTAATTTAGATTATTTTCGTGCATTTTTTCAAACTTTTATTTTTATTGTGCTAGTAAAAATCAGAGAAGGCAATGGCAGCCCACTCCAGTATTCTTGCCTGGACAATCCCAGGGACGGGGGAGCCTGGTGGGCTGCCATCTATGGGGTCGCACAGAGTCGGACACGACTGAAGCGACTTAGCGGCAGCAGCAGTAAAAACTACATAGGACAGCAAATTCCTAAAGTGTAAAACATTCCCTGTACTCGTCTGATTCTTTTACAGTTTTATGTTATGGTTGTGGGTATGATATTTTTTTGAAATTTATACATACAGTATTCTCTAGATTTGGACATGGTGTGATGCTACTGTATTCCATTAAATTGATATGCCATAGCTTAAGTGTACCCCCCATTTGTTGAGCACATAATACAAAACTTTGCCTTGTTAAATGGTGACATTATAAATATCTGAGGAAATTTTTCCACTTAAAGATCATTAAAAATATATATTTTTAGGATTTGCCTCTTAGAAATAGAAATATTGGATTTGAGGCCACCACAAGCTTATTCTCCAGGAAAATCAACTTCGAATGTCCCCAGATCAACATCATAGATGGTATGAGTAGGTGGTTGGATCCAGGGGTGAGATTAGTCAGGAGGCTGTTTCTGAAACAGGTCCCACCCGTACGAGCTGCACACCTGCCCGCAGGTCTCTTAGCTGCATGGAAAGTCCTGTACTTATGGAGAAGGGAGGGGACACCACATGTTCTACCTTCTTTCTGATGCAGGTCTAATGATACAACCTATGTGAATGCACTTTGTAAAACTGAAAAGCATCATATAAACACGGTCATTGGAATTATTCCCTCTTTTCCCAGACCTCTGTCAACATTGGAGTTTATCACTTTAACATCTTAAAATCTTGGTAAAGGCAAGGACTACAGGTTTTGAACAAAAGGCGTTACCCATGGAATGTTTGTTTGCATACCTATTTAAGGAACATGCCCCTAAAATGTATACATGAATGGGTCGTCGTATAGTTCCTGGGGGCTTGACTTCACTTGAGCCTGACAACAGCCTGACTATGTGTGTGTTCCCACCTTCTCGCACTTTCTTCCAGGGGTACCAGGATGGGCGGGACCGGATGATCCACCGGTCCACAAGCCAGGGCTCCATCAACTCCCCAGTGTACAGCCGCCACAGCTACACTCCAACCACGTCTCGCTCTCCTCAGCATTTTCACAGACCCGGTAAGGGCACCTATTCCCGGGATTCACTCTGGATAATCCTCTGTGTTTCTGTGTGATTGTTTCCCAACACTGGTAGTGTTTAAAAATCTGGCTGCCTGCCAAATCTGTCTTCCCCCCTCCCAGGAAAAAAAAAAAAAAAAATCAAAAACTCCTATCCCATTACAGTTTGTGTTATTTCTTTTCTTAAAACAAGACACATCTTATGACTATATTCACTATGATTTACTGAATCATTACATTTTGACAGTAGACAACAAAAAGTAAGGGAATTTATTTTTTTAAGACTTGAAGATAATCTCAGCACTTTGAGACTTAAAATGGAGATCTCTGAAAGAAAATATGGTGATGTGCCTTTTAGGCTTACCAGCATCATCTAAAATCCAGTGTTAGTCTTTTATTGATGGGTTTGTTATGCTTCCCCCAGCCAGGCACACGGTATTACTATGGGTGCTTGGTTAAGAACCCACTAGAAGGAAGTCTCATATATAAGCACAGGATTGTATTCGGTAAATTTTAAGGTGCCTTCCAACCTAAAATTGTGAATCAGACTTGGAAAACATAAAAGCACTAGAGATGAGCTATGATGGAGACTATTAAGAGTAATGATCTTCATTTGACCTTTATCTCTGCAAAATGTAGTCCCTTTTCATATTAATGGGTGTCTCCTATGTGGAGTAGAAAAAGAATAAAGATCTTATCACAGAAGACAGATAAATAAATTCACAGAAGAAATAAATTCACCCAGGAAGATTTTGGCTTTTTAAACAAACTTGGTGATGATGCATGTCTACAAAGACTTCATTTTAAGCCTCTTGCTTTTGTGCAGGTTCATAAGCCCATTCATATGGGAACTTATTTTATAAAATAAAATCAAGGGAATGAACTGAATGTAAAAAGGCTGCAATCTTCTCTTTAAAGCCAGAAATTTAGTGCTTGCAGAGTATTAAATTTTTACTCTTGGATCCTTCAATAATATATAGTTGTCTTTAGGCTCCTAAACATTTACTCAGTATTTGTTGAGTTCCATTACAGGAAAATTGTCAGGAAAGGAATTCCTTTTATTTGTCATATACATTTATATCCATTTTATTCCTGGGTTTGGATTTAAGCCCTTATCTGCCTGAGTGATGAGAAACCCTTTATGCACCATCCCTATGTGTGGGCGTACCCTAAGGTCACTGAGGCTGCAGCTGTGACCTTGTCGGAATGACATGGAGTTGCCGGGAAACTGTCTGAGAGACCACAGGATAGCCAGGGAGTGATCAGTCAGGGACCTGGTTTCCCAAAAAGGCCGTGTCCTCATGGGGCAGTAGAAAGTGTTCCTGTGTTCCCGTCATCGTTCTGATGTCAAGAACCTTCAGAACATTTTGTGCATCCTAAGCACTTCTTCTCCCCCTTCCTGATATGTTACGGACCTGTGTGATGCCAGTTATTAAGATTATATTTTCAAGGTGGGGGCTCTGCTAGTCATGGTCAACACAGAGCACCTCGAAGTATCCACTCCATAAGTTCTAGATGCCAGAGAGTCATGCACGCTCCTCAGTCTGGTTTGGCTTAATGGTCCATAACTAAGTTTCCAGCTCATCAGTGCCTCCACTACCCAGTTCTTAGCATCATAGGTAGCTCTTTGCCACCCAGGGGACGCAGACAAGTGCAAAGTAAAATTAAACTTCTAGTAGGAGAAGTTTTCCACTTAGAAAGAAAAAAAAAAAGAATCTGACCCTGACATAGTGGTATTGGGTTGGCCAGAAAGTTCATTCCAGTTTGTCTGTCATCTTAGGGTAAAACCCGGACGAACTTTTTGGCCAGCCCAATAGTTCTTTCCAAGGTTCTTGAAACGACTGTCACTTTTAAACATACGTGTCAGAGGATTCTGTTTTGTCAGGTGCCTTTTTAAAAACAGCCACGGTTGAGTCTCTGTGGCATGCCTGGTCCCGACTCAGCGGTCGCGGGTGTCATCCTGCCGGAACGTCCTGGTGGCCGTTCCTCCCGCTAAAGCCGTCTATCCTCCGAGAGTGCCTCTGGGCTGACCTGAACCCGCGGGCAGACTCTCCCCACCGTGCCTAACCCCTCGCAGGCGCCTTCTTAACCCCCTTTCCTTCCTCCGTTTTCAGACTCCTGATGAATGCTCTTTGTTTTTTCCCTCTTCCCTCCCTTGGAACGATGGCGGTGTCCCTGCTCCTGTGTTAATTTCTGCTCTTCTCTTCTGTCTCCACCCTGCCCTGCCCCCGGCCTTTGCTGCACAGAGCTGCTGTCTCCTGGTGTGCAGAGGTCCTTCCTGCGCACCAGCAGCCTCAGCTCCGCCCACAGCGACTCCCGCCCCAACTCCCCATTCCGACACCACTTCCTTCCCCATGTGAAAGGTAAGGAGGCAGGCTTCTCCAGGCAGCACCCTGCAAAGCGGAGATTTATTAGCGCCCTGGGAAGGCTAATAAGGTGCATCTCCAAGAGTCAGCCCCCAGCTTTGGACCTCTCAGCATGCCTGCGTGCATCATGACTTCACACCCGGCCGTGTCTTAGAACTGACATAGCATCTCTCCTTGGGGGAAATATGTCATTTCTAAGGGCTCTAGACGAAGTAACAGGAAGTACGTTGGAGACCTTAAGATTGCTTCTCTCCTGCTTAAGAAAAAAATATATATTATTATTTTGCTTTTCTCTGTGTTAGAAGCAAAATATAATATATATCTGGGGAATTTTCCTGGTTTCAATATGTGATATGGCTCAGCAAAACCCAATGGTATTCAGCAACAAGGATTTCAAAGTTGTCTTCATGATGATAAGCCACGTAACAACATTAAGATGTTTGGACAGTACGAAAGACCTAGGGCCACGTAACTGGAATTTCTCTCCTTGAGCCAACTCTTAGGGTGATCTTCCTTTGACTTGTCCTGATGTCTGCATGATGGAGAAGAGGAGCTTTGCCTTCTGTTTTCTGCTCCTGCCCATCTCTGCCCTTCCCGCTGTGTCATTTCCATTGTCCTCATTGTGCTTCCGTAGCAGTCCTCAATCGGAGTTCTCAGTCCTCCTTACTTGGTGGGGGAGCCAGCAGCCGCAGAGGGATCACCAAGGGGCCATAATTTCAAATACGTCAGAGCTCCCAAAAGGATGCTGACTTCTTCTGTAGCCTTGATTTGAACCAAAGGAACCGAAGAGAATATGGGGTTGGCCAAAAAGTCCATTTGGGTTTTTCATAAACTGTTATGGAAAAACCCAAACAAATTTTTTGGTCAACCCAAGAGCTGAAGGAGAGAGTAGCAGGCAGGCACAGATGTTATCATGGGTCTTAAGACAGACTTGAAGGATTCTAACCCTGAGCTCCAAGAGCTCACATCACTAACGCTTTCTCGAACAGCCTAAATGTTGTGCTCTTTGACTGAATTTCGTTTGCAGTCTACCCAACATTTTTACTCGCTTGGAGTTTTAGGACTCAGTTGTTCAGTCAGTTCAGTTCAGTCACTCAGTCGTGTCTGACTCTTTGCGACTCCATGGACTGCAGCACACCAGGCTTCCCTGTCCATCACCAGCTCCCGGAGCTTGCTCAAACTCATGTCCATCGAGTCGGTGATGCCATCCAACCATCTCATCCTCTGTCCTCCCCTTCTCCTCCTGCCTTCAATCTTTCCCAGCATCAGGGTCTTTTCAAATGAGTCAGTTCTTCACATCAGGTGGCCAAAGTATTGGAGCTTCAGCTCCAGCATCAGTCCTTCCAATGAATATTCAGTACTGATTTCCTTTAGGATTGTCTGGTTTGATCTCCTTGCAGTCCAAGGGACTCTCAAGAGTCTTCTCCAACACCACAGTTCAAAAGCATGAGTTGAATTGAGTCCAACTCAGTTGTGTCCCAAAATATAAATTTCCTGCCCTTATCAGTAACAAGTTACTTTGTAAGTATGCTATTTTTTGCATTTTCTAGGCTGTGAAAATAACATTGCTGATATGCCTATTGAAGACATACACCACTTGCCTTTAGCAAAGACATCAGCAGGCACAGCACTTTCTAAAATTCTTGACAGATTATTTGTGCCAGTTTTTCCCGGAGCACAGAGGGCCTCATTCCTATTCTCCACCCCGAACTCCTTTCAGGGGGTGTTGAAGGTCAGCAGTGGCAGCAGCTCATGGTTTAATCCTTGTAGAGGTAGATGGCAAGTGCCAGTTTGTAGTTGGCAAGGTGAAATGCCCTGGTGTATTATAGGTGGGCTTCCTAGGTGGCACGGTGGTAAAACATTTGCCTGCTAATGCAGGAGATGTGAGTTCAATCCCTGGGTCAGGAAGATCCCTTGGAGAAGGAAAAGGCAACCCATTCCAGTATTCTCGCCTGAAAAATCCCATGGACAGAGGAGCCTGGTGGGCTACAGTTGATGGGGTCACAAAGAGTTGGTTGTGACTGAGCATGCACGCCTCCTCGTAATGAGCACTCTACTCTGTGCATCTATGATTTCCCTCTCAGCATGATGCTCTTTGAACACTTCCGGTTATATCACTCCTCGCAGTATCCTATGATCAAAATAGCAGGCAGGAGGCGTAGGGGTAGATGAACAGCTGAGGCCCTGGTTAAGCGACCCGGCCAAGGACCCAAAGCTCAGAAGTGACAGCACCAGGACTAGAGAGACCCCAAGCCTTCTCAACCTTCATTCCTATTAGAGAGATGTGTTTCAATATAAATATTCTTGAAGAATAATTTTTAAAGCAAATTTTTACTTTCCATCCCTTTTTAACTAGAAAATTTCATTCTTATGGAGGCTAAAGTAGTTATTTGAGTCATTTAAATTACAGAATTAACAAATGTGTACTTTTCAATAGAAACACCATCTGGTTATTAAAATTACAGTACCTCAATGTACCTAAATGGTGCTTTATTAAAAATACAGATATGCAGTCTTTTCTGTTTTCAGTCTGAATTCAAAGTACACAGTCAAATAGTATAGGTTTGATCCTAAAAAGCCTTGGCTTGTCTCACACTTATACTTTAAAAATATCTAATAGTCTCTTTCCCATTTTCTTTTTACTGGATATATGTCTAAAGTTTGTTCAGATGATATAGTTTATATATTTCAGATATAAAATATGAGGTACATAACAGTATATGCTTAGTTATCAAGTCAGCTTTTTGCTATACTGCAAAACCAATCATGCAGAATTTGATTATTAAAGATATTGCTTTAAAGTTTAGTCTAGTTGAATAACTAAATGCAGATTCTCTAAGGAATTACATCTTTCTTATTCTGAAACACATGTATCTACATGGAAGTCCTCTCTAGCACAGAACTTATGACCATGGAGAAACACATCTAAGATATCTTTAAAGGAGCAAAATCTCCCAGGATTTTCCATGGCTCTTCATTTGAACATTCACTCTGTATCTTGGAGCTTGTTTTGTAATCTCCGGGAAATTATTTTTAAAACAAATACAAACCAAGGAGCTTGAGGACTCTAGGGTAGGAAGTCCATCTCTGGAAGGTGTAGCTGAAAACAGGAGTCCTCTTGCCACTCTGGCAGCCATAAGCCCTCATTCCACTACCCTAGTTTAATTCTTAGCCCTTATTTCAGACTTATGTGGCCCAGGCCCCCAGGGTCCACTGAGCTGAGGACGCCTGCATAGGTGTAGAGCCAAGATGCACATCACCAGCTGTCTCTCTATCTCATTGGCTCCCCATCTACTTTCTGTAATGCCCTTCTTGTTTCTCATTGTGTTTTGATTTCTGCTCTCTGACCTTCCTTGCAGTTGCAGTTTATATCAGTATGTCATTGTTGGGCCATCTGGACAAGTGCTTGCCTATTTGGAGAAACTGTTTTCACCTTGTTTGGGGCTTTGTGGGCTTCCCTTGTGGCTCAGCTGGTAAACAATCTGCCTGCTAGAGACCTGCGTTTAATCCCTGGGTTGGGAAGATCCCCTGGAAAAGGGGAAGGCTACCCACTTGAGTATTCTGGCCTGGAGAATTCCATGGACTGAATAGTCCATGGGGTGGCAAAGAGTCGGACACGACTGAGCGACTTTCACTTTCACTTGGGCTTTGTACTGTGTTTGCAGAGTTTCTCTTCCTTTCTCTTTGAAATACTATTAGACGTTGCTTTCTGTGTCCATGAATCAGACTTGCAAACAGGAGAGTTACATACATTAAATCTCATTGAAAGAAATCTTCCCTGTTTTGCCACAGACATGATTTGCTATGATGCAAATATGTATTTGACACTTGCTGAAGGAAACCCTAACACTTACTGAAGCTTTAGACAAGAACCAGCAATCTTGAAACCCTGTCATGAAATTCTAGAAGCTGCCAAATTTTAAGGTCCCCTCGGCATTTATATTTTAGGACATAAGCACTTAGAGTTCAGAAGCTAAGTGGTGCGCCAGCAGACTCCCGCAGCAGACACAAGCATCGCCATTTAGATTGACTTGTCTTAGGATTTGTCACTGAGGCTCTCAGTGTTCCAGGAGGAAGAATGAAAGTAGGACAGAGCATTTGAATTTGCTAAGTGCTGTGGGAATCCTGCCAATGAATGATCTCCCAAGGACTGAAAAATGGACACATTAAACTGACATGGAAAGAGCTCAAAGTGAAGACCAGGAAAATATAAATCTATATACATGGTAGCTCCTCATCCCAATAGCTAAGATCACTAACAACTTAACCAATACAAGGACTTATTTAAAGAACAAAATGGCTATGAGTATGATATATATACTATTATTTTTAAACAGCGTTAACTCCAGGCTGATTGATGTTGATGATGATACCTTCCACATATGATTATTTCATCTGATGCCCCATATATCCCTTATGCCTGAGTAATGAAGTGCACCCAAAAATAACCTTTTGGGGCCTTCACCATTTATTTCCATTCAGGATACAGTGAAATATTTTATCACTTACAGATAGAGTGTTTGATTTAGAAAAGGCCTCATCTTGAGAATTTCTTTCTGTTAAAAATGCCAAAATTTCTAATGCCTTTCATCTTTTAAGGACTAAGAATTTGGTATCTGGCAATGTTATATATTCCAAGACCTTATTCCCAACAAGCTATGTGACACATAGAAATCATACTGTTCAGGAGCACTTAGATGGCTGTGTTGCTGAGTGTCTGTTTACCTAGTGTTTTAAGATGTCATTATGGGAGGCTTTAAATGATTATAAAGTTAAATCTACTTACAGAGACTTCAACATAGTAGTGTTTTTGTTTGTTTTTCTATCCTATCCACTAGAAAGGGCAATGGTTGCTGAAGATATGCTGCCAGAAAAACCTCTGCCCAACCAGAGACAGCATTCAGCCAAAATTCACCTTTTGGGAATTTAGGTAGTCACACCATAGCTTTTGAGGGCTTCCCAGGTGGCACTGTGGTAAAGAATCCACCTGCCAATGCAGGAGACTCAAGAGACATGAGTTTGATCCCTGGGTCGAGAAGATCCCGTGGAGAAGGAAATAGCAACTCACTCTAGTATTCTTGCCTGGAAAATTCCATGGTGAGGGGAGCCTGGTCGGCTACAGTCCAAGGGCTGCAAAACAGTGACATGACTGAGCACACACACACCCCATAGACTTTGTGAGCCGTCAGCCATAGAAGTTATGGGCTTCTCCTGCCGCTTGCCAGCAGAGCATCTTAATAATAGAAAGACTTTTAATTCATGGGCAAATGCTAATTCTGATGACTTTAAATCTTGATGTCCCGTAGATGCATCTGTTTTTGAGTGTGAATAACTCTGGCTATTAACTATCAGAACAAAGTTAAGGGAGTGTCATCTGTTTGGATATTATAACCAAAACCTGTGAGAACATATTCCCAAGAAAATTTGATGTTCTACAAGTACAGGAAGGTTAGAGGTGCAGGAAGGGCAGAGAGCAATGTAGATTTAGGGCAGTAGCGCCAGTGTTCAGGATATGTAGAGTCTTCAAAAAAACAAAACACTCAAAGCAAGGAAGTTGAGTCTCAACATCTTCCTTTGAGAATAGCCCACAAGAATTATTCTGTTTTTCAGTTACGGATTATTCCTGTGAATAATTTCTAACGTGTGTAAGAGTAAAGGATTCTTCTGAAGTGGAACAATTCAGTTGGGGTTATTGAGGATCAACTCTAGGGAAACCTATTTAAAAAAAAAAAAAAAAAAGATGCTGTTGTGATCCCATTGTGTCCTAGCATCTGACTGTCTTTAATTCAGAGACAGATGGGGTTGACCCTGGAGTGGTACTCACTAAATTAGGTCATTCGTTGCTGTAGAATTATTTAGTTGGTCTACTTCAGTCATTATTCACAGACATTTATTCAGCACTTAGTCTTGGCCAGACATTGTGCTGAACACATAACTATGAAAGAGACCTACTTCTGATTCAGTCTTAGGTTTAAAGCCAGATTTTCTACTAAACATATATATCCTGCCTTCTCTTGCTTGCCTCTACCTGTGTTTTTCATACTCATTTTTTCAGACATGGTTATTTCTCTTTAAGAGAGTGATAGTAAATGAGATAACATTTTCTTCAAATGAGCTGTTTAATATATCAGTGATTTGGGGTGAAGCTTCATAATTTCTAAAAGCTAATATCTGACTTTAGTAAACATAGCATTATAATATATTGGGAGCTGGATGGTAAACTGACTCTTGGGGAAAAAAGAGGGGGCAAAAGTTTTAAAACATGATAACCAAAAACCTGGAATCTAAATTTGAGACAGTAACAAATTCAGATCTCACATTTGGAATATCTTACTGCCCATTTGGTACAGATCTGTACTCTGGTTATCTAAAACTACACATTTTGAAAAACTAAAAGTCTGTTAAACATATTATTCTGAAACTGCAGGAATTGACATTTCTTATGTGTTGCTGGCCAGATTTAAAACCATTTAACTTACTTGAAGAAATTGGTTCTTGTACACCTAAAACTAATACACTGTTATATGTCAGTTATATTTCAGTTTTAAAAATTTAAGATAAAAAAAAGGAAAGAAATTTATTCCTGCTCTATTTTCTGAAAATCTGATTTATTTAAAATTGTTAGCCTTAATTGATTGATAAATTGGACTTTATCAAAATTTAAAACTTTTGTGCTTCAAAGGACACTATCAAGAAATTAAAAGACAACCACAGAATGGAAGAAAACATTTGCAAATTGTATATCTGATAAGAGACTTGTATCCAAACTATGTAAAGCACCCTTACAACTCAATCATAGAAGTATTGTACTGGCCAAAAAGTTCATTTTTGGGTTTTTCCATAAAATCTTATGGGAAAAATCGAAATGAACTTTTTGGCCAACCCAGTAATTACAGGGCTTCCCTGGTGGCTCAGATGGTAAAGAATCTGCCTGCAACACAGGAGACCTGGGTTCAGTCCCTGAGTCGGGAAGATCCCTTAGAGGAGGAAATGGCAATCCACTCCAGTATTCTTGCCTGGAGAATCCCCATGGACAGAGGATCCTGGCGAGCTACAGTCTATGAGGTCTCAGAGTAGGACACGACTGAGCAACACTTGGTATTTACATTACTAGTTCATTAACTTTTGATAGTCCTACATTTTTTGGTGTTTTCTTGGGATGGATGTTTGCTCAGTCATGTGGAAGGAAGACAGTAGGGTAAGAGCTGACCTCTTTCTGACTTTGCACAAGTCTCAGTTCACCCCTGCAGCTCTCATCAGAGAGAGTGGTGGTGGCTATGGGAGTGGGTCTCTAGGCTTTTGCAGCCATGCCCAGCAGCCCCTTCCAGCCTCCTCCTCACCCCTTCCTCCAAGAACCCTGTGCTGCCCGGCCACAGGGGCCTGTCCTCTTGCTCCCATGTACCGCGGCCCTTCCTTCCCCACGATGTTCTAGCTCCCTAGATTCTGGACCTTCTCACCCCTCTAGCCACCCACCCACCTAGTGAGACCATCTCAATTCTAGCATCTTTCCACAGCCTTTCTGAAAAATCAATGGCACCTTCATCTGAGTGCCTTGAGTTTTTAATATACCACTGAGTCAGCACCTGTATGGCATTACATATACTCGTTTGATCTAAGTCTGTCTCCTTTGGTAGACCCTGAGCCCCTTGTGGCCAGACATCACATCTCCTTCACCTCCTTAGCTTCAGTTGAAGCTCATTGCCCAGCCACAGTAGGTGCTCAGTAAATGTCTCACTGATTGAACTGTTAGACTGGGTGAAGCTTTGTCTTTAAGAGAAAGGTGGGGAAAGTGGTCCCAAAGTACCTGGAAGAAAGGGATCTGACTCTATCATGTACATTTCAAAGTGAGGCAACGGAAATGTAGGCTGCAGTAAAGGCACTTTGTGTTACTCAGGCAAAGGACCGGGTGACTACACAGGTTCCCAGTCTCAGCCTTCCATTCAAGGAAATAGATTCCGATTGCCAGCCTCTGCCATCATGCCTGGGAGTGATTGTATTTGGGTTTGCATATCCCACCCCTTTACATGCTTGGGATGTAACCATCTGATACTGACCCTAAATCATTAGCAAGTGACTTTCCATCCCCCTCAATGTACTTTCCATCTAATCAGTTCGCTGCCAGCTCACAGCCTTCAACCGCATGCCATTGGAATGATGCATCTAACCGCTAGCTGCTTTTAACCTAGTTCCACTTGAACTCGAGTCTCTCTTTTGGAAAAATTCAACCTTATTCCAATCACCTTTGTGAGCCAAATTGATGAATTGAGTTTGTTGCTTTGATTTCTCCTTTTTGATGTACCTCCTTCCGGTTTGTTGTTTTGAATTTTTATTATGCTTGCTTTGTTTTCTTTCTTGCTCTCCCTTCTCTCATTTTGTTTTCTCCATTCTTCTCATTGGAGGCAATGAGCCGTCCAGCGGCCGGAACTCCCCTCTCCCTTACCGGCCAGACAGCCGCCCTCTCACTCCAACTTACGCTCAGGCCCCTAAACATTTCCATGTTCCAGGTAGGAGCTGACACGGTCTGTGTCTTGGTGTCCTGTCACGGTGTAGAATGTAGCTTTGTTGTCGCTTCTGTCTCGTCTTCATCTCTCATGCTCTGTTCATTGAGATGCACACAGCTGACAACCCCTAAATTGCAGTGTCTGACCTAGAGGGCCTTTCCGAAGCTTTGTATGGGAAATACCAGGATTGTATTGAAAGTTTCCGTTTTCTCTAAAATGTTTGAAGTAGGGGGGGAGGCAGAAGGTGAAGGAAGGAGGGTTGAATCGCTTTATTTTGTTTTGACTAAAATTTTGATTTTCCCCTTATATTGGAACCTTCTAAGCTACCACTCTGTGGTTTACTGTCATTGACTATCACAATGGCAATCTAGTTATCTTCTCATTGTGAAGATTGAACCACAGCGTTCTTGAAAGTACTTTTATCTGTTTGTCTTCAGTGTGCAGATTCTTTCTATGGGCTTTTCAGAGAGCTGTAAAAGTGGGTCATTTCGAGGGTCTTTCTGCAATGTATAATTAACTAACCCTCCATAGCCCACAGAGAGATCTTGCAATTTAGGCTTGGCACGCTAAGCTTTAGTGTCACGGTACAAACATTAATTTGCCGACAGGAACTGGAAAAGTCAGAACCCATATCAATATCTTCATGTTTCGGGTCAGCTCAATTTGTGAAGGCAAGATTGGCCATCAGAGGTCATGATATTATTTTTCCATCAGAAGTACATTGTTTTGCTTCTTTTAGCTACTGAAAGTAGTTTAATAAATGACCACTAAAACTTAATAAACTTAAAAACTTAATAAACAAAGTTCAATAGTATTCATATCACTGAGATATGACTGCCTTTTTAAAAAAGAAAAAGTTTCATCAAACCTTGAAAATCAGTGTTGTACATTTGTGGCTTTTTCACAAGAATCCAGTACCCAAGGTTCTGGGGAAACCTTTGAAATCTTTTGAAATGAGTATTTGCAGTCAAAGTGAAATGGTTGTATAATCAAATGGGGCTCTGTATAAAAATGTGAATAATATTTGGCATCTCTTTTCCTTTCTTTTTTTTTTAAAATTTGGCCTATGCACATTAGGATTTTGTCCAACATCTTGTCAATACATCAGATTAGCCTTGCACGTAAAACTGTTTCTGTGTTTTACAAAAAGGTACTCTTAATTTTACTTCATTGCTTTCCACTGTTCCACTCATTAGTTGAAAAGTAAATTGAGCTGCTAGACTCTACTGGGAGCTCAATTTCTAGACAGTAGCAATTTGGGGATTTTCCCCAAACTGGTTATGTCTTCCTCACCATCACAGTATCTCCACTGCTTGCATTTCTCCCAGTTTTAACTCCACTTTTACTGAAGTGTGTATTTGAAATAAATGGCTCATGAGTGAGTGACATCTCTCTATATCCTAAGATGTATTACAAAGGATTCCATGTCACATGTCTATAGTAATTCACTCATTTCTGTAATAAATGGCTCATGAGTGAGTGACATCTCTCTATATCCTAAGATGTATTACAAAGGATTCCATGTCACATGTCTATAGTAATTCACTCATTTCTGTAATTTCTTCTTTAGTAACCTCAATCTTTGTAATACAAGAGTCAACCTTCTGGGTTATTTTTGTTCAGGAGTCTTCAGTTTGGTTTGCCTCTGGGTTGATCTGTTTTTCCCATCGCTGAACAGGTTCCCATAATCACTCACCTTTGCTTTTCATTTCCACAGATCAAGGGATCAACATTTACCGAAAACCACCCATCTACAAACAGCATGGTAAAACCCACTTTCCTCCACGTAGCTTTTAAGTAGCAACGTCGGCTCAACTCTTTACTGTCCTCTGAAATGCTCATCTGCTGTTGCTTTTGAGAATCAAACTGGGGTGTCCAGCATGTTATGCCTTTATGGTCTGCTAAGATGCAAACACTGTAAAGTTGGTTTTCCTAGATAGAAAACACCTAGCCTTTTTCTGAGCCCATCAACATGTATCATTTCACTCATACAGGAGCAGGGGAAGTATAGTCACATAGTCATTCACAAAGACCTTCACAAGACTTTTTTTTGGGGGGGTGGACATCAAAGAACTTAACCAACCTCTCTGATAATTTTGATGAGCTTGCAGTTTAACTAATTAAAACTAGTGAACACTAACTATGTAAAAAGTTCATTTGACCAAGGGATCTCCCTGGTGTTCCTGTGGTTAGGATTCCACGCTTCTGCTCCAGGGGGCATGGGCTCAGTCCCTGGTCGGGAAACTAAGATCCCACAAGCTTCACAGCCAAAAAAAAAGAAAATGAATTAATTAACTTGACCAAGCCCCCATCAGCCTGACTGTCCAGTTCCCCAGTTTCTGATGGGGGCTTGCAGACATCTGCGCCCTGTGGTTGAGTGGACTGGCCTCATCCTGAGACACAGGCCCTAGCCTTGTTTCCAGCTTGTCATGTAAACCATTCTGGGATATCACAGATGAAATTTCTGTCCCTCAGTCTTCTCATCTGCAAAAGCCAGTGCATGAGGCCAGCTTGTCTCTGAAATTCTCGGAAACTGAGAACCACTGACATGGATCTAGAACTCTGTTTTCCTTTTCTGGGAATATAGAATTTTTAAACCCAGGAAATCGTATTACTCTTTGCAAATCTCTATTCCCTCCACCATTTTTAGGTCTCTATAGATTCTGCTGCTGTAAATCTTCATGAATAGATAGAAAGCCAAGACTTTGAGTGATTTCAGAAAATTGTACCCAAATTGTGCCTGGAAATTTGAAGGCTGCCTTTAGAATCCAGTTGACATTAATGTATCCTGAAGGCTTAGGATAATATGAAAAGCAAATAAAGTTGAAATGCAAAAAGGAAAAAAAAATTCAGGCCAACATTATAGGGGAAAAAAGAGAATGTAGGTATTGTAATGGCTCTAGGACTAGGTTTTTTTTTTTTTATTCATCTGTGTTTTTCTTTTTTAGGAGTTTACACCTTGTGCTTGCTTTTTTAAGTTTGTTAACATTGTTTTTATTTGCTTTTTTATGGTTTAATGTCTTCTCACCCACTCATTAACATGTGAATGTTTACTGACTTCACCAATTCTAATGCGTAAGTACTGTTTGAAGTCTGGCTTTTTTTTTTTTTTTTTAATTTAAGAATAAGATTCCCAGTTTGATTTATCAATTTAGAGACTTTTTCTTTAAATACTAAAATCTCTAAGTCCCTGCCTCTCTAGACAAAAATAATCAAATAAGATTTAAAGAGATTGGATAATGTTAGGTTATTTATTTGGAAGGAATTGACTTCTTTTTGTGATATCGACTTTGACTTTATGCTTTACTTACTATCAGTCCATCAGAATTAAGAGTAGCAGAAGCAGAGTGGTACATCCAAAGGACTTTCTGCAAGAGAGCAGTTGTATGTGATAGAAAAAGATGTCATACCATACCAAAGTGTCTGTGCTCTGTGCATTTCGAAAATGCTAGATTTAAATAAAGTCACACTTCTCAGTCTTTAACAGGCTAACACCTATTATCCTTCTTTAAGAAGGGGATATACAAGGCAGTGTTTTCCAAGCTGATTTTATCTTTTTTCCTCATGAGGTTAGAGATTCAGAAAAACACTGGTCCATCCCTGACTGAGAATTTACCCCTTTTTTATATACGGCAACCTCGATCAAGTTACTTAACCAAATTGAGACTCAGAGGTTACTTTAAAAATGAGGAATTGGAGCTGAAAATTCAAAAAGTTACTTCCAGGTTTAAAAATCTACAAGCTCTGGGAGGGGGCCAAGTTTTATCTATATATTTAGAAATGTTTAGGAACATCCCAGATCAGTTTGCAAAATTAGCCAGAGACTGACCATTTAACCTGGCTTGTTTCTGTGATTACATTTGGGGCTCTAAGCCAGTGACCCCTCCTGTAAGCACAGCCATTAAGCACACTGTGAACTAATGCTGCTCCTAGTCTGACTTTGTTGTTTTAAAGTTGGATGACTCACTTGTATATGCAGGCTCTTGTGCAGAATGACCAAATGGGTATGCAAACCTAAGTCTCAAGGCTAATTCCTGCAAACTGATAAGTGAACTTTCCTGCTGCCATTCCATCTGGGACTCAAGGACGCATATATAATATGCAAGGATTAAAATGAATTGGATCAATATTTTTATGGCTAAGAAGCCACAAAGATCCAAAACCAATTCTCTTACAATTAACACCTACAGTCAAATGACAGTGCCATGCATTTTACTTACCTCTTTAATTTCAAATTACTAATTCAAGTTTCTAATTGCTCTAGAAGAGTATTGTCCAATGCAACGTTCTGTGATGATGGGAAATGTTCTTTAATTATGCTGTCCAATACAGTGGCCGCTAATCACAGCTTGATCACATAAAATTTGGCTAGTGTAGCTGAGAAACTGAATTTTAATTTTATTAATCATTTTGGTTTATTTAATTGCATTACTTTAAATAGCCACATGTAGCTCAAGCTAGTATTGGACAGCACAGCTCTAGAACAAGGTTTTTCAGATGTAGAGTGGATGTGGAGTGAAGCTTTGCTTCTGGCAGAACGTAAGGAAGATGAGTTGTCACCTAGGCACTGTTAGTGACTGGGTGATTGATAATTGTGATAAGCAGCTATCTGGACGTGACACTTTGGCCGGAGCACAAGAAAGTGATATCAGAGGGTTGTACCACCGTGGCCTTGCAGACTGAGAGCTAAGCTGCCCCTGATTCCCATCTAGATGCAGCTGCCTTGGCAGCCCAGAACAAGTCTTCGGAAGACATCATCAAGTTTTCCAAGTTCCCAGCAGCCCAGGCTCCAGACCCCAGCGAGATTCCAAAGATTGAGACGGACCACTGGCCTGGTCCCCCCTCACTTGCTGCCGTAGGTATGCCACTGTCACAGCTAAGCCAAATGGACAGATTGCTAGGAGATTTCAAAACGAAATGCTTAAAAAATATGCAAGGAAATGTGTCCTAGTGTAAAGATTTTAAGAAAAGTATGACCAAGAGGTAGAAGAGTGAAAAGAACTAATGTAGTATTAACATGTGCACAGAATACTTCCAAGTGACAAAAACCCAACCACCAGAGCCTTATGCTAACCAAACCCAACAAGGGGCAGAACTGGTCTAAAACAGGTGTTTTGTGTGGACCCTCAGTGGTGGTTGTAAAATCAGTAACTCTTTTGAATGTAGTTCAATCAAAGCCTCCTGCCTTGAACTTCGTTCTCTATAGTTAGAGTATAGTAAGTGAATTTACTGAGTGTCCACAGAAGCATGACTTCTTTGAATTAAATTTGTTTTAGACGATTTCTGGGTTGTAATTACAGTTCTTAACAACCAGTCATAACACTGAAGCACTTTCATTTTTCTTGCCTGATCACGTTCTCCATTACTAAGAAGGACTGTTACGGAATAGCAGGTGTTCTTGAATATTGCTCATGCAAAGTTACATGATTTCACATCTGTCATTTCCATGACTTCTGTGCTAATGTCACATTTGAGCTGTTTCATTCTTTGCTTTGAACCACACATTTATGCTTTAGAGTTGTGTCTCTGTCTTTACTGTTTTGTCATTAGTTACATCACTTGACCCTAAAAAATGGTATTAGCAAACTCAGAAGCTACTACTGAAAATTTAGTGTGTCAAGTTTACAAAGATATGACTATATTATCATGTTTCTGTTGACAACCTAAAAGGCCTTCAATTTTCCAAAATTCCCAAATTTTCCTCATCCTATTTTTTTATCAAGTTATTTTTAGAATAACTTTTACAAGCAATATAAGTGGACTTTAAAGCAATTGCTAGTTATAGAAATGGTTGAAGGAAAAATCTACTTCCTTGGTTCATTATTCACATGTATTTTATACATTATGTTGGCTTAAGATGTATCTATTGCTAGTTCTTGCAGACTTTTCTTAGTGTAGATTAAAGAGAGAAAATCCACATTGCCATTTAAAAACTAAAACAATCATCAGCTTTTTCCTGCTGGTCCACATCCTTCAGGCAGTCCTTGGGGCTACTGAGATTCCTGGTTCAGTCATGTTGCTTAGTGGGGACATTAAACAGCTAAACTTTGGGGAAGAATTAACATTTTATTGTTATCAACTGTCATCAGTAAATAGTTGAAAGCTCTTTGGGTTTCCAAAATGAAGAAAACTTCTGGTCCATTAATCAAAATGATGAAGACTGAAACTATTAAAGTTTATTTTGATTAGATTAGCAAGCTTTCCTGTTTCCTCCCACAGCCAGATTAATCCAGGCAACGTAGGAAAACAGTAATTATCTTACTTTTCCAACCATTCAGACAGATTCCTCCTTTCTACCTCAGCTCCATCTTTCCAGGAAGCTTAAAATTTGTACATTATCTGCTATATTGTACTGAAATAAGTAACTTCATAGATGCAGTAACTCTTTTTATGGACCCATTCTTATAAAACTTTTTTGGACCATTTTCCAAGAGACGGAAGGCAAGGAAACATTAGAGACCCATCCCTTAAAAGAAAAATAAAGCGTGCTTCTTAATGAATTTAGGAAAGGTAGAAGGCAGGGTGATAGTGTGGTAACAAACCTAAATATTCAGAAAAAGGGAAAACTATAAGATTTTTAAACTCTTCACAGGAAAGTGACTATCTTACCTATTTGATGGTAGCTAGATGAATTTGGATTCCTCTGTGTTTGAACATTGACCCCAGGAACATCAAAATAATAACTGTCGATGCCCCTCCCACCTATTATGGACGCTCTGGCCAGTGCCCAATGGGATGACTTAGACCCAATCATAATGGCAAACCGAGTTCTAAGTGAGCAGATCAGATCTGTTGCCAGGCCAAAATTCGCACCTTACTGAATCACACATTGCACTGGCTTGTCAAATAGGGCTCCCTGTCTCAAGAAGCCAGTCAAGGGTGCTGAATTGGTGGCAGGCCCTTTTTCTGTTTTCCCTTGTGTTGTTCACGAATGCCGAAGACCACTGCTGACTTTGCTCACCTGGCAAGTTGAGCACAGATGCCCTAATCCCTTGAGACCCAACCCCTCTTCCCTGGGGCTAATGTGAGAAGTTGTGTTTGCTGTGGAACTAGGAGCTGACACGAGACGCAGATCTAGCGGCCGAGAGGAAGAGGATGAAGAGCTTTTGAGACGCCGGCAGCTTCAAGAGGAGCAATTAATGAAGGTTTGTCCCTTAAATGACTTTGTTGAAGCCTTCGGTTCAGTTCTGCGGATCCTTGTTATGGAATGATGACTGTGGGCGAGCCACCAAGATGAGCAAGAGGTAGTCCCAGACCTCTTGCTGTCCAGTAGGAGAGATGAGATGAGCACATAGTGACTCTTAAGGCAGAACATTTAGTGGATTCTGGAAGAGAGCATGTGGAGGTTGGAGGTCAGATGGGAGTGGAATAAACATTAGGGCTTCCGCAAGGAGAACGAGACTCTGTGTGGGGCATATGCGAGTGGTGACTGTGTTGAAAGGATGCTGAAAGGCCAGGCACAGCCCAAGTGTACTTTGAGGCAGTACAATACTTTCCTTCCCTCACGCAGGCTGTGCTGAAGGAATTCTCTTGGAACAGAGCATTTCTCCAAGTCTTTCCTTGGACTCATAGGACCTTGTGTGTGTATCTGGGCCAGGAGAGAGAGAGAAAATAGACTCTCACCAAAGCACCCTCATGATAGCCTCTGTCTCTAGCATAGGCCTGCAGCATCCCAGAAGACCAAAAGAAGGATAGTCAATTATAGCTGGGGGTTGGGGGAGCTGAGAAATTGTAAACTCCTACCAATAAAGATTATTTTCCAAAGATACTTAATCATCTGGGGAATACACATATACTAGTTGTATGGGGATCCAAAGTTGCGTGTATTATGTGATCCCAGTTTTGTATGTTATGTGCATAGAAAAAGACTGGATAGGGATAGATCAAAATGGCAATAGTGGTTATCTCTGGTGGATTATGGCCTGTTCTTTTTTCCCTCCAGATTTTCTAGAATCTGTACAATGAGCATGCATTATTTTTTCCCTATTTTGTAAACAAATCAGTATAATTTCTTTTTAAAGGCTGCTATCCCCAAGCTTCCCTTCCCACGTCAAAAATATGTACACCCTCGCAAACTGCCTCTTGAGTTTCCCTGCTGGCCCTTTGGGGGTAAGGGGAGGGGGACAGAGGAAGGAAAACACGCTTCTCATGTGGAGCCTGGCTAAGGGCAACCGAGCCTTGACATTGAAGGGGTCAAGTGGGGTTCAAGGTCCAAAACCTGGCTGACTTTTTGGGGAACCCCCGGGCTTGGGGACAATATGCTTTAGGCCTCTTCAGAGTCAGGAACTTCTTGCAGGATCCCGTAGAAAGAAACTCCAGCTCCCTGGAAGTGACTGCAGGCTCCACTTTCATTTTTCTTTTCTCCATGAATAGCTCAACTCGGGCCTTGGCCAGTTGATCCTGAAAGAAGAGATGGAGAAGGAGAGGGAGAGCCGGGAGAGGGCCTCCCTGGCCGCCAGTCGCTATGATTCCCCCATCAACTCAGGTGAGCAGCAGACCCACTGCCTTCCCTGAGCTGGGAGCCGGCCATCTGCCTGTGGGGAACCTATCTTGACTGTTCCAGGAGGGGCAGGGCTGCTCCAGCAAAGGAAGCATGACAATCCTTTGTTGTGGAATCTGTGTCAACTCAGCTTAAGAGTCTGCCACCGCTCTTCCATAAATGTGTGTTTCCTTCTTGCTAGAAATGGGGGGAACCTTTGGAGGATGTCAAGAACCAGGAGAGGTCAGCTTCCTTGTGCTGAGTCTACCTTCTAGAACATACATCTCAGTCCATCTCAGAGGGAAGTGGCAAAAAAGGAAATTCTTACGGAGAACAGAATGCTTTTTTAAAAAATGTTTTTGTCCACACTCTGCAACATGCAGGATCTTAGTTTCCTGACCAGGGATCAAACCCATGTCTCCTGCCTTAGGAGTGCAGAGTCTCAACCACTGGAGTCCCAGAGAAGTCTGAGGACAGAATGCTTTTTAACTGTAGAGAACACGAACACTATTTTCTAAATATTTTCTATATTTTCTAATATATTCAGTGTAAGAACTGAGGGCTAACAGGGATGTTTTTGATACTTTTGAAAGAGATTACTCATCTGCTGGGCTGAAATAGCCTATCAGTAGTTTTCCCCTGCTTATACTTATCATAAGCCAAATCTCTTTCAAGCTGTAAGATTTCTTCTCATGTTCTAAACTAGTGCATAATTTTCTCTCCTGAGGATTCCTTTAAACATGTGTTTAGTATTTTCCTATGCAAATGCTTCTGCTAAACATTACTTCATTTAATTGTCACAACATACCAAGAAGTACATGATATTATCATCCCCAATTTGTAGATCAGGAAACAAATACAGGAAGTTTTAGTTACTTACTCAGTGTCACATTTGCTGATAACTACAAAACTAAGATTAGGAGTCCAAGTGTTATAACCCCAGAGCCCACACTCTTAGCTGGAATGCCCTCCAACCTCTCATAGATGCCTGACTGGTATTGATCTTAGATTAGGTAGTTTTCTAATCTTTATTCTGCAGATCTGTTCTCTAAAAGTAAACAGCACTGCATCTACATGGGTCAAGAAGTGAAGACCTTAAAAGATGGAATACCAGGCCCAAAGAGGCAGTGGTGTTAAGTCACAGAGCCAGAATTCAAGCCCAGGTCTTCTCCTTCCAAAACCCAGCATTATGAGGCATCCATGCTGCTGATCAGTGGGACACCTTATCGCAGGCCTTCCAGGAGTCCAGCAGTGGTTGATCAGTAGATCCTGGTAACTTACATGTTGGCCTTCAGATCAGTTATCACTGTCATATCAACCAGGGTTTGGGTCTATGCATCCCAGTAGCCCTAGGTTCAAATCATGGCTCAGATCTTTACAAGCTGAGCAACCCTGGGCAAGTACTTAACTTCTCTTGGTCCCTATTTCTTCTCCTGTAAAATGGAGATAATATCAGCATTATTAAGATTGTGTTGAGCAGTCAGAGATACAGCATGCCAAGCATGTCTTTCTTCCCAGTCCCTCCTTGATAATGTCACTGCCCACCCATTCCCTGGATCACCCAAATCTGGTGGTGTTTTGTCAACATTTGAGCCCAACATGGGGCTTCCCAGGTGGTGGTAGTGGTAAAGAACCCACCTGCTGATGCAGGAGACAGAAAAGATGAGGGTTTTTTTTTTTTTTTTTCGTTGTCTAAATCTTCTGTTCTGTGGAGTAGAAGATACACTGGCAGTTTATTGCACTTTCAGTTCCTAACAATTGCTTTTTTTTTAATCTTTCTCTTATTCAGCTTCACATGCTCTATCGTCCAAAACCTCATCTCTCCCAGGCTATGGAAGAAATGGGCTTCACCGGGTAAGATTTCTCAATGACTCGTTTCTGAGTTTCTTCCCTCTTCAGTCCTGGTTGAAATGCTGACGTATTGTCTGAATATATCTGACAATATGATCTCATCGTTGGAATATAATGAAAATTGTAATCTCTCTGGTCTCCTGGCAAATCACTGAGTTACAGGCAAAATAAAATATTTCTTTTGAGAGAAAGGGTAATTGACTTTAGATAAAACAATAGCCTATACAAATTCTTCTTTTTGATGGTTTATTAAGTTATTGGCCAATTTTAAGTATGTTTAGAACAACTTATACACGTGAATCTATGTTTTCAACTATGTATTTTATGAGATAAGTAATCCCATGACAATTTAACATCTGAATTAAGATATGCTGTAGGGACAAAACATATCAGAAGTACAAAAACCTTCTTACAAGTAAATCTCACCAATAGATTTTATATTGATTGCATTAGAATGATAATATTTTGGAAGCCTTGGTTTCAGTAAAATATACTATTGAAATTAGAAAAAATAGCCTATAGAGGCTTGTGAAAAACTAGATTGTGTGGCAAATTTCTACAATCAAGTACAAAGTAATTATATATTGGAGCCACTGTCTCTGCTGTAAAAAGATACAGGAAGGTTTGTTGCAACCTTGCTCTCCACAAAGCATAGAACAAGTCTAACTGTGAGGCTGATGCAGAGAAATGTATTTTTATTTATCAGCAAGAGATACTTGCTTACCAAGGGTCTGAGCAGTAGCAATGAGCATACAACAAAACACAAGGATTTCATAGAAGACATATGTCGGAAAAGTAATGGGGGCCCAGCAACACAACTTGGGAAGCATTCTTAGGATTTTGTAAATCCTTTCTTCCTTTTCACGTGACCCCAAAATGAGTACCGTGAAGCAGATTTTCTCATGGTGTGTTTTCCCTCATTTCAGCCTGTTTCTACAGACTTCGCTCAGTACAACAGCTACGGGGATGTCAGCGGGGGCGTGCGAGGTGAGGCCCCAGGGCGGGTGCCGCTGACCGTGACCCAGTGGGGCGGGACTGTGTTGTCACAGGCACATTGGCTGGACTGTGTTACATCCTACAGTCAGATCACCTCTGACCTCCGAGCCAACATGTCAATATCTCTACTGACGTGAGACGACAAGAAACAAGTTTGTAGGAAGGAATTCATTGGGCCTACTGTGTGCTGAGCACTGGAAGTAAAGCGATAAGCGAGCCATGGGTCTGTCTTCAGAATGCATGTGGCAGAGGCAGAGAAAGAGAACCTCTGAGATAAATGCTATGATTGGACATGCAAAGAAAAGGGAGCCACATCTTCAGGGTGTCAGCTTCCACAAGAAAGGGTATTTAAACTGATAACTAAAACTGAGCCAGACATTTCCTGGCTTTAGGGAGCAACTGGGCAGTATGGGCAGAGACCTGAAGCTGGGGGAGACCATGGCTTGCGGGCGCATGTTTGGAGAATTGCAATAGGATGTAATCTCTGTTTATGTTTCCGTATTTTTCTGTGATCCTGCCCTTTCTGAGATTTTCTTTGTCTTTCCTTTCCAGACTACCAGGTATGGACCACTGTCTTTCTCAAGTTGGCTACATGGGCAAAACAGCCTTTTTCCAATCCAGACGTGCTCTTCTGCTACTCCAGAGAAGTGTTTCTGTTGAGAAGACCCTGATTTGGGTTGATCCATCTCATCATTAGTCCACAGACGTGAGGAGCCATGAGCAGCAGGCATGCCTGGCGCCCAGATCAAGCCAGTCCTGCAGGCCTTGCAGACATGGCATGAACCAGGCCAGATGTCGAGGACTCTCTCACTCTGCCTTGGAGAGTCTTCTCCAGGGTGGAAGTGGACAAGCATCAAGGGTCCACACATGTACAGTTGGTTTTTCTTTTAGTCATAACCACTCACTCCTTGAGGCCCCCTCCTCCTCTTTGTGGTCACAAATGAAACCCGTCTTGGCCAATAGGAGAGAGCCACTGTGTGTAGTTGTCCTTTTTCCCTTAGAACCTAAACCTAAAATGATGATGGAGAGTGAGAAAAGGGGAAAAGTGCAAAGAAAACTAAAATTAAAATAAAAAAAAAAATCATAGACCTGGCAATTCTTTGATGTACCATATACTTTCATGCACGCAGCCAACATTCAGGGATTAGTGAATAGTTATTAAGCCAGGATCTTTCATCAACTGGATTGTAAAAGGGCAGTATTCCCAGTATCCTTGTTTTTGTTCAGCAAGGAGCTCATTTTGAAAACTCCATGGTAATTAAGATGTCACAGCTGTAAAATGGCAGTGAGGATTTGAGACCCAGACAGGGAGGTCTGGGAGCCCGCAGAGCTCTCCCTCAGCTCCCCACGCTACCTTGGGTTCCTCCTAAAACCTGCTTCTCTGTTGCAGACCCTCCCAGATGGCCACATGCCTGGAATGAGGATGGACCGGGGGGTCTCCATGCCCAACATGTTGGAACCAAAGGCAAGTGTGGCTCTTCTTCTCTTTCCTCTCACCTGGAGATGAAACTGGGGCATAACCCCCAAAAGACTTGATTTTCTATCTTTTTCAGTGCTGAGACCCATCTGGCTCCAGCCTACTCCATTAGTCAAGCTGTATCATAAAGCATCCTTCTGTTCCCCTGGTTTTATCACACCAAGCCAGCAGGGTTAAACCCTCACTGTGTTTGGTGCTATGTTCACAGTGAAGTGCCAGCACTTCCCCCCTGGGACCTTGGTACCCACTCGGCCCTTGCCATGAGCACAGCAAAGCCTGCCCAGTGCCATGTGGAGCAGCTGCAGCCCACTCCAGATAAGATGACCAATGTGTCCCAGCTTGCCTGGGACTCTCCTGGTTATAGCACTGAAAGTCTTGCATCCTGGGATCCTCCGCAATCCCCAGCAAACTGGGATCATGGGCCGCCCTAGCTCTAGAACATTCTGTGACTCTAGAGGTGTCCAAGGGGTGTGCCCCCTGGTGACCATAACTGGGAGTTATTTCAGTATGTCAACCACTAAATCCTCACTGCTGGGGCTGCATGGCTCCCTGGTTTCATGAGCTGGTCATGGAACAAGATTGTTGAGCCCAGCAAAGGTGCCCTACTATATACAAACGTGTACCTGTCATTTCAATTCTCTTCTAATCTTTACATTCATACCCAGTACATAGTAAGTGGGGTCCTTTCACTCAACCACGCCCTCCAGAGGTCCAGTGCCACAGGAGACACCTGTGGGGATTGGGAATGAGTAAGAACCTGCCCCTGTCCACTGGACACTCAAGCGAGGAACACCCATCACTCCAGTGCTCTGATCACAGTGTCTCAGAAGCTCTGTCTCAGGAATCCTAGAAAAGTATAGGTAGCTTCTTTTAGGTAGCTTCTGTTTGTTAATAAAAGGGACAGCTGTGTTCTAGAAGAGGTGTTTTTCTTCGCAGATATTTCCGTATGAAATGCTGATGGTGACCAACAGGGGGCGCAACAAAATCCTAAGAGATGTGGACAGAACCAGGCTGGAGGTAAACAAAACAAATCTTGTTCCACCTGTATATTCCTGTGCATTTCCTGTGACTCGCCCCTAAGAATTGTTCCAGTTAAGGCAAAAAGGAGAAAGGATCAACCTGGGTAAAACTAACTTTGGATGAAAACCCAAATTTGTATTTAGGAGATCAGCGTAAAAATGTGTGGTAAAATACAGAAGGACAGCCCAAGAAATGCAGTATGATTTTAGTCATTTTCCTTAGAAATTTGGGCTTCCCTGGTGGCTCAACTGTAAAGAATCCGCCTGCAATGCGGGAGAGAGACCTGGTTCGATCCCTAGGTTGGGAAGATCCCCTGGAGAAGGAAAAGGCTACCCACTCCAGTATTCTGGCCTGGAGAATTCCATGGACTGTATAGTCCATGGGGTTGCAAAGAGTCGGACACGACTGAGCGACTTTCATGTTCACTTTCCTTAGAAATTTACTGTTGCCAGAATTTAGTGGGTGATGTAAAATGGAGTCTCCACCAGAATTCAGTTCAGTTCAGTTCAGTCGCTCAGTCGTGTCTAACTCTTCGTGACCCCATCAATCACAGCACACCAGGCCTCCTTGTCCATCACCAACTCCTGGAGTTTATCCAAACTCAAGTCCATCGAGTTGGTGATGCCATCCAGCCATCTCATCCTCTGTCATCCTCTTCTCCTCCTGCCCCCAATCCTTCCCAGCATCAGGGTCTTTTCCAATGAGTCAACTCTTCGTATGAGGTGGCCAAAGTATTGGAGTTTCAGCTTCAACATCAGTCCTTCCAGTGAACACCCAGGATTGATCTCCTTTAGGATGGACTGGTTGGATCTCCTTGGAGTCCAAGGGACTCTCAAGAGTCTTCTCCAATACCACAGTTCAAAAGCATCAATTCTTCTGCATTCAGCTTTCTTCACCATCCAACTCTCACATCCATACATGACTACTGGAAAAACCATAATCTTGACTAGACGGACCTTTATTGGCAAAGTAATGCCTCTGCTTTTTAATATGCTATCTAGGTTAGTCATAACTTTCCTTCCAATGAGTAAGTGTCTTTTAATTTCATGGCTGCAATCACCATCTGCAGTGATTTTGGAGCCCAAAAAAATAAAATCTGACAGTTTCCACTGTTTCCCCATCTATTTCCCATGAAGTGATGGGACCAGATGCCATGATCTTAGCTTTCTGAATGTTGAGCTTTAAGCCAACTTTTTCACTCTCCTCTTTCACTTTCATCAAGAGGCTTTTTAGTTCCTCTTCACTTTCTGCCATAAGGGTGGTGTCATCTGCATATCTGAGGTTATTGATATTTTTCCTGGCAATCTTGATTCCAGCTTATGTTTCTTCCAGCCCAGTGTTTCTCATGATGTACTCTGCATATAAGTTAAATAAGCAGGGTGACAATATATAGCCTTGATGTACTCCTTTTCCTATTTGGAACCAGTCTGTTGTTCCATGTTCAGTTCTAACAGTTGCTTCCTGACCTGCATACAGGTTTCTCAAGAGGCAGGTCAGGTGGTCTGGTATTCTAGTCTCTTTCAGAATTTTCCATAGTTTATTGTGATCCACACAGTCAAAGGCTTTGGCGTAGTCAATAAAGCAGAAATAAATGTTTTTCTGAAACTCTCTTGCTTTTTCGATGATACAGCGGATGTTGGCAATTTGATCTCTGGTTCCTCTGCCTTTTCTAAAACCAGCTTGAACATCTGGAAGTTCATGGTTCACATATTGCTGAAGCCTGGCTTGGAGAATTTTGAGCATTACTTTACTAGCGTGTGAGATGAGCGCAATTATGTGGTAGTTTGAGCATTCTTTGGCATTGCCTTTCTTTGGGAATGGGATGAAAACTGACCTTTTCCAGGCCTGTGGCCACTGGTGAGTTTTCCAAATTTGCTGGCATATTGAATGCAGTACTTTCACAGCATCATTTTTCAGGATTTGAAATAGCTCAACTGGAATTCCATCACTTCCACTAGCTTTGTTTGTAGTGATGCTTCGTAAGGCCCACCTGACTTCACATTCCAGGATGTCTGGCTCTAGGTGAGTGATCACACCATCGTGATTATCTGGGTCATGAAGATCTTTTTTGTATAGTTCTTCTGTGTATTCTTGCCACCTCTTCTTAATATCTTCTGCTTCTGTTAGGTCCATACCATTTCTGTCCTTTATTGAGCCCATCTTTACATGAAATGTTCCCTTGGTATCTCTAATTTTCTTGAAGAGATTCTCTAGTCTTTCCCATTCTGTTGTTTTCCTCTATTTCTTTGCATTGATAGCTGAGGAAGTCTTTCTTATCTCTCCTTGCTATTCTTTGGAACTCTGCATTGAAATGGGAATATCTTTCCTTTTCTCCTTTGCTTTTCGCTTCTCTTCTTTTCCCAGCTATTTGTAAGGCCTTCTCAGACAGCCATTTTGCTTTTTTGCATTTCTTTTCCATGGGGATGGTCTTGATCCCTGTCTCCTGTACAATGTCACAAACCTCCATCATAGTTCATCAGGCACTCTGTCTATCACATCTAGTCCCTTAAATCTATTTGTCACTTCCACTGTATAATTGTAAGGGATTTGATTTAGGTCATAGCTGAATGGTCTAGTGGTTTTCCCTACTTTCTTCAATTTAAGTCTGAATTTGGCAAGAAGGAGTTCATGATCTGAGCCACAGTCCACTCCCAGTCTTGTTTTTGCTGACTATATAGAGCTTCTCCATCTTTGGCTGCAAAGAATATAACCAATCTGATTTCGGTGTTGACCATCTGGTGATGTCCATGTGTAGAGTCTTCTCTTGTGTTGCTGGAATAGGGTGTTTGCTATGACCAGTGCGTTCTCTTGGCAGAACTCTATTAGTCTTTGCCCTGCTTCCTTCTGTACTCCAAGGCCAAATTTGCCTGTTACTCCAGGTGTTTCTTGACTTCCCACTTTTGCATTCCAGTCCCCTATAATGAAAAGGACATCTTTTCTGGGTCTTAGTTCTAAAAGGTCTTGTAGGTCTTCATAGAACCGTTCAACTTCAGCTTCTTCAGCGTTACTGGTTGGGGCATAGGCTTGGATATTGATTGGTTTGCCTTATAGACGAACAGAGATCATTCTGTCATTTTTGAGATTGCATCCAAGTACTGCATTTCAGACTCTTTTGTTGACCGTGATGGCTACTCCATTTCTTCTAAGGGATTCCTGCCCACAGTAGTAGATATAATGGTCATCTGAGTTAAATTCACCCATTCCAGTCCATCCACATTTCAGATACCCGCTAATCCTTATCTTTCCCCAAGCCTGAGTTGAGTCTGCTGAGATTAGGGAGGGAGCATTTGATAAAGAGGTGTGTACTAGACAAGTTTCTCTTTTGGCTGTTTCCACATTCCTGGATGAAGGCTTAGCAGGGTACACATACCTAAGCCACCTTCCTTAGACATGGGAGACTGATCTTTGTACTTTTCCATCTGAATGGTTTTAATTAAGAAAAACTCTGGCTGCCAGTGTCATAAAGAATCATTAATTTTCCCTGACAAAAGGCTGTACCTTTGTATGTGAGCTCAGGCTAGCCCAGAGGAGAAGGGCTGGATCCACTATCCTCAGAGAACTTTTCTAGACAGCACAAGAGATTGAAGTCCATAGACCAGGGCTTCCCCGGTGGCTCAGCGGTAAAGAATCTGCCTGCAATGCAGGAGATGCAGCAGGAGCCACGGGTTCAATCCCTGCGTCGGGAAGATTCCCCTGGAGAAGGAAATGGCTACCCACTCCAGTATTCTTGCCTGGAAAACCCCATGGACAGAGGATCCTGCCGGGTTACAGTCCCTTGGTGTCACAAAGAGTCAGACACAACTGAATACACATATCGTCGTCATCAGTAGACCAAGCATCCACATGAACTCCTGTTGCTGAGTCAGGAAAAAGCCCCGGGGCTCCCAAAGGACCACTTTGGATGTCTCTCTCTGACTTTCTTATTGCTTTAGTCCAGTTTTTCCATGTCTACTCAGCATTCCAATGACCGGAAATGGAGTCGCCTCTAGCATAATGAATTATCTTTCTGTGCCCCATAACCTTTCAATGTTACGATAATCATCAATAGTACTCCACTAGCTCTTTTGTTTGGTAGGAGGAGTACCTCACCTGGCCCATCCAGGTAAGGAACTGGGTACTTAGCACTGCTGGTTCCAGTGCCTCCTGCTGCTGCTGCTGCTAAGTCGCTTCAGTCGTGTCAGATTCTGTGCGACCCCATAGATGGCAGCCCACCAGGCTCCCCCGTCCCTGGGATTCTCCAGGCAAGAATACTGGAGTGGGTTGCCATTTCCTTCTGCTTGCTAGGAAGCCTCAGAGATAAACTCCTTTTCTGTCACTCTGCCTTACTCTTCAAAACAATTGCTTGTTAACTGAAGAACAACTCTCGAGGCCACCCATGTGGCCAGCAGGACTGACCATTGTTCTTTTCTCCCATCACAGCGCCACTTAGCCCCAGAAGTGTTTCGGGAAATCTTTGGAATGTCCATCCAGGAGTTTGACAAGTTACCTCTTTGGAGACGCAACGACATGAAGAAAAAAGCAAAACTCTTCTGAGTCCTACACGTAGACAGCCATTAGGAGAAGGACGGCGGGGACACATAGGATGTTGAATTAAGGCCCAAACTTGATTGGAGAATTTGCAAACTACAATCCCTCAGCAACAGCCAAAAGGGAAAATCTGATTGAAACACCCATGAGCCAAATATGGGGCCAGCCCACGGCCACACTCACCCAGAAGCAGTGGGGTGGAAATGTCTGTGTTTCCACGCTCGACATTAGTGTTCACCTGTGACCTTTTTCCATCACCTTGTGTCCACAGCAGGAGCTACTTCTTTCATTTCTTTCAACTGTTATCCAACAGTAGTGCGACTGTATGAATAAGAGCCAGCAAGTGCCCTTAAGATGCCGTATGGGCAAGCAGTTGTGATAATTCCAAAGTATGAATATATTTATCGTGTAGCACCTTGGCTGAGAAGCAAGAGCCCGGGGGACAGGTCCACGTGGCAGCAGCCTTTGCCCCTTTGCTCACTGGCCTCCTTCAGTGCTTCCCGGGCCTCAGCAGGATGGACAGCAGGGTCGGGCTCCCCAGGAGCTCTGTTTCAGTAGCCACCAAAGGCATTTTTAACAAGCTCCTTGTCCCCTACTGTTTGCTAGGACCCAACTTGGCAAGTCACTTAGCTGTTGCTAAAAAAAAAAAAAAAAAAAGATGAAAATTCTCCTTTAACCCTTTTCTACTTCAGGAAATATGCTCCTCCCCACCAAGGACAAGATCTGTCTCAGCCCCCAGCCCTCCACTCTTACAAAGAAAGGAAAGGAAAGGGAAAGATTGTCTCCAGATTGGCCCAGTTGGATGCTATTAGATGAGTTTGGTCCAAAGGCCATACCCCTCTTGACAAAAAAAAAAAGAAAATTCTGTGTCTTCCCAATGCAAGTTTTCCAACCCAGCTTCCTCTTCTCTGTATCCAACATCCTGTAAATCACACCAAGCCCTCGCTGATTTTGATTTCTTTAAGGTCTTTGCAGTAGTAGGCTAAGGAAAGGCATGTTTTTCTCTTTGAAAGCTCTGAAACTCAAGGGCAATGGCCTCCAACTGATTTAATTTGGTCTTTTCAGCTTTCTTGCCTAGCTCTGTTGACTTCCTAATACGTGTGTGTGTGTGTGTGTTTGTGTATGTGTGTGTTTTCGTGTTTTCACTCACCCATGACAGTTTGGGGAGTCTGCATGTGCTTTAAAATTTCATTCCTGCTTGGAGGTGTGTCCTACTCGGCTGCAGTTTCTAAGGGACATTTGCACAGGTGCATGTGACTCAGGTCAAGAGTGAGGCTAACTGCATCCTGGCCAGTAGGTCCCTCGTGGAAAGATGCTGGTGGTTAGAAGCCAGCATATTCCATGACAGATGTAGCTCCAGTCAGCATCAGACTGAAGACCGAGGCTTTGGATCAGGCTGGGAGGAGACAACAGCAGAGCATCCCACCAGAATCCTCAAACTCAGCAACACATTGGAGCCAAGGATTACACCCAAACTTGCATTTAAGACTCTGCCATGGTTCCTGAAAGCTTCTGGCTGAGACTTGAAGGTGATGTCAGTTACACGGAGGAGGTTGGCACATTTATTCGCGTGCTTTGGAGGTCTGCTTAAGAATTTAAACTCTTATTTAAAGCCAAAGGAGAAAGCGTAGGAGGTTGTCACATTAATTCTTATGCTTTGGGGCTCTGTTTAAGAATTTTTAAACTATTTTAAAGCCAAAGGAGAGAACCTGTGTGTACCACTAATGATAAAAGCTCAGAAGTTCTTTCTGCTGGCACCAAATATTAGAATGAGTTAGTAGCTGATACCAGTGGCAAAAAGCAAGAATATTCTTTCTGACCTTGTGCTGGAGACCTAACTTGTGACACAGTCTAGTCACTGGGTGTCATAATGAACACGACAGTTGCTTTATAGTATTCTGTGCTCTTCCCAAAGCAATCTAAACCTGCCTGACCTTGGCTAGACACTGAATGTTTGAGGACTGTGTGTGTGTGTGTGTGTGTGTGCATGCAAACGTGTGCTGGACCTACTAATATATTTAGCAAATGGCTCTGATGAGGTTGATGTAGGGAAACCAGCTCCTCCTCGGACTGAAGGCAAACCACAGCCCCTTCAGTTTTGTCCCTTCATCTGTTTGGTTTGTTGCCTTTTGCTTCATTCAATATATCCACTGCCCCATCTTCTCTCTAACCTCTCCTGCATGGACAGCCCTCAGCACCTGTGTGTCCTGATCCTCGCTACACTTTGGCAAAGTATGAGGGTGGGGACCACAGTGTAGTCCCAGCATTTCCCTGCCTTGACCAATAACAAAGATGGCCGAATGGATCCTAGGGCTCAGCTAGAGGAGAGAGATTTTCATGATGATGGAGATAAGAAGGACCCTCAATGTTTTTCACTGGCAAATGAGTTACAACCCACATACTTGCCGATCAAATGTCAGTGGAAGAAAAACCACAATGATAGTTAAAGAACTGAGCCCTAAATTTGCCCCCACTAATGAAACTTTACTTTTCTTGTTACTTTTGAATTCAGTTCAGCATCCTCCTTGGGCGAGGGGAACGCTTCTTTCCATATCAAATGTATTAGCTAATTTAAACTATACCATGCAAAAATGCCTTGCCAGAAATGCCAATTGCTTCCTGTCTGTAAGCAGAGCAGTGCTGCTGTCTAAAGTGGGGGCTCCCCAGCCCCACTCTCCAGCAGAAAGCTCCAAGAGGAGTGATGGGTCACGGCACAACCTGGTTCTCCCAACTGCCAGATCAAATCAAGTCAGTGGGCTACAACACCCTGTTTCGTTGAACTGGGCTCAGCATGCTTGTCCCCAGAACGTCCAGGTCACGGCACAGGAAATCAGTGTTCTCTGCTTGAATCCCGCCCTGCATAAAAAATTCCAGTTCTTAACACTGTCGAATTAATGAGAATTGTTTACTCTAGGGAAAAGGAAGTATATGCATGGCAAGCTTCCCTGGTGCATACAGAAAGGGCTACATTTTTGAGCATTGGACTGACTAGTGATTCTTGAAGCATAGGCTGATTGCGTGAAGAAGCCTCTATAGTTACATGAAAGTCAGCGCTTCCTTTAGAGTTTCTTCCAGAAAAGCCAGGATACCATTTAGTCTTTGGGTGTGATTTATGTCGAGACACAAAGAGCATTTGGAAACTTGTCCATCTTGCTGGGCGTCTATCTCTTGGTTTGGGTTCGTTACTGAATGTTCTTAATGTGACTTCTTTAATCACAAAAGAGAAACTGCCTGTTCTCAGAAACCTTGATCAGAAAAGCAAGCGTCAACAGGTAATAAGGTACAAAGAAAAAAAATAGTTTCTCCCTGTCATGTCCTCTTAGTCTCCCCTCTTCTCCCGGTTCTGTTGTGTCCAAGCTGTTTCCTCTTCCAGGGTGAGGCTGGAACTATGCCTTTTTCAACTTCCCTCCCCTCCATCTGTGATGTCAATCAGCTCCACTGGGAAAAGTCTTGCTGGAAATGTTTCTTAAACTTTCACCTAATTTCTTTACACTTTAAAGCAAACACCTTTTTCTAAAGAGCTGCTTCTCAGATGATTATATAAAATATATATGCTTTTGCAAGTTTAATAATTCAAATTCACTTTTGACTAGGGAGGTCTTTCTAAAAACTCTTTAAGGCAAACTTGGTGTTAGTGTTCTCCTGCGTGTTGAAGGGGCAGAGGACCCTTTAGTCTGCGGGCTCCCAGAGCCCTCTCTGACTGCCGGGAAAAACGGTGGAAGGAAGATGAACTTTGTGCCATCAACCCTTCTGTGTCCTCTGCAGGAAGCTCAGTTTTTACAAATCATCTGTGTGTATTTCCAGTCACTGTTTAATCTGTACTTCCTAGGCCAGACTTTATCTGACTTATTAAGATTATTTCCCTTTACTAAAACAAGTGTTTGTCAGGATGCCCTAAAACTCACTCATTAGTACTCCCTTTTGAAGTACGTTCTATAAAAAAAAAAAGATTATTTCAGGCTTGAGATTTGTAATGACACCTTATAGTGCTGACGTGCATTAAGGGAACTACCCAATTATGCTTTTTTTTTTTTTTTAAAGATAATCGCTTTACAGAATTTTGCGGTTTTCTGTCATACATCAACAAGAACCGGCCATAGGTACAGCCATGTCTCCTCCCTCCCTCCCGGATACCCCTCCCAATTATGTGTTAATGAAAGAAAGAGAAACTTTAGTATTAAAAAAAAATCACTTTCTGTTTGCTGCCAAGAAGCAGTGGGAAGATGGTGACTGACACACTTTGCGTGTGAATCTTTGTGTTTTTCTTTTGGGACAAGTTTCATTTATGGCAGACTCGAAAGGGGGAAGTGGTCAGTTTAAGCTGAAAGCTTTCTAAACAATCTGGTTTTACACAGCCAAATTAAGCCCAAACTTTTCTGATGCTTAGTGTAATGGAGTGGCAATTGCTCTCATTAAATAAAATTCTTCCCCTAAGAGTCTCTCCAAAGCCCTGAGTTGCTTTCCGAGCCCGTTTGGCAAAGGTAGAGAAGCCTGCATCCACTAACGTTCAAAAAGGCAGGGAGCCACTTAGTGATTGTATACATGTATGTTTCTTTACTCTTACAGAAGAGAAGACGAGTGTCCACGGGATTGGTGTTCTTTTGGGGTGTTCTGTACAGACCCGTCCAGTAATAAACGTGTGTGGTTTCTGTGAGTTGCCGACAATCCTGCATTGAAGCTTTTGCAGTTCTTTCATTTTGAAGTTGGGTTTAATGGAATTTTTTTTTTGCAAGTGTTGGAAGGCATAGTGTTCTTCCTGCCTCCCCTCCCCTTCCAGAAATATGAAAGCAAATGTTTGGAAGAACTGCTGTTTAAAAGATGTATTGTGTCGCCCGTGAAAGTGTGTGGGTGTCTGTCGGTGTCCTGAGTGCTACGTGCCAGTGCGCAGAGGCGGAGGTGGTCCTGGGCCCGAGCTGCTGGGCTTGTGATGCTGACCTGCTCCACGCTCCTGTTGAAATCAGCACCTGCCTCCCCCCGCCGCTGTCTGGCCTCACTGTTGTCCTCACAACTCAGTGAATAAAGTGTGTGCTTTATTCGTAACTGCCTCCACACTGTGTTTCCTTTCTGGTTCCTTTGCTCCCTTTAAGGGTGTGTCCCATTTGAAAAAGTGCCAAAGGACTTCCCTGGTGATCCAGTGGTTAGGAATCCATCTGCCTGTGCAGGGGACATGGGTTCAATCCCTGGTCCGGGAACATCTGACATGCCAAGACAACTAAGCCCGTGCTCTGCAACAAGAGAAGCCACCGCAGTGGGAATCCCTCACGCCACAACTGGAAGGCAGCCCCTGCTTGCTGCAACTAGAGAAAGCTAGAGCAGGAACAAAGACCCAGTGCAGCCATAAATAAATAAAAATTAAATATCCTTTGACCTAGAAATTTTTTAAAAAGTGCCATTCCAACTTCTCAAGACCAACACAAAATCAGAATCAAAGTCCTGGGAGTGCAATTTTATCATCCAGGCAGGCAGGATAGAGGGGAAAATGCATGAAATATCACAGGAATGTTTGCCCAATAACCCAGACCATATTGATCACGTCAACTAAAAAAAAAAAAAAATGAAGGTAATAGAGCTGCTGCTCTGTGCCGGTCTAGCTGTTGTTTAGTTTTGCTTGAGACACAGAGCAGCAGTGGTCTCATCACTGAGGCAAGGCTGGGGATTTGGAGGATAAGCGCTTCCAATCCGCCACGAGTAGACCACGTTGCTAAGAAGTTAGAGTGCAGTGGGAAGGAAACATTCTTCAAAACATCTTTGACCTCCACTTCATTATCAAAGAAAATCTTCAGGATTTCTATTGTTACCTTCATTGCCAAGATTTGGGGCTTGCCGGAAGACATAAGGATATACGTATACTCACAGTGGCCTGTCCGACTACAGCCATCCTACCATGTATCTAACAAGCCTGGCTCCACGTGGGCTGCTGTAACTGACCACCAGACACAGGGTGGCTTGAACAGCAGTTATTTCTCGCCGTTGTGGAATCTGGAAGTCCAAGATCAAGGTGGTGGCTGATCCAGGGCCAGGACTCTCTTGGTTTTGTAACAGCCATCCTCTAGTTGTATCTTCACATGGTAAGAGCAGACAGGAAGTAATCTCTCGGGCATCTCTTCTTATAAGAGAACTAATTCCACCAGGTGGGCTCCACCCTTGTGATAGAATTACCTCCCAAAGGCCCTGCTGCCTAATACCATTCCCTTGGGTGTTAGGACTTCAGTCTAAGGATTTGGGGAGCACACAAATATGCAGTCCCCAGTGTATAACACAGGCCCAGGGGCCCGTGGCCCTAGCATTCATGTGGATCCTCACCTGGAAGCCGGAAATGGGTTATCCTCAAGGCAGTTGGCAGGTTAGTTGGCTACTGTGGAAAACGGGTCAGGAGGCCTGGGCTCAGGGTCTGTGTTCTGCTCACTATTGCCACCGCCCACACCAGCATCACCACTCGGGTTGGGTCGTGGTTCCCACAGCCAGTGTCGGTCTTCAATCAATCTGATCTTGAGTGCCCTGTGGCATGGGTCACCATGCTCACCACTGCATCGGAAGTTGACTCGCTGGTGGGTCACCCTTGCCGACCCACAGCGGAGCTCAAGCCGGTGCTGGGAATCCTAGGCTTTTCCTGACTGGCCCTGGCCCCGCCCACTGCAGGTCGCCCTGCCCACAATGCCCCGCCCACAATGCCCCGCCCACTGTTCGGTCACCCCTCCCACCTTGAATCTCACCCTCCAGCTCTTCCAAAAGCACTGTGAGTTCCCTGAACGCACCATGCCCTCCCCGCCTCTGCAGCTTTGCCAAGGGCATGTCTTCTGTAGGAGGTCCAGCTCTTCTAGGCGGTGGAGAGACGTGAGGACCTGGCCCCACGGACAGAAGGTAATGGCAGTGTTGACTAGCTGAAATTAGTTGCTCACAGCTGTTTGGAGTTACCGTGTGAGTTTCCCATGGGCTCCATTGGCCCTAAATCAAAGACCAGCCCGAGTTCACACCCTCTCTCGGAGCCTGCCTTGATGGGCCCAGTCCAACCTGCCCCAGTAAATTTTTTGCATGCCTATGGGTGAACAGCACGTTTGGTGCTTTTCAACTGTTGCCTAATACTGCTAGTTTTGCCTGTATTTCTGCTCTTCAGCTGAACTGCAGTGAGATGGTCTCCATATTGAGTGCTTTATGTTAGCCTTGGGTTAACTGGATCCCTCAGGACAGCCCTAGGAGCAGATGATTGTAGCTCTTCTGTAACATGTGAGGAAACCAAAGCTCCGAGGCCAATTAAACATGCCTGATCACTCAGGGAGCTGCAAAGCTGGGATTCTCTGGTTCTGCCCCACGGAGGATCCTGTGCTGTTTCTGTGTCTCACCTACGGTGACCTTATGAAAGCAAGGACTATGCCCCCCACGTTCTACATCTCTGGGGATACACTATGCAGAGGAGCCTCTCGGTGTGAGACTGGCCGGTCCCCTTCAGTACTCGCACCAAGGCATAGTTATACATAGTGCTCGAGGCTTCCCAGGTGGCACTAGTGGTAAAGAACCCTCCTGCCAATGCAGGAGGCATTAGAATGGATGATTCCATCCCTGGGTCAGAAAGATCCCCTGGAGAAGAAAATGGCAACCCACTCCAGTATTCTTGCCTGGAGAATCCCATGGACAGAGGAGCCTGTTGGGCTACAGTCCATAGGGTCACAAACAGTCGGACACAACTGAAGCGAAGCATTCTTTTTTCTTTTCTGGGGGGTATTCACTAGCTATGTGTCTTGGGGCCAGTCATTTAACCCCTTTAGGCCTCAGTTTGCTCGTCTGCAAAATTGATAAAAATAATAAGACCCATCAGAAGATCTTTACTAAACATGACAACTTCTAAAAGGAAACGACAATTTTATTAATTCTGTAGTGTCAATTTCAAAGACTTTTTAGAAATGACATTGAAATCAGTCTGAAAATTCACTTCAACTTTTAAAAGTATCATGTACATGAAATTAGTGTCTAATATTGGGCCTTGTATTCTAATCTTTACCTGAAATTAAAAAGTAAACAATCTTATTTTTGGTTTCTGTGTTTCTAAAAACTAGTGAGTTGTTGCAGCAGCTATACTAAATAACAAAAATGTGTTCTTTCACAGTGAAGAAGAGCAGTGTTTTGTCAGTTGTGTCTCTGGCTTTTACTGAAGAAAGTTATAAATTCGCAAAAAAGATGGTTGCTAAATTGTAACACCTGTTGAGCACAGCACAGGCCCTAGCATGTCATCATTGGTCAGGAAGCTTGAGTGATCTTTATTAAGGATAATTAGCCACTTAGAGGTGAAGAATCCCCAAAGCTCCCTGAACCTCAGTTTCCTCATGAGTAAATTAGGAAGGAATATCTTCTCTGGCTACCTTGTGGGGTTGTGAAGCCAGATGAAGTAGAATGTTCAGAAACAGGAAAGTACTATGTTTACAGATGATATTGTGTAATGAGGGTTTCTGGTACTTGGACAGGGTCTACTACTATTTTGTTTTATTTCTATTGAAGTATGCTTGCTTGACAATGTTACTAGTTTCAGGTGTACAGTAAAGTGATTCAGTTATGTGTACATTTATATCTTTTTTTAAAATTCTTTTCTCTTATAGGTTATTACAAAATATTGAGTAGAGTTCCCTGTGCTGTACAATAGGTCTTTGTTGGTTATCCAAACCAACATGTGTATAGTAATGTGTGTATGTTAATCCCAAACTCCTAATTTGTCCCTCCTCCCCTTTCCCCCTTGGTAACCATAAGTTTGTTTTCTGTGTCTGAGGGTCTGTTTCCATTTTGTATGTCAGTTCATTTGCATCATTTTTTTAGATTCCACATTATAAACAGTATCATATAATAATTGTCTTTGGCTTACTTAGTATGATAATCTCTAGGTCCATCCATGTTGCTGCAGATGGCATTATTTCATTCGTTTCTGTGGCTGAGTAATATTCCGTTGTATAATAAATAAATAAAGATTTAAAAAGTTGCAGTGTGTATATACAAACACCGCAATTTCTTATTTTAATATTTATTTATTTATCTATTGGCTGTGCTGGGTCTTTGTTGCTGCCCCAGTTTTCTCTAGTTGTGGCGAGCAGGGGCTACTCTTTATTGCAATGTGCAGGCTTCTCATTGTGGTGGTTTATCGTGTTGCGGAGCACAGGCTCTAGCAGCGTGGTCTTCGGTAGTTGCGGCATGCAGGCCCTAGAGCTTGGGCTCCGCTGTGGCACACAGGCTTGGTTGCCCCTCGGTGTGTGGGATCTTCCCAGACCAGGACCACCCCGTGTCCTCTGCATTGGCAGGTGAATTCCTGACCACTGGACCACCAGGGAAGTCCTACACTGCAACTTCTTTATCCATTCATCCATTCATGGACACTTAAGATGCTTTCATGTCTTGGCTGCTGTGAATAGTGCTGCTGTGAACATTGGGGTGCGTGCATCTCTTTTTTAATTCGGCTGCACTGGGTTTTAGTTGTGGCACATGGGATCTTCACTGTGGCATGTGGGTTCTTAGTTGTGGCATTCAGGATCTAGTTTCCGATCAGGGATCAGCCAGAGCTCCCTGCATTGGGAGCTCAGAGTCTTAACTGCTGGAGCTCCAGGGAAGTCCCTATCTTTTTGAATTATAGTTTCCTCCAGATACATGCCCAGGAGTGGGACTGTAGAATCACATGGTAGCCCTATGTTTAGTTTCTTAGGGAACCTCCATACTGTTCCCCATAGTAGTTGTACCAATTTGTACTCCCACCAGCATTCTACTACTACTTAAAATAGTTTGATCATTCAAGAATTTTAGTTTTTGTTCTAGGCTTTTTTTCTTCTTTGGTCTTTATATGAATTCTCCAACGTTAAAACAAGCCCACAACGTGTCTTACATGCTTCAATAACAGCAGTCTCTTTGTCCAGTAATCATTTAAGGTTGAGAGCCCCTGAAGATGTGCTAATTAATAGTAATAATAATATATTACATGGTACTTGAGTGTGGGCCGTAGCATAAAACTCCCTGGGGTTGAGTTCCAGCCTCACCAATAATTAGCTGTGTAACTAGTGACAATTTGCCTAACTTCTCTAAGCCTCAATTTTAACTTCTATAAAATAGGAGTAATCATAATAATTTGCTGTCATTCAGTTGGTACTTCATGTCCAATTCTTTATGACCCCATGGACTGCAGCACTCCAGGCTTCCCTGTCCTTTACCATCTCCCCAACTTTGCTCAAACTCATATCCATTGAGGCAGTGATACCATCCAGCCATCTCATCTTCTGTCGTCCCCTCCTGCCTTCAATAATAATGATAATACCTATCTCAAAGAGCTATTGTGGTAATCAAGTAGAATAGAACTGGGAATGATATGAAATGAGCACTCAAACATTAGCTTCTTTTTTTAAAATTAATTAATTAATTAATTTGGCTGTGCTGGGTCTTAGTTGCAGCATGTGGGATCTCTGATCTTTGTTGCACACTCAAGCTCTTAGTTACAGCATGTGAGATCTGGTTCCCTGACCAGGGATCTGGGCCCTCTGCAGTGGAAGCATGGAGTCTTAACCACGGACCATCAGGGAAGTCCCAAATATTAGCTTTTATTTATGAAGCTGCTGCCATGTAGTGAGGACTCACTGTGTTCCCATTCTGAGCTAAGCATCTTACATACTGTTTCATGGAGGCCCTTACATTGCTTTTGCTTTCCATGAAACAGACCCAAGGAAACCAAGTGCCTTACACATGATCGACCTATGGGATTCAGATCCCATCTCCCCAGTTCCAAGCTCAAAATGTAAACAAGTATCATGCAGAGAAAGGCTCAGGTGCCCTCACAGGTACTGCAGGAGCCAGGCTACTCACAATGGAAGCATTCGAAGGTGCCAGCTTGCGGGTGGTTGGGGGGGAGGTGGGCCTCAACTTTTCCCAAGGAGTTTTAAAGCTGTTGGACTCCGGTGTTTTCTGGGTGGATTTTTCCAGCTTACTTGAGAGACAGAAACACCAGCTGCAGAAGAGCTGAGACTCATTCCCGTGAAAGATGACTTTGGTTCCAGAAAGATCTTTCCAATTGTATGACTCACTTCAAAGCAACCAAAGGCAGCAGAGACTGAGCTGCCAGTCCTTACAGTATCTGCGGACATTTCCTTGGGGCTTGAGAAAGTCACCAGTCCTACTTAACTCCCGCCCCCATCTCTCACCCCCAACCCCCTGTTGCTGGAAGGGGGTCTCGCCCCACCTCCCTTCAGGATCAAACAGCCTTGCCGGGGTGTGTCACGAGCCCTGCCCTGCTGGACACGGCCCCTTGTTGGCCGGAAAGCCCTGGGAAGGGTGGGAACTTGTGCTAACAGCTTTTGAGAAAGCCCAGGGTGGTCAGAGGACTAGTGCCCAGAGCTTCTCAGCCCCAAATTTGCAGACCTGCCTCCACACCCTAAATTCCCTTCTCCCCTATAGCAGCCAGGACTAAAGGAATGCCCCTTCTACTCTACAGCACACAGGGGAAGGCTGTAGCAAGTCAGGGCTCCGGAGGAGGGTGTAATCTGACATTTCTTTCAGTTTCCAATCTCAACTGTTAAAAAACGCTCTTCAGGGCCTGTCATTGTGCTAAGCACAATAGCAGCCCCTGGAGAGGTTTTTCTGTATTTATTTGTGCTGTCTCTGCCCCCCTCCCCCCCCCCCCCGCCCCCACTGCTGCCTGTAAACTCAACCGTTCCCATCAGATAAAAAGTAAAGTTGGCTTGGGAAAACTTCCCTCCAAAGCAGAGACTGTTTCTGCTTTGTCCTGAGTGTGTTTTACTTGTGGGCCCTCCCAGAACATCCTGAGATGTTCCAGAAGGCCTCGAGGCAGGGCAGAGCCTCCTGGCTTTCAGAAGCAAAGCTGGAGAACCAGACTGGAGCATATGTGAGTCCAGATGGTCTGAGAAGAAGATGAATGCTGATGGTCTGCTGGTGGCAGCTGAGGTTCTTTGAGAGCCTCTGGACTCAGTACTTTGTGTAGATGATTTCATCTGTGGAAGGTAAACCCCTGACTGTGAGAGGTGCTAAAAAGTGGGTGGGACTCTAGCCCTTCCCATCAAGTCCAATAGGTATATTCCTCATAAGGCTGTCAAGGCTCTCGGGGGTCTCCTCATTAGCACATGGCTTCTGCGTGTGCCTGCTAAGTCACTTCAGTTGTGTCTGACTCTTTGTGAGCCTGTGGACTGTAGCCTACCAGGCTCCTCTGTCCATAGGCTTCTCCAGGCAGGAATACTGGAGTGGACTGCCATTTCCTACTCCAGGGGATCTTTCTGACCCAGGGATCGAACCCTTGTCTCTTAGGTCTCCTGCACTGGCAGGCGAGTTCTTTACCACTAGTGCCACTGGGAAGCCCGCATGGCTTCTAAGGTTTGCCAAAAGGACCATCTTTGCACACACCAATCCCAGTCTTTCTCTGCAAGGTGGAGCCTGGCCAGGAATAACAACCTTTTGCTCTCAACTGGGCACATGCTGGCACAGAAAATGTAGGTTCTTAAATTCCTGCTATTGTCCCCAAACATATGCTTCATAATGAAAAGTTAGGAAATGTTGTGAGCAGTTACATTCCCATCAGATAGGAGTCAAAGCCGGCTGGATTACCCTGTGTTTTTCTTTTTTTTTTTAATAAATAGAACAAATACTTCTTCCTCCACATAAAAATAAGGCATTTCAGACAACTCAGATTAAATTGCTAGTATTTATTAATCATTTAAAATTTTTTTGAATTTTATTTTATTTTTATTTATTTGGCTGCACCAGTTCTTTCTTCCCTGGTGACTCAGAGGGTAAAGCGTCTGCCTGCAATGCAGGAGACCCGGGTTCAATCCCTGGGTCGGGAAGATCCCCTGGAGAAGGAAATGGCAACCCACTCCAGTATTCTTGCCTGGAGAATCCCATGGACAGAGGAGCCTGGTGGGCTATAGTCCACGGGCTTGCAAAGAGTTGGACACGACTGAGCGACTTCACTTGCACTCCATCTTTCTTAGTCGTAGCCTGAAGAATCTCTAGTTGCAGCATGTGAACTCTTACTTGTGGCACGTGGGATCTTGTTGTCTGACCAGGGATTGAACCCAGATCCCCTGCATTGGGAGTGTGGAAGCTTAGACACTGGACAACCAGGGAAGTCCCTTATTAAGGATTATTTGAGTCAAATGGCTTCCACAATAAAAGTGGCATTTTTACAGGCACCGCCTCTGATCCCCACAGGCAACCTGGGGAGCTGCCACTGCCCTTGGTACTCACATCGGAGTGTGGCTGACTTGTCCAGACTCATGCGAAGAGCTGGGGGAGAGTCAAGGTGTGGCCCAGGGCTAACAGCAAAGCTCATGCTTCAGTCCACAAGGAGATTCTGATTCTGTAGGTCTGGGGAAGGAGCTGGGGGGAAGCTGTCACCTAAAGCAAATGCAAGGGGCCTGGGTTCCATCTTTGGTCAGGGAGCTCGATCCTTCAGGCCTCAACTAAGACCCCGTCCTTCACACAACAGGGCGTCCAGCTCTCTGAATCAGAATCTGTCCAAATGTCAACTCCTTTGCAAGGAGATGAAGGAAATTGTCTCTCTTTAAAGAAAGACGTGTGAGATGAGCAAGAACAGGTCAGGTGCCCAGTCTCTTAAAGGAAAAACAATCCACTGGCATCTCTCCTCCTCCTTTTCTCCACTGGAGAAACCTCTGAAAGTTGAAAGCATGCCCTCGAAATCCCATTATTCTACCAAACAGCTTATTTTTTCCCTGGTGTGCTCACTGTTCTTTCAATTTATCATTTGCTGGTGGTGGTGGTTTAGTTGCTAAGTCATGTCCAACTCTTCAGACCTCATGGACTATAACCCACCAGGCTCCTCTGTCCATGGAATTCTCCAGGCAAGAATACTGGGGTGAGTTGCCATTTCCTTCTCCAGGGGATCTTCCCCACCTAGGGATTGAACCCAGGTCTCCTGCATTGTTTGCTGGTAGGGTGCATGTAAAAAATGCTAGTCTTAAGTTTTCTATGGAGATAGTTGCTCCAGGGAAATTTGGGAACTATCTTTAGGCCTGGCTGCAGGGAGAAGAAGAACAGGGAAACCAAGAGTTATGTCTGCAAACTTTTCTTTTCCATAAGCGTGGTTTTTTATTTTTGAATCCTTATATGTAAAGAATCTACAGTGAGTTGAAAAACTGTCCCTTAAAAGATAGGTCCACCCAGAACCTTAGAATATTTCCTTATTTGGAATTACGGTCTTTGAAGATGTGATTCAGGCAAGAATCTGGGAGTAAGAGCATCCTAAATTCAGATGGGCCCTAAATCTCATCATATATGCCCTTATAAGACACTCAAAAAGAGAAGACAGAGATACACACAGAGACAAAGGCCATATGAAGGCAAAGACAAAGATTAGAGTTGTGTTGGGCTTCCCTGGTGACTCAGTGGTAAAGAATCCACCTGCAATGCAGGAGATACAGGTTTGATCCCTGGGTTGGGAAGATCCCCTGAAGAAGGTCATGGCAACCCGCTCCAGTATTCTTGCCTGGAGAATTCTATGGACAGAGGAGCCTGGAGGGTTATAGTCCATGGGGTCACCAAAGAGTCAGACATGACTGAGTGACTAAACAGCAACCACCATAAGCCCAGGAGTTACCTAGATCTGAAAGAGGCAAAGAAGTATCCTCATCTAGCACCTTGAGCAGGATCATGGCACTGCCTTCTCCTTGATTTTGAACTTCGTATTCTGAAATGATGAGAGAATGAATTGCTGTCATCTTGAGCCATCCAGTTTCTACTCATTTGTTATGGCAGCTCTAGGAAGTTAATATTGCATTTTTATCAGTAAAAAAAAAAGGTCTCTAACTCCTTAGCAAGGTAGAGCAAGCATTGGTCTAAACCAGATACCTCCATCATGCTGACCTAGGTCCCCAGGGCACTGTGATGCCCCTGCCCAGGTGTGGAGACACAAGGCCTCCTTCTCCAACACCAGAGAGGCAGATAAGGATCGGATTTTTCTCTTTATAGAAAAGAAGTTCAACATTTGCCTGGCTGTCAGTTGGCTGCCCAGGCAGGCATCAATGCCCGAACCTGGTTAGAATGTTTTCAGGAGGTAAGGCCTGAAGCAGGCACAGCCCACCTTGGGCATCCCTGGGCAGAACTGAGCTGGCCAATCAGGTGGCGTCTCCTCCTCCCTCAAGGGACTTTGCTCTTTAGAGCCTGGCCCTGGGCCAGGCTAGAAGCAGAGAGGATATTGATGTAAACATCCGTCTGCCAGTATGCAGGGGCAGAGGGCCCTGTGAGTTCACCTCTCCCTGTGACTGTCAGGAGCTCCAGGTGCTGACTCCTTCAATCCAGAGCCACTACCCAGCAGCATGACCTGGACAAGCTACTCCTGCCTCAGTTTCTGCATCCCTGTAATGAGGAGGAAGATGCTGATTATCCCAGGAGTTGCTGAGAGGATTATGCATGAGATACACTCAACAATTACTCATGAGATAACACAGGCCCATTTGTTGTTGTTCAGTTGCTAAGTCCTGTTCTCTTTGCGACCCTGTGGACTGCAGCACACCAGGCTTCCCTGTCCTTCACTGTTTCCCAGAGTTTGCTTAAATTTATGTCCATTGAGTTGGCAATGGTATCTAACCATCACTTAGGCCTATATTAACACCATAATAAAAGGTTAGAAAAATAGTATTATTGTTACTAAATACGTGAACCGTGAACTTCCAGATGTTCAAGCTGGTTTTAGAAAAGGCAGAGGAACCAGAGATCAAATTGTCAACACCCGCTGGATCATCGAAAAAGCAAGAGAGTTCCAGAAAAACATCTACTTCTGCTTTATTGACTATGCCAAAGCCTTTGATTGTGTGGATCACAATAAACTGTGGAAAATTCTGAAAGAGATGGGAATACCAGACCATCTGACCTGTCTCTTGAGAAACCTGTATGCAGGTCAGGAAGCAACAGTTAGAACTGGACATGGAACAACAGACTGGTTCCAAAGAGGAAAAGGAGTACGTCAAGGCTGTATATTGTCACCCTGCTTATTTAACTTATATGCAGAGTACATCATGAGAAACGCTGGGCTGGAAGAAACACAAGCTGGAATCAAGATTGCTGGGAGAAATATAAATAACCTCAGATATGCGGATGACACCACCCTTATGGCAGAAAGTGAAGAAGAACTAAAGAGCCTCTTGATGAAGGTGAAAGAGGAGAGTGAAAAAATTGGCTTAAAGCTCAACGTTCAGAAAACTAAGATCATGGCATCTGGTCCCATCACTTCATGGGAAATAGATGGGGAAACAGTGGAAACAGTGTCAGACTTTATGTTTTTTGGGCTCCAAAATCACTGCTGATGGTGACTGCAGCCATGAAATTAAAAGACGCTTACTCCTTGGAAGGAAGGTTATGGCCAACCTAGATAGCATATTTAAAAGCAGAGACATTACTTTGCCAACAAAAGTCCGTCTAGTCAAGGCTATGGTTTTTCCAGTGGTCATGTATGGATGTGAGAGTTGGACGGTGAAGAAAGCTGAGCGCCGTAGAATTGATGCTTTTGAAGTGTGGTGGAGAAGACTCTTGAGAGTGCCTTGGACTGCAAGGAGATCCAATCAATCCATCCTAAAAGAGATCAATCCTGGGTGTTCATTGGAAGGTCTGATGTTGAAGCTGAAACTCCAATACTTTGGCCACCTCATGTGAAGGGTTGACTCATTGGAAAAGACCCTAATGCTGTGTAGGATTGGGGGCAGGAGGAGAAGGAGCGACAGAGGATGAGATGGTTGGATGGCATCACCGACTCGATGGACATGGGTTTGGGTAGACTCCAGGAGTTGGTGATGGACAGAGAGGCCTGGCGTGCTGCAATTCATGGGGTCGCAAAGAGTCGGACACGACTGAGCAACTAAACTGAACTGAACTGATTGGGTATTATCAGCATGAGAGGGAAAGAGTCTATACATTTGTGGCTTAAAACCTGATTGAATATGTCTAGATCCCAGGAGCTTATTAAAAATGCAACCCCCCAGGTCCCTCACTACCAGATAGGTTTAATAGAGGACCTAGTAATGTGTGTGTGTATGTGTGTGTGTGTGTGTGTGAGTGTGAGAGAGGGAAGGAGGGAGGGAGGAAGGCAGATTATTAACAAAACTCTCATGTGATTCTGGGGCTGGTGGTTTACAAATTATAATTTTTAAAAACATTGCCCAAATTAGGCTGTTCCCTGGAACTATGAGGTTTATTTTAATTATTAATCACTAGGAAGGGACTGCATTTGCTTAGAAACTAAAATAGAAATCTTGACATCTCATTTCCATTTGCTGTAACTGGTTACTTTGAAACGGTACAGAATGCCAAGGTCATAAAATTTATTTTAATGGTCTTTTCCTGCCCCTAGAAAGTGCTCAAGTTCAAATCACTAAGCTTTATGCTCCCCATTTCTCAGCCTATATAATTGAAAAAGATAAACAACAACAGCACAGTATTCTAAAAAAAATTTTTTTTTTGCAGTCTGGGACAAAATGTCCTGTCAGAGCTTCAACGCTCTTTCAGATCTTTCGAGAGGTGAGAATGGACTGGTCCTTCTTTAGTCACCGTGTCTTCTTTGCCCGAACACCTGAGCAGAGGCACGAGGGAGCATCTGCTGGCCGCTCCCAGTACACCTGCCATGTCCCCTCTCTAAGCACAGTCCACACACACTTCTAGGTCTATTGCTCTGAGGCCCCAGGGTGCCTCTTTGTGTTGCTGCTGACAGGGGGTGAGGGACCTCCTGTAAAATGTTCCAAAACAGGTTGGTGCTTGGTCTGCATGAATTCCCCCAGAATTCCAGTGTTGAAATCCTAATGCTCGAGGTGATGGGATCAGGAGGTGAGGCCTTGCAGGGGGGTGATGAGGTGATGAGGGCAGAGCCATCATGAGACTAATGTCCTTATAAAAGAGGCTCCAGCAAGACCCCTCAGCCCTTGCTGTCTTGTGAGGACAGAAGGAGAAGTCTGCAAACTGGGTGTGGCCCTCATACACCTCATGTTGGCAACCCAACCTCAGACCACCAGCCTCCAGGGCTGTGAGAAACACATTTCTGTTGTAAAGAACCCAGTTCATGGTATTTTTGTTGCAACGGCCTGAGAAAAGAAGCCCTCTTCCAGACAAACTGAATTTTTCCTCCAGTCTCTGAGTTTGCAAACCTTGAATGGAGAAAGTCCCCATACCTTCTCCCTGCCCAGGTAGCTACAAAGTAGGTTTTTCATGAAAACTCTGGCATGTGGGGGAGGAGGAAATAGAGGGAAAATGAGAGAGAGAAGTAGTCCTGCAAGTTTGGCCCTTAACTTTTCACATCTGACCTCTACCTGAACTCAAGATAGAATGTCTGCAATTCTGGGGGCTCACGTATTATTTCTCTAGCATACTTTTTACTTGGGCTTCCCAGGTGGCGCAGTGGTAAAGAATCCGCCTGTTAATGCAGGAGAGGCAAGAAACCCTGGTTTGATCCCTGGGTCCGGAAGATCCCCTGGAGAAGGAAATGGCAACCCACTCCAGTATTCTTGCCTAGAAAATTCCATGGACAGAGGAGCCTGGTGGGCTACAGTCCATGGGGTCGCAGAGGGTCAGACACAGCTGCGTGACTGAGCACACTTTTTACTTGGATGTGTTTCAGATTTTGAAAACATCCCACCAGAGCACTTTGGTTAGTTATATACTCTGTATTTCTGCTGACTGGGTGATGTGATAAGCACTGCTGTAAGAAGGCCGCTTAGGATGAAGTAACTCTCTGGAAGTTCTGGGCCACCAGGAGGCATTCCAGCATCTAGCGCACAGTAGGTGCTATACAGTGCATCGTCAAGAAATACTTTTTCCTAGTTGTGCTAATTCTTCATTCTCAATGGGATAAGCAGCCCAAAGTTATTCTTTTATCTCACTTTTTAATTTCAGTAACATCTATTCAGTACCTAACGTGAAAGACATGATGCTTGGTGTTACGGAAAATACGAACATGAATAAAATAAGGGGTGGGTACTAGAGGGAGCCATATCAATAACCTCAGATATGCAGATGACACCACCCTTATGGCAGAAAGTGAAGAAGAACTAAAGAGCCTCTTGATGAAAGTGAAAGAGGAGAATGAAAAAGTTGGCTTAAAGCTCAACGTTCAGAAAACTAAGATCATGGCATCTGGTCCCATCACTTCATGGGAAATAGATGGGGAAACAGTGGAAACAGTGTCAGACTTTCTTTTTTGGGGCTCCAAAATCACTGCTGATGGTGATTGCAGCCATGAAATTAAAAGACACATGCTCCTTGGAAGAAAGGTTATGGCCAACCTAGATAGCATATTTAAAAGCAGAGACATTACTTTGCCAACAAAAGTCCGTCTAGTCAAGGCTATGGTTTTTTCAGTGGTCATGTATGGATGTGAGAGTTGGACGGTGAAGAAAGCTGAGCACCACAGAATTGATGCTTTTGAACTGTGGTGTTGGAGAAGACTCTTGAGAGTCCCTTGGACTCCAAGGAGATCCAATCAATCCATCCTAAAAGAGATCAATCCTGGGTGTTCATTGGAAGGACTGATGTTGAAGCTGAAACTCCAATACTTTGGCCACCTCATGTGAAGGGTTGACTCATTGGAAAAGACCCTAATGCTGTGTAGGATTGGGGGCAGGAGGAGAAGGGGACGACAGAGGATGAGATGGTTGGACGGCATCACCGACTCGATGGACATGGGTTTGGGTAGACTCCAGGAGTTGGTGATGGACAGAGAGGCCTGGCGTGCTGCAATTCATGGGGTCGCAAAGAGTCAGACACGACTGAGTGACTGAACTGAACTGAACTAGAGGGAGCCAGGTGAGGTACTGAGGGCTCACAATTTAAGGAGACCTCACTCTCAGGGTCACACAAATAGTGATGTTTAGAAAACAGTCCCTCAAGGAGCTTGAAGGGTGGAAAGCAATATGGACAAGTATATCATAGATTAGATTTAGGACCTAAAGCAGATGAAAAAGTTCATGAGATAAAAAAATAAAATAGACCAAAGACCTAAATGTAAACCCTAAACCTATGCATTTCCTAGAAGAAAACATAAGGGAAATTGTTCATGACTTTGAGTTAGGCAAAGACTTCTTAGATATGATACCAAAAGCATGATTCATACAATTTTAAAAGTGATAAATTGGTCTTCATTAAAATTAAGAACTTAGGCTCTTCGGAAGGGCTTCCTAGGTGGCGCAAGTAGTAAAGAATCCACCTGCCAATGCAGGAGATGCAAGAGACTCGGGTTTGATCCCTGGGTCAGGAAGATCCCCTGGAGAAAGAGAATGAAACAGCAAGCCTCAGGTGGGAAAAAATATTTGCAAATCACCTATCTGCCAAAGTATTGAAATCCAGGCAACATAAAGAATTCTCACCAAGTGCTGGCAAGAACGCAGGACAACTGGACTCTCACACACTGCTGGTGAGGATACAGAATGATACAACTGCTCTGGAAAACAATTTGACAGTTTCTTGAAAGTTAAACATACACTGGTCATATGACAGCACAGTCCAGCTCCTAGGTCTTCATCCAAGTAAAACCAAAACCTTGGCTCCCATGAAACCTGTCCATGAATGTTTATACTGCCATGATTCAAACTGCCTAAAGCTGGAAACATCCCAAATGTTCTTTAACTGGGGAACAGATAAACTGTAGTTCTCTCATACCATGGAATAGTACTCGACAATAAAAAGGAATGAGCTCTTACAGTAACATGGGTAAAGTGCAAAGGCATTAGCTGAGTGGAAGAGAAGCCAGAATCAAAAAGCCACAGATATATGATTAGATTTACATGATATTCTGGAAAAGGCAAAACTATAGGAATAGAAAACCACAAATCAGAGGTTTCCGGGGAATAGGTAAGGGGGAGCGTTAACTATAAAGCAATACATGGAAACTTTGGGACATGATGAAATGTTCTGCATCTTAATTGTGGTGGTGATTTTGTGACTATGCATTTTTCAAAACTCATGGAACTGCAAACCAAAAATGTTGACTTTTCTATAAAAATTTGTGAAAAAATAATAATAAAAGCAATTCAAGTCAACACATTTTTATTGCAGTACTAGTGTATTGGGATCTGTGAGATGTTATAAAAGAAATGTGATACACACCCAAACTGGCTTACAGTCTTGCTATAAAGTAGGCAGTAGGCACTATGCTGAGCACTTGAGATAAACTAGTGAGCAAATAGACATTAATCCAGTAACTCAACAAATATAAACAGAGGGGTATGAGTGTGTAAAGAATTAATGGCCTGATTGATTGTAGACCATTTGCAAAGCATTCTTGGGGCCATGCTTCTATTTGAGTTGCAACTGGGCTAGATGTGGGCTGCAGTGGGGAGGAGGGTGGAAGAGTTGAGAGTAGCATGCAGGATGATGGCTGAGTTTCTGGGTTGTGCAACAGGAGAGGTGGTGGAACCTGTAGTGTGCTTTGGAAGAGGAGCAGGTTTGGGGTGGAGAGGAGAGCGTGAGCTCAGCATATGAACAAGGGCTGAACCACAAGAGCAACAGCTGAGTAAGGGCATAGCTATGCAGTGCACCCAATAGAAATGAAAACACACATGCATACAAAACATACAAAACAGTGTACATGAATATTTACAGCAGCGTTATTTATAATAGACCCAAAGTGGAAACAAATCATTGTCCAGCAACTGATGAATTCATAAATAAAATGTGATATAGCCATACAATGAAATGTTACTTGAAAATATAAAGGAACAAGTTCTGATACATACTGTAACATAGATGAACCTTGAAAACATTATGCTCATTGAAAGAAGCCAGACAGAAAAGACAGTGGAATGGAATGTCTTTGGGGATATTAAATAATTCCATTTATTTCCAGAACAAGCAGATCTATCGATTCAGAAGATAGATTAGTGATTGCCTAATCCAGTACTCTTGCCTGGAAAATCCCATGGACGGAGGAGCCTGGTAGGCTGCAGTCCATGGGGTTGCGAAGAGTCGGACACAACTGAGCGACTTCACTTTCACTTTTCCCTTTCATGCACTGGAGAAGGAAATGGCAACCCACTCCAGTATTCTTGCCTGGAGAATCCCAGGGATGGCGGAGCCTGGTGGGCTGCCGTCTATGGGGTCGCACAGAGTCGGACACGACTGAAGCGACTTAGCAGCAGCAATGCTGAGGGAATGGGGAGAATGGGGTGATAACTTATGGGTATAAGATTTCCTCTTAGGGTGATAAAGATGTTCTAAAATTAATTGTGGTGATGGTTGTTGTTGTTCAGTCTCTAGCTGTGTCCAACTCTTTGCGACCCCATGAACAGTTGCACCACTCTATTAATATAGTAAAAAGCATTAAATGGTAAACTCTAAATGGGTGATTTGCACAGTGTGTCAATTATATCTCAATAAAAATGTTTTTTAAAGGAAGAAAGATAATCTGTTTTAAGATGTTTTTTGATGTCCTATTTAGAACATTGAAGTCTAGTAATCACTCCAGTACCCCTCCATGGGAGGATGATTATAAAAATTATGACATATCAATTACTTGGAATTCAACACAGCAATTAAAAATACATTCAATGACAAAGAAGGGCAGTTAATTTGAAAAAATGTAAACAGAGTTTTATTTTTATTGTAAAAACCGAAAGCTATATAGTAGAGAAAGGTGCAGTCGATTTTGGAGAAGAGTGAGATTCAACCAAGTATTGACTGGAGATGCAGAAGGATGGGAGATTGGAGAAAGTGGAAATCAAGAGCGAGGGCAGGGATCTTCCCTGGTAGTCCAGTGGCTAAAGACTCCATGCTCCTAGTGCAGCAGGCCCGGGTTCAATCCCTGGTCAGGCAACGAGATCCCACATGTCACAGCTAAGAGTTAACATGCAACAACTGGAAAAAAAAAAAAAAAAGAGCATTGTGTTTCCAGATCTCTGTCATTACAGGCTCTGAAGTGGCTGTGTTAGCTTTTTCCCTGGTGGAGAGTGGGCAAGAAGCTTGAGCTTAGGATGAGGGTGTTGAATTTGGTTCTATGCACATGAAGGAAAGCACTGGGAGAAAACTACATTCTAAGCTCTTAGCTCTTTCCTTTACCTCTCTCTTCCACCCACTCCACCCCACTCCAAAACTTGAGCCCTTGCTAAATGTACCCACAACCCATTTTGAACGTTCACTCAATAGTAGATATTATGCTGTTTTTTGTGTACTTCATCCTGTAGCATCCTTCCAACATGTCTATGAAGTAGGTTTTATTATTATCCCCATTTTACAGATGATGAATGCCCAATGTCACTCTAATCATCAATGATGGACCTGGGTAATTCAGTCATGCCAGTCCTTCAGTCTGAAGGACTGAGTCAAGCTGTGACCCAGCTCAGGAAAATCTTTATCACAGCTTCCCAAGCTCTCTCACCTTTTTTTTTTCTTCAATATTTATTTATTTATTTATTTTTACTTATTTATTTAGCTGTGCTGGGTCTTAGTTGTGGCATGCACGATCTGTGTCCGAACCAGGGATCGGACCCCGGGCCCCCTACATTGGGAACACAGAGTCTTAGCCACTGGGGGGGGAGTTCCAGCTTCCCCACTCTTACAGCCCTATAGGAGGTGGCCCATCTATTGAGGAGACCGTGGATTCTAAGACACTGAGCACTTTGATGCCCCCACGTGTTGTTTGAATTGTGAGAATATTTGTGTCGGAGGATGTGACTCCTACCAAGAGCGCTGCGGTGGGTGGGGCCGACCCAAGAGCCCATCCACAGGTCGCACACACGTGCAGCTGCATTCCCTCAACAGTCCAAGTTGAGAGACTGGACTCTCACCGTTATGTGTTAACAGGTGACTCTTTTTCTGAGAAAACTGCTCCTCAAGTGCTTTTTTGAAAAAAAAGAAGAAAGATTGTTGTGCCTTGCCATCTGGGACCTGCCTGTTCTTGGCTCCAAACCCCACACCCCAGGCCCCTCTGCTCTGGGACCTTCCGTAAACATTACTTGAATTACACTAAAAGTTCTAATCGAGCGACAGACAGAACGAGGTCCCCAGACACCGGCTGATTTTAGTGGCCTGGTTTCAAGTGCTCTGCCCTGGTGGAGCCTCCTCTATTCGCATTTACATTCTCTCAGTTGTTTCTGCCAGGAGAAATGCTGGCTACCTGAGGCTGTTTCCAAACAAAAGGGAAGTTGGAAGCGCCTGGCTAGGATCCTCCTCTCTCTCTCTCTCCCCGCTGTCTCCTCCTGGCCCATTTTTCTTCTCCCTCCCCTCTCTCCTCCTCACCCCCTTCTCTTCTCCCTCCCCCGGAGTATTTTGATCCTGAAAGAAAAACAAGTACAACTGTGTGATCCAGCAGGAGCACTGAAGCGAGCTCATTGTAACTCAATGTTCAGAATCCTCAGAAACCAGTTGTGACCCCAGGTGCAGAATGGACTCGCCTTGAAGATTTTGTTCCAGAATTTGTTGTTGTTGTTCATTCAGTCGCTGAGTTGTGTCTGACTCTTTGCAACCCCATGGACTTCAGCACTCCAGGCTTCCCTGTCCTTCACCATCTTCTGGAGTTTGCTCAAACGCATGTTCATTGAGTCAGTGATGCCATCTAACCATCTTATCCTCTGTCATCCTCTACTCCTCCTGCCTTCAGTCTTTCCCAGCATCAGGGTCTTATCCAGTGAGTCAACTCTTTGCATCAGGTGGCCAAAGTATTGGAGCTTCAGCATCAGTCGTTCCAATGAGTAGTCAGGGTTGATTTCCCTTAGGATTGACTGATTTGATCTCCTTGCTGTCCAAGGGACTCTCAAGAATCTTCTCTAGAATTTACCAGCATGAAATTTTCTAGATGTTTTTATCATGGGCCCCCAAAGATGTCAAAATAATAGGCAACCATCGGCAGAGAAAGGGAAGCATCATTTCCTCGGTTTGGTTAACTGTGGGAAAGGAAAGCCTCGTGAATATTTGGCTCCTCAATTTGTGGTACTAGACCAGGGCATCCCCATCACCTGGGAGGCTGTCACAAAGGCAGATTCTCTGGTCCCACTCCAGATCTTCCACATCAGATGCTGAATGTTAACAAGATCCCCAGGTGATTCCTATACATGTTACCATCTAAGAAGCACTTACTTAGTAGATAAGACTTTCTTGCCAGTGAAGATGGAGTTTCTGGTCCCCTTTGAGGCTATAAATCCCTTTGTGCAGTTTATCATCCAGTAAAGCCCCAGGTGCCATGCTTAGTGTCAGACATAGGGAAGTAGAGATGGAGAGCAGAGACCTGAGTGGGTGGGTGAGTGGATGAATGGTTGAAATCTTAGCACCAATTCTAATCCTTGGCACCAAGCAGGACCCTTCTTCCTGTAGAGGGATTTCTGAAACCATCCATAGCTTTGTTTTCTCTGCCACAGGAGGCATGTGTGCACCTGACTATTTGGACTATAAACTGCCAGGCTCCTCTGTCCATGGGATTTTTCCAGGAAGAATACTGGAGTGGGTTGCTATTTCCTCCTCCAGGGGATCTTCCCGACCCAGGTGTGGAATCTGAGTCTCCTGTGTCTCCTGCACTGCAGGCATATTCTTTACCCACTGAGCCATCAGGGAAGCCCACAGGAGGCATGAGTGACTCTTCTCATGTGGGGGAAGACGCCCTCCCTTCCAGCCATCTTGATCATTGTTGCATCTAACACCTGTTGTGAACTTAAGTCTCAGACATGGAATTAAGTGCCTTATGTGTATTGTCTTCCTCATGGAGTCCTCACAGCCAACCTGTGAGGTGAATACAATTTTTATCTTGATTTGACTTAAGGGATAAACTGGGGTACAGAAAAGTTGAGTATGTTGCCCAAGGTCATCAGCTAGAAAGGGGCAGAGGGGAGAGTCTAACCTTGACTCTAGAGCCTATATTCCACTGTTTTTCACCTTTCTTTCATTGTCGCCTCTGTCCATTAGCCTTTTTTAAAGAAAAATTAATTATTTAGTTGTTTGCCTGCACCAGGTCTAAGTTACACTCGGGATATTTAGTTGTGGCATGTGGGATCTTAGTTCCCTGACCAGGGATTACACCCAGGCCCCCTTAGCCACTGGGCCACCAGGGAACTCCCTGTCCAGGAGCCTTTGTAGACATTTTCTCCTAGGTTCTATCTGTGATATTGTGATTTATAACAAGAAATTTATAGCTCTTTATTTAGAAATTTCTAAAACCCTTGAACTTTCCCAAGTGATAAGCGTGATAAAGGTGTCTTGATATTCATAACAACCCCCTTTCATCACACCCATGTTTATGTTAATGTGATTTTGGAGAGCTCCTAAGGATGGGAGCAGGTTGCCAGGAAAACCAACCATGTGACTTAAGGGTTAGAATTTTCAGTCCCAATCCCCTGACCCCCATCCCGCCCCTCAGGAAGGGGAGAAGGGGATGGAGGTTGAATCAGTCACTAGTGGTCAGTGATTTAATCAACAATACCCATGTAATGAAGACTCCATAATAACCCAATAGAGAAGGGTGAGGAGAACTTCCAGCTCTCATGAATACCTGGAGATTTGGAGATAGCAATGAGCTGGGAGAGGCATGCAGCTCTGTGCCCTTCCCCGAGACCTTGCCCTATGCATCTCTTCCATCTGGCCATTCTTGAGTTGTACCCTTTTATTACAAACTGGTAATCTAGGAAATAAAATGTATTTCTGAGTTCTGTGAGCCACTCTTGCAAATTAATCAAACCTGAAAAACCTTGGGCGTTACCAGTATATAGGCAATTGATCAATTGATCATGTGATAACCTGAATTTGGGATTGGCATCAGAAGCTGTGGGGATTAGGGGTGGGGAAGGGCTTGGAGCGCAGTCTCATAGGACTAAACCCTTAACCTTTTGGAGTTGATGCTATCTCCAGGTAGATGGTGTCAGAATTGAGTCGAATCATAGAGTACCCAGCTGATACCAGAGCATTGTTTGGTGGTATGGGGAAAAGCCCCAAACGTGTTTTAACTGGCGGCTGAGATTTTACTTGCCCATGAAATTTTAATGCCATAGACATACTGTGTATCTGTTTATATGCTATGTGTGTGTGTTTATATACTGTGAGATTTTTCTTGTCCCTCCCAAGAACAAATTTTTGTCCCCTCAGGGATACGATCATGCCTGTGGAAAATGCCTCACTCTTTCATGATGACTTGTGGATGATTCTATGTGCTAGGCTGTACCCACAGTGAAGAGCCTGGTGTCTGGGGCTCTAGAAAGACTGTCTGAGCAGAACAGGACCAGGGGTCTTGGTCAGATGTGGCAGCGTTTTCCATCCTGGAGGAACCGGGTTCAGATCTGCTTTTATCCTCAACACAGTGGCTGCTGCAGAAAAAGCCCTGGCCTGCGAATCAGGAGACTCAGAGTCCAGCTCCAATCCTGCTCTGTGGCTCCAGGTCAGTCATTCTCTCGGCACATCCCTTACCAAACTTGAGACGGGAGGGACTGAACTCAATTGATACTTTTGAAGAAAAACTATGCTGTGTGTCTAAGGGTAGGCATATTGGTGAGCTGGCAGCAGCACAGAGGACCTGCTGGGGAAGGCTCCTGGATCAGGGTCACAAAGATGTGCCTGTGCCCCTCAGACAGCCTTCCAATCCCTCCTGCCTCCCCCGGGGCTGCTTAGCAGGAGCTCCATCTGTGCATGCCCACTTTGTCTTCAATTTAAATGAAATCTTGTTTCTGCACAATTGCGGCAATCACTCAGTAATACTTCCCATTTCCATCCCTTTTACCCTATGTATGAGTGCTCAGTTGCTAAGTCATGTCCAATTTGTGACCCCCATGGACTGTAGCCCACCAGGCTCCTCTGTCCTCGGAATTCTCCAGGCAAGGATACTGCAGTGGGTTGCTATTCCCCCCACCCCCCCAGGGGATCGTCCCAACCCGGGGAAGGAACCCACATCTGCATTGGCAGGCAGATTCTTTACCACTGAGCCACCAGGGAAGCCCATAGTTAACAATACCAGGTTTTAAATTTTATCCCTTACCCCAGTCAGTGACTTTAGGGCAAAAGACTTAAAATTCCACTCCTTTCATCCAGCCATTGGAAAGGGATCCAAAAAGAGGGCACCAAGGAGTGAGAGGAAGTCACCAGGCAGGTCAGCCCGTAGGGAGTGGGTTCTGAAATGTAGTGATGGGGATTTGAAGCTCAGCCTTGCTAGATGGAGAAGGATTAAGAGGCTGAGCTGTTCTAGCCTGGTGCTGGCCCAGGCAGCCCCAAGAGGCCTTGGGGAGCTGAGCCTGTTGGCAGCACAGTGCTGGGAAAGCACCTATTGCAGACAAGTGGCTGTGGGCTTATGGCAGGGTCTGTGGACCCACAGCCAGTCTACAAACCTAGGCACCTGAAATTTGCCAGTCCTGATTGGCTGGCAATCAAGGAGCTTATACCGAGTTCCTGTTCACAAGATCCTTTAGGCTATCTGGAGACCTTAAGATCTAAAAAGATGGTTGTTGTTTTCTGATAGTAAATGAGAAATGGATCTTGGAAGTGGGAAAGTGTTAACAGGATTTCAAGAATCCTTTCAACCCTTCAGTCCTTTCAGAATGTTCTGGGAAACTTTGATGGAGGAGAAAGGCCTCTGGGCTGGGTCTGGAAGGACCAGCTGGGGCTCTGCTGGGGGTAGGGAGCTTGGGGAAGGAAGCAGGAAGTGCTCTCAGCTTCCAGGCACAATGAATGATTCCTCTGCAAGGTGTCCTTATCTGGGGACTCTGAGGAACCTGCAAGGCTGTCAGTTCTGGTCCAGCTGCATTTCTGCCTAAGCCTCAGATGAGAAATGATTATCTTAGCAATCACAGGAAAAGTCAGCAAAAAAAAAAAAAAATCAAGAAGTGAAACCAAGATCAAGACCCTGACCACTGCCCAGGCACCATAATTCATGCACATTTCGGGGGTTCTGTATGACTTCACTTAGGGTGACACAGTGTTGGGACTACCCAGGGAGAAGGGGCAGCTGAGCCCTGAGCACAAGCAGCTGGAAGAAGAGCTCTTGCTGGGCACTGAGACTGGGTGCTGGTGCCACCTGCCAGCTGCTGGTCTGCTTTGGTTGGTGCTGGCACCTCTCTGGGGTCTGGCATCCTGAGTGTTGGATTTGCTGGTGATTCCCAGTTTCCAAACAGCCCTGAAATGTTCTGCATCAATAGACTGGGAATCTGGGCAGAAGTTAGGAGACAGAAGGGCCTGGAGATGAGCTGGGGCAAGCATTAGGAAAGATAGCACAGGGAGAAGAAAGACAGAGCAAGGATGCCTGTCACCCCCCCCACTCTCCTCACCTCCATCTATGCCCCTTCCTCGAAGCCTCGGCTGTCTTTATCTCTTTGCAAGTGTTAGTCACTCAGTCATGTCCAACTCTTAGTGACCCCATGGACTGTAGTCCACCAGGCTCTCTCCATGGAATTTTCCAGGCAAGAATACTAGAGTGGGTTGCTATTCCCTTCTCCAGCGGATCTTCCTGACCTAGGGATTGAACCTAGGCCTCTTGCATTGTAGGCAGATTCTTTACGCTCTGAGCCACTCATATTTATTTATTGTTTTTTAAATAAATATTTATTGTTATTTATTTATTTTAAATTCTGGAGTATTTAAAACATGCTGGCCAGGAGGGTAAGTCACCTGAATATTGAATGAACACTTTCTACTTCAAAATTCTAGGCCTTAGCTTCTTCAAATGCATCAACAAAACTATGAGAGGGTTGACCCCAGCCAGTGGTCCTCATTATATAATATAAAATACACTCTTGTAGAAACCACTTAGATTTTAAGAAGAAATGTTACCTTCATGTCATGTTGACTTCAGTCTTAAAAAAAATAATGAAACCTACTAGGATGGGAATAATTTTAAAAAGTGGAAAATAAAAAGTGGGTGTGGAGAAGCTGGAACCCCTATGCCTTGCTAGTGGAAATGTGAAATGGTGGAGCATCTGTGAAAACAATTCGGGTAGTTCCTTAAAGAGTTAAGCATGGAATTACCACATCACCCAGCAATTATACTCCTAGGTAGTTGGGTCAGAGATGGTGCACTGGGACTGGCTTGGGTCCTGCCTAGTGGTGACCTTGGGCAAGTTCCAAGGTCATCATGTGTGATAAAAGGGGAAATGTATATGCTGCCTGGTAGCTCAGCATCTGCCTATGATGCGGGACACCCGGGTTCGATCCCTGGGTCGGGAAGATCCCCCGGAGAAGGAAATGGCAACCCACTCCAGTATTCTTGCCTGGAAAATCCCATGGACTGAGGATCCTAGTAGCCTACAGTCCATGGGGTCACAAAGAGTCGGATACGACTGAGCAACTTCACTTTACTTCACTTTACTTGTCTCAGTCAAATCAGAAAATGGACAACATTTCCCCCTGTTAAGTTAAAGGTATTCGCTTTAAAGACCTGTTTCTTATCCTCAGAAAAAGACATATGCTGCCTGGATGGCTGTGAGAATTAAATAGGATGATTTTATAAAGCTGGGCTCCCCTCCTCATTGCCTCAGCTGGCAATTGCCTCAACACTTTATGATTGAAGAAACCTGTCTGGTGCCGAGAACTGGTTTAGGAATTAGGGGAGAAACAGCCCTTCTAGCTGATTCCAGACTCTTCCACCAGCACCCATAGGCCCTTGTGCACCCTCACCCCTACTGAACTTGGTGGGAACACCCACCCACTACCTACCCTCCAGATTGGAGGTACTCAGTTTGGTTTCAGGACTGCCTGCAACAGAACAGCCCATTAGGGATCCTGTGGTCTGTCTGGGGTGGGGTTGGTCAGAGCCCTCAGAAGGTTGAGAAGGTGCAGAAAACCAGATCCTCTGATCCTAGAGGCCAGAAACTCAATGAATTAGAATTTGAATGGGGTGGCTCCTTTGTGGAAGTTGCAAAGGGACTAAAGACACGGGGTTAAACTGCATCCAGGACTTAGACCTTCTCTGGTGACTCAGACAGTAAAGAATCTCCCTGCAATGTAGGAGACCTGGGTTCAATCCCTGGGTTGGAAAGATCCCCTGGAGAAGGGAATGGCTACCCACTCTGGTATTGTTGCCTGGAGAATCTCGTGGACAGAGGAACCTGGTGGGCTACAATCCATAGAGTTGCAAACAGTTGGACACAATTGAGCCACACACACACATACGACTTGGAAAGAGGGGGATGCAAGGCTAAGCCTTCCAAAGCCCTGATTCCTACTGATGGTTTGAAGTGTTTCAGTTTCATTCTTGAAAAGGGCGGTGAAGTCCCATTTTAAATTCATTCTGCTTACATTTCTGATTGATTTCTGTTTGTCTAGAGGCTCTGGGATTTGCCAAGTCTCTGTGGATAAACTAGAGAGGCAATTAAAGGGCTGGAGCTGGGTGGCAGGGGAGGGGTTGGGGTGGGGAATAGGGAGAGGGAGCAGGCGTGAGAGAGATGGAGCCCCCCACCGCCAGCTTTCTAAGAGGACGGTGCCATTACAGGAAGTGCTAACAGAGCTGGCCACCAGAGGACTGGCTGGGGTGAAGCCCTGTTAGAGCCCTGGGAAAGCCAGGCAGGGGTGTGACACAGCACAGGGTTTGGAACCAGGAAACCTGAATTCTGAATCTGAGTTCTGAAAAAGAGATTACCTCACTTGGTGACTTGGGTGAGGTCCCCAAATCCTCTCATTCATAGGATGGAAATACTTGAATCCTACCTTTTGTGGTTAGTGACCTCAGTTAGAGTCAGCCTCACCCCTCTGGGAGGGTCAGCGGTGACAAAGCCCTGACTGAGGAGGGGGCTGGACCCTGTAACCTACTGGCCCCAGCTGACGGCTAGAGTTGAAATCTGGTCAGGAGAGACCAGCCACCAGACTTGAGGCTGGTCTCAAATTGCCAAGCTGCACATCCAGATTCCCCTGGAGGGCTTGAAAGGAAACCAGGGACCCAGCAACGTCCAACTGTCTCTGGATACTGTACATGGGAAGGTGGGAGCCATGCCTGGCCATTTGTAAGATGAGGAAAGGGAGGGAGGAGGGAGAACATAAAAAAACAAGAGACCCCCCCCCATCCCGACCCAGTTCCCAGTCCCCACTTCCCTGAGGCCCCCTGAACATTATTTCCTGTCCCTTGTTCCCTGAGATGCCCACACTCTTCCTATTTTCGAAACCCCCATGAGCCCAGTCCACCTGGAAGAGTGGCTGAGAGAACTGAAATAATGTATGGGGGTGACTTGGGTCCCTAGGCCTACTCGGAGTTGCTGGGGGCCCTTCACTTTCTGCCCCCAACACCCCAACTTGCTTATCTGCACTTATCAACACTTATCTGCATCCGATTCAAGGATGCTCATCTCTCTTCCCACTTGTCATCCCCACCCCACACTCCCAACAGCAGTCCCTCTGCTACCTGGCCTCTACTCTCTGCAGCACCTGGTAGCAGCTGGGACCTGACAGGGGCTCAGCTAATAAACAGCTGAGGACTGACTGACTGACTTTATTTTACCGAGCTCCAAAATCACTGCCGATGGTGACTGCAGCCATGAAATTAAAAGGCGCTAGCTCCTTGGAAGAAAAGCTGTAACAAACCTAGATAGCATATTAAAAAGCAGAGACATTACTTTACTGACAAAGGTCCGTATAGTCAAAGCTGTGTTTTTTCCAGTGGTCATGTATGGATGTGAGAGTTGAACCATAAAGAAAGCTGAGTGCCAAATAATTGATGCTTTTGAACTGTGGTGCTGGAGAAGACTCTTGAGAGTCCCTTGGACTGCAAGGAGATCCAACCAGTCCATCCTAAAGGAAATCAGTCCTAAATATTCATTGGAAGGACTGATGCTGAAGCACCGATACTTTGGCCACCTGATGCGAAGAACTGACTCACTGGAAAAGACCCTGATGCTGGGAAAGATTGAAGACAGGAGGAGAAGGGGATGACAGAGGATGAGATGGTTGGATGGCATCACCGACTCAATGGACATGAGTCTGAGCAAGCTCCGGGAGTTGGTGATGGACAGGGAAGTCTGGCGTGCTGCAGTCCATTGGATCACAAAGAGTCAGACATGACTGAGCAACTGAACTGACTGACAGAGTAGGGACACTCGCCCCCTGGCTACCTTAGTTGCTGGAAACTGCAGGGTCTGCCTTGGCCCTTCCATCTCCCTCAAGCTCTGCACTCAGGCACAGAGCCCTGGCCTTGAACTTCTGCCTATTTCTGCCCCAGTCCTCTCCTCCAGGTTCTACCACCCCAGTGACTTCTCACCTGGCTGGTGCGACTGCCTCCTACACTCCACCCTCCATTCAGCTGCCCAGGAAATCCCAGACACCTTCACTTTTCAGGGCTGCCCAATCCTCTTAACTTTCAGATCACTTGGTGTTCTGGATCCTGGAGCAGGCCTGTGCCCACCCCTCTAGCCTCACCTCCTCCACTCCTGGGGTCTTCCTTTTGGCTTCAGCAGCACACAACTATTGGATCCTTAAAATGGCTCCCTGCTTTCCGCCTGGAAGGCTGCAGTCACTCTGCCTCTCCTGTCACCAAACTAAAACTCATCTTTAAGACTCAGCTGAGCCATTTCTTCTTCTAGAAGGTTTGGGAGGCTTTTCCAGGTGGGATCAGGGCCCTCCACTGGGTTCCCAGAATCCCTTGTGCTTGGGTCTAACCAAAGCCCCTTCCTGCTGGGCCATCATTATTCCCTGATCTGAGGCTTCTCAAGACAGTGACAGACAGCCTGGTACTTCCTCGAGCACCAGGAAAGTTTTGTGGGTAAACATCTAGAAGCAGACAACCTGGGCTTAATGTCTGTTTGTGGGTAAACATCTAGAAGCAGACAACCTGGGCTTAATGTCTGCTGGGCTCTCTTTTAGCTGTGTGACTTTGGGCAAGCTGTTTAACCTCTGTAAGCCTCAATTTCTTCACCTACATGGTAGAAATACTACTACTACTCAGATCACAGGCTTATAGGAAAAATGAAAGGCTATGCATGTACAGCCCTTAGCATCCCATGCCTGGCTTTCGAGGATAGCTCCACGGATGCCATGGAGAATGTGAGCTGCTAATGGAACCGAGAAAAACATTTCTAAGACTGCTGGGGCAGAAGGTCTCAACACATCAGGGCTAACTCTGCTGTTCCAAGAAAGAATTAGGAAGTCTTTTGGAAAACAGCAGCAGCAGCAACAAATCTTCCTTAAGTGTTCCTTCGAGGAAGTTGGGGGAGACTTGTTGAAAAACAAGGCGTTCAGCACAAACTGTGATTGAGATTTTAAAGTGAAAATTGAAGTTTAAAAAAAAAAAAAAAAGGAAAACATGGATCTTCCTTGGGGGCCAGTGGGGAGGACATGGGCCTGTTGATGGAGGGACCAATAGTCAAAAAAGGAAGGTAAAGGATGGGAAGTGTGCAGCTTCCTGGCAGCAGTGGAGTTAGAACCAAGACTGGGCTCCGAGGAAATAGAGGCTGCCCCTCGGGGTTGTTGGCAGTTAGCCTGTCCAGGAACTCTGCTCTCTGGGATTTATCTAGGCGGCTCTAGAAATTCTAGTCCTGGGAGAACCTGGCACAAGGCGCCAGGGAACCTGGACTCGGGTAGAAGACAGCAAGTAGACGTCTTTGCGATCGGCTGCCCAGAAATTCCGCGCGAGAGTAGCAGCAAGTCCTGAAGAACTGGGGACCCCACCCATCTCCCCCATCCCCACGTCGAGAAATGCCAAGGGCAAAAGTGCGCGGACCCAGGGGTCAAACGAGGCTGGGGGTGCTCTAGGTACCTCTCAGTCTCCCGACTCAGACCTCAGTCTCCACCTCCTGGCAGTGGGTTCGCAGCCTGGTTGGAAGAAGAGCTCCCATGAGCCGCCCGAGCCCGCCCCCTCCCGGTGGCCTCCCCCAGGGTTTGGTCAAGTCTCGGAGCCGGGACGTGAAGCGGCTGGCGCGGGACCGGGGCCCCGGGCGCGAGCGGACTCGATAGCTGACGGTCCGCCGGGGCCCGCCGCGGAGTTCCCCCGCGGGGGCGACGCGCCGGGCGGGGACTGGGTCCGGGGCCCGGGCGCGGCAGCCGCGCCAGGAGGTCCGGGCGTGAGCGTGACCTCACGGGGAGGGGCCAGCGCGGCGGCCCTGGGCTTGGAGCCGGGAGCCGAGCGCCGAGAGCGCAGCGCCGCCCGAGCCGAGCCGCGAGGAGCGCACGCCGCGGCCCCGATGGAGCGGTTCAAAGGTGAGGACGCGGGGTCCCGGGGCGGCGCGCCCCCAACCCCTTTTCGCCCCGCACGGCGCCAGAAAGCAGGGCCGAGGGTAGCGGGGGCCGTCAACGGGTGCGCCTCGCGTTCCTCCGAGGCTCAGGTGAGCCAGGCCGGCTACCCCCGCCCAGCCCGGACCTGTGCCGAAGATCTTTTGATCCTCCCAGGTGCGGAGGGCAGGGGGTCGGCGTGACGAGGCTTCTCACCTGTTGGAGGGCCGGGGGTACACATGGGGACCCACCTTCTAAGCCCCAGGCACCCCGGAAAGATGCCAGGGACCGAGGAGTTCCCGAGTGAGGTCGCAAGAGTGCGGGGCTGCTTGGGGGGCGAAAGGGCAGGTAGTTGGGGTTTGTGGAGCGTACGCCAGAGTGGAAGGCTTCTTGCAGACCCCAGATAAAAGCTTGCGAGGGGATGCTCTTGGGCGGTGGGGTGGGCGCGCAGCTCGGCTCCCGACTTGGTCGGGCCACCCCAATCGTGCGGGTGCTCGGGTAACTGCCTTATCCCCAGGCAGGGGCGGGGTGCAGGGATTCGGGGCCGAGTAGGGTGCCCGGCAGGTGGAGCGCGTCCCAGCCCAAAGGCTTAGCTCCGGCGCAGCTGAGCAAGTTTCGGAGTTGGGCTGGGCCTGGATATCTCGGCCAGACCCCCCTGGGCGGCTGGCCGGCCTGGGTTGTGCTGGTTGTCCCCGGCTCGCACCCGAGCTCAGAGCTCCCCCAGGGCTGGAGTCTAGAAGCCTCCGACCGCACATGGCACATCTTTTGGAAAAGGTTAAAAAGCTGCCCCTTAAGCGTGACGCTGTGGGGGGGACCCCCCCCCCACAACTCCTTTCCTTTGGGGAAACTTCTTGCATTTTCCTGGTCTGTCTCTACCAAACCTGCAAAAGGAAATACTGTTTCTATATTTACTTTCTCCTGGGAAAGTGTAATATAGAAAAACGCTCAGATTCCCAAGGAATCTCTCTCCCAGTGGCTTCTCATTCTGAACTGACATAAATTTTAGGGCTCAGCTTTGGTTCTCTAAACTAAGTTGGATCTTTTGATTTTTCTCATGGTTTTTTTCTCATCTGGGTCAGCTGGTTACAGGTGAGAAAGGGTCTTTGCCAACAGCACAGAAGACAGCTGGGGAGACAGGGTTAACTTAGCTGGCAACCTTCCTTTTTTTTTTTTCTGTGAACCCTCCCTGGAGCCTCTCTCACATTTCTAACCGGGTGGTTTTTTTTTTGTCTCAAATTCTGCTGAGATCACGTCAGTTTTGTGCCGGGATGGCTGAATGCGTCCTTCTGTAGTCTCTGAACACTTGAGGCCACAGCCCCTCTCCTTCTAAAATGGCAGTTTGCTGCTCCCTGCCCCACTGGGCCCCCTCCACCCTCTGGGAGGGACCCTCACAGGGAGTTCGATTCTTGAGCTGTCTCCCTGAGGAACCCTTCCAGCTCAGAGTCTGCCCTTCCTGAATTATGTCAGCTCCTGATGGAAGGTCCAAGTTGCAAGCTACTTTCTCAAATCAGTATGTTAATCCTTCTGAGTTTAGGGCAAATGATAACATTGTGCGTCGTCTTTCCAAATGCCCAGTGATTATCAGAAGGTTTTTGTCTTAATAGCTTTCGACTTGGCCCTTAACCTGAGTAAGTCGTCTTCGTTATCTTTTTCTCTTGGGAGTTTAAAATCCTCCCACCCTCAAAGATCCCTAAATGGTTTATGCCAGCTGAAGGAAATTTTAGTTGCCAGTTAAGGTGTTTACGTTTTGGGTAACTCATGCATCTGCCTCCTCATTTTGCAGTAAATCAAGCACAGCCAGTGATAAGGGAATACACTTGAGAATTATCTGGATTGCAGGGGGCTCATTTACTGTTTGATTCTGGGGAAAATTCTCCAAGGTTCCCTACTGAACACTACTAATCTGTTGACTGCACCTTTCAGCTAAGGAATCTGGGAATTTCCCTGCCCCGCCTCACCAGAGATTGTAGAACTCCCCATTCACTGAAAAAGCTGAGTTGTATGTTGAACAGGCACTGAATTGAAAGGTTGACCCGTGCAAAATTAAGTTTTATTGTTGTTGTTCAGTTGTTAAGTCCTGTCCAACTCTTTGTGACCCCATGGACTGCTGCATGCCAGGCTTCCCTGTCCTTCACTATCTCCCAGAGTTTGCTCAAATTCATGTCCATTGCATCAGTGATGCCATCCAACCGTCTCATCCTCTGTTGTCCCCTTCTCCTGTTGCCTTCCATCTTTCCCAGCATCAGGGTCTTTTCCGATGAATTGGCTCCTCGCATCAGGTGGCCAAAATATTGGAGCTTCAGCTTCAGCATCAATTTTTCCAATGAATATTCAGAGTTGATTTCCTATAGGATGGATTGGATTGATCTCCTTGCAGTTCAAGGGACTCTCAAGAGTATTCTCCAGCACCACAAATTGAAAGCATCAATTCTTTGGCGCTCAACCTTCTTCATGGTCTGACTCTCACATTGGTACATGACTACTGGAAAAGCCATAGCTTTGACAATGTGGACCTTTGTCAGCAAAATTATGTCTTTGCTTTTTAATACATTGTCTAGATTTGACATAGCTTTTCTTCAGCAAGTGTCTTAATTTCATGGCGGCAGTCACCGTCCGCAGTGATTTTGGAGCCCAAGGAAATAAAATCTATCACTGCTTCCACTTTTCCCCTTCTATTTGCCATGAAGTGATGGGACAGGATACCATGATCTTAGTTTTTTGAATGTTGAATTTTCAGCCAGCTTTTTCACTTTCCTCTTTCACCCTCAACAAGAGGCTCTTTAGTTCCTCTTCACTTTCTGCCATTACAGTGGTATCATCTGCACACCTGAGGCTGTTATTTCTCCCAGCAATATTGATTCCAGCTTGTGATTTATTCAGCTCTGGATTTCGCATAATGTACTCTGCATGTAAGTTAAACAGGGTCACAATATATAGCCTTGTCGTACTTCTTTCCCAATTTTGAACCAGTCAGTTGTTCCATGTAAGGTTCTGTCAGTTGCTTCTTGACCCACATACAGGTTTCTCAGGAGACAGGTAATGTGGTTTGGTATTCCCACCTCTTTAAGAGTTTTCTACAGTTATGATCCACACAGTCACAGGCTTTCATGTAGTCAATGAAGCAGAAGTGGGTATTTTTCTGGAATTCCTTTGCATTCTCTGTGATCCAACGAATGTTGGCAATTTGATCTCTGGTTCCTCTGCCTTTTCTAAACCCACCTTGTACATCTGGAAATTCTCGTTTCACGTACTGCTGAAGCCTGTCTTAAAGGATTTTGAGCATAACCTTAATAGCATGTGAAATGAGTGCACTTGTACAGTAGTTTGAACATTTGTTTTGGCACTGCCCTTCTTTGGGATTGGCATGAAAACTGACCTTTTCCAGTCCTGTGGCCCCAGCTGAGTTTTTCCAAATTTGCTGACCTGTTGAGTGTGGCACTTTAACAACATCAGTTTTTAGGATTTGAAATAGCTCAGCTGTAGTTCCATCACCTCCACTAGCTTTGTTTGCAGTAAGGCAAACAAAAAATCTCAAAAATGACAGAATGATCTTGGTTCATTTCCAAGGCAAACCATTCAGCATCACATAATCCAAGTCTTGCTCCAATTACTGATACTGAAGAAACTGAAGTTGAATGGTTCTATGAAGACCTACAAGACCGTCTAGAACTAACACTGGAAAAAGATATCCTTTTCATCATAAGGGATTGGAATGCCAATGTAGAAAGTCAAGAGATGCCTGGAGTAGCAGGCAAGTTTGGCCTTGGAGTACAAAATGAAGCAGGGCAAAGGCTAACAGAATTTTGTCAAGACAACACACTGGTCATAGCAAACATCCTTTTCCGACAACACAAGAGATGACTCTCCACATAGACATCACAAAATGGTCAGTACCGAAATCAGATTGATTATATTCTTTGCAGTAGAAGATGGAGAAGCTCTATACAGTCAGCAAAAACAAGACCTGGAGCTGACTGTGGCTCAGATCATCAGCTCCTTATTGCAAAATTTAGGCTTCAGTTGAAGAAAGTAGAGAAAACCACTAGTCTGTTCAGGTATGACTTAAATCCCTTATTATTATACAGTAGAGGTGACGAATTGAGTCAAGGGATTAGATCTGGTAGACAGTGCCTGAAGAACTATGGACAGAGGTTTATAACGTTGTATGGGAGGCAGTGACCAAAACCATCCCAAAGAAAAAGAAATGCAAGAAGGCAAAGTGATTGTCTGAGGAGACTTTGCAAATAGCTGAGGAAAGAAGAGAAGCAAGAGGCAAGGGAGATAGGGAAAGATATACATACCCAACTGAATTCAGAGTTCCAGAAAATAGCAAGGAGAGATAAGAAGGCCTTCTTAAATGAACAGTGCAAGGAAGTAGAGGAAAATAATAGAATGGGAAAGACTAGAGATCTCTTTAAGAAAATTAGAGATACCAAGGGAACATTTCATGCAAAGATGGGCTCAATAAAGGACAGGAATGGTATGGACCTAACAGAATCAGAAGAGATCAAGAAGAGGTGGCAAGAATACATGGAAGAACTATACATAAAGATCTTAATGACCAGGCTAACCACGATGGTTTGATCACTCATCTAGAGCCAGACATCCTGGAGTGTGAAGTCAAATGGGCCTTAGGAAGCATTACTGCAAACAAAGTAAAATTAAGTATGTTGGTCCCAATCTTCCATTAACCAGTGCAACCTCTAGTATCTGAGTCTCCTCTTGCCTGACAGAGATTGAGGGCATTTTTCTTTTAAAGGTAAGATTGAATAATTATGAAATGACTAGGCACATGGTGGTTTTAACAGCAAAATTAAATCAAAGTGCAAGATGTACTTGGAGTCTCAGAACATTTGTAAAAATTGTAAAGAATTGTTTGTGATACTTTTAAGAATAGGTAAACTGCCTCATCACCATCTCCAGAATCTCAAAATGTTTTCTCTCATTTGTAAATCTCACAAATCAGTCAGTTGCAGGAGAAACTGGTTTCCATATTCCCCAGTCTGCATGTTACATATTGTGCATCTCCAAAACTAGCCTATCATTTTTAGGCTCTGGGCTGATTTTCCATTGTTTCTTAAGATGTAAAGAGATGGCTGGTAAAGAGTCATTGGAATATCACCCGGTGTGTAATGCAGAAATACTTCCAGGCTTTCTTCTCATCCTTTCTAAGCCATTCCGCTAGACAGTCATGGTTCTCCTAAGCAAAACCAAGGTGGTAGAGGAGGGAGTATGTGGGGGTGTCTTCCCCAGAGAGGTAGAGCTTTTATAAGAGTTGTCCTAGAAAGTGATGGTAGAATTGCTGTATTTTGCATGTGAATTTCCTTGGTATTGTCTAAGCTGTGCTACGCCCTATAGGATATTTTGAGATGGTTCCCGTCCTTGGGTGTTTACATATTTATGAATCTCATAAGAGCATCCTTGTGTCCCTGTGGGTGAGCCCATTGGCTGAACTCACACCACGTGGTCAAGGATTCTGGTTCCTACTGCTCTTCCAGCTGGTGAGCATGTTCAGGGCCAAATGTGACTGACCTACTATCTGGATTGCACTTGGAAGTCCATGCCAAAGCTTCCTGAAATTGCATCACACTTGGAGCGATACATGCACAGTTGAGATAGTCACTTTAATTTGGATCAAAATAATTGGTCAAAAGTGTATCATCCCTTTCCTGTGTTCTTTGGTTTCTGAGTCAGATCACCTGATTGCCAGGAGAGGGCACTTAATTCTTGGGCACTGGAAGATGGAGATGAGCTGTGAAGAGTCAAGCTAGTAAAAATACTTGAAAGCGTATATAAGAATCATGTGATCTGTGGCCAGGAAGGTCTGAAAAAGGAAAACTAATTAAAAGGGATGAACAGATTGATAGTATTTGTTTCACCTTCAGAAGCGTCATCTGAATTTGTTGTTCTTCCTTGTCTAGAAGCTCAGGTTTTTCCTGTTGAATTTCTACTTAAGGCAGAGGGTCTTAACTTTAGACACATGTGGGAGATATTCAGGGAGCTTTAAAAAACATGACCTCCATCCAAGACATTCTGGGAGAAGGAAATGGCAACCTACTCCAGTATTCTTGCCTGAAAAATTCCATGGACAGAAGAACCTGGTGGGCTACAGTCCATGGGATTGCAAAGAGTCAGACCCAACTGAATGTGCACGCATGTGTGCACACACACACAACATTCTGATTTAATTGGTTTAAGGGTTCAGCTTAGGTGTGTTTTTTAAAGCTCTGGGTGATTCTAAGGTGTAGCCAATGATGCTGCTGCTGCTGCTAAGTCACTTCAGTCGTGTCCGACTCTGTGCGACCCCATAGACGGCAGCCCACCAGGCTCTGCCGTCCCTGGGATTCTCCAGGCAAGAGTACTGGAGTGGGTTGCCATTTCCTTCTCCAGTGCATGAACAGGAAAAGTGAAAGTGAAGTCACTCAGTCATGTCCGACTCTTAGCGACCCCATGGACTGTAGCCCACCAGGCTCCTCCGTTCATGGGATTCCCCAGGCAAGAGTACTGGAATGGGGTGCCATTGCCTTCTCCAAGCCAATGATGAGAGCCTTTGAAAAAAAGTATGTAACACTTTCCTCACCTGGGAAATGAAGAGCAAGTGTGGAGTGAAACAGATACCTCTTCCATACTTGCATGATGTGGTTTAACCAAATCTTGTGATGGTGCAGAAATCTAAAGTAATTGCTTGAAGCTTTTAAAGGCTTTAAAAGGCTGTGGGAAAGCTACCGAAGAACAATCTCCAATGTGATGCTTCTGAATCCTAAGCTCGGGGGTTTGCTCATGATTGTACTTGACCTTGAACCCTCCTGACTTTGAAGCTCTTTGTGTGGGAGCCCTCCATGCTTTGGCAATGAAGTGGTCTGAAACAAATCCTGAGGTCACCTTTGGTGCTGAAAGGCCAGGAGGGGTGGGGAGAATTCTGCTGTGGGCCCCTGCCCTTTTCAGAAGGGGCGAGAGCTCTCAGAACTGGGCTGGTTCCAAGCCCCATTAAAGGGCAGGAGGGGCCAAGGAGCTTCAAAGCGGAGGAAGCTGTGCCAGTTTTCTTCCAAATCCCTTTAATGATGGGAAATGTTTCTCTAAAGACTTCTGTCATCCAGAGATGGGAGGCTTTCCCCAAGCGGAGGGAAGATGGCACTTCTTCCCAGAGCCCAGGCAGAAACAGGATGGAGAACAGTCAGGATGCAAGGAAGAGGTAGCTGTTTGTGAACGGGGAGCCCCATGGGTTCTGCCTGGCCGGGTGAGTCCCTCCCCAGGTCTCAGTATCCCCTTCTAGGAAACAATCTCCAGCGTCTGTCCATCCGGTTTTCTGAGCACGCTTCAGTGCTACTTGCTCTGTGGTTGCTGAGGAATCTCTGGAGGGTGAATGTGTCCTGGGGAGGGGAGGGACGTGAGAGAGGGAATGTGGGCAGCCCAGTAAACGTCAGTTTAGGATTGTGATTCTTATAAATAAAACCAATTTCCTGTTGAGAGTGGAACACAGCAGCCTTGGTGGGAAAGAGGATGCCATCAGCTGTGCGAGGAATTTGTGGCTCAAGGACTTTTGTGTGAACGTGTCTCCGAAGCCCGGAGCCTCTCTAAGACGCGAGATTATTCGCTCCCATTTGAGAGACAGGTCCACTGAGATGAAAGAGATTAACTCAGAAAGTCAGAACCCAGATAAGAGATCCCCGAGAAATGAGTTTCTAAAGGATAGATTCCTGTTCTAATAATAGCAAGGGCTTATTGAGAAAGAAGTGCTCAGAACAATTTCAGGCTCTTTCCTTATCAGTGTCCTTTTAGTCAGGAAAAGATGAAGCCACTCAGTGAAACTCTTCTCAATCTTCAGGCTCACATGCCGCCCCTTCCAGGAAGCCTTCCCTCAGTCGCTCTGTGTTCCCTCACTATTTTAGGTACAGCACATCCCAAGTGCTCAGAAACTATTTGTTGAATTAAAGTCACATTCTCTTATCATTGTACGTCTCTATGTCTGTCTGCCTTGAAACCCGTTCAAAACACAGATGTCTGTCTCCTCCAAGGATGGCTCCCTCTCAGCCTTAGTGCATTGCCAGGTGACATAGTTGGTGTCTGGGGCGTGATGGGGGAATGAGTGAAGGAATGAATTCCAGGCAACAGGAGTCCTGGGCACCAAGGGAAATGAGGCATGATCTCAAAGCCAGATTCCAGACGTGGAGATTCCAGGCCCGCGGTGGCTGCCCTTGGCTTTCTCGACTTGAGCCTGTTTCTGTCTGTTCCAGCACAGGGGTGTTGCTGTCTGGTGGTGCAGAGAAGGATGCTGCAGGTTTCTGCTTGTGAGTATGAGCCTGCCTGTGCCCCCTGCAGTAGCTCACCCAGCCTCCAGGGCTCCCGAGGGCACAGACCTGGCTCTGCCCATGCTCTGGACGGATTTCTGAGGGATGTCGTGGAGCTGGGCACTGGCCTGGGCACTCTGGGGCTCAGGGTTCTAATCTGGCCTTGGCCGCTAACTCACTGCGTGACCTTGGGCAAGTCAATTAATCCCTCTTGGCCTTGCTTCCTCATCTGTATGAATGAGGGTGAAGATGACTAACTGCTGCTTGGTGGAATAACTTGTAATAGCTGCTATGCTATACTTGTAAGGGGCAATTTTATATTAATTCAGGGGAGCAGATACCCGGAAACCTCTGACACGGTTCTGACCCCGCCAGTTCCTGCCTTCTTTGAGGGGGCTGGGTGGTCCTCACAGTTAATTTGGTACCAGCTGTGCCCCTCATGCTTCTGGAAAATCTGAGCTGGGGGTGCTTAGTCTGTTCCCAGGCAGCCTAGCTTCTCAGAGCAGCTATGTAATTCCCTCGAGGTTAGCTGGAAGGGCAAGGAATTCCTCTGCTGTCTCACTAAGTTTATATAGGAGAGGCCCTTGCATTCTAACAAGAACTTCAAGCTCTTTACTAATTTTCTGTCACTTGACTCTCACCTTCTTCCTGAAAGTGAAAGTCACTCAGCGGTATCTGACTCTTTGTGACCCCCTGGACTGTAGCCCATCAGGCTCCTCTGTCCCTGGAATTCTCCAGGCAATAGTACGAGAGTAGGTTGCCATTCCCTTCTCCTTCATCCCCTTCTCCAGGGGATCTTCCCAACCCAGGGATGGAACCCGGGTCTCCCAAATTGCAGGTCGATTCTTACCATCTGAGCCATCAGGGAAGCCTTTGGTCTCAAACTAATGAAAAACTCCACTGAAAGAGAGGAGTAAGGAGAACGCCTAGAAAAAGTCAAGAACATGCATTGCATTACCCCGGACACACTGTACTGGTTATAAACCAGATGAGCCCAGCATATTCTCATGTCCCATCTCTCTATGGGCCTTAAATATTGGCTGGGTAATGGGCGGGGGGGAGGCGAGTGGGAAGTGGTGCTGACAACAACAGAAGCCCTGTGCTGTTTCTTCCTAAACAGATCCCTGAGTTCTCCTCTCACTTCCTTGAGCCCCTCCCAGGGACTTCAAAGATAGCAGCAGGCCTATTGAGTGTGGTCAGGTCAGTCCCAGCATATTGCAGATTGACTGCCTGCTCCTGATTCAATGGAGGAAGGATGGTTGGCTGTCAGCTCTGAGAGAGCAGCCTTCTGCTCCTAGGAGGAGTCTGAGCGGGACCATGTGCATTCCTACCCTTGGAGGTGGCTTTCCCAAAGAGGGTGACCAACTGTTGCAGTTTACCCAGGACTTTCCTGGTTTTGCCACTGAAAGTGCCATGTCCCAGGAAATCCCTCAGTCTCGGACAGACTGGAGTTGGTGGGTCAGGTCACCTTATTCCCAAGCCTCAGCTTTATTAAAAGGCTAACTCAAACGTGGTTACTCCACGGCACAGATGAACGGAGCCAGTTATTTCGTCTCTTTGACAAGAAAGCAAAAGTCCAGAGCTTAAAAACCAGCACTTTGTAACTTAGTTTGTAGCTGCATGATACCACCAGTGTCCTAAGAAAGAGAAGCCAGACTTGAAAAGCCTACACACTGTGTGATTCCATTTGTGTGACTTTCTGGAAAAGGCCAAACTGTCCAAAAGGAAAACGGGTCAGTAGTTGCTAGGGTTGGGACAAAGGCTTCACCACAAAGGGGCTTGAAGGAAATTTCTAAAATGATAGAAATCTTAATTTCTGGAATCTGTATGGCAGTGTTGGTTATACAGTTCTAGAACTGTGCAGTCAACGGGGCAGTTTTTTTTTTTTCCGCCCTTTGTGTAAATTATACCTCCAGAAAGCTGACTTTAAAACAAAGCCTAGCCATTTATGACACTGTGGTATAAGATGAATCCATCGAACCTGTGGTTGGCCATCATGAGTTGTAAATAGAATCTGAGGTCTTGGTGCGGTCGTGCCTGCAGCCATCTGGAGGTGCAACAGAAGGTGAAGAATTCTGGTACAAAACAAATGACTACTTGATGGTAACTTACATGCAAGAGACTTATCTGTGAGACACAACCAGGGTGATGGTGGAAGCTCTTCTTTTGAGAGAAAAGGAAAAGCTGATCTCCTAAAACCTAGGCAACAGATGTGCCCAGGAAGGTCATGGAATATTGAAGCCTTCGCTCCGGGTTCCCACCCTGTGAACTCTTCTGCTACACACACATGGCTCTAATGTATTAACTTTGGCAGCCTTTCTGCTGCAAGTTTGGTTTTTTTCACCAATAAAGTTATTAAATTGGAATTGAGTACCCAAGTCTGCACCATAATTATTTCCTGGCCAACCTTTTGTTTTTGGCAGTCCTGTGTGTCTGTGCTAGATAGGATTGATTCTGAGGAGGGAGAATGCATGATTTAGCAAAATAATGCACCTAGCCTCATGCCAGGTAAGAGGTTAGAAAGCTAACCCCTTGTTGGAAACAAGACATCGTTTCTGACAAGATTTAGCGACTGAACAACAACTACTCTTATTTCCAGGCAGGGAAAAACCTTGTGATGCATAATCAGCACTAATCCTTGCTCACCAGCCCAGGAGGTGGGATATGGAATCCCACAAAAATAAGGAAGTATTAATTTGGTGGTCCTAATGGAATCTGAAGAGCTTAGTGGTTTCCTATTTCTTAAAAACTCAAACCCCAAGTCGAATTGGCTTGTTATTCAGAGGAACGGTGTCTGGGTCTATGACCCCGGTAGCTGACTCAGTGTCTTCTCCCTTTTGTTAAGTATAGCAGGTTAGAAGGCTGTAGAACCTTCATCCATGAGGACCATGTGGGTCCAGATGACTTTCAACTATGAATTATGCTGTAGAATTTCACACATGCAACTCTTCTTAGTCATAATTGTGTCCAGGACGCTAATTACCCACAGAAGTTGTTCCACCTGTTCTTGGGGTGTTTAGGAAGAATTCCTGAATAATAAACAGGATAATAATAGAATAATTGCAGTCGTTCATCCTAATGGTCTCAACTATGTTGGAGGACACTAGTAAGGGTGGGAAAGAGGCAGGAAATACTTGTTGTGCATATTTGCAGTGAATCTTCCCTGATACATTGTCAGGCCTGGCTTGTGGTGAAGTTTGGGGCTGCCCAAGGGCCCACTTCTAGGTTGAGTGCAAACGTGAGTATTAGTCTGAGTTCGGGAATGCATGGGTGGGGAATTTCCAGATACTTCCTTACCTGAGCTGCAAAGTGTTACTACTGTCTCCCTGGACTACCTTGGCATGCTGGCATTTTGGGGGGTTCTGTCTTAGCCTTTCTCTTAGACCAACAAATGGGAATCCTGCCACTTCCTTCCATCCTCCATGCCCCCCTTTCCTCTCTCCCAGTTTTTACACAACAGGATTTATTCATGTTAACTGGATTCAAGTCCCCAGATGGGGGAGAAAAAAGATTGTGTTGAATGAGCTTATTGTTTGGAGACTTGACTGACTTCTTTTATTTAATACCCAAAGTCCTAGAACATATTGAGCTGATTTACTAAAATTCAAATACGGGCCTTTAGGAAGGAACTCAGAGGGTGCTGGGTGTCCCTCGTAGCAGGGCTGGGACCTATTGGGTGGAGGGTTTGCTGGGGACATCCTGTCTTCATCTTCATGCTCTTGGGTCTCCTTGGGGGCAGATATTCCCATTTATAATCCCAGATTTCTTATGAGCCTGAGATGATCACCACCCTTCTGCCCTTTGCATTGTTGGACCTTTTGTGGTATCCCCTTCTAGCACTTTTTTTTTTTTGACACTGAAGATGGACACCACCACTAGCTACTTCCATCAGCAGAGCATCCCCCCCCGCAGCCCCCAACTGTGGCTTCTACTTGACAGTTTCGTGCATCAGTGGAAGGAAATAAAGGGTGGTGATGTGGCAGAGCTTGGGCAGAAGCAGTAAGTAGCAGACAGCCTATGGCTTAAATGCCTGATGCGGTGCAGCTGGTCCGTGACAGTCAGGGCAGAGTTGGATGGCGTGTCTTTCGGCGTGCTCTGGAGAGGGGGTCTCTGTGAGGGATTTTGCTGGAGCTGTGGCTGAGGGTCATGGGGTGTCTGACAGTCCAGTGTGTTTGCCTACATTCAGTGATGGTGGGGTGTCTGGAGCCCTTGAGATTTTACTGAGAGTCCCGCGGGTGCCAGAGCTGGGCTGAGACTCGTGTCTTCCCTGGTCCAAGTCAGTAACATGCCAGGTACCTTGAAAGTTAGACTGTGGCCAAGCAGGTCGGTTTGAGGACAACACCATCACAGGCAAGTGTGAGTGCATCTTTGGTCCTGCAGGATCTCTCCTGGGTGCACACAGCCTCACACCTGCTCCCGTACATTCAACCTTCTCTTCCCTGGTCCATCTATTTTTCTTCCCCCTACCCCCACTCTCTTCTTTCATTCTTTTATTCTCTTCCTCTTGACTTTTTCATTTTTCTTTTTTCCCTCTATGAGTTCTGTTCAGGTCTCCTGTATCTTTAGAAAAGGGATCTTCCCCACAAGCCTAAGGTCAGAAAGCCCCAGAAAGAGAGCTATGCCTTGGCCCCAGGTCTCTGCTCTCATTTCTAGCAGCCAAGGCTTGAATCCCAGGCTTCCCTTGGGGGTAGCTGATGACCTCAGAGGCAGGATGGGAAGTGGGGCACGCTCCCAGCCTATCTAGGAGCATCTTGTTCCTTCTAGGAAGAGGAGGCCTGAGTGAAATCTGTTCCATGCAGTACCTAACTGCTTCATCAGGCCCTAGAGAGTGTTGCTACCCACTGCCTGCTGCAGAGAAGGCTCCCTTTCCCAACCCTCATGGTCCAGCCACTTGCTAACCCATCCCACCTGACCTGGTGCAGCTTAATGTGACCGATCACCGTGACCAGGATTCCCGGGAGAGTTCTCACCCTCTGTGGGTCCTTAAACAGCCCCATAACCTGCTAACCTTCAAGGGGTGGAAGAAACAGTCTCAGCCCTGGGTGGGGCTCCTCCCACTGCCATCCCAGGCTCCCTGAAAATGAACATCAGAGGGATGGCCTGGCATCCGCACAGGGGGAGCATGGGAACATCACCACAGTTTGGATAAACGTTCCAAACATGAAGGCTCAGCATTGAACTAAAATAATTTTTTCCCATTGACCTCCTGGCTTCCCCGTGGGCAAGCATCCATCTCCCGCCCATCTGATGCTGGTTTGGTGTATGTAATTGTAAACAGTTCAGGCTGGGAGTGAATCGCTTGAGAGGAGTTATGGGATCCAGGTGTCGCTCCCGGCTGGCCATGCACTGGTTCCCCCGAGAGTGGGGAAGGTCGTCTTGTTCTCCCAGGGAGAATTGAGTCTGTTGCTTTTGAGATCAAATCCTCTGGAAACAAGACTCCCCCCCACCCATGCCTTCACACCCCAGGTCTCCACTCAGGACTGAAAGAGGCTGGGGGAGGGGCTCTTTCATAAGTGAATAGGGTTTCTACTCGTCTGACCCTGAGGTGAGGGCCCCAAGTCTGCAGGGAGGCACTGACGTGATGCTGTGGATAAGAGCAGCAGAGAGAGAGGCCCGCATTCTGTGTGTGAGAACCTGGGCCCCACTAACCAGGGCAAGTTTCAGGTCAGTTTCAGCCTCGTTTCTCTAGTGCAGCAGGACTCCTGACGCAGGCTTGGCAACTGGCAGGCGGGAGCCTCTTGTTCTAAGCAGGAGGCCTCTAAAGTGTGTGTAGGCAGCTTTGGGCACTTGGTTACCTCCCTGGCCCTGGAAGTACAACTGGAAGTCAGAGCAGGGGTTGTGTTAGAGAACACCTTAGGTCCGTTGGAGAATGTAGGGGGGACACTGATGTTCAGGGTCTGGCTTCCCCCCTCTTTGCACCCTTGCAGCTCTTAACATACCTATCAGCAAGCTGATAAGCTCTTTCATTTCGCAGGCATGGGGCATGATTTGGTTGTGTGTGTGTGTGTGTGTATGTGTGTCTTGGAGAAGAGGTGTCAGGTGACAATCAACCCCATTTTCTTGAAATTTCCTAAAGCTATTTACCTAATGCCCTTAAAGAATAAGATTAATGTCCTACAACAAGATTTATTTTTCTGCCCCCGGGAGGCTGAGGCAGGTTGGAAGAAATTGAGAGTGCAAAGAGTGCATGTTCTGCTGGGTAGAGTAACGTCCAGATGCCACGCTTATCCGTCATGGCTCACTCAGCCTTGACACCTTGACCTCTCCCCCGCCCCAGGCCTTAACCCCTCCCTGCGTCTTGCACAGCTTTCCTCTGTGCCTTCATCTATGCTTATGGATTTCTTCTCTGGCTGGAAATACTAAGACCAGTCAAACAGCTTGGAGCGAACTGTTGTCTACAAATGGCTTTTTTTCCCCCCTTAAAACATCACCATTACTGGGTGTAAAAATGGTTTAGCTTCAGGAGGAAACAGCTGGCTGGCAGAGATCCTAGTGGGGTCCTGGGTGAGATTCCACTGTGTTACTAATGACTTTCTTTGGTACATTTCTGGCACAAGCGTACTTGGCAGTTGGGGAATTCTGTGGCTGAGAACTTTTGTCAAGGCAAGAGTTGCAGCCGGAGCAGCTTCTGGCTGAGGCCAGGAAGGGAAGTCTTCATTTCATTCAGAATAATCTAGACCTGTCCAATGGGTGTCTGTTAGTGACTTTGGTAGCTTAACTTGAATGCTAATGAACCTTTTCCTTCTAGAATATTATGTCTCTGGGTTTCTCTTAGACTTCAACACCTTGCTCTGTAGCTAAGGTGAGCCCAGATTTCTTAAGGTCCCTGACCCATGCCCTCTTTCTTGAATGCAGGCAGTGTCTAAAGCAACTCTATGAGGAGAGTGGGGAGATGTGTGCTGCTGGAAAAAATCCGAGCTTCTTCTGCAGTAGGCCATGCCTATTTGTGCAGTTTCTGTGGCTATTTCTCACCTTGTTCTATGTCTCAGTCATTCTGGATTCCTTGTGCTTTCCCAAATTGGACCTTGGCAAATGCTGTTCCTTTGACCCAGAATGTTCTCCCCTCAAGACTGCCAGCCTGGCTTATCTGCAAGGGTCACTCAGCCTTGACCTTGACCCCGACCCCCTGAAGCCTTTAACCCCTTACTGTGCCTTACGTGACCCGCCATGGTCATCGGGTCCATATTACAGTTGATAGAAAGTCTGTGTGCCCAGGAGACTGAAAGATCAAAGGTCAAAAGCCATTATTCCTCTTTGTGTCCACAGCACCTAACTGCATGGGTGATATATTGTCAGTGCTCATGTATGGGATTGTATGATTGAGAAATGGTTGTTGTCCTCAAGTTTTCAAAGTTTGATTGCATCGAAGTGTGCAATTCTGGTCATTAGTGGGCATCCTGATAAAGGTAATAGGCAGGTGAAAGAAAAGAGAAAGATATTTACAATCTAAAAGCTTCAGGTGGTTGACAATTAGAATATACAAGGAACTGATGCACATCAGCCAGAAAAAGGTAGAAATCTCAGCAGAAAAGAAGGTGAATAAAGGGTGTGAATGGGAGTTTAAAGGTGATGGAGCCTCCAAAATGTTAACGGGCACCTGAAGGAATGCTCACTCAGCCTCCTTTACTTATCAGAGCCAAACCAGCCAGAACAGCCGCCCAGGAGGCTGGCGGAAGTGAAGAACTGCAGGAGGCCAAGTGTTCTCAGAACACTCAGAACTTTCTGCATGGGCCCACTCTAGGCAGGGTTGAAAATGACCTTTGCAGCATTATTTGCGGTGGTGAAGAGCAGGAAGTGGTCTTGGTGTCTGGTGAATGATGATAGCAGGTGTACGTTCTAGAAAATTAAGCAGCAATAGAAGCATTGAATTAGATGTCCATCCAGAAAAATAGAGGGTTCTTTAAGGCAGAGATAGTGCTGACGGGGAGGTAAGAAGCAGAATAGCACACTTGACAGTTGCAGCATTTCAGGCCATTAAAAATTCATAGAGCGGTACGCATGGAGCGGGAACACAGACAAACAAAAGAGTATAGAATATTGAGTTGGCCCAAAAGTTTGTTTGGATTTTTCTGTAAGATGGGCAGGAAAAACCCAAATGAACTTTTTGGCCAACCCAACAGACCATCATCTCTGTTGGGTGGTGGGTAATGGGATACGGAGATGAAGGGCCGTTGTTAAGAGTTTGCTTGTCATCTGCTGTGGATGCCAGAATTGGCGTAGTGATGGCAACAGCCAGAAGTGCAAGCAATGTGCTGTGGAGAGGTGAAGGGTGTGGGTACTCATCTCACCGCCATGCGGAAGAGTTAATGGGAGGCCATTTCTTTCTTATTAATTGTTGGGCTGTCCGAGACTCTTTGCTCGTGAGGTTGTGATAACAGACCACTTTTACAATACACACCAAAGACCTGTAGCAGTGATTAGCAGCCTGTATGGTCAGGAGAGAAGGGGATGCTTATAACCCTGCCTCAGATAAGCCTGGGATAGTAGAGCTGGCTTTTAATAGTTATTATTTTTTATTCCCACCTTCAGCCACTCTGAGCACCTGGAGTCATCTTTGGATTAAGATTGCTAATAAGTACATACAGGTCACAGCCTAGAGCTGATGTCCACAGGTTTACCAGATTGGCTCTCAAAGGCATTAGAATTAGTACTTGGTTTATTGGACACAAAGTTGCTAGATTTTGTACAACAGTTAATTTTTGCTTCTGTCCACTAAGGAGATGGAAATATTCACTCAAAATCAGTGCATTCAAATGGGAGCAATTGCTTCTTCCACAACAGGTCTGGGGTCTCCTTGATCTGGACAAAGTTGTCCCTGAAATTTTTTGTTCCATCTCTATATCTACTTAAAATAGACCAATTTTTCTTTTAAGTCTTTTTGAGATCCAAAGATGTGTGTGGTAAAGAGCCATTTGGACCAGGGAGGTGGTAGTTTAGTTGCTAAGTTGTGTCCGACTCTTGCGGCCCCGTGGACTGTAACCCACCAGGCTCCTCTGTCCATGGAATTCCCAGGCAAGAATACTGGAGGGGTTTGCCATTTCCTTCTCCACAGGATCTTCCCGACCCAGGAATTGAACCCCGGTCTTCTATATTGCAGACAGATTCTTTACTGACTGAGCTTGGACCAGGGAGACCACTGCCCAATTCTGCTCTGCAAGGCTGTCTGGGCCCAGGAGGCAGAACCTGGAGCTGCCTGGGGTCTTGTGAGTGTGGGCAGAAGCACTGACTCTTTTGGGTGTGGCTCAGTTGGGGAAGAGAGGGCAGCAAATTCAACTATGTGTAAAAGCCAAGAACCAAAGCTTCAGGTTTTCAGAAAAGGGACAAATCCCTGATTTGGGCTCTGCTGGTTTGATTGCTTTCCCATCATTCTTTCTCTTGCACTGATGTCTTTTTTCTTACTGTTCTTCATCTGACCTTCCATTTATTGACCAAGTTCAGTTGTCACCCGCTACAAACACCCCAGTCTCTAGACCTGCATTGCTTGTTCCTGGGTTCACTGGAATGTGTGTGCCTCAGTGATGGAACAATGCAGATCATCATTTCTGTTCTTTCAAGTTCAAGCATCAGCCCCAGGGTCTGAGCTTCCCTGGTGGCTCAGTCGTAAAGAATCCGCCTTCCAATACTTAGGAGACGTGGGCTCGATCCCTGCGTCAGGAAGATCCTCTGGAGAAGGAAATGGGAACTCACTCCAGTATTCTTGCCTGGAAAATTTCATAGAGAGAAGAGCCTAGTGGGATACAGTCTGTGGGGTTGCGAAGAGCTGAACATGACTGAGCACACACACGGTGGGCGAATTTCCAGGTGTTCACACTGTAGGCATTTTTTGAGCTTCATCGTGTGTCAGGTGTCATCAGGATGTTGAGATAAAGCTGGACACAGTATTAATGAGGCTCCTGTCTAATGGAGCTTACATTCTAGAGGAAGAAAGCAGACCATGAGCAAGCAAGCACAGTTCTAAAAGGTACTTTCAGGACTTCCCTGGTGGTTCAGTGGTTAAGACTCCATGCTTCCACTGCAGGGGGAATGGGTTTGATCCCTGGTTGAGGAACTAAGACCCCACATGCTGCATAGCAGGGCCAAAAGAAAAAAAAACAAAAGGCAATAAAAAAGGGTACTTTCATATAGTAGTAAGTAACATGAGAAACAGGATGTTGTGAAAGTAATTGGCAGGGGGGAGGGAGTAGTCTCAACATCAGCCAGGGTGATCACAGAGAATCTCTCTGAGATGACATTTGGGTTGAGATCTAAATGAGGGGGAAGCTGCTATGTGGAGAACAGGGTTGGGGGTTCCAGGCAGAGAGAACAGCAGGTGCAAAGGTCCTGAGATCATCAAGACCTTGTATGATATGGATTTAGGGGATGGGGCCTGGGAGCAGACCATCAGCAACAGGGATAGTGGAGAGGGATGAGGTTGAAGAGCTGGCAGCTTGGGTTGTCTTCTGAGAGCCGTCCAGATTTAGCTTCGCAGTCACCCACTGCCTCTTTCAAATGGGTAGGTTACCACCAGTCTTCTATCCCACAGCAAAAATCCAAGCACATCCTAAAAGAATATTCTTCGTACTTCTCTGAAGAGGTTGAGGTGCTGCAGACCTATTCCAGTCTCCCACACTTCACTGAAGGGGGTTCTGGAGGGGAGATTGGGCACAGAGAAAGGCCACAGGTACACAGCTCATTGGTGGCAGGTGAAGGACAGTTGCCTGAGGTTCACGATTGGTGGTCCCGCATCCTTCCCACCAGGCAAAGCCACGGAAGGAAAGCAGCTGTTTGATCTCCATTTGACCCAACATATCTGTATTGCTTCTCCCTCTAAGAGGCCTTGAATGCTTTATTTCTTCCTTGTGCCAATTGCAGCGAATATCATCATGGTTGAAAATGGCAGGTTTATGCTGACCTGGTTCGCATCTAGCTTGCACACTTGCAGTGTCGAGCAGTTACTTGCCCTCTCTGAGCCCTCCGGTCTTTATCTGAAAGGGACTGATTACCCTCTTCCTTAGAGGTTGTAGGAACTGAGTGAAATCTTGTACTTGTCTTTAGGTACAGCACATGGTCAGAGCCCCACAAGGCTAGTTATAGGTGGTGGGTGGTGGTGGAATAAGACACTGGGTCGAATTTGCCTAGGGTCTTCCATGTTTATTTCTGATGCCCGAAACCTCTGCTTTCAGTAATGCAACGTTAGTATTGGGGATGGGCAAGCTGATTCTTGTAGATGAGCCATTTCCTGTTTCTGAACCCATTGGTATGAGAACATTGTGCCTCATTACTCCTCTATCACCCCAGCCTCGATTTTTTTTTTTTACAAAATATTTCTTTTTTTTTTTTGTAATAAAGTTATTTATTTTAGTTGGGGGCTAACTACTTTACAGTATTGTAGTGGTTTTTGCCATACATTGACATGAATCAGCCATGGGTTTACATGTGTTCCCCATCCTGAACCCCCCTCCCACCTCCCTCCCCATCCCATCCCTCTGGGTCATCCCATTGCCCCAGCCCTGAGCATTTGTCTCATGCATCGAACCTGGAATGGTGTTCTGTTTCACATATGATAATCTACATGTTTCAGTGCTATTGTCCCAGAACGTCCCACCCTCACCTTCTCCCTCAGAGTCCATAAGACTGTTCTATGCATCTGTGTCTCTTATTCTGTCTCGCATATAGGGTTATAGTTACCATCTTTCAAATTCTATATATATGCATTAGTATACTGTATTGGTGTTTTTCTTTCTGGCTTACTTCAATCTGTATAATGGGCTCCAGTTTCATCCATCTCAATAGAACCGATTCAAATGTTTTTTTTTAATGCCCAGCCTTGATTTTTGTTGTTGTTCAGTCACTAAGTCATGTCTGACTCTGTGACCCCATCTATAATAATCACCACTCTACTCCCATCCCAGGCTTGTTGGGAAGTCGAATGAAAAGCGTGCATGAGAGTATCCTGAAATCTAAAACACACTGGACATATATGAAAGGTGGTTTGTTTCAGTGCTGGACTGGGAATTGCATAACAGGCAAAGGGAAATCCTTGGCACTTCCTTAGGCATTGCTAGTTGTGCCTGACTAGTTTGCAACCTTGGCCAAAAGGTGGGCTTTCTTGGTCATGGCGGGAACGTGTTTGAGATTGGCTGCTGAGAGGGATGGTGAGATGTGGAATCACGGTCAGCAGTGAAGTCTCGATGAGAGCTGGTGAAGTTCATGTCAGTCCTGTAGGTAGTAGACACTTCCGTGCTGAGAGCCATCTGTGAGATGAAGAGGGTGACAAGCCCTCTGCAGTCATGGGAGACCGATGCCCACATAGCCTGAATGCCAGTCGCAGCCCCATGAGAACATTTGCTCAGAGACACTCATCCCAGGTTGCTGCTCGCTGGCCTGGCAACGGGGTCCTGCTGGGCCCAGGGAGCCTTGGGCCTCCTGGCAGCTGCTTGCTGGGTAGGGCTGGGCTGCCGGGGACACACACGCCTGACCTCTCCTGACTTCCAGCACTGCTTCCCTCAGGGAGGGGTGCCCCCCTGTCCATCAATTCTGACTTTCTTCACTTTCCCTGCTCCTCCAGCGGCTGCCACCTTCTTGATTTTAAGTGGAGCATCAAGAGTGATTATAGTGATTATGAAAACTTCCCTGGTGGCTCAGATGGTAAAGAATCTGCCTGTAATGCAAGAAAACCCATGTTTGATCCCTGGGTCGGGAAGATCCCCTGGAGAAGGAAATGACAATCCACTCCTATTATTCTTGCCTGGAGAATCCCATGGACAGAGAAGCCTGGTGGGATACAGTCCATGGGGTCGCAAAGAATCAGACACAACTGAGCAACTAACAGGAGTGATTATAGTGATTATGAAAAACAATAATGAATACCAATACCTTCTTACTTCAATGGATGTTCCATTTTTACCTTTCATGGATATCCCAGTGAGATGTGTTGGAAATCTTAAGAGAGTGGTTTTCTCCATGGGCTAACTGAGTGCCTGAGCCTTAAGCGTCACACAGCTACTAAGAAGCTGTTTCTACCGGAAGGTGAGTTTTCAGACTCTCAGCCAAGTGTAAGTCCTGCCGCCCACATGAGGTAGTGGCCGTGTTCACAGGTTCAGCGGTAGCCTCTCTCCCCTGGGCATTTTGTTCTCACCATCTCATTTAATCCCTAAATCCTCCTGGGAGGTGGCAGTGAGAACCTGCCACCTGCCACCACTGCGCCCTCCAACAGGTACCTGTAGCCTCCCTGGGGAAGCCACATGCCTGGGAGAGTTGTGATAGGAGAAGCATCTTTGAATCCTCCATGACATTCTTGGCATTGCTTTGCTGGGGGAGAAGTCCCCTGGAATGCAGAGACTTGCTTCCCTGAGTTAGGCTGAGCTGAGAATGTTAATAAGAGGCTTCCCAGAGCTTTTCCATCAGACACTTTCATCTTATTCCAGGCGCGCAGAATCAGAACTGGGTGTGGGGGTGGGGCGGCACGAATCCAGCAGTAAACATTATTGTCCTTATTCTGTGGATGGAGGAAATTGAAGCCAGATGCAGCCCAAGCAAAACCTCACTGCCAGTCCGACAGGATCCAAACCCAGCTCCATCAGACTCCAGAATGCATTCTGCTTCTTGGTGTAGCTTGATCAAGCTAGACATGGTCTCCATCCTCAGATGGCTTCAAACCAGCTGCATCTGCATTTAAATCTGTTGTTAAATGGGGTGTTGCGTCTCCTGGCTGCATCTTGATGTATCCCTTTGGGATGGGGAGGAGGATTCCCCAACATTGCTCACAGCTGAAGCTTGGCTGTCTCTACAGAGAGCCCTGGCTGATGAAATAGTCTTTTCTAAAAGCAGGCTCCTCCGTGTGCCTGGCTTCTGGGTGTCTTGACTCCCTCTTGTATCCTTAGCTGGCCCGGCCAGACCTGTGCTTCTGCTGTTCTTTATGACAGGGAATGTATGCTCCCATCCCTCCTCCCTTTCGTACTCCCACCCACCGCATCCACCAACCCCTGCCTCAGGAAGCCAGCTTGCACTGATCACATCTGGTTCCAGCTGCTCAGGATCCACGTGGGACCCAGTCAGCACTTCCCTGGGCTGGCATACATGGTCTCTGTTCCTCGTATCCCTGCCATGTCTCCATAGCTAGTTTTATAGTCCCTAAGATGCACAGCAGAGCGTTTGGCACATAAGTGGCATTCGCTTTGTCCCTGGTAATTCCCAGGAGTTTCTGCCCTGTTTCCCATCTGCCTCTTTCCAACCAGCCTTCAGGAGTCCCTGCTGACTGTGTGGACACTACCCTGCTGTGGGCACATGGAGGGTCAGGAGAGGCAGGGCATGGTCCCTGGCCACATCTCCCTGGGGGCCTGGAGGCAGCTGTGGATGCAGTGTGCACACTGTCTGTTTGCTAATGTGCTCCCATGATGCCTTGCACACCCTGTGATTGTGGGATGGCCATGGATTATGACATGTAAGGGAGAAGGTGAGCCTTTCCCCCATATCTTAGAATTTGAAAGGAGAAAAGATAAGTGGGGCTATTCTCATTTGGAAAAATAAATCTCACCACAGGCAACATTCATCCACACGCCCTTGGAGCCCAACAGCTGTCTCTCATTTGTTGGCAAATGTTCCCGGTGATGAATGTCCTCCATCCACGCTCACAGCCGTCCCTAAATGGAGGCTTTGGACAAGTGTAGAGGGAACAATGGCCCTTCTCAGAGAGCCCTCAGCAGACACTCCCAATGAAGTTGGTTCATCACTTGGAGCTAGGTCAAGACCACAGACAAGATGCCATTGATTCAGCAAAGGAAGCCTCCAAACAGTGGTGGAGCTTGGGAGGCTGGAGGCAGCAAGAAAGAGAGAGAAGGATGGGATTCATGGCTGCTGAGAAAGGCCCCACATCATTGTGAAGGAGTCCACTTCTCCAGTACTGCCTTATAGAAGGTCCTAAAGGAAATCAACGCTGAATATTCATTGGAAGAACTGATGCTGAAGCTCCAATACTTCGTCCACTTGATGCGAATAGCTGACTCATTTGAGGAGACCCTGATCCTGGTTCCTTGCCAGAATCTGTCTACTTCATTGCTCCTGTAGCCAGATCAGAAGGGATGATGGAGAAGGAGAAGGTGGGGAAGAGAGTTAGGTGAAACCAGTGAGGACTTCTGGCCTTGGGGCTGGGAGTGGGTGTATCAGCACTGCCAGCCTCAGGCTGGGTGTCCACAGGACCCCCTTCCACCAAGTTCTGCCTCCAGTCTCCCCTCTGCACTTGAATCTCCGCTGACTTTCCAGAACAAAGATAAAAGATCAGCATTCCAAGCCAGAGATAAAAGGGCCCAACTAGGCAAACTCAGTCTTTCTTTCCCTTTTTGTTATTTTCATTTTTTTCTGATGAAGTTACTTTAAAATAGTGTAAACAGCAGCTACATTTTTCAAACTGTTATTTCACTCTGTAAGGAGTTCATGTAATTTTATGTCTGTTTTTTTTGTGGCAAAAGTCATACATGTTTATTATCAAATATGCGTATGTAGCAGAAATTTATAATCTGAAAATCCCTAGAATTCCACCCTCAATGATATTATCTGTCAAGGATATATTTAGCCAAAAGTTTTCTTCCTCTCTGCAGTAATCCTAACTGTCGCTTTCTTCCCTCTTTCTTTCCTTCCCTCCACTCTTACCCTCTCTCACTTCCCCTTGGCCCTGTCCTTTTTTCTCTCCTTCTTTTCAGCCCCTGTGGTTTGGTTTTGTTTTGTTTTGTTTTTCGGCTGCACCCGCTTTTAGTTGCAGCATGAAGAATCTTTGTTGTGTCATGTGAGATCTTCAGTTGTAGCATGTGGGATCTAGTTCCCTGATCAGGGGATCAAACCCAGGTCCTCTGCATTGGGAGTGTGGAGTCTTAACCACTGGACCACCAGGGAAGTCCCCCACCACCACCCCCACCCACACAGTATCATTTTAAAAAGCAAAAGGGTAGAGTAAAAAGTAAACCTCCCTCTTATTCCTGTTTACTCACGTTCCCTTACTGGAAGCAAGCACTGCTTCAGTTTTATATATCCTTCAAAAAAATAAGAGTGCATATAGAAGCAGCTACGTAGGTATATGGGCTTCCCTGGTAGCTCAGCTGTTAAAGAAGCTGCAATGCAGGAGACCCCGGTTCGATTCCTGGGTTGGGAAGTTCCCCTGGAGAAGAGATAGGCTACCCATACCAGTAACCTTGGGCTTCCCTGGTGGTTCAGACAGTCAAGAATCTACCTGTGATGCAGGAGACCTTGTTTCAATCCCTGGGTGGGGGAGATCTCCTGGAGAAGGAAATGGCAACCCTCTCCAGTATTCTTGCCTGGAGAATTCCATAGACAGAGGAGCCTGGTGGGCTACAGTCCATGGGGTCGCGAAGAGTCGAATACTACTGAGCGACTAACACACACATGTAAGTATAATGTCCCCATTTCCTGCAAATGCGGCATACCCACTGTTCACATTCTCATTTAAGTTAAGGGTGTTTCTTGGAGTTCTTTCCTGACAGATCTGCTGATTTCTTTCTAACACTGCTGTGTGTTTCCTTTATATGGAGACAGCATAATTTATCATTCTTGAGCATTTAAGTTTTTTCCCAATCTTTTGCTCTAACAAACAGTGTCACCATGAATTTCCTTGCGTGCAGATCATTTCACATACATCAAGGATCTCATCTCAGGTTGAAATCTCAGAAGCAGAATTGCTGGGTCGAAGGATATATGCATTTACAGTTTGACTAGATAAATACCCTCTTGGGAAGTTGTATCCTTTTTATGCTCATCAGCAAAGTGTCAGAGTGTCTGTTTTCTTACACCCTCATCAGCATGATATATTATTACACTTTTTTACCTTTGCCTATCAGAGTGGCCAAAGCTCGCTCTCTCTGGTATATCTCTCTTTTTATAAGGAAAGTTGAGCATCCCTTTGTATGTTTACAAGCCATTCGCTTGTGTGTGAGTGTGCTGATTTCTCTCTTGGGTTGTTGGTCATTTAAAATTCATTTTGTAGACACTTTTTATATGGTAAGGGAATTAACCCTTTAGATACGAGCTGCAAATTTGCATCCTCTTCCTCGCTGCCCTGTTACTTGTCTTTTGACTTGCTTTTATGTTTATTTTTCTAAAGTATAATTTTTCGTATGCGTGTGGTCAAATCTATCTCCTTTTACAGCTTTTGCTCATACTTAGAAAGTCTTCCCCTAGAATTCTACTTTAAAAAATATTTTTTCCTTCTTTTTCAAAACAGCCTTATCAAGATGTCATGTGCATACCATACAACTTAACATTTAAAGTATACAATTCAGTGGGTTTTTTGCATATTCATAGATATGTGCAACCATCACCACAATTTTAGAACATTTCATCATCTGATAAAAAAAAAAAATTTCCTTATGCTTAAGCTGACACCCATTTGCCTCCATTCTCTTCCTGCCGCTACCCCAGCCGTAAGTAACTACTAATCTACTTTCCTATGCTGGATTCTCACATGAATAGAATCACATAATATGTAGACTCTTGTGATTGGCTTCTTTAACTTGGCATGTTTTTAAAGTTCGAGTTGTAATATTATCAATACTTCATTCCTTTTTAAGATCAAATATTCCATTGTATGTCTATGGATAGCTGTAACGCACCTTGTTTATCTATTCATCTGTTGAGGAACATTCCACTTTTTGGCTATTATGAATAATATTGCTGTAAGTATTTATGTATCAATTTTTATGATATGCTTTTGTTTCTCTTGGGTATCTATATAGTAGTAGAACTTCTGGGTTATAAGGTAACTTTATGTTTACTCATTTGAGGAACTGCCAGACTGTTTTTCAAAGTGACTATAAACATTTTACATTTCCACCAGTTGTATTTTCTCCTAGTACTTTTGTGATCGTATTTTTTGTGTACTAAGTTTTTGTACAATTTGAAATTCTTCATAAGTTATGACAGAGATCTAAATGTCTGTTTTTCCAGATGGCTACCCTCGTGTGTGAACAGTGTTTTTCACTTATCTCTTTTTTTCCCCGCAATGTCCATAGCCCACCAGGCTCCTCTGTCCAAGGGATTCTCCAGGCAAGAATACTGCAGTGGGTTGCCATGCCCTTCTCCAGGGGATCGTCTCGACCCAGGGATCAAATGTGCATCTCTTATGTCTCCTGCATTGGCAGGCGGGTTCTTTACCACTAGCGCTACCTGAGAAGCCCCAGAGTACACAGAATGCTGCTGCTGCTGCTAAGTCGTTTCAGTTGTGTCCAACTCTGTGTGACCCCATAGACGGCAGCCCACCAGGCTCCCCGTCCCTGGGATTCTCCAGGCAAGAACTATACAGTGATTTAGTTGATGATAAAGACATTGAGGGTTTCCCAGGTGGCGCTAGTGGTAAAGAACCTGCCTGCCAATGCAGGAGACATAAAAGATGAGGGTTCGATCCCTGAGTCGAGAAGATCCCCTGGAGAAGGGCATGGCAACCCACTGCAGTATTCTTGCCTGGAGAATCCCATGGACAGAGGAGCCTGGTGGGCTACAGTCCATAGGGTCGCACAGAGTCAGACACGACTGAAGTGACTTAGCACACACACATTCTCTGCATGCTAGTCTTTTCAGTTGATCTGTTTGTCCATTCACATGTCATTGCCACACTGCTTTAGCTTTGTGACATATTCCTTTAGTCTTAATTTTTTAAAAGACCCACTCATCACAGGCATTTATTAAACCCTGATCTATATGCAGTACAGAGTTAGAGGTTGTACAAATCCAACATTGTTCCTGCCAACAAGAAGCTTGTAGGAAATAAGAGTTCTCATTGCCATGCCTCTAACAAATGTTGTTAGGTGAATTACCTTATTTGACTTTATAATTCTGTGAGGGTAGATAGAGCTTTGCATTCCCATTAGAGACATGAGGAAATCAAGGCTTTGGGACAGACAGTGTCTGTGTGTGTGTGTGTGCTCAGTCGTGTCCCACTCTTTGTGACCCCATGGGGATGGAAGCTCATCAGGCTCCTCTGTTCATGGAATTTTCCAGGCAGAAATACCAGAGTGGGTTTCCATTTCCTACCCCAGGGGATCTTTCTGACCTGGGGATTGAACCCAGGAACATACGGGATTGTCTTCAAAAAGTTCTGGGTCAGGTGCTCTTGGGTGCTTTTTCAATGGAGAGGCATTCCAGGGTGTGGGTGTGAATTCACTCAGGGTCTTCCCTGGGGCCAGTGTCTGCTTTCTCATCATGGAATGACCAGGATAAATGAGCCTTCATAGCAGAGCTCCCACACTTTGGAATGCAAGCCTCTTGGATGTAAAACCCTATCATTCCTCAATACTAAATTGACATTGAGACTCCAGACAGTAGGGAAATAAGGTTGGATGTTAGCTACATTCTCTCCCCCAGATTGTGTGACTCAAGATCCCTGCCAGGCATAGAGTTTTTGTTTTGTTTTCTCCCCCCTTGCAAAAAGATAGCAGAGTGTTTGCCATATAAAACATACAAGCCCCATAAAGTCCCAACCAATGAAATCATCTCTTCCCAGGCAGACTCACTGTCCTGACCTTGGCTGATTTCCACTCTCTGGGGAATTGTAAGGCAAGGGAACTGATTTACTCAAGGAAAAGACCTACTTAACTTTCACTTCCTCAGACTTCATCAAACACTCGGGGTTCGGAGGGTTATGGGATTATGAGAGGACCATGTGACCACCCTGGAAGCATTCACTTGTAGGAATGTGGGGTAAACCCATGGAGAACAAATCTCAGGAGGATTTTGTCTGGAAGTGGCAATAAAAATGCAATCCAAGTTGCCTCAATATTTCAGAACTTCCACTAAAGGAAAAAATGTCTGTCTGTCTCTCCCTCCATCTTCCTAACATCCCCTAAAGACCTTTGTTTTATGGGAAAACTCTTCCAAAGTTTTAACAGTTGCGCTGGGTGGTGGGTGACTTGTCCTTTGCTTTTTATCATGGGAAAAGAAGATATTTAGGCTGGGTCAGGCTGACCTGGATTTGAGGATGCTGGCTGTGCTGACTTTGCGTCAGACATCACCATGGCAGAGGAGCTGGTGTGGGTGATGTGTGTATTTCTGGGTAGTTCATGTCGCTGCTTTTCCATCTGGTGCATGTCTTGGTCCAGGCCATGCCAGGGGCAGGTGCTTCTTCAGGGTTGGTGGGTCTGGGGCTTACTGGCCCTGACCCCCCTTAGTGATGAGTTCTTGGTCTTCCATGGTGGCTAGAACATCCCTGCAGGCCTGGAATGTTCCTCCATGGGTTTTCTCAGGGAACTTCTTAGACTGTGGATCTTGGGAAATGGGGAAGTGGGAGTCATTACTTCTCTCCCAGACCCTTAGCTTTGGTTTTGGGGGGTGGGGCTTAATTTAATTTCAGGCATCATTTTAGAAGCGGAGGTCTCTGACAGTCTGGAAGGTGGTACATTTGCAGGGAAAGCAAAATAACACTGCTTTATGGAGAAAGACTCTGAAATTGCCAACATTGGCTAGATTATAGAAACAGCAAGGGAATTTCAGAAAAACATCTCTCTCTGTTTCATCGACTATGCTGAAGGCTTTGACTGTGTAGATCATGACAAGCTGTAGAAAGCTCTTAGAGAGATGGGAATACCAGACCATCTTACCTGTCACCTGAGAAACCTGTATGCGGGTCAAGAAGCAACAGTTAGAACCCTGTATGGAACAACTGATTGGTTCAAGATCAAGAAAGGAGTATGACAGGGCTGTCTGCTGTCACCCTGTTTGTTTAACCTTTACGCTGAGCACATCATGAGAAATGCTGAGCTGGATGAGTTACGAGCCAGAATCAAAATAGGTGGGAGAAATATCAAAACCCTCAGTTATGCAGATGATACTTCTCTAATAGCAGAAAGTGAAGAGGAACTAAAGAGCCTCTTGATGAGGATGGAGGAGAGTGAAAGAGCTGACTTGAGACTAAATATTAAAAAAACTAACATCATGGCATCCGACCCCATTACTGCATGGCAAATAGAAGGGGGAAAGGTGGAAGTAGTAACAGATTTCCTCTTCTTGGGCTCCAAAATCACTGCAGATGGTGACTGCAGCCATGAAATCTGAACATGATTGCTTCTTGGCAGGAAAGCGATGACAAACCTAGACAGTGTGTTGCAAGCAGACACATTACTCTGCCGACAAAGGTCCATATAGTCAAGGCTATGGTCTTCCCATTGGTCACATATGGTTGTGAGAGCTGGATAGTAAAGAAGGCAGAACACCAAAGAATTGATTCCTTCGAACTATGGTGCTAGAGAAGACTCCTAAAAGTCCCTTGGATAGCAAGGACATCAAACCAGTCAATCTTAAGGGATATCAACCCTGAATACTCACTGGAAGGACTGATGCTGAAACTCCAGTATTTTGGTCATCTGATGCAAACAGAAAACTCATTGGAAAAGTCCCTGATGCTGGGAAAGATCAAGGGCAGAAGGAGAAGAGGACATCAGCGGATGAGATGGCTGGATGGCATCACCAATGCAATGAACTTGGGCAAACTTCGGAAAATGGTGAGGGACAGGGAGGCCTGGTGTGCTGCAGTCCATAGGGTTGCAAAGAGTCAGACACAACTGGGTGACTGAATGACAAAAAATGGAGAAAGACTTTACTTTTCTCATGTAGAAATTGTAGTTCCTTGTATTAGAAGATATTCATTTAGATTTTAAATCTCCTGGCCTCTAGGGATAATGAAGACAGTGGCAGCACTTTTAATATCTGTTCATAGAAAGCTTCTCAGTTTGCCCTGGAAAGGGCTATGATTTTAGTATGTGTTCCCACCTTTTCTGTGTGTTGTGTTCCCACTTTTTCTGTGGGCTTCCCTAGTAGCTCAGCTGGTAAAGAGTCTGCGTGCAATGCAGGAGATCCTGGTTCCATTCCTGGGTCAGGAAGATCCACTGGAGAAGGGATAGCCTACCCACTCCAGTGTTCTTGGGCTTCCCTTGTGGCTCAGCTGGTAAAGAATTCACCTGCAATGCAGGAGACCTAGGTTCGATCCCTGGGTTGGGAAGATCCCCTGGAGAAGGGAAAGGCTACCCCACTCCTAGTATTCTGGCCTGGAGAATTCCATGGACTGTATAGTCCATGGGATCACAGAGAGTCAGGTACAACTGAGCGACTTTCACATCCCTCCTTTTCCTTGTTCCATCCAGGTGTCTACGAGGTTATGAACTGGTGAGGATTAACAAAGGTACAAGCTTCAGTAGTATGAAATGCTTTTGCACCTTACTGACTGAAAATTTGAGTCCGTTTCTGTGTCAATACAAAGCTAGTGCTTATTTTAGAAACATGTTTAGCATTCAAATAAGAAAGAATCATAAGCAACTTGCCTTGTGAATTCCATGAATAAAGGAAAGAAGAATTCTCTTTCATGTTCTTTGCCAACAGGGCAATCCCCTAGCGGGTGGGGGGACACCTGGTGACTTGTATCCTCATTCTAAAGTCCCTTTCCCTTCACTCAAGCTCTGTTTCTGCTGTGACAGCCTCCTTGCCTGAGACGGTTCTGGCAAATAGGTTCACAGCACGTGGAGGTGTGGCACCAGCAAAGACCCAGAAGAATCATGGGTTAGTTTCTTGGGAAGCAACTGCTGAGAAATGTTGCAGAAAACACAAATGAGCCCTCACAGACACCCCCAGACACAGGGAGGACTTGCAGTGTCCCCTCGAAATGGAGCCCACCTGTGTGATGCTCAGTCCCTAAGCCTCTCAGGCCAATGAATACTCCTTTCTCTGTGCTCCCCTCACTATTGGCTCATCACCATCTTGCTGAATTGAAATGAAGGCTTTTGAGGGTAGAAATGCCTTATTCTTAAGAATAGAAATGCCTTAAAATCTTACTCTTTTTTTTTTTTTTTTGTATCTCAGTTCAGTTCAATCTCTCAGTCGTGTCTGACTCTTTGCGACCCCATGGACTGCAGCACGCCAGGCTTCCCTGTCCAACATCAACTCCCAGAGCTTACTCAAACTCATGTCCATCGAGTCAGTGATGCCATCCAACCATCTCATCCTCTGTCATTCCCTTTTCCTCCCACCTTTAATCTTTCCCAGCATCAGGGTCTTTTTTAGTGAGTCAGTTCTTCACATCAGGTGGCCAAAGTATTGGAGTTTCAACTTTAGCATCAGTCCTTCCAGTGAATATTCAGGGCTGATTCTTTTAGGACTGACTGGTTGGGATCTCCTTGCAGTCCAAAGGACTCTCAAGAGTCTTCTCCAACACCACAGTTTAAAAGCATCAATTCTTCGGCGCTCAGCTTTCTTTATAGTCCAACTCTCACATCCATACATGACCACTGGAAAAACCATAGCCTTGACTAGATGGACCTTTGTTGACAAAGTGATGTCTCTGCTTTTTAATATGCTGTCTAGGTTGGTCATAACTTTCCTTCCAAGGAGGAAGCATCTTTTAATTTCATGGCTGCAGTCACCATCTGCAGTGATTTTGGAGCCCCCCAAAATAAAGTCTGACACTGTTTCCACTGTTTCCCCATCAATTTGCCATGAAGTGATGGGACCAGTGCCATGATCTTAGTTTTCTGAATGTTGAGCTTTAAGCCAACTTTTTCACTCTCCTCTTTCACTTTCATCAAGAGGCCCTTTAGTTCTTCTTCACTTTCTGCCATAAGGGTGGTGTCATCTGCATATAGTCTCTGCTTTTTAATATGCTGTCTAGATTGGTCATAACTTTCCTTCCAAGTATCATCTGCATATCTGAGGTTATTGGTATTTCTCCCGGCAATCTTCATTCCAGCTTGTGTTTCCTCCAGCCTGACATTTTGCTTGATGTACTCTGCATATAAATTATATAATCTGGGTGACAGTATACAGACTTGACATAGTCCTTTCCCGATTTGGGACCAGTCTGTTCCATGTCCAGTTCTAACTGTTTCTTCTTGACCTGTATACAGATTTCTCAGGAGGAAGGTCAGGTGGTCTGGTGTTCCCGTCTCTTTAAGAATTTTCCACAGTTTGTTGTGATCCACATAGTCAAAAGGTTTGGCATAGTCAATAAAGCAGAAGTAGATTTTTTTTCTGGAACTCTCTTGCTTTTTCGATGATTAGAGGAGTATAGGAGCTCAATAAATAATGATTGTATAATTCCATCATCACACTGGGGAAAACTCATAACCATTCTATTCCATTAACTGCTATTTTGCCAAGATCTTGGTTCTATAGACAGCACTGACCATGGATGGAAAAGGGGTACTCCTTAATGAATACACGTTGTATATGATACAATGTCTATGATACAGCAGATGGTCCACAAGTGTTCATGTCCTGCACATGAGCACAGTAATGGCTTCTTTTCAAGAAGCACAGAATTGTCCTTGATTGGACTCCAGTCACCTAGTTTACAGATCATGCTTTGTGCCACCTTTGATCCTAACATTGAGACTGGCTTCTCTGAAGAGTCGTGAAAAAGGAACATCTCTGCTGGGCTTTTCAATAATCTGGTAAAATATTCCATGTACTGAACTTGAGTGATAACTCTTTGTGTGCAAGTCAAGGTGAAGTTTATGACATCTCACATTTGGTTGTTCAGAGGTGCACTTTGACTTGGGAAGCCAGGGGCAGGAGGGAAGGGGTAAGTGTGAATTAGCAAGCTGTGGGCCAAAGGCAACGTTTTCTCTGTATATTATGACCTTGACTTGTATAATATCGTTGGTGATACTTGAAGGCACCCAGCAGAGTGCCCTTTTCTCCTGCATCAGAAAGGCAGGTGAAGGCTATGCCAGGCCCATTCCCCTGGACTTTCCCCATCATCTCCTTTCCGCTCCTCCTGGCTCAAGGCTCTGTGGGTGGTGACTTCTAGGGAGGCCCAGAAGCTCCAGTGATTTCTCAGGCTCTGGCTGATTCTGCCTGGGTGGTCTTTTATTCTTCCCATGTTTCTCTATTTTTACATCTTCAGTATTTCTATCCCTTGGATAGGGTTGAAGTCATTATGTGTGGTTTTAATTGAGTGTCGACAGTACTGGATATAACACATTCAACAACTGCTTTATCAGGGCTTGAATTTGGAGCGTCATTTCAGTCCCTGTGACTGTTTCGGAGTGATCTTCCTTGTGGGTTTTGAGTTCAGCAATTGCCATGATCCTCTTTCAAAAGGAGCAATGATTGTAGAGGTTCCTCAGTTCTGAGTAAAGGAACCTGAATACTCTCTCCCCATTAGGAGAAAATGCATTTATAGTGAATGAATACTGACTACTGTATGCTCAGTCGTGTCCAACTCTTTGCAACCCCCTGTGCTATAGCCTGCCAAGCTCCTCTGTCCATGGATTTTCCCAGGCAAGAATACTGGAGTGGGTTGCTGTTTCCTACTCCAGGGGATCTTTCCAACCCAGGGATCGAACCCTCATCTCTTGTGCCTCCTACGTTGGCAGGCCAGTCATGTGCTACCATAGCAGCGGTGTTGGTGTCAGAGTTTAGTTCTATTATTTAGCTGTTATGTTTTCCTTCTCTTCTCTTATTTAGAAGTCCTTACATGTAGCTAACATTTCATACTTGTCTGTATTGCACTCACCGCCCCTACCCCACCTCCGTATATGTGGGCTTATGTCACAAGTTAGAGTGCTTATAAATAAACACGACCCTTCCCCTGGCAGATCTCACAGTCTCTCAAACAAGTTTTAATGTGTGTGGTTCCTTTAAGAGGCTGACTTTTGTAGGGGAGGGATAGAAGGGAACAGTATAATTGACCATATAATATTTTGTTGTCCCAAATCCAGTTTCAAACGTTTAATATTTGTTCCCAATTAGACGCTCATGGAACTAAAATAAGAAATCAGAAAATTGAAGTCCTCTTCCTTTTTGTACTGGCCAGTGGCCTTCAAGCTAAGAAAGGTTTTTACAGATGGGCATTTGCAATCAATTTGGTGAAAGGAAACTTACTCTGAGCCCCCAGTGAGCACCATATCCCCCACCCATAAAAAGATTTTCACTCGTGTTAGACCAGTATTATAAAACAGTTACTCAATTATTGTATTTTGAATTTTGTCAATAAGAAATTTGTACTTTCTCTTGTTATAGTAGTACCTACATAATATCCTTGATTTTTACCTAGCGATATGCTGTAGAATGAAGGGACCAGAAAACTTTTCTGTAAAAGGCAGATAGTAAATATTACAGGATTTGTAGCTGTATGGTCTGTGCAGCAGTGACTCAACTCTGCCACTGTGGTGTGAAAGCAGCCACAGACTGTAAACAGATGGGCGTGGCTGTATTCTAACAAAACTTTATTTATGGTCACTGAAATTTGAATTTTGTATGATTTTCAGGTGTCACAAAATCATCTTCTTTGAATATTCTTTCAACCACTGAAAAATGTAAAATACTTTCTTAGCATGAAGGCCGTACAGAAACAGGGGTGAGCTCAGTCCAGCCCGTGGGTCACCGTTTGCTGACCCCAGTCCTAGAGGATCTGGAGAGGAGGCAGTAACCCCCTAATGCCTCAGTGACTAGGTCAGCTCACTAACAAAGCTGAAATAATACCAGACCAGGTAGCATCTGGCCTGGTGACAAACTCCCTTCCCACCACTGTCGTGGGGCACGCCTGTTCCCATGGGCCACTCCTTGGCTGGGAGGGATGGAATATCCAGCACCATCATCCCACAAACCTAGTTCTCTAAAATCTGTCTAGGAAACAGTTTCTTCAGAATGCAACATCAGCCCTGGGCCCCTTCCAGCTCCTAGTTGGAAGGTCTTTCCAAGGATGGAGAAATTGAAACAGCTGCAGGATTTTTTTTTTTCCTTCTAGAATCATCCAGCGAGGGGGTGAGTTCAGGACTCTGGCAGCTCCTGTGTAAGTGCTGAGCAGCGAAAGACAAATCTGGGAACGAATCTGGAGCAAACCCTACTACTCCCCAACCAGCAAGACGGGCCTCACAGAGCCAAGGCTTGCAGCGCCGGCCTTTATGTCAAGGCCAAGGCTGGGGAAGGGGAGACTCTCAGAGAGTTTTCCAGGACACACTGGGTTCTCCGTCCCTCAGCTGGGTGTCTGTGAAGACCCTTCTGGGGCAGCTGCACGTCTGCAGCTCCCCATGTGAGACCTGTCCTCATGGGCAGGCCTGGTGCCCCGGGCAGGATGGTTCCGTGCCAGAGGGTTGGCCGGCTGTAATGTTTGTTTCACGGAGAGAGTTTCCAGAAACACTTTTTCCCTTTCTGCTTGAATGACCAAGTTTCAGAAAAATCCAATGATAATGTGCAGGCGTTTCAAATTTGTGACTTGAGCTAGGATGTTTGGGGTCACGTTGCCTAGGAGATATAAGGGGTGGGCATGTTAAGGTCTATGAAATAACCAGCAAAATGTCCTCCCCGGCCCAAAATGCTGAAGCCACAGCCTGAGGAGTGGGAGAGGATTTGGCATGTAGAGTTTGTGAGATGGTTTGAATCAACGGAACTGGTGTTTCTCTTTGACACTAGACAGAAGCCCTCCAAGGGCAGGCCTCCTACCCTCTGAGATACAGGCGGGTGTGATCTCGGGGTCCCAGTCAATCTCCTATCCACTGTGGACCCAGGTCTGGCTGATTTTACAAGCAGAGAAGGGCAAAATTATCTTGCTGTTTGGCCTTGGGAGAAGGGTGGCGGTGGGGGGTGTGTGTGTGTGTGTGTGCGCGTGCACGCTCGCATTGACAGGTAACCATGGTAACGAAGGCTTGGGGACTTCCAAGACTAAGAGCAGGGTATGGAGGCAGAGCTCTCGGGCTCTGGCCTTTGTCTTCCAAGTTTCTGTCCTCTCTGTTGGCCACCACGTGTATGTCCTAGAATTTCATCATTCGGGGCAACCAGGGGTATTTTGAAGTATTAGCGTTGAAAGGTTTAAAAAAAGAGGGGCAGGAAGAGTTAATGACATTTTCCTCCTTACTGTGCATTTCCTGCAGTTCAGGTTTGCAAAATAATAACTAGAATTTTATAAGCAAAGAGATTATATTTTAAACATACGTTGCATCTGTTCAGCGGAGTACATGCAGCTGTTCAAAAGAACAAGGCACATCCGTGTGCCCAAAGTGGATCTCCAAGGGGCCTTGACAAGTGAAACTAGCAAGGTTCAGAATGCCATCAATAGTCTAAGCTTACTAGTATAAAAGAGCTTTCCCTGTATTTTTTTAATGTTATGTTTTTTATATAGACTAGTATGCATCAGAAGTCTCTGGTAAGACACATAGTCCTTTGATAGTAGTTTCCAGCGAAGGGGCTAGTGTTGGGGGTTCTGAGTTGGGAGGGAAGCTTTTCATCGTCTGCGTTTGTGCTGCTGTTTGATATGAATAAATAAATAAACAAATGAGTATATTTTTACCATGTGCCTGCATACATTCCATTTTTCCAGTAAAAATTTAATAAAAATAGAAGAAAGTACACAAAAGAAGTCATTGAGAAGGTATTTGGCATCATGGAAGCTTCCGGAGCTGGTCACCCTCAGCCTGCTCTGGACACTGAGATATGGAGAAAAAAGCAAAAGAAAATACTGGGTTATTTCACTCATGGCAAGCCCTGCCCCTCTCACCCCACCCAGCCCCATGCAGCTTCCCTTATCTGAGCCATAAATCCTGGGCCAAACAATGGCAAGACAGTCCAGCGCTGGACTTGGTGTTTACAGAGGGAAAATCTGGGAACCTGTTGGCATGAATCATGGTGCCTGGGGCTTCTGGGCTGGAAGGGAGGGCTTCCAAGGTGGCTCTGGGCCTGCCCAGGTGACTGCCCAGGGACCAAGGAGAAAGACCAGTGATCATTCTCAGGGTTAAACTCTCCAACTGTCCTGAGATTCTCCACAAAACCATTCTTAACAGCATCCCTTTCCAAGTCCAAGGAGAAGCTTCGATTTGGAACAAATTACTCAGGAATTTTGCTTGTTTCATCCAAGTTTAGGAAAAGAGACCTTTGTTGCTGTTGTCTCTACAGGATGTGACTTGCTGGGGAGAAGTTAATGGAGTGATTCTCGTGGGGAGAGGCCGTTCAATACAGTAGAACTCATCCATATTACCCACACACAGGAATCCTATTTAATTCGCTAGGTTTATGAGCTGTATAGTGGCTTTTTTTATCCCCCCCCCCCCCCCAAGAAGGATAAGCTTCCCTCTGCTCTTGGGCTGTTTAAAAAAAAAAAAAATATGGCATAAACACAGGGAATTTTCCATGGCCCAGATTCTGACCTTGGTAAATCATCTTTTTTTTGGACCGATGAGGGGTCTTGCGCTGCCGGTCTGCTTTCTTCAGAATCAGCATTTACAGCTGCCCACACCAGAAGCCTTTAATTTTATGATCTGCCTGCTCCCAGCTGAGCTGACTTTCTTCCCAAGATGGCGGCCAAGGCCCTGCATCTTCTTCCCGACTCTCCTTCCTCAGCGCAACCCCACCTGGCTTTCTCCTTTGAGGACTGAGCGTGTCGACAAGGCGGACCGAGAAAAGTTTTCAGCGTTATTTTAGCGGCTCTGCCCAGTGGCAGGTGGGGAGAGATGAGAGGGAAGGGCTGAGCCCCACACTTGGCCTTCACCAACCAATCTCCTCGCTGTCGACCCTGTGGGAGGCCCCGCAGACACCAGCCTGCCGGAGTGAGTTAACTTGAAGCATTCCTGCGGCCCCCAGATATATCTCACGGTCATGGGAAATGTAGAGGTTAGTTTATTGTTGCCTGACTGCTGCCTGGGTCTTGTTGGCTAGAGAAGGCCCTTTGGAGGAAGCAGGATTTGCACTGGGCTTTAACAGATGGAAAGGATTTATGGTGGTGGGGGTGGGGGGAATTCAGATAAAAGGAAATATTGCAAATAAAAGTTTAGGAATGGGAAGAGAGCCACACCGTGGGTGCTTTTGACAAACTGGGCGACTTCCAACGGTTAAGATATAGAAGGGGACCTAGGTCTCTTCCCCCACAGTTTCAGTCCCTGCTGCTGTGTAAAGATGAAGCCAAGCATCAGACTAAACTCAGCTGCACCCCAAATATCCGTGAGCCAAAAGATACAATAAGAGCCTTAATCTGTTCTACAGGCCTGATGAAGCCCCCGCTTTCTGGTGTTCACTGGTTCTTCCCACCAGGCACTTCGCTGAAGGCAGTTTCGAGAAAATGCTCGTGGGAGAATTAGGTGCCCTAGTGGTCCATCCAGTAGTGAGCGAATCTCAGACCCGATTCATGTGAGAGTGGAGGCTCTGAAACAGAATTTCTAGCTACTCTATTTGTGGGAGCACCACTCATGTCAAGCAGTGAAACAGTTTCAGCATCCTTGGGGTCTTTCAGCTAACCAAAACCTCTGGTGTGTATAATCTGTTTAGGGTACTTTAAACATGAGCCCCTCCCACCCTGGAGTGTGGATTTAGGCTAACTTACTTGCACACACATATATTGTACTGTTCAAAGAAGAGTGTGAAAGTGGATTCTAGGCAGTATTATAGGACCCTCGGATATCTGAGAACAGCTATATTTGGAGTTTGGATAAAACCTGAGAGACCCACCCCTCTGATTATCTATTAGTGGTGTGGAAACTATGGGTCAGGAAGGTTGATCAGCTTGCCTGAGGTCACCCTGCTTGGTGGTGCTGAAAGAGGACAGGGTATCTCAGTTCTTCCCATTATGACCTTCTGCATCCTGCATCTGGGCAAGAGTTGCCAAAATGAGTAAGAAATAGTCATGTTCATTTGTTGGGTATGATCACTGTTTTTTTTTTAAATTTTTATTTTATATTGGAGTGTAGTGGAACAATGTCATGTTTCAGGTGTACAGCAAAGTAATTCAGTTGTACATGTACATGCATCTATTCTTTTCCAAATTCTTTTCCCATTTAGGTTATTATAAAGTGTTGAACAGAGTTCCCTATGCTATACAGTAGGTCCTTGTTGGTTATTTATTTTAAATATAGTAGTGTGTACACATCAATCCCAAATCCTAGTCTGTCCTTCCCCTTCCCCACTGGTAACCATAAGTTCATTCTCTAAGTCAGTGAGTCTTTTTCTTTTTTGTATGTGAGTTCATTTGTATCACTTTTTAAAGATTATGCATGTAAGTGACATCATATAATATCTTTTTCTTACTTAGTAGGATAATCTCCAAGTCCATCCATGTTGATGCATATGATATTATCTCATTCTTTTTAATAGCTGAGTAATATTCCATTGCATATATGTATCATATCTTTTTTATTCATTCATCTGTATGATCATTGGTGTTGAATGTAAAAAGATTTTACCTGACAGAGACATGTTGGGGTATTTATGCATATTGCAGAACTTAACTGTATTTTTAACAGATTTGTTTTCAATACTTCAGCAAAAATAAGTGGAACAGGAGATGAAATAAGAATGCCAAAATGCTTAGAAGTGTTGAAAAATGATGAAACTCAATCGTGGGTTCATGGGGAGTTCATTTTACTATTCCTACTTTATATATTTGAAGTTTTTCATTAAAAATAAATTTTATTTAAAATTTTCATTAAAAGTTGTTAAAAATCAGCAATAAGTTTCCACACCCAGCCAAGGAATCCACAGTCACAAGGAAGACGTGTAGTTGCCAGTCATAATCAGTTTTCATGAAAGACAGGATTTTTGTCCCTAATGTGCTGGTGCTGTACTTATTAAATAGTGGCATCCTTTTCTGAGCCATCTACCCTGTGAGGCAGGTGGAGCCTCTTAGGTCCTCCACCACTAGGGCCATGCAGCACTGGCTTGGCTCTCATCCAGTTGTGGAATCCCACTTCTGTGATTCTGGCTTCTGGTCTCTGCTCTCTGTGTGCAGCAGAGTACCTTAATGTGTTCATGTAGTTGGTTACTCCAAGAGCCATGCTGCAGCCTGGCCTGCAAGGGTGGGAAGAAGTAAGCTTTCTGTTGGTAGCAAGTGTGCATATCTTCCGGTAGGTGTGTGCATTTGCACTGACTGCTGCTAAAAAGGACACAGTTAGAAAAGGGTGAAGAGCAGTCTTTCTCCCCAGCCCCTCTGCCCGCCTCTGCCTCCTTGCCAGGGAGCCGCCAGAAAGGCTGCGGAATGACCTGAAATTAACTTGCAAGTTCAAGTAGAGCCTCCATTCCCCTCTCCCTGGCAATTAACAGTGATTTACTGGAGGTTACATTCTAGTGTGGCCTCTGGCCTTCTGTTATCAGCAGCTTCGGGGACTGGGGCTCATTATTGGTCAGTTCCTGGCTGCTCTGCAAACAAGCCTTTTCACATTTAGCTCTTGCCCACAACCACATCCTGTCCCTTTAGTACCGGACGGCACTGGGCTGCCCTGGGGTTAAATCGAGCAGGGGTGTGAGATGGAGGCGGCCGCCCTAGACAGATGGACCAAATCACCGAGTCATTTTTCCCTTGGCATTTTGGAGATGGGATGCTCCCTGAAGTTTGCTCTCCATGACACGTCTTCAGAGAACACAAAGTCAGCCTGATAGGAGTCTAAGTCCCAGAATGTCTGTCTGCAAACAGCTGATGCTGTTTTGCCCTGGCACAGACGGAGCATTTCCAGAAGGCTATTTGTCTTCTCGCCTTTTGTCAAGAAGACTCCCGTTACACAGAAGAGATGGGAAGTCACCCAAAGCTCTGTTTTCCCTTTGGCTCAGCCAGAAGGTGACGTGTGGGCTGTCCCTCCCACACATCAGGGGCCGTGTTCATGGGCGTGCAATGGCCCAGCCATCTTAGCTCAGCAGCTCAGCCCCGCCGATAAATGTTAATAGTATGAGAAAACACTGGAGGAGCCTTGATCTGTCAAAGATGAAGCATCTCTCTTATAATGCAGGACCAGGAAAAAGCCAAAGCACTGCTATGTGTCCAGATAAGAATAATTGCCTCCCCTCCTTTACCTCTTTGGACTACCTCGAAAGGCAAAGCTCATGTTTCCTATTCTTTACAACTTTAGCCTATGTTTGGGGTATATTTTCTTTCCCCCCCTTTTTGGCTTGGGTTTTGGTTTTCTGTTTCCATTTTCAGAAACCCTATAGGAAGCATACTGGGCACAAATAAGTGACCTGTTCAAAGGCAGTGATTCTTGGGACTTCCCTGCTGGTCCAGTGGCTAAGACTGCATGCTCCCAGTGCAGGAACCCTGGGTTTGATCCCTGGTCAGGAACTCGATCCCACATGCTGCAATTAAGAGTTCACATACCACAACGAACCTGGTGCAGCCAAATGAGTAAGTAAATATTCAAAAGCAGCAACAACAAAAAAATAAAGGCCATGATTCTTTCTTGCCTTCCATCCATCATCACTTTGCCCATTGGTTTTGAGGTCCCTACATAGCCCTCCCTGCTGGAAGGCTGTGTGCTTTCTCCCGACAGAATCCCGACCAGCGCTGCCTTTTCACAACCCTGCCTCAGTTGGTGTCTTTCACGAGTATCTCGGCATCTTTCCCTTTTGTTCAGAGACAGAATCTTGTTACTGGTAACTGAGACTCACAGCTCTTTTCTGTAATTAATGAATCTGCTCACTAAACAGTCATGCTGGGAACATCTTTATTGTCAGTCTAAGCCCCAAAGATATAGGTAGTTACAAATGCATGATGGGCATCTCAATGATGCTAAAGGCAAAGGTGCCCCTTAAATTGACTGTAGTAACTGGATTTGGACAGACTTGGCTGGAAAGGCCTTGTGAGGGTCATGAGCTCTGTGGGGACTGCAGTGGTGGGTGGGGACTAGTTCCTTGGAAGCTACTGGAAGTAGTTTTCTGCCTTGCATTAAGATTATGTTTCTCAAACTGGGCCCTAGATATTGTTTGTTTCTAAGCTGTCTTTGATGATGTAAATTTTCATTTTGATAATAATTTATCAAACTGTTTTAAGCCTCTTCTGGATCATCTGGATGGCTACCTGTCAGTCAGTCAGTCAGTTAAGTCATTCAGTTGTGTCTGACTCTTTGCAACCCCATAGACTGAAGCACGCCAGGCTTCCCAGTCCATCACCAACTCCAAGAGTTTACTCAAACTCATTTCCATTGAGTCGGTGATGCCATCCAACCATCTCATTCTCTGTCATCCCCTTTTCCTCCTGCCTTCAATCTTTCCCAGCATCAAGGTCTTTTTCAGTGAGTCAGTTCGTCACATCAAGTGGTCAAAGTATTGGAGTTTTAGCTTCAGCATCAGTCCTTCCAATGAATATTCAGGACTGATTTCCTTTAGGATGGACTGGTTGGATCTCCTTGCAGTCCAAGGAACTCTCAAGAGGGCTACCTATGACTAGTCTCAATTACACTTACTGTCAAGTTGGTGCCCAAGAAGGACCAAAAATACTCATATGGGGCTTCCCTGATGGTCCAATGGTTAAGACTCCATGCTTCCAGAGCAAGGGGAATGGGTTCAATCCTTGGTAGAGGAGCTAAGATTCCACATGCCTGTATGGTGTGGCAAAAAAAACAAACACAAAAACCCTCATATGAACTGGATTCCCTGGAGGGACCATAGGGTTATGCTTAGAGGGGATTCCTGAATTGTTAGCTTAGGAATGGAAGAGAACAATACACATGTCTCAACACTTCTGCACATTTTATGTCTATTACACTGTATTGTATGTTACTGTGAGTCAAACAGGGCTCAGACAAGTTAGTTGCTTTCTTTGCCAAAATGATTCCAATGATTTAATAAGTATGTATACAAAGAATGGGAAGAAGGAATTCTTGCCTATTGAGAGCTCTGGGTGTTGAAGTTGTGTTTTCAAGTCATTGGCCTTGTAAAACATGAATTGTTAGGAGTTTCTGGAGAGGACGTAGGGTTCATCAGACAACTGCTAATGCCCAGCCTCTGTCTGAGTTGTGAACTTGAGCTTGTGGCTGGAACAGAGGTGGGCCTCAAATTGCTGGTTTCCATGCACCACACCCAGCTAACTCTTGTGTGAGTCTGTTTTCATCCTCACCTCTGCTCCAAGCCATTTATGAGTTCCTATTACCAACTGGATGCTTTACCTGGGCAGCAAAGTAAACACGCCTCCACCTGGCTGGCAAGTCTCACCCCATGAGAGTCTCATCTCACTGTTCCCCTGCCAGAAGCATGTGCTCCTTCCTCATGCAGCCTCCAAAGCTCCCATCTTACCTCTCTCATCACCTTCTTGAACGCTGCCTTGGCCCCATCTCCATTTGTCCAAGCCCCTACCACCCAGCCCAGTCCAGACACCATTTTACCCTCTCGGATCACTCTCACTCTGATCACTTGTCACTCTTCTTTCCTGCCCCCTAGAATAGCAATCATGTGGACCTGGCACATTCTTGAGTTGTGGGTGGTGAGCGGATGGGTTTGTCCCCCGCTTCCAGGTTATGTGCTCTTGGGTGGGAGGCAGGTTTCAACTCAGTCCTAATGTGGCTTTGTCTCCTTCTAAGATGCCCTTCATAGCACCTGTATTTATTTGTTCACTCATGGATTCATTCGTTTGCTTACTCGTTCATGTAAAAGACTTCTATTGAGTAACTACTATGTGCCAGCCACCAAATTTGGCACTGTGAGTAAGCAGTGATCAAGACAGACGTGGAGGAGTATCCCTCATGAATCTTATAGGCTGGAGGACTGAGGGGGGAACTTAGGAAGGAGAGGCAGGTCTTAACAAGCCTTGACAGCTCAGGAGTATTATGATAGAAGGAGTCTGGAAACCCCAGAACACACTACAGAGGAGTGTCAGTTATTGGCTGTATATGACTTAGCACCCTTCTTGAACCAATGGTTTAGTACACTTAACACCCTTGGACTCTCGCTGTTAATCCTGTCTGCTCATGTGAATCAGCTGGGGAGCCTCCGGGTGCTTGGGCCCAACAAGAAAGAGTCTGACATATTTGGTCTGGGGCATAAATATTGTTAAGAAAACAAAGCTCATGGTCCAAGGGGGAGCAGAAAGACCCAAAGGCCCCCCCGCATCCTGTCCTCATATACCCCCTGAGAAGTAAGGGCTTTGTTCAGTGCTGGGGCCACAGGTGAGAGGGCTCAGAGAAGCTTGTTGGGGCTTCCATGGGCCCTGTTGTGGATACCCCCAAACGTTATGCTCGAATCCTAACCCTCAGAATTGGCCTTACTCAGAAACATGGTCTTTGCCGATGCAATTCAGTTAAGATTCAGTGGTCCTACTGTATTAGGATGGGCCCTTCTCCAATAAGGATGAAATGTCCTTATAAAGAAGAGGGTGGTTTAGGATCCAGACACACAGGGAGGATGGCAGAGACACAGGTCAGACCGATGCAGCTGCAGCCAAGGAATGCTGAGGCTTGCCAGTAACCACCAGAAGCTAAAAAGAGACAAGAAAGTGTTCTTCCCTGGGTACATCACAGGGAGCACCATCCTGTCAACACCTGATGTGGGACTTCAGCCTCCAGGGCTGGGAGAGAAGACATTCCTGTTGATTGAAATCATCATTCCGTGGTATTTTGTCATGGCAGCCTTGGAACCTAATACAGACCCTGGGGGTCATGCCCAGGGGAAGAGCAATGCCAGGCTCCCTACTTGATCTCGGTAGCAGGAGCCCAGAGGCAAACCCTCAGCAAGTGTCACAGCTGTGACTTTCTTGACTTTTTTTTTTTTATCAAGACTGCAGCCTGCACGGGAGAAAGTCGGCAAGGGAGAAGGCGACTCCTTTCTGTTAATGGACAGCGTGGCTCTCACTTAATCAGTCCCACAGCTACAACTGCTGATCATTACTACGGCTTCATCATCAAGTCAGTGGCTCTACCAGGGTTCTGGGTGGGGAAAGAGCGTGTACTCTGGGGCCCTGGCTGTCACCCCATCTGCGTCACATCAGCTGTGTGGCTTTGAGAAGTGTGGCTTGGAGACCTTTGTCTCCCCCTCTGTAAAGTGGGGTTAATAATAGATTCCACGCAGGGTTGTCGTGAGGATTAAATAAAATGTGAGCAGAACACCTTGGTAAGACAGCTGTCACATGACAGCACCGTCATTTTAGTGATTTGAAGAGAGCAGGCTGAATGGTGGAGGAAAACATCCTCTGGCTTGATCAGGGAAGCTCCCCCCAACCCCCTTGCCAACCTCAGTGTGTGGATGAACCCAGGTGGCAGGGCAAAGATCTGAGCTTGGATTTTGGTTCTATCATGAGTGACCTCTGAGACCTTAGGAAAGTTACTTTCCTCAGCGTCCTCAACTTTAAGATTGGCTAACAAAATCTATATGATGGTGGCAGATGAAATGACACAGTGTCATTAGTCAGTGTTGGCCAGGGACTCATCGGAAGGGACAGGAAGGGCCAGGACTCAGAACCAGAGCAGGGGCTCAGCCTGGTTCCTAGGCAGTGGGGCTGCTGGGGGCTCAGGGTGCTGACTCTGGAATGGGGTAGCTGTCCTGACTCTGGCCTTGCGACGTACATGCTGCAGGTTTCTCTAGGATGGGAAGCCAGTGGGCTCAAGAGAACCTTCCAAGAGCCACAAGTTGGAATCTCTGACTCTGGCATTTCTTCCGGGGTGGCCTCACCCTGACTTCCCAATTTTCCCGGTTCTCTGCTCCTGTGTCCAGCATGCTCCTGCAAGACAGCTCCCAGGGCATGAGCGGCTCAGACCCCATCACCATCAAGTGGGGAGCAGAGCCTGGCAGGGGGCATCCTGGGTGTGTTCTTCTCCCCTGGGCTCTGTGCAGCTGTCTTGTCCGCACCTGTCGGTAGCCCGCCTTCTAGAAGCCCTGGGCCCACCACCTGGTCAGCTTTTTGTGAAAGTTTACTGTTGTTTATAGCCAAAATGGAGGGCTCTATTTCGCCAGAGTGGATGTTTTAAAATTCAGAGGTTTTTACCTGCTTGATTTTAAATCTAATCAGATTCTTCTAATCTAGTGGAAAATCAGAGCTTTCCAACCAGGCTAAATCTTTGTAAACAAGTCTGTTCCTTACTGGGCTCTTTGTTTCACAAGCTGTGTATGAGTATTCTGCTCTAGTTCTATGAGTTGAAGGCTAGTATGTTAGTTACCTGTGCGTGTGTGTGTTAGTCACTCAGTCGTGTCCAACTCTGCAACCCCGTAGACTGTAGCCCACCAGGCTCTTCTGTCCATGGAATTCTCCAGGCAAGAATACTGGAGTGGGTAGCCATTCCCTTCTCCAGGGGATTTTTCCAGTCCAGGGATTGAACCCAGGTCTCCTGCACTGCAGGTGGATTCTTTACCCTCTGAATCACCTAGGATTGCAGCAACAAATGACGACAAAATAGGTGACTTAAAATGCCAGATTCTTATTCTCTCACTATTTTGGGGGACATAAATCTGAAATCAAGGTGTCAGCAGGGCCATGGCCCCTCTGATAGCCCTAAGGGAGAATTGTTTCTTGCCTTTTCTTATTCTGGGTGGGGCCTGGCATTCCTTGGCTGTGGGTACCACTGCAGTGTCTGTCCCGCCTTCACATGGCCTTCTTCCCTCTCTTTTTAAAAACTTTTTTTTGATGTGGACCATTTTTAAAGTCTTTATTGAATTTGTTATAATATTGTTTCTGTTTTATGTTTTGGTTTTTTGGCTGCCAGGGCTCTTAGCTCCCTGACCAGGGATTGAACCCTCAACCCCCACACTGGAAGGCAAAGTCTTAACCACTGGACCCGCAGGGAAGTCCAAGAGCTCCCTCTCTTTCCTTCAGTGATATCAGTCACTGACTTGGATTTAGAGTCCATCTGAAATCCAGGATAACCTTATTTTGAGATCTGTAATTACATTAGTAAAGGCCCAATTCCAAATAAAATCACTTCCATGGATACCAGGGATTAGGACTTGGATGTATCTTTCTGGGGGCTTCTATTCAACCCACTACAAGGGGTAATAATAACATTTATTGAGTAATGTTTTGTGTCTGGTGGTTTTCACATGTTACTTCACTGAATCCCCACACCAATTCTGTGAAATAGGTACACTTTCTTCCCACTTTTGTAGGTGGGAAAACTAAAGTTTGGAAAAGTTGTCAAACTAGTTGAAGTTCAAACAGCTTGTTAGTGCAGCCACTGATCTCTAGCCTAGCTCTTTCCACTAAACTGGAGTCATCCTTCGTAAGAGGGAGAGAAATGAACAACTACCATAGTAAAATGGCCATAGAAAAAACATATGGGTTTTCTGCCACTCATTCATGCATGGAGAACCACAGAAGAATATTGGGACATTAAGAATATCAGGAATTTTTTACCCTGGAATATTAGTCATAAAAAAAGAATGAAATTTTGCCACTTGCAGCAACGTGGATGGATTTGGAGGACATTGTGCTAAGTGAAATAAGTCAGATAAAGGACATACTGTATGGTATCACTCATGTGAAATCTAAAAAAGACAACAAATAGTGAATAAAACAAAAAAATTGGAGCAGATATAGAGAACAAACTAGTGGTTATCAGTGGGGACTGGGGGAAAGAGGAATAATACAGGGGTAGGGGGAAAAAGAATAGCAGGAATTTTGTAATGATGTTCATCTAAAAGTTGCTGAAAGCTAATGTAACTAGAGCAAAAGAATTTATACCAAAGGGTGTTGATGGGTACCCCAAGAGGGCCATACCCAGTTTATTTAGTCGTTGAATCTAAAGGTCTAACACATATTTGCGTGCGTGCTAAGTTGCTTCAGTTGTGGCTGACTGTGACCCTATGGACTGTAGCCCACGAGGCTCCTCTGTCCATGGGATTCTCCAGGCAAGAATACTGGAGTGGGTTGCCATGCCCTCCTCCAGGGGATCTTCCTGACCCAGGGATCGAACCCATGTCTCTAACATTGTCTCCTGCATTGCAAGCGGATTCTTTACTGCTGAGCCACCAGCAAAGCTCTTAACATGTATTAGGTGCTCCGTAAATATTTGGTGAATAAATGAACGCCTGAAGAAATGCAGCTGTGAGAAGCCTAAGGACAAGGTCTCATTGAGACAACATCCCACTATGGTATATGACCTCTTAGTTGCCAAAGTAAAGTTGAGGTTTTCCATCACTTTGCACACTCTTTGCAGCAGAGCCTCTCTGCTCAGATGTCACCTGACAGATGGGAGTGCTTTTCTTTGGGAAAAAAAAAAATTAAGTTTGTATTAAAAGTTGGATGCCAGGAGTTTGGGAATAATCTTGATTGTCTCACTGTTATTTATCAAATGGGATCAGTTGAGACATCTCAGAGCCCCAAACTTTCCCAGGCAGAAGCTTGCCCACCATTTTCTGCCAGGGTTCATTTCCTGACTCTTGGTCTCATGATTTCACAGGAATAGAATATATGCAAATGGAGAAAATTGTTGTACTGCTGTGAAATTTTGCTTGGAAAAGAAAATGCATGCTTAAAAGTTCTAAGAACTTCTGAGCCTCAGTACCCAAGAGACTGTCCAGATCTGTGCATTTTGAACCATGCTTGTTGGAATATGGGTTGGGAAAGTACCTAGGAGGTTTGAGGTTTCTGGACAATAGTGGTGAGTGTTTTAATTCCCAACCATGTGAAATTTTCCTTACTGTTTTCAAAATGTCTTTCAACTTGAATGGGATATCTCCTTAGTTTGCAAAGGCTCTGTGTATTAGGGTTCTGCAGAGAAACAGAGCCAAGAGGATCTCGCTGCCTCCCTCCCTCCATCTGTCCATTCATCCATCGGAAGAGATTTATTATAAGGAATTGGTTCCTGTGATTATAGAGGCTTGTGGCCCAGTCAAGTTGACCCCTGAAATTAACCTCACTCTTAATTTCTATGGCATATGTTCATCCTTAGCTCTAGTAAGGTGGCAGTGTCATAGATATGACCCCTTGTAATGTCCTTGGCAAAAGTATATTCAGTTGAAACAAAAGACTGTAGGAGCCAAGGCAGAAATCAAAACAGTGGCTCATAAGATAGGATGTTTTCTTAGTCTTGTAAATATCCATTGGCTTCCTTTGCTTCTTGTCCTGACTGTGTCTGTTTCTCTTTTTTTAAATGAGTGAAAGAAAAGATGGGTGAGATATGTTATTACAGTGCAGGGAGAGGTGTTTGGGTTTCTTTGACCACATCTATAGGTCTCTTGCTCGAAACCTGTTTCTAATAGGCAGAGGAAGGCTTTGATTAAAACTGTATTTGCTCGCCAAACTCTTTCCCTTTTTATTAACAGATATAACTCTCCCCCTGAACCCACTCTGACTGAGTAGACTTGCTATGCAGGGGGCAAGGCAAGTCATTAACTTCCAGGGGACTTGGATGAATACCTCCAGTAGGATTGGTCCACGGATGTTCATTAGGCCTCCTTCCCACCACTTTTCATCTCCCAGTTGCTGGGTTGACTAGTGAAAGGCATGTTTACACACATGGCTCACAAAATACATTTGAGTGGTAGACTTTTTGTTGTTGTTAGCTAACTTGATTATAAGGAATTTAGTCTTCTTAAAACCAGGAGTCATTTAAAACCCAGTGATAAAGTCAATACTGTTTGTAATTTGGCCACTAACAGATATTGCATTAGCAAAATAATCGCCATGCAAGATTTACTGGTAAACTTGTCAGGTATTTGAATAACTCAATGTCATACATCAGAAGCTTTAGTAATAGTGGTCTCAGCACCTAGTTAAATATATTTCCTGAGTGTTTTACTATTCTTTTTCCTGTGTTACTGTTCTCATGGGATATGATGTGGTCATTGGCAGCTTGAATGAAGAAGTAGGGTTGAAACAGACTAGCAGAGATCTTCTGTTTGTATATATGAATCTAGGCAATAATATTCTCTTAGATATGCCAGCTCTGCTAGGTGCTGTTTTCTTTATGACTCTTTTATTTATTTGGCTGTGCCAGGTCTTAGTTGTGGCATGTGGGATTTCAAACCCAGGGCCCCTTACTGGGAGTGCAGAGTCTTAGCCACCTGGACCACCGGGAAAGTCCCAAAGTGCTAGTTTCAAATGATTGTGAATTTCTTCTTCTTCTTTGTAAGTTGGACTCTCTGGATATGAAAGAAGAAATTGCAGGGGAGGCCAGCCAGGGTTACGGTGGAAGAGGTGAGAGTGATTTGCATTCAGATCTGAATTTACTAGCTGTGTGTGTGTGATTCTGGGCAGGTTACATAATCTCTCTGTTTCTTCATCTCTGGGATAGTTGTGTCTACTGTATAGGTTTATTATTAAGAGCTCAGTGTGGTGAAACTTGTCAGTCATGTGGCTGACTTTATTCATAATAAAAGCGGTTTTCCTCTTTTGGTTTATATTCTTTCTCTTTTACTGCCTTATTATGACTAGCCTTTTGTGTTATTTATTTAACTGTAATTCTGTCTTCCTTGTTGAAGTTTCAGTAGAAAACTGCCCATCATAGAATCTCTTAATCCTGGTTGCTGAATCCAGAGTTCATTGTATTTTTGTTTGGCTTTCCACCAAATTATATTCAGAACAATGGTAAGGCAAAAGAAGGCATCTTTATTCCCAGGTTTTAAAAATTAAGCCTTACTTCTGAGTAAGCAACTCCTGAACCAAGTTTGGGATTCAGAGCTAGGATTGTTCTGGAGATGCTGGATGGATCCCAACAACCAGTTCTGAATGGGAAGGACAGGGGCTTTCAGAGCCATGGGCTAGAAGAGGGAGATTCTTCACCTACTGTAGTCATCAAATGTGTTAACTCCTGCTCACCTGAGTGTGAGCCTAACTGGTCCCTAACAGGTACCTAACCAGAGACTTACCAGGTACAGCAGGGGATGCTAGTATAAACTCTGAAGCTTGCACTACAGAGATCTGGCTTGAGATTCTAAACAGACACAATTTTAGCATTTAGGAGGCTTGAAAACACTTAGAAAGGAACTGGTCCAAAGAAACTTAACACGGTACAAATAGCCTCTACTTTGAGTGAATGGAAAGTCACTGTGGTTGGAAGGGGAGGTGCTGATTGAGAGATGATTGGCTGAGATGTCACTGGTTACAAGAAGCAACCTCAATTAAGTAGCATCATGGTTGAGGGAAGAGAATAAAGGAAGCACAACTACATTACCTGCAAACTGAGTTGCAATGTGCATTCTTATTTTATGATTTCAAGGAATATATGTCAACTGAAATAGACATTTGCTTGTTTTTCTCCCCTATCATATTGCTTTGCATGGTCCTGGCAGAGTGTAGGAGCTGACATTGTTAAGGGACCACTGATGTACAGCCAGCATTCAGGAAACACTTGCTGGACAGCTGGCATGAATAGACAGGTCCAGGATACACTGGGGGCTGAAATGCTGACCGTGCTTTGTGGGGAGGGCTCCTAAAGCCTGCTTTGAAGGTCAAGGAGATAGTAGTTAGAGAGAGTGAGTGTGGTGTGCTTGGGTGTTGCATTAGAGAACTTGGTCCTGGCAGAGAAAAGATGTGGCTAAAGACAGTTCCAGAGTGCCCAAGGCTGGTGCCCACAGTGTTGGAGACATGGCCACAGGGAGATAAGGGGCAGAGGAGTCCCTATGAGATTGGCCAGGGAGGCAAAGGGAGATTGGAAGAAAGAGCCAAATGTAAACTTGAGAAAGTATTCTCCCAAACTGAAATGCTCTGGAAGAGTCAGAAATGGTACAGCAGCAGTTTGCTTTGACAAATTTTGTCAAAGCAAAAACAATGATCCAACTCAAAACTCTGTGATACCTTTATGTTGTTTATATAGAGGGTCTTCAAGGGTTTGATTCAGAACATTTCTGTGATGAATGACTGGCTCTTGTTCGTGAAACAAAAACCAGCCTGGACCAAGGAACCAAATCTTTTTCATTCGGGTCACAGCCATTTTCCTGAGGAGAGAACTTTCCCTCCCTGCCCCTTCTCACTTCTGGAAAGCATGACCAACGCTATTAGAATCTCGTCCCTCATCTGAGGCATCTCTGCTGCTCCCATGGGACTCTCATTGAAGGACGACCCTTGTGCTTTTCTAGGATATGAAACTACTTGAACTTAGGTTTAGAAAGTTTTGGGCAGATACAGGAAATACAGCTTTCTACAAACTAACCATATGACCTTGGCAAAGTCCCTTTCTCTCTGAACCTTTGTTCCTTGCCATTAGAAAGGATAACTTCTTTTCTTGCATTTAAAATGCTCTAAGGAGCTTCCCTCGTGGTCCAGTGGTTAAGACTCCATGCTTCTAGTGTCGAGGGTCCAGGTTCAATTTTTAGCTGGGGAACCAGATTTCACATGCTGCAACTAGGAGTTTGCATGGTAAGACCTGGCCCAACCAAATAAATAAATAATGATAAATATTTTAAAAATCTTCTAAAAAATAAATTTAAAAAATAAAATGCTTTGAGTCTACAATAAACATTTTAGACCAGTGCTGTCCAATAGAAATATAGAGCAAAACACGTATATAATTTTAAAGCACGCTTAAAATGTTTAAATTTTAAAAACAGGTGAAATTAATTTTAAGAATATTTTTTATTTAACTCATACAGTCAAAATACAACCATCACTTCTATATGAAGTCAATAGAGTGAAAAAAACAAAAACCTGTTGATACAGTTTACATTCTCTTTTGTGGGAGAGGCGCTAAGCCTTTGAAGTTTCATCTTTACACTTACAGCACATCTCAGTGCAGACAAACCACATTTCACATGCTCAGTAGCCACATGTGGCTAGTGGCCTGAGAACCGAACAGTACCATTTGAGACCATGAGTCACAAGTGAGCCCCACTCAGATGCAAAGTGAACTTGAGGAGGACCATTAAAAGGCCCACCTGCCCATAGCCCCATGAATTTCTTAGACCTTGCAAGTTTTGCATTAATTCATTAAAAGCCTAGTTTGGGTTTGCATTACCCATGAGGTCTTTTTAAAAAATTGGAAGATTAGAAGTCAGTTTTGAGGCAGAAGGACAAAAGCCCTGTGAATCCCTAGATAGGTCCACAGTGTTATCTCCTCAGTTCCCAATCCCCAAACTGAGAAAGCCAGAAGTTTTTTTGTGTGTGTAAGGTTGAAACTGGTTAATTTGGAGGGATGTGATGTGATGTGAGGGGATATCTGGTCTATCTAGGCCACTTAACCTACTGGAAGCATGTGTCAGTAAGTAGTAAGGGTTAAGATGTTTAGTCACTTCAGTCATGCCTGACTCTTTGAGACCCCGTGGACTGTAGCCTGCCAGGCTCCCCTGTCCATGGGATTTCCCAGGCAAAAATACTGGAGTGGGTTGCCATTTCCTTCTCCAGGGGATCCTCCTGACCCAGGGATCAAACCCGTGTCTCCTGCTTGGCAGGTGGATTCTTTACCACTCAGCCACCTTAGCTTGAGTGTTTGTGTATTTTGCTGTAGAAATATTAGTGGACTTTATTCTTGTTTCCCCAGACCTTGCTGGTAGGTTGTGCACGTTGATCCTTTTCTAGAATTTGAAATGTACTGACTTTCCAAACACCTCTGGTTTTGTGGGTTTCAGATAAGAGATCACGGGCCAGTAGTCAAATTTTTCAAATCTTTTGATTGTAACCATCGTAAGAAATGTATTTTACATTGTATGCCAAGACATACATCTAAAAACCAAGGTTTTATGGAAGATTACACTCCTTTTCTAGTTGCTATGCATTCTGATATATCGTACTACATTTTTTTTTTTTCAAGCTGCTGGTAACTCACTGAGTTGACAGCATAGCCCACTAAAGGGCCATGTCCAGTTTGAAGAGCACTGCTGAAGGCCCTGTACTGGGGACCATGGAGAGCAGCACAAGGACATGGTCATTAGTCAGAAAAGAGAAGAGATGGGCTCCTGGCAGAGAGACAACCCCTCTCAACCCTGTTCATCTATCCCTAGGCCTGCTGCTGCTTGTGGTTTAAATGAACCATCACAGCCTCACCTTCAGTGTCTGTGGGCCATTATCAGCTGTTTTACTGGTAGTTTGGGTACCATATTGGTCATCCAAGAAAATGAACTGGCTTTGTGCTTGGGCCTGTCAAAGGGGGCAGGAAATTAAGATTACTATTGGGCGATTTTATGACTGGGAAATCAAGGTATGCCTCATAAAAGAGGTGGTTTACATGAAGCCACCATTTGTTCAAACTTTCCTTAAGACATGAATAAGGATTTTTTGATCATTGGTGACTAATCCCCAGTTTATGTGAGAAAGGTTCGTGTAGTTGGTAAGTTCAGAGGTAGCTTCAGGCATGGCTGGATCTAGGGACTCCAGCAATGTGGATAGGGCTCTTTTTCTCAAGTTACCGGCTTTTCTCCCCTCTGAGCACTGGCTTCATCCTCAGACTGGAATGGGTGGGAGGTGAGGGGGTTGATGGCAACTCTAAGTACATATTCTTGTGGTTTATTTTCTGAAGACAGGAAAGACTTCTTTCTCCCAAAGGCAGTTGAACAAATCCTAGGGAAAATTCTGTCCTTGCTTGAGCCCATCACTGGAGCGTAAAGAATGGCCAGTCCTCAGCTACATCCCCACCTCCTATGGCTCAGGTGCGATCAGCCAAATCTGAACCATATGGAATAGGTCCTCTCATTACTGAAAGAAGTGTGGGGGGGGGGGAGAATAGTAAATAGAGAAAAATAATTAACTTTCTTTCATTATTATTTTTAAACTTTTTATATCAGAATATAGCAATTTAACAATGTTGTGATAGTTTCAGGTGGACCAAGGAGCTTAGCTGTACATACACATGTATCCATTCTTCCCCAAATTCCCCTCTTATCCAGGCTGCTACATAACATTGAGCAGAGTTCTCTGTACTATATAGTAGGGCTTCGTTGGTTTTTTATTTTAAATCTAGCAGTGTGTACATGTTTATCCCAAACTCCCTAACTATCCCTTCCTCCCATCCTTCCTCCTGGTAACTGTAAGTTTTTTCTCTAAGTCTGTGAGTCTGTTTAGTCTGTTTCCATTTTGTAAATAAGTTCATTTGTATCATTTCAGTTTAGATTCCCCATGTAAGCAATATCATTTGATACTTCTTCTCTGACTGGATTCACTCAGTGTGGTAGTTTCTGTGTCCATCCATGAAGCTACAATGGCATTATTTCATTCTTTTTTATGGCTGAGTAATATTGCATTGAATATGTGTATCATATCTTCTTAATCCATTCCTCTGTCAATGGACATTTAGGTTGCTTCCTTGTCTTGGCTGTTGTACACAGTGCTGCGGTGAATGTTGAAGTCCATGTATCCTTTTGGACCATGTTTTTCTCCAGATATATGCCCAGGAATGGTATTGCCAGGTCATATGGTCCCTCTATTTATAGTTTTTAAAGGAATCTCCATACTGTTCTCCATTAGCTTCCATTCATTACTGATTCCTAACTTTTACAAGGCTGGGAACTGATTCCTTGTTCACATATGGGATTAGATATTGTCTCTGCCTGATTATCAGTTCTCGTCCATTGGAGATGTTCTAACCAACAGAAGCAGGACTGGTCTAGCTGGAAAGCCATTCAGAACTGCCAGCTTTATTAAAATTGATCCTCTGTGGAGGGACTTTTGCTTCCCCACCCCTCCTACTCATAAGGACCATTTTAGGCAGACCCATCTCTTGTGCTCTCCCACAACTGAACAACCACACCCTCCCCATTTCTGTTCCATCCTTCTGGTCTGACCCTGGCACTGGGGAGTCGATTTGGGGATGGCAAGCTCTTTCCCAGCTCTTTTGCTCCCTGAGCCAAGAATTGCAACTGCCACCATTGTTTCTCCTGTCAGACTGCCCTGGAGGGCTCGGCTATCTTGAAATCCATCAGTGTTGCCTGGAATAAGTGAAGGTCTTTTTTCAGGTCCTTCCCCATCCCTGGATGCCATGCCCTGCTCCGCTTCTACACGCCGGGCCTTTGGAATTTCCCCTTCAGTTTTCCTTCCCATCTTGTTCCTGAGGTGGGCAGAAGTTTGTGTTTACTGCTCTCTATCCATGGGTTTCTGCCCTCTGCCCAAGCCTTGGTGACATTTTATCCCAGGCTGCTCAAGTTACTTTTCTTCCTGGATATTTTCCCCACTTTGCTTTCATTAGAATGTTTTTTATTTCTACTCTCTGGAGTAATAAGCAAATCTTTACCAATGTAAAGTAGATTTGGATAATGGAATAAACTCTAGGTATGAGGTCAGAAAGATCTGTTGATTCTGAGCCCTGACATTTACGGTGTGACCCTCATTTGGCCTCAGGTCTCCCCTCTGTGAAATGGGGATGATAATGCCTATCCAGCAGGATGAACTGAAATTGTATATGCAGACTGTCGGTCCAGACTCCAGGCTCAAAAAAAAAAAAAAAATGCTGTGGTAGTTGACTCTCCCTTTGCAAGCAAAAGAGAACCCAGCTCAATCTGGCTTAATCAAAAAATGGGATGTCCTGGCTGCCCATAACTCAGTGGTGGAGGAGAGGGCTAGTTAGAGTCATGGCTGAATGGTCAGAATATCTAGGCTCTGTTTTCCTTCCTTGGGAGGGTCTTCCTGGAGATGGCCAAGATGGCCCCAGACTGACATTCTAGCAGCTCAAAGATCAAGAAATAGTTCCAGGAAGAGTCCCAAGGCTGATGCCCATTGGTTTGGCTCTCATCACGAAGCCATCTCTAAGCCAATCACTGTGGCTAAGGGAATGAAACACTCTGGTTGGCTAACTCCAAGGTCATGTGGCTGCCATGGAGTCAGGGCTGGGGCTTCTACTTCTATATGAGACACAAATACAGTTGGGTAAAAGGGTTTCCCAAAGAGAAATTGGGTACAAATGAGAAGGGCAAGTGGATGCTGGGAAACTGTAGGTAAGATCCACGGTACACACTCTTGGGGTGTCCCTGCGGAGGCAGCGTCTTCAGTGGTGTTATGCTCTCTGCCCGTAGGAATGTTACCGGGGTTGCTGTCAACGGGGTATTACCCAGGGTGGAAAACAAGCACAGGACCTGGTAGCCACCTCTCCGTTCACAGCCTACCACTTACTCTTGTTCTGCACATTGGTTTCTGGTGTCAGTTTAAGCTGGACTGGGGAGCTATGGAAAGCTTGGAAAACCCTCACTTGTTTATTTTCGGCATTATGTGTTTCGAGAAATATGGTTCTCCAGAGAGGTTCAACCCAAATTCCACCTCAGTTACCCCTGCTGCCTTTCTGCCAGGACATAGTTTAGTAGTCCTGCAAAAACAAACAAGGATATTTACGATCACTTTTTTGAAACTGTTCTACTAAACTTACAGTGCGTTTGTGTGTGTGAGTGAGTGTGTGTTTATGGAGGGTCTTCCATATCCATTTTATAGGAGGGATTTAGGTTTTATTTAACAGTGGCTCAGATGGTAAAGAATCTGCCAGCAATGCAGGAGACCTGGGTTCAAAATCTGAGTCAGGAAGATCCCCTGGAGGAGGACATGGCAACCCACTCCAGTATTCTTGCCTGAAAAATTCCATGGACAGAGGAGCCTGGTGGGCTACTGTCCATGGGGTTGCAAGTGTCGGACATGACTGAGCTACTTTACATACATATAGCAACTAACATTTACCTTAGTATGTGTACTTAATGGGATTATTTTGTGATCTTTATACCAATCCTATGAAATGCAGATACTGTTACTAATCCCATTTTACAAATGAGGAAACTGAAGCACAGAGAAGTCAATTAAGCTCTCCAAATGCCACATAGCCTGTATGTGGTGAAACCAGCCCAAGGCTGAGCCATGATTTGGAATTAGGATTGAGCAGTGTAAGTTTGGAACCTGGTACAGGTAGGAAGGGCATGGAGGACACTGCTTTCTCTGGACCAAGAACCAAGGGCGAAAGGTACATGTTGTTCAGTCATTCAGTCGTGTCCGACTTTCTGCAATCCCATCAACTGCAATCCCATGAAGCAAAATAGTGGAGGCTCCTCTGTCCACCACTATCTCCTGGTGAATGAGTGACTGATAGTTGTTCAGTCGTGTCTAACTCTTTGAAACCTCATGGACTGTAGCCTGCCAGGCTCCTTTGTCCATGGAATTCTCCAGGCAAGAATACTGGAGGGGTATTAGAGAAATGCCAATCAAAACTACAGTGAGATACCACCTCACACCGGTCAGAATGGCCATCAGAAAAAGTCTACAAACAATAAATGCTGGAGAGGGTGTGGAGAAAAGGGAACGCTTTTGCACAGTTGGTGGGAATGTAAATTGATACAGCCACTATGGAAGAGGGTATGGAGATTCCTTAAAAAACTAGGAATAAAACCACCATATGACCCAGCAATCCCACTCTTAGGCATATACCCTGAGGAAACCAAAATTGAAAAAGACACATATATCCCACTGTTCATTGCAGCACTATTTACAATAGCTAGAACATGGAAGCAACCTAGATGTCCGTCGACAAATGAGTGGATGAAGAAGTTGTGGTACATATACACAATGGAATATTACTCAGCCACAAAAAGGAACACATTTGAGTCAGTTCTAATGAAGTGGATGAACCTAGAGCCTATTATACAGAGTGAAGTAAGTCAGAGAAAAATAAATATCGCATACTAATGCAAATATATGGAATCTAGAAAAATGGTACTGAAGAATTTATTTGCAGGGCAGCAATGGAGAAACAGAATAGACTTATGGACGTGGGGAGAGGGGAGGAGTGGGTGAGAGAGTAACATGGAAACTTACATTACGATATGTAAAATAGATAGCCAACAGGAATTTGCTGTGTGGCTCAGGAAACTCAGGGGCTGTGTGTCGACCTAAAGGGGTGAGATGGGAGGGAGGTACAAAAGGGAGGGGATATTTGTATACCTATGGCTGATTCATTGTTGAGGTTTGACAGAAAACAACAAAACTGTGTAAAGCAATTATCCTTCAATTAAAAAATAAATAATTAAAAAAGAATACTGGAAAGAATACTGGAGTGGGTTGCCGTTTCTTTCTCTAACCATCTCCTGGAGTTTGCTCAGATTCATGTCCATTGAGCCGGTGGTGCTATCTAACCATCTCATCTTCTGTTGCCCCCTTCTCCACTTGCCTTCAGTCTCTCCCAGCATCAGGGTCATTTCCAAAAGGTACATGAGCACCACCCCCCACCCCTACCCCAGGCTTCCCAGGACATTCCAGCAGTTCACAGGTAGTGTGAGGAATTTCAGGTCCAGTAGCCACCAGGGTCCAGGCCAGGCAGAGAGGCTAGGGAGCTGGGAGACCTTTGTCCTCTAGCCCAGCCTCCTTGGAGCCCCAAGGAAGGGCTCTTGACTATGTAGGCCAGGGGGCACTGGATCAGGTTGGGGCAGCCTGCTGCTGGCTGATCCCAAGGTCAAGGTGGTGGTGGTTTTGCACTGCTGTGGCTGATTTTGACCTCGGTGGCGGAGGCCTGAACAGGATCAATAGGCCCCACTAGTACTTCAGCCCAATGGTGTGTCATTCCTGTTGCCAAAAGCTGGAAAGAAACAGGAAATCTGAACAGGACGGTGATTATTTTTTCTTTCCATACATTTGTAATTTCTGTTCTTTTTGTCCAACAGTGAATAAGGACAAACCTCAATTTGCAGCCAAAACCAAAAGCAGAGCGGCCCCTGGGCAGCATCTTCTCTCCGTGTAATAACTCACTGCTCTTTTGTGTTGATGAACAGGGAAGGATATAAAGAAGGAATGAAAAATTTCCCAGAACCCCTCCACTGAGCGATAACCACTATTATTTCCCAGCCTTCTTTTTTTTTTTTCTATTAGACACAGTAGTTCCCAAACTTCCAAAGTGAACTTGAGTGACCCCTCATTCAGAGACTGAAATGGTTTGTGTCAGTTGTTGTGGGCCTTGCCATGCAGGGAGCCACCCAGCTGAACCTCTGCGCCTCCCACCCGCATAACTGAGTCTGAATGAAGCCACTCTTCTGGCAGATTGCATTTAAGGAATGTCCTAACTGAGCCAGGGGAACAAAGGCCCCCTGGGCCCCAAAGCCTCTTTGTCTGGCCTGGACCCTGATGGCTGCTAGAACCTGCCCTGGCCCTGCTGTACCCCCTGAACTTCTGGAGTGCCCTGGGGGTCGAGCTCCTTCAGCCCTAGGTTCCTCGTCTCTGGGGAGCAGCCACCTCCATGCCCTTCCCACCTGCACCCTGGAGAAAGTTCTCCCACCAGAATGCTGTCCAGGTGTGAGATAGGCCCACTGCTAGGGGCTGCCTCTGGGTGGTCCTTCCAGAGCTGTTAGCTGTGGGGACCTGAATTGTGGTCTGTAACTGGTGAGCCCTCTGCCCTGTCCTACTGGACAAACCAGCCCAGATACTTTCAGTGCAAGGCAATTCAGGAGGAGCCTGCGCTGGGGATGGGTGGGCATGTGTCTGTGTGTGTCTCTGAAAGCCTTATGCTCAGCAGATGTTTCCCAAGCATCGACTTCTGAGCAAAGCACTGTTTAAGCATACTGTGTCAGTCTCAGTCGTGTCCGACTCTTTGCGACCCCATGGACTATAGCCCACCAGGCTCCTCTGTCCGTGGGATTTCCCAGGCAAGAATACTGGAGTGGGTTGTCATTCATAGTGGGGGAAACCAAACCAGAAGATGTGGTCTCTACCTACTTAGCGCTTTCAACCTCACTGGGGACTAAGGACTTGCATTCATGGGACAAATAGAAAATTAGAGATGGGAGAATCGCCAAGTAATAGCCCCTCTGCTTTGGATTGGGTGGCCAGGTGGTGCTTCTGGGCAGGTTGAAGCAGAGGGGAAGTGGCCCTTGGCCTCTCTGCCTTGCTGTGCTTAGTTTGACGTCTTTAGCGGTTACTGTGTGAATTTCCGAGGGGCCATAGCTAAGCGGCTCCGGTTCCAGCTGGCTCCATCGCTGGGGTTGGAATTCTGCTCTTGGGGAGGTTTGTTCCATCTGAGAGGTCACCAGTGAGCAGCTCAAGTTGTTTTTCCAGGAGTGCAAGCCACGGCAGAGCATCTGTCCACTCTCTTCAAGCCCACACAGCTAATCTGGGAGTGCAGAGAGCAGCCTTTTCTTGGAGAAAGTGTTTAAGTGATGAGACTCTGAGATAGGTGAGAAAAGGCAGATCTTGCAAAAAAAAAAAAAATGGATGACAGGCTTGACTTTGAAGGTCAGGCTCAGCAGGGAGCAATGCAGTCATAGCCCTGGTAAATGGAGCACAGCCGTCTCCCCCTCGCCGTTTCTTGGACATGGAGATAAAAACTCCTGGAGTATTTATCCTGGAGAAAGTTATTTACATTTCTGGCTATTCTCCTGAGGTCCAAGCAGACAGGATCAATGATAGCCCACCAAGGAGGGTAGCCTGCAAATCTTCTGGGTGCTGATTGTCAGTGATAAGAACTCCCACTTGTTCAAGCAGGACAAAGAACTGAGTTCTGTGATGTGTAAACACAAAGACTTCTTGGTTCTTGTCCTCCACACCCTCACTGTCCAGAAGGGAAAAGATTTTAAAAGAAAAAAAAAAAAGATATTTTCAAGTGTATCTAACTTTATATACACTTTGCCGACAGAGGTCTGCATAGCCAAAGCGATGGTTTTTCCAGTAGTCATGTATGGATGTGAGAGTTGGACCATAAAGAAGGCTGAGTGCTGAAGAAATGATGCTTTCTAATTGTGGTGCTGGAGAAGACTCTTGAGAGTTCCATAGACTGCAAGGAGATCAAACCAGTCAATCCTAAAGGAAATCAACCCTGAATACTCATTGGAAGGACTCATGCTGAAGCTGAAGCTCCAGTACTTTGGCCACCTGATGTGAAGAGCCGACTCCTTGGAAAACATCCTGATCCTGGGAAAGATTGAGGGCAAGAGGAGAAGGGGGCAGCAGAGGATGAGATGGTTGGATGGCATCACTGACTCAATGGAAATGAGTTTGAACAAATTCTGGGAGATAGTGAGGGACAAGAAAGCCTAGTGTGCTGCAATCCATGGGGTCGCAAAGAGTCGAATATGACTTAGTGACTGAACAAAAACTTTATGTAACAAGCATGAACCTAGAAGGTTCTCCATGTGAAATCAGAATTGAGTTATATAGTAGCACTATGGAAATTTGTTTTTTAAGGACTCTTATAAATAGTTTTTTAAATTTTAAAGACTTTTCATGAAGCAACCATCACACCTTTATCTCTGTGGTTCATCACCTTGGCTTCATAGTAGAATCATCTGGAAAGTTTTGAGAACTCCTGAGGCCCAGACCACACTCAGAGCAATTACAGCAGGAGCTCTGGGGATGGACCAGGCATCAGGAATATGTTTTTAACTCCCCAGGTGATTCCAGTTTGCAACCTTTGGTAAGAATCACTGGTTTGTCTTTTGTGTATCTTTTGTTTGTATGCCCTGAGTGGTCATCCATTTGGTGTTCAAGTCATGCCCTTCAAAGTCAGCAAGAAGGTGCCTTCAAGAGAATGAAAAACTGGTATGAGGACACAGAGACCAGCAGTGTCTGTGTTAAAGCACCCAGCAGAGAAGATATCTTTGAATTTATGGAGACATATGGGCTTCCTGCAACTGTAGGGTGGAATACTACACAGCAATCAAAAGGAACAGAGTTCTCATACATGTACAACAATGGACAAATCTGAGATGCCTTATGTTCAGTAAAAGGATCATCATTCTCCAGTCTTGAGAGTCCCATGCAGTCTTGAGAGCCTCCTGCAGGTTGCCAGGGCCGGGGAGTGAGGAAGGAGTCACCTGCAAAAGGGCACAAAGGAATTTTTTGGGAGATGGAAATGTTCTGCATCTTCATTGTGGTGATAATTGCCACAGCTGAGTGTGTTCATCAAAACAATAGAACTACGCAGTAAAAACGGAGGACGTTACTGTGTACAGAAATGATAGCCCAATTGAAAAGATTTTTGGTTAATAAAATCCCGCTTCCTCATTAATAATGAAGGGTTAAACAGAAGGTGGTATATCCATACAAGGGAACATTGCTCAGCCATAAGAAGGAATGAAATACTATACATTCCATAGCTTGGATGGATGTTAAAATCATGATGAATCATGAAAGAAGTTAGGCTCAGAAAGTCACATACTATATGATTGCATTTACATGAATTATCCAGAATTGGCAAATCCATAGAGACAGAAAGCAGAATTGTGGTTGCCATAAATCTAGGGGAGGAAAGAATGGGGAGCCACTGCTTAATGAGTTTGTGATGAAAAAGTTCTGGAACTAGATAGTGGTGGTGATATTTGCATGGCATTGAGACACCGAATTGTAAACTTTAAAGACGCTAAAGTAAATAAACATTGTTATATTGTATTACCACCATAAAAAAAAAGAAACCCACTTCCTATCAACATGCCTGGCACATACCCACCAGTACATCGGGTACTTGGTAAAGGTTGACTTGGCATTTGGCTGTTGTAAAGAAAGGAGGCTTTGACCTCCTTAAAGGGCTGGGGGGAGGGAATCTCCCTTCAGGTGGAGCAAAGGGGCATGTTTTCCAAAAGTTCATTCTTTTTTTTTTTTTTTTTTAATTAATTTTTAAAATAACTATGTATTTTTGGCTGTGCAGGGTCTTTGTTGCTGTGCAGGCTTTTCTCTAGTTTTGGGGAGCAGGGGCTATTTGTTGTGGTGTGCGGGCTTCTCATTGCAGTGGCTTCTCGTTGCAGAGCATAAGGGCTGGGGCGAGAGGGCGTCAGGGTTTGAAGAACATGGGCTCAGTAGTTGCTGCTCCTGGGCTGTAGAGCACAGGCTTAGTAATTGTGGCACATGAGCGTAGATGCTCCACAGCATGCGGGCTCTTCCCGGACCAGGGATCGAACCTTTGTCTCCCACACTGGGAGGCAGATGCTTTACCACTGAGCCACCAGAGAAGCCCCAAAAGTTCATTCTTGAGAACTTGAGGATTCTCTAGGATCAGAAGAAATCTGCTGGCACTTTCTGGTCTCCATGGTAACCCACATGAGACCGTTGGTTATCACTGAAACTGTCACCAGCTTGTGACTTCAGTTGGTCTCCAGCAGCGGGGTTCATGCAGATAATATGTCTATAGTGGCTCGTGTTGGGAACCAATGTGATACGGAGGGGAATGCATGTCTTTATACTTAAAGAAGAGTTCTGCTTAGTTTTATGTTTGGAAGGAAAATCACCCTGAATTGTGGGTCTTCAGCAAATGCAGCTGAATAAATAAAAATACATGCATAAAACAGCAGGGGAACCAAGAGGAGCAGCTCTTTTGGCATGTTGGGAAGACATTTATGTTTGGGAACCTAGTGACCACAAAGCGGGACTGCCTCAGAATGAGCGGAACCGGGGGAGGAGGTCTTCTGGAGGCAGAGCCTGGCCGGGGCGAGGGCAGTGAATCGCGCAGTTGACCCATCCAGCTCTGCGTGGGCCTTGCGAGTCCTGAACAAGAATCTTATTGATGAGCTGTCAGACCGTGAGCAGACAGCTCTGAACTTGAACAGAGCCAGGATGCAAAGCCTGCACAAGGGCCTACAGTTTCCACAGTGAACAACACGCTTATTTTCCCCTCCCTCCGCTGGAGGACGAGGAAGAGACCAAAATGAGCGGGTTTGGGGGAGATGGGGGTAGGGGAAGGGAGCTGAGATGAGCACGTTCCAGGGTCACAATGAAAGGGCCGCATTCCTCCGAGCTCTGAGGGCTTTAAAATGTCACTGGGGTTGGCGCAAGTTTGGGGCCTTGCTTTTATCAGTTGCTGTTTTCAAGAGCCTGAACTCTTGGTTTCCCCTGCTTTTCCAAAGTTTGCTTCACGCCACTTGGCTTTGACAAAAGCAGGTACATGAATACCTTTGCTTTGGCTAACTGAAATCCATCCAAAGAGGATTTTCGTTTTTCCGGAAAAAGACAGTCGCTGCTTCACCTTCTGCTTGTTTGGCTTGTAAAAGTTTTCATCGGAATGCTTTGCTTTGGGATCGGGGGAGCCTGTGGCTGGACCCCGGAGGGTATGATCTCAGAAGCATCCCTGACTTCTTCTGTGTTTAGCGCCTTGTCAGAGGCCCAGACTTCCAGAGGCTAACCCTAGACCAGAACTGGGTTCAGGCCTAGCCCAGAATGTAGACCTGGTACAAACCGAGATGACCATGAACAACTTGACTTTGACAGTGAGGGATGTGGGGAGGCAGAGCTGGCCAGGGAGGTCGGTCACGGGTGGCTTTGTGGACAAGGGACCTAGACAGATCTTGAAGGATGTCATGGATCAGAGAGGAAGGGAAGTGACCTCTGGGCTTTGTGACTCCTCCTGCTTCCGGTCCCGTCTTTCTTCAACCCCCAGGCTTACCTTTCACCTAGCTCAGTTCTTTTCACGAGAAAGGAAGCTTTCTGCTTTCTCAGTGTTCCCCATCTGCCCATCTTTCCCTTCGGCCTGGCCCGTCGGTTCCCCAGCGGCAGGGACCACAGCTGCCCAGTTGACTGCAGGGTCCTCAGGCCGGTGTGTCTGGTGACATTCCGCATCTCTCGGCCACCCGCGGGCATCTTCACTCACAGTCTCCACGTCTAACGGAATGATCACTGAGACCCATGGCCGCTACCTGTCACGTGTCTCAAGTCCAACCCTTCCATCCTGCCCCCTGCTACCTTGTAAAATATGAAGAATTGGGAAGCAGAAGCCATGATCCAGGGAACCTCTCTGACTTCCCCTAGGGACAGTCTGCAGACAGCCAGTACTTGGACTGGAGCCCCAGTGCCACTGCTGACTGTGGACGTGACGAGTTAGGTTGTAATCCAGCCTCAAGAGCACACTCCCCCGCTCCACACTTGCAGGGTGCTCGGGAGAACTGGAGGTGGTGAGCGGTGCAGCGCCCTGCATGGCCCCAGCCGCTGTGATTAGGACACACCATCGTCGCTGTCATCTGTGCTAATGCAGTCATCTCGCTGGCCTCCCTGCCTCCCCTCCCTGTCCCCAGTTCCCTTCCATCATCCTCCCCACAGTTGGCAAAGTTACTTTACTTCTAGCCTGCTTAGAAAATAGTATTGTTATATGGCCTCCTCCACTGCGTTGCCCAGAGGCCCTGCCAGAAAAGGCACAAACTCCTTAGCAGAGCAGATAAAGCCCTTATGATCTGCCCACCTGATCTAATTCTGCAGGTCTGGCCACAGAGCCCACCTACTCCCCTTTGAAGCCCACTCACTGTGCCCCTCTGCTTTGGGTGCCCTGACACACAGAGCTGCTCATGGCTTCTCAGATGCCCGTGTGCTTTCAGTACCTGAGTTGTCTGAGTGTCTCATTCCCTTTTCCGTAAATGCCTTTGCCTCTTTCTGGCAAGCTCCTATTCATCCTCAATGACCAGCTTATAAATTCCTCCCCCTGAGAACCCCTGAGTTTGTTTCTTTTCTTGGTGCATCCCTGATCCTTGGAGATGTCCCTGGATCACTTCTGTCTTACCCAGTGTATTCAATGGTGCCCCCATTTCCAAGCATCTGGGTTACCTTTGTCTCCCCAGAGCCAGGCATAATGCTTTTCATCCTTCAGCTTGGTATGTATTTGCTCACATAAGAAATAAACAAAGGCTGTTTTCCAGGAATCGGGCAGCTTTTGGGAATAGTTGAGGATGTGGAAGCAAGAGACACTTTCAGTTCTTGGGCTTTTTTTCTTTTTTTGTTAGCAGGGGTAGCAAGAGTAACAGCCCAGTGGAGGTCAGAAGGTCAGGAAAAATGTGGCTTGAGATCCTAATTGTTTCTCAGGGTTCTTCCTTATCCACTGCGGCTGAGTTCAAGGAGCAGTGTCATTTATCCTTTGTTTTCCCGAGTTGGCCTTCTTGAAACTCAGTGCTTTTTAGCCTGTGAGTTTCTCCAGCCAACAGGAAACTCATGAATAGCTGTTCAAAATCAAACCAAACCGAACAAAAAAACAACACAAAGCCTTACTCTACTATGGCCTCTTCCTAGAAACCTTCCAGCCTTCAGCCTCTTGTCTGACTTCCTGTCACATGTGAAGTGATATCACCTGCTTGATTCTTGAATTTTTGGTGGTGTCCTCCCTTAGTCTGGTGATCACTTCACTTGTGCTGGTCTTGCCCTGCCGACGAGCTTACAAGAGACCAGAACCACATAGCCCTGATCGCCTTTCCAGTTTCCCAGTAAGTTTAGGCTGAGGGCCTTGCTGAGTGGCTTTGTGTGCCCAGCACACACTTCAGGGTCTCACCTGGTACAGTAAGTCTCCTGCGTTCAAACCTTCAAGTTGTGAACTTTCAAAGATGCGAATGCACATTGAACACCTAATGAAAATAGAGGCCCAGAGAAAGGATTAAGAGAAACAAGAGGAAGAAGTAACTGAGGAACCATAGAGAGTCACAGTGTAGTAAAGGGCAAGGGGAGTTGCTTTATTTGAGGAGGCACTGTTCGTTTTCGAGGCATGGGACAATACACGGAGGTTGCAGCAGCCGTCCAGAATGCAATCCAGTGCTACCATGTCTTCTATGACAAGGAAGAAGAGCTGCTACCCAGATGTTGCTGGATCATTTTTTTCCCAGAGAGTAGATAGAATTGAATCCCATGAGGAACCAGAACCTGTGCCATCAGCATCAGGCATGAGTGAGATTGCAGCTTGCTCCGTCTCCTATTGTTGACAATCCTCAGTTCTACCATCTCCCACCTCCTTTCCCTCCTCCAGTCAGTAACTCTTCTTGCCTATTCACTCATTGCCAGCCCCTGTATGCCAGTGGTTGTACTGTACTACTGGACTTTTCAAGATGCAAAATGTAAGATTCAAAGTGTTTTATTTTTTGTGTTTGTTTTTTATGTATTATTTGTGCGAAAAGCATTATACATCTATTACAGTACTATAGAGCCAATTGTGTTAGTTGGGTCCCTAGGCCAACTTTGCTGGACTTAATGAACAAACTGGACTTCTGAACATGCCCTCGAAATGGAACTCATTTGTAGGTAGGGGACTTACTAATTCAGGGAACTTTTGCTGGTGCTCTTTCAAAATTCACTCCATAAAGACTTTGATCAGTTTTAAGTAAAACTGGGCAAAAGCCACTGGCCTCTTGGAGACCGCTCAGGGTGTTCCTCCCAATCCCTAAGGACAGGGCAGGAGGCTCTGCTGTTGGTCCATGGTTCTTTGCCAAGCAGAGCTACCCACTGTGGCTTCTTTCTAGCCTTGCTTTGCCTGTCGCTCACCATCTACTCATCTCCTCTCTGGCAGAGATGAGGGCCTCTTCCATCCATCACTCATCTGAGTGAGCAGGCTATTTGATCTGACGACCACATGTGGCCATACTTCTGTCACTCTTCTCCTCTGAAATAAACATCCTCATTCCCCTTTTGCTTCCTCCAGCTCTCTCCCAGTCAACAGCAATATTCATTCCAGGGAGTTTGGTTTTTGAGGAATGAAGTTGGAGGCTACTGCCCCACTGAGAGTCAAAGGGGTGTTTTTGAGCAGAAATAGCCCTTTGAGCTCTCCGTTAGAACTAGGGGAGCGTGAGGGCTTCTTTAATGGTCAGGGGGGTGGTTAGCAGATAGTCTCAGGTTCTGGTTCAGTTCTGGGGAGCCAGGCTTTGAGGGATGGTGGAAGAAGGCCCTACATGGAGGTATCAGTTGGGGTGTTACCAAGAGCTCAGTCTTGGAATCAGAGAGCAAACCCAGCTCTCTGCTACCGGCTATGTGGGACATTATGGGTCTTCTCTGGGCCATGAGGTCTACATCTGCAAAATGGGCATAATGTTGCTTACCTCCTAGAGTTGCTATGAGTGAGTAGGTGCCAAATTTACTCATTCATTTATTCATTCTTTCCATAAACATTCATTCAACACCTGTAACAGTGTGAGGTGCCAAGGATTAGGACAGATGTGGTTCTGATTCTTGTCAAGCTAACAGACTAGACCAGGGTGAGAAAGACAAAGATGCCCATTAAAAATGAGCAAACAAATAACAACTTATTTCATTTGTTATTGATGTTACTCATTTACAAATCTTAAAAATGAGGTATATTCTTATTACTAAGAAGTAGCGTCATGTGTATGGATGTGAGAGTTGGACAGTGAAGAAAGCTGAGCGCCGAAGAATTGATGCTTTTGAAGTGTGGTGTTGGAGAAGACTCTTGAGAGTCCCTTGGACTGCAAGGAGATCCAATCAGTCCGTCCTAAAAGAGATCAATCCTGGGTGTTCATTGGAAGGTCTGATGTTGAAGCTGAAACTCCAATACTTTGGCCACCTCATGGGAAGGGTTGACTCATTGGAAAAGACCCTAATGCTGGGTAGGATTGGGGGCGGGAGGAGAAGGGGACGACAGAGGATGAGATGGTTGGACGGCATCACTGACTTGATGGACATGGGTTTGGGTAGACTCCGGGAGTTGGTGATGGACAGACAGGCCTGGCATGCTGCAATTCATGGGGTCGCAAAGAGTCGGACACGACTGAGCGAATGAAATGAACTGAACTGAACTGAACTGAGCCCTACTACAAGGCCTAGGGCTATGAAGGCCTAGATGCTGAATTGCTGCTGCTGTTGCTAAGTCGTGTCAGTCGTGTCCAACTCTGCACGACCCCTTGGACGGCAGCCTACTAGGCTCCGCCGTCCCAGGGATTTTCCAGGCAAGAACACTGGAGTGGGTTGCCATTTCCTTCTCCAGTGCATGAAAGTTTAAAGGGAAAGTGAAGTCGCTCAGTTGTGTCCGACTCTTCGCGACCCCATGGACTGCAGCCCACTAGGCTCCTCCGTCCATGGGATTCTCCAGGCAAAAATACTGGAGTGGGTTGCCATTGCCTTCTCCGAGATGCTGAATTAGAAAATGATAATAAATAGCTAGTTTGGAGAAGGTGGTCAAGCAAGGCTGCTCTGAGGAGGTGACCTTCCTTCCCTTCCATCCCCTTCCATGGTAGGGAGTGTTAGGGGCAAGGTTTTGTGTTTTTCTCTAAAGCGACGCTTAGAGATGAGCACTCTAAGGTGGAGAATAAGAAATAACTAGTAATGCCACAGGATGGGAGGAGACAACGACAGAGCTCTTCGTGTGGTTAGCGTAGCATTTCACAAGTGAAGCTGTGGAGAGCTTCACAGGTTTTGTCTTTTATACCAACCTTGTGAGATGGGTGGGGCCCATGTGGTCTTCTCCACGGTACAGAGGCGGGAACAAGCCTGGAGGTTGTGTGACTGCTCCGAGTTCCCGCAGTAGGTGGTGGAGGGCAGGCCTGGGCCACTCGGTTGCTGCCTTGGAAGCAAAGCCCACAGGTGTGGCCCCTAGTCTTGCGTTCAGACCCACTTCTCAGCTTCAAAAGCTCATACTGTTTCTTTCAAAAGCTCAACAGATGAAAAGTTTCTTTTCTAGGAATAAGACATTTCTTGACAACTTTATCATGTATAACAGATCTTTGCTTTTTTTTTTTTTTTTCCCTTGTGGTCTTCCAAGCTTCTGGTTAGAGAAAAAGAAAAAAAAAAAAAAAAAAGGAAAAAAAATATGTCTTAAGTCCACCACTGTGACAGGGAAGAATGAAAATAATTTAATAGTTCAAAAAATAATAATGCTGAAAGCTGTCTACAAAAGCCTGAATGTCAAAGTAAAAAGTGTACATACTTGTAAATAAGGGCATTTTTAAACATGTTTATTTTCTTTGCATTTTTTAAAATTGAAGAGATAGTTTAATTAATAAGCATGTCAGGTTTATTGCTGCAAAAATAAAATATCTGCATACCAGAATCACCTGAGGAGGTTTGAGAGCTACTGACCCCTGGGTCTCACTCCCAGAGACTCGGATATCATCCATCTGGGTGTGGCTTGGGCATCAGGAGTTTGAAAATCTCTCCAGGTGATTCCAATGTAGCCAGGGTTGGAAAGCACTGTTTAGACCCTCAAAGCCGCTGCCATTAATGAGCACTTTCAGGAGAGCCAGCTGGGCAGGGAGAGCCAAGGTGAGGACCCCACCCGTGAATGCGGCATCCTATTCTTTTTTTATATATATTTGTTTTTATTTATTTATTTGGCTACGCTGGGTCTTAGTTGCGGCACTCAGGATCTTTGATCTTCATTGTAGCATGAGAACTCCTAGTTGCTGCATGTGGGATCTGGTTCCCTGACCAGGGGTCGAACCCGGGTCCCCTGTGTTGGGAGCGTGGAGTCTCAGTCACTGGACCATCAGGGAAGTGTCTGACATTCTGTTCTTCGTTGAGATTTAGGTCCTTAACAGTAACAACAGCAATAGTAATGGCGTGGTGAAGCTCCTGCACCGACCCTGTTGCCCAGTGCACTAAAAATTTCTGCAAGGTGCTTCCAGCTGGAAGTTGACACGTGCTTCTGTAACAGTGGGACTTGAGAGACGCCTATTAGACGCCACAAATAAGGGCTGTGGATCCTGAGGCACCGCAGTCCTTAACCAACTTGGGAGTGATGCTGGACTCGTGACATTGATTCTCAGTCACTGAAGAATCTTGGCAAAAGGTTTTGTTTGTCCAAGCGTGGCTTTTGATGGGTTGTCTATATTCCTGCAGGGACAGCATAATCACTATTTCATCTCCCTGGGGTGACTCTCTGTTTCCCCATCCTTGGGGTATGGTTTAACAACTGGGTCAACCACAGCATTTCTTTTGATGGTTGTGGGTTTGATCTGTGTTCAAGTTCCCCAGACCCTGGGCTATTCTTTATTGAGGAAGAAAATCCTGTTTCCAGACTCTCATGGCCTGATGGGCTTGATCGGTCCACCTTGACCACTGTCATTCCAGCAGATGGTAGCCCTGCAGCTTTGGCCGAGGTTGTCCATCCCAAAGCCAAGGGCGTGTTGGCCTGTCCCCACCACCCTGGCACTGGGAATCACACCTATTGGCTGGGTCCCCTGTGTGCTGCCTGACCTCACCGCACACCCCTCCCTTTGAGACCAGAGGGTCCGTCATGGGATGCTATGGGATCAGAGGTGTATCTGAGTGGGCCTTTGGGGAGAAGGCAGCTGCTTTAAGAGTGTCTTCTGTTTTCTGTCTCTAGCCCTGGAGCAGCTGCTGACAGAGCTGGATGACTTCCTCAGGATTCTTGACCAGGAGAATCTGAGCAGCACAGCCGTGGTGAAGAAGAGCGGCCTGGCCGAGCTTCTCCGCTTGTACACCAAGAGCAGCAGTGAGTGTGGCCGGGGCTTGGTGAAGGGGGCCCCGGGGAAACAGGGAGATGGTCGTCTGTGTGTTAGAGCTGCTGTGATAACCGCCCCCGGACTAGGTCAAACAACAGGAGCTCATTTTCTCACAGTTCTGGAGGCTAAAAACCTGTGATCAAGGTGTTGGCAGGGTTGGTTCCTTCTGAGGCTGGTCTCCTTGGTGTACGGATGGTCCTCTTCTCCCCGATGTTCACACCGTCTTCCTGTGCGTGCGCGTCGGTGTCCGAATCGCCTCTCCTGTAACGACACCATTCATATGGGAACAGGGCCCACCCCAGCACCCTCATTTAATCTTATCTCTTTAAATACCCTTTCTCCAAATACAGTCACATTCTGAGCTGTTCAGGGTTAGGATTTAATTTATGCATTTTTAGCCAGACGCGGCAGATGGTAACAATAGTACAGAAGTGATGGGATGTGTGTGGCAGCCCCACGAACTCTCAACACAGTAACTCACAAAGAGGTTTTAAACAGTGTTTTCAAAGCACTTTTTCTATGGTTGAAAGTAGAGAAGGGAAAATAAACTGGTATTATAATAATGGCTAGTGCTTCGTTGAGTTCTTCCCACCTGCGCATGTGTTAACGAGGCTTCCTCTTCAAGACACTCCTGTGAGGTCGGTGCTATTATTACAGATGAGGAGACTGAGGCCTAGAAAGTCTAAATAGCTTGTCCAGAGTCAGACAGCCCAAAGGAAAACTGGACAACATTGCTTTAAGACTGTATATCACAGGGCTTTCCTGGTGGCTCAGTGGTAAAGACTCTGCCTGCCAATGCAGGAGATGCGGGTTTGATCCCTGGGTCGGGAAGATCCCCTGGAGAAGGGAATGGCAACCCACTCCAGTATTCTTACCTGAAGAATCCCATGGACCGAGGAGCCTGGCAGGCTACAGTCCATGGGGTCGCAAAAGAGTCAGATATGACTTAGTGACTAAACAACAACAAATCAAAGAACCCTGAATTAATTATTTTTTCTGTGTTTTTAATCAAGCTAGATTCTGTATCCAGTCAAATACACAGATCTTGAGTAGTCAATTCAGTGAGTTTTGACAACTGTATACACATGTGTGTGCGTGCATGCTAAGTCCTCTGTTAAGATTTTTAATAGAGGATGGCAAATTCGATCTACAGACTGCAAGAGTAGTAAACAATATTATGAGCAGTACTACTTTATTCTTATTACTTTAATTTTCTCTTCAGTGGTTTTAATTGAGAATGTAGTGTCCAACTCTTTGCTACTCTATGGACTGTAGCCCACCAGGCTCCTCTGTCCATGGAATTCTCCAGGCAAGAATACTGGAGTGGGTCGCCATGCCCTCCTCCAGGGGATATTCCTGACTCAAGGATTGAACCCGTGTCTCTTCTATCTCCTGCATTGGCAGGTGGGTTCTTTACCACTAGCACCACCTGGAAAGCTCATACACCTGTGCACCCAGCATCCAAAATAAGACATGGAACATTTCTGTTGTCTCGGGAGCATTTCTATCTTTCAAGGGCAAGAATTCGTCCCCACCCACCCCAAGGCAACCACTGTTCAGATTTCTTCCACCATTGATTAGTGATGCCCTTTCTGGATTTTCATATAAATGAAATTGGATGGTTTGTCCTTTGGGTCAGGCCCCTTTCACTCAGGAGATTCTGCCATTCCATAGGTTGCATCAGTAGTTCCTTTTATTCCTGATTGGTTTTCCATTCTGTGAATATACTGCAACATGTTTATCCAATTCATTTGTTGATGGACATTTGGTTTATTCGCCGATTTGGGCTGTTAGGAATAAAAAGGCTGCTTTGAACAGTCTTGTACAAGTCGTCTTGTAGACATATGGTTTCATTTCTAGCACAATTTTTTTTTTTAAAGAAGAGCTTTCTTGTGAAGTCATAACAGTTTAGTCAAGTTTATTTTTATATCGGATGTTTGAGGACTGAAAGTGATATTTTAGGATCGTAAGAGGGCATCAAATCCATCTGGCTCCCAGTAGGAGCAGTTCAGATCTGTGCCAGGGAGAGAGGTGCACCTGCTCTGGCCATCAGTCAGGAACTCCTCCCTGACATCCAGCCTGCATCCACTGGGCGACATTTCAAAGTCCCTTTTCCTTTTCTTTGTTCCCCGTGGAATTAGTTTCTATTGTCTGAATATCAGAGAAGTTATAAAAGCCAAAGCATGTTGTTATATGCCTGGCAGCCTTCTCTTCTGTCGGCATAATCTGGCTCCCTTAGCCTTTCATCAAAGGCATTTTCTTGGAGCCCCCTCATTGCCTTTGAGCTCTGCAGGCCACCCCCTGGTTCCCAGGCTCCTCCTGGCTTTGTAGTGAGCGTCTGCTGACCCGCCTTGAGTGCTGGTCAGCAGTACATCAAAGGTGGGACGAATGGATGGGAAATGCATGTTACAAAGCAGGTGAGTTAGAGAGAAATGAGTCACTCCGGAGAGGGACTCATTGGTGGAACCCTTTAAAGAGCACACTCCCAGACCATTTAGATGTGCTCCAACTTGAGAATGGTTGATGATAAAGAACACCTCTGTTGGGAATTGAAAAACACCCCGGTGGTGGCATCTGACCTCTGGTTTCTGGTTCTCACCACTCCATCAGAGCCCTTGGTGTAGGGTTCCCTTTTTGGTTTACTGTGACTTCCTATAGGTGGCCTCTGTTTCTCCCTTAATCTTTGTATGTTCGGCTCTTATAAATCAGGCCCTCCCCACCCTTGGTCTCTGTAGCATGAAGGGGTGCTGGAGCTGCCAACAGCGGGTCGGGGGCTCCCCAGTGTGAGTCGCCCCCAGAGTACACCCAGACTACAGATAAACATGCAAAGCCATACTGGGACCTTTGGCTGTCACTTCTGTTCAGGTGGTGCTAGTGGTAGAGGATCTGCCTGCAATGCAGGAGACGTAAGCGACACAGTTTTGAACCCTGGGTTGAGAAGATCCCCTGGAGAAGGGTATGGCAACCCACTCCAGTATTCTTGCCTGGAGAATCCCATGGGCAGAGGAGCCTGGTGGGCGACAGTCCATAGGGTCACAAAGAGTCGGACATAACTGAAGTGACTTAGCATGCAAACTCTGTTCCCCAGGTCAATGCCCACGGGTGAGTAGCCACTATTTATAAGTTTCCCCTTCTGGTTCTCTTAGCATCTTCTTACATGGCAGAGTGGTTACAACAGCAGCTGACATCGTTTCCCCCTTTTTAAAAATATTTATTTACCTTTAATTGACGGATAATTGCTTTAAAGTATTGTGTTGGTTTCTGCCATCCATTGACATGAATCAGCCATAGGTATTCATAGTCTCCTCCCTCTTGAACCTCCCTCCCACCTCCCCCCATCCCACCCCTCTGGGTTGTCTCAGAGCACCAGTTTGAGCTCCCTGAGTCATACAGCAAATTCCCGTTTGGTATCTGTTTTACCTGTGGTAGTATGTAAGGTTCCATGCTACTCTCTCAAATCGTCCCACCCACTCCTTCCTCCACTGGGTCCACAAGTCTGTTCTCTATGTCTGCGTCTCCATGGCCATGTGTGGCAGAGCCCAGCATAGGCCTGGGCCAGCCAGCCTAACCCTGCTGCTACCCTTCCCTCTTCACAGTCCAGATTAGTCTGCCCCAGGTTAGTTACTGTGCTGCACAGGATAGAATGCACAGCCCCTTAAACTGAAAGCATTCTTTTTCTTCTCTCAGCTTCCCAGAACTGCCTCACTGTGTATCTTCTGGAAAAATGAACTCAGCCTGCCTGGGCTTGTAGGTGGAGGCAGGCTGATCATTTCAATATAGCCTGTGATCTCCACTGGCCGAGCTGTTGTTTACTTCCACACCTTTGGGGCAGAGTATGAGTGTGTGTGTGTCTGTACTTTTCACATTGAATTGTCTGTTCTCTGATCTTTCATGTATAAAAAGTATTCAATTTTCTACTCTCTTCTTTTGTCTCAGTGGTGAGATCAAGGCGTGGATTGAGGTCTGTTTATTGGGATCCTGATATCTTTTCCTGTCCTAAGCCTGAGGGCTCCCCAATACCCTGCTCAGAAACTCTGGGAACATTTCAGGGGCTGCCCTTGTGGTGGGACATGATTTGAACATTTAGTCTATCCAACTGTAACGGAGAAGGTCTGGGCCCCTCCTCCCTAGCCCTCACCACCACCCTCTTCAGATAAAGGTTGTTTTCCCTGGATCCACACACTTGGTCGGAGAGTTGTGAGCTCTCCTTTCCTCCCTACCTGTAATGTTGTCACTCCCCACATACCTGTGCAACTATCCATCCAGGTCTGCCTCCCTCTCCCTCCCTCCCACCTGCCCCTGCCCCAGTGGGTTCATGAAGCCAGAGACAATGTCTGCTTTGTTCTCTGCTGTGTCCCCAGCACCTCGCACAGTGCTGGGGCTCAGTGCACTTCTGAAAGTAAATGAGAGAATGATAGAAATTCCCCAACCCCAAGACTGCCTCCCAGACCTGGGACAGCTCATCAGCCTCCCCTTTCCAGGGCCAAGTTCACAGGATTGCAGATGGTCCTGGGAGCCTGTTACTGACTTCCTGGATTCTAGGGGATTAGCAACACTGAGATCAATACTTAGTCAAGCAGAACCTGCAGAGTGTCCAAGGAGGGACATGCAGCCTTGTGACATGGACCAGAGCCATTTTAATCTGCAGTTTACAAATGGCCATCTTGGGGAGGAATCACCTGCTCAGAATTTCACAGTTAAAACAATTATCAACAATATCTTGCCATTTTTTTTTTTTTTTTGGAAAGGAGTGTGGGCTTAGTCAACAATTTGAAAAAAGAAATGAATGTGGAATGAACATTAAACCCTATTTACATTGCTTTGATTCTTTTTGTGACCTTTCTTGGTGTCATCAGAATATTTTCGGGTATTTTGTGGTTTGCCTCTGCATTCTGCACTGTGTTATTTTTATGTTTAGTATTGCTGCCTGTGCACATGGCCCTGTGTTGACAGTTTGTGAACTTTTTCTTCTTTTCTGAAACATGATCCTTTGATTTTTGGCTATCTTTATAAACAGCAGACGTAGAGCTGCTTTGTTATTTTTCACAGGTGGGTAGTGTCCACTGATGAATGAGAAGTGTTCAACTAACTAGCCCCTTGTTAGTGAGCATGTGAGTTTTGTTCTTTAAAAAAAAAATTCTTATATAACATGGCAATGAACACCCTCAAATAAAATTTGTTTTCATGCTGGAGTTTATCTTCAAAATATTTGAATATTTTTCCGTTCAAAATATTGATTTCTGACAAGGAAAATGCTGGGTTAAAGACCATGAACACTTAAATAAATCCTCTAAAATCACTTCCACAATTTTCAGCCCATTTACACACTCCCAAGTAATCCATTTATTTTTAAAGGTGACTAGCTATTACCTATGTTGGTGTACTATGGTTTTTCCACCGTTTTCCTATTATTGAGCCTTTGAGTTATTTGCTATAATTTAGACGGTCTTTTTTTCTTTTCTTTTTTTTTAAAAATAACTGTATTTATTTCTGTGCTAAGTCTTTGTTGCTACATGTGGGCTTTCTCGAGCTGTGATGAGCAGGGGCTACTCACTGCAGTGGCTTTTATTGTGGAGCATGGGCTCTAGGCACACAGACTTCAGTAGTTGGGGTGCATGGGCTTAGTTGCCCCATGGCATGTGGGCTCTTACTGGACCAGGAATCAAACTGGTGTACCCTGCACTGGCAGGTGGATTCTTAACCACTGGACCTCCAGGGAAGTCCTAAGCTGTCATTTAAAATCTTAGTTATAAGGTTACTTTACTCTTTCAGATTGCCCAATATTTGAGATTTGTGCTCTTGAGAACTTCAGTTAGGTAGAAATAGGAAATATGTATGTATGTATGTGTGCTCAGTCGTGTCTGGCTCTTTGCAACCCCATGGACTGTAGTCTCCTCTGAACATAGGATTATCCAGGCAAGAATACTGGAGTGGGTTGCCATTTCCTTTTACAGGGGGTCTTTCCAACCCAAGGATCAGACCCAAGTCTCCTGCATCTCCTGTATTGGCAGGCAGATTCTTTACCACTGAGTCACCTGGGAAGCCCCAGAAATAGGCAATATTTCATCACAATTGTTTTCCATACTATGCAGATGAGAAAACCAAGGCACACAGGTTGGATGTTTTGCTCAGAATTACTACTGATGGCAGAGTTTGGCTGAGGACTCCCCCATCCCACACCCTATCTTCTGCCTCCCCCTGCAGAGTGCTTTTCCCCATGCCAGGTTCTGGAGAAGGTACAGATGCAGCCCTTTAATGGAAGTATGCAAGCTGTGGATAACTGCATTTAGACCTTGTAGTCCCATTCCATTAGCTGCTGCAGCCCTTGGTATAGGGATGACATTGCTGACTGGCCCTGGCAGGGCTGGGCACCAGGGTGGCAATCCCACGGCTGATGGAGGAAGCTCCATCCAGCCGTGTCCTCCTTCAGTTTCTCTGGGTTCTCCAGGGTTCTGTGGAGACGGGCCTGTTGGCTGGAGTCCGGGCGGTCTGTGGTGGGGAACTGGCTGAACCGCCTCCTTTGCCTGGGGTGTGGATTGGGCTCCTTGGCTCAGTAGCACCGTCTCCAGCCACTGGAATTTATCAGCCACAAGTTTCTAGGAAATGCAAATTAAGAACTGCAAAGAAATGCGGGAGGATTGCTAAGAGGAAAAACACTGGGATGAGCCTCCTCTGCAGAGCTTCTGAAGAAAGAGTCCTTGGGGCATTGGGAACTGTATTAGAAGACAAGCCTTTCTCTGCCCAGATGTGCAGGGGGAAGGTGACAACTTGTACAGAAATGTTTTTAAAGGAAGGGCTGTGCTACTGAACGTAGAGCAGGCAGCTGCTGGTGCTGCAGGCCCACATCCCAGCACACTCACCCCTCCAAAAACAGAGCTCAGGCCCCCAGAGCAGCACTCCACCTGGAGGCCTAGAAGCTAAACTTCCAGATCCTCAATGTGACCCATCTTATATAGACATTGCTCTGATCAGCCCATGCGTGTAATTCAGACTAAGTTGAGAATGACTGATAGGAAATGTTTCACAATTTAAGTGAAAGGCTAGGAAAAACCAGAGAAATTGCTGCTTGGTGGAATATGAGGCAGATCCTTAAGCTATGGGTGCTTTTCCACGTAAGACTTCTATTCCCAAAGCTACCCTTCTGCACCCTCCCTTTCTGTCCTCTCCCCTCTTCCTCGGACAGAAAACTTGAGTCAGCAAACTAGGCATTTCTTTTTCTGGAAATCTGTCAACTCTTTCTATAATGGACTCTTCCAATCAGCTCAAAATGTTGTATGCTTTTACTGGAATCCAGGCTGATGACAGTGTCTCGAGGGTGGGGGTGGGAGTGGGGAGGGTTGTTTCTCTCTAGAAGCCCTTTCGCTTCATGAAATCACCTGGAGCCTTTGTCTTCCATCCCCCTCCTGCAGGTTCTGATGAGGAATACATTTATATGAACAAAGTGACAGTCCACAAGCAACAGAATGCCGAGTCCCAAGACAAAGGTATGGGATTACTGCCGATGGACTGGCTGACTCCCAGGAGTGGGGCAGGTTTAAGCCTTGGTCCCTCACCACCCCTCCTTCCTCCAGCCAGCACCACAGACAGGCCTGGTGGGGTTATTTTGGGAAGTCCTATTTTGGTTGATGGTATTCTGGGTTGATGTATTTTGGGGAAGTTTCACCAACCAGGCCACCTCCTTGCCTCTTAAAGGTCTCACGTCCCCTTCTTGGATAAGGAATCTGTCCCTAAAATCTCTCTGCGTTTCCCAGCATCACCCCAGAAATAGGAAGTTATAATTCAGATGTTCTAAGAAAGCAGCTGTGTATGGTGCTGATCCCACGGCCCTGGCTTTATGACTTTTGATAAGTCTGGATTTTATGAGTGTGTGTTGGGGGAGTGATAGGATAGGAGTGATGGGGAGGAAATGGTGCTGTCAGCAGTTGCCTTAATATTTGAAGGTGATCTCTTGGCAGAGAGAATGTTCAGAGGTGATCTCTTGGCAGAACATTTTATCTTCCATTGGAAGGACATATCGTCTTCCGTGGTGTCTTACTCTCTTGCTCTGTTCTGCTCTCTGCTTTTCTATGAAAACCCCCAGGACTGGGTCCAGCAGGATCCCAGGGAGGTCCGAGGTTTCCACAGCTGCCTAGTTGCAGAGCACAGCGGATTAGAGGCCCCATCTCCGAACTCTCAAGCCCATAACTCAAATGCAGAGGCTTAGCAAGACGTGGGAACACAGCACCCCAAAGCATTCAGTCTAGTAAAGCCTTGGCTTCAAGATATCAGCCTGAGAAGCCCCAGGGTCAAATCTGCCTGGGCCTGTCTGTCCCGGCTGAAATGGGCTCAGAAGAGCCTTTGGCGCCTTTTTTCCTAAAAGCACACAGCCGGTTGGTGGTCCAGTTACCCAGTGTGACTTTCACCTCCTGCCCCACCGCCAAGTGTGGGCTCAGCAGAGATCCCCTGCATGAAAGCAGCCCATGTGCCTAAGGTTGTCAGCCTGCCTGCCGGGGGAAGCTAGGGGGTGGACAGACGTAATCACAGGCTGGGTGCTGATTGCCGCTCAATATAGTGCCCACAGGCAGCTCCTCCACTGCCAGAGCTCTGTGGCCAGATCATTTTGGACATGGGGCAGGTGGAGGAGAGGGTGCGGAACCTGCCAGAAACCTCAAACTAGTTCCTTCTGAGGAATCTGCCCGGGGCCAATCTACCCTATTCTTGGAGGAAAAACAGCACTGGCTCCGGGGACCGCCTGCCTGGGTAATTAACACCTGCTCAAATAGAACTCAGGGCTCATGTAACCAGACATTCCTGGATAATGAGACTCTGCTGGGAGGCTGGGTGCCCCTCACGGAAACCCTCTCCTGCTTGCTGCCCACAGCGCCGGAGGAGCAGAACCCGCTGACCAACGGTGAGCCCCCTCAGCCCTCCTCGGCCCCTCAGAAGAGTCTCCCAGACCTCCCACCCCCCAAGATGGTAAGTGTGGGTCTGGGACCCCTGAGTTCCCCGATGTGACTCTGTGAATGTCCAGTGGGCCCTCCAGATAGCAGTCTACCAAGCGTCTGGCATTTTGGAGCATCTACTATATGGGGGGCAGGAGGAGAAGGGGATGACAGAGGATGAGATGGTTGGATGGCATCACTGACTCAATGGACATGAGTCTGAGCAAGCTCCAGGAGATGGTGAAGAACAGGGAAGCCTGGCGCGCTGCAGTCCATGGGGTCGCAAAGAGTCAGACATGACTTAGTGACTAAAAAACAACTGTATATAGGGCCTGGGGTAAGGCACCAGGAGAGATGGAGACAAGTCAGCCTGCCCTACGGGTGATCTCATTTGCTCAGTGCAGAGAGGAATGGCAGTGGGAGATGAGGGTCACCGTGTGTCCGAGGTGACCTGCCAGATTCTTTTCCAGCACCCCCTGAGCAGGGCCATGCACAGCTGTGGTCACCAGCTCCAGCCACAGTGATCTTTCGGAAACATAAATCACATCCCACCACTTCCTGCTTGAAACCCACCAAGAGCTCCCACTGAACTTAGGACAGAACATCCACACTCCTTACATGGCCCCAGGGCTCACCCGGTCTGGCCCAGCTGCATCTCCAGCTTCACCCCATCTGCTCATCGCTGGCCTCCCCTCTGTTCCTGGATTGTGCCCTGTGGTCAGTCCTACCACAGGGACTTTGCACTTCTTGGGCCCTGACTCTTCAAAGGTTGCCCCTCCTTAGTCTCAGACAGCCTTAGACAGACTCTCCCTGGCCTGCCCACAGGTGAGACATCCCACCTCGGTGCCTGCCCCCATTACTGTCTGCCTTACCACCTAGTTACCCCTCCATGTTCATTATTTGCCTCCCATAGCAGATGTAAGCTCCCTGAGGCAGGGGCCATGTCTCATCTACTGCTTCATGTCCTGAGCCTGCACACAGTAGGTCATACGTGTATTTGTTCATGGATGGATGGATGAGTGGAATTTCGGACTCCTCCAGACCTGGGTTCAGATCCCAGCTCTAGTTCTGCCAGTACTAAGCTCCTTGACCTTAAGCAAGTTATTTAAGGCCTCTGGCCCTTGGTTCCTTGGTGTTTAAATGAAAGGCATGTGAACATCTCCCAACTAAGATCTCTATTCTTTGGCCTGGCAGACCACGTTGGTATTCAGCGAGGTGAGTGGTAGTATTTACACTTTATGGGAGGGGAACTAGGAGTCAGGAGGTTTGTAATGTCCCAGTTTCGCACAACCTCGAAGTGGCAGGACATGAACCCGAGTTCTTTCCGCTCCAGTATCTGGTTGGGGAAGCTTCCTGGGAAAGGCGTGAGCTGGGAAGGATTTCTCAGAACATGGGACTCCACGGTGACTGAGCTCACACCGAGCCATCCGTCGCCAGGTCTGTGGGCTCAGGTCATCACTGAGGGGGTCCTGACGCCAGACTGGCCCCCTTCATTCATGCCTTCCTGGAGGTAGCGCGGTTCTCCCTGCCGCCCTCCCAGCTGGCGGGGCAGGTCAGAGTGCCTGGGCAGCATCCCACATCTGGGTGACAGCTGGTGGGGACCCTTCATCCCAGGCCGAGGGAGACCTGATGGACTGAGCCTCGGTCCTGGGCATATGCCGATGATGCGAGTGACTGCTGTGCTGTGAGCACTGCCCGCCCGGCCCACCCAAACATGGTCCTCCCATCACCTGCCAAGAAACAGAGACTCAGAGAGTGAAAACAACTGGTGGAGGAGGTAGCAGGACCAGGATCTGTAAGCAGGTTCTTGGTGTCTGGGCCACTCTGCGGCCTTCCGGACCTCAGCTCGTCTTCTCAGTCAAGTAGACGTACAAGTTGTGTCCCTTCCAGCTTCAGTCCCCCCTCGTTTTGACCCCGGGACTTGGGAAGGGGGCACGACCTCTCAATTCCCATCCAGTTGCTGCTGGTTTTAAGCAGGTGGGAGGTGCTGTGGTTTTCAGGTGCACCCTAAACTCTGCAGGCTTCCCTTGTGGCTCAGTTGGTAAAGAATCCGCCTGCAATGCGGGAGACCCTGGTTTGGTTCCTGGGTCGGGAAGATCTGCTGGAGAAGGGATAGGCTACCCACTCCAGAATTCTTGGGCTTCCCTTGTGGCTCAGTTGGTAAAGAATCCGCCTGCAAGGCAGGAGACTTGGGTTCAATCCCTGAGTTGGGAAGATCCCCTGGAGAAGGGAAAGGCTACCCACTCCAGTATTCTGGCCTGGAGAATTCCACGGACTATATAGTCCATGGGGTCGCAAAGGGTCAGACACGACTGAGCGACTTTCACTCACTCTCTAAGCTCTGCTTGCTGGATGTGGGGAGGAGAGGTGGCTGCTCTGAGCCAGGGCTGGAACTTTCCGAGCCTGAGTTCATGGCTGATTCTGACCAGGGTGCCTTTGGCCTCTGTACAGTGGAGGTGCCGCTGCCGGCCCCACGTGGGGCAGCTGCCTATGGATCCCCACTGGGCGGAAGGGGTGTGCATGGGGCGGAGCCTCCCAGGCACTGACTCCCTCTGGAAGCCTGTGTTTGAGGAACATGGTGCTGGACTAGCTGCCCGGGGTCTAGGGCTGGGTTGTGGCTATACACTGATCAGGTCACAGAGTCCCACTGCCTGGGACTCCAGCTGGCTTTTCCTACTCCCTTGCTAGCCTCCTGTGACCTGGGCACAGAGGCCCCAAGGGCTCGGGGGTGTGAGATGCAGGACCATCAAGCAAGGCCAGGACAGAGGCCGGCCCCTGGAGAGCGGTCTGCTGGTGTCAGCTGTGTCTGCAGGCCGTCGGGGCCAGGAGAGGCTAGAGAGGAACCTGTTGCTGGAGCGGGGAAGATCCCACCACCTGAGAGTCCCACAGTCCTGGAGTGGCCTTTCAGACACACGATGACAGTTCCTGTGGACACAGTCCAGGCCCTGGGGTGACTTTCAGCAGAGCCAGTTACCTTGACAGTCTCCCCACCTTGTGGAATTTCTCTGCCAAGGAGGACCTTTCCTGGGTCCCTCCTAGTCCTGTCTCCATCACCCATCTCCACCCCAGGAGCCTTCCAGGTGTGGAGTGAGAGAGGAGGGGCAGAACCCAGGGTCCTCCCCACCCCACCTGCACGCACCTGCCTGCTCCCCTCCGGCCACCGCTCTGGTCCAGTCCAGCTAAAGGCTTCATCCAGGGCCCCCAGAGGAGTGCCGTCAGGGTGGAGCGGGGAACAGCTGTGTCTTCTGGCTCTCACGCAGCAGGTAGTCTGGGAGGAAGGAGGGAGCATGACCGCCGGAGCCTGGGCGACCCTGGAATCTCTCTTCCTCAGCCAGAGAAAGCTGTGTCTCTTCCCGCCCCAGCCCTGAAGCTTCAGGGCACCATCGTGGTTTGTCTGCCTGGATGCCCAGTCCCCGGGCTCGCTGGTGGCTGTGGCAGAAGCTGGGTTTCTGCCTGGGGTCCTCAGTGCCCAAGGCTGGCCAGGAGCATGGCCTTTGTCCCAGGCTCAGCCCGTCCAGTACCAGAGGGGGCAGCCAGGGGTCTGGGTGTGGCCAGTGACTCAGGCGGCCTTGGCACATCCAGGCTGCAGTTGGCCCAGCCAGGTGCTATGGTTGCTGTAGAAGAAACAGATGTTTGCTGGCACCGTTCCGCTCCTGGCCAGTGCGGCCGTCTCCACCCCTCTCCTCTGAGGCCTGCACACGCGTCGGTGCTGGACTTCTGTGAGGGGAGCAGCTGACACCACGGATGGCGTCACCGTCTGGGGAGCCAGGACTGCGTCCACTCGCCCCCACCCCGAACCTGCCACAGTGCACCCTGGGGCTGGCTGTTCAGAACTGCAAGAACGCCTCAGGTCACCTGGCCCACCTCTCACCTCCAGCTCTGTCTCATCTAAATCAGAATTGGTGAAGTATGTGTGTGCTTAGTCATTCAGTTGTGTCTGACTTTGTGACCCCATGGGTGGTAGCCCGCCAGGCTCCTCTGTCCGTGGGATTCTACAGGCAAAAATACTGGAGTGGGTTGCCTTTCCTCTCTCCAGATATCTTCCTGACCTGGGGATTGAACCCAGGTCTTTTGCGTTGCAGGCAGATTCTTTAACCACTGAGTCACGTGGGAAGCCAAGCCCATGACCAAATCCTGCACCACCTGCTTTGGTAAATAACATTTTGTTGGAATTCAGCCAAGCTTGTTCATCTGTGTATTATTTATGGGTTCCTCTGTGCTACAGTGGAGAAGGAAATGGCAGCCCACTCCAGTATCCTTGCCTGGGAAATCCCATGTTCGATCCCTGGGTCCGGAAGATCCCCTGGAGAAGGAAGTGGCAACCCACTCCAGTATTCTTGCCTGGAGAATTCCATGGACAGAGGAGCCCGGCAGGCTACAGTCCATGGGGCCACAAAGAGTCAGACACGACTGAGTGACTTTCACTTCACTGCACTCCAATAGCAGGGTTGCATAGCCCCAGTGGCCTGCAAATCCCTTTTTCACTCTTTATCGGAAGAGTTTGCCAACCTCTGGCATGTCCCCCTGAGTGGGGTGGCTTTCTTCCCAGCCCTTCCTGTGAACCATGAGAACATTATTTCAGGTTCCCAAGTCACATTTCCTCAGCATCCTCATTGAATGTGCACCGTCTACGTCGTCATGATGAAAATTAAAATAATTTTCCTTTATTCTTAATTCCTGGCATTTAGGATCTCTTACTTCTTTGACCTCTGATAATAGACCGTTGGGTCTGTGTAATTATGTGACTCTCTTCTGAATTGTTGGAATCGTTTTATCCTTAAACTTGACCTGGGTGCTTATCTTTGGCCCTGGCAACCCTGCGGACAGAGGCTATCCTGTTCTCTAAGGAGGGAGAGCATGGCATAAGCCAGGTCATGCTCAAACACCTCCTCAGTATCCTCCCAGAGAGCTCCTGGTCTTCCTCCACCAAACATGCACATATGCAACTTTTTTTCCCTTTAATTGACATTATTATATCTTATTTTTAAGGTTAGTGAAAACTAGTATCTGTTACTCAATAATGCTGAATACAGTTTAATCCTTACAATGACACCGTGTGATGGTTATTTCTACCCTCCCTGTTTTGCAGTGGAGGATCTGAGGCCCAGAGAGGTCAAGTCAGTTGCCCAAAGTCACACAGCTCAGATGTGCCAGTGTCAGGATTCAAACTCAGCCCTGGAGATCAGACTCCTGCCTCCTTCCTATATGCCTCTCTGTATTGATCCACTTACAGATGATTTTGTACAGTGAGAGGTTTGGGAGACCCTCAAGAAACACCCCCTGGTGCTCCACTCCTGGATAAGAGGGCAGGCCCCCTGTGGGGATAATGACCATCAGGGGCTCCTGCCAGAGGGCTCGCCTCCCCTTCTGTCCTGTTCTAATCGTGGGAATCCAGACCAGAGCCAGATCTTGGGTGCTCAGAGCTTCTCTCCAGATGAGACCCACCTTCTCACCATGAGAAGGGTCCTCACACCCCCTCATGGGGAGAGGGGCTTCTTGGAGGATGGAGCTGGAGGCCTGGCCTCCTCAGGAAGCCTGAGCCCCAGGACCCATCTGCGACGTCCTTGCCGGGGCCCAGGGGAGGGGAAATGTTTTCCCCTCCTGACCCTAGGAAGTCGGCTCTCAGAGAACCACAGCTGGCTTTCACAGTCAGCCCTTCCTCTGGCTGACCAAGGGGCCGGGAATCCCCAGAGCAGCAAAGATGAAGGGTCAGCCACGAGCAGCTGCCACCTGTGTCCACTGTGTGCACGACCCCCGCCCCCGGGAGGAGCCCACCCCCTCTTCCCCCACAGCCACACCTGCCGGCCCAGAACGCAGCTGGGCTGCTTAGGAAATGAGCAGATTCTTCTGTTCTTCCTGTGTGCTGTGTGGTGCACCTGCTGGGGCTGAAAGCTGTTCAGAGCCTGCCTCTGGGACTTATGTCAGCTCTCTTGGTGTCGGGCCAGATGGTGTTAGAAAAATGTGTGGGAGCCAGGTGGTGACCTGGCCTCTGCCGGTCCTCTTCATGCGGACATGTCTCAGCTTGTCGGACAGCGCTGCAGTGACCTGGCCGATGCAGGCTCCTGGGCTGGGAGGCCCCAGACAATGATGGCAAGAGCCTCCTCATATTTGATGTGGCTTCCTTGGTGGCTCAGACGGTAAAGAATCTGCCTGCAACGAGGGAGACCCAGATTTGATCCCTGGGTTGGGAAGATCCCCTGGAGTAGGAGATGGCAACCCACTCCAGTATTCTTGCCTGGAAAATCCCATGGACAGAGGAGCCTGGCAGGCTACAGTCACAAAGAGTCAGAAATGACTGAAGTGACCTTAGCACACCAGCCCTATGGAAACTCAATCATACTTGTCTTCTTGAATCTCAAGACGGGCTCTTGTTTTATGGAGAGGGTAAGTGAGGCACAGAGAGGCTGTCACATATCCATGGTTGAGGCTATGGACTCCTAAAGCCTGGATTCAAACCCGGTTAGCTTCACTCTAGAGGCCATATAGATAGATCCACTAGCCAAACCACAGAAGACTTGGCTCTGGGAGCCTGATTTGGGGGCAGCAACTGCAGGAGCATCACTCTACCCCAGGGGAAGCTGAGATCAGACACCCTTGTGGCCCCTGCTGAGTACTGTCCCACGGGGACTCGAGGCCAGGCTGACTGTTCTCCCACCATTGCTGGGGCCAGGACTGGGGAAGCTCTCTGTCATAGGTCCCCCAAAGAAGCTCATTTTCCAAGGCAAAGATTTCTAGGTTCCCCATACCCTGCCCCTCCGTCCCTCTTCTGGGTAGGACAGCGAATCCCCAACAGCCCATGGGTTCCCCATGTGGAATGCCCAGCGCAAGGACCTCTCAGAACCAGGAGTGGGAATGCACTCCAGCTTTTGCCGTGTCTGTTCTCAACTCATGAAGGTTCCCTCGGCCCTCTGTAGGGACTTTGTGATTCAGACAGACATTGGAGACCCATGTGGATGGATGCTTACACATTTATGAACTGCATGTAAATATTCACACTACAACCTACTTCTCTTTTTTTAATTAATTTTTTGTTATTTTTGACTGTGTTGGGCCTTCGTTGCAGCAGGCAGGCTTTCTCTCGCTGTGGCGAGTGGGGGCTACTTTCTAGCTGCAGAGCAGGAGATTCCCGTTGCAGTGGCTTCTCATTGCAGAGCGTGGGTTCTACAATGCAGGCTCAGTCACTGGTGCACAGGCTTAGTTGCTCTGCGGCATGTGGAATCTTCCTGGCCCAGGGATCCAACCTATGTTCCCTGCATTGGCAGGCGGATTCTTAACCACTGGACCATCAGAGAAGTCTTGCCTGTCTTTTTCTCCCCTGCTATTGCTTACGAGATTGCCTTCATGGTCTAGTGCCCATCTTACAGATGGAATAATGGAGGGATAGAGAACGATTTCAGCCTCTCTGCTTCTCCACAGTTGCATATGGTTTTTTTTTTCTCCTACTCAAATTATGTTCATTCACCCTCATGTCACATAAGAAGTTCAGGGTTGTCTTGTCCTCTGAGCATCCTTCCTAGATCCTAAATGTTCCTCACACCCTCCAGGCTCCCACGGAGTTGACCTTGTCTATCAGGAGCCGTGGGCTTCCCTGATAGTTCAGTTGGTAAAGAATCCGCTTGCAATGCAGGAGACCCCGGTTTGATTCCTGAGTTGGGAAGATCCCATGGAGAAGGGAAAGGCTACCCACTCCAGTATTCTTGGGCTTCCCCTGTGGCTCAGCTGGTAAAGAATCCGCCTGCAATGCAGGAGACCTGGGTTCGATCCCTGAGTTGGGACAATCCTCTGGAAAAGGGAAAGACTACCCATTCCAGTATTCTGGCCTGGAGATTCTGTGGACTATACAATCCATGGGTCACAAAGAGTCAGACATGACTGAGTGACTTTACTTTCACTCGCTATCAGGAGTTGTGAGCATTCATTGCCTAGTTAAGTGTTTCTCAGGACTGACTCCCAACCATCTGCTTGCATCTCTCAGCTAGTCTGCGGGAGCCATCCAATATCAGCTGAGCCAATGATTGAACTTATTATGGGAGACATTTGCGGGTTAGAAGCCTAATGCTCTTCCTCTGTATGCCCCTGATGAGCTCTGGTCTTTGTAGAAAGTATATTCTATGTAGAAGCCATCATAGCTACCATGACAGGCTGATGCCACCTGGACTTGTAAATGTATTAAATTGTGTGTACAACTAACTGTGTGTGTGGTGGGTGTCAGAGCCTCATTTTGCAGCAGAGAAGTCTGAGGTTTGGTGAGGTTACACGACACGCCCACAGCCCTTCAGCTGATGCAAACCAAACACTGTGGACAGAGTAGCTGACGGGGGTCGCTGTAATCTCTCCTTTCCCTCCTGACTTGCTTGACGTCCAAGCTGGGCATTTTTTTCTCCTGGTTCCATCTCCTTCCACCCAAAGGGTTAATTCCGAGTTGTTCCCAGTGTATCATATCTGAAAATGTTTGTTTTATTTGTTCATACCACAGATTCCAGAACGTAAACAGCTCTCTGTCCCGAAGATCGAGTCTCCAGAGGGTTACTATGAAGAGGCTGAGCCGTATGACACATCCCTCAATGGTACATCCTGGGGACAGGGCTGGGAGGGGGCTGACCACTTCCTGCACAGATGCCGGCGCCAACTCCCCTCCTGGTGACCGGCACGCTCACCCTGGCTGGAAACACAGTGGGGCCTGGGATGCTCCTACCAGAGAGCATGGCTCAAGTCAAGAGCTAGCCACAGAGCATTTGACCATTGATTGGTCTAATGGGGAGCTGAGACCTACAGCAGACCCGCCCGCCTGCAGGGAGGGGCTCAGGTTGGTCCCCAGTGAGCTGGTTTACTGTGTCTGATGCTTTCTGTGGTCCTGCCTGGATGTTGCGGATTCAGCACAGAAATGCAACAGAGGAGAGGTGTGTTGGCCAAGTGGCACAAGGCCCCGGAAGCAGTGGAAATGTGGTCAGGCTGAGGCAGAGCCCACTTCCAAGGTTCTTTCACTGGACTGATAGTCCCTGGGCTCCCACTGTGAACCCAGCATGCTTCTAGGAGTGGGAACTCAGCACGACTCAGCAGTCACAGCACTTAGACTCTGTGAGAGAAGACAGGCAACATATAAACCTAGGATGTGTCAGGTGGTGATAACTTGTCATGACCGAAAGTGGCAAGGGCTGAGTTGGGGAAGGAGAGGGATGTTATTCTAACTTAGGGAGGGCCTCTCTGAGCAGATTCCTGAAAGAAGTGGCAAGTGGGTGGGGTTAGTATCTGCAGGAAGAACAGAGCACACAGCACATGCAAAGGCCCTGAGGCAAGAGGGCCCTTAGCGTGTTTGGAGGCCAGTGTGGCAGGAGCAGGTAGGGTTGGATGAGACGGATAGGAGATGGGGACACAGAAGGCAGCTGTAGACCCTGGTAAAGACCTTGACATTTCTCTGAATAGACTTTTCTCTAGCCTTTAGGGGGTTACTTGGTGGCAGACCTAATATAGGTATTAAAAAGACGGTCTTTGCTCTAGGGGCAGGGCTCACGCTGGAGTGCTCTTGTCCTCAGCCAGCGGTTCTCAGCCTGATGAGGCTGGATCAGAAATGCTCTTGTTGTGGGGGTTCTATAACACAGAAACACCTTGAAGGTCCTGGGAGAGATGGTTGTGACCCTACTCTCTGGGGTAGCTAGATTCTGGTCCCCTCACTCTCTCCCTTTCTTACCTCCTTCTCTTTCCTTTTTTTTGTAAGTGAAAGGTCTTTGAAAGCATAAGGCAATTTGCAGATATAGGAGGTCACCATCCCTGGTGGGGGCCTTGTTGGTGTCAGGGATGAGTTGGGACCAGTCCCTAGGAGCACGTGGGATCCTTGTCCTCTTTTTTCATGCCTCACCTACTGTCTGCAGTCCCAGGAACTGTGTGGGAGGCGAGGGCCTCTCTGGACTTGTGGAATTTTATTCTAAGAGGCTGGCTTTGTGGGCAGACGTCACTTAGCTTGTGAGGTGTTGCCAAGTCACCCCTGGACTGTGATTTCAAGCTGGAGCTGTGGGCGCGGCAGGGCTGTCTGGGTGCGTCTGGAAGATGGGAGCCCTGACTCACCCCAGTGAGCACCTCCATGCCTCTGAAGCCCGTCTCTCTGGGGTGTGGCCCCTGCCAGCCAGGGCCTGCCTCCCAGACGCTCCCGGGGGCCTGTCTGTGGGGCAGACACTTCATCTCGACACAAACAAGTGGTCAGAAGGACTGGAAATTTGTATTGGTTTTATCCGGGACTAGGAGGAGAGGGGGGTCATGTCAGGGTCAGCAAGTAGGGGCGGTGGGAAGATGCCCAATTGCCTTTTCTCTCCTGCCAGCACAAGGACCGAGGATGACCTGGGGGGCCCTCTCCTGCATTAAAAGCTGGGCTGTCCTTGTTTCCACATCTGTTTGACCCGTGGGACACCAGGTCACAACAAGAGAAGCGACTGCTGGACTCCAGCCCCTTGCTCTAGTTCTTTGGCATTAGCAATTTTGCTGACTTCCTGCAGAAGACCAGGGGTCGGCTTCTTGGCCTGCTATATCAACACTGTCCCCTCGCGGCTCCCCGGGTCAGGTGCCTCTCTCTGAACACAAGTTTAGTAAGTGCCCTGCTATGAATGTAGGTACTGCACAGACGATGCCTCCTGCTGGGGTAATGGCAGCTGCTGTAACAAACAGTCCCCCCTGGAAGTTTATAGTAGGCCAGTGCAACTCTGATTCTCACTCTTGGAACAGTTTGGCGTGGGCATTACTGGTCAGCAGGCTCCTTCCAGCGTGGGCTTGGCCACCCTCTGAGGCCACAGAAGCCTCTGCAAAGAGGGTGGAGGACCTCTGTGTGCTTAAAGGCACCAGCCAGAGGGACACCCAGGGCTTCTCTCCACATTCCGTTGGTGACAGGCAATCACGTCTCTGGATGGGAAGGAGCTGGGAAATGATGTCCTTGGCCAGGCTGGGGCCTCGCCCGACAAGCCCACACCTCTGATGGGAACGCGCTCGCTTCTGATGGACGGGCAGCCACGTCACCGCATCTCTTTGTGTCTCTGCCTCTGGACCTGCCCCTCTCTTCATCTTCTCTCTCTTCCTCTTGTCTCTTTCTGTGCTTCCGGAAATGCCACAGGCCATCCCGGCAGATATCCCCCCTGTGGAGTCCCCAGATGGGTGCAGGTGCCTGAAGGAGTCGTTTACGCCACCATCACCTTGGGTACTGCTCGTCCCAGAGCAGGAATGCCAGTGATCCCCATGCCTGCTGCCTGGCTCGCGGAGGCGAGGTGCATGCCCGAGGTGGCCACCGCCCTCTTCCTGTCCTTGTGCGCGGGTCCTGCATGAGGATGCCCTGTGTCACCCCTCCGCAGACCCCTGCCTGTGGCATCTGGAAGGATGGCTAGAGGATAAGAGCGTGGCACGGCTGTGCCACCCTCTGTTCCTGAGGACATGCCACAGGATGCAGTGGCTGTGGTACCCACCAGGAGCAGCCAAAAGGGAGCTGGAATTATCTGAGCATCCTGCCTTTCCCTCCTGCTTATCCTGCAACCTCTGGAAGCCAAGTGCCTGTTTAACAATATTCTCCATTTATGGTTGTGCCATGATTGCTCTTAGGGATAAATAAAATGATCAATACATTTGCCCTAAAATTTTCTCCAGGTATCATCCCATTCCCCCCTGGAGGCCAATGGGCAGACGTTAGAATTCTCCATGGAACAGGTGGGGCAACCCCAGGAGCACAAAACAGCTGGGGGTGGGGAGGAGGGTGGGGCCCGGCTAACTTCTTCACACTATACTCTGTAGCCTCACCCACTAACCCACTGAAAGAGATACCCCAGCGGCTGCATCTTTCTTCTTTCATTTATTGTGCAGCTAATGCAGTGCTGACAAGGGGGATATTGTTTTTTACAGAATCACTGCCCCCCCTCACCAGATCAAATCATTGAATTCTCTGTGTGGCCTTTCAGTACTGTTGTCTTTGCATAGATGATTGTAGCTGTGCTTTCTCAGTTGCCATCTTAAGGAGTTTCTCATGTTGCAGACTAGCTTGCAAGAGCTTTCACTGATTATGGTTGCATGGTACCCTGGATGAAATCATGCTTTCTGCAGCCTCCTCCTGCTGACTGTTCAGAAGCACTTGCATGAATATCTTAATGCATGTAATCTCCCCCTGCCCGCCTTCCTTCCTTTTTAAAAAACTGGTTTCCTTGGATAAACTCCCAAGACTGGGATTATTGGGTCAGAGGGGATGGATGTTTTTATGGCTTTCGAAAAAACAGGCTGATGGGTTGTATCCTGAGAGGCTGGTGTTAATTTATGTCGCCACCAGCCATACATGAGGTCTGGGTCCCCTACTGGGTAGCACCACTATTTTCAGTCTGCTTATTTAATAGGTGTAAAATTGTGAATTCTGTGACTTTTTTATTGTCAGGAAGGGGAGTAGTATCACACTGCTTTTAAAGAAAACTGATATTAAAGTAGTCAAAGTGTTATTTTTAGAAATATTAAAGTAAAATAAAGCACATTTTTATTGGCATTGTAGCTAGAATAGCTGTGGCCGTGGCCTCATTCCATTTCCCTATATTTCTAGTTCAAACGTGGTTGTGTTTTATTAGTATGCAGGAACCTAGCTATGCAGGGTGTACCAGAGGCTTCTGGAGAAGGGAAGCCAGGGGACCCTTGGGCTGTCTTCTTCCTGATGGGTCATGTGGAGATGAAAGAGAGGTTCCGTTCACTCTGACTTGAGGGGGCAGAACATGTCTATGGAAGTCATAGGGAAGTAGATGTGACTTTCTGTTAGAGCTGCCCAGTAATGGAAGCAATTGTCCAGCAATCAGGGGGGTAGTGAGCTCCCCATCCATGGGGGAATTCAAGCAGAGGCTGGAGCAGGATTATGAGAAGCAGGATTCCTGAGCCGAACCAGGGGTTGCTGGACCTGAATCCTGAGGTTCTCTTCTCTCCATGTCTTGCCTTTTGGGGTTTGATTGATATTTTTTTCTGCACCTAGTTTCTGTTGGCCTTGAATAGGGCAGTGAGGTCCAGAGAACAGAGCAACTCTGGCAAGGTGGTGGGGGCAGAAGCTGAGGCACATGGCGTGGGTACAGGATTGAGTGAGATGTGGTGAACTGGGGGATTCTTTCAAAGAGAATGAAACTGTAAGAGTGGCTCATTGCCAGGAAGGAAGGGTATCAGGTGGAGATGAGCAGGAGGAGCTGGATTCGTGCTGGAAGGCATTCTGTGGGGAGAACAGTCTTTGGAGGATAAGAGTGGATTCTCCAGGAGGGCTGTGACTGTGACTTGAGGAGAGCCTTAGGAGGGGGAGGGTGGCCGGGAGGGCCCGCTCCTGCTGTGGGTTACTGTACTTTTGCTTCCAAGAGTCATAGCTTCTTGCTGCTCCCAGGACAGGACAGGGACAGAACAGGCCTGGTAGGGGAGTTGGGGGGCAACCGCTGGAGGCTTGCCCACCTCTGGGCTCAGACGGCGACCCCCTCTTCCTGGGGCCTTAGAATAATAGAGCATCAGCCATGCACACACACCAGAAGAACCAAGAAAAAGTTCACCCACCGCTTCATCCTTCTGTTGAGGAAGCAGAGGCCCCGAGTCCAGCATTGGTCCTCTCAAGAGTCCACGTCTGAGGACAGTGTCTGGTCAGAGGTTTCCGTGGGGTCTGAGATGACAGGATAGGAGGAGGAAAGGGGAGACACCTGGTTTCATGTTATCTGTGTCTGTGACCAGAGGCAGCATCCAAGACGCTCTGCTCAGCGGTTTAGGGGCTGGAGAGTCTGCCTGGGCCTGCAGTTGGTGGCGATGGGCTGGTTCCAGGGCACGGGGCAGGGTGGGGAGGGTGGCCTGGGAACCACAGGCTGTTCCTGCCTGCTGCCCACCTTCCCAAAGGAGCAAAGCCTGTTTAGGAACGTCCCTTGCCCGGCAGGGCCGTGACACCGAGCACCGAGGTCTTCTCTTGCAGAGGACGGAGAGGCTGTGAGCAGCTCCTACGAGTCCTACGATGAGGAGGAGAGCAGCAAGGGCAAGTCGGCCCCCTACCAGTGGCCCTCGCCCGAGGCCAGCATCGAGCTGATGCGTGATGCCCGCATCTGCGCCTTCCTCTGGCGCAAGAAGTGGCTGGGCCAGTGGGCCAAGCAGCTGTGCGTCATCAAGGACACCAGGCTCCTGGTGAGTGCCCTCCTTCCTCTCCTGGGAGCAGGATGAGGGTGGTCCCAGATGCCAGGTGCTCAGAGCCTGTTACATCAGGTTTCTACTCCTCCCCAACCTGAAACTGCATGCAGAACCTTATGAGCATGGACGAACACGCTTTTTTCTTAACTAGAAAGGTCAAGCAGTTGTCAGCAGACTTTTAAAGGGGTCTGTGATGACTCAACCCCTCCTCCCCCAGTACCATCCCCAAGATATTTTTCCAGGGATCTTTTGGTCCCCTGGTCTGTGGGCTCCTCCTTCCTCACATCTCAGCCTCTGGAGGTTTGGGGCAGAGCCTGCTGCCCAGTTAGGGCTCCCCCGCCCAGCACCCAACCCCCAGCGTGCAGCGTGAGAACCATCGGCATCTGCTCAGAAGTTGGGATATTCTGAATGACTGATCGTAAGACCCCTGAGGGCATCAGAAGATGGTATTCTGACCACAGCCCTGTTTCTTGTTATTTTTAATTAAAACTTGGTTTTATGCCCCAATTTGAGGTTCCATGGAGTCATTACAAATACCCCTTTTTCACTAGTTAAAACCGCCCTGCTGTGTGCAGATGTTTTCAGGTAGTCCTGTCAAGCAGCTTCATAAGAACCCCCATTTTACAAGTGAGAAATGGAGGGTAGTACATTTTCCCTGATAGAGAAGAAAGTCACTTCCTTTCTTTGCTAACACATCATCTAACTAAGTCGATGATAAACTTGGCCTTCATCCCCTTTGGGCCCCTTACTGGGAAAGCTGAGCCAGAAAGAGAAGCAGAGAGGCAGAGAGCTGGGGAAAGTGCCTTCCACCCTGGGGAGGTGGGGATTGCCCACAGAAGACATATTTCAGGAGCCAGCCCAGATCCGCAGGGGGAGTAGAGCTGCTTGGGTAAGCAGGGCCCTGGAGTGTCTCTGGAGAGTTGGAGGAGGAGGCTTGAGGGAGACAGAGATGAGCTGCCTGATCGCTCTGATGCTGAAAACAAACTCTGCCAATGTTTGAGGTCATGGCTCTGTACTTGCACAAACGTGTCCAGCCTTTTGGTCCAGCTCTCAGCAGGCCCTGCCCTGCCCTGCCCCGTGGCCCCCTCCTCTGCAGAACCTGGCTGACAGCGTCTCGCCTCTCCTCTCTTGCAGTGTTACAAATCCTCCAAGGACCATAGTCCTCAGCTGGATGTGAGCTTGCTGGGCAGCAGCGTGGTGCACAAGGAGAAGCAAGTGCGGAAGAAGGAGCACAAGCTGAAGATCACGCCGCTGAATGCCGACGTGATCGTGCTGGGCCTGCAGAGCAGGGACCAGGCGGAGCAGTGGCTCAGAGTGAGGGAGGCACCAGGCCACCGGGAAGCAGACCCATTCCCCTCTGCGGCCCCCAGGGGTTCCTGCAGTCCCGGCTCCCCCGATTTTTCAAAGGGATGGCTGTGGTCAGGGTAGAGGGTCTACCATCCTTCAAGTCTGCAGGGCTTCCCCTGTCCTAAGTGGTAGCAATCTGTCTTGGGGAGATGGATCACAGGGCTCAGTGGCCAGGTCTGTGGTCACATCCACAAGCCACCTGGACTTGGGCTCTAGTTGAAATCCACTTGCCTTCTGGCCTCCAGGGAGGCATCGCCGGCCTATGAAAAGGCTCCTCCCAGAGGAGGCAGGGTGGACAGTGACAGGCAAGTCTGGGAACCGGGGTTGGACCAAGGCAGCACACAGACCCTCCACAGTGAGCGCCACGGCCCCCAGGAGCCAGAAGACTGTCTGGCAAATGTCGCTTTTACCCCCACAAGGAGCAGCCACCCTTGCTCAGGATGGGGCGAGAGGGGGCTTGTGGAACTGAGGGCAGCTGCTCTGGGCCTGCTTGGGTTCTATTGCAAACCCCACCTGCCATTCCCTGGTGCCCCACCAGAATGCATGGGGCCTGCTGGACATGGGGCCAGGGAACCCCCTCACCCAGCTGGGGCCCGAGGCCATAGGTGGGCTGGGTGCAGGGGTGGGGGCGGGGTGCTCTGCTCCTCGGAAATTCTGCAACCTCTCTCACCCCCACCCGCCTAGGGGTGGCTGGCCTAGGAGAGCACCCGCCCTCTCAGACCTAGGAGGGGGCTCCAGCTGTGGTCTGGCTGTGAGTGCAGGTCTAAAGGCCCTTCCTCTTCCTTCAGGTCATTCAGGAAGTGAGCGGCCTGCCTTCCGAAGGAGCTTGTGAGGGAAACCAATTCACCCCAGATGCCCAGCGCCTGAGCTGTCCAAAGGTAAGCCTCTGCCCAGCAGTGGTTCAGTCGCTAAGTCAATGTCCGACTCTTGTGGCTCCATGGACTGTAGCCCACCAGATTTCTCTGTCTGTGGGATTTCCCATTCAAGAATACTGGAATGGGTTGCCATTTCCTTCTCCAGGGGATCTTCCCAACCCAGGAATCAAACCCCTGTCTCCTGCATTGCAAGCAGATTCTTTACCGACTTAGCTACCTGGAAAGCCCAAAGCCTCTGCCCCTGCCCAGGATGGGGCGAGAGGGTTCACTTCCATTGCAGGCCAGAAGAGAGTTTGATTCTGTTGTGTTTTTTTTTTTCCCTCCATAAAATTACAGGTGGAAAATTGGGAGCTTTGCTTTTGTACTTCAGCCAGATTGATAAGAAACATACCATGCTTGGCTGAGGGCAGTAGCTTCAGCTTGGCAGGGAAACGGATGAGGATGATAGAGACTTATATTTTCTTGCGTGGGGGAAAATTTATTGAGATGGAAGTCACTTGCTTCCCTTCTTGGGCAGGGAGATTTATTTTTCTAGGCTTTTCCTTCCCACTTACTCCCCAGTAGATCTTCAGAGGCTGGGGAACCGTGTAGGTGTGGACCTCAACCAAAGAGTCCTGCTGCTCATTTGCATGGGGCTGTGGGGCCCCTGCTTTAGGGTCAAAGGAAAGTTGGGCCGGGTGCTGGCCGAGGGGGGCTGTCACCAAGGGGTCACATTCCATGTCCCCAGGTATCTGCAGGTGGGTACTTGAAGCCTGATGTGCACAGAGCAGAGGGTCCCTGTTTCTCATCTTGGGGTCTCCACCTGTGGCAGGCAGGTGGGCATGAGCCACCCCCAGGGAGGAGAACCCACAGCCTTCTAGAGTGACAGAAGAGGGGCTGATGTTTTCCTTGTCTTATTCATTTTTTGGTCACTGATAAGGAAAGTCAGAGTATACCTGGGGATTTCTTCACATTGGGATGAGAAACAGGAGTTCTCCCTAAAGACCTGGAATGCAGATGCCCTGGCTAGGTCCTGCAGTCCCTGGGCCCCGGTGAAGGTCCTGTGGTTGGGAATCCCTGGGTTTGTCTTCCAGAGGTCTGGCGTCAGTGGTTCTAGAAGAAGCCTGATTGGAATATTCTGAGTGTCTGCTCTAGGGGACTGTCTCTAGTCTCACAACAGCCCTGGGAATGCAGACAGGGGCAGTCTCCCTATCTTATACACATGCAGGATGGAGCTCAGAGAGGTCCTGCCTGATTAGAGAATGTTCTAAGTGGGATTCGAATTGTGGTCTAACCCTGTGCACACAAACCAGCCCTTCTCCAAAGCCTGACGTGTGGGTAGCACAGTCAGTTCTCAAAAGACATCCTCATATCCTCCTGCTAGGGGTAAGTCTCAGGGGCCTGACAATTAGCTCCAGTTGCAGTACTGACTCTCTTGCACCCCTGAGGCTGGCTACCTGCTCTCCCCCTGCTACAGGGCCACTGCCACATCAGTGGAGCAGTCACCCTGAGAACTCGTGAACGAGGATATGTGGGTGGCTTGAAGAAGGGGAAGGTGCTCTGGGACGGGGCAGGGAAGCTCAGAAGGGAGGGCAAAGGCAGGTCCTCCTGGGGAGCCCCAGGGAAGCCTGGCTATGTGCCACCAGTGACTGGACCCCCAAGGTCACCCCTGGCCTACACCCAAGAGTCATCTATTATTTCCCTTCAGTTGTGGTCTCCAAGGTAACCATTTCCAGACAAGATCACCCACTTCTGTCTCTCTCTTCCACAGCCAGATATAACGGAGAAGTACTTCTCAGCCTCGGAGTGTGGAAGCCCCATAGATGGTCACCCTGAAGTCCCAGAGACCAAAGACGGTACGAACGCTTTGGCTCTCGGCCTAGGGCGGGTAGAAGGGTGGTATCCCAGTTTGTGAGGCTTGGCCATCTGGCTCAAGCCTACTGGGTTTTAACAGCTAATTGCAGCACGCCTCCAATTTCTAAACTGCTAAATATACAGCTGATAGAGCCCGGAAAAAGAGAGCAGCCCAAACTGACGTGAGCGTCATGAATCGCTGGGGTAGAATATTCTTTCATCTCTTGTTTGCTAACCCTGGTTCAGATCTCTCTGAGCCAGTTCAGTATGTAAAGATTCTCCAGCACTGACATATTCTATAAGAGAGGTTGGTGGGCCCCTCTCGAGAGTGTGATTCTAGAGATACCCGACTTTGACCTGTGGACTCTGGCCTTGAGCACAGACATGTACGTGTGGGCGTACATGTGTGAAGAACAGACGTGTGTGTGTATGCACGCACACGTGCGTCCACAGTGAGGAACAGACAGAAAGGGAACAGTTCTGCTATTTTTTCTGTCTTTCATGAGGCCACGTCGGTAGGCTGTGTGCAAGGCTGATGACTTTTCCTCTCATCTTGACAGTCAAGAAGAAATGTTCTGCTGGTCTCAAACTGAGCAACCTGATGAACCTGGGCAGGAAGAAATCTACCTCGCTGGAGCCTCCGGACAGGTCCCTCGAGACATCCAGTAAGACTTGCAGCCGCCTCCAGGACCAGAGGGCTGGCGGTCCCCCCGGGGCTGCGGATGGTCTCCGGGAAGGCAGCTCAGACAGCGAAGGCAAGGGTGTGGGGTCTTGCTCTAACCCCTCCCTGGCGGGTGAGCCCACGGCCCAGTTTCTGTTGATCTTCCCAGCAAGGAGCTCTTTATGACTCCCCAGGCTCTCTTGCTGCAGTGCTGGCTCCTGTGTGGAAGTGAAGGGTAATTGATGCCTGTCCTCCTAACTTTCTTTAAGATTGTGTTCATTTGATCACTATGTAAGGAGCGCATGGTAGGCACAGTGTTAGGGAAAGGGGACCAAGGAGACAGAAAACACGGTCCTGAGAGCTTATAGCTCAAGAGAGAGGGCGGCTTTATACCAGAAGTACTTCTGTACTTCTTTATACCCAGAAGTACACACTGAGGTCTTAAGGGCTCCAAGGACTCAGGGACAGAAAGAACCTCTCTTACTCTGTGGTCAGAGACGGCTTCCTGAACCTGAGCCTTGAAGGGTGGGCAGGAGCTGAATGGGCTGGGCCGGCCCCGCGGGCAGGGGCAAAGACTGAGAGGGGCACAGGAAGACCCATTAAGGGGGCGACAGAAGCCCATGCTACTGGGAGAGGGTTTGTGTGTGGGTGCTGGGAGACCCTCGAGGTCATCTCTACTGCCCTGACTCGGCCTTGAGCAAACTGAGGCCAAGGGAGAGAAAGAGAAAAACAGGAGAGAGAAGAGACTTGCCCAGAAAATACCCTGGCTTCCAGCCTGAGGCTCATTGCTGTGCTTACCCCCGGGGCCAGAAGGCCACCACTGTCCATCCTTGGGCCTTTCCCTCCTCTTCACAGAACCCGTGTCCCAGCCCTGGGCTCTTTTCCTGAGTCCCAGTTCAGCTCTGTGCTTCGTGGCTGGCAGGGTGGGCTGGCTAGACAGGCAGGCAGCAGAAGATGAGGTTTTCTCTTTGGAACCTGCTGGTCCTCCAGCCAGGGCCCTGGGTACCGGCCCGGCCAGCCTTTGCAGCCTGAGAGGGCACAGTGTTGGGCCTGGGAGCCTGGTCCCAGTGAGTCACTTTGGGAGATGCAGCTGGGCTATTGCTGGACGTTACTCAGCGGGGAAGCACGCTTCTGTCCCCTGTGGCTGGGGAAGGGCCAGAGAGAACACAGACTCCTTCCCAGGGCTTGGCAGCTCAGCTCCCCGCCTCTCTCTGGCCCAGAGAACTGTGATGGGCGAGTGAAGCGCCTGCCGGAATCAGCCAGTGTTCCGAGGTCTCGGGCTCACATTCTTCCACGTTGTTGCTGTGATGGGATGGTCACGTGGCTCTGAGAAATTCACGACCCCCACTGAGAGTCCAGCACTGGGCCAGGTGCAGAGGTGGCCATGCACTTTGACTCTGGTGCGTGGGCCTGGGTCATCCCGGCTAAGGGTCAGAGCAGCTGCTGCTCCCTTAGGATGGAGAAGGTATCCATGCTGCAAACCGGTGCCTTTGGGAAGATGAGCAGCACAGACGTCAGCTCACTGCATGCAGGTGGGAAAGGGTCCCGAAGGCTGGACTTTTACTGGTCTTTCCAGCCCCAGGGACAAGACTGTGCTTTGACACATGGTGTCAGCTCCATAAACGTTCACCTGAGTTGGGGAGGAAGCTGAACCCAACACATGCAACCATCTAAAAATAAGAAAGGCCTGCAGGATGGGTGTACGCCAGCGCTGGGAGGCCCTGGGTGCTGGCAGAGAAAGCAGGGCTCCTTAGTGGAGGAGCCACAGGGCATAGACCCGGATGCTCGAGATGGACATGGCAAGTTCATGCCCTTGACAGGCTCTGTGTCCAGCTGGGAAGCTGACATGGAAGTGGAGTGTCACTGTTCCAGTTCTCAAGTGTTCTGAGGCCAGCAGAGCTGGCGGGGGCAGGGGGAGAGGGGCGGCAGAAACTGAGAGGGCAAGGGCCAGCTGCCCCTGGGAGGATGAGGAGGGCTTGGCCAAGGGGAGGAGGCCTCTGCAGGCTGAGACGGAGTGACCCAGGGATGGCAAGGTGTCAGGGGAGCTCAGGGAGCTAAGGCTGTGGAGGTGAGGGGACTGATCATGGCTGGAGGGGAGCTTCCTGCAGGTGGCCTGGGCCGGCAGAGGTGGGGGAGGGCCGCTGCAGGTCACGGGCTTAGAGCCGGGAGACGAGGCTGGGCCGGGGAGCCTCGGTCCAGCACACACACCCACACCCACCCACACCCCTTGGCCTGGTCTAGTCCAAGACACAGTTCACTGCCCTCTGGACATGCCTTTTCCAAAAACCAGTAGGGCTGTGTGCTCCCCTCCTTCAAGGGGTCTAGCCCCCAACACAAAGGAAGCAGAAAGACTGAGATTCACAGCCTCTACGAGGTTAAGAAATTCTCTTGGGCAAAGCTTGGCAAGGTTTGGAGCTGAGACTTAAGAGGAGCGTTTCCGGAGGTCCAGAGGCAGGCAAGGGCAGTCCTGGGCGCCCTCAGCCACCCACACCCCCTCAGCCGTGTCCCTCCCCGCAGGCTACCTGAACGTGCTGGTCAACAGCCAGTGGAAGTCGCGCTGGTGCTCCGTCAGGGACAGTCACCTGTACTTCTACCAGGACCGGAACCGGAGCAAGGCGGCCCAGCAGCCCCTCAGCCTGCTAGGCTGTGAGGTGGTGCCAGACCCGAGCCCAGACCACCTCTATTCCTTCCGCATCCTCCACAACGGCGAGGAGCTGGCCAAGCTCGAGGTACCGCTGGCCGGGGCGGCGGGGGGCTGTTGGGGGTGGGTGGGTAGGCAGACACGGCCAGGGCGGAGGTCACGGTCAGGGCTGTTTGCCCCAGGTCCTGAGGACTGCAGTCCCTACCACAGGAGATTCAACTCAGCCGCACTTTATTTTTACTTCCTTTGCCTGAGATTGTTTGCGTTTTTAAAAAATTTCCATTCCCTTTCTGACCTCAGGGTGGTTGTGTTATAGGAATGGGACAATGAGCTATTTCCTGCACTTAGGGTAGAAGGAGTATTTATAACTCCCTAAGTTGCTGGAAAAACTTTCTGGGGACTCAAAGCGGGTTTGTGATTTCGTTTGTGTATCACCAGATGGTACATAAAAATGCAGACGGTTAGGGCTTATCTTGGGGGAAGAATAAGGTTTGTGATACAATTGCATTATTCTCACTCCCCACCCTCTGTTTGATGTTATGTTGCATTTACAAAAAAAGAGGTGACATAATGCCTAGCCATGAACTGTGCAGGCCCAAGCCAGAGTGGTTTACATGCACTTAAGCACACACCCCAGTTCATTCCTATTCACCTAGTCCTAGATCCAGGGGTCTTCATCCTGAATTTGCTCCAATACTGCCCTCTTGTGGCTAAAGGGGAAATTGCTTCCCAAGGACAAGCCTGTGTTCATTCCTGCATCCAGCCATCCTGTTGACAAGATACCTATTCAGAACCATGATATGGTGAACGAGACAGATGTGTTCCCTGGCATGGCACTTACCTTCGAGAACAAGAGTGAGATGTTATTCAGTAACCACTTTACCACTTTTCATGGGCTGTCTCTAGTTCCTGCTGACTTAGTAATCACTAAGTAATGACTAGTAATGATAACTTAGTAATCACTGGGCAGTGGGCAGGAGCTGTGAATATGTATGAAAGTTTGAATGTTGGGTGGGTGGGGGCTGTGTAGAGAAAGCCTGTGGGAGGGAATGGGGGCTGATCTTAAGAGCAGTGGTAGACCTGGTAGTCATGCATGGATGTGAGAGTTGGACCATAAAGAAAGTTGAACAATGAAGAATTGATGCTTTCGAATTGTGGTGTTGGAGAAGACTCTTGAGAGTCCCTTGGACTGCAAGGAGATCCAACCAGTCCATCCTAAAGGGAATCAATCCTGACTATTCACTGGAAGGACTGAAGATGCAGCTCCAATCCTTTAGCCACCTAATCGAAGAGCCAACTCATTGGAAAAGACCCTGATGCTGGGAAAGATTGAAGGGAGGAGGAAAAGGGGACAAGAGAGGATGAGATGGTTGGATGGCATCACTGACTCGATAGACGTGAGTTTGGGCAAGCTCCAGGAGATGGTGAAGGACAGGGAAGCCTGGCGTGCTGCAGCCCATGAGGTCGCAAAGAATCGGACACGACTGAGCGACTGAACAACAAAGACTCTGAAGGGTTTCAAGGGAGGGTGTCGTGTTCAGATTTGGATTCCGAGATGTGTCCTCCAGCTTCTAGGTGGGGGACGGAGGGAAGAGGGACAGGAAGGGATAAAATGAGACCCATTGCCCAGGGCAGCGGTGGTGGCAGCAGGAACTAGAGGCAGCCTGTGAAAAGCTGTATTGAGAAATCCACTTGAAAATGAGTGGGAAAAGGAAACCAGTTAAATGTCAAACTGCACTTTCTACTGCCCTTCTCATCATGAACACAGAGCAATAAGGTGGCAGAGCTGTGTTGGGTAAAGCCAGCACGGTGGTTGTTTTTCCTCATGAAAGTAAACCTGCAGTATTTGTGGGATTCCCAGTTCTTTCTCATTATAAAGCCCAGAAACCATGCTGGCATTTTAATAGAAAATACTCACTGTACACATTTGATTAGAATGTGTTGTTGCCTGGAGAAAACTAGGCGCCGACTTCATTGGGATTTAGTTCATGATTTGTCAGAGGTAGCTGACCTGGCATAAGGTGTATAAGACAGTTTGATTATTAAAACCATAAACAAAAGTACATTTGAATTTTGTTATTTCTTAGCAGGGATCCAGGTAGTCTTGTATATATACATTAGGGTTGTAAACTAAAATGTGATTAATTCATAAAATAGAGGTGTCAACCTAAAATGCATACATTTTAACGGTCCTCTCCTAGTCCATTAGCCCTCAGAAATACATGCTTATAAACATTACATGTGATGGTGCACGCGTGCTTCGTGACTTAGTCATATCCGACTCTTTGCGACCCTTTGGACTGTACCCTGCCAGGCTCCTCTCTCCATGGGATTTCCCAGGCGAGAATACTGGAGTTGCCGTTCCATTCTCCAGGGGATCTTTCCGACCCAGGGATTGAACCCATGAATCCTTCCTGCATCTCTTACATTGCAGGCAGATTCTTTACCTGCTGAGCCATTGGGGAAGCCCTCTAGAAATACATCTTTATAAACATTACATGTGATACTGGGGACAAATGCCCACAGCATCATTGAGATGGCACCAGGGTATCACTAGGAGCAGGAAAAATTATTTGGGGTTCCTGGGGGTTGGAATATAGCAGCGAAAATGAGGAACATGGCCTCAGGGCTCTCAGAGGCCTTGCCCAGCAGGGTGGGCATCGGGGAAGAGGTGAGGAGGTCTGGGCGCCAGGCAGCACACTCCAGCCCTGCTTATGTCCCTCTCGGCTTCCTCCCAGGCCAAGTCTTCCGAGGAAATGGGCCACTGGCTAGGCCTCCTGCTCTCTGAGTCGGGCTCCAAGACAGACCCGGAAGAATTCACCTATGACTATGTGGATGCCGACAGAGTTTCCTGTATCGTGAGCGCTGCCAAAACCTCTCTGCTGTGAGTATTCGGGGACCCCTCACTCCTAGCCATGCTTCTAGAGCAAGGCCTAGACTGGCCTCTGGTGGTCCCTCAAACAGCTGGGAGCTCTGGGTGGGCCCTGTTCCCCCCCAGCAGCAGGAAGACCAGGGCCAGGGAGCAGCCCTCAGGGAGACCCAGCAAGGGGCCACGCCAGGCCACTGGCCCAGGGGACAGTCAAGCATCCCTGGCTCTAATTAGACACTGTTCAGCTCCTGAAGGCAGAGTGGGCATCTCTCCTGGCCTTCCCTTTCCTTACTGTAGAGGCAGCACTTCTACACGGCTCCCTTGCTGAGTCCCAGCACACACTGGTGCAAGCGGGCACTGGGTACTTCTGCCTCCTAGATGATCAAACTGGGTCTCAGGGAGAAGTGGTCTTGGGGAGGTGGGTAGAGGCAGCATTGTTGTTGTTCAGTCTCTCAATTGTGTCCAACTCTTTGTGACCCCATGAACTACAGCACCCCCGGCTTCCCGGTCCTTCACTGTCTCCTAGAGTTTGCTCAACCTCATGTCCATTGAGTCAGTGATGCCGTCCAACCATCTCATCCTCTGTCGTCCCCTTCTCCTCCTGCCTTCTGTCTTTCCCAGCATCAGGGTCTTTTCTAATGAGTCAGCTCTTCACATCAAGTGGCCAAATTATTGGAGCTTCAGCATCAGTCCTTCTAATGAATATTCAGGATTGATTTCCCTTAGGAGTGACTGGTTTGATCTCCTTGCTGCATGGGTAGAAGCAAATTAAGCCGAAATGGGGAAAGTATCTGTGCTGGCCCAAGTGTACTGTGAAGATGAAATGACAGAGGGTTTTGTTGTTGGAAGGAGGTCCTGAAAGGGTGGAATCCGGGTGAGAAGACGGCTGTACTGTGCTTAGTTGCTCAGTCGTGTCGAAGAGGAAGGGCACAGGGCAAGGGAAGATTATTTTTCAAGAAGAGACATTTGGAACCAGGAGTTCTAGTTAAGAAGACCCTGGGGAGAGAGGGAGGAGATACCCCTAAATAAATGAATTCATTTTGCAAGGAGATCAGGGCTTGTCCCAAGTCTCCTGCAAAGCCCATGATTTCACTGTGCCTCTTGTTGTTTTGAAGCCTTTGAGACTGGTGGGCTTTTACCCCACCCCATCCTGAATCCTCCCTCACCGTGTCTTCCAGACTGATGCAGAGAAAGTTCTCGGAGCCGAACACTTACATCGACGGCCTGCCCAGCCAGGATCGCCAGGAGCTGCTGTATGACGATGTGGAGGTGTCGGAGCTGACAACCGTGGTAAGAATGCTGGCTGGGTGGCGGCCTGGGGCTGTCTATCCCCTTCCTGCCAAGACCCAGAGCCTCAGTGCCAGAGGTCATTTGATGGTCCCCGAGAGGAATGGACTCCAAGTCACCTGTGGGGCCATCCGTGGAGAAAGCAGGGTGCAGTGAGGTTCTCTTTTATCTGCTGGGGTGGTACCATCTGCCTGGCCTGGGGACTTGTCCAGATAAAAGAGCTGGTTAACCACTCTGGCCAGTGCTGGGGTGGACAGTGTAGTGTTGGGATGAAGGACAGCAACGCCATTGGCCTCTTCTAAGAAACTGAAGTATAGTTGATTTGCAATATTATATTCGTTTCAGATATATAGCACAGTTAGTATTTTTATAGATTATATGCCAGTAAAAGTTATTACAAAGTAATGGCTATAATTCCCCATACTATACAGTATATCCTTGTTGCTCATCTATTTTATACATAGTGATTTGTATCTCTTAACCACATACCCCTCTCTTGCTCCTTCCCCCGCCCCTCTTCCTGCTGGTAACCACTAGGTTGTTTTCTCTATTGGTGCATCTGTTTTGCTATATGTAATTCATTTGTACTATTTTTTTAGATTCCACACATAAGTGATGCCATACTGTATTTGTCTTTATATGACTTATTTCACTGGGCATAATATTCTCTAGGTCCATCCACATTGCTGTAAAGGGCAGAATGCCATCCTCTCTTATGGCTGAGTAATGTTCCGTTGTGTGTGTGTGTATACACGCATACATCTTCATCTGTTCACCTGTTCTCCCATCTTGGCTCCTGTAAATTGTGCTGCTATGAACTCGGAGGTGCACGTATCCTTCCAAGTTTGTGCTTTTGCTTTTTCCATGGTATGGAATTGCTGGGTCATACGGTAGTTCTACTTCTAGTGTCTTGAGGCACCTCTTGAGTGTTATCCATAGTCGCTGCACCAGTTTACATTCCCACCGTCAGTGAACAAGCTTTCGTTTTTATCCACATCCTTGCCAACACTCGTTATTTGTAGGCTTTTTGATGACAGCCATTCTGATAGGTGTGAGGCAGTTTCTCATTTTGTTTCTGCTGCATTTATCTAATAATTAGTGACGTTGAGCCTGTTTTCATGTTGTCTGTTGGCCATCTGTCTTTGTAAAAAATGTCTATTCCAGTCTTCCACCCATTTTTTAATTGGGTGGCTTTTTTTTATATAGAGGTATATGAGCTATTTATATATTTTGGATATTAACCCCTGTGGGTCATATCATTTGAAAATATTTTCTCACATTCCATAGATTGTCTTTTTATCTTGTTGATGGTTTCCTTTGCTGTGCAGCAAATTTTTACTGGGTCCCATTTATTTTTGCTTTTATTTCTTTTGCCTTATTAGATCCCCAAAAATATTGTACAGTTTCTGTCAAAGAGTGTTCTATGTTGTTTTCTAGGAGTTTTACAGTTTTAGGTTGTACATTGAGGTCTTTAATTCGTTTTGAGATTATTTCTCAACTGTGGTGTGAGGAAATGTTCAAATCTTGAGAGGGAAGGAGTCCTAGTCTCTTCTCTCCAGATGAGGGAGTCAAGTCAGGGAGATGAAGCACTGTGCCTTGGGTCTCCCACCTCTTGAATCGCTGACCCAGGAGGTGAGCCCGGGCCTTCTAACTCCAGCTCCGCAGGAGGCTCCTCAGGAAGGAGGTCTGGTGAACTTGGCACAGGGAAGGCACAGGAGCTCTGCAGCAGGGCTGGTGTCCCCCCCAGGGCTCAGGGGCCCGAGGCAGTGGAGAAAGCCCCCAATTCTTTCCCACACAGGGGGAAGCCCCCGAGGAAGCCACCCCTGCAACAGATGTTCCGGGTGAGCCTGACCCTGACCGTGTGTACCTGGACCTCACGCCCATCAAGTCCTTCCTACACAGTGACAGCGGTGCGCAGGCCCAGGCCCCCTCACCCACACCGCCCCATCAGGACCCTCCGGCTGAGACTCTCCCTCTCCCTGAAGACTTGGACCTTGCCCCTGATGAGCCCCTCATAAAGTCTCCAGAGAACCCCGAGTTGCAGGTACAGGGGGTCCCCCAGTGAGAGAGCCAGCCTTACCTTCTCGGGGAGCGGGGGCGCCCTTGGCCGGCGAATCCTAATTGCTTTCTCCCATCCCAGATGCAGCAGGAGAGTCAGGAGCCTGAGGAGCCCTCCCCGGGAGTCACAGAGGTCAAACTCCAGGCTGGGCAGCAGATGATCTCCTTCCCACCGAGCGGCCCTGACGCGGTGGCTGTCACCCCAGCTGGGTCCAGCCCACCTGTGAAGGACAGGCTGAAGGCAACCAGTACAGGTGCCTGTGCTAGATAAGAGCTGAAGGTTTCGGAAAGGGCTTGGGGGCTTCCCTGGTGGCTCAGATGGTAAAGAGTCTGCCTGTAACGCAGGAGACTCGGGTTCAATCCCTGGGTCGGGAAGATTCCCTGGAGTAGGAAATGGCAACCCACTGCAGTATTTTTGCCTGGAGAATACCACGGACAGAAGAGCCTGCTGGGATATAGTCCACGGGGGCACAAAGAGTTGGACACGACTAAGCGACTAGCACTTTTACTTGGAGAGGTTAGTCTGATTGCCTCCCTTTCAGATGAGGAAAGAGAGGCTCAGAGAGTTGAAGGACTTGCCCAGTGTCTCATAGCAAAGAAGGGGTAGGCTTAGTTACCTTCTCTGTCCCTGCTAGGGTGAGCTGGCATTCACCTCCAATCTACTTCCAGAGTGCTGGGTTCTGCCTGAGGCTGTAGAGTGGGAAGGGACTGCCCTCAGGGGCCAGCCTGACTGAGCCAGGGGGTTCCCTTCACTCTGGGTCTGCAGAGATCAAACTTGGCAAGAACCGGACAGAAGCCGAGGTGAAGCGGTACACAGAGGAGAAGGAGAGGCTGGAGAAGAAGAAGGAGGAGATCCGAAGGCACCTGGCTCAGCTCCGGAGGGAGAAACGGGAGCTGAAGGAGACCCTGTCAAAGTGTACAGGTAGCACCACGTCCTCTCAAGGGCGATGGCCCCTGGAGGGGCCGGGGCTTTCTCGGGGGGCGAATCCAGATCTGTGCACATGGCCTGCAGCCCCTCAACCTTTGGCATAGGTGGGTGCTCCCCACAAAGTCCTCCCTTTCCAGCCTATCTGAAAAGTCACTGTCCTGGATCAGGACGTAGTTGAAAAAGCAGGAAATCTCTAAAACTTATGTGTCTAGACCCGAAATGTGTCATTCTCATTTAAGATAAATGTCTATTTCTTGGCCCATCTTCTGCGGTAATGCCAAGGTCTTTCCCTGCCCTCTGGGCTGGCTGATAGGAGCCCCGGGTCATGGTTCCCACATTAACCACACCTCTAATGCTTCATCTGGCCATCTCTTTACAAGTGCCTTAAGTCTGTGTTCATTTTAAAGAAATCTGCATCCTTGTAGATTATGTTCCAAGTCATCCTCATATCATCCTTCAGCTGTTTCTTAGCGGCTTGTCCCTCGCAAGACCTTTCAGCAGCATTTGACTTCATTTTCAGAGAGTAACTCTGTGCACATTTAATATTTAAACTGGAGACTCACACTAACCAACATAAGCAGCTCATCCCTGAGAATCTTATAAACATGAATGGTAGAAGAAAGTCATGGCAGCACGATGTGACCCACTTTTTAAAAAAGATTACATCTTCATAGACCATACGATGACCCATTTGCACAGGATTTTCAGTATGTTCACAGAGTTGTGCAGCCATCACCAGAGTCAACTTGAGAACATTTCAATCGCTCGTACTCACGGGCAGTCACTCAGGGCTCAGGATCCCATACTGAACACGTGGTACCATCCTTTCCTCTGCAGTAAGCTCCCAGCATGGACTCTTGGTTGAGTCATCATCTCTTGGTGCTACAGGAACAGCCTGAGAACACCAGGGTGAAGAGGGGAGGGAAAGACAGGGCCGAGAAGGTGGCAGGGTTGAGGACCATGGCTCCATTAGGCCCAGGGAAGCAGCACGTGCCAGGAGGATTGAATGTGGGGCAGGTTGAAACAGCCCAGCCGTCCTCCAGGGGTCATTAATGAAGCTTCTTTCTCCCTTTGAGGTTGCTGCCACCATGGCAGGTATCGAAACGAGAGTCCCTAAGCACCTACCAGGAGAGACGTTAGGCCTCAGATTCAGGCCCTCTTGTGAAGGCGAAGCTCTGCTTCAGGGGCCTCCCCAGCCTTTGCAGAATGGAGACACAGGACCTGGGCTTGGAGGCCGTCTGCTATCCACCGCGAGGCCTGTCCCTGCTCTGAGGGTCGGAGCCAGAGAGTGGTCCACAGCCCCTTGGGGGTCGTGTTTTGGCATGGTGTGTGTGAATCCATCCTGCCCCCGGCGGGGCTTCCGGCTGAAAGGCTATTCCCCGAAGCCTGCGTACTTCTCTCTGCAGACAAGGGGGCGGTGGCCAGCCTGGAGCAGAAGCTGAAAGAGATGGACGAGGAGTGCAGGGTGGAGGAGCGCAGACGTGTGGACCTGGAGCTCAGCATCGTGGAGGTGAAGGACAGCCTCAAGAAGGCGGAGGCCGGGCCCGTGACACTGGGCACCACCGTGGACACCACCCACCTGGAGAACGTGAGCCCCCGGGTGAGTCCGGGTGCCCTGTCCTCGTGGACCAAGCACAGGGATGAATCATGCCTCCCTCCCCTTGACTCAGCCCTCACTCTCCTCTGTCACCACAGCCCAAAGTGGCCACCCCGACTCCCGCCCCTGACTGTACCCCGGTCAACTCCGCAACTGCACTCAAGAACAGGCCTCTGTCGGTCATGGTCACGGGCAAAGGCACCGTTCTCCAGAAAGCCAAGGTAAGCGGTCACTCCTGTCCTCTTTCAGGGCCCCCTGGAGGACAGAACTGTCACTAGGGTGGTGGGGGGGGCCTTTCTGACCTGGGCAGCACTTTCCTCCTCTGAGTGAGGGCTCGGCTGGAAGAAGCAGGGGGCTGGGACTTGGCTGTGTCTTTGTCCTTGACCAACCAGAAAGGTGCTTGTGCTCAGTTCTGTGTCTTTGCAAGTCCACCTGAGGGCATGCGAATGCTTTGCGCTGCCCACTGTGTGATTACCAGTAGATTCCAGGCGGGGAGAGGACCAGCTCAGAGACAGAGTGGAGCTGGAGAGTTTTCCAATTTAAAAAGAACCTCAGTGATTCTGAAGGGCGTCTGTCAGGAAAACGAAAGCAGCAGATGCAGACGGGTGACGGGTTTGCCGGAAGCCACCCAGCCAGCTGGCGGTGAGCGGCAAAGAAGAGCAGATTTGTCTCTGAGGGCTGGTCGAAGAGCATTATGAACCCTTGACTCATTTGTACAGTAAAGACCATGCCTAGAGCTGCCTGTGTTTTTGGCAAATGCTGCTCCTTACCACAGGCAGCTCTCACTGCTGTCCTGCTTATTACCTGCTGGAGGCATTGTGAGGCACCCATACCAATGATTAGTATTAAACCCATGTAAGCACATGAACCACTGCTGAGGCAGACGTCACTCAGCTGCTCTCTTTTGCTCCATGGCCTCAAAATCTCTGAACAGGTGCTCCAAGCAGCAGGGAACACAGAGGGGTTGAACCTTAATTGCCGTCTCTACTCCTAGCTTCTTCTGTGAATATGTAGGTTGGCCACAGAGGGTAACTAACTTTCTTCTCTTGGGGGGCGGGATGCTGGTGTTTGAATGGTACCCTAGGAATGGGAGAAGAAAGGAGCGAGTTAGGAAATGAACTTCATCTAAAGACTCTCCTGTCAACATGGACCTTGGTGACAATCCTGCTTCGTTACAGTCTTTGTTAAAGCAGCAACTCTGTGAAAGGGTGAGTCTGTTTACAAGAAAAAGGAAGAACTGGGGTTCTGTGAATGGAATACTTCGGCTCTGAGGAGGCTCTGTCCCTGTGCAGGGCCAGAGGAAACAATACAAGACTTTTTTGGAGACCCAAGTCTATTGGTTGTAAACAGGACATTGCTGTAGTTAGGGGTATTCTGTGTTTCTTCCTTGAAATTTTCATCAATTGTTTTATCGGACTTTTTAAATGAAAAGTTTCTGATGTGGAGGCCTTGGTGGAGGAGAAATCAAGGTAGCAGGGCCTTGTCTCACTGATCACAGGGCTTTGGTGAGAGTATATCTCAACTCCTGACTGTCATCTCCTATCTGATACTTAGCAGTGTCAGGGGTTACACCGTCCTTGTCTTCAACTGTGTAAAAACCATCTATGGGGTTTTTTTTTAAGAAATGGTAATTGGGAAAATATTTGGGACCAAGCTGAGGCACTGTTCCTGGTAAATTAAGGACTTTTTTCAGGCTAAAGCAGGCCTGAACCAATTGCTTTTAAATAAAAATTTTAAATGATGCTGTGTTATATAGGAAAAAAATGTTTAAAATCCTGTTATTTAGAACAGTGAAAAGTGTCTTTTGAGATTTAACTGACTTTTTACATTACCATAGAAACAAGATTACCCTGTGTTTACAGATTCAGTCCTGTGGAAAGGCCATTTTTAAGAGAAGAGTTATTTAATATAATGCTCTCTTAGTCCCTGTTTTTTAAGTTGTGCTTGATGTCCAGGCCCTTTCCAAGAAGAAAGGGGGCAAATTTTGTTTCAAGTGGTCTCTTTTCTTAAAATTGACAGTGCTCTTGTTTATGCTGCCTGTTCTCTTCCGATGGCATTGTTAACACAGGTTAAAACATTTCATCTATCATCTCTGCCTCATTTCTGGGGGTTCTGAATCAGAGTTCTTTACCACTGGTTCCTGGGAACTAAAGGTCTTTTGAGTCTGTCTTCTTATTGTCTTTCTATTCCCAGGGCATTTATTTCCTTTGTCATTAACACTTGGTGTCCCAAGTGGTGAGTTAGATTTTTTTTTTTTTTTTTTTAATAAAATGTTCATTGTATTTTGGGTTTTCTTGTATTTCATGAGACAACGCGGCAAGTCCTGGTAGACTTCTTCAAGGAGGAAACATTGTGGTTATTTATACACTGAACTTCAAACTATGTGAGTAAAAACATAGAACTACAAGGTGGGATCCTAGCAGGAGACTTTAAGCCTCCTTACATCAAGTAGCAGAGGTAAGGCTGAAAGATTTTAGTATTATCATTAAGACATGGGAAACATCTTTAGAAGCTGATCATATATAAAAATGACTGAAAATCAATACTTTTAAACACACTCCTAGATAATTCTTAGGGGAGTAAAAATCATACCAATACTTGACATGTTGCCTTAGTAGTAATAATTAAGAAAGTTCATAGCATAAACATGCTGGTTTTAAAAATGGCAAAACCAAATTTCTGACTCATTAAAAAGACAGCCTACAGCAATATTAAATGACAGAACCAAAAAAACAGGCCTTAAGTACCGATACTGACAGTCCTTTTGAATTACAAGAAAATACTATGAATATAGTAGCTTGAAAGTTTGAGGACTATATATTATTTTTCATTTTAGAAAGTTAGCACAGCTCTGATACCAAAATTCCAACACATAAAAGAAAAACATTCCAATATATTATAAAAGACAATCTCATTTTTGAACATAGATTGAAAAAAAACTTTAAAATATTGGCAAGTGAAATTCAGCAGTGTTTAAAGAACTAGATATTGCAACCAGATAGCATTTATCCAAGAAATCAAAGGTGGTTCAACAACTGAAAACACAAATAGGTAATTTATCTATTAACCAATCAAATGTGAAAAAACATCTCAAAGGGAGCAGAAAAGCAAACCACAAAGCTCAATACTCCTAATAAACACTCTGTAATCCAGGAATAGAAGTAAGCATTCCTTATCAAGTGATGCACAGAGAGTAACAATGATAGAAACGTCCCTTCAAGTCAGGAACCAGCTACATGCCGCTCACTTGTTAAAACATCATTCTGGAGGTCCTAGACAATGCAAAATGACAAGAAAAAGTAGTATAGAATTTCAAAAGGAGAAACAAAACTGTCATTACTTGTAAATGCTATCTTTGTAGAAAAGCAAGAGAATCAACCATTAAAACTAGAGCAGCCGGCTGGAATAAGGATCATTTGGCGAAAATAAAAGATTTATGATCTATCGGCACTGTTTAAGTTTTTACAAGGAGAGCATATTTGTATATTATGTAATTAAAAAGCCAGTTTCTTTAAAAAGAAAAAGGGTTGGCTGGGAAAAGATCACTTCAGGTTATCTTGACAGGAATGCCCTCTTCCTCTACTAGGACCCAGAAAGGGTTAAACTCTTCAGTGGCACCTTCACTAGAAAAGTTTAAAAAAAAAATTTTTTCCCAAGGGCTGAAACCTAAAAATAGCAACAGTAAGGTCTTTAATATGTAGGCTAGGCCCAGGGCCCAGTTTTGGGGGGGTGGGGGTTAAGTCCAGTTCAAATGGGACATCCAAAGATCAACCCTGAGCCAGACAAAGAGCCTACATTATGAAATGATTAAACTGCTGTTAATGTAAAGACAATGGAATTCTCTGACATCAGTTATCAGCACCTGCCGGGTGGGCATGTGACGCTGCTCTGATATTGCTTTTGCCTTGGCAGAAGGCGACGACTGGAATGGAAATAGCCCTTGAATGGAAATGACTGTCACGCACAGTACTTGGCACACTGGACTTGTTTTTAACATCTAATAAAACCATGGTGATGACCTTCCAAGTACTTTTCTTTGCACCAAAAATCCTGACGGTCTTAAAGCTAAGCAGTATTTAAATCAAAGTAGCCTTGAATGTTAGCCCATAAAACATCACATATTAAGGTATTTACATTAAAAATGAAAACTATGATAAAGTGTCTGGATTTAAAGCAGAGCTCTACAAAGGCTTCTACTAACACCATCTCCCAACTTGACCGCCTGGGGAGAGAGTTGATTTGTTAAGGACTGTGGGATAAGCAAATATCCAGTTTGCCAGAGAATATTCCATCTAAACCTTTTTGCCATTTCGGGACAAATGCTCCTGTTAAACAAACACAACCAACATCACTTCTTGAAATATTCCTTTTAAAACCAGGTATGAAAAACAAAACTAAAACCAAGAGAGCGTAAGATCTATATCTAAAAAAGCCAACCCCTTCAAATCTCTTTGTTCTACATTGATTGAGTTTAAGAATTCTGCTCCTTTTTGCCCCCCCAAAGGGAGATTAAGACAAGCACTCGAAACAATGAACCCTCACAATGAACCCTCCTAAGTAGACACTAAGAAGTCTCACGAAGGGAGTGCTGATCAGCTCAGGTGGCCCCTTGAGTCCAGGACTGTTTGCACACTCAGCCCCTCCCCCTCAGGCAAAGAGCTGGTCAATCAGTCTCCTTCCAGTCTGAGGTCTTTCCAAGTCCCACACAGGGATCCCATCACCAGAACAAGTCACAATGCCACTCAAGCGCCTCTTCTAACTAAAGAATGAATCCATCTGGGGCATCTTCAGGGAAAGATGTGTTTAAAGGTCCACCCTTCGTCAATCTTGAAATGCCATCATCGAGTCAAGGGTCTGTCATCACTGCCTTCTTGGGCATAACTGTCCCAGCAATGTCCTGTTTAGCCATCATCGTGGGCAGTGTGAGCTTCAAACAGGCCATCAAAAGTCTCCAGGTTCTTCTGCTGCTCCTCGGGGGACACAGGGCAGACGACACCAGCTTGGCAGTGCACAATTAGGTCAGCAAAACATGTGAAGAGTTCTCAGTGTGGTTGTGAGGAGGGTAACCAGCTGCTACCATGTCCCTGGGCAGCTCTGACTGCAGCTGAGCCCTCTCTTCTCCCCGGGGCAGGACAGTGGGCAGGAGGGTTCCAGACGGGGCTGGACGCAGAGACCACAAGACAGGGTGCTCTGCTGAGGGCAGGCTCCCTTTCAGCGCCCAGGGGGCCCAGGCTTTCTCGGTAGGCCCAGCCGGGAGGGGCGCGGCGGCTGCCCTCCTGCAGGCTCTCGGCTGGAGCCTCGTGCCTTGAGGGCATCTCCTCTCAAGGCCCCTAGGAAAGAAGTGAACTTTGAGGATGTGATGAGCGTCTGAGTCCTCTTCTTAACCAACTAGCTATGTTATGGGCCCCATTGTGCCTTGTGCTTAGGCTAAGCCAAGCAGAAAGTGCCCCTCACAGCCCTCCCCATATTAGGAAAACCACCTGTGCCAGGGCTGGCAAATGCAGGGCTCCAATGGGAATCATCCACTGGCTGCTGCTGGCTTTTCTACCTTTAAATTCGTGAACAGCAGCCACGGGGCGGTGGGGGGGTTGGTGGGGGGGAGCCTAGGAGGCTGCACAACAATTGTTTTTCTATGTCCTTACTCTAGTCTCCTTCTCTCCCCTTCTCTCCTAGATGGTTACTAATTCTCTTCTCTCCTCAAACCTCCAGCACCTCCTCTGTGTCCTCACTCTCCCTTGAGCAAATAGAGACACTCAAAAAAAAGAACTCACCAACTTCCACTGCCCCATCCACCCACCCACTCGAACCTGTGCCCACGTCCTCTGCCTGTGTTCCGGTTACTCGGTGTCCACGTGCTCCTCCCCAATAGTCTCCTTGGATTTTCATCAGAGTGTGTTCAGTTCAGTTGCTCAGTTGTGTCTGACTCTGCGACCCCATGGACTGCAGCACACCAGGCTTCCCTGTCCATCACCAACTCACTGAGCTTACTCACAGTCACGTCCATCGAGTCAGTGATGCCATCCAAGCATCTCATCCTGTCGTCACCTTCTCCTCCTGTCTTCAATCTTTCCCAGCATCGGGGTCTTTTCCAATGAGTCAGTTCTTTGCATCAGATGGCCAAAGTATTGGTGCTTCAGCATCAGTCCTTCCAATGAATATTTAGGACTGATCTCCTTTAGGATGGACTGGTTGGATCTTCTTGCAGTCCAAGGGACTCTCAAGAGCCTTCTCCAATGCCACAGTTCAAAAGCATCAATTCTTCAGTGCTCAGCACCATCTACTACATGCTGTGCTTACTGGTTGTGTCTCCCTCACTAGACTAGAACCCTCAGGAGGGCAGAGATTCTCAGTGTCTTGTTTCCTGCTCTGTTTCTCTCACCCAGTGTGACACCTGGGATGTAGGGGGCACCCACTAAATGTTTCATGTATGAATGAACAAATGACGGACTTCTTCCATCGATGCCCTAGAACCTCCTTTGGCTACAGTCCTGGGGAACAGGACTGAGACCACCCCCACAGCCCCTACATGGGAGCTGATGCCACACTCACGGTTCTCGCAGTGGGGGCCCTCCCAGCCACCCTGGCACTTGCAGCGGTAGCTCCCATTGTGCAGGACACAGGTGCCCTCGTTCATGCATGGGCTGGGCTTGCAGAGGTTAACTGGCCGCTTGGCTTCTGCAAGGGAGGACGGGAGGACGTGTCAGCAGACCCAGCCTGGGTCAGCCCTGCGGACCCTACCCTCACCCAGGACAAAGGTGAGGCCACCAGAGCAGGGTCTTACATGTCATAGTGGCTCTGTGGACCCTTGAGCCACAGGTGAGCACATGGGTGGGCCCCATACTACATGGCCGATCAAAGACCCAGCCTCCATTCAGCTTGGCTGCAGGCAAACAGCCGCTTTCTTTAAGATGGGCTGAGCACACAGCAGTGCTTACTATTATTATTGTTATTACGGCCACAGGCTTTTAAAAAGGTGCAGAGAATGTTCCTCGTAAAAGGAGGTTTGGAGTCAGACTAGCCTGGCTGTGTCTGTTCCTTCCAAGGTAAGTGCCATCCTGGGGTCTTGGTGGATATCCTAACAAATCTATTCCTTTTCGGTGGGGTGTATACATTAAGTTTAGGGAGAGCTACTTGTCTAAAATTCTCTGCACCTTAAATGGGGAAAGTTGTGTGTGCCTCCTGCAGGGTTCCGTGTGACTATGGGATTTAGCACAAAGCCCGGCACGTGGAAAGGGCCGAGTAGTTGGGAGGAGCTGCTGTCCTTGTAAGGACATCCATAAAGGCTCTGGCAGAGGTCCGCCCTTCAGAGGCAACCCCGAAGTTGCAGATTCCCCCACTCACCTTGGCATATCCACTCGATGAGTGCGTCCTTGTAGTGGCTCAGGTCTGCGTAGGCTGCCACATGGATCAGGGCATCGCGGGGACCTGCAAGCCTCCGCAGTGCCTCCCTCAGGACGGGCCCCACACCCACCACCAAGACCGAGACGCCGTTGTCCCTCAGCTTCTGGGCCGGGACAGCCGCATCCTCCACCCCGCTCCCACCTGTGACCACCACCACCGCCTTGGGGACGCCAGGCCGGGCGCCCCCCTGGACCGTCATCACCTTGTCATAGATGTGCAGCAAGGCCGTGCCTGCTGAGCCCATCCCCCCCAGGTAGGGGGCCTGGCTCAGGGCCCGCAGCACCGCAGCACGGCTGAGGTGGGTGTCCAGCCTGAAGGCTGTCTGGACACGGCCGCCGTACACCACCAGGCCGATCTGTGTCACATCGGGGTTCACATCAAACTGGAGGGCGCAGCTTCTCATGAAGCTCTGCATCTGGGCGAAGTTCTCGGGCCCCACTGAGGCCGAGGCATCCAGCATGAAGACCAGGTCCAGTGACTGGGCCTGGCAGCCTGTAGAACAAGCAAAGCGGCCCTCAGGGGGTAGCCAGGGGGGTGCTGCTCCGGGGTGAGCCGAGCCCAGGTCAGCTGGTCTCCACCGCAGCATCGGCCTCCACCCTCTCCTGGAAAAAAAGCAGGACACGTGAAAGCTCAGCTGGACCATACTCCTAGCCTCCCCGCTGGCAGCGGCACGTGATAGTCCTATCCGATGGGATGTAATGGAAAGTAATGGCAATTTCCAAGGTATGTCCCCGAAAGGAAGCTGCTTGCCTTCCACTTCCCCTCTGCCCCTCTTCCTGCTGTCTGAGAAAACAGCAGCCCTAGAGTTAGCAGACAGCTGAACCAACCCGCCGGCCCAGGCTGCTCAGCTCTGAACTGTGATGAGAGAGGAATAAACAACTACTGCGTGTGAGCCGTGGGGCTCTGGGGCTCAATCTATGCTTCCAGGTACCGTGCACTGCATGATGGTGGTGGTTTAAGTCGCTTAAGTCGTGCCCGATTCTTGCGACCCCATGGACTGTCGCCCACCAGGAGTAAAGTATGCAGTAAGAGGATCTGACTTATTGGTTTTTAAAAACCACTCTAGCATAAGAAGAGTCCGAGAAACAAAGCCAAGAGGAGTCTAAGAAGACAGGAAGACTAAACGTAAAATATATCCTGGATGGGATCCTTGGAACAGAAAAAAGACATTAGGTAACAACTAAGGAAGTTGGAATAAAGTGCAGACTGTAATAAATAATGATGAACTATGGACAGAGGTTTGTATCGTTGTACAGGAGGCAGTGACCAAAACCATCCCCAAGGAAAAGAAATGCAAGAAGGCAAAATGGTTGTCTGAGGAGGCTTTACAAATAGCTGAGAAAAGAAGAGAAACAAAACGCGAAAGAGAAAGATATACCCAACTGAATGCAGAGTTCCAGAGAAGAGCGAAGAGAGATAAGAAGGCCTTCTTAAGTGAACATGCAAAGAAATAAACAATAGACTGGGAAAGACTAGAGACCTTTTCAAGAATATTTGAGATACCAAGGGAACATTTCATGCAAAAATGGGCACAATAAAGGACAGAAATGGCAAGGAGCTAACAGAAGCAAAGAGATTAACAAGAGGTGGCAAGAATACACAGAAAAACTATACCAAAAAGGTCTTAATGACCTGGATAACCACAATGGTGTGGGCACTCACCTAGAGTCAGATATCCTGGTGTGTGAGGTAAAGTGGGCGTTAGGAAGCATTACTACCAATAAAGCTAGTGGAAGTGATGGAATTCCAGCTGAGCTATTTCACATCCTAAAAGATGATGCTGTTAAAGTACTGCACTCAGTATAGCAGCAAATTTGGAAAACTCAGTGGCCACAGGACTGGAAAAGGTCAGTTTTCATTCCAATCCCAAACAAAGGCAATGCAAAGAATGTTCAAGCTACTGTACAACTGCACTCATTTTGCATGCTAGCAAGGTAATAGTCAAAATCCTTCAGGCTAGTCTTCAGCAGTACATGAACCGAAAACTTCCAGATATACAAGCTGGGTTTAGAAAAGGCAGAGGAACCAGAGATCAAATTGCCAACATTTGCTGGATCATAGAGAAAGCTAGGGAATTCCAGAAAAACATCTGCTTCATTGACTACACTAAAGCCTTTGACTATGTGGATCACAACAAACTGTGGAAAATTCTTAAAGGGATGGGAATACCAGACCACTCTACCTGCCTGCCGAGAAACCTGTATGCAGGTCAAGAAGCAACAGTTAGAACCAGAGATGGAACAACTGACTGGTTCCAAATTGGGAAAGGAGTACATCAAAGCTATATATTGTCACCCTGTTTATTTAACCTATATGCTACTTGAGTACATCATGGGAAATGCCAAGCTGGATGAATCACAAACTGGAATTTCTGGGAGAAACAGCAACAACCTCATATATTCTGATTCCACTCTAATGGCAGAAAGCAAAGAGAAACTAAAGAGCCTCTTGATGAAGGTGAAAGAGGAGAGTGAAAAAGCTAGCTTAAAACTCAACAATCAAAAAACTAAGATCATGGCACTCAGCCCCATCACTTCATGGCAAATAGAAGGGGAAAAGTGGAAACAGTGACAGATTTTATTTTCTTGGGCTCTAGCAGACAAGTGACTGCAGCCATGAAATTAAAAGACACTTGCTCCTTGGAAGGAAAGCTATGACAAACCCAGACATCATATTAAAAAGCAGAGATATCACTTTGCCGACAAAGGTCCAGATAGTCAAAGCTACAGTTTTTCCAGTAGTCATGTACAGATGTGTGAGCTGGACCATAAAGAAGGCTGAGCACCAAAGAATTGATGCTTTTGAATTATAGTGCTGGAGAAGACTCTTGATAGTCCCTTGGACAGCAAGGTGATCAAATCAATCAATCCTAAAGAAAATCAGTCCTGAATAGTCATTGGAAGGACTGATGAAGTTCCAATACTTTGGCCACCTGATGGCAAGAGCTAACTCATTAGAAAAGACATGGATGCTGGGAAAGATTGAAGGCAGGAGGAGAAGGGGGCGACAGAGGATGAGATGGTTGGATGGCATCACTGACTCAATGGACATGAGACTGAGCAAACTCCAGGAGATGGTGAAGGATAGGGAAGCCTGGCGTGCTACAGTCCATGAGGTTGCAAAGGGTCGGACACAACTGAGCGACTGAACAACAACATCAATATTGATTCATCAATTGTGATAACTCTACCTGGTTAACATCTTACAAGAGGGACACTTGGTGTGGAACACAGGTGAACTCTACCATTGTCACAGTTTTTCTGTGAATCTAAAACTATTTTTTAAAAATTCCTCTGGCTGCCAAGGGAAGATAAGACTGGAGGGGCACAGTGGAGGTGGGCAGACAGAGCCCTGTCCTTCCCCAGCAGGAGGGAATGTCTCACCATTGGTGAGAGTGACACCTGGGGCTGAGGAGCTGAAGTTGACACACAGCATCTTTAGAGGAGAAGTCCAGAGCCCTGTGGAGGCTGTGTTTCACCTACTCCTGTCTCTGACCAGGGGCCAGGCCCCCACCCCTGATGGGGAGGTCTATTCCCAAGCTGTGTTCTCCAGGGCACCCTCTAGTGGCGGGTCATGGAAATCAACATGGGTCATAGAATAGAATGATGTCAGAACACATCTCAGGCAGAAATGACAAGTAGCATTTCATGAAAGGCTTGGCTTGTTCTACATGTTTATGCCTGTGCATGCACATGTGTGTACTGGGAATGCATTTCTTTCTTGCCAAAAAGAAACTGGGAAGCTGCAGTTCTAGAGTTACACTTAGTAGATTCAGAGCTCCTTATTAACTATATTATTATTAATTGTTAAACAGCAATACCTACAATTCTGAGTGCACACTCTGAGCTTACTCTGTACTAGTGTGCATCTTGCTTGCCTTACGTAATCCTCATAAAATCCCCTCAGGAGGTGCTATTATTTGCCAGATTGTGGTGACCAATAAAATCAGGTGGTTAGACAGCATCACAACTCAGGGGACATGAATTTGAGCAAACTCTGGGAGATGGTGGAGGACAGAGGAGCCTGGCATGCTACAGTTCACGGGGTTGCAAAGAGTCGGACATGACTTAGGGACTGAACAACAACAAAACTGAGAAGTTACTCATCACAGAGCTAGTATATAAAAAAGTGGGGCTGTGGCTCCAGCCTGCATCAGAGGCCCTGGTTAAGTCCCTACCAAAAGGTGGAAGGTTCTACCACTGGCCGGCTGGCCCCCGGGTCAGGTGAGGCCATCCCGCAGCTGGCACAGGTGCGGCGATGTTCCCTACCTGGGTGCGGCCGGCCGCACAGCTTGCCCTGCAGCTTTGGGATTTGGTCGAATAGGTCTTGTGGGCCAGTGTAGGTCAGCACGCGCTCTGGACCGCCAGTGATCACCTCCAGTTCCGCCCGCACAGCCTCGCTGCCCACGCCCAGCAGGAGCAGCTCTCGGGCCCTTGCAACAGCCGCCGGGCCAGTCACCTCGTCCTGGGAGCGGGCCTCGGTCATCAGGACCACCGCCCGTCGGGGCCGGTCCAGGCCTGTCCCGGGGGTACTCCCGAAGCTGCGCTCCGCCGCCTGCCACAGGGCCCGGCCCGTCAGGGTGGCGCCACCGTCGAAGGGCAGGCCGTCGAGGCTCCGGATCAGGTCCGGCACATCCTGGTACTCGCCCACGGGCACGGCCACGGTCAGCTGCACGGCGTAGTGGGCCACACCCACGCGCGCCCAGGAGTCTCCGGTCAGCGCCACCTGCACAAACCGCTTCACGAAGGCCTTGGCCCTCTGGAAGCCCTCCGGGGTGGCGTCCGCAGAGCCAGCCAGCAGGAACAGGATGTCCACTCTGCACTCCAGGCTCAGATTCAGAGCTGCCGGGACACAGCTGCTGTCACCCTAGGGAGCACGCAGACCACCGTCCCATCTGGGATGCCCAACCCCACGTGGGGCTGAGCCACCCCCCTCCTAGGAGAGGGATGGGGCCATGACACTGAGGCTCCAAAGGCTTGTGACCTGAGCCCATCACCAAGTTAGACAGGGCTCCCCGGCTCCCACCCAGGGTGGTCTTGCTCTCTCATCTCTTTTTCAAAAGAAAAATAGAATCTATACTTTTCCTCCACTATGGTTAGTGCTTCCTGTGTTCTGTTGGAGAAATCTTTGTCTACCCCCAAATCGTGACAATAGGCTATGTTTTCTTCCAGAAGCTTCACAACTTTGCTGCCTACACTTAAATCAATGATCCATCTGGAATTGATTTTTGTATAACTTGTGAGGTAGGGGAATCAAGATATACTTTTTTCCAGGTAAGTCTCCAACTGATCCAGCATGACAGTTTTTAAAAAGTTATTATTTAACAAGTCCCATCCTCTGTGTCAAGCATTGTGCTGAGCACTTTAGGTACAGAATCTTATTGCAAACTCCCATAACCACAGGGCAGTAAAGTCAATTATAACCTTCACAGTTTTAAAATCAAGAGGAGTTGAGGCTTCTCATTCCTCTTCTGGAAGAGGGGTGAAGGGATACTGCCCAGAACCGTGAACCTGATGGGCTGCCTCTAGCCTACAGCTGGGCTCCCTGATGCCCACAGATCAAGCGGTGGCCATTCTAAAGCTAAGAAGCTAGGGGCTGTGTCCTACCCAGACCTCCACCACTGGAGTTATACCCTGGAGCCCTCAGGGTATCATCTGAGACATCAGCTCAGTGGTGTACTTGAAATGCAGGTGGCACTAACTCCTGGGCCAATTCCTACCTAGTGGCTAATAGGGTGGCAGACGAAGAGCAGGAGCCTGCACTCCACTGCTCCCCAATAACTGGAGTCTGGGAAGCCCCGGGCACACGTACCGCAGTTGGCTTCCCCTCCGAAGGCTGGTGGGCAGAGACAGTGGTACCTGTCCGGTCCTTCTAGAACACATGTGCCTCCATTCTGGCAGGGGTGTGAGTCACAGGGGCCTACCAGAGAGATGCCTGTTAACAGCCTGGCACATCTGCCCAGAGATGGAAGGGCTTTGGCCACCCTGCCCCACCAGGGCCCGGCCCCTTCCTTTCCCAGGATGCACTAGGAAATTGGTCTCAACATCTGTAGCAAAGACGGGAAGGGCAGCCAGCGAGGGGTTAGGGTGTGGTAAGTAACAGCTACTCAGCGGTGAGCTCACTTAAGGCTCTGTCTGAAGTACAGGCTCACTATGGATGTGCCAGTGGGATCTGGCTCTGATACTGGGAGCACATGTTACAGACTGAATTATGTCTCCCCCTCCCCATTCATATGTTGCTGCTGTTCAGTTGCTAAGTTGTGTCTGATTCTTGCAAGCCTATGAACTGCAGCATGCCAGGCTTCCCTGTTCCTCACTATCTCCCAGAGTTTGTTCAAACTCATGTCTGTTGAGTCAGCAATGCCATCCAACCATCTCATCCTCTGTCGCCTCCTCCTCCTCCTGCCCTCAATCTTTTCCAGCATCAGGGTCTTTTCCAATGAGTCCGCTCTTAGTATCATGTGGCCAAAGTATTGGAGCTTCAGCTGAAGATGGTGAAGGATGGTGAAGTTGAAGATTTTTTAAAACTATGAAGTTTTAAAACTTTAAAACTATGGAGATTTATTCATTCAGTCCTTCCAGTGAATATTCATATGTAGGAGTCCAAACTCCCAGTACCTTAAAAATGTTAATGTATTACTTAGTAGTCACATGATTGTAATTAAAGTGTATACTTTTGAAAGGTAGGAATTGAGAGTAACTTTGGGCACCCAGGCCCGCGGTTCTATCAGCAGGAGTTTCATGGAAACAACTGGGGGTTCATTAACAGTGCCAACAGTGGCCTTTAAATGAGCAGCTATTACGGGGTCAGATACTGTGAAATTAAAAGACTCTTGCTCCTTGGAAGAAAAGTTATGACCAACCTAGACAGCATATTAAAAAGCAGAGACATTACTACCAAAGGTCCATCTAGTCAAAGCTATGGTTTTTCCAGTAGTCATGTATGGACGTGAGAGTTGGTGTATAAAGAAAGCTGAGTGCCGAAGAATTGATGCTTTTGAACTGTGGTGTTGGAGAAGACTCTTGAGAGTCCCTTGGACTGCAAGGTGATCCAACCAGTCCATCCTAAAGGAGATCAGTCCTGGGTGTTCACTGGAAGGACTGATGTTGAAGCTGAAACTCCAATCCTTTGGCCACCTGATGCGGAGAGCTGACTCATTTGAAAAGACCCTGATGCTGGGAAAGATTGAAGGCAGGAGAAGGGGACAACAGAGGATGAGATGTTAGATGGCATCACCGATGCAAATGGACATGAGTTTGAGTAAACTCTGGGAGTTGGTGATGGACAGGGAAGCCTGGCGTGCTGCAGTCCATGGGGTTGCAAAGAGTCGGACACAACTGGGTGACTGAACTGAACGGAGCAGAGGGTTACACGTGCATGATCTCATTTCACTGATACAACCAAATGAAGCAAGTATTGTGAACCCCCATGTCACAGATAGGAAGCTGAAACTCAACAAACAGAAGTCACATGCTGACGGTTAGCTACTTGGAAAGCGGCAGAGCTGGGACTCAAACCCAAGTTATTCTGGTTTCAAAACCGTAAGTCCCTGACCTTTTATTTCTGAGTGGAAACAACCAGGCTTTCAGTTCCTGCCAGCTGTCAGAAGCCAGCCACTTCGGAACTTTAAAACAAGATGCCCAGCGGATCACCTAACCCCAGGTAGGAAGTACCCTCCTGCCTGCACACAAGCCTCTGGCTCTTCAGGGGCCGGGCACCTGACCTCATTAGGAACAGCAAATCCACCCAAGCACTGATGCCAAGACAACCAACTTCCATGCCCCTGCATCCGTGAGATGCTGTAGACCCTGGAGTGATGAGTAGGGAGGGCCCACTGGGGAGCCAGGCCGAATGATCTTAATGGGGTTGATAAATCCTCCTGTTTGCTGGGGACTCTGTAACTGATGAAGCACTTGGCTGGACATCATCTACTGAATCTTCCCTAGGAGTCCATGTATGGTACCCTCTACCATCCAGAGCAGGAAGATGAGGAGTCCAGACATGGGGCAAACATTGCCCTCATTTTACAGAGGAAGAAAGTAAGGCTCAGGTATCTTGCTCTGAGTTTGGTGCTAGATATGAGGTTTTCTGTTTGCAAAGCTAGGGGTCAGTGCATGCCCCGTTCTGCCTCATGTCAATGCAGAGTCCCAGTTAAGGAAGTAATTCCAAAGCTTCACTCCATTCTCAGTGAAAAGATACCACTGAATGAGGGAAGCATTGAGTATCACAGGAGCATGTTGCTCTGCCTCTGAAATGCCCGTGCCTCTGCCCTGGAGCCAGGTCCAATCCTACTCACCGCCCAGGAGTACAAATGCCCCTTTGGGAGCCAGCCTCGTCCCAGGGCCAGAAAGAACAGGAGAATCAAAGAGGCAGACTGTACCTGGGCAGGTGGTCCTGTAGCAGGTAGTGGGATGGGTGAAGAACATTCTCTTCCAGCTACAACCCAAGAAATCAAATGGTACAGATCAGAGGTTTAACAGGAAAGATTATTTAAAATACTAAGAGCTGACATAAGATGCCAATGCAGAAGTAACTCAAGAAACCTGTTGGTTTTTTGTTTTTCCTGATTCCACCCCAACTTTTGTCTGCACATGGAGTAGGAAATGTTTCAAACTACTCAGACAATTAAAAAAAAAAAGATAATGTAAGCTGGCTAGCTTGTCAGAAGTTAGAGATGTCTGTGTTCTATACTCTCAGATACCTGAACAGCTTTCTTGGGGACAGCACAATGAGTGGGGGGCAGGAAGTACTGGGATTAGGCAACTGGATTCCAGCTGTGTGACCCCAGGCAAGTTACTTTCCTTCTCTGATCCTCAGTCCCCTCTTCTCTGTAGTAACCTATTGGGTAGTTTTCAACTGTGTTCCTTGGAGTCTCGGTAGAGAGGGAACGAGACTGTTCACGGCTCCCCCAATGCCACAGCCCTGCCCCCAACCCAAATGTGCTTTTTCTGGTCTGCAGGACAAGTGTCCATACAAGCCTCTACTGTAGTTCAGGAGGATGTGCAAACCGCTGGCTGGTCTCAGCGACCCCTGAGGTCTGTTTGGTTGCCAACCTTCTGTGACAACACAAGGGCCGCCATTCCTGTGCTGGCTTCCATGCTCCATCTGTCCCCATCGTTACATCAAGTCCTCAGCTACTTGAAGAGACAGTAACCTCTTTCAGATGGAGAAGAGGGCTCAGAGGGCTGAATTAAGGGGCCCAAAGTCACACGGTTATCAAAACACAGCAGAGCTGGGATCTGAACTCCATCTTGGACTCCAAAGCCCATGCATTTTGCCCTTTGGGCCTCCCCCATCCTTCTCCTGAGTCTGCGGGGTCACACGCCAGCCAAGGCAAGAGGGGGTCCTTGTCCCTCGGGTAGGAAGCCCTCCCCTTGCCTGGCAGTAGCCCCACAATGGCCTCATCTCTAAGGAGATTCTCTTGGGGCCTTGGCAATAAAGTTCCCTAAAACTTTCCCAAGAAGGCTTCTCTCAATGAGATCCCACCCCAGTGTTGCCCAGCTGAGGGGCAGCTAATGGGGCTCATCGCTAGGGCAGGAGCTTTCCCGAGGCAAAACATCCACTTGGGATAAAAGCCAAGTCAATTCTGAACTCAAGGGGTTGCTGAAGTCAAACCTCTGCCAAGCCACCAGCTCATTAAAGAGAACTCTTCTTCCCTTCTGTGTCTACTCCCCGTGACAACCTCATAAAACCACACATCCAAGCCCAGAAAGCTCCACGGGCCCTGTCCTGCCTACCCAGCCCAGCACTGGGAGCCCGTGCTACTGAGCAGACACTGTCTACAGGCCTTTGCCTGGACCTGTCCTCAGCTTGCCGCCCCACCCCACTACCTGCCACCTCCCTCCACTCTGGACTCAGATGCCACATTCTCTGCCTTCCCTGCCTACTATAATTAAAAGTACCACCCTACCCCAACAACCTATTTACCCCACTCTGTCTCCCCCGACCCCTGCATTCTTTCCCCAGTAGGCACTTGGCATCACCTAAGAGTTCCTCTAGCTATTTACTTTGTTCACTGCTGCCTCTTGCTTACAGGGGCAGATCTGTTTCTGAGATGCTCAGGCAGATTCCCCAGGACCTGGGGCAGTGCTAAGAGCTCAGGAGAGCCTCTGTGAAGATTTCTTGAATGAAGGGATTGATGAAAAGCCTACTATATGCATTATTCTAGAAGCCCTGATGTATTAACTCCTGCATGCTCCAGACAAATCCTCTGGGGCAGGTCCTATTCTCACTCCCTTCCTGAACGTGGGAACAGACAGCAGAGTTTCCCAGCTCATTAATTGTGGTGTCCCCAGAGTCCGAGCATAAAGCCGTGAAGTGTGGGTAGAGTTACCCACCAGCCTCTCCCGGGCCTCCCAACTCTGGATGCCTCAGCCCCACTGCGACCTGGTTCCGACACCATTCAAGATTATTGAGGGACTTTCCTGGTGGTCCAGCAGTTGGGAATCTGCCTGCCAATGCAGGAGACACAGGTTCGATCCCCAGTCCGGGAAGATTCCACATGCCGCAGGGCAACTAAGGCCGGGTGCCACAGCTACTGAGCCCACGAGCAGCAACTACTGAAGCTCATGCACCCTAGAGCCCATGCTCTGCAACAAGAGAAGCCACCACAATGAGAAATCCACACAAGGCAACTAGAGTAGCTCCCAGTTGCCACAACAGAGAAAGCTCACACACAGCAACAAGGACCCAGGCAGCCATAAATAAATAAAATAAAACTATATATATATATATAAAGACTGTTTAAGCAGCCCCTTCTCCATGATGTGCAAGAAGGAAACGGGCCCCATTCCAGCACTTGGGAGGCTCTCTCTGGACCAAGAGCACTGGGGGCAGTGACTGTGTCTGCCTCCTTGTCACACACCGTCTGGCTCAGAAGAGTACTTAAACATGTTCATCAGAGAACAAAGAACTACCTCCATTCAGTTGAAAGCTCAGGTTCAGAAGAGAGCCTCTAATGGCCTCTGACAGGGCCCCAGGCCCCACTTCCTCTGATCCATGTGGGGGGCACGGCCCTTCTCTGCCAGGGTGGCGTCTAGACTCAGCATCGGCCCAACATGGCCCTTGTAGCTTCTTGGCTGTTCCATCTCTTTGCCATGTACACGCTCTGATCTCATTGCATAGGCCAGGCCAAGCAGCAAGATGCAGCTGGTTCGAACACTACTCTGGCTCTCTAGAAAGGAGGGGTGGCCCGGATCATCAATTGCTAACCAGGGGCCACACTGGAGGTGATCCAGATAAAGTGCCAAGGGACGGTCTGGGGAGTCTGCAGGGAAGTGGCCGACAGCTGGGCAGCAGGTGCTCTCGAATGCCTGAGCTCCTGTCCTGAAGAATCCAGCTTCCCCCATTGCAGCTACAACTGGAGTTCATGCAAGGATCTTATTTAAGCCTCTTGCTTTGCTCAGTCCCCATAAAAGTGGAAACTGGTGCTCAGAGGAACCAAGTTACCAGACCACGATCCCATGTCCAGACCACTGCCCTGTTGGACCGGTTTTTGGCTGACCCGCCAGCCTTCCAGAATGGCTGTGACCTGCCCTGCTCACTCACACTGGGTGCCTGGCTGGTGGGTCTACAAGACTCTGACACCGAGTACCTGCGCCCCTGCCTGTGTCCCTGAAACTCTGTCCCTGCCTCCCTCCCCAGACTCCTCTGATCCCCGTCACAGGCTCCATGCCCAAGGCCCCAGAGAGCGAGTCTCCCTGCAGCCCGTGAGCCCCTGGCCAACCCTGCCCAGGCCGAGCCCTCAGGCTCTGACCCTAGACCATGAGGACAAACCTGGAGAAGGGACAGAGGGCAGCCAGCACAGCATCAGTGCCCCGAGATCCTCTCCAGCACGGGGCGAGGCCAGCAGGCTCCCTGACTGTCTCCAGCGTCTTGCGCTCACAGGGGTGAGGCTGGACCTTGCAGTCTGTGTCCACCATGCATGCCCAAGACAGGGAAGACAGAGTTAAGCCTCATTTCCCGTGGTCCCACTAACCCCTGCCCTCACTCCCTCTTGGCAGAGCACACAGCGGAGGGCCAGCCAGGCTCCGAGCATCCCCTCTGTACAGGCCCCACCCCCATAGCTCTTCTATCCTGTGCACACGTGTACCTTCTATACTACATACATCATTCCAGCTCCCAGATGAACCCTGACAAAGCTGACTATGCATGCAGGGATCTCACCCCCAGATGAAGCCTGCCTGTGCTGACAGCAGGGGGAGCTGGCTCCTTCCTCCTCCCAAGCAGTGGACAGGCACAGGGCCCCCCCATCCCACATCTGGGCCCCAAGCCCCGAGCCTCTCAATCCCTCAAAGACCATCTCAGGATTCCCAGCCGAAACCCCCACAGGGCCTGACACGGGGAGGCTGAACAAAGCCTAGTGTCCTAGGGCCAAAGCTGCTAGGTCCTGTCCCTCTTCCCCCGCTTCCCTGGGGAGCCTCCTGTGTCCTGACTTCCGGCCTTGGGGAACCCTCCCCACCCTTGCATCCCACTTCCATATCGGCAAGGCCACTCCTTTCCAGCTGGGAGGCCCTTACTCACCTGGAGAAGCGGTGCTGCAGATGGCGGAGCTGCTGAGGGTGCTGAAGAGGCCGTTGGCAGCGTCATCCACCTGCTCGGCCATCAGCACGTGCTGCTCCCTTGGCTCGCTGGCCAGCGAGTGCAGCTCCTCCCACCTGAGTCCCGGCCCCAGCAGAGAAGTCACAATGGCTTGTCGCCCTGCACTCACCCACCTACCTCCTGCCCACCCATCTCCTAGACCCTGGGCTCTGTATGGACAGCACCACCACCTACTGAGGCAGGAGCCACCTAGCTGCAACCTCATCCATCTAGGATGCAGGGAAGGTCGAGGTGTGAACCACAGAAAGACTGAGGATGCTGAGCTGTGGGTAGTAATGTGTGCATGCTCCGGCAACCCACCAATTTCCTCAGAGGAGAGCCTCCCACTCGAACTGTCAGCTCTTATTTGAGATTCAGTCCTAACAGATCAAGTCATCTGGTTTTATAACTTACAGCTGATGAGAAAAATTTAACCAGAAAGGAAATGAAGGAAAGTGGTTCGTGGTTCTAGGTGATGCCAAGAGAAGCACACACAGGAACAACTAGTAATAGAAAAAAAAAATCCTGATGATTATAAACCATGGCCATAAGAACTCAGAGGCCAGCAATGTGAGGCCATGAGAGGTAGGAACTGGCATAGTTCAACAACCAGAGGGCACTGTTAGTGCCCAGAACAGAAATGATGTGTGGGATGATGACCTTAGTGCATGAAGAAGGGTTAAAGGATGTTGGAAAAAACCTGTTTCTAAGAAGACAAGGCAGTCAGCAACATATTTAGAATCTTGCTCATCAAAAAATTTATCAAAATAGACCAAGGCTTGGCAATACAGCAAAACCTTCATGGATCTCTAAATCGCCTCATGTAAAACTCCGATTCTCCTCTGAAGGCACAGAAACCAACCATCTCATCCAGTACCTAGGACAGCGCCTGGCACGAAGGAGGGGCTTCTTAGTTCCAGACTCACAGTAGCTTTGAGTGGGCAGCTCTGCCAGGCCCCACCCTTAGCTCTCCCAGCGCCCAAAGAGACCTTCTTAAAAGCTCCCTGGGCAACCCAGATACTCAGCCAGAGTTGAGAATCCTCAGAGAATGGGCTTAAAATACACTAAAGGCAGGTGGGGAGGGAAGAGTTTGAGTGGCATCAGTCTTTAATCTCACTACAGTGGTTCTCAGACTTTGGTGGTATCAGAATCACCGAGGACCAGAAAGAGCAGAGACTGAGGCTCCTTGTCCCAGAGTTTTGGATTCAATGAGGTGTGGCCCAAGTGCATGGGTTTCTAACAAGCTCTAGATGATGCTGACGCTGCTGGTCCAAGGAACACACCTGGGAGAACCACTGGTCACCAGTGCACCAGCCTTCTACTAGGAGTGGGAGAAGGGGTTAGGCGGGCCTGGGAGCCCAGCAGGCTTCCTCAGAGGCTTCCTGTGTCTGCAAAACTCGGGCTTTCAAATCTGAGTGATACCCCCTCTCCTGAGTAACTGGCTTCTTAATTTCTCTACACCAAGAATGCTCAAAGTATGGTCTATGGGCCAGCGCAGGTCCCTAAACTTCTCACCCTGATTCAGAATCTCATAAGCATAGGTACCAGGCATTTATAAACTAATTGTATGGCAACTTGACAGAGCCATTTTTATGTCTGTTGGGTCAATTAATAAGAATCTGAGCTTCTATTTTGTCTTTGTTTTTATTTCATCTTTCTGGTAATTCATTTTTATTGTAATTTTTTTTTAAAGCTTCAGGGCATAATAAATTAAGGAAAAAAAAAAACAACTGGACCTTCACCACATATAGTTTGAGAAGCGCTCCTCCAGCTAGCAGCTGGAGAAGAAAGCCCCAGAATGGGCCAGTATTTCCACCTTGTGGGGAGTTCCATCCTCAGTGACAGACCTTGGGCAACTATTATGCGTTAAGACACTCTATTGGGCAGGAGAGTGGGCAGGGAGCCATAAAGTAACACCCCTTCTCCTCTCTCAAGGGGTTTATATTCCTTATATCTGAAAACACAAAAAGAGCCAGCCATAAGGCAGCTTGTGTTTACTACCAACTTACAATAACAACAACAATGGTGGCGGCGGCAGCACAGCACAATCAGGACAGCCCCACGGTACCTGCAACCTCAGGCTCCAATCTCCCCCTTTCTGACCTGCACTTGCTGGTCCTCGGAGGTCCTCGCACTCGACACTCAGCTCCAGGTGATCTTACTTAGGCTTTAAACACTATCTTCAGTTTCCATCTCGATGCCTGTCCCTTCTCCTACGTGCCCGACTCTTACATCCAACTCTCCACTCAGCCTCTCTACGGAGTCAGCCAATATGAATCTAAGACCTGCCCTGTCTGAAACAGAATTCAAGTTCCTTTCCCAGCCTTTCACATGTCAGTAAGTAGCACCACCATTCACGCTGGGGCTCAAGCCAAAATCTTCTATTCTTCTCTCATACACCCACATCCAACACACCAGTCACTCCACTGCTGTGCCTTCCAAACACACCCTAGATCCAGCCATCCCTCTGCAGATCACAGCTGCTGCCCTATGACAAACCACCATTAAATGGCATGTGAACTTGCCCCACCGTCTCCTAGATTTCCCACTCCCCCTATCATTGCCTCTCCCTCAGTCCCATCAGTCTATTCTCTTCCTGGCAGTCGTGTGATCTCCTAAAAATGTAAGCCAGTTCATGTAATTCTCCTGCTCAAAAGCCTCCACAGACTTCCCACACTACTCATTACAAACTTCAGTCTCCACAATAACCCACAAAGTCTCTAGCCCAGATTCCTGCCCACCTCTTCTACCTTATTTCTTGTAATTCACCCCTTGCTGATTGGTCTCCAGCTGCTCTATGGCTGTCTTGCTGTTTCTATAAGACACTCAGCTAGCTGCCGCCTCAGGGCCTTTGCACTTGCCATCTGCCTGCCTTGCCTGCTCTTTTTTGTTACTTGGAAGGCTTGTTCCTCACTTAAGTTTCTGCCCAAAAATCAACTCCTTGAGGGAGCCTTGCCAGACTCCCCCTATCTAAAATAGCTCTACCAAAAAAAAACAAAAGCTCTACCATCTTGGGAATTCCCTGACAGTCCAGTGGTTAGGACTCAGCGCTCTCACTGCTGGTTCAATCCCTGGTTGGGAAACTAAAATCCCAATAGCTGCATGGCACGCCCTCCCCGCAAAAAAAAACAGTATCCTCTCTACTCCCATCATTCTGTAACCTCTTACCTACTTTATTTTTCTTCTCTGCATTTTATTTCCACCTGAAATTGTTACTTATTTATTCACTCACTTGTTTGTTATTTAGTTCCTTTCCTAGAATGAGTTCCATGAAGGCAAGGACTTTGTATAATATTATTGTCTCTGTATCCTGAGAACCTAGAATAGTGTCTGGCGTGAGGAAGACAACCTGTATTTATTGAGAGAATAAGAAAAGTACAGTGGGCCTTCCAGATGCCTAGGTTCCACACCCACAAATTCAACTAACTGTGGCTCTTGTGCTATATTTATGATCTATGGATATGGGAGGGCTAAATAAAGGACTTGAACATCCGTGAACTGTGGTGTCCTGGGGTAGGGAGTTGGTTCTGGAATGACAGTGCTAAAATTAACAGAGATGTCTGTGTACAGGCACAGTGCCAGGACCAGAGTCATCTCACTTGATACCCTCAACACCTAGATGTTCATAGAGGTCACCTCCATTTTTAGGGCTGAGAACATACCCCCCTCCTCCCACCAGGAAGGCAGATTTCAGCACCTAGAGAAACATGGTTGGAGAAGAGGGGAGCCAGACACAGATGGCTCTCAGACTCATCAGAACACTTTCTTGGATTATTTAACTTGAAACTGGGGGAAATGAGCCTTTTGTCTCCAGGATGGACCTGGGACACTGCCTGCACCCACAGTCCCAGCTTCCTGAGAAAGCAGGGCTGAGAGAACAGCAGAGACAATTGGATGGGGGACAGAAAGACTCTAAAAGGCAGCGAAATCCTTAACTCTTGCTGACCCCGAGAAACCCCTGACCCACTGGTGCAGTTACATGAGTCCCTGAATTTCCATTTCTGCCCAGATACACTGGAGTCAAGTTTCTGACACTTGAAAACAAATGTTCAGACTAAAGACAACGCAAACTCTCAGACTTCCAAAGAGTTGGAATTCCCTGTGTGCCTGCAACAATACAGCAAAGTGAGGAAAAGAGGGGTCCCTGAAGATCCAGGATGGTTTTCCCAGCTCCCCTCTCTGCCCATGGCTGTAAAGCCCACCAGGCTGACACAGAGGGCTGAACCAGCACAACCAAATCTCTTACCTCGGGAAGCGGATGCCCGCAGTGAACACAGTGACACCCCTCTGCTTGAGCTGCTTGGCGGGCAGGGCCACATGCCCTTGGGACCTCCCGTCGGTGACCATGATGAGGACCTGGGGCACAGAGGCATTTCTGCCCCCCGGGAACCCTTTGCGCAGAAGGTATTTCAGAGCAAGGCTTGTCTCTGTGCGCCCTCCTCTGAGCTCACCCAGAAGGAAAAAAAAAGAAAGAGTCAGCGATCTAGGGGTGAAGTTGGAATGAGAACCTGAGATGACAGCCATCTTCTCCCAGCAGAGGCTCAAAGGGACAATTCCCACATGATCTGTGCACTCTCTCACCATCTAAACCACACTGATGGAGCTTCCCAGGTGGCACCAGTGGTAAAGAATCCGCCGGCCAATGTAGGAGATGCAAGAGATGCGGGTTTGATCCTTGGGTTGGGAAGATCCCCCTGGAAAGGAAATGGCAACCCACTCCAGTATTCTTGCCTGGAGAATTCCACAGACAGAGGAATCTGGTAGGCTACAGTCCATGGAGTTGCAAAGAGTCAGACACAACTGAGCACACACACAGTGTAAAATGCATATATTAGGGGGGGAAAGAGAGAGAGAGAAAGTGACGAAGAAAAATGAATTTTTCCCCTGGACTTAGCACTCAGCCTGCACATGTGTTGTATTATATAACAATGTTATTCATGTATGCATTTGCTTTCGCTCCCCATGGTGGCTCCAGGGCGCGATTCTCATCATTTGTCTAACACCCACCTCATATTTCCCCATCCCTGAACCATTCCCTTCTTGTTACAGCTCAACACGTCCTTGGGAAAGCAGGTAACTGAGCTTGGTAAGGATTTCTGAGCATGAATGGCGGGGCTTTGATGCAAGGGTCATTTTCAAGATCAAGCCTCTGTGTCTCACTTCCAGGTTCAGAGTTGGGCGTTGGGAGGCTGAACTGTTTGACTACTTTTAGAGCAGAGCAGGTGACTATGGTCCCATCTTATCAGGAGGCTAAGATTCTCCATTCCTCACAGCCCAGTTTTGGAGACTGTCGGCTGAGCTTGGAATCCCAGCACAGAATCCCTACTAAATCTCACCATAGGAGACTCATGCCCACATCTACAGAGGGTGGACTGCCAGCTCTGGGTGTCACCTAAGCAGAAAATAATGACTTACTGCAATAGATTTTGGGCAAAGCCTTTCAGTGGATGGTAATAGATGAGGAATCCCCTGCTCAGAGACCAGTAACACTAACTGCTAATATTTACTGTCCACCTACCATGTGCCAAGCACCACCAAGCGTGTGTATAAAGGTGCTTGGCTTATGTAATTCTCACCATAGCTCTGAGACAGGAGAGTTCAGAGAAGGGCCTTAGCTAAAGTGACACAGTTCATGGGTGGTGGAGGCAGGACTTGAACCCAGAACTTCCAGAGTCCAGGCTCTTACTGTCGCGTTATACAACCTGCCTCTCCCCAGCTAGTAGAGGTCAGAACGGCAGTTTAAACACTCAGGCTGATTCCAAAGCCAATGGTCATTCTTTTGAAGGGGCTGGCAAATTAAAGCCTCAGGGCAAATGGGCACAGAAAACGGGTGCCCACTCATTTATGTACTGTCTACACAGACCACGCGGCCAGCAGAGCATTAAAATATTTACTGTATGGCTCTCTGATGCAAAGGTTTGCTGACCCCGACTCTACGACTGTCCAAACGGTCACAAACCACTTCTCACTGAAAGCCAGGAGCTCCCCTGGTGGTGATTCCCACAAGCCTCTGACTGTGACCCTGTAGCCTTACTTTCTCAGCCAGCCTCAGCTTTCTCTCCTGAAAATATGCCCTTCCTCTCTCACCCACCGGACCACCCCTTCTTTTCCTACGGGTTCAGTGCTTTAGGATCAGAAAAAAAGCACTTGTTCGCCAAAAATCCATTCGCATTTCTCATCCAGGTCTGCCTTCAGCCCCTCCAGTGTCACACTTCGTTTTTCCTTTTCAACCAGATTTTCGGAGTGGGTCTGGGCCCCCTCTTCAGAGTCACCAGCCTGTGGCCAGAGAGAAATTAAATTTCAAGGACAGGAGGGCCCAGGTTACTACGCCATTGTCCTTTGGGGTGTCCACCCTCCACATTGCTCAGCACACAAATGCTCGTGCCAACCACCCTCTCCACCTCTGCACCTGACCTGCTGACTCCAGCCGACCAAGCTCAGGTGAGATTCCTAATGGCTTCTGACCCCCAGGAAGTGCGGAGAAACCCTGCTGCCTCCACTTTCCTTATTTCTTGGAGCGTTCCTCACTGAGTCTGTTCTCAGCTCAGTGTCTAGCTCCAGACCTAGAGGGCTGAGGCCAGAATCTAATGTTTTTCTAATTTCTCTCCAATAGGACTAAACTAGGTAGAAAGTGAAGGTTCACAGATGGACTGCTGTTTATGAGAGCAACGCACGGACTGATCAAGAACAAGGACACAGATACTAAGTCCTGTGGTATACTGACCAGCTAAACTCGGCAAAGTTACTTAGCCTGAGGCTCCTGTTAAACTTGCTAAAGTAGGGAAAGTAACAGTACTGTTTGAGGGTTAAATGCCTCCTGGTACCTAGTAAGCACTCCATCAATGGTCATTATAATGACCACCTAGCAGTCTATTCCAAGAAGTTTACCTTTTGAGTTCATCTCAAATTCTAGGGAGCATGAAAGTCCCTCAGGCAACTTAATAATGTGGATTCTCAGATTCCATTCTCCCAGAGTCCAAACTGGTGGATGTGCAACCAGGCCTGAGAATCTGTATTTTAAACTCGCCTCCCCTCCCCTACCCTCCGTGATTCTGATGCAGGTAGTGCATGGAACAGACTTCGAAAAATAATTCATAAGAACACTCACTGCAGGCACAGGGATGTTGATCACAGGAGTTTTTGTTGTTGTTGCTTTTGGCAGTGGGTAAAAATCCTGGAATCAAGCTAAATGTGTTCTTTTAGGGCAGTAGTTCTCAACCTTTTTGGCACCAAGGACCAGTTTCATGGAAGACAATTTTTCCATGGACTGAGGCTGGGGGGTGGGGGTGGGGTGGCGCAGATGGTTTCACGATGATTCTCATAAGGAGAACACAACCTAGAACTCACATATGCAGTTCACAGTAGGGCTCACTCTCCTGTGAGACTCTCATACAGCTGCTTATCTGACAGGAGGTGGGGCTCAGGTGGTAATACAAGTGATGGGGAGTGGCTGTAACTACAGATGAAGCTTGACTGTTGCTCACCTCCTGCTGTGTGGTCCAGTTCCTAACAGGCTATGGACCAGTACTTATCCATGGCCCAGGGGTTGGGTAGCGACTGATTTACTACATTATAATAGCCAAATTCACTGGTTTATTATATTACCATTAAAAGGGCTCAACATGGGAAATAATGCAATTTTATGAAAAAATACACACCAAATAATATTAAGTAAAAAAAAGTTTTATAATTTTAACTATTTTTAAAACTATGTTTAAATGTTAATGTAGCTTGAAATAAGCCACAGCTGCTATAAAAGGCTTTGTGCTAAAGTAATGTGGTGAGTGCTATTTCTGTAGAGCTATTTAAATACACTATAATGCTAATAAAGCTACAGATGGGGTCAAAAAAAATTCAATCACAGGAAACTTAGAGTTGTGTAATTATGAAATTAATCAGATGATGGAACAGACTTGCACAGTCCCCCTGGCCAGAGTTCTAAGCATTCGGACGCCAATTTCTGGCTGTGTTTTTTCTGATTTTAGGTTATCACGAGGTACAACACTGGAAGGTTTGCTTGTAATATTTCCCAAAGTTATCACAAAATAGCAATAAGGTGATCGTCACAGTGGTTTCTTAGCCATTTCAAGGCACGCTTTTAGAGGACTGCCTTGGTCTGGAAAGGCAAGTGTTCTGGGTTTGGGGCAGAGCTGTGTTCATCAGTCCAGAATTTCAAACTCCACTGAAGAAAAAGGGTAAAGTGCCCTGGGGAGGTCATTACTCCCAGTCAGCCAACATTCTTCTGTTCTGATTAATAAGAGTGTCTCAACATTCAGTGTCCTCAGTGACCCTGCAACCATCGCCAAAAATCCAGTTACTGCCTTCTGTCCTGGTTTGTTGTCCTTCAGTTGTCCTGGGATACAGAAGTGCTAACTGTTCACATCCCCAAAGAGTTGACCTTGTTCAGACAGGTAAAGAGGCATCTTTCTCCACCCATGTCTTCATCTGGCACATTCTCAATGTGTCTCTGCACGTCATGGATCATGAATGACAGCCCTTAGGTATGACTTTCAACACAGCTAACAAGAGGCTCAACTAAGTGTTTAGGAGGCAGAGGCTGAGGAGAGGGCAGGGAGAGGTGAGAAAGGACAGTTCCATGGGGCCTATTGGATGAGCAGTGTAATCCTGTGGTCCTGGCCAAGTCGCCTGCTCCTTCTCAACCTCAATATCCTCCTCCATAAAATAAGGGGCTGGGAGAGGTACAGAGTGACCTCTATAAAGTGCCTTTTGGTACCAGTCACTGCAACTGGCATAATTTTTCACATGAGAGCAGGGCTGAGTCATTTGAGTCCAAGTCCATCAACAACAACAACAAAAACCTCTGAAACGTACTAAAAAAGATATTCTACATCCAAAGACAAAGAAGAAGCCATAGCGAGATGGTAGGAAAAGTGCAATCATGATAAAATCAAATCCCATACCCACTGGGTGAGCAACCCACAAACTGAAAAATAATTCTACTACAGAGGCTCTCCCATTGGAGTGAAAGTTCTGAGCTGCATGTCAGGCTCCCCAGCCTGGGGGTTTGGCATCAGGAGGAGGAGCCTCAAGAGTATCTGGCTTTGAAGGCCAGCAGCATTTAATTGCAGACTGCCACAGAACTGGGGGAAACAGAAACTCCACTCTTGGAGGGTGCACACAAGGTTTCATACCAGACCCCAGGGACAAAATCTGTTACCTAAGAGCCTGGGCCAGACCTACCTGATGGTACTGGAGGGTCTCCAGCAGAGGCAGGGGTAATTACTTTAAACATAAATAGATTAGATGCTCCAACCATGAGACATAAACAGGCTGAATGGATACAAAACCAAGGCCTATATGTATGCTGTCTACAAGAGACCCACTTCAGATCTAGGGATACATACAGACTGAAAGTCAGGGATGAAAAAAAGTATTTCATGCAAATGGAAATCAAAAGAAAGCTACAGTAGCAATACTCATATCAGACAAAATGGACTTTAAAATAAAGACCACTGTAAGAGACACAGAAGGACACTACATAATAATCAAGGGATCAACCCAAGAAGATATAGGAATTGTAAATATATATGCACCCAACACAGGAACACCTCAATATATAATACTAACACCTATAAAAGGAGAAATTGACAGTGACAAAAATAATGGGAGACTTTAATACTCCACTTTCATCAATGGACATCACATCATCCAGACAGAAAATCAATAAGGAAACACAGGCCTTAAATGACACATTAGGTCAAATGGACTTAATTGATACTTATAGAGCATTACATCCAAAAGCAGCAGAATACACATTATTTTCAACTGCATATGGAATATTCTCCAGGATTGATCACATGCTGGGCCACAAAATAAGCCTTGGTAAATTTTCTTAAATCATATCAAGCATCTTTTCCATCCACAATGCTATGAAATTAGAAATCAACCACAAGGAAAAAAAACTGTAAAAAAAACATAAACACATGGAGGCTAAACAATATGCTATCAAACAAAAAATGGATCCCTAAAAAAATAAAAGAGTAAATCAAAAAATACCCAGAGACAAATGAAAGTATGATGATCTAAAACCTATGTGACACAGCAAAAGCAGTTCTAAGAAAGAAGTTTATAGCAATATAATCTTACCTCAGGAAACAAGAAAAATCCCAAATAAATAACCTAAACTTACACCTAAAGCAACTAGAGAGAAAAGAACTAACAAAACCCAAAGTTAGTAGAGGGAAAGAAATCATAAAGATGAGAGAAGAAATAAATGAAATTGAGACAAAGATAACAATAGAAAAGACCAATGAAACTAAAAGTTGTTTCTTTGAAAAGAAAATTGATAAACATTTAGCCAGACTCATCAAGAAAAAAAAAAGGAGAGTGGCTCAAATCAATAAAATTAGAAATGAAAAAAGGAGAAGTTACAGCTGATGTCACAGAAACACAAAGGCTTGTAAGAGACATATACAAGCAGCTACATGCCAATAAAATGGACAATCTAAAAGAAATGGACACATTCTTAGAAAGATCTCCCAAGACTGAGCCATAAAGAAATAGAAAATATGAACAGACAAATAACAAGTAGTGAAATTGAAACTAGGGTTTAAAAACTCCCAACAAACAAAAGTCCAGGACCAGACGACTCCACAGGTGAATGCTATCAAACATTTAGAGAAGAGTTAACACCTATCTTTCTGAAACTTGGCCAAAAAAAATTTCAGAGGAAGGAACACTCCCAAACTCATTCTATGAGGCCACTATTCAGCTGATACCAAAACCAGACAAAGATACCACAAAAAAAGAAAATTACAGGCCAATATCACTGATGAACATAGGCACCAAAATCCTCCACAAAATACCAGCAAACTGAATCCAGCAATAATTAAAAGGATCATATACCATGATCACGGAGAAGGCAACGGCAACCCACTCCAGTACTTTTGCCTGGAGAATCCCATGGACGGAGGAGCCTGGTGGGCTGCAGTCCATGGGGTCGCAAAGAGTCGGACACAACTGAGCGACCTCACTTTCACTTTTCACTTTCATGCATTGAAGAAGGAAATGGCAACCCACTCCAGTGTTCTTGCCTGGAGAATCCCAGGGATGGTGGAGCCTGGTAGGCTGCCATCTATGGGGTGGCACAGACTCGGACATGACTGATGCGACTTAGCAGCAGCAGCAGCATACCATGATCAAGTGGGATTTATTGCAGGGATGCAAGGATTTTCAGTATTCTCAAATCAGTGTGATGCACCACTTAACAAATTGAAAAATAAAAACCATATTATCTCAATAGGTGTAGAAAAAGTTTTTGACAAAATTTAACACCCACTTATGATGAAAACTCTCCAGAAAGTGGGCATAGAGGAGACTTACCTCAACATAATAAAGGCTGTATATGACAAACTTACAGCCAACATCATATTCAATGGTAAAAAACTGAAAGCATTTCCCCTAAGGTCAGGGACAAGACAAGGATGTCCACTTTCACCACTTTTATTCAACATAGTTTTGGAAGTTCTAGCCATGGCAATCAGAGAAGAAAAAGAAATAAAAGGAATCCAAATTGGAAAAGAAGAATAAAACTGTCACTGTTTGCAGATGATATGATATTTTACGTAGAAAATTCTAAAGATGCTACCAGAAAACTACTAGAACTCATCAATGAATTTGTAAAGTTGCAGAATTAATACACAGAAACCTGTTGCATTTCTATACACTAACAATGACAGATGAGAAACAGAAATTAAAGAAACAATCCCATTTACCATCACATCAAAATTAATAAAATACTTAGAGACAAATCTACCTAATGAGGCAAAAAAACTTGGACTCTGTAAACTATAAGACACTGATGAAAAAAAAAAAAAAAGGACACAAATAGATAGAAAGATATAACACGTCCTTGGATTGGAAGAATCAATAGGATCAATATTAATCAAGAACCAATATAATCAAAATGACTCTATTACCCAAGGTAATCTACCTATTCAATGCAATTCAAATTCAAATTCAATGCAATTCAAATTACTGATGGCATTTTTCACATAACTAGAACAACAACAACAAAATATGTATGGAGATACAAAAGACCCCAAACAGCCAAAACCGTCTTGAGAAAGAAAAATGAAACTAGAGGAGTCAGGCTCCCTGACTTCAGACTATACTACAAAGCTACAGTAATCAAAAGAGTATGGTACTGGCACAAAAGCAGAAATACAGATCAATGGTACAGAATAGAAAGGCCAGAAATAAAACTATGGTCAATTTATCTGTGACAAGGGAGGCAAGACTATACAATGGAGAAGATACAGTCTTTTCAATAAATGGTGCTGAGAAAACTGGACAGCTACATGTAAAAGAAATTACATGTACATGAAGCTACATGAAAATTTTATGAAAACTTTCTAATTTCATGAAAGCTACATGAAATTAGAACATTCTCTAACACTGTACACAAAAATAAACTCAAAATGGATTAAAGACCTAAATGTAACACTGAATACTATAAAACTCTTAGAGGAAAACATAGGCAGAACACTCTTTGGTATAAATCTCAGCAATATCTTTTATGACCCACATAAAATAAATACAAACAAATGGGACCTAATTAAACTCAAAAGCTTTTCCATAGCAAAGGAAACCATAAAGAAAATGAAAAGACAGCTCATAGAATGGGAGCAAATATTTGCAAACAATGCAACAAACAAGGCGTTAATTGCCAAAATTTACAAAAAGCTCATGCAGCTCAAAGTCAAAAAAACCAAACAATCCAATATAAAAAATGGGATAAGACCTAAAGGGGCATTTCTCTGAAGAAATTTAAAATATATAATAACAAAGTATTTAAAATATATAATCAACAAAGACCTACTGTATAGCACAGGCAACTCTGCTCAATATTCTATAATAACCTAAATGAGAACAAAATCTGAAAAAGAATAGATATATGCATAACTGAATCCCTTTGTTGTATACCTGAAACTAACATGACATCGCAAATCAACTATAGTCCAATATAAAATAAATTTTAAAATAAGAGTCACTGGAGGTATCTGAGACCTGTAGGATCCCTGGAGGTCTTTCTGTTCCCAGTGTGGGGGTTCTGGCTTATTGAGAGCACTGGGGACTTACAGGCCTGAGGCTGACGAACGGAACTCAGAGCTCAGAGCCTTTGCAAGTGGAGGTGACAGGTGTACCTGGGTGGGACTATGGACTTGAACAAGATTTCAGTAGACAGTAGGCCAAGGGCAGCAGAGACCAAAAAAGATTCAGAGATCAAAGTAGCAAGTGGCCAATAAAGGCATTCTTCTGTGAGGGATTATGAAGAACATTGAATATGTGTATGCATATACATGTGTGTGTGTATAACACGTTTATATCCATATAGCCATATATGTATAATACACATACATAAAAATATACATAAAATATATACATATATGTATGTACATATACACACAGCAGCTGACTTGTAATGTGACTAAAATCATGACCCACCTCGTGTGTGTGTGTGCTAAGTCACTTCAGTCACGTCCAACTCTTTGCAACCCTATGGGCTGTAGCCCACCAGGCTCCTCTGTCCAGGGCATTCTCCAAGCAAGAATACTGGAGTGGGTTTCCATGCTTTCCTCCAGGGTATCTTCCCAACCCAGGGATCGAACCTGCATCTCTTATGTCTCCTGCATAATAGGCGGGTTCTTTACCACTGGCACCACCTGGGAAGCCCATGACCCACTACATATATATATTTATAGGATGTGTATGAGCACATGAAGAGCAAGTCATCATTCTTACAGTGCTTTCAGTAACAGAGGAGTGCTAACTCTTTTAAGGTCACAAAAATAAGGCTCCAAGAAGTGTGGTGAGTCATCCTGGCTGGGTGGTCACCAGGGAGAGAACCAGGAGAAGGACCCAGGATTCTTCCCACCACCTCAGGCTCTTAATCTGTCCCCACCCTCACTAGACCTTTCCCCCAGCAGACAACCACACACAACAGAAGCAAATACTTCTCCTTTTTTTTTTTCTTAACTTGCATTTAAGTTCCCACCTTGGACATTATGTAATAAGAGGAAGCTTTGAGCAAGGAATTCTTATTACCCACTGTGTGCCCCTGGGCTTCTGGAAGCCGGGCCACAGCTCTCTCTCTCTCTGTGTGGTCAAGAGCAGGCACAACCCTTCCAGGGCAATTCTGAGAGCAGCTAGCATTGCTCTAACCGTGGCAGTAAATGATTGTACTTACTTGAAAACCATCCTCTTGATTTCTGCCTTCACTTCCTGTTGGGTTGAAAACGCATCCAAGGGGAATTCCAGACGAGGGGCAGAACTGAACTGGACGGCTCCCACCCTGACCTGCAGTGGGAGACAGAGGGCCCAGGGGCTGAGAGTGGGGTCAAGTCACAAACATCCCTGAGAGAAGGGACGAGAAAGGCTAACGACCCCGCCTCCTGCCCACTCGCAAATACCAGTGCTGGTATTTCTGTGATCTCCCTGAAAAAAAATTCCAAAGACGGGGAGGAGAATTTGGAAGGAGATGGTCAAACATGCCTATGCTCTTCACTGACCTCCACCAATTCGACCCTCATTTCGACAACTCTCTGGGTGGAGTTGTGAGCATTTCAGGGTCTCTGCTCACACTATCTCCAGGTGTAGGCACTCTTTTAAGCCTTCTCAATACATTTCATTTAATCCACAGAGGTGCTATTCATACCCATAATTACTGCCAGAGAAACTAACATAGAGGATACAGACCTGGCCCAGGGCTAGAAAGAAAGGAACACGGCCACTGGACTTGGGGCCTGTGACCTTCACAAAGCCTGTTACATAGACTGTCTCCTCAGCAGCCAGCACAGGCTTCCAGCAAAACGCCCAACCAGAAGTTAATCACAGCCACCATCAACTGGTGGCCCATCACTAACCACAGCCACCACACACCTATTCTTGCTTGAGGAGGGGGCACCCTTCCAGGCCTCCTCCTGCTAAACTAGGGGAAGACCAGATCTCCAAGCCAGAGTAAGACTGGGGGCCAAGCAAGCAACTACCCAATGTGAGACAAGCACTACTGGAGCTGAAGTTCCTCTGTAGCAGAGGAAGCGAGAGCCACTGGCGATTCCCGATTCTGCATCCTCAGAAGGCCACAGGAGAAAATCCAATGTCATTCTCTGGACTCTTTTAAGATTAGCGTGTCAAGCAGAGAAGGGTTTAAACATCTAAGTTTCCTCTTGAGGGCCTAACCCCTGCACCTAGTAGCTGGCTCTCTCAAGTCCTGGAGAAACTACATTCTCAGTTACTTGTCTCACAACGAATTCTATTTCTGGCCAAGACTGCAGATGGGTCAAGTGATTCATATTTAAACAACAATGCTGACTTTTTCTTGCTATGTGAATTCCTTCACTGCTGATCCCTTCGTGGGCCTGGTGCTTGGGAGCCGATCAAAGCCCTTGGCCAGCTGCATCTGCTTGCAGGGAGCACAGCTCATCAACTTTCCTCCCACCAGAAGTTCTGAGGAGGAGCTGCCAGGCATCTTAAGCAGGAAGAAATACAAGTCTTGGATGGGCATGTGGGATGGACATGGGAAAGCAGGGAAAGCACAGTAGTAGAGAACCTCAGGAAGGAGTTTCTGAGAAGTGACCCTTTTTCTCTTGAATTTAGTGCGTGATAAAGGGGGCATCCCAAACCATTGGGAAAAGATGGTGCAGTCAGTAAGATATATTGGGGCAACAGGACAGCCATCTGCAAAAGAATAGAGGAAAGCTTGCAAATGGATTCACGAGTTGTGTGAAAAGTGTAACCATAAACATTCTAGAAGAAAACTTGGGAGAATTCCTCTGTAATTGCAAAGTAACAAAGACATCACTATGACTTGCAATCCATAAGTTGTAAAGGAAAAAAATGATAAATCTGACTCTATGAAGAAAACTTCTACAGGGCAAAAAAATGTCATAATGCAACCAAAAAATGAAGACAAATGAAAAGTTATTTGCTACTCACGTCAGAGACAAAAAGTTATCTTCACCAATACATAAAGAGTGTCTAGGAACTGATATGTGAAAGATCAACAATCAGAAAAATAGGCCAAGGATATGAACAGAGCTCATAGAAGAGGAAATACAGACACAAGTGAGCAACTAACACACACATACTGGTTAACTAAACCTTGGTAAATTCTCACGATGGAACATTAATCAGCTATAAAAATGCATGCTCGTGCATGCTAACTCAGTTGTGTCCAACTCTTTGCAACTCTTCTGTCCACCAGGCTCCTCTGTCCATGGGATTTCCCAGGCAAGAATACTGGAGTGGGTTGCTATTTCCTCCTCCAGGGGATCTTTCCTACCCAGGGATCAAACCCACATCTCCTGCATCAATAGGCAGATTCTTTACCACCGAGCCACCTGGGAAACACATAAAAATGATGTATGCCTATATCACCTATCTACCTAGATAGGAAAGACTTTCAAGATAATGTGAGGAGAAAGAAGTGAGAGATAAAACTGTATAGCATGCTACCTTTGTGTAAAAATGGCAAAAATTAGAATATATATTCATAGTGCTTCTATCAGCATGAAGCAATTCTGTACGGATGCTCAAGACAGCAGGGGTGGGGGTAGGGAGGACTGGGCAAATAGAAAATAGGTGACTGGGAGGGATACTTTTCATTGAATGTCTTTGTTTTGAACCATGTGAATGAATTGGTTAAAAAAAAAAAAAGACTCCGTTGAGACCAACAGCTGGGTGTATTTACTTAAACAGCAAGGAACCAACTTCAAAACAAGATAGAAACAGCTTGAGTCAGTAGTCAAGGCATTTAATTTAATTGGCGGTTTGGGAGCAAAATAGCTACCTTTTATCTTCAGTTTACTGTATGCTCAGAAGCAAGCCCGCCCCGATTTCTCACCACACTGTAATCACTGCTGCAGTCATTATATTAGAGCCAGGAAGTGAACTTCTCAGCACAGTGTTGAGAGGAGACTTCAAACACCTTAAATCCATCTCAAAACAGAGCCTCCATAAAAAGCTTTAATTGATAGCTACTTGAAAATTTCTTCCCATAAAGTAAGATAAAGTGCAAGTCAAATTCCTTGTATTCAATACATGGAGATAACAAGACATGCCATGCCGTGCTAAGTCGCTTCAGTTGTATCCGATTCTCTGTGGCCCCACGGACTGTAGCCCACCAGGTTCCTCTGTCCATGGGATTCTTCAAGCAAGAATTCTGGAGTGGGCTGCCATGCTTTCCTCCAGGGGATATTCCTGACCCCAGGATCAAACCTGTGTCTCTCAAGTCTCCTGCATTGGCAGGCAGGTTCTTTACCACTAGTGCCACATGGGAAGCCCAATAACAAGATGATGACACCGAAAATGCAGCTGCAAACACAACAAACCTGAAGCCACAGGTCAGACTGAAGCATCTGAAATCACCCTAATGCAAAAATCTTTCTTCAACTAGCAATTCCAACAAGTCTGAGCAGCTTGGAGGTGGAGGCGCTCATTTGCGTGCGAAAAAGACACCACCAACTCCTTAGCTCAACAAGTCTTGCTATGAGAAAGTTTTCTCATGTCAAACCCAAATACAGCTCCCTCAACACCCAGACTCTGTCCTGTTAATAAAACAGAGCCACTGGGCACCTTCTTTCCAGTGAAAGTGACAGTCAGTTTCCCTCATATGAAAATGTCCAGGCCTCTCACTAACCTGTCTCCTTGTTGTGGGCCCTGTCTGGTTCCCCAGTATTTAACCTTCCCCGGTGGCTCAGTGGTAAAAAATCTGCCTGCAATGCAGGAAACGTAGGTTTGATCCCTGGGTCAGGAAGCTCCCCTGGAGAAGGGAACAGCAACACACTCCAGTATTCTTGCCTGGGAAATCTCATGGAGAGAGGAGCCTGGCGGGCTACAATAAATGGGGTTGCAAAGAGCGACGTTACTTAGCGACTTCACTACCACCTTAAAAATGCCGTATTCTAGAAGTGGTTTGGCAACATTAAATTCCTTGAATTCTGGGCACCTGTGGGTTGGGAGAGTTGCTCCCAGCAGTGCCACCCATACTGTTTTTTTGGTCACAGTTTTCCTTACACTCTTTGAGGATGCTGAATTCCATTAGCACCCACCACTTCTATGTACAGAGACACACACACAGCCGCCCCACCATGTCACCAGCTGTTCACGGCCTATGTGACTGTGAGAACAGAATGAGAAGTCCTGGGCTGAGGCTCAAGAGCCCCCAGTTCTTCCATGCTGAGAGCTCTCTTCTAAGATTGCTGTGTGACCCTAGGTAGTCACTTAGCCGCTCTGAGCCTGTATCCTCATCTATAAAACATACTTTAATAATCTGTGAAGTTCTTCTCTTCCAACTTGTCATCTACTGGGATCTCCAGACCACCCATTTCAGGACATACTACATCCATTTCAAGGTCAACAGTGTTTGATCTTTATGGCTCTTCCTCCTTGAGAAAACTAGCAAAACTCCCCCAAGGAATCACTTCCTTTAAAAAGCAGGGCCCCTTGGGGAGGAGAGCAGAGATTCAGCAGCCTTTGGCCTTGACCCTCTGAGAGTCCACGATGCGTTGACTTTACAGTTGGAACTTCCGTCTATTGCTATCTAGACAGAAGAATGTCAGCTATAACCATGCAAGATGGCCTGAAATCCAGGGTAATGTGCTCACTCCTCACAAATGACATGTCATTTCTGGAAGAAATCTGGCTCTCATTAAAAGCCCCTTTTGCTCCTAAATCCTGGAGGTTTTTCTAGGATCAACCCAGGAATGTCATCTTGGAAAACCACTTCCTTCCTCCACCTGTAGGTGACTAGTCTCTCATTCATGTAATTACAGCTTTCCAAACTAAAATGCCCTTCTTAAATTTTTACTTATTTTTGAGTCAGTTCACATGGTTCAAAAGTATAAAGACATTTATACCGATGGGCCTCCCCGTCTGGTCAGTTCTCACTCCCTCCCTCAACGGGAAACTGTTCTTTGCCTCTTACAAACGCCCCCAGAGTTTCTTCATGCACATATAAACAAATACAAATACAGGCTCCTTCCATCTCCATTTTTCATAAAGAGTAACATATCATACATACCATCTGCACCTTACTTTTATACTCCATTTGTGTTGGTGTTTTTTCACATCAAAGAGTTTTTCTCATTCACTTTTGACAGCTGCCCTGTGTTTCATTATATGAAGATACCATAAAGGGTTTACTTACCCCTGTGAGTGGACCTTTGCGTTGCCTGAAATCTTTTACAATTACAAACAACACTGCAATGAATAACCTTGAGCGTGAATTATTCTGCACCTGTGGGAGTATCTATAGGATAAATTACTGAGTCAAAGGGTCCCAGCCTTTGTCATTTTGATGGACCCTGTTAGATTCTTCCATAATGAGGCTGCACATTCCCACCAGCATGAGAACACCAGTTTCCTACAGACTTGCCAATGAAGCATGAGACCAAACTTTGGAATTTTGGCAAACCAGTTAAATGGAAAATAGTATATCAGTCAGAGATTTGTTATTTCATTGAATGAAGCTGGGCATCTTTTCCTATGTCAGAGGGCCATCTGTGTTTCATTTTCAGGGAACTGTGTTTATTGTCCATTTTTCTGTTGAGTTGTTCCCAAATACCATTTTTTAGCAACAAAAGCCACAGCTAGCACAGTCTGCTGACATTTAAGACTTGCTACCTGGAACCAGGAAGAACAAGAAATGAAGATACTGGCTGGATTCACCAGGCAGGAGCTGCTCCCTTCAAGTGAACACAGAGGGTAGGAGCTGATTTGTATTAAGACCCTCGTCTTCAGAAATAGTTCTAGTTTTTGTCTGCAGCATGCTTTCCCTTTCCTGCAGTTCTGCAAGCACAACCTCTCTTTCTAGCAGGAAGTCCAAGTGTTCATCCCCACCCCAAGAAGGAGGATAAGCACATGACTAAGGAATGGCCAAACAAGCTCTTCCCTCTGACTTCCATGATTGGTAAAGGGATTGTCATGTGACCTACATCTGCCCAATCAGAGCCCTCCTGAGGACTTCCACCAGCTCTACAGGGAAAGAAGTCCACTTTCTTTTTCTGGGGATGACTAGCTCAAAAGACTGTATAGGGCAACTCTGCTGAGTAAGGAGAACCTGCCTGGAGAGGAAGCCAAATGAAAGCAAAATGGAGAGGAGGAGAAAAAGAGTGACTGAGGCCTGGGATTCCATCGTGCCTGGAACCAGGATTCACCCCCTTGGTCTTCCTGGTTCTACAAGCCAGTAAATGCCCTCTTCCGCTTAAAATGGGCTTTCTGTCACTTGCAGCCAGACATTCTGATACAAAGGCAATGAGACTTGCACTCACCTTCCTGGGGTTGATGTCCAGAGCATCACAGACCGTGATGGCGAAGTGCTTGGACCTTTCAAAGCTCCCTTTCCCGACACTGTGAGAGCCATCCATCAGAAACAGGACGTCCACTGCTGCCGAGCACCACATCACTAGGGGAGAGTGGGGCAACGTGGGTGACAGCCAGCTTCCCTGTGGTCTGGTCCCGAGAAGATCTTCCTCCCAGAGCAGAGTGGAGGTGGAAACAGTCTTGCAGTGGGTCAAGCTCCTCTTAGTACAGTGGGGGAAATAACACTGGAGACGATTCTGGGCCACAGGCAATGCTTCCCTGCAGTGGGGAGCATGGACCTGCCACGGGCACAACACTGATGAAAGTCTGTGTGATAATGGAAGAGTCTAGTTCCGCAACATTAACTAAGCCATCTGAGAGGAGGGGCTACTGGAGCCATGGCGGGATACCCAAGAGCCTTGGATCCTGCCCTCAGGGTTCACAATCTAGCCTGGGACACAGTCAGGCACCCTGGTACATAAGGATGCATTACCCAAGAGCCTAAGTAATCACAAGCACTGACCACATCTTTCCTATAGGCCCGGTACTCTGCTTTAAACACTTTAAATGCACTAATTTATTTAATTCTCATAACCACCTTGAGACAGATCATTATTGTTTCAGTTATACTGAGATGCCATTCAACAAGTCAACATTTGAAGTATACACTTCAGTGGCTTTTTTTTTGTTGCTCAGTTGCTCAACTGTGTCTGACTCTTTGTGACCCCATGGACTGCAGCACGCCAGGCTTCCCTGCCCTTCACTATCTCCCAGAGTTTGCTCCAACTCAAGTCCATTGAATCAATGATGCCATCCAACAGTCTCATCAATGGCTTTTGGTATATTCAAAGAGATATTCCACCATCACGGTCGATTTTAGAACATCTTTCATCTCCTCAAAAGGAAACTCTGTACCCTTTAGCTATCAGCTTCCTAGCCCCCCACCCCCACCCCTAAATAGATTTACAGTTTGTATTCCCATTGGCAAGATAAAGAGAGCAGGGTACAGGGCAATTCAGGGAACTTTCCTGAGGTCAAAGTACCAGGAAGTGGTGTAGCCAGGAGTCCAACCCAGGGTGTCAGAGTCCACACCCTGTCACCTCACCATGAAGACGAGAGAGTGGAAGTCAGAAAAGCACCAGTGAGAAGGTGCCACCCAGTAGCAACAAGCTAGGGGGATTTCACCAGAGACGGAGGGAAGGTGACCAGAGAGTCCCTGCAAGCAGGAGGGCAGGGCTTGAGCATGTGGAGCGAATGCCAAGCAGAGAGAAAGAGGAAGAAATATAGCAGCCGATGAGGCTGGTTGGGTAGACGGTGGTCATACAACAGAAGAACCTTGAAGCAAGGGCCAAGAAATTCAGCAATAGGGATCTTCCTAGGCTTTTTACCCAGGAGAGGAAAAAACCTCTCAGGTCAGGCCTCTGTTTGGGGAAAATGACTCTGGCCACAGTGTGAATAGAAGACAGGGCTGGGAAAGAAAATGTCTGAAGCCAAAAGATTTCCCTTGGGTCCATCACATAGAGGTCGAAGTGGGAGGGTTTGGAGGGTTGAGAAAAACATGGGCTTACTTTTGCTGGCGACTGAAATCTTCCCAATAACCTCCTTGCTCACGCGGACTTCCTGAAGAGGGAGGGCTGGGCGCACTAGGAGAGAAAGCAGAAGCACGCATTACAGGGCAGAAAGGGGCAGGGTCTTAGTCTCCATGTTACGTGACCAGAATGAACAGGTAACAATAGAGAAAACAGGAACGTGGAAGAGTTTAATGATATTGTATCTTAAAAATTACCAGATGGATAACATAAATAACACCCTCCCCAATTACCCCAACTTTATCAGGTATCTTTGCATTTAAATTTGGTTATCTGGAAGAGTAAAATTAAAAATATCTACCCAGGGGATAAAGAGAGCCTTGATTCTGATGAGTTTTGCCCCTGGTTAGGCATGAGAACTGGGTACCCCTCCGGGATGCAGCATCTTGCCATAAAAATTAACCTTGAACATGAACAGACAATTCACAGAAGGAAGAGAATTGCTAGAAAAGCACAAGGGAAAATTTTCAAATAGGTGACAAAATGCTTTAACTCAAACCGCAGGGTACCCCTTTAAATGTGAAATTTAGATGATCAAGGTTTAAATTTAATCATAACTGGAAAGATTACATCAGGAAAATCTTTTTCAATAGTGGCACAGTAAACTGGTACAATCTTTTTGGAAAACAATTTAGCCAAATGAATGAGGAGTCATAAAAGGGGTTAGGCTACATAGCATCACACCTGGGAATTGATCCAAAGGAAAAACAATTTTAGGGACGGGAAAATGTGCCACCAAGACATCTCCTTCAATGTTATTTGTTTCAGAGGAATGATGGTGATGACAAATACCCATAGAGATAGGACTCAGAGTAACACTGATACAATCACTCAATGCAATTAACATGAACAAGGGCTAAAAAGTTTTGGGTAGGAAGTTTGTGGATACACCTTTTTCTTCTATGTGATACCCAGTAAAACTGTAGTAATGGCATACGAGCAGTCAGTAATAATTTACAAAATAAACTCTGAGGGCAGGTAACATGCCAGGTGCTGAACAGCAAGCCAACCACGATGAAAGTCCTGAAGACAATGAGGTGCCACTTGGAGGGGTTATTTGAAAAGCCAAACATGCATGGTCACTGTGAGACAAAGCAGACGTGCAGATGCTTATGAACGTCCAGTGTCCTGTAGATAAGCACAGAAGGCAAAAAGTGAGGGTGTGCAGAACCTAGGAGCAGGCCATGCCAGGAAAGGGGCAGATGAAGGGATATGAGGCGGGGGGGGGGGAGGCTCCTGGTGAAAGAGGTAAGGAGATGGAATCAGGCTGGGACGGAGGTGGGGGTGTGGTAGGAATCACATAACATAGGGAAGTTGGGCTCAGGGGGATTTGCCACTGCCAGGACGGTGACGAGGAAGAGAACACCAAAAGATGAGGTCAGATCCTGGGAGGAGGGGTGCCTCTAGTTGGCAGCACCCGCTGGAGTTCATTAGTCAACCACCCCCACAGCTGCTCCCAGTTCTACCTTCTGCAGCTCCCCTCCACTCACTGGTCCCCAAATAACAAAGTGAACCAGTGTCTTCTTCTCCCCCAACCCTGTCTTTTGAGTTTCTGCTCTCCTGATAAGCCCTCCCCTCAGTCTCTACTCACAGAGAAGATGGTTCTAGGGCAAGATGCTAAACCAGCATTAGCTCCACAGTCAAAAGCTGTCAGACAAATACATACCTGTCATGAGGTCTAAGAGAGTCCACCACTGCCATTTTCCCAGAGGCAGAAACAAGACATAAACTACAACACAGACAGCAGAGTGAGTTAAAGAGAAAAATCCTCCACTTCCCTAAAACTTGGCAGATGTTGGGACAGAGGCAACACTTTCCCCTAAAACCCCAAAACAAAAGAACACAAAAATCACTCAGTAATTCAGCAGACTGGTCTCCCAGAAAATGGAGGCTTTCTGCATCACTGCGTTCAGATATCCTCAAGATCTTGCCAACTTAGGGGACCCTGTTGCAGCCCAACCCACAGTGAGGTGCTGCTCCCATGAGCCCTGTGTCCCCTGAAGTTCCCCAGGGGCAGAAACACCTTCACCTGTCTCCACAGAGCCCAGTCCAGCTTTCTGCACACAGTTTGGCCAAATGAATTAAAATTTCTCACCTCCTTTGACCCTGAAGTCAAAGCAGGAAAGCACCAAGCTTTCCTAAATGAGCCCATGAATCACTGACAAAAAGTCCAGGAGTTGAGGAATCCTTAAAGTCAAAGTGTCAGTAGCTCAATCATGTCCGACTCTTTATGACACCACAGACTAGCCCACCAGTCTCCTCTGTCCATGGAATTCTCCAGGCAAGAATATTGGACTGAGTTGCCATTCCCTTCTCCAGGGGATCTTCCCAACCCAGGGATTGAACCAGGGTCTCCTGCATTGCAGGCAGATTCTTTACTGTCTGGGCCACCAGGGAGGTCCCTGAGGAATCCCTAAGGTCTTTTAAAATGTTTTACCGGCCCATTCTCCAGCTGGAGACTGACCAGCCATCACCCCTGGATGGGAGATGAGAGGAGGAGCTCCGTGACCAGGGATCACTCACTACAGACGTGACTCAGCTTATATAACTGTATCATGTGCTTAGCTGTCCTGGCAGGTGCCAGGCTTCAGGTGAGACCTCCTTCCAGGGAGCAGGTACCCAGTGACATCCCATGGTGCCCCTGTGAAACTACCTCAGGACTCTGCAGACATTCCCCCTGGAACAGAGAGTCAGTGAACATGTGACTGCAGCTTCCTCTCCCAACCAAGTCAGCCTTCACCTCTGACGACTGCCTGCCTGGAGAGGGTAGGGAGACTCGGGTTTGGGTTTTCATCCCAATCCTGCTACTGAAAGCTGTGCAGCCCCAGGCAAATCACTTAGCCTCTCTGAGCCTTCCCAGTCTCATCGGTACAACCAAGAGGTGTCAGATCCAGTGCTATGTAAACTGGACAGGCTACAGAGGGTGAGCTTCCACGGTAAGTTAAAACAGAAGCTTTACTGTGCCTGGGTCCCCAGGGACCACATGTCCCCAAACATGTTTCATTTCATCCCAGTCCCTTGGTCATGAAGCTACTGTGTGACATTGATCACAAGCATGGCTTCAAGAGAGGCGATAGGCAGACTAGGCAACCATGTCCTTCTTCCAGCCTCTATCTCCCTGAGGTTCCAGAAAACAAGCAGACGGTGACAGCAGCCAACGAATAGTGAGGATACCCCTCCTCACAGAAACACAGACCAGGGAGGAACTGCAAGAGAACCTCTGAGACTGCAGGAGGACCCTGGGCTAGCCTCAGGCAGCCGGCCACCCAGCCTGCTCATTCTTACTCATCAGCCAACCCACAAAACACAATTATTCCGTTCCACCATCTCATATTTCAAAGAGTCTAGAATGTGGGAGGGCCAATGTGGGAAGTAAATAGAAAGCTGATTTGCTCCATTATCCATTCACTAATCTACTTCTTGAGCACAGATTATGTGTCAAGTCCAGTGCTAGGTACCAAGACTACACAGCCTATGTCCAGTGGAAAAGACAAACACTCAGTTTTTAAAATTCACACAGAAATAAACTCACATCTGTATTAAGTGCAACACAACAGAGAGACCCAATGGGACACGAGGTTTCAGTAGGGGCATCTGACCTGACCTGGGGATCCAGGAGAAACTGAGCTAGGTGCTGGAGGATGAGTAGGAGTTTACCAGGGTAGTCAGTGATATAGGCAGACGGGCCACCATAATTGAGAACGCCAGGGTGGGAGGCAGCAAGGGTGCTGGGCCAGCCTGGAAGGAGTGTGGGCTGCAACAAAGAGGAGGAGGGAGGGGGCTCCAGAGGGGACACCATGTGGCAAAAGGTCAGATCAGGCACGCCCTCTTAAGAGCAATGGAATATCACTTAAAAGTTTCAGGTAGGCAATGGGAATGGAGAGGGGTCCAGACATGACCAGATTTGCATTTTGAAATGTGTGAAGAAACAATGGAGGGGGACCGGGTGAATCCAGGGAGACGAGTCAGGAGGCTACTGCAGTAGTCCAAGCACCAGATGATGGGGCTTAGACTAGGCAGGTAGCCAGGAGTGGAGAAACATGGATGCACTCAAGAGACCTTTAGAAGTCAAAATCCACCAGATGTGAGGCAAATCAAACCCCTCAACACCTCACTCACCTCTCCCCACATCAAGAACACTCACCTTCAGCAAACAGGACAATGCAGATGGCTTCCAGCAACAGGAAAGAGGGCATGTTGATATGACTAGAGGGCCAGGACAAGGAAAAAAAAAGTATCAGCAATCAGCTCTGTGAGCTCCCCCAAGTCACACCCCTAAACAAAACGACAAGGACTCAGACGATCCCAGGTCACAGATGTGACCTGAGAGGCTGCTGCTCTCATGATAACTACAGTAGTCTGGAGAAGACTCAGATCCCAAAAAGCCATGGAAGACTTTACTCCAATGACTTTGATTTTAAAGGACAGCCTTAACATCTTCCCCTTCCCTGGTAGCTCAGTCGGTAAAGAATCTACCTGCAGTGCAAGAGACCTGGGCTCAATCCCTCGGTCAGGAAGAGCCCCTGGAGAAAGGACTGGCAACCCACTCCAGTATTCTTGCCTGGAGAATTCCATGGACAGAGAAAACTCACTTCAACCTGATGCTCTAGAAAGTTCCTTTAACATCCTCAGTGAGGGCCATGCTCCTGCACCTAAGAACATGGATAGGGACTTCCCTGGTAGTCCAGTGGTTAAGAATCCGCCTGCCAATGCAGGGGACAAGGATTCCATCCCTGGCCCATGAAGATTCCACACGTCTCGGGGTAACTAAGCCACAACTACTGAGTCCGCGTGCTGCAACTACTGAACCCCATGCACCCTCAAGCCTGTCTCCACAACAAGAGGAGCCACAGCAGCGAAGAACAGCTCCTGCTCACTGCAACCAGAGAAAGCCCACACAAAGCAACAGAGATCCATCAAAGCCAAATATATACATATACGTACACAAACATGGATAGCAAGGCAGAGGGCCCAGGATTCCATTCATGGATCTTGGCCCTTGGCATCACCCCCCCCCGCCACCTCCATTAGGGACACCACTTCTCCAGAACACCTGGCAGGAGTCTCCTGGGCATCTTCGGTGACTCAGCCACGTGCCTCTAACTTAATCTGCGCTAAAATGAATTGTGTTACTTTTCTGATGCACCCCAACCACCTCTGCCCGGGCACTGAAAAAAAAAAAACAAAAAACCTGGCTGACGCAGGAATAAAACACAGTTGGATTCTGAATTCAAGGGATTTGCCAACCAGGCTGAGAGCAAGGGCTGCCTTGAACATCGAAGTCACCCAGGAAATGCAGATTCTTGTGATTTGCAGAGAAGTTAAAAATGACCCAGCTCATATGTGTGAAGACCTCACTGGAACTGCAGGAAATGTGAATAACTGGGGCAGGGGCAGGGAGGGAGGGTGGTGCTTTCTTGGACAGTGCTGACCAACCCCTCACCCCAGGCCTGCACTCCTACCCTCAGGGGGCGCGGTCTGGTATCAAACTAAGGAGGAGACTCAGTGAATAAGTGTACACACCCCAGAAGTGAATGGAAAGGCGTCCCTGAGGCTCAGAAGGGGAGGAGTCCTGAGTCTCTGGATCCCCATTCAACAGGCTTTCCTCTAACCATGCTACTCCTAGAGCCAAGGTCAGCTCAAGGTCCCTGAGCCATCCCCCTGAACTCTAGCACACTGAGCCGGCACACCGTGACACAGGAGCTACCTCTGCCCTCTAGTGACAGAGAGTGTGCACCCTGGATCCAGGGCTCCCGCTTCTCATCTGATGCTCTGCAACCCTAAGAGGGGCCACAGTTACTCACCTGAAAATGAGGAGGGTGGACCAGAGGCTGCTAAGATGTCTTCTGGTTAAAAAAAAAGAAAATCCCCTTTTGATCTCCTCTCCACCATGGACCTATGACGGTCAGACCTTACTCCACTGTTCATTCGGCTCTCTGGATTTCAAAACTTTTCTGAAGCAAACTAAATGGAATTGCCTAACCAGCTGAGAGTCTCTGTGCTTCAAGTAAATGAGAGACTTCCCAGCCTCACCTCATCTAGGTGAGAACCGGAGACGAGGTCCTACAGGAGGGAGGAGGGCAGGAGCTTCACAGGCATAGTCAGAGGGAGAGAGGTGGCTGGAAAGGATGCTGGCCGGTGGGGGCGTGGACATGCCTCCTCTTCTCTTTCCTCTTACTCCACACAACAGCCATGGGACAAGTCCATACCTGCCACCTGGGAGCCAGGCAGGGGCGAGGCCTGGGGACAAGGGCCAGCTCGGAGGAGAAGGGAAGGGCATCCCTGTGCCATCCAGTCCTGAGGCTCAAGATTTTCTGGGATCACAGCTTCCAGCCTTGGGCACATGCAAGACCCTGAGGCTCAGGCCTGTTAATTTTTTACAAAACTAGGATTCTAGCGGCCTCCCGTGAGGACAAGGCAAAAGAGAGCACAGAAGTTTCCTGCTGCAGAGCATGGTGTTTGTGAACACGGGCCCCACCCTGTACTAGGGGACAAACCTAGGCAGATCCATCTGGCTCCACCATGCACCTCTGCTTGCCCAGGTGAATGTTTTTCCAGAGCCTCTTAAGGTTCTGCTCATTAAAACATAATGTAGGTTGGCAATCTGGAAATCAATATAAGAAACCAAGTGCCTCCTTGTGAGTGCCAGGTTCAGGTGGTGCTGATCCTGAGACCTCAGCAGCACCTCCCCGCCCCCAACCCCCGTGCCCCCACCCCCACCGCAATCCCCATTGTCACACAGCCCACACTGAACCTGCCTGCTGGGTGGCAAATGGCTCAGGGACTAGGGACTGTGTCTCAGTCTCTGCATGTGCCTGGCATGCAGTAGTTGAGACATGTGCTTGCTGGAAATCAGCATCACAATGCTTCAGGCAGGTGGGCTAGAGGGATACTTCCTGATGAATCTGCGCTCACCGCACTCAATGGTATCCATTTTTATACCAAGATAAATGAACCTAACGTTGTTTCAATGATGATACAGAATTAATAGTACTCTACACTATCTATCTCCACCCAATCATCTCAAATATTCAGCTCAATCCCCCCTCCTCACACAGCAAAACTTTCTTTCAATGCTAATTCAACATTCTAAATACAACCCTACATCTAAGACTTGAAAGGATGAATTCCATGGTAAAAACAAAAAACAAAAAACAAAAAAAACCCAGCTGCTCCCATCTAGTAAGCATTATTTACTCACTAAAGCACCCAGTACCAGGCTCCATGGGCTTCCCTAGTGACTCAGTAAAGAATCTGCCTGCAATGCAGGAGACCCGGGTTTGATCCCTGGGTTGGGAAGATCCCCTGAAGTAGGGCATGGCAATCCACTCCAGTATTCTTGCCTAGAAAATTCCATGGACAGAGGACCGTGGTGGGATACAATCCATGAGGTCACAAAGAGTTGGACATGACACACACACCAGGCTTCATACTTATGTATCTCCTCTCTCTCCTAATCCTCACAGCAATCCTGCATTTGACAGATGGGAAAACTGAGACAGGGAGAAGCTAAGTATTCTGCCCCAGGTGAGACAGTTAATAAGTATATCGGACTCCTTTCTGGCCTCCCTGGGTTCTGTTCCATCTGTCATCTTCCTGATTCTGGGGGATCAGGACAGAGGAACAGAGCCTAATTAAAAATCTGCCACCCTGAATCCCACCTGTTGGCAGTCTTCCATCAGCTGCCAGCAACTCCCACACCTGAGCATATAGCTTGAGAAGATTTCGAGAACTTTCTGCATTCTTGTACTAAGCAGACGGGAGTGGTCTGCAACCCAGGGGCAGAAACAGAACCTCCATTCCCAGGTACACCTCGTCAAGCCTCTTCCATTACAAAACACCTGGCTCATCACATTTGCTCCTTTCTATTCCATTACTCATGCTAATCCCACACGTCATTCCTGGCTTCTAGGGTTCTCACACATGGACCTGGATCCCTCCCCAACTCCCTAGTCTTCTTATCTGATTGTTATTTTCAAATCTTGATTCCTTGCAGCACCAGCAGCAGTGGAGCAGCGGATGTGTGAGGTTTGCTGCAGGGCACCACAAAACATCACACTCTGTGCTGCCCGGAGATTGCATTTCCCAAGAGACAGGAAGAAAGCAAAGGCCAAACAAGGCTACTTTTGAAAAAGAAAGGCCAGACCGAGCAATAGCTAAAGGCGGTTTTGCAGGACAATGCCCACCTTCTCCTCTATGATCAAAAATGAAACGAGGGCAGGGTGAAAAAGCAGAGAGCTTCCACCTCCTTACAAAATGCCATTCCAACCCCAAATATTAGATTAGCCCTTGGCAGCCTCCTCTCCATCAGTAGAACAGAAATCTGAACCCTTTACAAAAACAGTCCACACCAGAAAAGACTTTCAAATTGGAGGTAAGTCAGCCAGGAAGCCTGTGGTCTTTTGCTGTAACAAACATCTTCCTTGTTCACTTAGCAAAATACTTGGCTCAGACCCAGACAGTCAGGGGAAGTGGTTGACACATTTCTAGTCCGATAAGGCATGAAGAGCATTTTACAAGTTGTTCTGGGCATGCTATACTTTCTCTAACAAAATCACAAATTTTCAGAACCCAACAGTCTGGCAACCAGAAATCAGCCACAAGGGACAAACTGTGCCCTTTGGGTCCCTGGATGGCTGGGGAGAAGAGGCAGATTGGGCACAAACCACAGGCTTCCCACACACTGTACCTGCCAAGAGATTTTGATGCTTGTTTTGATAGTATTCGAAAATCTTTTATTGAAACTGTCAGTATGTATATTAGTCACTCAGTTGTGTCCGACTCTTTGAGACCCCACAGACTATAGCCCGCCAGGCTCCTCTGTCCATGGAATTCTCCAGGCAAGAATACTGGAGTGGGCAGCCATTCCTTTCTTCAGGGAATCTTCCTGACCCAGGGATGGAATGGGTCTCCTGCATTTCAGGAAGATTCTTTACCATCTGAGCCACTAAATTCACTGTCATGGGATTCTGGAAAGTGCATCCACAGGACTGAAACTCCAAAGATGGAATTCCAGACTAGCTCTGCTTCTAACCAGGTGGGTAACTCTGCAAACACCAACTTCCCACCTCATTCATCTGTTTCATAACTGACAGCATTGTAAAGATCCAGTGAAAGTGTGAGAGTCCTCTATAATGGTAAAAGACTTTTTGAACATATGGTGTTAAAAGATTATCACTGCATTTCACATATTAACATCATATAACTACATTCATATACCCTATAGGGTAGACACGATCGATTTCACTTTCACACTTGTGAAAATGGTCTTGGAGAAGTTGGGGCCCAAGGTCAAAGAGCTGGTAAATCACAAGTTCGGCATCAGGCCCAGTTCTTCAGATGCGGGCAGCACACAGTTGGTGTGCAAAGGGCACCGATCTGATGTCAGGAGACCTGAGCACCAACCTCCCAAGTATGTTCTTTCACTTCAGTCACTCAATTTTCTTCTTTCAAAAATGGGGGTGACATTACGCACCCTATTTACCTGGAAAGTTTATTGCAGGATCCCATGAGCCTACAGTGCCAAAGTTCTCTGGGCAAGGGCAGAGGTGCCCGAGTGGAGATCGGGAAATTCAGTTAAGAGAAGGGACCCAGGATCAGGAAGGGAAGTTAGGAATTGGAGGATCACAATCAGGGAAACCCAGCAGGTGGTTTTGGGGTGGAAGAGTAAGCAGCTGGAGCTGTTTAGAAGATGAAAGGGTGAACTAAAAGAAGCGCCTTTGAGTGTGTTCAGCTGTTTTGGGTTGATGGCTTGGGATACTGAAGCAGGGGTGTCTCGCATGGCCTAGACCCTCTCTTATGCAGGGCCCCCAAGAGACCTCCAATAGCTTTGTAGATGATGTGAGGGGTTTATCGCATTTAAAAAAAAATTTATCCCTTGTGGGATAAAATTAAAAATTAGTAATTCTGTTACAGTCCTCTCAATTAAAACTGTTCTTTTTTTTTTCCTTACTGCTCAAAGGGTGAGGAATCACTGTTCTAAAACACTCCCAGTGTTGACCATTCCACTGATACAATGACGTGAAACTTAACTTATTCAATAACACCTATTAAGTATCTGCCCTGTGCCCAGCACTCTCCCAGGTGTTGGGGATGTGGTGAAAACCGCCCCATAAGATGCGCACCTGGTGGGCACATTTTAACAAAGGGCTTTTACATTTGCACCAGTGGTTTATCCTCAATGTCATCACTTGCCAATTAGTGACTGTGCTCATTACAGACCCAGGAGCCAGGGTTCCTGGCAGGCTTTCCCGTTCTCCCTTGGGCAGTCTTCCACCATTTCTGGGTTTCAGTCTCCTCATCTGTAAAAACATGGGCGTCTGACTATAATTATTTCAAGTACCTGAGCCTAGTGAGGGGGAAGGGAAACAGCTACTCCAAGCTCTGAGTGATGGACAAAAAAACCGGCTTTAAAGAAAAATGTCACTGATGATTTTCAAAGAGACAGGTATGATGAAGGAAGGATGGAATCCCTGCGGACCTCCAGGATTTGCTTGGGGATCCAGACTGGGAAATTCTTAATACATTAAGAGATGGTTCTGAGCTGGATTTCTACAGAGTTAGGGGCATATCCCATGCAAAGAACAATCCAGTAAAGCTCTGCATCCCATCAGTCTAAGGAAGAGAACGGCTACAAGCTACTGAAAGCCAGAAGCACTTACAAATTAACTCCCAAGGCCTCTGCCAGCTGCAGTGCTACCTGAGTTTTCGATTTCCTTCTGTTTTCTGACTCCTCTCAATAACTGAACATTTCTTAATATAATCTCACAGAGAAAGCAAAATAGACCTTGAATTTTTACACTTCATTTTATAAAACACATAAGAGGTTCTAGAGGGGTTGTTTTTAAAGGACCGCCTAAATTGAAAATTGGACACATTTTATTTATTTAGTTCCAAGATACTAAACACACTTCATAGCGTCCGGTGGAAAGGCCCTTAGCAGGACAGCCACTGATTCCACAGTGAAAGGGAAGCAAGGTGCCCTCCTCTCTTCTGCCTGGGTATCCACTAAATTTTTAAATCCATGCCCCCTGGCAAGCTTTTAAGGTGCAATTCTGAGACCTCCCCCTCTCCCCTCCCAGAAGGTGGCCACAGAGCTGGGCTCTGACCTGGAGAAGTGCAGGAAGCCAAGTCGGGCTGGACCAGCGGGCCAGAGTGGGGTTGCGGGGGAGGGGGTTGTCCAAACAGGTGAATCACCATGGAGGATAAATCCCTAGACTTCCCGAAAGCCAAGGGCGAGTTTCTCGGGGCCACGGGCCCCCTCAGGCTCTGCATGCAGAGACCTCGCTGGGGGCACTGGGCTGCTTGAGAAAACCACGCAGGAGTGACTTGAACACCTGCATCTGTTCTGTAAAATGGGAGGGGGGACGAGGGGAAGGAGGGGTCGGCTTGTCCCCAAAGCCTTTATTCAAAAAGGCAAGCCAGGTTAGGGGTTCCACGACTCTGCTAAGCCGACCAGGTGTAATACGAGGTTCCCTCCTCCACTCACAGTCACCGAACGCCTCCCGTCCCCTTTACCTGCTCCCGGGGACTCGCAGGGGCTGCTGTCGGGCCTGCAGCGCGCTGGCTCCCAAGACCCCCGCCGGATCGCCCCGGGACCGAAGGAGGGGTGCCCTGAGGAGGGGCGCGCCAGGTGCTCTCTGCCTGGGACGCCGACTTCCCGGAGAGGCGTGCGGGCCCCGCCGCCGTGCTCGGGTGGAGCGCAGACAATGCCGAACAGAAGCCGCCGCGCCGACGCCGCATCCAAGCGGGACGCCCCGTCTCTGCACGCGGGGCAGGGGCGCCCGGGGGCGGGGCGTCTCCTCCGGTGCAAGCGCCGGGAAGAAAGGGGGTTCCAGCAACGCGGAGATCACTCCGGCTGGACTCACGGCGAGGAGCGTGCGGCGGGACCCGGCTCGGGCCAGGGGGCGCTGCAAGCCCAGGGAGGGGCGCCCGGGCGGGAGCCACGTGGGACACCTGTGTTCCCCACCGAGGGGAGGTGGGGAGAGCGGCGCCGGCCGACCCCGCTAGGGCCGCTCTCCCGAGGGCGCTGCATTGCGTTGCTGGGAAGCCAGCCCGCAGCCGCCTCTCGCGTTTTTAAGCAACGCGTTGGCCAAGGTCGGGAGACAAACAAAGGTACTTACTTCTGCTCTGGTCTCCCAGGCCCCGAGATGTGCAGCAGGGAGCTCTGTGTCATCCGCCTTGGACTCCGCAGGATTTATTGCTTCGACCCTTGCGAAAATGTTGACTTTGGCATTGTTTCTATTTGTCGTGGCAGTTGCCCTTTGTTTACCTGTGTGTTCTGTTACTGCCGTTGGGCGGTAATAATTGGGCCTTTTGGCCAGCATCCTCGTTGAAATCTGGAAGGTGCCTTGATTTTTTTAAAATCAAATACCATAAAGCAAAAATAGCTCAGTCTGGCACAACTCCTTGTGCATAGTAAGCACTCAAAAAAAAAGTCTTTTATTGCATAATCTATAGTTTCCATACTTCATCAAAAAAGTGTCATTGCATAACGTGTGCTCATTACAAAAAAAAAAAAATCGGTTAAACAAACCACACCTACTCCACCACCCAGAGATAATCCCTGTTAACATTATGGTGTTCCTTCTTCCATCATCAGTCTACTCAAAATTTTATTGTTAGCTCATTCCATGCATGGGCTTTCCTGGTGGCTCAGTGGTAAAGAACCTGCCAGCCAATGCAGGAGAAGTTAAGAGACTGGGGTTTGATTCCCTGGGTCAGAAGTTCACCTGGCGAAGGAAATGGGAACCCACTCCACCATTCTTGCCTGGGAAATCCCATGGACAGAGGAGCCTGGCAGGTTACTGTCCTTGAGGTCGCAAGAGAGTCCAACATGACTTCATGACTAAATAGCAGCAGCATTCCATGTATAGTGTATCATAGCCAGCTTTTCTTTGTCCATTTTGACATCTTTCTGTGGCTTTTATCCACTTAGAATGTTCTAGTGTGCTTAACCTACTATCAACTTTTAATCTTTAGATATTTGTGTTTTTGCCCAGTAACTACCTGGAGTAAACTGCAAGAATAATGTACAATTCTTAGGTATATATGTATATAAATACATACACACACTCTAGGGTATATATACAAGTTAAGGTTTTTGATGTGTATTATCAAGCTGCCTTCCAGGAAGACTGGCCTGTTTCCTCTTTCCCAAGCTCCTCCCCCATTATTCTTATCAATGTCAATCTGATGGACTAATAACAATTTTGCTTTTACACTTTCCTTCTTCAGAAAATTCTAAATATATTTCATTTCCCCCTGTGGTTCTCAGTTGGTTTCCAACCCTCTCAATATTGACAGCTTCCAGTGAAAGTGGCCCAGGGTAATGTTGGTGTTGCAAATTTCGCCAAAGAGAGGGAAAAGCCTTTGTTTTTTTCACTCATCTGTTCCTCCCAATAATATTTACTGGGCATCCAGATGAAAAAACAGTCAACCAGAGCAGCATAAGTAATGCATGAGCATCTGTGCAGGGGACTCTTCAGGTCTGCATGTTCGGTAGGGAGGCATGGTTTCTCCTCTAGATGGGCACTGTCCCACAGAAATGGGCTGTGAGCCACACAGGTGATAGTAAATGCTCTAGTAGCTGTATTTAAGTGAACTTAATAACCCAATAGATCCCAAACATCTCCACAGGTAATCAAGGTGAGATATTTTAAGCTGTGTATGCATGCTTAGTTGCTTTGGTCATGTCCCACTCTTTGCGACCCTGTGGACTGTAGTCCGCCAGGCTCCTCTGTCCATGGGATTCTCCAGGCAAGAATATTGGAGTGGGTTGCCAAGCCCTCCTCCAAGAGATCTTCCTGACCCAGGGACTGAACCTGAGTCTCCCTCATTGCAGGTAGATTCTTTACCGTCTGAGCCACCAGGGAAGCCCCATTTTAAGCCAAGTCTTTGAAATTCTGTTGTATCTTACATTTACAGCAGACCTCCTTTGGACTAGCTGGATTTTAAGTATTCAAGAGCCACAAGTGGTGAGTGGCCCGTGCCACTCTAGACAGAGCAGGGGTTTGAGGCGAGCAGACCAAGTCCTGGCCAAAGTGGGAATTTCACGGCCCTCTCCCCTACTTGTTCTGACTCGTTAACAAGCTACCAGCACACCTTTGCCTAAGTGGGTTTACTTGAGAGAAGCTACATTTTAATTCTGGATGTCCTGACAGCTTTATATCTGTGGTTGGAGGTATTTCACATTTCCATTCCATGATTAAGAAGTAAAAAAGCTGAAACTATAAATACTGGTGGAGACACCGAAACAGACAGGACCCTGTGGTCCTAGGGGCAATGATCTCAGCTTGTCTTTTGTAAGAAAACTTCAGCCAAAGAATAAATTTAATCAGAGAAGTGCTGAGGTCAGTTCAGTTCAGTCACTTAGTCGTGTCTGACTCTTTGGGACCCCACAGACTGCAGCACAGCAGGCTTCCCTGTCCGTCACCCACTCCCTGAGTTTGCTCAAACTCCTGTTCGAGTCAGTGATGCCATACAACCATCTCATCCTCTGTTGTCCCCTTCTCCTGTCTTCAATCTTTCCCAGCATCAGGGTCTTTTCCAAGGAGTCAGTTCTGTGCATCAGGTGGCCAAAGTATTGGAGTTATTGGGCTACTCCTAGAAGAGCTCAATTTGCCAAACCTGGGCAGCTACAGCTGTGCTGGCGATAAGCCCACCAGTTACACACTCACTTGATTGCCCTGGGCTGGCAGCCTCAGAGTGGCAGGCCTCAGTGACTGTATTTCTCCTCTACAATTTGGCAGTTTAGGGCTCTGCTGAGAATGATCCTCAGGTTCTCTGGAGCAAGAGAGCTTGAGTTTAAGACTATCCCGCACCCTCATTCACAATCTTGAAACTTTCACATTTCCAGCAGCCCTATAAAAACACATTCCACCAAAAGACAAGGCATACCAAGTATGTCTTCCTCCCCTACTCCCCCCACTATCCTTAATCCATGGGTGGTTAAGAATCTCTTCTCTTGCAAAACGGATCTGATTTGTCTCAATATACAAGGCCTCTGCCAAGGAATAAACTATTTATTTGATTATCTGGTCTCAGCTCTAGAGTACTTATCTATGAGTGAACTAGGTATTCTGAGGGAACCCCAATCCTGGCATTGGTGCATGTGACGGACCATACATGGCCCTGCTGGATGATAAATACATCACTTACCTCAGTGCCAGGCACACAGCTGGAACTCAATATGTGAATGTGAAAGATCGAAAACAAGATCTGGTGGTCCAGTATGAAACTATGTTGAATCAATCTGGGAGATATTCGATCCATGTATTTGTGAGACTAGCTGAATCATCAAGTAATATTAAACTGCATTTAATCTAAACTGTTTCTATTCCAATTTCCAGTCTGTACCATAGGATAAAACCTTGGGATCTGATGAACTTTGACTTAAGCTTTGCTTAGTGTGTTCTGTGACATTTCCCTAACTTCCATTAATAAGAAGGACAGTTCTGTGATTCCATCGATTTCATTTGCATTTGCACTGTGGATGGAACTGAACACAGTATGAACAAACTAAGCACCCAGTGCTCCTAGTATGTGCCAATAAGAAAAGGAAATTAGAAAACTGCTGCTGGTGATAAGAACACAAAGGAAATCTGGCTGTGAAGTAAAAGGATTTTATTGGGCACAGCAGCTTAAATTTTTATCTCCTAGAAGCATATCAACATTTGAACAACTTGTTACATGTGGTAAAACTCCATTTAATCTAGCTGACACACATTACCAGCAAAGGTAAATTTTAAAAGAACAAACAAACAAAAACAGTCAAGTTTCTTCTTTGTGTTGGTGATGACATCTTCTTAGGCTTTCACAGTCTGATACTTAAATTGTAGAAAAATTCCCGAACAGAAACTTATGGGCTGGCAGGAAAGCTGGCTGGCCCGTAATTCTGCACACGTGAGTTTACAGAGTTTAAGATGTCTTTATGTGCTTCAAGAAAAATATAGACTCTAACTTGGCTTTTTACATTAAGCTCTGAACTGTGCTCCGGGAATTTGTGCTTCAGAAAATGTAAATTCCACTACACTAAAAATCCAAGTGGCCACAGATTTGGAAAGGTACCTACAGATGGCAGGAGCAGAAAGTGCCTTCCTGGTCAGAGTGGGTGAGAGCCCAAGGGCAGACTGTGCTCAAGGGCTGAAAGAAAAGTGATCGGAGTGAGGATGGAGAGAGAAAATCTGATGACCTCAGAGTGGACAGGAAAAGAAGGGCAGAGACCCGAGCAACCACAAACCAAAGAACTTTTATTATGTGGAAGAGACAGGTTGTGACAGGGAGAGCAGGGTGTATTTTATTAGGAAACACATCAAACATACAGAGAAAAGTCCAAAAAATAAAATCTGTGTGTCTAACAACTAAACTGACCCAGTATTAACCTGGAGCCATATTTTCTTCAGCACCTTTAAGTAATAAAAAGCTCTGTGTAGACTAGACAGGCCCTCTGTATCCTTCCCGATGCTCCGATGTAGTTGGTGTGTATCTTTAATGCGACACTTACTGAGAGGATGCATTTAGAGGGAAAAAAAAAACCTATCCAATCTAGTCAGAAGAATGATATGCAAATAAAAATGCAGACATAAAAGGCCGTTAACAGAAAAAGTTTCCAATAAACAAAAACACAAGACGCGGTACTTTCTCTCCTAAATCTAACCTTTGCTGTTTCCAGTCTCATGAGTGTTAATCTTCGAGAGAAGCTGTTTCTGCAAGACAAAAATCGATTCTCAGTATGCCTTATATAAAAACCCAGTCAATGTGGTTCTTAATTTCTATCTTATGTACAAGAAAACCAGATACTCACTTTTAATCTGAAATTCCACATTTAAGTCAGATCTGCCAGTTAAAAAAATTCACCACTGCAATAACAGGGCTTTATGTTCAGTATAGCTGTTTGTACTCCCTTCACAAATATGCTCCCCTCCAAATATAAAAAAATATTTTATACTAACCTGTATGCTGAAATACTTATCTCTTTGATGAAGAGATTACAGTTTTATGTTCTCACAACCACACTATTCCTAGTTCAGCAATTTTACAATTATATATAGATGACATACGCACGCATGCTCAGTCGTGTCTGACTCTTTGTGACCCGTGGGCTATAGCACGCCAGGCTCCTCTGTCCATGGGATTTTCCGGGCAAGAATACTGGGGTGGGTTGCCCTTCTCCTCCAGGAGAATCTTCTCGACTCAGGACTTTTATGTTTTTGTAAGTGTATCACTCTTAGCTCAGCAATTTTACAATTAAGCTACTAACAAAGTTTTGCAATCAGGAGTTCATGATCTGAGCCACAGTCAGATCCTTGTTTTTGCTGACTCTATACAGCTTCTCATCTTCGGCTGCAAAGAATATAATCAATTCTTCTAAGGGATTCTTGCCCACAGTAGTAGATATAATGGTCATCTGAATTAAATTCACCCATTCGCGTCCATTTTAGTTCACTGATTCTGAAAATATCGATGTTCACTCTTGCCATCTTCTGTTTGACCACTTCCAATTTACCTTGATTCATGGACCTAACATTCCAGGTTCCTATGCAATATTGTTCTTTACAGCACTGGACTTTACTTTCATCACCAGTCACATCCATAACTGGGTGTTGTTTTCATTTTGGCTCCATCTCTTCATTCTTTCTGGAGTTATTTCTACACTCTTCTCCAGTATGATACTGGGCACCTACCAACCCGGGGAATTTATCTTTCAATGTCGTATCTTTTTGCCTTTTCATGCTGTTCATGGGATTCTCAAGGCAAGAATATTGAAGTGGTTTGCCATTCCCTTCTCCCTTTTCCTTATTGCAAAATTCAGACTTAAATTGAAAGTAGGGAAACCACTAGACAGACCATTCATGTATGACCTAAATCAAATCCCTTACGATTATACAGTGGAAGTGACAAATTTTAAGTTCAAGGGATCAGATCTGATAGACAGAGTGCCTGAAGAACTATGGATGGAGGTTCATGACACTGCATAGGAGGCAATGATGAAGACCATCCCCAAGAAAAAGAAATGCAAAAAGGCAAAATGGTTGTCTGAGAAGGCCTTACAAATAGCTGAGAAAAGAGAAGCTAAAGGCAAAAGAGAAAAGGAAAGATAAACCCATCCGAATGCAGAGTTCTAAAGAATAACAAGTAGAGATAAGAAAGCCTTCTTCAGTGATCAATGCAAAGAAATAGAGGAAAACAACAGAATGAGAAAGACCAGAGATCTCTTCAAGAAAATTAAGATACCAAGGGAACATTTCATGCAAAGATGGGCACAATAAAGGACAGAAATGGCATGGACCTAACAGAAGCAGAAGATATTAAGAAGAGGTGGCAAGAATACACAGAAGAACTGTACAAAAAAGATCGTGACCTGGATAACCATGATGGTGTGATCACTCACCTAGAGCCAGACATCCTAGAGTGTGAAGTCATGTGGTCCTTAGGAAGCACCACTAAGAACAAAGCTAGTGGAGGTGATGGAATTCCAGTTAAGCTATTTCAAATCCTAAAAGATGATGCTGTAAAAGTGCTGCACTCAATACGCCAGCAAATTTGGAAAACTCAGCAGTGGCCACAGGACTGGAAAAGGTCAGTTTTCATTCCAATCCCAAAGAAAGGCAATGCCAAAGAATGGTCAAACTACTTCACAATTGCACTCATCTCACATGCTAGCAAAGTAATGCTCAAAATTCTCCAAGCAAGGCTTCAACAGCACATGAACTGTGAAGTTCCAGATGTTCAAGCTGGTTTTAGAAAAGGCAGAGGAACCAGAGATCAAATTGCCAATGTCCGTTGGATCATCAAAAAAGCAAGGGAGTTCTAGTAAAACATCTACTTCTGCTTTATTGACTACACCAAAGCCTTTGACTGCGTGGATCACAACAAACCATGGAAAATTCTTCAAGAGATGGGAATACCAGACAACTTTACCTGTCTTCTGAGAAACCTGTATGCAGGTCAAGAAGCAACAGCTAGAACCAGACATGGAACAACGGACTGGTTCCAAATCGGGAAAGGAGTACGTCAAAGCTGTATAATGTCACCCTGTTTATTTAACTTATATACAGATTACATCATGCAAAATGCTGGGCTGAATGAAGCGCAAGCTGGAATCAAGACTGCAGGGAGAAATATCAATAACCTCAGATATGCGGTGACCCTTGTGGCAGAAAGCAAAGAGGAACTAAAGAGCCTCTTGATGACAGTGAAAGAGGAGAGTGAAAAAGCTGGCTTAAAAGTCAGAATCCATGAAATGAAGATCATGGCATCTGGTCCCATCACTTCCTGGCAAATAGATGATGAAACAACAGTAACAGTGTCAGATTTTATTTTCCTGGGCTCCAAAATCACTGCAGATGGTGACTGCAGCCATGAAATGAAAAGACGCTTGCTCCTTGGAAGAAAAGCTATGACCAACCTAGACAGCATATTAAAAAGCAGAGACGTTACTTTGCCAACAAAGGTCCAAGTAGTCAAAGCTATGGTTTTTCCAGTAGTCATGTATGGATGTGAGAGCTGGACCATAAAGAAAGCTGAGCACCGAAGAATTGATGCTTTTGAACTGCGGTGCTGGAGAAGACTCTTGAGAGTCTCTTGGACTGCAAGGAGATCCAACCAGTCCATCCTAAAGGAAACCAGGCCTGAATATTCACTGGAAGAACTGATGCTGAAGCTCAATCTCCAATACTTTGGCTATGTGATGCATAGAACTGACTCCTTGGAAAACACCTGGATGCTGAGAAAGACTAAGGGCAGAAGGAGAAGGAGAAGGAGATAACAGAGGATGAGATGGTTGGATGGCATCACTGGCTCAATGGACATGAGTCTGAGCAAGCTGTGGGAGTTGGTGATGGACACGGGAGCCTGGGGTGCTAAGTCCATAGGGTCTCAAAGAGTCAGACACGACTGAGTGCCTGAACTGAACTACTAACAATTAAACCACATTTCTCCAGAAATGATGAAACAATGAAACTAAGCACACTTTCTCCATCTCTAGGAAAAATAATTCAAAGAATCATTCAACGATACTTTCACCGCAATAAAGGACGCTTAAGGAACCGTGTATGGTAATTTTCCTCATCCCATACCCTTTTAGTTTCGTGCCCTTCAGAACTGATCTAATCTAAATGACACTGCAGCAGAGCTACAGGTGAGCAGCAAAGGGCAGCGTGGAGAGCTCGGCTGTGAGTCAGAAGACCTCCTTTCCCGTCTGTGTGTGTGGTATCGGGGCAGCCATTTCACCTGGAGCTTTCACTTCCTCATCTATAAAATGAGGCTTACTTTCTTTTAATCTTCCAGATATTGTGAAAATTAAATATGTGACCAGATGTAAAAGTGATTTTTAACTAATGCACTACTCAAATTCAGGGCATGACACTGTATTCGAAGGTAGTCAAAAATGTGCATTTACTCCCTACAGTAAAGGAAAAGCCAGTTCAACCACTATGCTTTAAATGAGGTGATGTGTTGTCATTGTTTTTGTTTTTTAACACAATGTCTTCAATATATTTAGAAACAGAGAACACTGGTTTCATCTGAAGTTGTATATGCAACGCTCAATACTCCTATGGGGGAAAAAAAATACTTATTTCACAGATAAAAAGATAAAAGCACATACAAGTTAATCAACTTGATTAAAAATATGATGACTTTGCACTAGGACTAAATGCCAGAAGTTCATGTCATTGCATGTTCCCCAATCTATGAAATTTAAAGTATCATCAAATTTGCGATTTTAACTCAAGTATGCAAAACAGCTGTCAGTATAAAAGCAATAAAAAGGATTGAAAGTTGGAATTTCACGTTAGTATTTATTAAAAAAAAGTAACCCAAAACTTTTTGGGTGAAGTAAAATAAATAAATCATCTCAAAATAAATGATGAGAATCAAAACAGATGATCCTGCATGAATGACAGTAAACTTAGAACTTAGTCAGACTTTCTCAGAAACAGAAACAAAAAACAACTGTGCGTTACCACGTGGAGAATACATGTGGCTCCAGTAGGTACCTCCTTAAGAGCTGCTACACTCCAGAGCCCCAGAGAGCAGGAGGACCTCGGGAGCTACTTGCAATGGTCAGATACACACTGCACTTTAGCCTGCCACAGTGTGGGAATTAAGTCAAAGTTTTTTGCTTTTAGATGAAATTCTATCAATTCAAAGTGGCAAGAAGGACAACTTCGTTTTGACCAGAAGTTCCAACTGGTTACTCATCACAAAACACTTTCCAAGGGTCATCTTAGATCACAGGATCCCAGGCAGAAAAAAAAAAAAAAGCAGCAGCAGCAAGGGAACCACTATTGAAAACCCACTATGGGTTTACCTATGACTGATGGCAGATTCATGTTGATGTATGGCACAAACCAACACAAACGCTGTAAAGCAATTAGCCTTCACTTAAAAAGAAAAAATAAATAAAACCCACTAATAGCATCTTTAACCACTAGAGTCACGGTAGCTAAAGAAGGAAGAATATGCTTTGTTCTGAAATGAAATCTATCAGTGCAGCCCATTTTCTTGACTCCTCAGAGCTTCTTCACAAAAAGTACTAACCATTTTCATAGAAGTGTGTACAAGGAAGTGTTAATTTCACTCCTGACACAAAGAATTTCAGGCTAAGCTTGACTTCACGACAATTCTTACATGTTCCTGCACATACCATCATGAGCTTTCTCTATGTCAAGCAACAGTAGGACAGGATGGCCCTGGACTCAGTTCCATAAGCAGTGTCAAAAGGAGGCTATCAAACAAAACCTAGGAAGACGGCAGAATCATTATAGCCAGCCCTCTGATCCTCAGACCACAGAGTAAAGCACAGCCTCCAAACACGTGCTCTGCCCCGAGAAAACGACTGGAGATGTCCTGTTGGGGGTTGCATAAGAGAAAAAACATCAAATTTAACTTACCTTTTAACAATTTTTTCATTTCAATAAATTTATTTTGATTGGTTGGATTGTTTAAAAGGAAGAGAAGAATTTGCTCATGCTTTTCAACCTGAGGGTGAGAAAGAAAATAGTGTTATTTCATTCCTTAAAATGCTGGGAGTATAATTTCACTTTAGGGAAATTTACCCACCTGTTTCTGTAGCTTCATGCAGCAGCAGTTCATCCTGTCTGCCGTTTCTAAAAGCAAATGCAAAGAGCTGTTAGACCTCTTAGCTATCAGTTCAGTTCAGTCGCTCAGTCGTGTCCGACTTTGTGACCCCATGAATCGCAGCACGCTAGGCATCCCTGTCCATCACCAACTCCCGGAGTTTACCCAAACCCATGTCCATCGAGTCAGTGATGCCATGCAATCATCTCATCCTCTGTCATCCCATTCTCCTCCTGCCCTCAATCCTTCCCAGCATTAGGGTCTTTTCCAATGAGTCAACTCTTCGCATGAAGTGGCCAAAGTATTGGAGTTTCAGCTTCAACATCAGTCCTTCCAATGAACACTCAGGACTGATCTCCTTGAGGATGGACTGGTTGGATCTTCTTGCAGTCCAAGGGACTCTCAAGAGTCTTCTCCAACACCACAGTTCAAAAGCATCAATTCTGCGGCACTCAGCTTTCTTCACCGTCCAACTCACACATCCATACATGACCAATGGAAAAACCATAGCCTTGACTAGACGGACCTTTGTTGGCAAAGTAATGTCTCTGCTTTTAAATATGCTACCTAGGTTGGCCATAACCTTCCTGCCAAGGAGGAAGCGTCTTTTAATTTCATGGCTGCAATCACCATCTGCAGTGATTTTGGAGCCCAAAAAAATAAAGTCTGACACTGTTTCCCCATCTATTTCCCATGAAGTAATGGGACCAGATGCCATGACCTTAGTTTTCTGAACATTGAGCTTTAAGCCAACTTTTTCACTCTCCTCTTTCACTTTCATCAAGAGGCTCTTTAGTTCTTTTGCTGCTGCTGCTGCTAAGTCGCTTCAGTCGTGTCCGACTCTGTGTGACCCCATAGACGACAGCCCACCAGGCTCCCCCGTCCCTGGGATTCTCCAGGCAAGAACACTGGAGTGGGTTGCCATTTCCTTCTCCAGGGCATGAAAGTGAAAAGTGAAAGTGAAGTCGCTCAGTTCTTCTTCACTTTCTGCCATAAGGGTGGTGTCATCTGCATATCTGAGGTTATTGATATTTCTCCCAGCAATCTTGATTCCAGCTTGTGCTTCCTCCAGCCCAGCGTTTCTCATGATGTACTCTGCATATAAGTTAAATAAGCAGGGTGACAATATACAGCCTTGACGTACTCCTTTTCCTATTTGGAACCAGTCTGTTGTTCCATGTCCAGTTCTAACTGTTGCTTCCTGACCAGCATACAGGTTTCTCAAGAGAACAGGAAAAAAAACAAACCTGGAGTTTGAACACACACAAGCCTGCCCCGCGGGGCAGATCCTTTCCAACCACAAAGGGGTAGATGGATTAAACTTTTCATCTGCACTTTAATGTTACCTACTACTGTGTCCTGGGTTCTACCAAATGAGTGCCATCACCCGTCCAAGGTTTCGGGTCTTGCCTATCCTGCACAGTGTATTTCTTTTTGGTGGAGATCAGGCCTGACTAATCATCTTATGAAATAACTAGTAAGACTCAGTCTCAAGTATATGGGTTCTTCTCACTTTGATCAGGATCAAAAGGAAGTGGGAAGTAACTCTGAATGCTTGACCTTTTGAAAGCTCAGAGCATTAATGCTATGCTATGGTTGCTGAGCCTGATATAAGGAAAATCTGAAATGGGAGGTCAGCTTCCTTCCAGGCTCCTCTGAGATGGCAACATGAGTCAGTACCCCACTGCCGGATTCATAGAAGAGGATGACAAAGGGAACAAACGTAGCCATGAGAATAAAGAAAGATCAGGCCTATTAAACTGATTACATCTGTATCTGGTTACACTTACATCTGTTATTAATTAAACTTGAAAAAACAATACCTTTATTTAGAGCACTTGGCGTTTTAGATTTGATGTTTTTTGCCAGACCATACATCACCAGCTTATCAGCTATATCGATAGTACCATTCTCGGAACATTTCTCAACTGATACCGTGTGGACATTCTTGATAACTCCTTTTACAGAAATCATTACATTCTGATTCAACATGAAATTCTTCAGTAGCTCTATCATTAGGTGAGAACATCTTCCATTCAATTCCATTAGTCCTGGAAAAAAAACCTGAGTATTAGAGTTAATCAAGTTCCTAAAAGATAATATTTAACTTAATCGCCTAAGGATAATAAACAAAAGGCTCACTGATTTTAGCTAGCTTTAGTTACATATGCTGTAATGTACAACTGCTGCTGCATTCGAATAAATCAAACTTGACAAATATTCCTCAATCCCTATTATATGCCAAGCACTAGTGAAGCAAAAATCGCTCAGTCGTTTCCTACTCTTTGCGACCCCATGGACTATACAGTCCATGAAAATTCTCCAGGCCAGAGTACTGGAGTGAGTAGTCTTTCCCTTCTCCAGGGGATCTTCCCAACTCAGGGATCGAACCCAGGTCTCCCGCATTGCAGACATATTCTTTACCAGCCAAGCCACAAGAGAAGCCCAAGAATACTAGAATGGGTAACCGATCCCTTCTCCAGGGGATCTTCCTGACCCAGGGATCAAACTGGGGTCTCCTGCATTGCAGGCAGATTCTTTACCAGCTGAGCCATCAGGGGAGCCCTGTCAGACACTTAATTTAGGTGTTCAAGCCAGAACACTGACAAATGTCTGCCTGCGTGGACTTCTGTTCTAATGGGAGCCGCAAACAATGATAAAGAGAATTTTCTAACTTTCTGAGTCAAAACCAAAGTAGACTGTGAGGCAGTCTGTTATTATCTGGTGGAACCTCTAGGTAAAGAAATTAGGAGTAAGAATAAAAAGCTACTTTAGCATTTTGGTTCCTTTTGTTCAAATTCCAACTGAAGGGTTGAATAAATATGCAGATATAGATAGAGTACGAATAGTAAGGTAGCCCAAAACAGTGTCATGTGAACGTCTCTAGTCTGCAACAAAGCAGAAAGACCCCCACAAGAGAGGTCAGAGGAGTGACCCCAGTTGGTCCTGGCTCTGCTCCTTACTAGCTTTGCAACCTGAGGCCAACCAGAATCTCTGAGCCTTGACTCTCTGACACTAATCTGTAAAATCAAAGATGGAATGACTGAATATAATTTTTGTGAGAATGAAAGAAAGAATAAAAGACATGAGTTTTTTTTTTTTAACTCTCCTTGATATTTAGAAATCTGGGCAGTTACTTAAAATACCCATTTGTTTCAGACTTAATGCTATAGAAGAAAGAAAAAAATCCCACAGACACCCGTACTGGAAAGTGACTTAATTGTCTACCGTCAAGGGAACATTTGATAATTTGGAAAGGAAGCTCTAGGTGGCTGGCAGAGATGGGCTGCACTCTGCAGAGAGGCAGAGTTTCAATGTTTCCATAGTCTGCATAGAGCACTTTCACATTGGCATCTGATGTCCTCAGCACAATGGCACGGTACCAGCAATCATCACCTAAAAATGGAATGGAGTCTCGGGTGAGAAGTTACATTCCATGAGGCCCTCCTCCCTTAAGATGGTTATTCACAGTTACATTGACATCACTTGGAAATTCACACCAACATTTCTGATTTCATGCCAAGGATTCCAGATTAAACACAAGCATCACCTCTACTTATTGCAGATTCTACTGAAAAGACAGTTACAGGATTGAACAGAAAAAAGACTAAAACCACAAGGACAGAGAACAAGAGAGAAGACAATGCAATGTTGGGAAGCTGGGAAGCAGATACATGAATGGAAATGACTTAGCAGAGCTCAACTGAAGCTGCTGTAAGGAAGCCAAGAAGCGTCCCAGTTTACCTTTCAAATCCCCAAGCAAGCACGGCTCAATAATTGGCGCTACTCATTCAAAAGTAGGAGTAAAGATGGAACTGAGATGGTGACTGAATAGTGGAAGCAGAGTTCCTTCCCCAAGACACATGAATAAACTTTAGTTTATAAACACACTTACACATAATAACTATTTTTAAAGGTGCTGAAGCTTTATGATCAGCTTTGTGTTTACATGTTTTAGTAACACTTAGAAAAGTCCCCCTTTCCAGGTAATGGCTCCTACGCACAGGCAGAAGACTAGTTTCTTCTCCAGAGAGGACAAACCAGAGAGACTAGGGACTGGGGAACATGAGGCAGAGCAGAGATCCCTGTCAGGCAAGTCACGCACTTCAGGCAGGAGATGACCATCTCAAGCAAAAGCACTTCAAGACACCAGTGTGAGGACTTCCCAGTGAAACAGCAGCGCCAGGTCACCCCACAGGGAAGCCCACCAAGCAGACAAGCTCTGCCCCCTCTCAAAGGAACTTCCAATTAGCTTCTTAGTGCCTCACCTTATAAAGACAAACAGCAAAGGATGACCAAATAGTAGAAGAAAGAGAAGACTAGACCAAACAAACAGGATCTCAAGGAAACAGAGGCTAAGGACAGAGGAAACCATGAAAATTAAAAGAATATGACCATCCTCAGAGAAATGACCTTCCATCCCTAAAACAAGTACAAGGAAGTGTTAAAACCACACACTTCAGAAACATAAAAACTACTGAAACAAAAAAAAAAATGTGATATTAAAAATGAGATAAGAAAGGCTGGAAGAGAAAACTGAGGAAACCTCTTGAACAGAACAAAAAAGATGAAATAGCAGAGGAAATTCAGCAGAAGAGTTTAAGCCCAACATTAGAATACTTGGGAGTTCATAAAAGAGCAGAAAACAAAAAAAAGGAATAAAAAAAATTCAGGAAAAAATTTCAAAACTAAAGCTCATGTATTTCAAGACTAAAGGGCCCACCCGCTGAGAGCTCACTCAGTACAACGGTGAAAAGAAAACCAGTGCTGGGGGAAGTCCCTGGTTAGGACTCCCCACTTTCACTGATGGGGCCTGGGTTAGATCCCTGGTTGGCGAAATAAGATTCCACAAGCTGTGTGGAGCAGCGAAAAAAAAAGAAAGAAAGAAAACCAATGCTAAGTCACATCATAAAATTCAAAACTTGGGATGAAGAGATTACCACAAGTTTCAGAAAGAAGGAAAAAAATATGTACGAAGTTTGGAGACCCTCAGTGACATCTACCTCAACGACATCTACCTCTCCACCAGCAACACCTGCAGCTAAAAGACAATATAAAAGCAATGCCTTCAAAAATTTAAGAGGAAGGTGATCTCCAACCTGGAATTCTACCTACAGGTAAGCTATCAAGAAACTATTAGGGTAGAATATTTTTTCAAACATGAAGGATAACAGAGAACTTATTTTATATGTACCTTTGCTCAGCTTCCAGAGGATGAGATACACTCAAATATTAAGAGTAAATCAAAAATAAGGGATCCAGAAAGCAAGTTGAGATGAGGGAGGGAGATAATCTGGCAACAAGGAGGGAGTGGGAGAGAAATCCAAGCAACAGAGGGCTGGCGTGATGGTGACACGAAACTTCCAGGAGGACAGCTCAGGTCCCAAAGACATGCAGTCCGGATAGGAGCTGGCAAAAAGGCCAGGGCTACCTACAATTATGACAAAAGTTGATAAAGTACATAAAGTACTCTTGGAGAGAATTTATACCAGTGCAGAGGACTGGAGATCATTACTCAAAGTATACAGAACATGAGTAACAAAAAAAGGCTGCAAAAGTATTTATAGTGACTACATGGCTAGGCTGTGAATTGTTTTTATGCAACCCTAGTAACGGAACACAGAATACTTATCTAACCAAAAATTATGACACATTTCTAGTGGGAAGAAAAGAGAGGGAAACTGTAGATCCAGTTGTCATATAAAATAAATAGAAAATTAAATACTTTTTAAAACTGTTAGTCTAATGTTTTAAATGCACACTGTTCTGGGTAACAGAACGAATCTTACTTGTGTATCTGGCACAACACGCATCTCCGATTTTCGGTGTATAGGGCGATCGGCTTTTCTGAGCGTTGCAATATTCTAACAACTCGGCCGTCAATACACTCAGTTTTTCCTGATCTTCTAAAATATGTATTTAAAAAAAAACGTTCTGTAAAGAAACTTTCAGTGCCAATATTTATCAAAGTATATAAAATCTCAACTCCCAAGATCCTGTATATTTTAAAATACACATTTCTGTTTTAAAAACAGATAAAACCACCAGTGGGTACACCATGGGGAAGGGACGCCGTACTGGGAGGGGCAGGCAGGAAGCCACTGGTGGGCTAACTTGTTGATCAGGGGGGCTAGTCCAGTGCGCTCGTTCCACAAAGGCTGATGGTATCAGGCTACAGCTTTGCAATTGTTCCGTATGCTTGTCAGTGTGTTGTAGGTAAGAAAATGAAACAAAGTACTTCCAATTCATCACACCATATGTAGCTGCCAGGATGGAATAACCCTGAGCCCATGCTTCCTACTATACAGTTTAAAGATGATTATTCCTAATACGGACAATAAATTTAAGAGCAGTTATTGGTATCACCACAATTCTTGATCACTTCCCCCAAAAAAGTTCACTTTTAAGTACCTGCAAATTATTCTGAATAGCCAACTTGTACTAACTCAGCTTCTGAACTACAAGGATAAACTCAAATACACTGACGAGATGACTGAATTGTAATCTTTCATGAAACAAAAAAGGAAAATTAAAGTCAACATTTATATGCTACTCTTCTTCACAAAATTAGAGGCACTGTAAAACAGTTGTCTAAGTTCCTAAAACTCAGTAACACTGCGATTAAAGAGTGATTTCAAAGCACTCTTTCAACATATCTAAAACAGAATTCAGTTCAAATTCTCTTCATGCTCGTAGAAGGTTAGGTTAGTAAGTATAATTCCATACAGACAGTACCTACTTTTAAACAAGAAATTATACAGTAATCAAGGACACTGCCTTGTTATAAAAAGCTGCAGATGATCAAGACCAGGCAGAATAGAGACTTAATGCAGGGCGTGTTCACATCTGTTTTTAAAATCAAATTTTCCTTACATATTACTATGATCAATTAAAACACTAAGTGGAAAAGAATCATCACTTCTGCCCATCGCTTCCTAAGGAGTTCAGGTAAGTTCATTCCACAGTTAAAAGACTAGCATAAATATATCTCAAACTTTGATTTCTTACCTGCCATTTCATTTGGTAGAGCATAAAACAAGTTTGGATTTGCGATTTCTAAAATGCATGCTTGTACAGTTTTATTAACTGGCAATTCTATTGTACTCCACTGATTAGCTGAAGAGATGGCTGAAAATACATGAAATACAGTCCTCTCATAAAACAGATAAAATTTAGTATTCTACTGAATGTCAACACTCCCAAAGTCCGAAAATGAAAATCTGTATTTTCACAAAAGAGTTTGTTTAATATGAGGGACTTTGGTGTGCATTACAAAAAAGCTCAACCTATATAACAAGAATCCTTAAACTACGACACTCATATAGTCTATTTTTATTTCTATAGTACATTTAATTCTTAAAATTTACAAAAACTTTAAGGTATACATAGCTGTATGATGTACGTTTGTTTACCTGACAATTAACTACATTAAAAATAAGTATAGTGTTCAATAAAACCCTGTTGCAATAAACATTCAGTTCAGTTGCGTCCGACTCTTTGCGACCCAATGGACTGCAGTGTGCCAGGCCTCCCTGTCCATCACCAACTCCCGGAGTTTACTCAAACTCATGTCCATCAAGTCGGTGATGCCATCTAACCATCTCATACTCTGTCATCCCCTTCTCCTCCCACCTTCAATCTTTCCCAGCATCAGGGTCTTTTCAAATGTGTCAGTTCTTTGCATCAGGTGGCCAAAGTATTGGGAGTTTCAGCTTCAACATCAGTCTTTCCAATGAACAACCAGGACTGATCTCCTTTAGGATGGACTGCTTGGATCTCCTTACAGTCCAAGGGGCTCTTAAGAGTCTTCTCCAACACCCTAGTTCAAAAGCATCAATTCTTCAGCGCTCAGCTTTCTTTATAGTCCGAATCTCACATCCATACATGACTACTGGAAAAACCATAGCTTTGACTAGATGGACCTTTATTGGCAAAGTAATGTCTCTGCTTTTTAATATGCTGTCTAGGTTGGTCATCATTTTTCTTCCAAGGAGCAAGCATCTTTTAATTTCATGGCTGCAAGCACCATCTGCAGTGATTTTGGAGCCCAGAAAAATAGTTTCTCACTGTTTCCATTGTTTCCCCATCCATTTGCCATGAAGTGATGGGACCAGATGCCATGATCTTAGTATTCTGGATGTTGAGCTTTAAGCCTACGTTTTCACTCTCCTCTTTTACTTTCATCAAGAGGCTCTTTAGTTTTTCTTTGCTTTCTGCCATAAGGGTGGTGTCATCTGCATATCTGAGGTTATTGATATTTCTCCTGGCAATCTTGATTCCAGCTTGTGTTTCTTCCAGCCCAGAGTTTCTCATGATGTACTCTGCATATAATTTAAATAAGCAGGGTGACAATATACAGCCTTGACATACTCCTTTCCCTATTTGGAACCAGTCTGTTGTTCCATGTCCAGTTCTAACTGTTGCTTCCTGACCTGCATACAAGTTTCTCAAGAAGCAAGTCAGGTGGTCTGGTATGCCCATCTCTTTCAGAATTTTCTACAGTGTGTGGTGATCCACACAGTCAAAGGCTTTGGCATAGTCAATAAAGCAGAAACAGATGTTTTTCTGGAACTCTCTTGCTTTTTCGATAATCCAACAGATGTTGGCAATTTTATCTCTGGTTCCTCTGCCTTTTCAAAACCAGTTTGAACATCTGGAAGTTCATGGTTCACATACTGTTGAACCCTCGCTTAGAGAATTTTGAGCATTACTTTGCTAGCATGTGAGATGAGTGCAATAGTGAGGTAGTTTGAACATTCTTTGGCATTGTCTTTCTTTGGGATTGGAATGAAAACTGACCTTTTTCAGTCCTGTGGTCACTGCTGAGTTTTCCAAATTTGCTGGCATATTGAGTGCAGCATTTTCACAGCATCATCTTTTAGAATTTGAAATAGCTCCACTGGAATTCCATCACCTCCACTAGCTTTGTTCGTAGTGATGCTTTCTAAGGCCCACTTGACTTCACACTCCAGGATGTCTGGCTCTAGGTGAGTGATCAAACCATCGTGGTTATCTGGGTCATGAAGATCTTTTTTGTACAGTTCTTGTGTGTATTCTTGCCACCTGTTCTTAATATCTTCTGCTTCTGTTAGGTCCCTACCATTTCTGTCCTTTATTAAGCCCATCTTTGCATGAAATGTTCCCTTGGTATCTCTTAATTTTCTTCAAGAGCTCTCTAGCTTTTCCCCATTCTTTTGTTTTCCTCTATTTCTTTACATTGATCACAGAGAAAGGCTTTCTTATCTCTCCTTGCTATTCTTTGGAACTCTGCATTCAAATGGGTATATCTTTCCTTTTCTCCTTTGCTTTTCGCTTCTCTTCTTTTCACAGCTATTTGTAAGGCCTCCTCAGATAGCCATTTTGGTTTTTTGCATTTCTTTTTCTTGGGGATGGTCTTGATTCCTGTCTCCTATACAATGTCACGAACCTCTGTCCATAGTTCATTAGGTACTCTTATCAATAATCTAATCCCTTGAATCTATTTCTCACATCCACTGTATAATCATAAGGGATTTGATTTAGGTCATACCTGAATGATCTAGTGGTTTTCCCTATTTTCTTTAATTTAAGTCTGAATTTGGCAGTAAGGAGTTCATGATCTGGGCCACAGTCAGCCCCTGGTCTTGTTTTTGCTGACTGTATAGAGCTTCTCCCTCTTTGTCTGCAAAGAATATATATATAATGAACCTGATTTCGGCGTTGACCATCTGGTGATGTCCATGTGTAGAGTCTTCTCTTGTGTTGTTGGAAGAGGGTGTTTGCTATGACCAGTGCGTTCTCTTGGCAAAACTCTGTTAGACTTTGTCCTGCTCCATTCTGTACTCCAAGGTCAAATTTGCCTGTTACTCCAGGTGTTTCTTGACTTCCTACTTTTGCATTCCAGTCCCCTATAATGAAAAGGACATCTTTTTTTGGGTGTTAGTTCTAGAAGGTCTTGTAGGTCTTCATAAAACTGTTCAGCTTCAGCTTCTTCAGCATTACTGGTCGGGGCATAGAGTTGGATTACCATGATATTGAATGAATAAACATTAAACTGATTACTGTGATATTGAATTCAATAAACATTCAACTGATTTTAATTACCTATTACTAATCTATTTCCACTAACGGTATTTCTATAGGAAAATTCTTTCACTTGAAATAGCGCAATTTTCATAGCCTATAAAAGCCAAGGAGAACACAAATTTAAACAACAGTTTAAAAATGTTACCTTGAAGCTCCAGGATCTCAATCTGAAGGTCATGCTTATCAACAGGTCTGGTTTTCACTAAGTCTATATGTGGTGAACCAGCTTTTAAAACCAGATGTTCATCAATCAGAATATCACTAATGATTCTGGGATAAGAAGTGGAAAGATCAGTGAGTTCAATCCCCACTCCGTTTTCAGTGATTTCAACAACTTGGGCTTGGAGTTTTATCCTGGCAACACACGTCTGAAATCTTGCTATGGCTTCTTTACTCCAGTGTTTGTTTTTAGGCTGTATACCTGACAAATAAGAACAGCATTAACAAGAATTCTGTGCCCCAAAGCTACATTTTTTTGCCTCAATAACATCCAGGACTCCCCTTGCCAAGTTTACCATTCAGGTCAGTGATTTTGAGTATCTTTTCTCAATAGTCAATTATACATCTACATCCTCTGTGCCTGTGTTGCAGATAATGCATCTGCAAATACACTGCTGGGTTTTAGGAGACTCAGGATCCTTTGTGACTTTCCTCACTAACTTATCTTCACCTGGCATTTTTCCCAAAAGGCAAAAACAAAATTACTATTTCTAGAAGCCATCATTTTTAGACACACAATCATGAGTATCAATTATTCTGATTTAAAAAAACATACTTTCACATAATTTTCCAATGATAATTTTAATATGTCATCTTAAATTTGAAGCCAAAAGTTATTTTTCTAGGATAACTTTGACTTACACCCTAATTTTCCTAACAGTGATTCTCAGATGTGGCTGTGCATCTGAATTACCTAGAGGGCTGATGAACACAGATTTGGGGGCCCCAGCCTTGAGTTTCCAATTAAGTAGCAGGTCTTGGGTGGGGACTGAGAATCTGTGTTTTTAACAAGTTCTCATACTGATACTACTCACTGGTTGTAGGGTGGGAGGGGATCACACTTTAAGAAGCACTGACATAAAACATGGTAATTGAAAATAATAATCCAAATCATACTCAGTGTAAAATAAGTAAAAAGAAACCACATAGGCGAAAGGAAAAATAAAAAGCATCTAATGCTTCCATACATGACTACTATTAACATTTTTGTATGCAACCTTCCATAATCTTTACGTGCATATAGAAATACTCACATGCATATACACTCATAATTCTTTTACAAATAAATTTTATACTACTAAAAGCTTATAAAAATAATATAAAATTATAAAAATTTTATAATATAAAAAATTACTATGTTAAGCACTATTCAGTGCTTTGTATAAAGCTTTCTATCTCTTTTATTCTTAATGTCTTTTTGAGGAAGGTACAATAATTCTCCAGATGAGTGAAAGGAAGCCCAGAGTTTAACCAGTTTACCTAAGATCTCACAGTGAGCAGGCTGCAGAGGTGGTTCTAATCTGTTCTCTTAATCACAATACTACCCTGCATAACTGGCTTCCTTCACTTAATTCATGAACTGCTCTTTATGTCAACACCACATATTTGACATTTTAATGACTGTGTAATAAGAGCAAACATTTAGTGGAACTTTCTGAGTGCCAGGCCATGGTCTAAACATTCACTCAATAATCCTCACAACATCCTTATGAAATAGGCACCACTACCCACTATGGGCTTCCCTGGTGGCTCAGACGGTAAAGCATCTCCCTGCAATGCAGGAGACCCGGGTTCAATCCCTGGGTTGGGAAGATCCCCTGGAGAAGGGAATGGCAACCTACTCCTGTATTCTTGCCTGGAGAATTCCATGGACAGAGGAGCCTGGCAGGCTACAGTTCATGAGGTCACAAAGAATCAGACATGACTGAGCAACTAACACTTTCACTACCCACTATATGGATCCTCATTTAACCAAGCCTCTATTTCTGGCTATTTAGGCTGGTTTGCCACCATTAACAGTAGTGTAATTAATTTCCATGTAGGTAAACTTGGTGAACTCACAAGACTGTTTTGGGGTGATGAATTATTAGAAGCAAAATTGCTAAGACAAAAGGCTGAAATATTTGAGGCTCTTTGAAACAAAACAGCTTATACAAAATATTAAAATTATAGATATTTAATACTGAGAAGTTTATGTAATCTAAGTATCAGAAGACAATTAAGAAAATTTCTCATTTTATACCATACCTACTAACCAGCACTGTATCCCTTGAAATGGAAGTTTTAAAAACTTGGATGGGATCATTTGAAGTTCATCTGCAGTAACTTCTTCAATGTTTCCATAATCCACAAAATGTACTTTGAAGTTTCCATTTGGTAAGATTTCCTTGACCAAAGCACGATACCAATTACTGTCACCTAGATTTAACACAAAGTTTGCAACATGGAGTATTTCCCTTCTATTGAGATTTGAAATTTTTATTTTGAAAAAGACCATCCTTTGTCTAAAGTAGCTAATTAATTTGTTCTCTTTCCAGATGTTACCTTTAGCTTTTAATTCAGAAATCTCTAGAAGAATTCTCAAAATTCATTCTTAGAATTATCTCCAAAGTTTTTATAGCAACACACTTCTAAATCTACTATAAATATTTCATTCATAACCTAACCAGTAAACAGAATATTAAGAAAAGACTTAATGAACTTGAACATATTTGTCAAACTAGAGGACATAATTCTCTTATGAGACTAATGAGACTGTTTTACCTGTTACTTGGTAAATAATATAAAAAATAAACAGAAAAACATACAATAAAATTAAGGGATTTCATCAAATATATTTTCAAGATAAACATGCAAAGGGTAACCAGAAGAAATAATGAATCTGAAGTGAACAGGTCTCCCTTTCATTACTATCAGAAATTCTGGAAAGAAAAGCATTTGACAAAGTTAAGTAAGAAAGTATCATTTGGAGGCTTCTTGTTGCAAAGAGAGAAGGGAGAAAACATAAGATCTTAAGCATTCATTTAATTTTGATTATGAAAAATATCTGCCTAAACAGGAAGAAAATACACACTAAAAGTGAGGTTTGAATGTCAAGAAAAAAAGATTCTAATACAGTCAAGATTGTGCCAACTGCAACTTACCTACAAAGAAAGCACAACAAGGCTGCCCTATTTCTGCCTTAAAATCATTAGGCAACTTCTGCTGGCAATATTCTGCTAGTAAGTTGTTCAAATCATTGAGTTCCTTTAGGGCTGAAAGCACAACATGCATACGGCATTTAACATTTTTAAAACATGCTGAGTAGCAGACTTTCCTTTAAAGCTGGAAAGTGTTTTGATCATAAAAATCCAGGTACATCTCCAGACAATTATAAAGTACACCAAATGCCTTTCCCTTTTGCTTATTAAGAACTTGGGCAAGTCAGTCATCATTTAGTTAACAGTTAATATTCTCGGTAAACCTCATACCAACAATTTACTGGGCACGGAGCCACAATGATGGCATCACTGTCAGTACGCTAGAGCATGGGCTTTTGCGTGTATACCAGGAAACGACGGACAAGCCTGCACAGAAACGAAGTTACAAACAAGCTGTCCTGAAGGAGTATATATGAACCACCACTAAATGGGTGGTGCAGACAGTGTCTGCTAAGGAAATTCAGAGAGGTGGGCTCTGTGCACCAAAGGTCTCATAGAGAAATTTGAAAGGAGAGGGCTAGAAAAGGAGAGGGCATTCCAGAAAAAGAAACAGCTCTGAGGCAGAGGACCAAATTAAGCAGCAAATACACTCGTTGGGAGTGGTTTGGCAGAGAAGAGTGGAAAGGTGAGCCACTGAAGAAAAACACCCGAGATGTGCTTAGAAAGACATGGGCCATGGAGAACTTTAAAAAGCCATCTGAACACTATACAAAGTAAAAGGAAAATATCTTTTAAACATGTGGCAAAGGCCCATTCACAGAAATGGAAATTAAACCGCATCAAGTTAGAACCGTCCCCTTTCAGATCAGTCGAAATAAGAAAATTTAAGGACACACTGTTGGAAATGGTGTGGGAGAGGGCATTTTCACACGCTGCGGAGGGAACTGGCCTGTCTGACCTCAAGGGCACCCTCTCCAGAGCCCAAACACACACATCACTCTTAACTGTGCACTTCTGTATGTGTACATTATACTTAAATGAAGTCAACAATTAAGTTTTTTCAAAAATAAATTTAGGAGACATTCTGTGAAACCTAAATTGGTTTAAAAAGAGACACTATTGAAAAGAGAAATCATGGCTTACAACAGAATAAAAGGCAACCAAGTATAACCATCGGGCTTCCCTGGTAGCTCAGATGGTAAAGAATCTGCCTGCAATGCAGGAGATCCAGGTTCGATCCCTGGGTCGGGAATATCCCCTGGAGAAGGGAATGGCAACTCACTTCAGTATTCTTGTAAATCTATCTTGGAAATACAAATACCCATTTGGCCCTTACTGGAGAGGGAACAGTATCACCACCCAATCACAAACTTTTCTTGATTTATTATCTATGACAATGTATCATAAATAAGTTAAGAGTCAACTTACCATCATCCCCTTTAAGCACATGGCAGTAAAATTCTCCAGGACTATCAATCACACAGACCACAACATCTACTGTTTGATCAACAGCAAGTTCAACCCATGTCCACTCCAGTGGATTGACTTTTGCTTCTATACCCAAGGAAACTGTGAAAATAAATGGACATTTTGCTAAACAAACGGCCAGAGTGGTGGGTCGAAGGCAGGAAGTACCTGCTTTCGAAGAACAGAACTTCCAATGACTTTCTTAGTGACTTTACAGGAAAGTTAATTAATCTCAGAATTAACCATTGCTATCTCACTTAATTTCAAATTTCAAATTCACATTTCTGATCAATCTTCAGCTGCCAGTGACCCAAACACACTCTCTGGATGAATGGTTGCTTTAAAAAAACAAAAGGTACTCAACGTCAATTCTTTTTAAAAGTATGAAAACACACACATTCACAGAGCCATCTGAACTCCAACATGGACATTATCTGGTGGACGATTTACTTACCACTGGCTTCTTTCATGTCACTGGGCTTATCTGTCACTAGCCCCTTGTCCTCCACAGCAAAGCCTGCATTGAGGAGCGCTTTGGTGACACTGATGTGGGGCGTCACAGATCGGTCTATAAGTTCCACCAGGGAACTGTTTTCCAACTTGTCCACCACATTCACTGTGATAATTTTGTTCTGTACAATTTTCTTCATCAGACAAACAGCTTCTGGAGTCCAAATTCCTAATGATGGCTTTACTCCTAACAAAGAATTTTTGAAACAATGTTCAAATACTTCTTATCGCAACCATCTAGAAATTTAGCTCCTAATTTCCACCAAGTTAACCGTAATGAATCTATGACAAACACTGGAACCAGAAAGTCCACTGGAGAAGGATTTTCTAGACACGAAAATGAAAGCAAAGTCTGTAAAAAGCTTCTATATTTCTATGTAAACAAACCATCATAAATCCATCGATATGAAACGTCCCAAGAGGCAAACCTAGAAGACAGAAAGTAGACTAGTGGTTGCCTGGGAAGCTAGGATTAACTACAAATGGGCATAAGAGATCTCAGTGGGGTGATGGAAATGTTCCAAAACTGGATTATAGAGATGGTGGTGCAACTCGATAAATTTACTAAAAATCATTGAATTATACACCTAAAACAGTGACTTTTATGGTATATAAATCATAGCTCAATAAGGTTAAGAAAATCATAAACAAAAGTATAAAACAATCCAGGAAGAAACCCCGGTCACTAACACTGATGTATGAAACATCTATAGTATTTACTGAAAGGGCACTTACAGATTCAACAACCCTAACGTTATGCAGTCATTTCATAAAACTAAGAGCCAAGTAACTTACGAGAAAACGTCCAATCTCTCTTGCAATGAAACAGACTAAAATGTTTTAGTTTATCAAAACTGGCCAAGATGAAATAACACAGAAGTATCTATTTGGCGCACTGATGAGTGAAGGAACTGACTCCCTCCTACGTTTCTGGCAGCGTGTAAAGAAGTTCCACCTTTTCCAGAGAACTATCAAAACAGGTACACAGACACGAAAAGCAGCAGACCTCCGACACCTCCATTCCACCTAAGGAGGCATTTTGCAATATAACTATATTTTACAACCTACCCCAAAGAAGTGATCGTCCTAAAAAATTAATTTTTAAATTGAGGTATATTTGATTTACAGTACTGTATAAGTTTCAGGTGTACAACACAGTTATTCAGTATTTTTATACTCCAAAGTTATTATAAAATATTGGCTATATTCTCTGTCCTGTACTATATATCCATACAGCTTATTTAATTTGTACATAGCAGCCTGCACCTCTTCCTAACAAAATGATCTTGGATAGGTTGTGAAATGTAGTTAAGAGAACACTGCTACTACCAAAACTTGGAAATATCCTTCTGATAAGCGGATACTAGTTAAATTATGGTACTTTGAATCAAAGTTGTAGAAGCCAATCTTTTAAGCTGGAAAGAAGCTCCTGCTCCTAGAGGGACACATTACATGTACAGTAATTTCTAAGCATACGATCATTCATGTTCTTATTGTTTTTAAAAGCAGTGAAAGTAAAAATCGCTCAGTCATGTCTGACTCTTTTACTACTCTACAGACTGTAGCCCACCAGGCTCCTCTGTCCGTGGAATTCTTCAAGCAAGAATAGTGGAGTGCGTTGCCATTTCCTTCTCCAGAGAAATCTTCCTGACCCAAGGATCAAACCCAAGTTTCCCACATTACAGGCAGATTCTTTACCACCTGAGATCCCTGGGTCAAGAAGATCCCCATGGAAGGAAATGGCAACCTACTCCAGTATTCTCACCCGAAAGCTTCCATGAACAGTAGAATTTAAAAGCAGGTTTCCCCCTAATACACGCAACTGACAGACTGCTGTGGTTATATTAAAATGCAAGATCTATAAATAAGGAAAGAATAATCAATTTCATAAACACAGGTAGATTCAATTTTATTTTATTATAGATAGCAAGGGCTTCCCTTGTGGCTCAGATGGTAAAGAATCCACCTGCAATGTGGGAGACCTGGGTTCAGTCCCTGGGTTGGGAAGATCCCCTGGAGGAGGGCATGGCAACCCACTGCAATATTCCTGCCTAGAGAATCCCCATGGACAGAGGAGCCTGGTGGCCTACAGTCCATCAGGTCCCAAAGAGTCAGACACAACTGAGCAACTAAGCACAGCACAGATAGCAAAAAAGTCCCCTGTATTTCCCAAATGTTTTATTTATTTATTTTTTTTCCAAATGTTTTATTAAGGATTATTTTTGTACTAAGGTAAGTTGTATCTAAACGTATTCCTTGATCACTGGTTTAATTCCAATGCTCTTACTTTAGGTTTCAGTATTTTAAGAATATGAGAACCATAAAAATCACATACCTGCCAGCACACACTTTATAGCTTGCATTGGCAATTCCAGCAACTTGGGAGTTATGGGGCAAAGTCTTGTCAAGCTAAGGATCTCAAAGTTTCCATAGTCTACATATCCGACCAGTACAGATTCTTCAGAAGCATAAGCCAGAACAGAGGCACGGTACCACTGGTCATCCTCTGAAAATAGAAGAGACTCACTGACTCATTGGAAATGTTTTTCTAATGTAGATATAAACAAAAACCTTCCCTCCCCAATTTAGATGGTCATTTAAAGTAGACTCGCTTTTCATGTAACATCAAGCTTAACTGAACAATGTATGCTTATTCAACACTGCTACTTTTGCCTATCAGCAGCTTTCAACTCCTAAAATGTCACTTTGATTCAGCCCTTACCAGCCCACTTAAGTTGCATGCTGCCATCGCTATTTACTTCCATGCTTTGTCTCCCTAGTAGACAGTTAACTCATTAGGACCGTGAAGATGTCCTGGTCATGTGAGTGAATCCATGAAGTCTTGATCATCTGTACAATACCTGACAGTATGAGTCAACCAGACTCCATCAACCAAGCCATAGATTTACTGCAGGCCTACTTGTATCTCCCCTTTCGGAAGGGCCGCTGGACTGCCCTTCAGCAGATGACTGAACCTGGTCATCACAGGGTCATCATCTGAGGAGCTACAGAGGCTGGGCCTCCAGACCCTCTTCCTGGGCCAAGACACAACTCTGGGCGGTTCTGCATTCCCAAACGACATAAACAAGTACCTGTACCAGTCTCCTGAACTAAAGAGTTGATGAGATAAAAACCTCTTGCACCACCACACCCTCAAAGCCTGTTCACAGGCTTCCTCCCTCACCCACTTTGATTCTGCTTAATTGGATGTATTTAAAACTTGGTGCAGGACAAACTTCAAATGCAGCCATCTAATGCAAACCCGAGATTCTGTTTTATTTGTTGGTTCAGTTCAGTTTCGTCGCTCCAGTCATGTCCAACTCTCTGCGACCCCGTCGACTGAAGCACGCCAGGCTTCCCTGTCCATCACCAACTCACAGAGCTTGCTCAGACTCATCGAGTCGGTGATGCCATCCAACCGTCTCATCCTCTGTCGTCTCTTTCTCCTCCTGCCCTCAATCTTTCATTTGTTGGTACCTGACTGTAAGTAGAAAATTTATCACCACTCCCTTCTCCTTACCGGAGAACTGAGCACAGCAGATGTCACCAATGGTGGGATAGAAATCCGAGCGCGGAGGTACCTGGCTGCAGTACTCACCAAGCGACCTCTGAAGCTCAGCAAGCTTACCTGGAGACAAAGACCACATCTTAAACCACAGAAACGCAAGTCTACATGTTACCTGCACATCTGGAGGCAGAGTCTCTGGACGGAGTATGTTATATTGACAGCACCGAGCAAGATTTACTTACGCCCACTTTGTAGCTGTTGACAAAAGAAGTCTTCTGGAGTCTGAACGTGGGCGACCACGCCACAAAACTCATCACCTACATTCAGAGTCAACATTTTGGGGATTAAGTCAGTTCTGTCCACAACAATTTTGTTTTCAGCCATCATTTTTCTGACATCTTCAAGATCACCTTATCAGAAAACAGAGAGATAAGCCATTCTGGTTTCCGTAATCCCATTTCCCGGTTTTTCAGGCCTCCCTGTGCTCTTTCACACCTCTAGCCCTCACTACACGCTGGTCCTTTTTCCAGAACGTACCCCCAGATCTCCCAACAACTTGAGTCTTTCCTGCTCAGTATGACGTCACTGCGAAAGGCTTCCCTCCAAATCTGGGTCAGGTGCCCTCCCCAGGGCCCCCAGTACATACCCTGTGCTTCTGCTACCAGTCATTTGACAACCTCTTCCCTCTGGGCCTGCACTGCCCACAGGTATTCTGCTGGGCGGCTTTTGTTCCTTCCCCTGGACCCCTTGGCAGCATCTGTTACTGCTGGTGACTCTTGCTCAGAAGGCTGACTTTTCTGTTATTCTGGCCACATTCTCCACGTTCTCTCTCCACCTCTCCCATCACAGCTTCTCCCTTGGTATCGTAAGCCCAGGTTCATCTCCCTCGCTTTACCCTCTCCCTAAGACACCACCATCATTTATAGTTTCAACCATGACTACTTTTAGACCATGAAGTATTGGGTTTTCGCCTCCAGATGGCAAAAGACTACTGACAGGTTTTTAGCAGGGCTGTCATACCAAGATTTACGTTTCAGGGATTTCATATAGGCAGTACTATAAGAATACAGACAGGAGACAAGAGATAAATTGGAAGGCTGTTGCAATGATCCATGAATGATAAAGACTCCTGAACCAGAAAAATGGTAAGGAAAAAAAAAAAAAAGATTTTAAGAAAGAAAGGGAAAATGAAGAAATATACAAATGCTATTTAGGAAGAAGAATGAATAAAGATCTAGCAACCAATTATACAGGATAAGAGATGTGAGCTGAGAGATAAAGTGGATTTAAGATTTAAGACCGGGAGCTGACTGTGGCTTGGATCATGAATTCCTTATTGCCAAATTCAGACTGAAATTGAAGAAAGTGGAGAAAACCACTAGACCATTCAGGTATGACCTAAATCAAATCCCTTATGACTACACAGTGGAAGTGAGAAATAGATTTAAGGGACTAGATCTGATAGACAGAGTGCCTTATGAACTATGGATGGAGGTTCGTAACATTGTACAGGAGACAGGAATCAAGACCATCCCCAAGAAAAAGAAATGTAAAAAAGCAAAATGGCTGCCTGAGGAGGCCTTACAAATAGTTGTGAAAAGACGGGATGGGAAAAGCAAAGGAGAAAAGGAAAGATATACCCATTTGAATGCAGAGTTCCAGAGAATAGCAAGGAGAGATAAGAAAGCCTTCCTCAGTGACCACTGCAAAGAAATAGAGGAAAACAACAGAATGGGAAAGACTAGAGATCTCTTCAAGAAAATTAGAAATACCAAGGGAACATTTCATGCAAAGATGGGCTTAATAAAGGACAGAAATGGTAGGGACCTAACAGAAACAGAAGATATTAAGACGAGGTGGCAAGAATACACAGAAGAACTGTACAAAAAAGGTCTTCACGACCCAAATAATCACAATGGTGTGATCACTCACACTCAGCTAGAGCCAGACATCCTGGAGTGTGAAGTCAAGTGGGCCTTAGAAAGCATCACTATGAACAAAGCTAGTGGAGGTGATGGAATTCCAGTGGAGCTATTTCAAATACTAAAAGATGATGTTGGGAAAGTGCTGCACTCAATATGCCAGCAAATTTGAAAAACTCAGCAGTGGCCACAGGACTGGAAAAGGTCAGTTTTCATTCCAATCCCAAAGAAAGGCAATGCCAAAGAATGTTCAAACTACCACACAATTGCACTCATCTCACACACTAGTAAAGTAATGCTTAAAATTCTCCAAGCCAGGCTTCAGCAATACGTGAACCGTGAACTTCCAGATGTTCAAGCTAGTTTTAGAAAAGGCAGAGGAACCAGAGATCAAATTGCCAACATCCACTGGATCATCGAAAAAGCAAGAGAGTTCCAAAAAAACATCTGCTGCTGCTGCTGCCGCCAAGTCGCTTCAGTCGTGTCCGACTCTGTGCGACCCCACAGACGGCAGCCCATCAGGCTCCCCCGTCTCTGGGATTCTCCAGGCAAGAATACTGGAGTGGGTTGCCATTTCCTTCTCTACCTCTGCTTTATTGACTATGCCAAAGCCTTTGACTGTGTGGATCACAATAAACTGTGGAAAATTCTGAAAGAGATGGGCATACCAGACCACCTGACCTGCCTCTTGAGAAACCTGTATGCAGGTCAGGAAGCAACAGTTAGAACTGGACATGGAACAACAGACTGGTTCCAAATAGGAAAAGGAGTATGTCAAGGCTGTATATTGTCACCCTGCTTATTTAACTTATATGCAGAGTACATCATGAGAAACGCTGGACTGGAGGAAGCACAAGCTGGAATCAAGATTGCCAGGAGAAATATCAATAACCTCAGCTATGCAAATGACACCACCCTTATGGCAGAAAGGGAAGAACTAAAGAGCCTCTTGATGAAAGTGAAAGAGGAGAGTAAAAAAGTTGGCTTAAAGCTCAACATCCAGAAAACTAAGATCATGGCATCCGGTCCCATCACTTCATGGCAAATAGATGGGTAAACAGTGGCTGACTTTATTTTTCTGGGCTCCAAAATCACTGCAGATGGTGATTGCAGCAATGAAATTAAAAGACGCTTACTCCTTGGAAGGAAAGTTATGACCAACCTAGACAGCATATTAAAAAGTAGAGACGTTACTTTGCCAACAAAGGTCCATCTAGTCGAGGCTATGGTTTTTCCAGTGGTCATGTATGGATGTGAGAATTGGACTATAAAGAAAGCTGAGTGCTGAAGTATTGATGCTTTTGAACTGTGGTGTTGGAGAAGACTCTTGAGAGTCCCTTGGACTGCAAGGAGATCCAACCCGTCCATCCTAAAGGAGATCAGTCCTGGGTGTTCATTGGTAGGACTGATGTTGAAGCTGAAACTCCAATCCTTTGGCCACCTGATGCGGAGAGCTGACTCATTTGAAAAGACCTTGATGCTGGGAAAGACTGAGGGCAGGAGGAGAAGGGGATGACAAAGGATGAGATGGTTGGATGGCATCATCGACTCGATGGACATGGGTTTGGGTGGACTCCGGGAGTTGGTGATGGACAGGGAGGCCTGACGTGCTGTGATTCATGGGGCCGCAAAGAGTCGGACACGGCTGAGCGACTGAACTGAAATGAACTGAAAGTTTCTCTGTGACAGGATGTGTCCCATCACAGCATCGTTAATCTGGCAATCATCTCTGAAAGAATGAGAAATAGAAAATAAAGTGCATCTACATCTAAAGTAATCGGAAAAAGAGCAAAAAGAAAAAAAGGAGAAAGCAGACTACAAAAAGCAATACATAAGGCTAGGCAAAGAGAAAATAAAATGCTAACAGCAAAACTTCATGGTTTTCTTGTTAGATTAAATGAAAACTACACAATTAAATAAGTGGAAAATTTAAGAAGAAATACCACCCTACCAGAAGAGAATGTTATAGCCCTATTTATTGTTGCCAGAATGCGAAGGAAGGAGGAAAAACAAATCAAACTAAGGAAATGTTAGCTAAAGATCCCTCAACTCAAAGTGTTGTGATGTTTATTATTTTGTAATCTCTGGTAATTATAAAATGGAGAATTAGCTGATAGGAGAGGGAAGGAAAACAAGCAGGGAAGACTGATTAGAAATAAGGAAATAATATACTACTAAATTCAAAAGTATCATTTTTCTTCTGTAAAGTTTACAGAATGGTTACCATTTCCATTAAATCTGACAGTGTGATAGTTGTGCCTTTTTCATTTAGTAGAGAATATATTCTTCAATAACTAAAATCACTATACCGCTCAGTATTAAATCTGTATACTCACTTGAATCTGTACTTTGGTTCTTAGAATTCTGAAGCTTAGGTTTCAAACCATATCCCATTTCTATGAGCACATGGTCTAAGAATTTTCCTAAAAGTGATTCAGAAAACATATTTCCATTGAGATGTACCAAGTATTAGAGGAAGAGAATAAATACAAAACAAATGCATCATAATCACATGATTTAGAGATTATAAGTATTCGCACACTGGCCTACTTTTTTTACTAGTTCAGCTTCTATGTGAAAAACATAAGTTTATTAATGCTCAGCTTTAAAAACTGAGGCAAAAATCCCATCATTACTTGACAAAAAACTTAATAAAAATATTTCACTTAAAAATTATGACTAACATGAAAGATTTAGCTACCACCTCACTGGCATGCTTAGAACAATCAGCATTTACAAGAAAAAATAAATTTAGGACATAAGACTACTTCATCTCAGATTTAAAGTATGGTTGAGAAATATCAACAGTATTCAAAAGCTCAAGTCGCAACATGAAACACACACAGCAAAGAAACAAAACATACAAATCTTATACTTAATTTCACAAAAGGGTGAATTGAATTTTCTACCAAGTAACCAACCAACAATGGGTCTCAAACAGTAGAAGAGTAATAATACCTTGGAAATCAAGAGGCAATTAAAAGCACATAAAGGGAATATAAGAAGTCACTTTTAAAGTATGTACAAAGCCGTAAAGGAAGAACAGGATCTCAAACTGCTTCCATTTCTCCAACTTAATTCTTGTTGTTGTTGTTTAGTTACTAAGTCATGGCAGACTCTCTGTGACCCTATGGACTATAGCCTGCCAGGCTCCTCTGTCCGTGGGATTTTCCAGGCAAGAATACTGCAGTGGGTTGCCATTTCCTTCTCTAGGAGATCTTCCCTGACTCAGCAGAGGGGCCTGGTGGGCTACAGTTCATGGGGTCGCAGAAGAGTCAGACATGACTTAGCGATTAAACAACAACCATGCTAACCAAATCCAGTTCTGTGAAAAAGCACTGATGGTGAGGATGGACAAATCCAGAGAGAAATGCCTGAATTTTCCCAGTAAATGAGTAGAAATTAGGAATAAATATAACAGTAGCTGTATAAAAAAGATGATACAGTTTTCCCATACTAAGTCTACATCTAGCTCTTAATATACTCAATTCTATAAACTCATGCTTTGTCTCTGATAAACTGCCAACTGCAACAGCAGAGCCAAGGCTGTATTTTCCATCACAATCTAAATGACTCCAGACTAGGGCTTCCTTGGTCTCACTTCATGTTTCTATTTCTTCTCTGTGTAACATTAAGGGCTCCACTTAAAAAGAAAGAGTCAGATCTTACCTGAACTTGTCATCATAACATCCACAGCAAAGGTAACCCCTTCCTCTTTTAAGATGTCCAATATCTTTAAAGAGCAGTACTGATCCATTAACAGCGATTTAATAGTTTTGATACAATCATTGCTCCAATTCCCCTCTGCCGGGATAACACTGGCCACAAAGCATCTTATGGCCTGAAAGATTTTATACAAGGTACTAGAGATCAGTATTTGAAAATGACTTTTTTCTAATTATGTAAAGATTTTTTTTAAGAACAATATATTTCATGCTGAAGATTTATCAAAAATCTTCAAGTACTAACCTGATAAACAATTTTATGAATAACTATTTGTCCCTCTTGATATCCACAACATTTTACCTTTTGGGACTTGAAGCTTGAGAAATCCATGAAAAGACAGTAATTATCCCTCAATTACACATAGATTCCAGTCACTTTCAAATAATGTAATAAATATAGAAATGATTGCTTCTAAAGAGCATACTGATAAAGTATCCCTAAAAATGCCAAGTTTCTCACCTGTAACAGTACTTTAAGTAAGGCCTACTAAAGTGGAGCCAAGAAAGTCCATTAGTATTTCTCTACATAGTAAAAGATATACCAATTGGTACTTTTTCATAATAACCATGGCGAAAGAACATGCAAATACTGTGTCCATTAAAAACAGCTTCTTTGGGACACTAGTAGGAATTTAGAAAGTAAGAGAGACTCACACAAGGAGGAAACAAGTCAATTTTCCTGTTTAGTTGGTGAATTCTGTTTACTGGGATTATTTCTTCATTTCCATAATCAATATATAAGACTTGTGCCACCTTCTGCAGCAGATCAACATCTTGAATTATTACTCTGTTCCAGGTCTGAAAGTGAAATATGACAGCATTCTGCTTCAAAACAGCATTTCACAACCTTAGGTTTAAAAACTCTCAATCAATCTACAGAACTTGCTAAGGAAAGGTTACTGTTCTGTTCTGAGATGCTCCATTAACCAGTTAACTTCCCAAGAATCTGGCTCAGAATTCCCCAAACTCGTCCATTTTAGATGCTTTAGTATGCACAGTCCCCAGGCTATTCTAGCCCAGCAGACTCGGCTACACAAACAAACTCAAGCTCTAGGACTCCTAATCACTCCTACCCACCCAGCAGTTGAGGAGATGGCGAGGCCTGGGCCATGAATGAAGTAAGTGAACAGACCTGGACTCCTGACTGAGGAAGAAAAACGGCAGTGTGACCAGAATCTCACCTCAAGCCATCTAACGCATCATTAAGAGCTCTGGTGACGAGCTGATAAAACCGAAGTAAATTAAAACGTCTTATTTAATAATTCATTTCATTAGGGGTTACCTGATCAACAGTGTACTTGGCAACGCAAATTTCCCCCTTCACAGGAACATAACCTTCTTCGTATGCCTTATTTGCATAAGTTTCCTTTAAGCTCGCAGAGAGTTGGTTCATGTATTCTAAAACTTCTGAAGAATATAACTGCACATAGAAGTCACCTGGGTGTTTGAATTCAGTAACTGTACCCTTTCAAAGACAAAAAAGTTGTAGTAATTTGCTGAGAAATACAGCAAATGTTAATTCTATAAAGCTTTGTAACAAGATACAAAAAGTGTTATAGATAGTTTCTGCAATTTGTATCAATTTCAGTACTATTTTGGAGCTATCTTATAAACTCAAATTAAACACGGGAAACAAGGGAAAAAATCTGTAGTGCTTTGGATCTCTGTCTGTGGAAATTAAACAGCAAATACCTTTATTTCCATGGTCTTCCTGAGTTGAAGGCTTCTCAAATCAGAAAACATTATTTTATCAGCACAAATAGCTCTTTCTTTAGTAACACTGAGAGGACAGTCACTCTGGTTTGGAAAAAAAAAACAAACACATAAGTGAGTTACTTTACAAGCACCCTTTTAAATACCATGGCCAGTATTTGCTAGAATCAAGGTCAAAACAGCTCAGGTTTGAATAAAAGCATAGAGAAACAACATACATCTTCAAGAGTCATTAAAACAAACTGTCCACAGGAGGAGTACACAGCACTGGGATCACCCAAGAATCAGGCCATGATGGTGATAACAATGCTGAGTTTATTTTTAAAAGGGGAGGGGGGAAAAGGGGAGGAGGCAGTGTTTTAAGTTCTCCCTTGTTAACATTTTTACAGGGATGGGTTTTCTTTTTGAAAGTAGAAGCCAGGACCAGCTAGAGAAGACTAAAATTTATCTATAAAATATGAGTTGGATTCAGTGATACTTTCCAGATTACAAATTATTTACTTCACATAGTTACCGAAATGGAAGAAAGGTATTAACAGGAAAAATGTTCCTTTAGATAACAGGGTCTATCAGAATCCAGCACACAAAGTGAGACAGCCGTGCACACAGGGGTTAAAAGGGAAAGGACTCTCAGTCCTCCGCCTACAACCAAGCTCACCACCTCAAGTCCTTTTTAGAAAAAAAAAATACCAGCTGGACATAAACAATTCTTGTAGACCCCCTACAGTCACCAAAGATCACTAGGGTGTACAGATTTATTTAACAAACAAAAAATAAAACCAGAACACTGGTGAAATGGAGAAATAAGTCATAAATATTTTATTTAGCTTCAGTCTTCTTATTTTGAAATAATGGGCATCATTAAAAATTTGCTCTTAGGGCAAAGAAAGAGTAAATATATCATACCTCATCTTTCACTTCCATGTTCTTTGTTTCAAAAGGTGATTTACGATCTTCAAGCTTGTGGAAACTGAAATAAAGCAACCAATTATAAAACATATGGTGCAAAACTAATTAATGGTAACATAATTGTGGTAGGGGCCACAGCTATGTTAAATTCTCCACAAAACCCAGAAAGAGCAAAATAGCTTCTTCCAGAGAATCACAGTAGTAACAAGGTAATACAACCCATGCTGGCTATGCAATGGTCTGCTCTGTGCACAGGTGTGCTTTTGCCAAAAGCCGCCTAATGAAAGGGAGACAGTCCCATTCTCCAAGCCTCAGTGTTCCTATCTGTAAAATGGAAATAATCCCTATGTTATGTAAAGCAGAGTTCTGAGGATCAAAAATTATACAGCTGTTCACTTTGGATTTGTACATTTTATGTTATACTTCAGTAAAAAAAAGTAAAAAGAAGCAATGTTTACATACTCATGCCTGCCTACCTGATTTGATCCTATACTACCAAAAAAAAAACCCATATTTTAAAATATCCTCTAATGAAATTTTTAAAACTCACACTTACTTTTGCTGGACAGGTTTGCACACAATTTTGTGGGCTGCCCAGTCCCTTCTCTGGCATATGTTGGAGCAGTAGTACGTCTGCTTGCACTGTGAGCACCTCAGCGACCCTATAGAAGACAGCCCGTGACATCGCCAGTGTGTTATTGCAGATATTAACAGATTCAAAGACCAGACATATCAAATGCCACTCTATTAATCATATCGAGGAGACTATGTGAAGAGGATTGTGCTGCTTATGATTCTGGGTTAAGACTGAACTTTTAAAGCTCTCTTGAACTGCAGAAAAAGGGGAGTGCCGAGATGAAAACCATGAGGAGGACAGACTGGAAACACCACTGACTTTCCTAAAGTAGAATCCAGAACATGTGCTGGAAAAGGAACAATCAAAGGAGACAGAAAATCTGGGGTGGTGGAATCAGTGCGCAAGCAGAGTCTGACGAGGTTCACCTTTCACCTTGTGCTGTTAAGAAGGCACAGAACAAAAACCAAAAGGACAACCACCTAGAAAAACCCAGGAAGTTTCTAAAATGAAGTTGAAAGAAAAAATGCTATCGGCATCCAGAGGAAAACAAGCTATCTAAAAAACAAAACAAAACCCACAAAGAAACAAAACCACAAAACCAGGCTGACCTCGAATGCCTCCGCTCTAAAAGAAATAGGAAAAAAGGAGCTAATATCCAAACAGACAGTAAGCACAGAAAAAGTGCTCGAGATCACTGATCATGAGGGGAATGAAACTTAAAACCACAGAGAGATACCACGACACACCCACGAGAAGAGATAAAATTAAAAGGACTGGAAACACCAAATGTTGACAAAAGACGTGGAGCAATCAGAACTCAACAACAGAGGAAATGCAAAATGGGACACCTCTTTGGAAAATGGTTTGACTTTTTCTTATAAAGTGAAGCATATATCTACCTTTGACTCAGCAATCCCACTCCCTAGGTCTGTACCCAAAAGAAATGAGAACCCACATTCACACAACGATTTATGCAAAAATGTGGAGAGCTCTATTCATAACAGCCAAAAGCTGGACACAAGCAAAATGTTCAACAGAACAGACACACAAACTGTGGTATCACACAGTGAAATGCTACAGCAACAACAACAAAAATTAACTGTACATGCAACAACATGGATTAAACTCAGGAATATTTTCTAAATGGAAAAAGCTTCACACAGAAAGAGTCCAGAATGTATGATTCCATTTATGAGAAATTCTGTAACTGGAAAAATTAAATTATGGTTAAAACACAACAGTGGTTGCCTCAGGTGGGGCGGGTATATGACTGGGAAGGGACAGGAGAGAATTTTCTCAGGAGATGGAAATCTTAATTTTGACAGGGCTATGGGTTTGTGCACTTCAGTGCATATTATATTTTATTGAATATCTCAAAAAAAGTATAAAAATAATCAAGCAAAGAAGCAGTAAGAGTGGGAAGATACAGATGAACAAGAATGGTAGAATGTTGGCAGCTGCTGAAGCTCAGAAATGGGCATATGATGTATATACACTCATCTGTTTATGTTTTACATAAAAATATTTTTCATATGTGATTAGGAATAATTAACAGGCAATACTGGAGTGGGTAGCCTTTCCCTTCTCCAAGGGATCTTCCCAACCCAGGGATCAAACCCAGGTCTCCTGCATTGCAGGCGGATTCTTTACCAGCTGAGCCACAAGGGAAGCCTAAGAATACTGGAGTGGGTAGCCCATCCCCTTCTCCAGGGGATCTTCCTGACCCAGGGATTAAACCCAGGTCTCCTGCATTGCAGGTGGATTCTTTACCAGCTGAGCCACAAGGGAAGCCTAAGAATACTGGAGTGGGTAGCCCATCCCTTTCTCCAGGGGATCTTCCTGACCCAGAGAATCAAACCCGGGACTCCTGCACTGCAGCCGGATTCTTTACCAACTGAGCTATCAGGGAAGCCCAATTCAACAGGCATCTCAGAGCAATATGTTTACCGAACAGACCGCAGCGATGGCAAGTTGTCGATCGAAGAGGAGGTCCTAAGGAGTTGAAAAGCGCTGGATTATTTATGGACAAGGAATTCTCAACCAACTTGTGTACTTTCTTTGACTTTGCAGGAGGCACGTGATTGCTAGGCTTCTATGAAGAAAAGAGAAGAGCAGTATTAAAACTTGGTAAGAATATTGTTTTATTTGATAAATATAGATTTGGGATTTCGCTTCTGAGAAGATTAAGTAGATGTACTTTTCCTTACTCCTGCCATTAATTACAAATGAACACCTTGGACTTACATGGACAAACACACAGCAACTCTGAAGGAAAGCAGAGGAGAGACGAGGTACCCTGGGGCCCAAAGAAGGACCCAAATGGGGTACTGGAGAAGCCTGAAACACCCAAAGGCACAGACAGTAAAAGCCCTGGCAAAAAGCCTGCTTGCTGTCTCTCTGGCCAAAGACCAAGAAAGGGGCGGCCCAGCAAGACAGAAAACCTCAATCAGTAACTGCTCTAGACAATCACCGCAGGAGAAAACTGTGGTCCCATTCGCAGCAGCAAAGGTAGACTGGGGAGCCTAGACCTCCACCCGCACCAGGGCACAGGGAGGTACCCCTCTCTCCCACCCAGGGATATGGGAGAACGCCAACAAAGCAGGGAGCCAGTACTTCATCCTTGTGGGGTCTCCCTGTAGAGGCCACGTGGAGGGGGGCCTGGACTTTCTCCTGGCAGTAATGAGTGTCCCTCTTACCTCCATCACCACTACCACTGGGGTGGTTAAGAGGGAGCCTGGTGGACAGTCAGGATTTTCCACCACCATTCAACAGGAATGAGTGGAGTCTCTCCACATCCTCCCATCTCCAGGCCTCCCTCCACCCCACGGAAGTAGAGAGGACACGGTGGGGGACGCGGTAAGGACATTGGGGAGCTGAACTCCCATCCTTGTCCAGCTGAGCACATTCTGGGCCATAAATCATACAGACAATGGTGTTCCTCGACTACAATGGACTCACATTAGAAATCAGTAACAGAATGAAACAGATAAGCTCCACACATTTGGCAACTAGACAATACACTTCTAAATAATGCATGCATCACTAAGACAGAAATTTATAGCACTAAAGTCACACATTAGGAAAGAAGCAAGTCTTAAATTAACACTGTAAGTTCTCATCTCAAGAACCTAAACAATAAGATTAAAACATGCCCAAAGCAAGCAGAAGGAAGGAAACAATAAAGATAAAAGTAGAACCGATTCAAATGTATTTTTTTTTAATGGCTGAGTAATATTCCATTGTGTATATGTACCACAGCTTCCTTATCCATTCGTCTGCTGATGGACATCTAGGTTGCTTCCATGTCCTGGCTATTATAAACAGTGCTGCGATGAACATTGGGGTACACGCGTCTCTTTCAATTCTGGTTTCCTCAGTGTATATGCCCAGCAGTGGGATTGCTGGGTCATATGGTAGTTCTATTCCCAGTTTTTAAAGGAATCTCCACACTTTTCTCCATAGTGGCTGTACTAGTTTGCATTCCCACCAACAGTGTAAGAGGGTTCCCTTTTCTCCACACCCTCTCCAGCCCCAGCCCTGAGCCCTTGTCTCATGCATCGAACATGGAATGGTGTTCTGTTTCACATATGATAATATACATGTTTCAATGCTATCCTCCCAGAATATCCCACCCTCACCTTCTCCCTCAGAGTCCATAAAATTGTTCTATGCATCTGTGTCTCTTATTCTGTCTCGCATATAGGGTTATCGTTACCATCTTTCAAATTCCATATATATGCATTAGTATACTGTATTGTTGTTTTTCTTTCTGGCTTACTTCACTCTGTATAATGGGCTCCAGTTTCATCCATCTCAGTAGAACCGATTCAAATGTATCCCATGGGGCAATGGGATGACCCAGAGGGATGGGATGGGGAGGGAGGTGGGTGGGGGGTCCAGGAAGGGGAACACATGTAAACCCATGGCTGATTCATGTCAATGTATGGCAAAAACTATTACAATATTGTAAAGTAATTAGCCCCCAACTAAAATAAATAAATTTATAAAAAAAAAAAAATTAAAAACACAAGTTTATCAGTTGAATAAATAAACAGTAATATATAGCACTTAAAAAAAAAAGATAAAAGTAGAAATCAATGAAATTAAAAATAAAACCGGGAGAAAAAATCAAACAAGACCTAGTTCATTGAAAAGATTAACAAAGTTGATAAATCTCCAGCAAGACTAACAATGGAGAAAACAAAGGCAGAAATTATCAATATCAGGAATGAAATAGGTATATATTACTACAGGCCATGAAGATACAATGATGATAATGGAACACACTTCAAACAACTCTACATAAATTTCACAATGTGGCAAAATGGACCAATTCCTGAAAAGTCACGAATCATCATAATATGAAATAGATAATTTGAATAACCCTATAAATATTAAGAAAAATGAATAATTTTAAAACTCCCAAAAAAGAAATCTTCAAGCCCAAATGGCTTTTACTATTGGAGACCACCAAATGTTTAAAGAATTTATACTGATTCTATACAATCTCTATCCCAAAAAACTAGTATTATGTTGACACTCAAGCTATACAAAGACAATAAAAAAGAGAAAATTACAGACAAAACTCATGAAAATGGATACAAAAATCCTTATTCAAAGCAACACTAAATATAATTCAGTAATATATAAAAAATAATTATACATCATGACCAAGTGGTGTTTATTCCAGAGATACGAGACTAGTTAAACTGAAAAAAAAAATCAATGTAATCTACCAAATTAACAAGCTAAAGGGGAAAAGAATCACAACAGTATCAATGAATGAAGAAAAAGCATTTGAAAAATTCAATACCTATTCATGGACAGACGAGCCTGGTAGGCTGTAGTCCATGGGGTTGCTAAGAGTCAGACATGACTGAGCGACTTCACTTTCATTTTTCACCTTCATGCATTGGAGAAGGAAATGGCAACCCACTCCAGTGTTCTTGCCTGGAGAATCCCAGGGACGGGGGAGCCTGCTGGGCTGCCGTCTATGAGGTCGCACAGAGTCGGACATGACAGAAGCGACTTAGCAGCAGCAGCAGCATTCATGATAAAAAGAAAGCTCTCAGTAAAGTAGGAAGAGAGAAAATGTCATCAACTTGATAAAGGTCATCTACAAAAATCCTCTACATTCTCAACAGTGCAAAGACTCAATGCTTTCCCTGTAAGCTTGGAACCAAAGATATCCACTCTTACCACTATTAACACAGTGCTAGAGTTTTAGCTCACACAATAAGGCAAGAAAAGGAAATAAAAAACATATATTTTAAAAAGGAAGAAATAAAACTGTCTTTTATTTGCAGATGATATAATTATCTATGTAGAAAATCTCAAGCAATCTACACATATTATCTATGTAGAAAATCTCAAGCAATCTACAAAAAAAATTCCTAGAATAAGTGACTCCTGGAGAGTCACAGGATACAAGATAAACATGCAAAATCAACCATATTTTTTACATATTAGCAATGAAAATGAAGACACATGGAAATAAAATGTATAATAGCATTTATTCAAAAAAAAAAAAAACACTTAGGTGTAAATCTAACAGAACACGCACAGCTTTATAAACTGAAAACCGCAGTGAAAGAAATCAAAGAACATCTAAATGAATTGTAAGACAGATTGTATTAATTAGAAGATTCAACCCAGCAAGTTCAGTTCAGTTCAGTTGCTCAATCGTGTCCGACTCTTTGCAACCCCATGGACTGCAGCACGCCAGGCTTCCCTGTCCATCACCAACTCCCAGAGTTACTCAAACTCATGTCCACTGAGTTGGTGATGCCATCCAACCATCTCATCCTCTATCATCCCCTTCTCCTCCCACCTTTAATTTTTCCCAGCATCAGGGTCTTTTCAAATGAGTCAGGTCTTTGCATCAGGTGGCCAAAGGATTGGAGTTTCAGCTTCAGCATCAGTCCTTCCAATGAATATTCAGGACTGATTTCCTTTAGGATGGACTGGTTGGATCTCCTTGCAGTCCAAGGGACTCTCAACAGTCTTTTCCAACACCATAGTTCAAAAGCATCAATTCTTCGGTGCTCAGCTTTCTTTATAGTCCAACTGTCACATCCATACATGACTACTGGAAAAACCATAGCTTTGACTAGACGGACCTTTGTTGGCAAAGTAACGTCTCTGCTTTTAAATATGCTGTCTAGATTGCAGGCAGATTCTTTACGAGCTGAGCCACAAGGGAAGCCCCAACCCAGCAAAGGTGGCAATAATTCTCAAATTGATATACAGGCTTAATGCAATTCTATCAAAATTCCAGCAAGATTTTTTTCTAGTTACAAACTGCTGCTGCTACTGCTAAGTCGCTTCAGTCGTGTCCGACTCTGTGCGACCCCATAGACGGCAGCCCACCAGGCTCCCCTGTCCCTGGGATTCTCCAGGCAAGAACACTGGAGTGGGTTGCCATTTCCTTCTCCAATGCATGAAAGTGAAAAGTAAAAGTGAAGCCACTCAGTCGGGTCCGACTCTTCGCGACCCCATGGACTGCAGCCTACCAGGCTCCTCTGTCCATGGGATTTTCCAGGCAGAGTACTGGAGTGGGTTGCCATTGCCTTCTCCTAGTTACAAACTAGAGTACTCCAAAATGTAGACTGGAAAGAAAAGAAACAAGACTAAATAAAACTATTTTGAAAGATGAAAGATAAAATGGGAGGAATCACTGTACCCAGCTTCATGACTATCTATCACAGCTCCAGTACTGTGTGGTACTGATGCAGGGAAAAGACCCAGAGAGCAGCAGAAAAGAACAGCGAATCCAGAACAGACTCACACAAATTAGTCTAGCTGCTGCTGCTGCTGCTGCTCCTAAGTCGCTTCAGTGTCCGACTCTGTGCAACCCCATAGACGGCAGCCCACCACAGTCCCCCATCCCCTGGATTCTCCAGGCAAGAACACTGGAGTGGGTTGCCCTTTCCTTCTCCAGTGCATCAAAGTGAAAAGTGAAAGTGAAGTCACTCAGTCGTGTCCGACTCTTAGCGAGTCCATGGACTGCAGCCTGCCAGGCTTCTCCTTCCGTGGGATTTTCCAGGCTAGAGTACTGGAGTGGGGTGACACTGCCTTCTCCGTAAAATAAGCACATGAAAAGATGTTTATCCTTAGCCATCAGGGAAACAAATTAAGATCACAATGAGCCATCAGCAGACAAATGTGAAAACAGGGAAACTAAAAATACTAACACTAGCAAACACTGGAGAGGATGCTGGATGCAGAGAATCTGGGTCACACATATTCTCGATGGGAACGTAAAACGGTAGAGCCACTCTGCAGAACACTTTGGCAGCTTCTTAAAAACCTAAATATGCAACTATTATATGACCCAGAAACTGAACTCCTGGGCACTTATTCTAAAGCAAAAACAAAAATCTCATGTTCACAGGAATGTTTATAGTAGTAGTAATTATAATAGGCAGAAACTGGGAACAGCCCAGATGTATTTCAATCGGCCACAGAATTAAATAGGCCTCAGCAATAAAAAGCAATACACTACTGATACCAACAACAGTCGCAGTGAATCTTCAGAGAATCACACTGAGTGAAAAAAATTCAATCCCAAAAGGTACAAACTGTATAATATTGTTTGTATAGCATCCCATCCTTGAAATGACATTTTGGAAATATGGATTAGATTAATAGCTGCCAGAGGTTAAGAAGGGGGTATAGGGGGCAGGAGGGAAATGGATGTGACCTCAAAAAGGTGCAGAAGGGATCCTTGGAGTGATGGAAATATTCTGTATCTTGACTGTATTGTTTCATTATCCTGGTTGTAATATTATACTGCAGCTCTGTAGTGTGTGACCATAGGGAGCACTGGGTAAAGGCTACAAAGGATCTCTATTATTTCTTACAACTGCATGTCAATCTGTAATTACCTAAACAGAAAAAGTTTATTTTTTCAAAAGATACTAGGCTAAAGATAAAACAATGTGACCTTGAATATTACTTGCAAATTGAGTAATTCTTTACTAACATAATACAAAAACATGTTTAGAAACTTTTATCCCGAAACACAAAAGAGAAGAAAATCCACATTAACTTACACTATTTACTTCTTTGGGTGGTGAATTATTTCCAACATTTACTGGTGACACAGAGTTACCTGGGGATATAAAACATAATACCAAATAAAAGTCAAATATTACTTTATTCCTGAAAATGTACAATAACATAATTAGGTAATATTCAAATAGAGCTATACCATAATAGCCTTAAAGCCACACTATAAATAAGCAACATCCTACTTTTCCTAATGGAAAATAAGGATTTGTCTGAAATTTCCTCTACTAGTACACCCCACTCACTGTGAACTTTTCTCCATTCACAAAGGAAACAGTTACCAGGCTTTCTGAACTGCAGACTTATTTACCCTCTTATAAATTACTGAGGACCTCAAAGAGCTTTTGTCTACATGGTTTATATCTATCAATATTTAGCATTATTAGAAATTAAAACTGGAAATTCCCTGGCAGCCCAGTGGTTAGAATTCCATGCTCTCACTGCTGAGGGCCTGAGTTCAATCCCTGGCAAGTCCTACAAGCCACATCGCATGGCCAAAAAAAAAAGAATGAAATTAAAACTAAGAAGTAGACATTAAAACTAAACATTTAAAAATATTTATTAAAAATAACAAATGTATTACATGTTGCATGATTTTTTAAAAAACTGCATTTTCCAAGGCAAAAAAAAAATGTTTGAAGAGTGGCGTTATTTTACATTTTTTCACATCTCTTTAATGTTTGGCTTCACCAATGATAGCTGGATTCTTGTATCTGCTTTTGAATCCAATCTGTTGTTATATGTTGCTTTAATTGAAGTCCCTGAAGAAAATCTGGCCTCATACACATATAAGGTTACAAATAGGAATAGTATTTCATGGCCTTCTCAGATAACTGGATATTTTCCTTTAATTCACACCAAAACTCAAGTGGTAGTTTAAGGGTTAGTTGCACTATGGAATCTAAAGCTATTATCAATAAACTTTTCATCTGTTACATTAGAATCCATTGATTTATCTTGCACTTTAAATGGATTTTTATCCATGCATGACTACAAAACACTACACATTGGTTTTTTGTAAAAGACTAAGAAAATGTTGAGTTATGCAGATCTTACAAATGTTGACACATTTCATCAGACAATATCAAAAAATCTTCAGTGTTAATATCACTGTGCACCTCAGCAGAAAAATCTTCTAAGTACTGGGAAGCTCTCCAGCTTACAGTGGCAGATACATGTTTCTTCAAATTGTATTTTATCATCAGCAACAAAATACTGTCAGCTGTTTCCTTTGAAGTGACAGGCTCACTTTGCCTATTTTTGAGAAAACGACTGCCAGATATCTAAGTCTGAATGACCACAGTTTGCCATTCTTTTCAAGCAAAAATGAAAAATTCCCCCCAAAATTTCCATTCTGCTACAGTTCAAACAATTGCACACATGCTTTTCATACTTCAGTAAGCAGCAAAAGTTAGGGGTAATTCTCATTTTGTTACACAGAATACTAAAAATACCTGTACACAAGGGTCAAGGCTTATTAATAAATTTGTACTGCCTTATCAAGGGCATTCTTACATAAAACTGACATGTCTGGCTTGCTTTGTCTTAAATCCAAGTGCATGACAATGAAAAACAATGACCCCTAACCCAGGCTGGTACCCCTGCTAAAGGTGAGCTAATGAGGTGTTAGAGATTACCCACCTCTGCTTCTGCACCACCTGCATAAAGTCAGCACAGTGAAGAGGAGCAAATAATGTTTTAATATTATTAGGAAAATACTTGTGACCCCAGAGGCCCAGGGGCTTCCCTGGTGCCTCTGACGGTAAAGAATCTGCCTGCAATGCAGGAGGCTTGGTTTCAATCCCTGGGTCAGGAAGATCCCTAAGAGAAGGGAATGGCTACCTGGTCCAGTATTCTTGCCTGGAGCATTCCAAGGACAGAGGAGCCTGGAGGGCTACAGTCCATGGGGTTGCCAAGAGTGGGACACAACTGAGCAACTAACACTTTCAGTTTTTCAGAGGCCCAAGGGCCAAACTCTGAGAACTACATCACCATATTAAAAGGTCATACCTTACATACATTCACAGAGGCTAAATTCCACCAGGCCCCAGCCTCCTTAAAAAGTAGATTTTTAGAATTAAGACTAAAAGAATGATTTTTTAAAAAAAATCAAATGAAACAAATTATCATCTTAGATACATCTTTGTGAACTATTACATGCACAAAATTTGCATAGTAATTCTAGACTAAGGCCAATCTTTAGAACATTCATAAAAAGCCAGTGTTTCCTTTCTACATTTCTAGTGTATCTCTGGATTGGGTGGGGGGTTGGGGAGAGAAGTTCATTTGTAGACATTTTCTCATGAATCCTTCTGTGATTATGTAACCAAAGTAGCTACTTGGCATCTGGTTTTCCTTTCTAAATTAACATTTACATGCAAATACTATAAGTGAGCCATTTTGTTGTTCTGTTAATCAGCCCCTGGTGTGTAGTTACAGATGCTTTCAGTAAGTCTAAGAAACCATCAGAATCAAGTGAGTATTAAACCTGCAGTTTGTACTCACCTGTCGGCAATGTCTTCCTGTCTTCCTTGGATCCAGCCACTTCTCCACTGGCACCGTTAGGATGTGAAGATAATGAACTGTCTTCCTGACTAGCCAAAAACTGTTTGGTTTGCTCACAAAGCAAAAAATTGTTCTTTTTATTTCCATTCTCTGGGCTTTTCAACCTGAAATTAGGATGGTTAGGATGTCCTCCAGGACTTCTTAAAGACTCGTGTGATGGAAGCTTGCTTTCATTTTTCTCAAAATTAAATGGCTCTGTCATTTTACAGGTAGATGCCCCCAAAATATTTCTTGACATCATATTAAGCGGCAGTTTAACATTCACAGAAGTCTAAGGGAAGAAATGTATTTAAAAGGCAACTTTTAATTCCAAAAGTAGAAGCACTGCAGGCCCAGGTGGTTTCTTTTTTATGCACTAGCTCTTTCTCATAAACGACTCTGAAGCAGATGTAACTAACTGTGATACTGTAACAGGAAGGAAAGGGGCAGAGAACGACTTTTGAACGAATGACGTAGCCCAAGGACACAACACTGACAGATTAGAATCAAATGGGACCAAGCTGGCAGACAAGACTAGACCTTGATCCTCAACCAGCAAGTGAAATGACACACCCAGAAGTGCCATGACAGTTCCAAGGCACTGTTTAAAGACCAAGGAGTGGGTGATGGTCCAGATCCTGGAAATCTCCGCCCCTCCCCCAAAACAGATGGAATAATCCTCCCACTCATTAGCATATGAAATTACCCAGTCTATAAAAACTAACCACGCCAATTTTCAGCTGCACTCGCCCTCTGCGATGACCCACACTGTGGAGTGTGCTTCTCTCTGTGTCTGAATAAATCCACTTTTTACCTATCATTTTGTCTCTCACTGAATTCTTTCTCCGACGAGACATCAAGAACCCGAGCTTCATTAGGTCCTGAAACCAGGTACCGTGGGTTTTGGCTGGGTTTGAGTCCCAGTCATGTGGGTTCAAGTCCCAAGCCCGGTTTTGGCTGGGTTTGAGTCCCAGCCACATGGGTTCAAGTCCCAATCGGAGATAAACGGTTTCAACATCAAAGCCTGTTCTACAGGCACAAGAAAAGAATGATTCTTCATCATTTAAGTACAAACTCCAAGTTGAACAAAATTCAACAATGGACAATTCAAGAGACATTAAGTGTTACACCTCTGAGTTCCGCATCATTCCTTACCTTAAAAAGCTTCTGGAAACAACAGGGATAGAAAATTCGAATATGATAAATAGAAAACACCAAATAAGATGACCGCACCAAGCCCAAGTAACCAAAGTATCAATGATTAAGTCTCAATTAAAAGAGAAAAAGAGAGATAGACCCAGGGAGAAAAACATCCAGATAGATAATATGCACAAAAGACATACATTAAACAAAATATATGGCAAGCTTGAAAATAAAAGGACTATAACATGTGCCATTCAGATAACCAAAATAAAGTTGGTCTGCTAATGATTAATAGCAGATAAAAGAACCTAAGGTAGAAAATATTCAGATAAAGGGAGATATTTTATATTGATAAAAGAAACACTCCCAGGATAGAGAGCAGCCGGGAATCTCTGACTCACAATGACATTGCCTTGAGATGTACCAATATAAAGTAAAAACTGATTAGTAGAGAAATTCAGTCTCCAAAAGGACACACCAGCTTTAGAAACATACTAGTCAACGGACAGAAAACAATCAGTGATAAGATGCATTTTACTACCACAACGAACTTGATCTAGTAGGGACCAATACAACCAAGAATATTCATTTTTTCCAACACTGAGATATTAACAGACTACCAAGTCCACTTCATCTAACTCCAAATGAAACTAGTACCATACAAGACACGTTCACTCACCACACTATACCAATCTCCATCTCAGATTTTACTTCCCTGAAAATCAGCATGCAAAACCCACAGTGGGAGATCAAGGGTTTGGGTTTGGTTTTAGTTTTTTCTTTTTTTCCAGCCGCCCTCTGGGGCATGTGGGATCTTAGCTCCCCAATCAGGGCTCAAACTCGCGCCCCTTGCATTGGGAGCATGAGGTCTTAATCACTGAACTACCAGGGAAGTCCCTGTTTTAGTTTAAAAGTGGTAAAATATTACAAAGGAAATGATGGCAAGCCTGACTATGAGAACAATTAAAAGCTTACAAAAAACAGTAAAGAGGTCAGGAGATAAGTATTAACTCAAAGATGACAAATTGGATACCTTTAAAAAGTGGGATAAACAGTAAAGAAACATCGAGACACTGTGGGTGACTGGCCCAAACACCACCTTCCACCTCTGATTTGCCAGCCTGAGTTAGAGACAACATTGGCCATCATCAGAGTTAGAGCTGAGCTTCTTGGGAACTCTGTCTTTTTCTGATGAATAGGGACAGACTCGGCTAGCAGGGTCTTTCACTCTTTTCTTCCGGCAACATAGATCTGAGGCCTGAAGATATACCACTCATATCACAATGAGGAAGCAATAAGCATAAGCAAGCAGTCCAACTTCAGGACACTAGAGAAGAAAATAACCAGTCTGGTGCCCCTGGCAAAGGCTCTGACTCTAGCCCGGAACAGCCTATGCATGGACTTGCTGTGGCATCAGAAAAATAAACCTGTGGCTTTTCCCTTATTTGCAGCCCAAAGGATACAGATATCAATAAAATAAATGAGCAAGAGCCGTGAATGAAACACATAGAGGATGAAGATTACTTGATTAACATACGGGGTGGGGGTGGGAGGAACATTCAATCTCACTTGTAACAAAAAAATTCAAATGGAAATAACTATGTATTACTTCCTACGCAGCATACATGTAATTAAAACTAACTCAGTGATGAAGGGAATATAAATGAATATGTTCTGTCTGGGAAATAATTTAGAGATTTATATATGCATTTTGTTCTCTTGCATATATGTGTACATATATATACACATGTATACATAAACATATACATAATGCTGCTGCTGCTAAGTCGCTTCAGTCGTGTCCGACTCTGTGCGATCCCATGGATGGCAGCCCACCAGGCTCCGCCATCCCTGGGATTCTCCAGGCAAGAATACTGGAGTGGGTTGCCACTTCCTCCTCCAGCGCATGAAAGGGAAAAGTGAAAGTGAAGTCGCTCAGTCACGTCCGACTCTTAGCGACCCCATGGACTGTAGCCTACCAGGCTCCTCCGTCCATGGGATTTTCCAGGCAAGAGTACTGGAGTGGGGTGCCATTGCCTTCTCCACATATACATAATATATATTCTTAAAAATGTCCATAGCCACTCACCAGACAAGTCTACTTCTAGAAATCATCCCACTGAAATAATCTTAAATATAAAAAAATACAGTATGTATAAATATCCATTTACAATAGAAAAAAGAAAGAAATAAAATAAAAATTAATTAATTAAATAAAATAGAAAAAAGAAAGTTAACTGTGATGCCTCTACTAGATAGGATATTACACTAACATTTAGAATTTTAGTTTTCAGAAACACTGGAAAATATGTTAGAACAACAAACAAAAAATCAGAAAAACACTGAGTTATTTAGTGTAATAACTGCAAAATAAAAAAGAACAAAAATCCATGTAAAAAAGATGACTGAAATACATTAAATTTAAAATAACAGTGGTCTGGGGTGGGTAAGTTGACAAGAAAATCTTTTTCACTATTGTTTTCATTTTCCAAATTATATTAAAGGATGAGTTATTTTTACATAAAAAAGTATTTTAAGGGTTAAAATATCATTGCATGTTCAATTAAACCTTTTTCCTAAAGTGTGGTTAATTTTAAACCAAGTAAAAAATCATAGTAATACTTAAACCACAAAACTAGGGTACAGACAACTTCTCAAGACACCACCGGGACCCTCAATACACAGTCTTTAACTCCTAAAATAGCCTTCCTAACTTTCTCTTTATTCAGTAAGGCTGACAATCACTCCACAACTCCTTACTACTCTGTACAGTTACCTAAAGACAGTTATTTTAAGTTGGTGCTAGAACCATGTCTTACTAAAAAATTAACAACAAAAACCTTTCTAATTTCTGATAGCACCTACTGTGGTGTTTGGTATAAAGAGGCACTCAAAAGATACTTGTATGATAAAAACTATCTAACATGCCCTATTGCACTGTTTTCCTGACAACCTGGACAGGACAGTTAAATTCCCTGTCCGAAAATGTCATCTGACAATCCTAAATAGAGAATTACATCATAGTATGAGGTTTATTGAAATTTAATAGCAATAATTCATGTCTTAGCTCAACTCTTCCAAAGTCCAAAAATTAATAAATACATATTGACTTTAGGACTTCCCTGGTGGCTCAGAGGTTAAAGCGTCTGCCTCCAGTGTGGGAGACCCGGGTTCGATCCCTGGGTCGGGAAGATCCCCTGGAGAAGGAAATGGCAACCCACTCCAGTATTCTTAACTGGAGACTCCCATGGACAGAGGAGCCTGGTAGGATACAGTCCACGGGGTCACAAAGAGTGGGGTCGCAAAGAGTCGGACACGACTGAGCGACTTCACTTTCACTTTCACTTTAGGAAGGGTAACAGAATCAGTCTTAGACCTAATGTAAAGTTTTAGTCTGCTTAGTGAAAGTTGCTCAGTCGTATCCGACTCTTTGCGACCCCATGGACTATACAGTCCACGGAATTCTCCAGGCCAGAATACTGGAATGGGTAGCCTTTCCCTTCTCCAGGGGATCTTCTCAACCCAGGGATCGAACCCAGGTCTTCCACATTGAAGCAGCAAACAAAAAGGATTTAAGCTTAAAAGAAGCTCCACCTATGGCGCAATCTTTAGGTTAGAATTTAGGTTCACTTGCCTCACCCAATTTAGGAATTTTCATCACAACCCCCAGGGTAAACAGACATCTAGACCTGTCCTATAAAACTAGAGGCTTCTAACTTCCTTTAATTTTGGACAGCCAATTGTACTGCACACGTCTTTATAAAATGATTCTCTTCCCAACTGACTACTGACTCCTGTTGCTGCCCTGTGACCCCAACCTTTCAAACATCTGAAGTGGGCACCACGTCCACTTTCCTCCAGGTCCTTCACCAGCTGAGGACCTGCCAGACCTCCCACAATTTAGCACTTTCTCTAGTTCATCCACAACCCAAACCCAGACAGGACTCTCCTAAAAGCACAGGATTCGAGATGTGGGCTGACAAATGGTCAACAGGAGAACTGCGCTATCCCTGACTCTGAAAACCACTTTCACCCATGCTCTAGCTTTTGGAGGAAGTAGGACTACTGTGTGCACACATGAGGAGCCACCTAAGATCTTTTGGAACTTAATTCTTTTTTAATATGTAATTATCATACCATGCAATTGCCGTTTTTCTTCTGATTTATAGTTCTATGAATTTTAACACATATATAGATTTATGTAACCACCACAGTTGGGATACAGAACAGGCTTTTAAAGCTGAATTTCAACATTACAAAACACTGAGAATGTGCACGTATCTTCACTTGGCTTCATCCTGGGTCAATCACTGGGGCATAACTGAATAGGGAATCAATGGGCCCTATACCATAATGCTGTGCTTCCCAACCTTGGGTTGCAAACTTCCAATATATATAGGTACAGATATTGCTTTGCAGGTCATAATACTTTGAGGATGGCCTAACCTCACCCAATTTTAAAATAAGTAGTTCCTCCATATAAAATCCACTATTTTTTTTACACACTACTGGTGATGAATAAAATGAATTTATAATCATCCTCAAATCCACAGTAAATAGTCTTGTTTCCTTAGCCAACACAAGAGGTTAATTAGAAAGATTCGCAAATTTCTTTAAGGAATCACTGATGTAATACAAGAGCAGTGGAATGAAAGTAACTAACTTCTGCAGTTCTATAGGCAAATATAAGGCCTTGGTTTTGTGTTGTCCTTTAGCTCTATGCTTCACGAACTGATCTCAGTAAGACTGGACACACCTTCAAGGGTAAAAACTTTCTTTTATTCCCTTAGAATTCTGCGACCCCTCCCTTATGAAGCCAGGAGCATCCCAGGATACACTACAAACAGTGACATAAGGTCTCTCTTCTCTTTTCAGGAGACCACAGCCAAGAGGTGAGAGTAAATTCACAGTGGGCTGTGCTTAGTCGCTCAGTCGTTTCCGACCTTTGCGAACCTATGGACTGTAGCCCGCCAGACCCCTCTGTCCACAGGGATTCTCCAGGCAAGAATACTTGAGTGGGTTGCCATGCCCTCCTCCAGGGGATCTTTCCAACCCAGAGATGGAAACACTGAGGGCAGATTCTTTACAGTCTGAGCCACCAGGGAGCTAAATACCGAAAGTGCATACAACAGATAACTCATTTTTTTCCTTCTGTTTGCTTTTGTCTTGCCGGTAACCCCTTGCATTCAGAGAGAATGGCTATCCAAAGGAAACATTCAACTTTTCAAGCTCTGAAACTCAACGGTTCCACAGGAAGATGAGCTTTAAAGTCTGTCAGATGTAAGTCTGAGCAGTTTCATCTTCCTCATTCGGTACGCTAGCTCAGGCAAATCACTTCATCTCCCTAGGATTCAGTGACTGTAAAGTCTAGCCAGCAGCAGTAACTTCCTCATAACATCTAATCATGAGATTAAACGTGAGGCTGTATGTCAACCACCTAGCACCGTGGCAGGTGCTTACTAAACCCTTAAAAGGCAGCTATTATTTTTACTTTACTTCTGTGCCACTCCCACACTCAAAGAATTTCTTCCACTCATGTGGAATTAGTTTGCACACTGAAGAGGGAAATAATTTGAGGATTCAAGTAGTCCTATTTCTTTATTTCCACAGAGAAGGAAAGGAGACCTGAGAAGGTTTAGTAACTCTCCAAACCCACAAGGACCAGCGCCCTTACACAGTTGAGATGAAAATTCAGGTCATGTTCCTAGGCCTTGCAATTGTGCATGCAATACCCGGATGGCTCAACAAGGCAACCAGGGGCATGTTCCTTAATTTCAGAGGCCCAAATGGCAAGCATATTTATAGCAGGGCCCGAGTACCAAGAAAAGCGACTGGCACACTGCACACACGCTTCAGACAGGTGTTAAACGAACCAGGGTTGCCTCACCTATATCTAAGTGAATGCTGCAATGCACCTTCTTTTTACAGGAGGTAGGAAGGGGGTGGGGGGTCAAATCTAACAAATATTCTTTGCACTGTAGCTTTGAGTTAAATGAAAGCACTGAATCCACAAGTCAGATTCTTCTAGAAGGAGAAAGGGGTACTTGAAGGGGATGCAAGTGGAGGTTTGCACTTTGGAGAGTCATGCCTGGAAATGCGAACTATTTTTCAAACATGCTGCAAGTCCCCCTTACGTCCAAAGCTCAACTCTCACATCTCTCGCCCCTCCCCCCAATACGGGATCTTCCCCCACCAAAACCTCCCACCCCAGACGTGCCTTCCCCGCCCAAGCTCCCAGGACCTCTCCAACCTTCGATACTCTCTCCACCTCCAGGCCCCTGGTACCCGCTCAACGCCCGACCTCAACGCCCGACCCTAACGTCCAGCGCCCAACGTCCGGCCCCCAACGACCGAAGCCCCGCAGCCCCCATTGCAGTCCCTTTCGCTCCCCCGTACGCCTGGGACCCCGACCTGGAAAGAGGCAAAAAGGCTGTGGATCCGACCCGTCTCTGAAGCCTCGCAGTGGTGGCGGCGTCTGCCCGTGCCAGGAGCCCTGCCGCCCAGTTGCGCACCCCGAGCTCACCTCGCCCTGGGTGCCCAGCCGGCCCTCCTGGCGCCAGCATGGCGCCTGCGCAGTCCACGCCCAAGGCCTCGCGCTGCATCCACGTGCACACTCCGCGTGCATGCGCAGACGTGCTCAGGCCCCGGTGGTGCAGCTTTGTGAGGGCTGGGACAATGGCTGCGGGCTCAGGGCGATCCTCTGCGGAAACATAAGGTACTTATTGTTCCAGCTCTGGAAACTCCAAGGGCAAAGATGCAGATCTTGTCTCTGCGAAGGTCACTTGGATCATATTAACCACTTAAAGCCTTCAAAAGGTTTTTCAAATCAATCCCTGCTTCTCTGAGCTTGCGGAAAGTAGGTACACGTGATCACACTTTGCCCTGAGAGCACTTAATTATAGGTTGATGTTGCTCAAAGAAAAAAATTTGTAAACTTGTTTTTTTAAAACGATGACTTTCACAAAAAAATCCAGAAGAAAAATGTTACTTGTATGTACGCATCACCCAGTTCCAATAGTATCTATTTAAGGTCTGTCTTGTCTGCATCATTCAGTATCTCACTGATGTAATAATCTCCGTTGATTGTCTGAAGCAAATTCCTACTTGTATACTGTTCTCTTTTTAATAGATCTTTATTTTTAGAACAGTTTTAGAAGAATAAGTGGATTCAGAAGACTATGGAGAATTCCCACCTTATGTTTCCCCTATTATTAACATACTGCTGCTGCTGCTGCTCCTAAGTTGCTTCAGTCGTGTCCGACTCTGTGCGACCCATAGACGGCAGCCCACCAGGCTCCGCCGTCCCTGGGATTCTCCAGGCAAGAACATTGGAGTGGGTTGCCATTTCCTTCTCCAATGCATGAAAGTGAAAAGGGAAAGTGAAGTCACTCAGTCGTGTCTGACTCTTAGCGACCCCATGGACTGCAGCCTACCAGGCTTCTCTGTCCATGGGATTTTCCAGGCAAGAGTACTGGAGTGGGTCGCCAGTGCCTTCTCCGATTAACATACTATTAGGATACATTTGTTACAATTAAGGATCCAATAGGACTTCCTGGTAGCTCAGAGGATAAAGAAACTGCCTGCAATGTGGGAGACCTGGGTTCCATCCCTGGGTTGGGAAGATCCCTGGAGAAGGAAAGGGACAACCCATCCCAGTATTCTGCTGGAAAATCCCATGGACAGAGTAGCCTGGCCACTACAGTCCATGGGGTTGCAAAGAGTCCGAGGCAACTAACCACAAGGATCCAATATTCATGCATTATTAAAGTCCATGGTTTATTTAGAATGTTTAAGTTTTTACCTATTGTCCTTTTTCTCAGCCCAGGTCCCATTCAGGATAACACACATCATTTAGTTATCTTGTCTCCTCAGGCAGTTTTTCAGTCCCTGGTTTTGATCGTCTTCATGGCCTCCAGGGGTATTGGTGAGACATTTTTGTAGGATGCCCCATTGATGGAATTTGATGTTTTCTCATAATAAGAGGGTAGTTATTAGAAAGACTACAGAGGTAAAGTGTTATTTCTGTGGCATCACATCAAGCATTCTTTGAACATGACAGTTGCTATTTTTTGTGATCACCTGGCTAGTATTTGTCAGGTTTCTCTACTATAAAATTATTCTTTTTTCCCTTCCTTTATGTCCTCAACACTTTGGCAGAAGTCATTTTGTGCAGTCTACACCTAAACAAAGGGAATTATGCTCCCCTTCCTTAAAAAGCAGAGTACCTACAGAAATCATTTGAAATATTTTTGCATGGGAGATTTGTTTCTCCTCTTCAACTTATTTTCAATCATCAGTCAGTTCAGTCACTCAGTTGTGTCGGACTCTCTGTGACCCCATGAACTGCAGCATTGCAGGATTCCCTGTCCATCACCAAATCCTGGAGCTTACTCAAACTCATGTCCATCAAATCAGTAATGCCATCCAACCATCACATCCTCTGTTGTCCCCTTCTCCTCCTGCCTTCATCTTTTCCAGCATCAGGGTCTTTTCTAGGGAGTCAGTTCTTCGAATCAGGTGGTCAAAGTACTGGAGTTTCAGCTTCAACATCAGTCCTTCCAGTGAATATTCAGGACTGATTTCCTTTAGGATAGACTGCTTGGATCTCCTTGCAGTCCAAGGGACTCTCAAGAGTCTTCTCCAACACCACAGTTCAAAAGCATCAATTCTTCGGTGCTCAGCTTTCTTTATAGTCCAACTGTCCCATGCATACATGACTACTGGAAAAACCATAGCTTTGACTAGATAGACCTTTGTTGACAAAGTAATGTCTCTGCTTTTTAATATGCTGTCTAGGTTATTCATAGCTTTCCTTCCAAGGAGCAAGCATCTTTTAATTTCATGGCTGCAGTCACCATCTGCAGTGATTTGGGAGCCCCAAAAAATAAAGTCACTGTTTCCACAGTTTCCCCATCTATTTGCCATGAAGTGATGGGACCAGATGCCATGATCTTAGTTTTCTGAATGTTAAGTTTTAAGCCAACTTTTTCACTCTCCTCTTTCACTTTCATCAAGAGGCTTTTAGTTCTTCGCTTTCTGCCATAAGGGTGGTGTCATTTGCATATCTGAGGTTATTGACATTTCTCCTGGCAATCTTGATTCCAGCTTGTGCTTCATCCAGCCCAGCGTTTCTCATGATGTACTCTGCATATAAGTTAAATAAGCAGGGTGACAATACGCAGCCTTGATGTACTCCTTCCCCGATTTGGAACCAGTCTGTTGTTCCATGTCCAGTTCTAACTGTTGCTTCTTGACCTGCATTCAGATTTCTCAGGAAGCAGATCAGGTGTGGAAAATTTCAGAATTTTCCACAGTTTGTTGTGATCCACATAGTCAAAGGCTTTGGCATTGTCAATAAAGCAGAAGTAGATGTTTCAATCATATTCAATCATACATATATCAATAGAGACTCAGATATTCATTTTTTGCTGTGGGTTATAATCCAACAGTCCTTTACTTCGTTGCTCAAATTGTTCCAACTTTGGCTATTGGCAACTCTTTCAGTTTTGTTCTTCTTTGACATACCCGCATCAATGTGGCAACCCACTCCAGTACTCTTGCCTGGAAAATCCCATGGACAGAGGAGCCTGGTAGGCTGCAGTCCATGGGGTCGCTAAGAGTCAGACACGACTGAGTGACTTCACTTTCCCTTTTCACTTTCATCCATTGGAGAAGGAAATGGCAACCCACTCCAATGTTCTTGCCTGGAGAATCCCAGTGATGGGGGAGCCTGGTGGGCTGCCGTCTGTGGGGTCACACAGAGTCGGACACGACTGAAGCGACACAGCATCATCAATGTAGGGTTGTTTTTATTTTTTGAAGCATGATCTTTCTTTCTAGTATATTGTATTTTTACATCCATATATATTTAAGTATGTATCTTTAAAAGATTTTAACTTCTGAAAAACATCACCCAAATTTATCCTATCTTTAAAAATAATTTCATAATATCATAAAGTTAGTATTTAAAATTTCCGAGATAGTCTGGAATGACTTTTAATAGGTATGGTCAAATCAAATCCTATATTTGCATTCAGTGATATATTTTAAAAAGAGATTTCTCTTTTAATGTTTTCATCTTCTTGCAACTTATATATTGAAGGAGCAGCTGTTTTTCTCACAATTCTGTTGATTACATTCTCTCTGGCAAGAATACCTCCCAGGTGGTATTGTGTTCCTCTGTTGTTTCACTCAGAAGACACTTAATATCTAATCGTTTCTCTTTGGGGGATATACACTCTAAAGTTTCCAGCCAGCTTTCCATATGATTCTGAATTCACTGGTGATCATTATCTAGATAGATTATTTCATTGAAAGTGAAAGTGTTAGTCACTCAGTGTCCCACTTTTTGTGACCCCATGGACTGTAGCCCCCCAGGCTCATCTGCTCATGCAATTTTCCAGGCAAAGAACACTGGAATGGATTGCCATTCCCATCTCTAGGGGATCTTCCTGATCCCAGGGATTGACCCCAAGTCTCCTGCATTGCAGGCAGAGTCTTGACCATCTGAATTACCAGAGAAGTGTTTCCAAAATGATAATAGTCTTTTTCTCTGCATTTGTTACCTGAAAATCCATAAAGAACTTTCTCACATCAACTATTTGACTGAGATTCAATTTGTAACAGAAAAGGTAGGATGTTTGATTCTTTTATTAGTTTTCAAAATGTGATGATTTATTGGCATCCTCCAAAAGTGACCAATACCATTCAAAAAAACTCAACACACTCATTACTTTTTAAACTGGTAGATTTGTCTCATTTGCTGTTACTTTCAAATGCTAAAATTATCTTCTCTCTATGAGGAATAACTTTGAATTGGCTCAAATCTTTTTGACACAACTCCTTTGATCTTTACTTTCTGGTACAACCAAAATATCCTAAATTTTCTTGTACATTTCTTGCCTTGTAGGTTTAGCTCTTGAGCTCCAAGAGGAGCCTAGGTTACTTTTAGTGGGAAATTACACTTAGAGATGATTGGACAATAGGGGTGTCCACTGGGTTGATCATTATTATAGACCTTTTCAGTAGACGGCCTTTTTTTTTTTTTAATGGAAATGAAATGTACCATGAGTTCATGCCGATATTTCTAATTTCAAATTTAGTAATTCATACTGATGTTTCTAAATTCAAATTTAGGATTGCAGTGTTTTTATACTTAATTTCTTTGATTTTTATATTTGTATTTCCTTTTTCCAATACTGAAAATCTTGGTTCCAAGGATTACATATGTGCTTTATACTAATTTATTTCATAAATAACAGTATCAATATTACTGCCAATAAGCATACTGAAAAAGCTTAAAGTTTCTTTCATATTTTTCCCCTTGGAATAACATCTCAATAGGAATGCTTGGTGAAACACTCCAGTTTCCTTGCTGGGAAATCCCAGGGACAGAGAAGCCTGCTGGGCTTGGGCTGAAGTCCATGGGATCACAAAGAGTCGGACGCGACTGAGTGACTAAACCACAGGAATGTTTGGTAAATTTATTGCTTAAAAGTCAAGTCATTTCTTTACTGTCACACTTTAACTGCATAATGTGTTTTAATCAGTATCTTCATTTAAGGAGGGAGGTGCCATTTCCTGTTGGAAAGAGGAATAGAGTTACACAGTGTTGAATGTTTTTCAAGTGAGACTTTTTGTTTGTTTTGGGGGTTTTGTTCTTTCAGTCCTGAGTTGTGCAGTAAGAAGCCTTAAATCAAAGAGCAGCACTAAACTGGTTAGAATAGGTTTGCAAAACCTCCAGAATGAAACTGCTCACCTACTCCGGACGCGATTAGGCAACTGTATTCAGTATACGTTTCCCCCCCAGTACACTATATATATAGCTAATTATTGAGCAGCATTGGCGTGCCAAACCCCACTCTGCGTGCCGGGGTGATGACACTTCCCGGGCTCAAGGCTCACAGTCGGAGAGAAACGCACCAACAGTTTATTATCAAACAATGGCAGTAGGTGCCAAGCAGTGGGCACGAATGCACTGTTGTGGAAACCCCCAGAGCCTCTCCTGGAGATGAACTGTCTGAGGGGCAGGTAGGCAGCTCCTGCTGACTCTGCCCACGTCAGGTGCAAAACTAACGCATCAGAGCTGGGAGGTCACAATTTCAAATTCTCTTTATGTCCCTGAGTAAGATGAGTAGGGGCCAAAGGGTGAAGAGTGATCAGCTCCAAGGAGCGCGTCCTACAGGAAGCAATAACCTGCTTGGGTCGGGGAGGGGCGTGAGAAGTAGGGCCGGACTAGCGAGGCAGGACAGCGGGCTCGCCAGGACAGCCGGCTCGCCAGCACGGCCAAGGGGTGGGGAGCTCCAAAGACGAAGAGCCCGGGCGGGACGCTTGCCTAGCAGGAGAAAGCGGAGCGTCGGCCCCGCTCACTGCAGACAGGTTCCCCAGGCCCAAGGTGCGTTGCGTCACGACGCTGTCGCCTCGTTGATTGGCTCCCCCGGGGAGCCCCGCCCCCTCAGCTGTAGCCGGGCCGGCTTCGGTGTCGCCGCCATCTTTGTTGATGTGTCAGCTCCGCGGGGGCTTGGGGCAGCAGCGGTGGAGGGAGGGTGCTGTTGGCCCTGTTCCTTACTGCTTTCCCCAGCCGCCCCGCGCACTTGCAGGTCTGCGGGGCCCCTCTATGGAGAAGTTGACCCCTGAGCGGTAGCTCCAGCGGCTTCTTTAGGGGTGTGGCCTGAGGCTCGGATCAGTGGGGTAAGTACCCGAGAGGGGCGCCCGGGGAGGAATGGGGAGTCGCGGTGGCGGCGCGGCGGGCTTCCCACCTCCTGCGCCGTCCTGCACGTCCCGAGGCGGCTCTCCAGCCTGGCTTCTCGAGGGAGTTAGGTGAGCGCTGGGGAAAGGAGTTCCCTCCTCTCTCTGCCTCCCGGCCGTCAGTCCCGGGCCGCCTGGGCAGGAGGCGGCGGAGGGGTCTCCGGGGGCCGCGCCTCCTGAGAGGTCCCTAGAGAGCGGCAGAACTTAGGCCGCCGGCCGGGTCTCCCCGTGTGAACAGCAGCTAAGCCCCACCAGCTCGGCCACCCCTCATGGACTCAGTCGTCTGTTTCTCCTTTCTTCTCCAAGTTGACTGTGTTCGTGTTTCTTGTTTACTGTAGCGACTTTTGAAGCCCTCTTCCAAACGCTTCCATTACTGTGATTTTAAGTAATTTTAGAGACGATTCTTTGGGATGGTGGTTATGAGCGAAATCGTTCTTGGTATTTATGTTGCCCCCGCCCCAAGGACATCAAGGCATTTGATAAATCTTGGTTGCTAAGGATCAGATTTCAAATTTATGTGTCTGTCAAACCTGTAAAATGGTAAACCCCCTTCTACATGTCCCCTCGTAGCAATCTTGGGGAACAGTGCAGGTGAAATTATTGATCGCCTGTTAACAATGGAAGAACTTCAGCTAATTTTTACATCTTGATTTTGGTTAGAGGGAAAAGGCCTGGATCTGAAACGTCTGGATTATCTTCGATTTAATAATCTTGTTACCTCGGAGAGTTATGTAGTATAGTAATGCCGGGCAGCCCCAGGCATTTGGCAGTTTTCTCTGTGTGTACCTGTGTAATCTACCTTTCGTGCCTACCTTTTTTTATTTCTTCTAAAATGATAGGTTGGGAGTTTTTCTGAGGAAAATATGTGGCAAATCAATGAAAGTGTTTCAAGAGGTATGCTGGTAGTCGCTCATAAACAAACAAAAAAACACACCAAAAAACTAAGTGTGTAGGTATGCTTGTTGTGGTTATAGCCTTCCGGACTACACCTTCATATTTGCAGTGTGCGAAAGATTAAGGTGCGAGAGGTGTTGATAGTAAAACCGACCGTTTGCTTGTGTATCTTCTCTATTCAGCTACTTTCAAATTCCTTATCCATCATTACACAAATAGAAAACAGTGATGATTGGCTTTGTTTTTCTTTTTCTCTTCCTTTTTGGTCCTTTCCTATTATTTTAAATTCAGTGGAAGATACTGAGTGATTCACAAACTTTGCAGTATAAAGAATTAAAACCCCTTGTTACATTGTAATAGGCGGGCATGTATAATCACTGAAGATTCTACCTGGAAATACCTGGCTTGCATTTATATTGATTTTATTCTTTTTAAGACCTTTTCTTATTCATAATACCTGCATATAAACTCAGAGGTTCCTTTAAACAGTAGAGATTCCATAGAGTATCATTGGTATTTCAGAGTCTTGTTTATTGCTAACAGGAAAGTAGTGGTGGAGCACTGTAACCGGCCTTTAACCTTTTAGTCCCTTCAACCATAAACTAAAGAGTTGTTCTTTGGTGCTATTCATTGACAGCATAGCTAATGAAGATTGCTTAGTATATTCTATTTAAAACCATCTATTTACAAATACATGCTAACTTCCTGGAAGTCTACCCTTTAAGAGAGATGATAGGTTGATGCAGCCTTTATTTAGAGATTTAGAAAAATCATTTTTCCTTTGAAGAATGACTAATAACCTGTACTAGTTTTTGAAATTCATCTAACAGTTTCATATTAAAGACTCCTTAACCTGAAATTATGTTTCTTTCACAAAGTTTAGATTTTTCTTTTACCTCTTGTCTCTAGTTTTAAATAATTCAAGCTGATTCTTGAATTTCTTATAAACATGTCACTGGGCTTACTGTGTTGTCACTGGGCTTACTGTGTTGGGAATATTATGTTCAGTGTCATTTCGGGGCAACCTTGGGAGCATCAGTTCAGTTCAGTTGCTCAGTCGTGTCTGACTCCTTGCAACCCCATGAACTGCAGCACTCCAGGCTTCCCTGTCCATCACTAACTACCGGAGCTTACTCAAACTCATGTCCATTGAGTCAGTGATGCCATCCAACCATCTTGTCCTCTGTCGTCCCCTTCCCCTCCTGCCTTCAATCCTTCCCAGCATCAGGGTCTTTGCAAATGAGTCAGTTCTTTGCATCAGGTGGCCAAAGTATTGGAATTTCAACTTCAGCATCAGTCCTTCCAATGAATATTCAGGACTGATTTCCTTTAGGATGGGAGCATAGGTAATTTAAATTTGCAAGTAACCCTGTAATCTTACCATATTATTTCAGAAGCCACCTTTGAACTTTATTTCTCAGCTACTGAGATTTTAAAAATCTATTTGGGCTAAGAAGTAAACAAAAGAAAAAGTACTGGCATGAAGAGGCAATAGACAGCAAGTTAGAAATCAAACCCAGCAAAGTATCCATTGGATTGTGAGTATAATTGCCTGTCATTAAGAAACATGAACTATTCACCTACTTCAGAGATGATCATGTCATAGCCTAATGAATAATTTAATATTTTAGTAAACTGCATTGTACCAAATTAACCAAGCCCAGGCCAAAGGTGGCTTCAAAATATAAACATTAACCAGAACTTCTTAATGTAAGGCAGACTTAAAACTTATCTTTTTTTTTTTTTTTTAGGTTGTTAGCTAGCTCCATTTTGAAAAGGAAACTGTAGGTCAATCTTGCCCCCCTGTTTTTTGCTTATTTTTTTTTTTAATTTTCAGATTTTTGGGAGGAAATTAGCTGAAAATACTTTCTCAGCTAATTTTTTAGACTCATTAAAGTTTGGTGAGCTCTATACAAGGAGCTTCAAAATGAGATTTCTATGCTACTAACTTTTCTGATTTAAAAGTTACTGTAAGAGATATATAAAATTCCATGGATCTAAAATACCAAACTGATAAATATGACATATAACTTGTGATATATGATATGGCTACTTTCCTTCTTTTTCCTGGAGTCTTGATGGACTCCAGGAAAATAATTTCTCTTATTATCATATCATAGGTTTTGTTTCTATTTGTGGGGGTAAATGTCCTGCTGCATCTGTTGCTCTGAATCTTTTCACCATCTTTTTCTGTGTGTGTTATAGTAAACATACTGTAAAATTCTGAATGCCCTGACCCCTGGGTACAAAGCTAAACAAACCCCTACAGGGATAATTGACCTTGGCCTCATATGATACACTTTAAACTAATGGACAAAGAGCTAGTGATGTGTTTCACCTAAAGGAAATGCAGTATATTAAAGTTGAATTTTACCCAGAAGCTCATTTACAATGTGACTACTTTACAAATAAATCTTCCTTTTGATAGAACTAGTCTAGAGTTCTTTGAAATAACCAGCTCAGGTTTTAATCTTTTAAGAGTAGAATTTGATTCGCCGTGTGTAAACTTCAGTGTTAGATATTTTCATTATGTGAAACGAAGTTTTTATGTCTCTTGTGTGGGTTCTTTTCTATTTGTTATTCTGTGTTTTGAAACTTTATCCAGGAAAGTATTTGTATTTTGTAGTTCATCTGTCAAAAGTCAGACCCTCGGGGGCTGTGATCAGTTTATGTTGAACTGTGGATGACGATTTTGATTGCTTCTGATTTTAATTGCTTTATTAGAACATTATTAGAACTGGTCAGAAAGATAAGTTATCATTTTGTTTATTCTGCTTTCAAAGTGTATTTGGGGAATGTGTAAAAGACCTTTGGATGTACTTACTTTTTTTTCAAAGGACAGTAAACTGTTTTATTGAAGAACAGGAGTGGCATCACAAGCTCAACTTGCTTATCTTAATAGATTACTTGAGAAGCTACAGCTGGTGTTATTTGAGACTCAAATGGTACGATTTGTAAGTTTAAAATTTGTAGTTTGTTATAGATAACATTTATGCCAAACTGAGTCACATGTTTCTGTTGGAGTTAAACACTCATATGTATCTTATATAGCTTCTCATGGAATGCTGATCTTCCAGTTAAAATACTGTAAACAAAGAGTAAAAGATTTAACACAGATTTTATGTGTTGGTTCACTACACCAGAAGGTAAACTCCAGAAGAGATGTCTATTTTATTCACTGCTTTGTTCCCAACACATAAGACAGTGCTGAACATAATACATATTCAATACATACGCGGTGAATAAGTGAATTAATATCTAGTTTAGAAATGTATTTCTGGTTTGGCACTTTTGTATGAGGTTTGTATGTTTGATAATCTATTACCAAATGTCTGTGGATTTGGATTAGTTTGTATTTGCATTTATTGAATAAGTTTAAGTTCTTTTGTTGTTTGTTTATACTGCTAATTACTGGCAAACAAGAAATCGTATTAAAAGTTGTTAAAAACAGAGTTTTTGTTTATAAGGTTCTTATATAGAAATAATTTTGTACAGTTGCTGGTTCTTTAAGAAATAAAATCGACGGTGGGTAATGATGGGCTTTAAGGCAAGTGAAGAGTGTTTCTTGACCAGTTGCCTACAGCTGATGAGCTCCAGTGAGAGCCAAACCACTTCTCACTCCGCGGAAACAGTTCTGAAGTGCGAATTGGTCCTGTAGTGCTGTGTCAGAAACGGAAACAACCCTGGTGGGAAAAGAAGTCCTTGAATTAAGAGGAATTTTGTGACTTGGCTAAATTTAAATGTAGTGTCTTCTCCTAATGAGTAAGAATTGCTAAAAAGTCAAATAACCTGTGTTTTTTCTTACCTCAGCAAAAGAGATTGTGATTAGTAACTGTAGTCACTATGTCTATATATGAGTGTGAATTTGATCTATACAAGCACTTCTTAGCTAAAGCAATCTTATATACAAATGTATAGTTTTGCATCCTACCCCTTTAATATACTCCTAGGCTATTCCATCATTGGTAGCTTTAATGATATCTACTCCTTTACCCCCATCCCCAAGAAGAAATTTGTACAGCAGCCAAATTGGCCTACATCAGCATGCCAGCTGGAGGCCCACAGGAGGACTCAGCTGACTGGTTTTTCCCCTGCTTAGTTGTGGACAATCAAGCACATGATGGCAGCCCCTCTCTGCATCATTCTTGTGTAGTTACTTACTCTTGGTGGTGGCTTTTTACATATAGACACACAAATCTTCTTTAACGCCTTTCTTTTTGCCCCCTGATCAGTATTCATTTGAATATCAGAAAACTGAGTTTGCAGACTAAGTGATTATCAGATGCCAGTTTATATGGATACTTTTTCCAAAGAACATGGGCATATTACTGAGAAACAATATAGAAAGTACTTGTCTTTTGACGTTGAACTATGTTTGTGTTAGTCGCTTAGTCGTGTCCGACTCTTTGTGACCCCATGTATTGTAGCCCGCCAGGCTCCTCTGTCCATGGAATTCTCCAGGCAAGAATATTGGAGTGGGTTACTATTTCCTTCTCCAGGGGATCTTCCTGACCCAGGGATTGAACCCAGGTCTCCTGCATTGCAGGCAGATTCTTTACCGTCTGAGCTACAGCCTTCTTTAATTTGCAGGAGGATGACATGTAAAACAGAATCTAAGCTGAGGTATTTATACAAACAGGTGTGTGTTTGTTCATTTATTACCTAGATAAATAGCCAGCAGAATGAGACATTTTTGTTGTTCTGTGCTGTCTTGCACATAGCAAGTCTTCTTACAACCTGGTTTCCACCCTCTAAATGCCTTCAACACCCCCAGCTCATTGTGTAAACTCAGCCCCACCCTCCCTGAGAACCATTGAACAGGTTTGCAAGAATGACTGTAAATGTAGTAGAGAATGTATTTGTTGGATTTGTTTATCTATTTACTTTTGCTGTTATATTGCTTGAGATTTAAGAAGTTTGATTCAGTTCAGACTGAGGTTCCTCTTCCTTGCAAGTACAGAGATCATTTAAAAGGCTGTTGAGAAATGTCACAAGGAAAGCTATGATTGTGTACCTGATGAGTATAAATACAGTATGTTTTCATTTACATGAGAGGTTATTTTTTGTGCTTGCCATTAGGGAAAATTTGGAGGAGACATGACCTTAGAGTCTGTCCTTTAAGTATAATTAGGCTCTGGATAGATGGAAGGGAAGGCCTTCCTTGGTAGCTCAGCAATAAAAATTCCTCCTGCGATGCAGGAGAAGCAATTCAATCCCTGGGTGGGAAAGATCCCCTAGAGAAGGAAGTAGCAACCGGCTCTAGAATTCTTGCCTGGAGAATCCCATGGACAAAGGAGCTTGGTGGGCTACAATCCATGGGGTGACAGAATTGGACACGACTCAGCGACTTCACTTTCACTTTTCACTTTCATGCTTTGGAGAAGGAAATGGCAACCCACTCCAGTGTTCTTGCCTGGAGAATCCCAGAGACGGGGGAGCCTGGTGGGCTACCGTCTATGGGGTCGCACAGAGTCGGACACGACTGAAGTGACTTAGCAGCAGTAGCAGTAGGGACTAAACTACTGCCACTAGACTGAAGGGCAGACCGGTCTAGATGAGAGCAAACCCATGGAAATGTTAATGTGCACATTGTTTGGAGGAATCTAGAGTAATCTGGTCAAGGGCTGGTAAGGTACTATAGTGAACTACTAGGATTTTAAGATTGTGTTGAGAGATTGAAAAAAATAGTACAGTTGCAACTCTGAGGTATAAACATGAAATACTCACATCCCTTCCACTTCCCTCTGAGGTACAGTCCTTTAATAATGTCTTGGTTTGGTATCAAAACTCTTCTGCCACTTTTGATTACTAGAAAAAACTTACTCCAGGAATTAAGACAGGTTTCACTTGCTTACAAAAGCAGGCAGCAAAAACATGTTAATCATAAACTCTTTCTTCTCTGTGAAGAAATGTTGAAACTGTCAGTTCCCAGCTGCTTGGATTAACGAAGAGATGTAATTTGGCTCTAAAATTTGTCCCCTCTTCTTCCTCTTAACTAGCCCTTTCGGAGTTGGGGGAATACCAGCCAGTGGAGGCAAAGTTCTCACTATCTGAAACTTGAAAGAGGGAAGCAGTAGCTCTGCCTTTACTCTGATTCATCTGGTTGTATTTGATGGTGATCCCTCTGGAGGTGCTGTGTGTGGTATTCTGGGGAGAAGGGACAGTTTTGTAACTCCCTTGACCCTTGTGCCATTGAGGATTCGCTTGGTAGGGCAGCTCCTGTTCCTCTGTGGCAGAGCCAATGTAGTGTACACTTAACGCCTTCTCTGGATTGGATGCTCCTTGACTTGGAGTTTCAGGAAGGAGAACGGAGGGAGGATGGGAGTGAGACTGAGAAACCAACAATTCAAGTGTTCCAGGTAGAAAGTTATCAGGCGTGGGTTGAGTTGCAGGTAGGGGGCAGTGACAATAGAAATGAGGGTGTAATTGCAGGAAACATGAAATCAGTAAAAGAATATGAGGCTAAAGGAAAGAAAGAGTTATGACTAAGAAAAATGATACCATTGACAGAAATAAAAGATTAGGGGTTCTCAATCTTAGAAGCTATTGTTGTGATTCTGGATTTAGCCATTTTTTGAATTGAGCCATTGGAAATGCCAGTGTTTGTTTGAGATTATTATAGATGTAGATGTAGAGGTAGAGTGAAAACAAAGAGGTAATTTGTTATCTATAACTCAAGAGCACAGGAATGCAAACAAAGTGAGCATCAACTATGAGTTTGTAGTTTAAGTAATCATACTGGATGAATTCTAGGAGGGAAAATAAAGTTGAGGACTGAACCCTGGGGAATGTGAAAGTTGGATAAGAAGATAACCATTGTTTGCGTAATGCTTTTCTGTTGACAAAGCGTGGCACACAGACAAGAGCCATAGAGTTACCAAATGAGAATTTCTTCTGACTTTGTCAGTCTTTGCTGGAGAGTCACAATGCTTTCGTAGACTCATTCTCTTTTAAATAGATTCTTTATCTTCTGTCCATTACATTTGGTCAGCTCTGAGTTCGACTTCAGTAGATATCATATAACATTGACTAGTTATGACTAGTTATGGTGTTTGAAAGCACTTTTTAGATTGATTTCCAAATTAAGATGTCAAATTCAGCAGCAACACATTCATAAGTTATATCTTAAAATCAGTTATTTTGAGGAAAATAGTGGCTTCCTTCCAAATGAGGAACCCACATAGTGGCTAATGTCCCTGTTTGAGAATTATTTTACTTTGTCCTTGATTTGGAATACACCTTACTCATTAGGGTTTTTGTTAACTTACTGCATTTATTGGTATTGCCTAAACCAAACCTTTATTGCTAATGTGGACTTTGTCTTGGTTGTAACATACCTGCAGCAAGATAATAATGATAATTTGTTTGGTTGTTTGGAAATATGTTATACAAGTAGGTAATTTATAGTATTAAGGCCAATGTCTAACTAGTTGATGCCAGGCAAGCTGGTCTTCTTTTCCTTTCTTAGAATTCTTCATTAAGATTGTTGGGATGTTTTATATTTTTCTGTCTCAGGATAATTTTTGAAGTTGACTAATTTTCAGAAAATAGCTAGCTTAGTAACCCTTATAAACAGCTTAAAAATATATTCTAACATTGTTGAATTAGGTTTGTAAATGTTTCTTTTATGAGCGAGGCAGTGCATATGGGGTTCATTTGAGTTGTGCTAAACATTGTGTGTTGTTGATGAGAATGTTTGGAAATCACTATGATACTTCTTGTATCCCAGGGTGAAACATGAATTCCTGTCAGGAATCCTTTACACCTTGACTTCTTTCAGCTCAGCTATAGGTGTCTGGGCTGTAGGTAGCTGTGTTTCATTGTCTAGTTTTCCTTTTGCAGTAAATAACAAAACACATTGTTAATGTACATTGTTTTATTACCTTGATTTGTAATTTCTTGCCTAGTGTTTTCATTGCTATCTGATTTCTGCAATAGTTTGTTATAAGTTCTTCACATAGTCTTTTTTCCCTTTGTGGAGCTGAAGGAATTCTATTAATAAACAATTCTTGGGCACTAATCTTCTCATTATTAGTGTCATTCCATACCCAACATCTTATGAGGCTTTTTGGGAAAAGCCAGAACAGCAGCTGAAGTGAAGTGGTAGGACTGGATCAAAGGAGAAGAGCGTGAACCTGTGTGGTACCTGACCTGTGGTGACTCATTTGGATCAGCTGTTTTATTCTTTTTTTTTTTCCCCCTCCAAGGAAAGAATTTTTAAAGAATTATTACTGGTAAAATGTGTAGCCTTAGTTTTTCCACATCATGAAATGTATGCAACTATATATGGGGTCTTGGTTTAAAAAAACGTTTTTAAAAATGTGTGTTTTGACTTTCTTAGATGTAAGACGAAGATCAGGAACCGATTTGAAGAAGTACACGGTGAATCGGTGCCGGTCAGCATGTCAGAGACAGAGCACATAGCCTCCATTTCCTCTGATCAAAATGTTGAGAAAACATCGGAAACAAAGGAAGACTCATGCAACTCTTTTTCTGGTGATGAAAACAGCAGCTTAGAAAATGAGTCCAAACTGTTGTCATTAAACTTTGATAAAACTTTATGTCAGCCTAATGAACACAATAATCAAACTGAAACACAGGAAAATTATATTCCAGATCATGGTGGAGGTGAAGATTCCTGTGCTGAAAGAGACACAGGCCCAGAAAATTCTGAACAAATAACTAGTTTTCCTGGTGGAGATTTTACAAAACAAGTTTTGAAAACAAGTGAAGCAGAACAAACAGTGACACAAATATTGGCGGAATTAAGGTCATCTACATTTACAGAAGCAGGTAATCGAAAGACTTATTCAGAAAGTCCTTACGATACAGACTGCACCAAGAAACTTATTTCAAAAATAAAGAATGTGTCAACATCAGAGGATTTGTTGGAAGAAATAGAATCTGAGCTCTTATCTACTGAGTTTGCAAAAGAACACCGAGTACCAAATGGAATGAATAAGGGAGAAAATACATTAATTATGTTTGAAAAGTGTGTGCAAGATAAGTATTTGCAGCAGGAGCATACCATAAAAAAGTAAGTTTTTTATTCTTTCAGGTTATTTTTTTACATGGGGATTAAAGATTAAATTCTTTAAAGTATCATTTTATTTACTTTTATTTCCACAGTAGAGCCATGCACATAAGTAGTTAAGTTATTGAGCAAATGTCAAGTTTGCCTAGTTAATATATAACTTTTTTTTTAGGATGTGATATTTTCATTATTTTAGAAATAACACGTAAATAGTGTTTTTATGAGTGTTAATATAATATACCTATGTCAAATATGTTAGCATATATAGAAATAGATATATAAAGGCACTGTTTTGAATATGATTCAAAATTTGTTTTACATAGAAGTCTTAATACGTTAAGTTTAAAAGAATAAATGTTTTATTAAAGTGTAAGTTCATTAAAGATCTAGAAATGTTTGTAAAGACAGCTCAAATTTTTCAGTTTTAAAAGAATGTAAAGCATTACATTGTCAGAACTAAGATAAATTCAAAAGGAATGAGAAGTTGTGAAATTAAAAATTTTTTCTTAAAATCCCCACTGTAAATTTATTGGTTTAAAAAATTAAAATTTAGAGAACAGAAGAATTGGTGTATTATCATTCAATAAATAAGAACATAGTTAATTTTTGACTTCTCTTCAATTTGTGGAGTTAATTTCTATTTTAACAACAGTTTAAATTTCATTTTATCTTTTCCTAGTGTTATATCACCCTGTGTTTTTATTTTATATTTATATGTGTAAGTGATGCATATTTAGATACTCTTATAACCCTTATAAAGGAAAATAAAACTTGCTAGCCTTCATTAATATAGACTGATTCTCTTTTTTTTAAAACTGATACTTTAAAAAAGTTTTTTGGAATGGGAGGGGCATGTGTAGAGAAAGGGGAGGAGAAAATCGGTTTATCCAATGAATTTTAATCCCAGCATCCAGAGCCTTTTTTTCCTATTTTTTATTTTTAAATTGTGATTAAATACACATAGCATAAAAGTTGCCACCTTAACCATTTTTAAATGTGCAGTTTGGTAGTATTAAGTATATTCACAGAGTGTGCAACCAGCGCCATAGCTTTTCATGGATTTGAAGCTCTATATCCATCAAACAACTCCCTATTTCCCCCGCCCTAGTCCCTGGTAACCACCATTCTATTGTGCTTTTTAAGAGTTTGACTGCTCTTGATACTTTGTGTAAATGAAATTGTACAGTATTTGCCTTTTTGTGACTGGCTTGTTTCACTTAGCACATGTCCTCAAGGTTCATCCAAACTGTAGTATGTGTTAGAGTTTCTTTCCTTTTTAGGGTTGAATAATATTCCACTGTATGTATGTTGTTTATTGTTTATCTGTTCATCCATCAGTGGACATTGGGGTTGCTTCTACCTTTTGACTGTCGTGAATAATGCTGCTGTGAACATGAGTGTACAAATATCTGTTGAGACTCCAGATATCTCTTGATACTTTCTTAATACTGCATGAAAACTAATGGCAGCTACTGCTGCTAATAACTCTACTGGAATACTGCTGTTAGGAAAAAAACTGTGATTTTATACTTGAACCATCAGTTTTTCTGCCATTCTTGCTTTTCTGGGTAACTTCCTTATTTCCTGCTATCTATACTTTAATCTTTTAAACCTTCCCTTTGAGATTATTCCTGACACTTCTTTCTACTTTCTTTAGATTTTGAGTCTTGACCACTTTCATGTTTCTCTCGTAAATTATAAGATGCTATAGATTTGATAATAATAGCCGGAAAACTTAGTGTGCCTGGCACTTTCCATGTATTAATGCATGGAATCCTCACAAAACAACCCTATGAAGTATGAACAGTTATTATTCCCATCTTACAGATAAGGTACCTGAGAACAGAGAAGCACAGAGAAGTCAAGTGACTAACTTGCTCAGGGTCACAAGTTACTAAAGGACAAAGTTAAAATCCGAACCCATTTAGTCTGGCTTAAGTGGATTTTTTTAATGTGCTTATCAGAAATGAACAGGTTACATGTTATTTATCTAAAAACATTAGGAATACAGTAGAAAGTTAACTCCTCTTTTGTGCTCTATCATGTCAGGACAGAGGCAGCATGGCAGACTGGGGTAATAAGCACAGTTGGAAGGTTCCCACTGCCACTTGCAAGCTTTGTTTACTTAGTTAAATCAACCTCTGAGGCAAAGATTTTTCATCTCTGTGAAGGGGACAATACTTACCTGATAGAATTGTTTTGAGGACATTAAAGGGTTAAAATATTAGCATTTTAAATCCAAGTTATTTTTTATTATGCATGTAATGTTTTAAATTTCAAATAAAATGCTTTATGATTCAGGTTAGCTCTAAGATAACTCATCTTTTTTTCTTTTGCCTTCATTCAATTTTCTGTAAAGAAAACTACCTTTCAGTTGCTTTGGCTTAAATTTTCATGAATGCATCTGTTTGCAAATGTCTTTGTTTAATACATCCATTCCCCCTCCCCCCCCCTTTTTTTTCATTCCCCTATTTTCTAACATCGGTATTATTATCCAGTGTCCTAACCAGATTCTTAATTAGGAACAAGTATTTGTGTATAGGATGTGCACTTGGCGTATAAGAATAGCAATTTCAGGGCTTGCTGTTCTTCACTTCTCTCTCCCTAAATTGTTTACTTTATGAACTATAGTCAGGATTTTCGTGTTTCTAGTTGATTTCTGCAACAAATTGAGTGTTCATCTTCATCATATAATCTGAGTTAAATCACTGTGCCATAAAAGGCTTGAAGAAGCTTGTATGCTACACATTTTTCTCTGTTCCCAAACATTTTCGCAACTTTCCTCCTCACTGCATTCCTGTACTATCAGAGAGGTCTGTCCTGATTACCTGAAGTATAGTCACAGTTCCAGTCATTTTCCCTGTCCTCTTGCCCTTTTTTTAGTTTTCTTAATAGAACTTAATCACAACTTGGCATTTCATTATATATCTATTTATTGTTTAATTTCTCTCTTAGAATATGAGCATCATGAGTGCAGGGACAGTTCACTGACATACCCCCAACATATGGACTAGTATAGGTACATAGTAGGTACTCAGACAACATTTGTTGAGTAATTGAGGGATCAAGTAGCCAAAGTATTGGAGCTTTAGCATCAGTCCCTCCAATGAATATTCAGGGTTGATTTCCTTTAGGATTGATTGGTTTAATCTCCTTGCTCTCCAAGGGACTATCAAGAGTCTTCTCCAGCAGCACAGTTTGAAAGCATCAATTTTTTGGTGCTCAGCCTTCTTTATGGTCCGACTCTCACATCCATACATGACTATTGGAAAAACCATAGCTTTGACTATATGGACCTTTGTCGGCAAAGTGATCTCTCTGCTTTTTAATAGGTTGTCTAGGTTTGTCATAGCTTTTCTTCCAAGGAGCAAGTGTCTTTTAAATTTCTTGGCTGCAGTCACCATCTGCAGTGATTTTGGAGCCGAAGAAAAGTAGAGTATATCATTACAAAAGAATTACTTGGAAATGTTTGTTTATTAATCATAAGTATCTCCACCTCAGTCTGCAAAAAGATTATTTTCCACGTTTTTAATTATGCTTTACTTACACTGGCCTTTTTATATTTAGGTTAATTAAGGAAAATAAGAAGCATCAGGAGCTCATCTTAGACATTTGTTCAGAAAAAGACAATTTAAGAGAAGAACTGAAAAAAAGAACAGAAACAGAGAAGCAGCATATGAACACAATTAAACAGGTAAAAAGACAAAAATCTTGGAAGTATGTTCTTAAATACATTCCTGAAAATTTGCATGTGAATTGAAGTTCTGTAAATTAAATCATACTTTAAATGCAGAAGATTGCTTGGTATGTGAAGCATTCTCTTCTATGAAATGGGAATCCTAGCCTTATCTTTTGGTTTTATGTAAATTAATATTTTTATATGATATGTGTGGTAGTATTCTATGTATAATAGATATCTGAGAAGGAAAGACAATTTGGCAGTCAAATAGATTGTTTCAGAAGAAGCAGTATATACCTAAATGTTTGTATCTGGGCTTAGAAGGTTTTACAGCTTATACGTACGTGCATGCTAAGTTGCTTCAGTCGTGTCCCACCCTGTGTGACTCCATAGAGTGTAGCTCACCAGGCTCCTCTGTCCATGGGATTCTTGAGGCCAGAATACTGGAGTGGGTTGCCATTTCCTCCTCCAGGGGATCTTCCCAACACAGAGATCATATCTGCATCTCTTACATCTCCTGCATTGGCAAGCAGATTCTTTACCACTAGTGCCACCTGGGAAGCCCTTTTAAGCTTATAATTTAATGTAGTTCCGTTCTTAGTATTTTGTAAACTATACTGGAGGCTGATTCTTACTTCAGATTTAAAGTGGTTCGCTAGTTTCCCCAAGCCTTTCCTTTCCTTTCTTTTTTTAAAATGTACTGTGATGCTGGGATCAGCAAAGTGCGTATTCTAGACTGGTAGCCCAGCTGCTCTTTATCTTTTTGAGCTGCTTTTTTTTTTTTTTAATTTCCCTGGTAGCTCAGCTGGTAAAGAATCGCCTGCAGTGCAGGAGACCCAGTTCGATTCCTGGATCAGGAAGATCCTCTGGAGAAGGGATAGGCTACCCACTCCAGTATTCTTGGGCTTCCCTTGTTGCTCAGCTGGTAAAGAATCTGTCTGCATTGTGGGAGACCTGGGTTGGGAAGATCCTCTGGAGAAGGGAAAGGCTACAATTCCAGTACTCTGGCCAGGAGAATTCCATGGACTATGTAGTCCAAGGGGTTGCAAACAGTCAGACATGACTGAGCGACTTTTACTTTCACTTTTCTTCCGTGGAAAAGGTTAGAAACATGGTAGCCTTAAAAGTCTTTCTTTTTGCCTCATCTTTCACAGAAAGCTGTATAATGAAAATAAAAGTAAACAGTGGTAATACTATAATGAAAAATTAAACCAAGTTTCACTTACTTATACTTTGTTATACTTAATGAAATTATAGTTAATTAGGAAAGTTTAATCCAGATTTTGTGTGTGTGTGTGTGGTCTACCACATGTAGACCAAGCTTAGAATTTTAAAGTGAGGGTGCCTTAATTTTAAAGTGTAGGGCTGAATATGAATTTTGGTAAACAGATCACTGCTGATGACCAGAAACTTCAGAATAAACAGATGGAGGCTAACCAGAGCTGTTCTTTTCTTGAACTTGCTAGTGGTTGTGCCTTTTTAAAGGAGAAAATTCGATTCACCTTTCTTTTGCTAGCCAGCATAGCAGAGTTTTCTTTCCTGATTTTATCTTTGAATCTGTACCACTTAATATGGCTGCCACTAGCCATCATCATATTGAGCATGTAAAAGGTGGTTAGTCCAAATTAAGAGATGATGTGAGTGTGAAATACGCACTTCAAAGACTTAGTACAAAAAGGGGTAAAATGGCTCAGTTTTTTAATGTTGACTACATGTTGAAATGTGGTTTTCAGTTGTACGTTTTGTCACAATTTTAGAAAATTTTATCACATGAAAAAACTACAAGCCCAATAGTAGTCACCCCTCATTTCCCTCCAGCCCCTGTCAGCTCTCTCTCCTCAGCCCTGGGGGACAACTAATCTACTTTCTGTCTCTCTATATATTTGCCAGTTCTGAATATTTCATATAAATGGAACCATACATGTTTCCTTTTCCTTCATATAAGTAGAATCATGTAATATCTAGCTTCTTAGTGTAATTTTTTCAAGATTTCTATCAAGTTGTAGCTTTTACAGTATTTAAGATTAGGGTTATGGGTTAGGTTTATAGATTTATGTTGACCATTTTTGAGTATTTTATGTCTACAGTTTCTTTATGTCTTTTCTGGTATGTTCCTGTTTTGTTTCCATATTCCTCACTTACTGCTTTATATTGCATTAAGTAAATATGTAACATTTAAATTTTTTTCATGATATTTTAACTGTTTTTTGAGTTATTTCATTGATAATTACTCTCGAGCTTACCATCTTATCGTCTCAAGAGTCTGCTTCAGATTTATACCCACATAATTCTAATGATATATTGGAACATCAATAATGTTTACTTTTTATGTCTATGGCTGAAGTATATTCTTGAATTCTTTATGGTTATATATATATAATTTATATTTATTTGAAATGTTAGTGGTCTCTTTGTTATAGCTATAAAAATAATCTGGAAATAATTTTCTTTACAGTTAGAAATAAGAATAGAGGAACTTAATAAAGAAGTTCAGTCTTCCAAAGATAAAGTATTAGCTCAAGACATTGCAGCCAAAAATGCAATTCAGCAATTACACAAAGACATGGCCCATCGGATGGAACAGGTATTTTTCAAATCTTCATTATTCTTAACTTTCTGTTGACTTTTTGTTTATTTATCCCTGTTAGATAATTTTAGACATTAGTGTGTATTAGGAATAGGATTTTAAAAATGCTAAAACATTACATAAATATATGTTAACTACAAAAAACTTCAACTTTTATTTCTGTGATTCTTTACAATATGCTGACCCTGAGCAGTAGGAATGTTATATGCTTAATACTTACACTATCAGTTCTCAAACCTTTTATACTAATTAAAGAGAAATATAGAGGATAAGACATTAAGAAGTTGATAGCTTTAGTGAACCCAAATATAGTTTCATTAAAATAAGTGTTAGAATTAGGATTATATTTTAAAATAAAAACAGAATGATAATAAATTGTACACAATACAATTCAAACAGTAAAACATGTCTTCTTCGAAACCTTTTCTTTGTATGAGGACAAAGAAACTTGTTAATATGGCCCCTGATAGTCATTTTCCCAGAGCACAGGGCAGGCTAGGAAAGAGTAGAAAAATGATCTGAAGGCATAAACAGAATATAGCATCTGTGTTAGCTAAAGGAAAAGAAATAGGAAAGGGAAGAAGCAAATGTTGGTGATATTAATTTGTTCAGTGTGTCATTTCTTTCTTATAATTCATGACACGGGTCCCCAAAATGTGCAAAAATCAAAAAATAAATTAGTGCTATTGTAGGAAAATATTATTTATTTTATTTTTACTTTAAAAAACATGTTTTATTAACGCTAGATACTTTTTTCAAAGGCCAACAAGAAATGTGAAGAGGCACGCCAGGAAAAAGAAGCAATGGTAATGAAGTATGTAAGAGGTGAGAAGGAATCTTTAGACCTTCGAAAGGAAAAAGAGATACTTGAAAAAAAACTTAGAGATGCAAATAAAGAATGTGAGAAAAACACTAACAAAATTAAGCAACTTTCTCAGGAGAAAGGACGGTTACACCAGCTATATGAAACAAAGGTATCATTTTTGATATTGTACCTTACCTGAAGCTTATTCTCTTTGCTTTTCCTTATTTAATCAAATAATCATAAATTAATATGGTTCAACCACTGTTAAACATAAAGCTGTTTTTGTTGGTTTACCTTTAAAGAATGTGAATGCTTTAATAATTCCAGTATCTTATTACCTAGCTGCAAAATGTTTTTCCTGTGAAAAGATGAGAAACTGACACATGTTGTTTACTAGGTCTTTTTTAAAACTTTCTTTTAAAATCTACATGTTGTAGAAATGACTTCATGCTTCAAAGGAAGATTTTACTTTCGTAAAAGATACACATGAAAGTGAAAGTCATTCAGTCATGTCCGACTCTTTGCGACCCCATGGACTATACAGTCCATGAAATTCTCTAGGCCAGAATACTGGAGTGGGTAGCCTTTCCCTTCTCCAGGGGATCTTCCCAACCCAGGATCGAACCCAGGTCTCCCTCGTTGCAGGCAGATTCTTTACCAACTGAGCCACCAGGGAAGCCCAAGAATACTGGAGTGGATAGCCTGTCGCTTCTCCAGGGGATCTTCCCAACCCAGGAATTAAACTGGGGGTCTCCTGCATTGCAGGCATATTTCTTTAACAGCTGAACTACCAGGGAAGCCTAGTTTTTGAGCCAGAAGTATAATTTGACCAGAATTTTAATGTAATGCTCATAGAATAGGATTTATATTTTTCTTGCAGAAAAACATGTTTTTAGATGCTGTTTAAAGAGATTTAATTACTGAGCTATTCAAAGCCCTTGCGTTTAACTAACAGCCTCATGGCATAGTTTTGTGTCCAGCAGGTTATCATTTCTTGATAATCAGTGTTATTTTCTACTAAGTTTTAGTTCAGAAATGTTGTCATTGTTCTCAGAAATTCTGGCAAAACCAATTTAATTTATATTTCACCTTATGTCAGCCACTTGGGAAGCTCCAGAGGTATGCTTATACTCACAAAACATAATAGTTGGTTAAAGTATAAATGTTAATCATCTTATATCTGTTCATTGGTTTTAGGATTTTACTTTCCTCTTGTGATTTAAAGTTTAAATCAGTTTTATCGCTTGTAAGCCATAAAGTGCTGGCCCCTGGATTGCATTGGTTATCTTGAGATATGAAAAACACACAAATGATTGTTGGCTGTTTAAATGAAAAATATGACCTGGTGATACTATTTTAGGAAGGTGAAGCTACTAGACTCATCAGAGAAATAGACAAATTAAAGGAAGATATCAACTCTCACATCATTAAAGTAAAATGGGCACAAAACAAATTAAAAGCAGAAATGGATTCACATAAGGTAAGTACGGTAACACAGTGGAAGAACTATTAGAATCAGTTTTAAGAACAAATATAGTAATAGTTATTAATCAGTCATAAAGCTTATTTTAGTGACTCCTGTAGGATAGCTTGAGCCAGAATACTTGGTGATTATGAAAAGCTATTTCCTTGCATGATTTATATATTAAATTGGATAGGATTTCTTTTTAATTTGGCTTTTTTTAATTGATTGATAATGATTTGGCTGCACTAGGTCTTAGCTGTGGCATTCGAACTCTTAGTTGTGGCATTTGGAATCTAGCTCCCTGACCAGGGATCAAACCTGGGCCCACTGCATTGGGAGTGTGCAGTCTTAGCCACTGGACTACCAGGAAAGTCCCTGTTATCTCTTTAAATAATTCAAGTTGGCAGAAATGTTAGTTGCAAAGAGATGGACACGACTGAGTGACTTAGCATGCAGTCAAGAACTGTTAACCTTTGGATATTTGTATATAATATTATCAGAGAAAACTGTAGGGATAGGTGTCTGTGTTCAGTTCAGTTCAGTTGCTCAGTCATGTCCGACTCCTTGCGACCTCACGTAATGTAGCACGCCAGACCTACCTGTGCCATCACCAACTCCTGGAGTTTACTCAAACTCATGTCCATTGAGTCAGTGATGCCATCCAACCATCTCGTCCTCTGCCGTCCCCTTCTCCTCCCACCTTCAATCTTTCCCAGCATCATGGTCTTTTCCAGTGAGTCAGTTCTTCACATCAGGTGGCCAAAGGATTGGAGTTTCAGCTTCAGCATCAGTCCTACCAAAGAACACCCAGGACTGATCTCCTTTAGGATGGACTGGTTGGATCTCCTTGCAGTCCAAGGGACTCTCAAGAGTCTTCTCCAACACCACAGTTCAAAAGCATCAATTCTTCTGTGCTCAGCTTTCTTTATAGTCCAACTGTCACATGCATACATGACTACTGGAAAAACCATAGCTTTGACTAGACAGACCTTTGTTGACAAAGTAATGTCTCTGCTTTTTAATATGCTGTCTAGGTTGGTCATAACTTTTCTTCCAAGGAGCAAGTGTCTTTTAATTTCATGGCTGCAGTCACCATCTGCAGTGATTTTGGAACCCCCCAAAATAAAGTGTCTCACTGTTTCCACAGTTTCCCTGTCTATTTGCCATGAAGTGATGGGACCAGATGCCATGATCTTAGTTTTCTGAACATTGAGTTTTAAGCCAACTTTTTCACTCTCCTCTTTCACTTTCATCAAGAGGCTTTTAGTTCTTCTTCGCTTTCTGCCATAAGGGTGGTGTCATCTGCATATCTGAGGTTATTGATATTTCTCCCGGCAATCTTGATTCCAGCTTGTGCTTCTTCCGGCCCAGCGTTTCTCATGATGTACTCTACATATAAGTTAAATAAGCAGGGTGACAATATACAGCCTTGACGTACTCCTTTTCCTATTTGGAACCAGTCTGTTGTTCCATGTCCAGTTCTAACTGTTGCTTCCTGACCTGCATACAGGTTTCTCAAGAGACAGGTCAGATGGTCTGGTATTCCCATCTCTTTCAGAATTTTCCACAGTTTATTGTGATCCACACAGTCAAAGGCTTTGGCATAGATGTTTTTCTGAAACTCTCCTGCTTTTTCGATGATCCAACAGATATTGGCAATTTGATCTCTGGTTCCACTGCCTTTTCTAAATCCAGCTTGAACATCTGGAAGTTCACGGTTCACGTATTGCTGAAGCCTGGCTTGAAGAATTTTGAGCATTACTTTACTAGCGTGTGAGATGAGTGCAATTGTGTGGTAGTTTGAGCATTCTTTGGCATTGCCTTTCTTTGGGATTGGAATGAAAACTGATCTTTTCCAGTCCTGTGGCCACTGCTGAGTTTTCCAAATTTGCTGGCATGTAGAGTGCAGCACTTTCACAGCATCATCTTTCAGAATTTGAAATAGCTCCACTGGAATTCCATCACCTCCAGTAGCTTTGTTCATAATGATGGTTCCTAAGGCCCACTTGACTTCACACTCTAGGATGTCTGGCTCTAGGTGAGTGAGCACACCATCATGGTTATCTGAGTCATTAAGATCTTTTGTATATAGAGCTTCTCCATCTTTGGCTGCAAAGAATATAATCAGTCTGTTTTTGGTATTGACCATCTGGTGATGTCCATGTGTAGAGTCTTCTCTTGTGTTATTGGCAGAGGGTGTTTGTTATGACCAATGCATTCTCGGCAAAACTCTTATTAGCCTTTGCCCTGCTTCATTCTGTACTCCAAGGCCAAATTTTGCCTGTTACTCCAGGTATGGCTTGACTTCCTACTTTTGCATTCTAGTCCCCTATTATGAAAAGGACACCTTTTTTGGCTGTTAGTTCTAGAAGATCTTGTAGGTCTTCATAGAACCGTTCAACTTCAGCTTCTTCAGCATTACTGGTCAGGGTATAGACTTGGATTACTGTGATATTAAATGGTTTGCCTTGGAAACAAACAGAAATCATTCTGTCATTTTTGAGATTGCGTCCAAGTACTGCATTTTGGACTCTTTTGTTGACTATGATGGCGACTTCATTTCTTCTAAGGGATTCTTGCCCACAGTAGTAAATACAATGGTCCTCTGAGTTAAATTCACCCATTCCAGTCCATTTTAGTTCTCTGATTCCTAGAATGTCGACGTTCACTCTTGCCATCTCCTGTTTGACCACTTCCAATTTGCCTTGATTCATGGACCTAGCATTCCAGGTTCCTATGCAATATTGCTCTTTACGGCATTGGACTTTACTTCTATCACCAATCACATCCACAACTGGGTGGTATTTTTGCTTTGGCTCCATCTCTTCATTCTTTCTGGAGTTATTTCTCCACTTATCTCCAGTGTGATATTGGGCACCAACCGACCTGGAGAGTTCATCTTTCAGTGTCCTATCTTTTTGCCTTTTCATACTGTTCATGGGGTTCTCAAGGCAAGAGTACTGAAGTGGTTTGCCATTCCCTTCTCCCGTGCACCACGTTTTGTCAGGACTCTCCACCATGACCCGTCCGTCTTGCGTGTCTGTGTTGACAGTAGCCAAAGGTTAGAGAATGGTGGGTTTCTGAGCTAATTGCTGATCAGCAAATGAGTGTTAGGAAACTATTGATATGTGGGCAGTGGAAGGACTGCCAGAAGGAGTAGGAGCAAGAATCCTTAGGGTTCACACAAGGCTACAAACCATTTAAAATTGTATTTGACACATTGGAATGTCTCAGTTGCTATATTCTGAATGAATGGAGTGAGTGCCTTCATGTGTCAAGCTCTGTTTTAGTTATTGATGATATAGAAGTATGGGGGGGGTACAGATAAAGTTCCTTTATCTCTCCCTCCTCTTGTTGAGCTAATATTCTTATATTTTAAAAAATGGTATCGGAAAAAGCCTTCAAATGTTTATATTTTAAAAGTCACCATTTTAATATAAGCCAAATTATTATTAAAAGACCTGCAGCTTAAAGTATGTAACTATACACTTAATTGTGTAGTAGATTTATCCAAAAACATGGTGACATATAGGAAGTGGTATATGAAGTAGATGCAATTTATATCAAGAGATGAAGGAAAAGGCATTCCAAGTGGAGGAACAACAAGATAAGGAGAATAGGGAGATTTGGTGTTGGGGAAAACCAGCCTAACTAGAACAGAAGATTCATGTTAGATATTCCTTCATTAATTCAGCATTTATTGCATGAACAGTTCATATGTGAATACTGAGCTAGGTGTTACCCAGAAGCTATCTTCTCAATAGGGAAGCATATAATAAGCTACAGTACAAAGTACCATTTTGTGCAGTGTCGGGGTTCCCTGGATTCTATCTGTGGGAAGGCACCTACCTACTAGGAGAAGATGATAGCTAAATTTCCATTTGAAATCCACGTGATAGCCCAAACTGTGGCACTGTACGGGTACTCTGGTGGGGAATGTTGAAGCTGAAGGGTAGGGCTGTACTTGGACAATCACCACAGGAAGTCTAGCAAGTTAAGAAGACAGAGAAGGCAAGAAGTGGGGGAAAAAAGAGAAATATACTGCCTTGTAGACAAAGGAAGGCTATTGAAAGAGTCAGGAGTGATCAGAACTAAAATAGGTAAGTCAGGAATAAGAAATTAGAAAAAGCAGTTGGATCTGATGAGAAAGTCTTCTGTGCAAACCATCAGAATGGCTATTTTAATAGAGTGGTTAGGAACAGAAACCAAGTTGCAGCATGAATCTGTAAAAAAAAGTTTTGAATAGATACCTTGGCCATAAAACAAAGAATTGTCTTTCATATGGGTCTACAAATAACTGCTTAAACATTTTGCATTTTTGTCTTTTCAGGTTAGTAACTTCTAGTGATTTGCTGAAAACTAGCAAATTTAACTTTATTTAATGACTTGGTCAATCAACTGTGCAGGCCACATTAGTTTTTGTCAGAAGCACAAAGTGTTATTACTGGAATAGTTTCTGACTCCAGTGGCAGTGCTACGGCAAGAAATTTCTCTGCTCTCTGGTCATTGTTCTCACCATTCATCACATCACTGTGCCAGCCTTGTTGCTGTCTGTAAATTTAAAAAGAAGTTTTCCTCCAGCATAAGGAAAAATCCAGTTCTCCCCTCCTATGGGTTTCTTCTTGTGCGTCCCCTTTACTTTTACACAAAACACTTCACTGCTGACTCATTTGGCTACCAGTGTGTGGAGGCTTTTCCCCACAACAAGCAGTTGTGTGGGACACCAGCCGAGTGGCCTACAGTTGAACTCACTTTGACACTGTCCATCCAGAGAGAGTGTCAGTCCCACAAAACCTCCCCAACCTGCCACTTCAGACGCCAGCCCCGGGCCCAGGCTATGAGGGGTTTCAGGAGCTCTGTCAGGAATTGGGGGCAGAGACCAATATATATTTTCTATCATCTCACACTGTCTTTTTGTCAATGCAGGAAACCAAAGATAAACTCAAAGAAACAACAACAAAATTAACTCAAGCAAAGGAAGAAGCAGATCAGATTAGGAAAAATTGTCAAGATATGATAAAAACATACCAGGTATGCTAAAGTTTTGAATAGATTTATTTATAACAAGTTATAACAAGTTTTAGCAAATATTAATACTCTTGTTTCCTAAATTTTTGTATCTGTAGTATTTGAAGTGTAGAGTAGATTTTCTAGGGCAGCTAAATTAAATGCAGGCTATTTCTTATGTTAAAATACTTGCAGCTTAAATAGAAATCTTATTAGAAAAGTTTTGGACAAATACAAACACTATAAAACTTTAGAAGAAAGATGAGTACAAGGAGATGTATAACTTCTAAAAAAAAAGCCCACTCTATGTAATATGCATATTAAATACACTCTTCTGTTGGTGCAAAATTGATATATTTAAAATTTTTGAATGCAGTCATCAATTTTAGATGCATGAGCTATGTATTTTATGATTAGTAAACTTAATTGTAAAAGCCATCTTCACATTTCAAAGCATAAAACTTTAAAACTTGCCATACTTTTGTCGTTTATTTTCCCTTAGGAGTCAGAAGAAATTAAATCAAATGAGCTTGATGCCAAGCTTAGAGTCACAAAAGGAGAACTTGAAAAACAAATGCAAGAGAAATCTGACCAGCTAGAAGTGAGTAGCTCTGTATTTGTATACCTTAGATGGTGTAATATTGAAGGAGAGAAACAAGTGCTTATTCCCATCTACTTTTAAGGTCTTTTAGAAGGAGCAGGCAATAAATGTTAGATCTGGTTTAGCATATAATGATTTGTGGTTTCTTTTAAACTTTTAAAAAGATGCATCATGCCAAAATAAAGGAACTAGAAGATCTGAAGAGGACATTTAAGGAGGGCATGGATGAGCTAAGGACACTGAGAACAAAGGTAATTCAGTCCTTAGTCGTGACTCTAGAGGACGGGTGAACAGCTTTAATCTAGTGCTCATTCTGATTTTTAGATGTTGGGGAAAGGATATTTATATAGAAATAATCTAAAATCAAAAAGTAGCGTGTCAATTCCCTAGCAACAAAATTGACTTTTAGAGAAATAAAAATGTCTTCCATTTCGGTCCCTTTAAAGTGTTTGCCAAACATTCCTGTTTCACAGCACATTTGCTCTATCTATAACTTATCCTTGGACCTCTGATCTAAAGGCAGTCTTACTAGCAAATTAATTGGGAAGTACACAGGCTTTAGAACTGTGTCAGAAAATAATAGAAAGACTGTACATTTCTCTTGAATATATTTAATAGTCTTGTATACAGGTTTAATTTTTAACAGTCTCCTAAATCTTTTCCAGTGTTTATGGTCCTTATAAGAATAGTATCCCTTTTAATATATGTGTCAAATGTTATCATAGTGTATCTTTCATTTACTTAGAAATAGGCTTTTAGGTAACCGTCTTGAATTTATGATCACTTAATTTTTAAAGTGTCTTTCATGTGCCCTTCTATTTTTTCTTTATGCCAGTACTTTGAGGTAGGTAGGGAAGGTATATCCTCTTCAGATGAGAAAATGGAGATGCAGCAAAAATGAAGTGGCATGCTAAAATTGCCATGACTAAATCATGAGAAATCTGAGACTGAAACACATGAGTATTAACTTCTTGCTGTATTTTCTTCATGTTAATTAATACTGCTTCACAATTCAGCTTAGATTATTAAAATATAACCACTATCTGAAATAGCTAATAAGGAACAAGAAAATATCGTTTTGTAGTTTAACTTGCTTATGATTATTTGATAGGTAAAATGTCTAGAAGATGAACGATTGAGGACAGAAGATGAATTATCAAAATATAAAGAGATTATTAATCGCCAAAAAGCTGAAATTCAGAATTTGTTGGACAAAGTGAAAATTGCAGATCAGATACAGGAGCAGCATCAAAGGTATAAAATGAGCAACTTCTATTTGTGCTAATCAACAGGCTTTTTCATTCTAAGTTGCTGTTTTTAAATGCAGTCATTGCATTAAGTAAGAATAATCTTATATTTTACTAGGCAAAAAAAAATTTTTAATTCCTATCTTCATCTGAACTGTTTTGGGTTATTTTTGAGTTTCCCAACACAGCTTCTAAAAATCAAAGTTTATATTGTTATGTAAACATTGGCAGTGGTTATTTATAAGACAGAATGGATTGTGGTTTTTTTTGATCCATTCCTTAGCTTTCAAATTCTGTTACTTATACACAGTAGTTTTTCTTCTAAAGGTAGATTTGTATCTCTGTCTATATCTTTGCATGTATGTAGCTTGCAATCAGGAGGTAACATGATTCCTTGGCTTCTTATAACACCAGTTAGCTGAGTTCTACTTAGGACTTTACCTGACAAAGCCTGGATTCAGACTGGATCCAAATATCTTCTTTTTTATACCCTACCAACACCCAGGCTGCCGAGTGTTGCTGAAGAGATCTTCACCATCATCCAGATTGATGCTGCTATAAATTCATGGTTAGCAACCTCAACTGGGACTACTGCTGCACCCCCAGTCTACCATATGTCCTTAGAATCTTCTCCCCCATCTTCTGAGCATCTATTCCAAACCATACTGCTTTCACAGTAATCTCTCTCTCCTCGCTCTTTACTCTTGGCAGAAAAAAAGGGAGCTGTCGGATGACAGTTCTCTCAACCTCTTGCTGTCAGTCCTATGAACTTGCCTGCATCTGCAGTCATTTTTCTTTTCCTTCTGTTTTTGTGGAAGAAATGTTCCTATTTCTGAATCAAGTTGTGGTCTCTACTTCTACCGTGGATCTCATGCTCTTCTGCCTTCTCAGGGTCTTCCTTGATTATTCCTTCTTTTTCCTTTATCTCTTACCTCCCTCTTTTCACTGTCTCCCTCTTTTCTTCTGTCTACATTTAAATGTTACTACATCTTAAAAACTTCAAAAATCCTATGATCGCCCTTCTTTTCTTCACAACCACGTCTTTATAGAATCATCTGTAGCCCTCCTCCATTTCTTTGCATCCTTTGCTCTTCTATTTCTCTCCATTTTATTCAAGTTTTCCCAACGTACCATTACAAACTGCTAATACATCCTTAAATATTGTAGATACTTCCCAGATTAATCCATGCTTGAGTTTTCAGTATGGACACACTAAGCCCCTTACCTTCCTTGACGTGCTCCATTCCTTTGGCTTCATTTCGTTGTGCTCTCCTGGTGTTCCTCCCCAACTTTCTGGCCCGTCTTTTTTTGTCTCCTTGGCAGCCTTCTCTTTGTGTCATAAAGCTGTCTTTTATTCTTATTTTATTATACCCCTGGGTGATCCTAACTCTCCCTGTAATGTGTTGCAGAACCTTCAAGTTATTATCTTGAACCCTTTTTGTTGAGCTCCAGACATGAAAGTATCAAAGACACCTCAAACTTTTTAACATGTCCAAAACTGGTTCATCTGTCTTGCCTGCAAATACGTTTCTCTGATGTTGCTGAGACGAGTGATGAGTGTGACATCCAAATGATTTTCCAATCCAGGAACCTGGGGGTTACCCTTGGCTCTTTTATTCTTTCCCTCACACGTCACCAGTCACAAAATATTTTTGATGCTAACTCATTAATATCTTTCAAGTCCATTTACTTTTTATATCCCCATTGCTACTATCATCATCTAAGCCATTATCAGCTCTCATTAGAAAACTGCTGCAGCTTCTAAACTGTTTTGTTGTTGTTGTTTGCTTACTTCCCTTTTAGTCAGTTTACTACAGTGTAGTTAACATAATCTTTTTTAAAAAGGAAGTCTCAGACCTTTCAGTGATTTCCCATTGCCTCAAGGATTGCCTAGTGAGTTCAGATGCCTTCACGTAGCTTGGATGATCATTAGTAACATTGCTTCTCCTTCTCTGCGCTCTCCCTTTTCATTCCACATTTCAGCCGTAGTTGGTTAACAAACGTTGATTCATTGTCTCCTAGGTGTGGAGCCCTGTGTAAGTGCTAGCATATAGTGCAGTCTTTATCCTCATCAGTATTGAATATCTGTCTGTCAGTATCAACAAGACGTCACTCTTCATTCTCTTCCCAGCTTTGCACGTACTGTCTCCTCTACCTGCGATGTGTTGCCTTCTGCTCACCCCTACTGCTGCTCTTACTCAGGGATTTGCACTCTGTGGCCCACAAGGCGATTCCAGCTCACTGCCTCCTTTTGTAAAGAAACGTTTTTTGGGGTACACAGCCACTCTCATTCCTTTATGTGTTGTGTGGCTGCTTGCACACTACAGTGGCTTAGTTAAAACAGTTGCAACAGAGGCCATGTGCCCCAGAAACCTGTTTACTCTCTGGGTCTTTTATAGGAAAGTTTGCTAACCCTTGAAGTATTATTTTAATCACTTACACTCTGTGCTTTCATCATCAAAAATGTTTTTTTCACAGTGTTTGATTAAAAGCTCTTTGAAAGCAGGAGTTAGATCAGTCTTGCTTATAGCTGTTAGTGAGCTCTTAGTTCCTAGCATATATTAGGCATTTGTAGTGATCCAAATAAGTATTTGGATGAATGAATAAAAGTACCTTTATAAAGCATTTCAGTCAATGAAAATTCTCAAACCCTTAATGTCCTTTAATAGTTAATTTTTTTTCTTAAATATAAACTTTGTTTTTTAGAGGTAAACAAGAAATTGAAAATTTGAAGGAAGAAGTGGAAAGTCTTAATTCTTTGATTAATGACCTACAAAAAGACATCGAAGGCAGTAGGAAAAGAGAATCTGAGCTACTACTGTTTACAGAAAAGCTCACTAGTAAGAATGCACAGCTGCAATCTGAATCCAATTCTTTGCAGTCACAATTTGATAAACTTTCCTGTAGTGAAAGTCAGTTACAAAGCCAATGTGAACACATGAAACAGACAAATATGAATTTGGTAAGTATTAGTGTACATTTAACTTTTAAGGCAACACAGCAAGAATCACAAATTAAGTTTCTCTAAAGATGTAAACCTAAATGGTAGATGATTAACTTCTTTTTGGTGGGACGAGCATGGACTTTCTGATAATTTCAGATGCTATGAGAAATGTCAGTTTTTCCTTTCAACTTATGTATTTTTTAATAAAATTTCTCCCTAACATTGTTATGAAGAAGTATTTCACTTTTGACAGTAAGAAAACTAGGATTTTTGTCATTCCTAACTGGAATCACCATGTATTTCTTAAAAGGACTTTAAATTTCTGTATTTTTATAGCTTAAAAATGGTTTAATGTTAATGTTTCCAAGTTGTGAGGGGGTCTTAAGTCACTCCTAAAAATAATTTAAGACTTTAGTCCAAAACTACAGAGGCCTGTATGGTGTGTTGTTTTGCTTGTGGGGTGGCAGGCGCATTAATATAGCACTCCTCCCCTGCTCCCCCCCCCACTTGACTGCGTAAGAGATTTGAGGAACACAACAAGTAACCTGGTAAGGAGTGCTGACAAGAATTTACTACCAAAGACCTTGTATTTTTAAGGTTTTAGACTCTGAGCAGTAATTAAAACATGCCAAAATCGGTATTTTTATCTTATTTTAATATTTAGGAAGGTAGATTGTTAAAAGAAGAAGAACTGCGAAAAGAGGAAGTCCAGGCTCTGCAAGCTGAACTCACTTGTAGACAAACTGAAGTTAAAGCATTGAGTACCCAGGTTGAAGAATTAAAAGATGAATTAGTGACTCAAAGACGTAAGCATGCCTCTAGTGTCAAGGATCTTACCAAACAACTTCAGCAAGGTATAAAATTCTTCTGCACTTAGATCTTAAATGTTCTTATTTGTTTTTGTTGAAGGATTTATAGAAAAAATATATTTTACATTAGTTTCTCCCACATTGGGTAGAGCTGTAGGTTCTTTTTAATGTTCAATAAACCAAATGACTGACCTTGTTGTTTCATAAATACTTTAAAGTATGTTCTATGCTAAAATACATTTATTCACAGAATCACAGAATATAAGAATTGGGGAAGTGCCTTTCTAGGACAGCAATGTCTAGACTTTGTTAATCACATCTTACTGTCAATGAAAAGCATTTAAGTATTTGTTCTCCAATTTGTAAATTGTAAACATGTATTACTCTTATTTTATGCACATTAGAAAAACATGAAAAATATAAATTTAAGAAGATCAGATTAAATATAAGTAGAGTGCTAGTATTTTCTGCCTACGCTTATCTATGAATTGTTATGTACAGCATCTAGGGTACCTGCACCCACCTTGATGACCTCTAACTTAGAGATCGTTGAATCCTAACCCTTAATTTTAGGGGAAACTGAGATCCAGAAAAGTTATAAATTTCCCAAACACAACGATTGACAGCTAGAACTGGAACTCAAATTTCTGTCATTTAAAAATTTACACAGCTATTGGAGTCTGCTATGTGATTGGATACGCAGATGAATAAGAGATAGTCTGACATCCTGTTCTCTGCTACTCCCCACTGTTTTATTTGTATTCAAATAGGGTGACATACAGTAATATGGTAAAAGAGACTTAGCATTTACTTAATAGAAATATATTCAGATACTTGCAGAAGAATTTAGTTTTCATAGATGTAATTGAAGGGAAATTTGGGGGGGTTTTCTGGAACTGTGGAGCTCTTTTAAATCTTTCAGGACTCCAGAAGTTAGGTTCTGTGTGCCTAAATGATGTATCAGCTGTTAGCATAATGTTATTTCCATGTATTTTGTGTTTGACCTGTGCGTTTCTGGATGTCATTTTATGTGCATGACCCTACAGACCTCCTGTTGAAAGTATGTATTCAAGGAATTTCTTTTGTTGCTTATGCCATTTTGGCCTAAGTGATTTTAGCAGTTAAAATCAGAGATAGTGGGGGCAGATGGTCATGATTGTTGTCACAAGTAATCCATTTCTTCCCCTGCAGCACGAAGAAAATTAGATCAGATTGAGAATGGAAGCTGTGATAAAGAAGTCAGCAGCATGGGAAGTCGTTCCAGTTCATCAGGTAGAAAACTAATGCTTTTATAGTTGTTTTTCAGTGATTGATTACAAAAAGAAATAACATTTTTTATTTTACAAGGTATCAATATGTTATTCTGTAATTTTGAATTATAAAAAGCAGTGGTTATACACAGTTACATTGTAAAAAATATTTCCAGTTAAAACATTTAAGTTCTAGGGCGGCGGCTGGAGCGGGCCGTCTGAGGCGGGCGGCGTCGGCTCTGTTGCTCCGGCCCCGCGCCTGCCCGCCCGGGAGCTGTCAGCTCCCGCTCAGCTCTATCACAAGAAGGTTGTTGATCATTATGAAAATCCCCAAAATGTGGGGTCCCTTGACAAGACATCTAAAAATGTTGGGACTGGATTGGTGGGGGCTCCAGCGTGTGGTGATGTCATGAAATTACAGATTCAAGTGGATGAAAAGGGGAAGATCGTGGACGCCAGGTTTAAAACATTTGGCTGTGGTTCTGCCATTGCCTCCAGCTCATTAGCCACCGAATGGGTAAAGGGGAAGACGGTGGAGGAAGCCTTGACCATCAAAAACACAGACATCGCCAAGGAGCTGTGCCTGCCGCCTGTGAAACTGCACTGCTCCATGCTGGCTGAAGACGCCATTAAAGCCGCCCTGGCTGATTACAAACTGAAACAAGAACCCAAAACAGGAGAGGCCGAGAAGAAATGAGTCCCTGGTGATGGACACCTCAAAGGTCCCACAGGCTGCCAGTGCCCCCAGCCACGCAGTCACATAGGTGTTCAGAAGCCCTTGCACTACAATAAAAGCACTCTGAGATCCGCACAACCTTTGCTGCTCAACGTTGCAAGTGTAACTTAAGCAAAATACACAGCCTAGTTGTTCTGAACCCTGTGGTTTCTTGCAGCTCACTTTCATCGCCTTAACCTCACGTGTGTCTATTTCAATTTGTGTGTATGACCCCAAAACTGAAATCAATAGTGAAGTCTCAGGTTTGGGTAGTCGTGAAGTGCACAATATCTAATTTTACCTGAATCTTTTGGGGGAAGACTACCAGTAGAATGCCTTGGTAAGATTATTTGGTAGGACCAAATAATGTACAAGTATTGTACATAAAGCAGATTTTGCATCTGTATAACAAATAAAGGAATGTTGTAAGACAAAAAAACAAAAAAACAAAAAAACATTTAAGTTCTAATCATTACACAGGATTTTAAGTTTGTCATGGGGTTCTATACCATCTGTCTCCTTACCTCCTTTTCCTTACCTGCTTTCTCATTCTGTGCAACAATTTCTTCTTCCATTTTTCAGTTCAGATTTGTATCCATCTCTATAGAGAGATATGGTATAGCATGTCTTCCATTTTCTTTTAATTTTATATTGCTTTTAACACCTGAGACCGAATGAGATGGGGTCATCATTATATTTCAGATTATATATGTGTATATATATATATGTATGTATTTCTAAATCTTTTTGCTTTTTCTTGGTAAATATGCCTCTTGTTGAGTCACTCAGTCGTGTCCAACTCTTTTTGCGACCCCATGGACTGCAGCCCCTTCAGGCTCCTCTGTCTATGGGATTCTCAAGGCAAGAATGCTGGATTCTCCAGGCAAGAATACTGGAGTGGGTTGCTATTTCTTTTTCCAAAATATGCCTCTAGTTTAAAGCAAAAATTAATAGTCTATAAAATTGATTGATACCATTGTGAAAATGATAGTTAGCAAAGTATCAGCATATTTACATATTTGGAATTCCAGGAACCATGCTGAATGCTTTAAACATATCATCTACTCATAGAATAGTCATGTGAGTAAGTGTTGTGATTCCCATTTTATAAATGGGGAAACTTAAAATTCAGAGTGATTCCATCAGTTCAGTTCAGTCACTCAGTCGTGTCTGACTCTTTGCGACCCCATGGACTGTAGCACACCAGGCCTCCCCGTCCATCACCGACTCTGGGAGTTTACTCAAACTCATGTCCATTGAGTCAGTGATGCCATGCAATCATGTCGTCCTCGTTGTCCCCTTCTCCTCCCACCTTCACTCTCTCCCAGCATCAGGGTCTTTTCAAATGAGTCAGTTCTTTGCATCAGGTGGCCAAAGTATTGGAGTTTCAACTTCAGCATTAGTCCTTCCAATGAATATTCAGGACTGATTTCCTTTAGGATGGACTGGTTGACTGCAGCCATGAAATTAAGGCATTTTCTCCTTGGAAGAAAAATTAATGACCAGCTTAGACAGCATATTAAAAAGCAGAGACATTACTTTGCTAACAAAGGTCTTTCTAGTCAAAGCTATGGTTTTTCCAGTAGTCATGTATGGATGTGAGAGTTAGACTATAAAGAAAGCTCAGCGCCGAAGAATTGATGCTTTTGAACTGTGGTGTTGGAGAAGACTCTTGAGAGTCCCTTGGACTGCAAGGAGATCCAACCAGTCCATCCTAAAGGAGATCAGTCCTGACTTTCCCCAAATCCACAGTGACAGAACTCAGACTCTAGAAGCTGCATGCCACGACATTTTCACTGCCTCCCAGAAGTTGCACAGTAGGAGAAAAACATCATCAACTCTTATAATAGTGGAAAAATTGTATAGTAGAAGGAACATGGGTTTGAGATTACACATAGGTATTTGGATCCCAGCTCTACCATTTACTAGTGTGTGACCTTGGATAAGATAATATTACTTAACTTAAATCTACAAAATGGGATTGGAAAAAATATGTCTTTGTAGGATTAAAAAAGATTAGAAATTCTTCTCAATGGATATTGGTAAAAATAACAGCTATTATTTACTTATTGCTTACTGTATGCTGCTCTAAGCTCTTCAGACATATTAACTCATTTAAATGAGGATAGCAGTCCAATGAGGCAAATCATATTATGGTTCCCATTTTTAAATGATGTGACTGTGATACAGAGTCCAAAGTCACAAAGCTACCAGGAGGACTAGCTCCAGAGCTTAACCTACTGGTTATGTTCTGTCTTGTGACTTTTTTCTCTTTCTGTGTATCTCCGTTTAATTTTGGTGTCTTGAGATTCTCGTTTCTCTATTGCCACTTCCTATTTCTGTTTTTTAGAAACATGCTAGACCCTTTTTTCTATCATCAGTCTATTTAAAAACAAGAACTCAGGTCAGATATGACTTGAGTTCTGTGCCCAACTCTGTTAGATTGAATATTTGAAAATGATAGTAGAAAAAATAATGCCTGAGATTAGAGTTGACTCCAGACTAAGTACAATAAGTTAATTTTTTTTTGGTCTTCAGGGTCCCTCAATGCTCGAAGCAGTGCAGAAGATCGATCTCCAGAAAATACTGGGTCATCAGTAGCTGTAGATAACTTCCCAGAAGTAGATAAGGCCATGCTGATTGAGAGGATAGTAAGGCTGCAAAAGGCACATGCCCGGAAAAATGAGAAGATAGAATTTATGGAGGATCACATCAAACAACTGGTGGAAGAAATTAGGAAAAAAACAAAGTATGTACTTTTTTCATTTTTGTTTATTTGTTTATGGCTGTGCTGGGTTTTCGTTGTTGTATGCCAGCTTTCTTTAGTTGTGGTGAGCCGTGGCTACGCTGGTTGTGGTACTTTGGCTTCTCATTGCGGAGGCTTCTCCTGTTGCAGACCACAGGCTCTAGGGTGTGCAGGCTTCAGTAGTTGTGGCGCGCGGGCTTAGTTGCCTCTTGGGATGTGAAATCCCCCTGGGATTGAACCTAGGTCCTCTGCAGTTGGCAGGCGGATTGTTAACCACTGAACCACCAGGGAAGTCCCAAAGTGTGTATTATTATGGTACTGAGATCTGTGTTCAAAATACCATTAGTCATATGATAAAGTTACTGTGTTCAAAATTAATTATATCAAGAGCCTTTCTTTCAAAAAAATTTTTTAAAACTATGATCATGCAGTTCTCAATCTTTTATTGGTCACTTATTTTTGTTCTAGGTTTTGGGAATACAGAAATGAAAGAAAGCATAGGTTTTTCCTTTAAGGTGATATAGAGTTCGGTAGGTGTTAATTTTTTTGATACTAGAATAACTTTGAACTTAAAAATAGATTGTGCTCTGCTTAGCTTCCTATTTTCAAGATGGTGGTTCTAAGAGATAATGGGGTTGTGGATTGTCATTCCTGTTGAGCAGGACACAGTCAGGTATTATATAGATTTAGAGAAAAATTTGCTCATGACTTTTATTTAAAAAAAAATTTTTTGTAAGTTACTAAAGCCATTCTTTTTTTTTTTCCACACATTTATTTTTATTTATTTGTGTTTGTGCTGGGTCTCTGTTGCAGCATGTGGGATCTAGTTCCCCTACCAAGGATTGAACCTGTGCCCCTACATTGGGAGCATTGACTCTTAGCCACTGGACCACCAGGGACATTCCTGCCCATGACTTAAAAGAAAAAGAGGATGACACGAGTTTTAAGTTTAGTGACAAGAAAATAGAAAATATTAACTGAAACTGTAACAATAAATTGTTCACATATTTTGATTTACATAGGAAAAAAATAGAGCAATGTTTATATATCTCAAATCTAAATACCATGTTATAACAAAAATGGGATCATTTAAGAAGCCATCTGAATAAGAAAAATTCCCTTATTTTCTAATACGTGCTAAGTTGCTTCAGTCATGTCCAACTCTTTGCGACCCTATAGACTGTATGTAGCCTGCCAGGCTCCTCTGTCCATAGGATTCTCTAGGCAACAATACTTGAGTGGGTTGCCATGCCCTTCTCCAGAGGATCTTCCCAACCCAGGAATTGAACCCGAGTCTTTTATGTCTCATTGGCAGGCTGGTTCTTCACCACTAGTGCCACCTGGGAAGCCCCTCTTTTCTAATATAGCTCTGTTATTAACCTAATAGGTAATTCTTTTATGCATCATCTTTACACTTATGATTAGTTCACTCTTGCAAATTACAGTGTTTATAAATTCTGCAGGGACGTAACTGTCATAGTGTTTTATTTTACAGAATAATTCAGAGTTACATTTTACGAGAAGAATCAGGCACACTTTCTTCAGAGGCATCTGATTTTAACAAAGTGCATTTAAGTAGGCGGGGTGGCATCATGGCATCTTTGTACACGTCCCATCCAGCTGATAGTGGATTAACATTGGAACTTTCTTTGGAGATCAACCGGAAACTACAGGCTGTTTTGGAGGATACATTGCTGAAAAATATTACTTTGAAGGTATTTGTATTTCTCATTCACTTACCAACCAAGAAACATGGCAGAATTGGTACCTCTTTTATTCAGTCTAACACGTGGATGGACTATTTCTGTAATGAAGGGTAGCCATTGTTTCCATAGATGAAATTTTATGTTTTCCTCATTTTTGAAAAATGTAATTTTTAAAATTAACAAGGAAAGAAAGAAATAGCAAAAAAAAAAAAAAATTAGTATAGCTATTGTATAGACTCCCTAAGGTGAGTCGTTTACTTTGCAATGGAAAGTCTTTGACATATATTACAATAGTTATAATTGATTACTGAGGCATTAAGATTAAGGTATTTATTTTCTAATGTATTTTCCAGCTATATTTTATTTCTTGCAGCTGTTATCTGACCCAGCTATTCTGTTTGTGCTGTTTTGGCCTTAATGGTTAGTAATGGGTTTAAAAAATAATTTTTTTAATCTAAAACTTTTATGCACTAAAATTTGCTATAGCTTCAGTAAAAAGATTGAGTGTGACTCTGAAGTATACAGGATTGCTACACTGAAAACATCCATGTGCAAAGTTTATCTCACATGGCAGATAAGATTGTTTATCACTCTTTAGTTCAAAATTTAGGGAAAAACAGTTCAAATCAAACCTTTTTACTTATTACACTTAGTAGTTCTGTTTTCTTTTCCCTCTCTTTCCAACTGTTAAAGGAAAATCTGCAAACACTTGGAACAGAAATAGAACGTCTGATTAAACACCAGCATGAACTAGAACAGAGGACGAAGAAAACCTAACACAAAGCTCTTCCTCACTAAACAGACAAAAGCCACACAAGGAGCAGGTGCCACTGCCCATTACTGTTGGAAACCCCTCCCTGCTTTGTGTGTCAGCCAGTAAAAAGTTTGTTTTGCTTCATCTGTATAAAAAAGTACCTTTTTACAATACAAATGTATTGCTGTGTATACTCTAAGAATGTAAGCTCTGATGAAACTTGTTCTTGTACAGTGACAGCCTGTCATTGAATCCGAACAACTGAATTTAATTTGCTGATAGTCATATGAAGTGCTGAACATTACAACAAGGGCTTTTGAAAACCCCTTCTCTGTATTTCTTCCCTTTAAAATAGATAATGTCAAAAATGATTTCGCTTTCTAAAATCATGCATGAAAGGACAGGTGTTAATCATTCAGTAATATGCTATTTCTCCAACATGAATAAAAATAAGGAAATGAAAAAAGCTTTTGTTTTGACATTCTGATACAACATTTGCTTGTGTGTTAGGGACACCAGTGAGTTCTTAAATCCTTTGATCCCCATGGAAGCTAACAGGAAAGCTAGCTCTGGGTGACTAGCAGTGATACGGCATTGTATGCTTCTGTCAGGTTTCCTTATTTGTGCTCGGAATATTTTTTTCAGATTTGAATTGAGTTAATTGTTAAGTTTTTTAAAATCTCTAGTTACATAAACTATGATTTGAAATAATTTGCTCATTTGGAAAATTCCTGTGGACTTCAGTTGTATTTTAAAATGTGAAGTGAATTAGTCATTAGAACCAAGAGATGAACAGTGAATTCTTTGAAACAGAAATACTTTTGTTTTACTGACATCAAGTATAAAGATAAATATAAGATACTTATGAAGAACCAGTTCCCAAGAGAATCCAGCATAGGGCACTGTTAACCATTTTATCTGTGCACCATTCTTTACTGTTAGTTTAATTATATGTTTTAGTGGTGTGATCTTACAGTCCCTAAATGTGCTGTGTTTCAGTATATTTATTTAAAACACAAAATAATTACATCTCTGTAACCAAAGGAGTTTTGGAGCCAAATTTATGTATCCTGTTGGATTTTTACAATATTTATTTAAGATATGCACTCAAGTGTTGCTGGTCGCAGTATCAGTATTTCTGTCACTGAATTTTTTTCTCATCTCTTGTCATTTCTCACTGTGATTTTTATAGTCAGATCATTTCTGTAGCAATACCTTGGCACATACACAAATGTTGCAGCAAGCTTCATTTTTGTTTTGAATTTTTGCATCCTTCTTTTCCTCTCAAGAGAAGTAAGCATTGAGGTGATGAATTAAAAGCCTTTAAAGAATTGTATGGCTTTACCAATTGGGCTGGGCTTTTGATGGCAACGTCCCTTTAATGTATTTTAACTTTTTTTTTTTTATTAATCAACTTACCATTGTGTAAAAAGGTCATTTACTAAAGGTTAGATGATTCATTGTAGCATCTTATTTTTTCTGTATATTGAGTTAATAGGTTTCATCCAAAAACAAAATCTTTTCACTTCAAAATGGAAACATAAGTTCAGAAACACTTTATATTTAGCTGTAAAAGTTTTAGTCTTATCATAATGTGTCTTGCTCTCTTTTACCAGTAATAATTTATCAAAATAAAGAAATGAGGGTAAGTGCAATCACATCTGAATTATTTTCCTAGTTGTTTTTGATAATAATATTGATGCTCCCAAAGACTAGTCAGTGTAACTAAATTTTTACAGCTTCTTATGTGATATAGGTTCATACACTACAGTATTTGTTTTTTTCCTTCCAAGACACAAAATATGTTAATGGAGACCAAATAGTGGTCAAATCTACAGTACTCTATGTCTGTACACTTTTAAAATATATATGTACATACATTTTTGCATCCATATATTGCATATGAAAATGAAACATTCCAATATTAACATTTGTGCCAGCATTCATTTAAAGACATTTAATGGTTAAACGATTTTAGAAGAATGTAATTATAAACCATATATTGACTTATTGTTACTCCCCCCATAAATGTAAGGAACTGTGGAGAATTTGAAGAAAATGCTTCATTTTCCTTTTGTTCTTTAGTTTCTACTGTATCCTTTTGCATATAGATCATGACTGAGCAAAAGTGTGTACGACAATGTGCATTTATCAGATCTCTCTCTAGATTGACCCACAGATCCTTATTAAGCATTTAGAGGGCAATATATGGAAAGAAGAATGGGGTGTCCAGAAAAGGAAAATGGTGTGGATAAATGATAAACTTGACTTCTGGGAGAAATTTTGGTTTGTCTGTTTATTATTAATTGAACACATCAAAGGCTGTTTTTGTTAGTGCTATTTTGATTTCTTTGAGGAGGAAATTATTTTTGTGTGTATGTATACATACATATGCACTTTGCTAGGTTTTAATTTTAAAGTGAATACTTACTGTGACTGCCTTTTTCCCATACCACTTCAGGCTTTAGCCTAACAGCTCTAAGGATTGAAAATGGTGGATTTGAACAGTAGAATGAGTTTAAACTTTTAGTTTGTCTTTTTTTTTTTTAACTTTCTATCCCTAACCATTTAAAGCAATTTATCTTGAAATTAAATTTTTTCAGGCTACCAACAAATGTTATTTATTTATTGAAAACCCCTTTATTGCCAGACACCATACAGGGTGTCAGCATTATACTGTAGACAGACTAGACAGGGCAATTTGTGTCCTCATGGAGCTTATGGTCTAGTGAAAACCGCTGGGAGGCATTAGGAGCTGCTCTTTGAGTCTCTGCAGCCCCCAACCAGCCCTTGTCAGTAGAAGATTAATGCACTTGTGCAAGTAGGTGATCCAGAAGTCTCACTCTGGGCTGAAGCTTTGGGAAATGAATCCTTGCTGAGGTACTCTGAGAGCAGGTCGTTGATTTTGTGGTGGTTCTGCACATTTCCTAACTTTTTTCACAGTTTGATGTTTAATTATTGTTTTAAGAAGGGGGAAAAAAATCCAAAGACCATAAAATGGCACTTAATTTTAGCCATTTTAGTAAATTATTAATGTCCATTTGATGCTCATAAAGATGAATCTAATCATGGTGTCATGCTTGTTTCTAAATTGTTTTGCAGTATATTATTTTCTAAAGATTTTTACATAGAATTTCGGACCGGGATTTACCAGTAGAAGAAAAAAGCACTAGAAACCATTAATACTGTAAATGTTGTATATGTTACCCTAATGAAAATATTTTTATCTTTATCAATCATGGTATTCCATATGGTTAATTTGCCTTATGAATGCTAGAATCAGTGGTCTGTCTTCCAATAACCTTCTTTTTAAAATGAAAGATTTCTTTTTTGACACTAAGATTGTTTGTGTTTAATACCGGTTGGTGGCACTAGAAATGTGAAAATTTTCAAGAATGAACAAGAAAAGATAATCAAAAGAGAATCCAAATAGAATTTTTCAAGAAAATAAATGAAAAATATAATTGTATATTAAAGATGTATTTTTCTTCTGAAATGAAATTCTTTTTTAAAATGCATATGGCTGTCCATTTTGACTATGATGAAACTTGTTTATCTTCCAAAGTTCATATATGTATATGTGTGCATTGTACAGATAATCTTTAGTTTGATTACACTGTTAATTTTGTAAATATCTTTCTGTATAAAATGAAGCTTTTCAAGAGAATTTTATGTATATATTGTACTTATTAAATAGGAAATGCCTGTTTACCAAGTTGTGTTTTACTGGCATCTTTGATTATTTACACACACCACTACTAACACTGATTCTCCAGACTTAACAAGACTGATTCAAATTGTTTGAATGTTCTTTTTCAAACCAGATTAATAAGAATTTTTGCTTTCCATTTTTGTCTTTATTCTACTAATTACAAGTCAGTGAACAACAGTAAACAAATTGAATGCCATGATGTATTTTAAATTTTTGCCTAAATTATTGATAGCAAAATCTGGCCTTTTGTAAAAGGCTGCCTATGTGAAAATTTCTCATTGAGCTTGACAAGCCAGTAATAAATTCAGATTTTCCACAAAACTATGAAACTTACTTGCCCAAATTATCTAGGTTTAATAATAAAGATCTAATAGGTTCAATAAGAAGATATTGAAATGGCATTAGCTTCATGCAGGTAACCTGTATGATGGATATTTCACATCACAGTGTGTTGTTTTCCATTTCTCATAACAGTTCAGGTACACACAGATTATGCCACATTTCTTAAAGAGTTCAGTATTGAAAAGAATCCCCTGAAATTCAGTTCAGTCGCTCAGTCTTGTCCGACTCTTTGCGACCCCATGAATCGCAGCACGCCAGGCCTCCCTGTCCATCACCAACTCCTGGAGTTTACCCAAACCCATGTCCATCGAGTCGGAGATGCCATCCAACCATCTCATCCTCTGTCGTCCCCTTCTCCTCCTGCCCCCAATCCTTCCCAGCATTAGGGTCTTTTCCAATGAGTCAGCTCTTTGCATGAGGTAGCCAAAGTATTGGAGTTTCAGCTTCAACATCAGTCCTTCCAATGAACACCCAGGACTGATCTCCTTTAGGATGGACTGGTTGGATCTCCCTGAAGTCCGAGGGACTCTCGAGTCTTCTCCAACACCACAGTTCAAAAGCATCAATTCTGTGGCACTCAGCTTTCTTCACCGTCCAACTCTCACATCCATACATGACCACTGGAAAAAACATAGCCTTGACTAGACGGACCTTTGTTGGCAAAGTAATGTGTCTGCTTTTTAATATGCTATCTAGGTTGGTCATAACTTTCCTTCCAAGGAGTAAGCGTCTTTTAATTTCATGGCTACAATCACCATCTGCAGTGATTTTGGAGCCCCCAAAAATAAAGTCTGACACTGTTTCCACTGTTTCCCCATCTATTTCCCATGAAGTGATGGGACCAGATGCCATGATCTTAGTTTTCTGAACGTTGAGCTTTAAGCCAACTTTTTCACTCTGAAATTAGGATCCTTAAAGGTACAATTAATAGGATTGAGGAAGCTTTGCTGACTTACTTAATAATCTGGTTTCAGCGGTTTATGGGTTTGTTTGCAAGAGAAGGGAGTATATAAAAGAAGAGTGAGTTTTTGGAAGAGAATAGTTTATGGTTCTTAACTGGTCAGTGTGACCTGCAGTTATGAAGGACCATTCCAATGAACTTAAATCCAAGCCTGCTTTTTTTCTTTTTTTAATGATTTCTTTTTTAAAAATTTATATTTTGGCTGTACTGGGTCTTCGTTGCTGCATGTGGGCATTCTCTAGTTGCAGTGAGCAGGGTCTACTCTTCATTGCAGTGCGCGGCCTTCTCCTCGGTGGCTTCTCTTGTTGCAGAGCACCAGCTCTAGTAGTTGCAGTAGGCTGGCTCGGCAGCTCTGGTGCACGGGCTTAGTTGCTTCTCGGCCTGTGGAATCTTCTGGACCAGGGATGGAACCTGTGTCCTCTGCGCTAGCAGGCGAATCCTTATCCACTGTGCCACCAGGGAAGTCCTGTTTTTTCTTACTAAAGTCTGCTTCAATCACTGAGTGTAGGATAAGTGCACACTTCTTCAAGAGGACCAGCAACTTGGGAGGATGCCTCCGGCTGACCAGGGCTAATGCTGAGAACAGTGTGACCAGACTAGATGTCCCTGCCCCTGCAGAGATGCACTATTAATTCCTAAATTACATTTAGGAGACTTGATTCTAATTTTTTAAAAGATGCACCCACTTAAGTCATATTCTATTTCTGAGGGATTTTCAGCCTTTTAAATTGTCTGAAGGCCGTGCTGCTAGCCAGTCAGATGATCTACCCATAATTGCACTTAAGAGAAAAAGGGGGAGAGGTAGGATGTTATATCCGAAAGAGGAGTCTCCGCCATTTAACCCAGTGCAAAAAGAGTTCTATTGAAATTTTAGGATTCAGTGAAATAAAGAGTTAGCTGTTGATAGTCAACTTTTAGTTACATTTGCTTGGAAACTAAATACTGGAATCGCTTTCCATATCATCCATTTCACTGTTTTTATTTTTAATAATTAAAGACGCAAGAGCAAGATATGCTTTCAGCATCCTTACATGTTACTTGTCCCAAAACAGTTAAACCTGCCATGGTATTTCTTAGGTTCTTTTTTATGAAGTCTGATCAAATGCCCACTACCCCTGCTGCTGTTGATCTAGTCTGCCCGCTAACACCACAGAAACACTTTCAGCTCTTCCCACCAGAGCCCGCAATAGATCCCACCTCACCCCCAAAACCCAGCTCCCCAGGAATTCATGCTAAAGAAGGCTGTTGCTTTGGACTCTGAACCAGCTTCTCCCTGGATTTTATGTTGTTGTGTTATTTGGGGCAAGCCTGGAAGGACTGGAGGGAGAACCTGCTTGGGACTCGCAGGCCAAGAAGAGCCTCTTGCTTGCTTCCTAATTGGAATCCAGAATCCACTTTCTTATAGAAATGGTATTTTGAAACAGTGACTAACTCTGATCAAAATTTATGGGCAAGAAGGCTTTGTGTGTTTGCCTGTAACATTTATTACATTTTTTCTTTTATGTGGTTAAATGCTTTCTAAGCTCCAAGGCACCAACTTTCAAACACAAAGCAGAGGCTTGAAAGCTTCAAGGCAGAATGGTGCTCCACACACTCAAGCCCCAGATACCTCCTGAGAAATTCAATGATCCAATATTACAGTCTCACAAAGGTGTCCTGAAGTCTCAGAAGTCAATCCGAGTCTCTTGTTTGCAAAGTCCATCCTCTAAAGTGCAGATGTTGCCGATGATTTTTAAAGATCACACTCTACCTACAGGCACAGTGTAGTTTCATTTCTGTAACAACTTTAGGGTAAAGCGGAAGAGAATTTTTCCTCTTGTCTCTGTCCATACTCGCATCTCCCACACACAACACACACCCAAAACAACAACCAGAACACTACTTGCCCAGAGCTGGTTTGGCTGTCTCTTGAGTTTCCAACCTTCATCACTTCTTCAAATTCTGCTTGGATAGGCTTTTTTTAACAAGTCAGTCAAGTGAGAAAGAGATAAAAGGGAAAAACGAGAAAGTTCAGCAAGATTCCTTGTCACATTCAATTCCTTGTCAAATTACTATTTTGATGGTGGAAGGGCTCTGTATCATAGATAGGTTTGCCTATGCTATGGGTGCTATACCACAGGAGGCAGGACCCACATAAGTGGCTGTTTATAGAGGATGTTCCATAGTAATTCCTGATGTCATTTTGCACATTTTTCTAATTATAAGTTCAACTAGAGATGTACAGCTTAACATATATGTATTATTTTTTTAAAGGAGGGGATTTCCAGAAAGTTTAAACACTGAATAGAAAACACTAAACACTAGAAGAAATTACTTTGTCTGCTTGTGTGTTGAGGGGGAATGGAGGAGGGGGTGCCAGGTTTAAGGACTGTTCCAGTTTTTTAAAGGATGAAAGTGAAAGTGAAAGTCTGTCATGTCTGACTCTTTGAGACCCCTTGGATGTCCATGGAGTTCTCTAAGTCAGAATACTGGAGTGGGTAGCCTTTCCCTTCTCCAGGGGATCTTCCCAACCCAGCGATCAAACTCGGGTCTCCCGCATTGCAGGTGGACTCTTTACCAGCTGCGCCACAAGGGAAGCCCAAGAATGCAGGAGTGGGTAGCCTATCGTTTCTCCAGCAAATCTTCCCGACCCAGGAATCAAACCGGGATCTCCTGCACTGCAGGTGAATTCTTTACCAACTGAGCTATCAGGGAAGCCCCTTTTAAAAGGATAAATTCATGTATTATATAAATTAAAGTTGATTCTATTAAAACTTCCCCTCTAAAAAGAAAAAAAGCCAGTCAATCCTAAGAAACAATTACTCAGAGTATACTGAAATGTTTTTCTAGATTAATTTCTGCCTTAAATGCTCATTAACAGATCAATAGGTGTCATAGAGTGGTGGGAATGAGAAGCAGAGACCTTATCAGGTTTTGGGGTGGGTAGGGTAGAGGTAAGGACCAAGTTCAAGTGAAAGTGAGGTCTGCAGAGATGGCTTGAGGGCCCTCAGTCTCACGTTCTGATACAGCTGGTTGCATGATCCCTCCCACAATGAAGTTAAACCCCCCTCTGATTGGTTCTGGACACTTGTCAGCGTAAGAAAAGTAGTTTCCTATATGAGCGTGGTTTGTCCCGTGAGGTGCTCTTATGTGTTCCAGGAGTTTACCCAATGCTGTACTTACTTAGCTCAATAGCATTTAGGACCTAGTGTCTCTGGTCAGAAATAAATATAATGTACTATATTGCTTTTGCTTGTTAAGAATGTGTGTTTTCCTTTTGAAATAAGGAACACAGTTAAAGCACAAATACATCCATGAGTGGGTTGAAGTCATAATTAGATTCTTTTTCTTTGTATTAATATGATTTAAACAAAAAGACCAATCAACTGTTAAAGAAGATGGATGTGAGGGTTCGGGTGATTTAGCAGACTCTTAGCTGGAGACTTGGCGCCTCTCTTTTCTTCCTCTTTCTGATTGTCTTTTGACTAAGCTCTTCCTCTAACTGCAATCAGAGAAGTAAAAAAAATCAGTCATTTTGTTCCCTGTAACCTCAGTGATGGCTTTGCAGAGGACTCAATTAATGGATGATACTATAATTTTTTCAACACTTTGGGTTCCTGAAGCTTCTGAATTACCTATGGATATATCTTTTCTTGCTGCCCTGTTGGTGACTGTAATGGAGCCTTCCTTTCCGGCCCCATGTTCGTCTAAGGCAGCTGGAGAACGCTGAGGGCTGCAAAATGATCTGGACATGGACTTGCATGACCCTGCCCTGCCACTGATTGTGAAACCTTAAACACCTAACTGCACCTCTTTGAGCTTCAGTTTTCTCACCTGTAAAATGGGGATGATAAAACACACTTTGCAGAGCTGTTCTGTGGATTAAATTGGGCACTGAATGTGGAAGAACTTTGTAAACTGTGAAGCTCTTGAGACGTGGAAAGATAAGCTAAAGTTTAGAAAGAAAGGGGTAATTCCTGTTTTTGTAAATACTATTATTAAAATGTTGATGGATGCATATGTATGTGTATTATAAAGATTGTTGCTTTAATAGAATGGCCTTTACCACAAAATGAAAAAACACTGTTAAATATACAACTATGTGTGTATGTAAAGGCAAAGTTCTGATTAGATACATAGACTCAGTGGCTTCCCCTGAGGCGTGCTACACTTTCTTTTAAAAAAATTTTTTTAAAGTAAATGCTTCCCTGAGTTTGCCATGTATACACTGCTGTATTATTTACTTGTTTATTTATGGCTGTGCTGGGACTCCATTGCTATATGTGGGCTTTCTCTAGTTGCAGAGTGGGGGCTACTCTCTAGTTGGAGTGCATGGGTTTCTCATGGAGGTGGCTTCTTGCTATGGAGCATAGCTCTAAGCATATGGGCGTCAGTAATTGCAGCACAGGGGCACATTAGTTGTGACTCCTTGGCTCTAGAGTCATGCAGGCTTCAGAAGGCTTGTAGAATCTTCCTGGACTAGGAATCGAGCCCAAGTCTCCTGCACTGACAGGTGGATTCTTATCCACTGGACATGGACTTGCATGTATACCACCAGGGGAGTCCCCGGTATACTTTCATATTTCACTTTAAATTCTTGTTTCCAAGATATTTTTCAATGAGTGTATGCTCTCTTGCTATATAGGTGACTTTTAAAATTGTATTCCAAGAATCGTATCGCTTGCTGGGCACCATAGGAAGTGCCTAGTAGGAGAAAGGGGGCAGGGGTGGAGACTATGTACATACACACACATAGTTGTTATCTAGAAAGATCCTTTTGTTCAATTTTCTAATTCTCCTGAAAGAGATTGTTCAGCTTTCTCATATAGTTGGAAAGAGGTAAGAGAAGGTGATGTATTTCCAGTGTTCATTTGAGCAGCATTCCCTGAGAAGATCTATAATTCAAGTCTAGATTCAGACCTTGTGCTACCTAGAGACAGCTGCAGCCTGATACTGTTTCTGAAGGTGGGACGGCAGGTGCAGCGGCTGCAGGATGAGAGTAAATAATGAGAAGGATGCAGGTGCCTTTGAACTTATTCATTTTCCGGCCAACTCCATCCTCTCATGCACAGCCACTGAGGTGTCAGCAGGGAGAGTGTTTAGATGGCTGGACCTTTAAATTAAGATGTGTTTGACATGGTCACACAGACTCTGTGCTAAGGGCCAGGTTCTACTGTGGACGTACTGTGGGTGTTTCACCTTTGCTAGGAAGGAGGAAGAAAAGGGAGGAAGAGCACTACAGGGCTTGAAATTTTGCTAATACCAGCCAAAGGAAGGTGTTGGCAACACTTGCCTCCTTTAGTCCCTGGGTCAGGGGGTTTAACCAGGGCTCCCATTTCAGCCACCCCAGCTTAATACCAGGCAATGGTGTGCCGTTGAGGACAGGAAGGCAGACAGGTGCTGGCAACTAACCACATGTCCACCCCTGCCACCAGGTTGGCATTCATTCTCTGAGTTTAAGAAAACTCCATTGTCAATATTTCATTTAGGTTCTGTAGTGCTTTTCAAAGCAATGTAGATAACTCAAGCACTGCTCCTGACTCAGTGTGTGTATGTTTAAATATTTTACATTGTATTTTTAATTAATTATTTAGGCTGTGCTGGGTCTTTGTTGCAGAGTGAGGGCTTTTCCTCTTCTCTAGTTGCCAGGCTTAGTAGTTGCTGCTCACAGGCTTAGCTGGGAAGTGGGATCTTGGTTCCTCGACCACGGATGGAAACTGCGTCCCCTGCAAGGTGAATTCTTCACCATTGGACCACCAGGGAAGTCCCTCAAGTGTTTTTTGATAGAACTCAGGCTGTGTTTGCAGCCACTAAGATTCAATCCTTAAGCTAAGCCAGGTGCACATGTAAAATAAATTCTCCATCCTTTTCTAGATTTTCTGCCTGCTTTTGGATTATTTTGTACAATTCAATTATATCTCCATTATTGGCTTAGGAGTTAATCCTCTTTGTAAAATGTCTTAGTGGTTGCCCTGGGGTTTACAAAATATCTTAAAAATATGAAATGCTTTACTTATTCGTGAGTCATCACTGTGTAGGGGCCACATGAATTCTGTGATGGACCCAAATTTATTACACGTGCTGCTGGAGCAAGCACTTTTTTTTAGATTTTCTTCTGCCCATTTTAGAGTTGGATAATGAGAAGCAAAGACCACAGGGCCATGTGGACCACAGCTCTCAGAGATGGAGGAAGGCTTGAGAGAGCATCTAGGCCTAGGGCGAACAGACTTTCAGGTCCCACAGGCTAATAACATTTCAGAAACAAAATTCTGAGCTTGCAGACTTTTATTCTGCTAAGTGAGGATCAAAACGAATTGCCGTTTATCACCATAATTTCATGAAAGAGGAAGCTTTAACACTTTTCAAAAGAGGCTGAAAGATTTAACTTTTAAATTGCATGAGTTTAGTTCTGTGAAAAGCTCTATTTATTTTTCTCCCCTCAGTGGAGTCTGGTATTTGAAAACCACGGATCCACTCCAGCCACTCAGTATAAGATGAGGGGAAAGGCCCATGGGAGGAAGTGATCTGCCTGAGGTCACACCTTGCCAGGCTTTTCCTTGCTCCAGAGGCACTGATGACCCTTATAGTGCCTGAATCACAGTTGATACTAACACCTTATGGTTCTACATATTCGGTTCCAAGCACTGAATGAGCTAAGGAAGCTCTGAAGATGGAAAGTATGTGGGTTATTGAATTATTGCCTCTCAGGTCCAAATGTACTGTGAAATATCTGCCCTGTGACCAACAGGAGAATTCCTTTAACCATCCCTCCTTCAAAGTGAGCATGGTGTTAAGCTTCCTTAGCAGAGGGCAATGGAAGCACATTACAGGAGGAAGAAGCTTCTAGAAATTGCTGGAAGGGGCTGAGTATCAGCCTTGTGAGTGAGAGGACATCTAGTGAGCCTGCCCCAGCCATCCCTCTGCAACTTTGCAGCACCTGATGACCTTTCCATAGCCTTCTCAGCATGGAAGGCAAGATACACACAGTTACATGCGGTCCAGAGAGTCGCACAAAATAGCCACTGCAGAGCCATGCCGCTGATTGCTGACCACCTGCCCCCCTGCTGGCACTCCTACCTATTGTTTGCCAAACAATCCAGACCATCTCCCTGCTGGCCAAGCCAGCTGCCCGGTGGCTTGTACCACACTGTCTGCAATGAGGTCTGAACTCCTGCAGGTTTGTGTTTTCTTGGGTTCTCCCCATCAGCCAAAGGTACTGTGCAGAATTTCCTCATATCTTACAGTAACTCTTTTCTCATAGTTAGTAATTCTTTGTATTTAAATTTTGCTTAATCTCCTGCATTGTTTCTTTCTCCTGACTAGACCAAGACTACTGCTGAAAGTGAGAGTGAAGTACATCAGATGACCTGAAACGGATTTCCTTCTTTTTTAATGTTGAATAATATTCCATTGAATATAAATGCTATATTTATAATCCATTTTTAATCCATTCATCTGTTGACGGATATTTAGGTTACTTCCATATCTTGGCTTTGTGAATAATGCTGCCGATTTCATTTCCTTTGGCTATGTACCTGGAAGTGGGATTGCTGGATCCTATGGTAGGTCTACTTTTAATTTTTTTAAGGAACCTCCATACTGTTTTCCATAGTAGCTGCACCAATTTACATGCTCACCAACAATGTAAAACGGGTCCCTTTCACGCAGCACATCCTTGCCAACACTTCTCCTTTTCATAAAAGCCCTTCTAACAGGTGTGAGTTGATAGCTCATTGTTTTGATTTGCATTTCCCCGATGATCAGTGAGGTTGAGCACCTTTTCATGTACCCACTGGCCATTTGTATGGCTCCTCAAAGCCATGATGTTCTTTCATTATGCCTGGCTCCTAAAAGTCTGGAGGAAAAACCTAACACCCAATGTGCGTGCTCAGTCACTACAGTCATGTCCGACTCTTTGTGACCCAATGGACCATAACCCTCCAGGCTCCTCTGTCCGTGGGATTCTCCAGGCAAGAATACTGGAGTGGGTTGCTAGGCCTTCCTCCAGGGGATCTTCCCCATCCTGGAATCTAACCTGCATCTCCTGCATTACAGGCAGATTCTTTACCGCTGAGCCACCAGAGAAGCCCAACATCCAATGTAGGCTTTAGCTAATAGACATTTCATTTGGAAAAATAAGTCTGGATATCATTATAAATTACTTTTGGGGAAACTGGTGGTATTCAGACCAGATGACTGTAGAGCTTTTGCTCTCAGCAAGGACACCAGAGTCTTAGTTGCCAGAATCCTCAGCTCTAGCATAGTCCAGTACTGAGAGAATGCAGTCACCACTTATCAAGTAAGTGAATGAATTATAAATTAGTCAGTGTTCTCTTAACTACTATTTATCTAAGCAGTTGCAAAACCAAATTACACAATGTCAAAGAAAAATTAACACAGGCATATAAACAATATCTCAATAGATCTCTGTACTGGTCACATTTTCCTTGGGTAATTCAGATTAATTTTTGCAGCCCAAGGTACAGTTTTCTCTGCAGGTCATTGAGAAAGAGTATGGCATTCTTGGATTATTATAATTTACAAAAATGGCATGTATTTCTTGCCAATGGGATAGAATCTCTAGGAAAGATATATGCTCTTTGCCAACTTTTTTTCTCTAGCATGATATGTGAGAAGACACTGACTTCAGGAAAAACAAAGAAGTGCTCTGCCAGTGGACTACCTTTGGTATCTGGCCACATTTTAGTTGAAAGGAAGCAGAGCTTTGTCATTGCATTTTAATATGTAGTAGAAAACAACATTGTCTTGGGACTGCTTCAAATTATACATATATTTGGCCACGCTGCATGGCTTGTGGGATCTTAGTTTTACAACCAGGAATGGAACCTGGCAGTGAAAGCTCGAGTCCTAACCACTGAATTGCCAGGGAATCCCTCAACTTATATTTTAAAATGTTTCTTCTACTTATAAATATGTATTTATATTCTAAAAAATATTTGTTTTCTGTACTGAAAAGTTTCCTTGGCAGACATTTTGCTAAAAATCCAACAATGTATTAAAAAATTTTTTTGCATTAACTACTTTGATTGATTGATTTGCCAACAGCCGAGACAAAAACTGTTGGAGCTCAGTGTTATTGGATGGGAAAGGGTTAAAATATGTAAAATTCTATCATATATTGCAAAATAAAGATATGGCCCAAATAGACCCAAGATTTCAAGGCCAAGTACAGCTGGTTGCCAGTTTCTGACTTACTGACATTTCTTTACTCTCTTTTTCTGATTTTTGGTCATGTAGCTTGCAGGATCTTAGTTCCCCACCTAGGGATCAAGCCTAGGTACCAGCAGTGAAAGCACAGAGTCCTAACCACTGGATTCACTTATTGACGTTTCTTACATTAATTAATACATTATTAATTGTTAATTATTATTTAAATATTAAATTAAACTTTAAATTTAATTTAATAAAAATATAATTAAATTAAATTTAAGTAATTAAATATAATTATTAATTATTGATTAATGTAAGATATTGACAAGATTATTAATTAATCTTATATTAATTGGAAAGGATCAAATGTCTGTTGTAAAAGATGCAGAGAAGGTAGAAATACACAAGTAGAGATCGACAGAATTAATCATATGGGTGCAATCAATTACTGCCCTGTACATTATTGATTCAAAAGGAAAACTGAAAAAAAAATCTTTGAACAACCTCAAATGACATGAGTACCAGTTTTTCTGAAGTCTGTTCCTTTAATATTACTAATTTTGACCCTTGTCATTGCTCTATCCTCAGCAGAGTGCCCTTTCTCTAAATGAAAACTAATTTTAAAAGATTTAGGAGCACCCTGAGGTGACAAGACCATCTAACAGAGTTAGCAACACTTGGCCTTAAAACCTCAAATGGCTTTAAAAATTAAAAGGCACAAAACTGAATGATTTCATTTATGTCAAAGCACTACAAGACATTCTATGCTTGCCTGAAAGTGTGTAAACTGAAGCATGTTTTTTCTGCTGTCACATTTTAGTCGAGATTTTAAATTTCAGTGTTTATTTTCCTTTTTAGCTTTGTCGAAAGAATGATTTTTAGCGATTGATGAAAGTAGGTTCCAAATTCATTTGACTGCATAGGAGGCCTCGGTGTCTGACTTTGGATCTGAGCTCATTTCATTCCTTCACACCCTCTACAAGGTCTTCCTTTGAAATGGCTCCAGGAAATCTTCTCTGAGATTTGCTAGTCTGAAATATGCTACAAATCTTTCACATGTGTAATTCACTTCCAGGCCTCTGCTTCAGTGCTAAGAAGTCCTTGATATAATGTGATAGGCATTGCCAATATGTCACCCACCTCCTGGAATCAGGCTGTGGTTTTTTATGCCTCATACTAAGTAGCTTCAGTCGTGTCCAACTCTTTGTGATCCAATGGATCATAGCCCTCCAGGCTCCTCTGTCCATGAGGTTCAGCAGGCAAGAATATTGGAGTGGGTTGCCATGCCCTCCTCCAGAGGATCTTCCTGACCCAGGGATCGAACCTGGGTCTCTTATGTCTCCTGCTGAGACCTTATATTTGTGCACAGTGATGAGCTTGGACTATTAATCAAGCAATTTGATCAATTTGAAAAATTCTATGTTTCATATCATCAAAAAGTCCAACAGTGAAGATATGATAGGAACATGAAGGCAGTTTTGGCAAAATAGCAAAAGAATGTACATTTCAGAATCTGACCATATGGGGTTGGATCAGTTGATCAAACCTCTATATCAATTTTTAACAATTTATTTATTTTTAAATTGAAGGACGATTGCTTTACAGAATTTTTTTGTTTTATGTCAGACGACTTCTATATCTTTTCATGCTTCAGTTTCCTCGTCGGTACAATGATGGTGAGGGTAGGTACCTTCCTTACAGTATTACTGTGAGATTCAAATGAGATGACGAATCTACACTATGTACTCTGTCACACAGTGTGAGCACTGAGTGAATGTTAGCCATTGTCATGCTTGAGAGTTCAGAACACCAGGATTGAAGATGGCTCTTCCAGGCTTAGAAGAGTGCAAGGTCATTGGCACGAGGCAAAGACTGCAGGCATGTAAATTGCATGATGTCATTAAAGATTGGCCTGATCCTTATAAAAGAATCCCCAAAGCAATACACATGGTAGAGGTTAGTCAAGAAATTATGGTGGACCTCCTTGTCTCTAGTGATGAAGAGAGAAAGGATTGTGTTGTGTATGTAGCGCACACACACGCGCGCGCATGCATGTATGTGTGTAGATTTTGTGCTGTGGATCACATTATTATGATGGAAAATGTCACTTGCTACAAGTTCTCAGGCAAAGGGTCCACATGGTAAAGTGGTCATCACCCCACACAGCAACATAGACCCGAAGTCAATTCTCATTGATCTCCTCTCTGATAAGCCCCAGGAAGGATGTTTTGAAAACTGATTGAGTAAAATATAAAGTTAACTCATAAAAGTCTTGCACATAATCCTCCCTGACATAGGAATCCCTAGAAAGTTCTGTGGAATGTACATGTAAACTCCGCCACTAGGTGGCAGAGGAACGTTATGAAACCAGCCAATCATCACAGACTAGGAGAAGTGCCCGTCTCCCTTTCCTGATCACCTGGAGGGAGCCCTGTCTGCAGGAACCTGAGAGACCTTTCCTGTAACTTGGACTTTTAGTCCCTGTGGTTCCACATACTCACCTCCCAGAGGAGTCTGTGGCCCTGGATGGCTGGTACTAGCCTAACCTAGCGTGTGTGTTGCCCAAATCCCTAAAAAGAAAATACGAAAAGTTTTCCAACCTTTGAAAAATTGTCGAGTCGCCTAGAGCTGGACATTTGGAAGAAAAGCAACATTCCTGCAGTGCTCTGCAGATGCTTGTTAGAGAGAATGAGCCCAATACACTGCCAACCTGTCTCGCTCCCTTCCTGTGGTCAGATCCACTTCTCAACCTGCCCATTCCCAGGAAGAGCCAACAACACTACTGCTATGAAAACCTTTAACTCCCTAATCTCAGAAATCATTCATTTTGGCTACTGAGCATAGTTTCTAACACTCCAAAGTTTGAGAGGCTAATTCAGTTTAAACTTGAATGGTTCATCAATGGGTCTTTTCTTTTTTAAAATTTTCTTTTTCTTCCTTTAAAAATAAGGTTCTGAGTCTGAGCTAGAAAGCACTGTTTTTATTTCTGAGCCCTGGCTCAATTATATTCTATCTGGAGAGAGTTCAGGATGGGATTGATCAAGCAGCATTGTAAGCAGAGAAGAAATGCCCTCTTGGAAAATGTGCTGCTTTAATGTCATGTCACCACCCCATGAAGACAAAATCCAGCAGGCTCTGCTTTATGACTCAGAATTTTATTATAGTCAACATAGATTGCTAAGAGTCGCAAAACTTTCTCCTATCATTTATAACCATCCAATGAATTGGTCCAATTTCTGGAGAAAAACCAAAGGTAGCTAGCTGAGGCCCTTGGTTTAAGAATCAAGTCCTCCTCTTCAATTTCCACATGACAGATGTGACTGGGGATTGGTACAGGGCCAGCTGAGATGGCAGCAGGGTACGTGATAAAGAGACAGAACGGAGACCTTATAGTGTGAAAGGACTGCTTATCCAGGTGACAGTGGAGCTGGGTTTGGAGGTGGCACCTGAGAGTGTGTCCTCTGGTGCAGCCCACTCCCCTCTGTCTGTGCCCTACTTGTGCTGAGTGGGCTCCTTCAGTTGTGTCTGACTCTGCGACCCCATGGACTGCAGCCCACCAGGCTCCTCTGTCCATGGGATTCTCCAGGCAAGAATACTGCAGTGGATAGCCATTCCCTTCTCCAGGGGATCTTCCTGACCCAGGGAGCAAACCCGCGACGCTCACATCCCCTGCATTGGCAGGCAGGTTCTTTAGCTCTAGCACCACCTGGGAAGCCTACCTGTGCCTTAAGCCACCATCAATTAAAGCCTCAGTGTGTCCAGGATCTGTTCAAGGCCTCCACCTCCCGCTTGGGCAGTGCTTTCTTACTGAGGAGCTCCTAGCTTCTGGTGTCAGCTGAGATGTTGCCAGAGCATTTTTTTTTTCTATCCATCGAGCCCTTCCTCCTGCAAGTGATTGCCACAGTGGCCATATGCTCCCTCCAGGGCTGGAGCTTTCCAGCCAAAGGATTTGTTTCTCAGCTTTGGGAAGAAAGTAGGAGAGAAATCCAGCTTTCAAATTAAGGGCACATGAAGTTCAGGGGCTTCCAAGTTAAGTCAAGACAATCACTCCCTTCTTTGAAGGAACCCTACTGTCCTTGCCCCACTCGAGCCAAGCCGTGGGGGGGGTGGGGTGGGGAGAGGGTGGGCTGGAGGTTCCCCTCCTCTCACTATCTATCAAGGGTTATTGGAAGCGCAGCCATCTGTGAATCGGAGGAAGCCCAGGGAGGGAGCAGAGTGCCTGCTCGTGGTCAGGGGCGGCTGGAGGTGGAGAGGAAGGCTTTGTAGAGGGGAGAAGCCTCAGGCAGCCTCATTTCTAAGCTGGCTCATCTGTTGGCGGGTGTCTAGACAGGGCTTTGAAAGATGCCCTGGGGGTGGGGAGCGAGCTGGAAACTGCCCCCCTTTGGAGCTTCGAGACACTTTGCTCACCGCTGCAAGTCCCCGTTAACTTCCCAAATCCTCATCACTTGAGGATTTCCCACGGCTCGGACAATGGCCCAGTCCTTCTTTTCTTTCCAGAGCCCCAGCCCCACCTCCAGCAGTGCCTCTGCCTGCCCCCCACCCCCAACCCGGGGTGTATGGCCGGTTTCTCCTCCTTTCGCATGGGGGTCCCTTGCAGCCTGCGGGGAGGCTGATCCCTGCTGCCAGCAACTTTCTCAGTGGTTTTCGCTCTAGGAAGGAAAACCACACTTGTTAGTCTTTCTCGTTCTAGGTGGTTCCTGGCTTGACATGCAGGGAATTTTTTTTTTCCAGGGAGCTATTTTCATTTATTGTAGGATCATATTTGCTTTAGTAGCAGGGTGCATTTCTTGAGCTTTGGTCATAATACTGTAGTATTCTTAGACATCTCCAAACTGGCTTTGATGGGGAGTATAAAATACGGTTTTCCTTAATACAGTCTTGAATAAAGGACTGTTGTGCTGCACTGGGAATCAGCAGTATATCCTCCGTGGTGGCTGTTTAGATGGACAATTAGCCACCACCTGGGGGTTCCTGTGCCTCATTTTATGATGCTTGGAGACCAATAGGTTTAGTTTTGCCTTTACTTCAAAGGCCACTGGAAGAGAGGGAGGAGCTGGGTTACTTAGAGCCTACCAGGTCTAAAAATTGTCACCCATTGTCACCCCTATGTCACAGTCTGGGTGGGACCCCAACTTCCCCACTCCTCATGAAGATCAGAGATTTTGAGATTGGCATTTACCGGCATGATTAGCATCTTTGCCCGTTGTGCATATATTGACAACAATCTAACGATCATCCTGAAAGCTACAAAGATGATGATACTGAAGACAGAGGCACATTTTTAAGGAATTCAGTTAATGTTTCTGTTGTTCAGTCGCTAAGTTGTGTGCGACTCTAATGTTGAGCACTTACCTTAAAGAACAGGAGTGCAAATTCTCAAAGTACTTAGGTTTTAGTCTTGGAGCTGGGCAGGACACAAAATGATCCAGGGTGGTCCTCAGCCAGAACATGGCTGGAGAACTCAGATGATGACTGCTGCACGCATGGATTATGTCGCTGTCACTTTCAGCAGTTACTATTTTAACCAGGTCGCGCCTGATCTCTGCCTGCTGGGAAAGTCAGCTGTGTCCTTCCTCGGGGCCCCCCTCCTGCCCCAGGGTAACAAGGGCGTTTCTAGCCCTTTCAACAGGGGGTGTGTTCTGCCCAGAATATAGACCTTGTCTCCTGGGCCACCTTGGGCTTCCCTTGTGGCTCAGCTGGTAAAGAATCCGCCTGCAATGCAGGAGACCTGGGTTCGATCCCTGAGTTGGGAAGATCCCCTGGAGAAGGGGATACTCCAGTATTCTGGCTTGGAGAATTCCATGGACTGTATAGTCCATGGGGTCGCAAAGAGTCAGACATGACTGAGTGACTTTCACTTGCTCACTTACCTGGGCCACCTGCGCCAGAGCTGTCTTAGGGACTGAGGGTGACTCTTGGCTTCAGAAAGCCAACCCCAGAGGTCAGACCCACGTGAGACTTGGTGAGCGTTCCTCCGGAGGCTGGGAGGAAAAGGGGAAATGGGTTTCTAATATAAATCATTGCTCACACCCAAGTTTCAGTTCCATTTCAGAATGCAAAGGGGCTTCCCAGGCAGGTGCAAAGAACATGCCTGCCAATGCAGGATACGTAAGAGACACAGGTTCAATGCCTGGGTCGGGAAGATCCCCTGGAGCAGGAAATGGCAACCCACTCCAGTTTTCTTGCCTGGGAAATCCTATAAATCCCATGGACAGAGGAGCCTGGCAGGCTACAGTCAATGGGATTGCACAGAGTCGGACATGACTGAAGCGACTCAGCACACATGCCTGCAAAGAGTTCTGCTCTGCTCTGCTTCTGAGACAGTAAACTGGAGACACGGAAAGTGTTGACGCAGAGTTAAAACGGTGGCCCCTTCACAGTGACCAGCCACTTCTGGCCTGAGGGGAGGAGCAGTGCACTCCTTTTTTCCCCAAAGAAGACAAGTCAGGATCTAAGAGCTGGTTTATTATTATTATTATTGGAGTATAATTGCTTTACAATTTTGTGTTCGTTTCTGCTGTACCATGAAGTGAATCAGCTATGTGTATACATTATATGCCCTCCTTCTTGGACCTCCTCCCTACCTTCCCCCCACCCCCATCCCACCTCTCGAGGTCATCACACAGCACAGAGCCAGGCTTCCTGTGCTATGCAGCAGCTTCCCACTAGCTATCTGGTTTACATATAGCAGTGTGTATGTGTCAATCCTAGTCTCCCAAGGCCTTTCAGCCTCCCCTTCCCCACCGTGTCCACATGTCCAAAGGCTGCTTTAATTGGAAGTATGCCTACCTGAAGAAGTCTGTTTTTTCTCAAAATCTTTGTGATTCTCTGTGTTGCTCAAGTAGGAAATGTGAATATTGGATACATAGGGAATATAGGAGAGATGTTTTAGCTTTCCTGTGGGGGAAGCAGGTCTGTGGGGAGGATCCTGAGTTATTTTCCAGCAGTGCTAAATACTAATTGAATTTTAGATCTAGGTACTAACTGAATGAAAAGCCACCTGAAATGAAAGAAACATTGGAATTGGTGTCTGTGTGTATACAACCCCTCAGGGAATTAAATACTGAGAAAGCAGTGAGTAAATTAGAGACCCATGACTCATTAGCAGCCATGAAGTGCGCGGGGGCGGGGGGAGTTCCCCTTAAGTCAATTGTTTTATTTAATAAAGAATTTTTGAATTGAGGCATGTGGACTAAAGTTCATTCTATCTCTTACAGGATGTTAATGTCTTTGAGCCTGTGCTAGTCTGTTAGGGCTGCCATAACGAAAGACCGCAGACTGGATGACTTAAACAACAGACATTTATTTTCTCACAGTCCCAGAGGCTAGACGTCAAAGATCGAGGTGTCGTAGGTTTTCTTCTTCCTAAGGTCTCGCTCCTTGGCTTACAGAAGGCTGCCTTCTTGCCATGTCCTCACCCAGTCATCTCTCTGTGCTCCCATGATGTTCTGATGTCTTCTTTCTGTGTCCTAATATCCTTTTATTATAAGGACACCAATCAGATTAGGACCACCCTGACAACCCCATTTTAGTTTAATTACCTCTTTTTTTAAATTGATTACTTCCGTCTGCACTGGGTCTTGTTGCTACGTAGGATTTCTCTAGCTGTGCCAAGTGGGGGCTGTTCTCTAATTGCAGTGCTCAGGCTTCTCATTGCAGTGGCTTCTCTCTTTGCAGAGCACGGACTCCAGGGTGCAAGGGCTCAGTAGTCATAATACTCCAGCTTACTTGCCGCACAGCATATGGAGCATTCCTGGACCAGGGATCAAACCTGTATCCCTGGTATTGGCAGGCAGTTTCTTAACCACTGGACCACCAGGGAAGTCCCTTAATTATCTTTTTAATGACACTGTCCCCAGTAGAGTCACATTCTGAGGACCTGGGGGGGGGTAAGACTTCCACACATGAGTTTAGGGGAACACAATTCAGCCCATTCCCTGGTAGCTCACGTGGCAAAGAATCTGCCTGTAATGCAGGAGACCCTGTTCGATTCCTGGGATGGGAAGATCCCCTAGAGAAGGGAAAGGCTACCCACTCCAGTATTCTTGCCTGGAGAATTCCATGGACAGAGGAGACTGGCGGGCTACAGTTCATGGGGTCTCAAAAAGTTGGACACGACTGAGTGACTTTCACTTTTTACTTTTAACTCATTCCAGTACTCTTGCCTGGCAAATCCCATGGATGGAGGAGCCTGGTAGGCTACATGGGGTTGCTAAGAGTCAGACACAACTGAGTGACTTCACTTTCACTTTTCACTTTCATGCATTGGAGAAGGAAATGGCAATCCACTCCATTGTTCTTGCCTGGAGAATCCCAGGGATGGGGGAGCCTGGTGGGCTGCCATCTATGGGGTTGTACAGAGTCGGACACGACTAAAGCGACTTAGCAGCGGCAGCAGCAACAGCCCATAATAGAGTCCCAGTTTCCTTATTGGGAAAACTGGAGTAAAACTGCCCCTCCTTTCCTGTGTTGAAGCTCAAATGAGATGAAGTAAGTAAAAAAGTGACTTTGAAGGGCATCAGATTCTATAGAAAGGAAAGTTGTTATCTCACAAGGGTGAGATAAGCAGCTTAGGACTGGAGGTCTTATGGACCAATATAAAAGTTGTGTCCTCTCTATATATACCTGAGTTTTGGAGGACAAGTTTGCCAGGAAAAGATGCATTGGCAAAGGTGCTACTAAATATCATGCTTTCTTGGCTCTTTGAGCTTAAATGCCAATCATGTTTCCATTCGTTTATTCCTCACCATTGATTTCACACCTACTCTGCTGGGCGCTGGGTCACTGTGATCCATTATCTACAGATGATGCAGAATGGCATGCTGGCTGGATGAATTTTGTAGGAAATGTCATTAAACAGGAGAAGACTTCTAATTTGTCTTCCTGTGCAGCTTATGGGGAGCTCTGCTAAAAATATCTCTTGCCTTCAACAACTTCCCCTGACTCTTCCTTCCTCAATCACAGGAGCCTGCTCAGGATCTGGAGGCTCAGAAAAACTCAGAGGAGGTCACCCTGGGGTGGGGACTGGAACCACATAGGTTAAATTCAGGGTGGAAAAATTCAGATTCCGTCACTCTTAGAGACTGAATGTCTGCTACAGTGAGGCAAACCTGGGTTCTATGAAAAACAAGGGCCAATTACACATACACAGACAAACACACACACACACACACACACACACACACACACACACACACACACACAGGAGTGTCCAGAATCCAGAAGAGTTTGCACTTGTCCTTAAGTAAAGTACATAGCACAGGTACTTTTTACTCTTTGGGCTTCCCAAGCTGTGTGGAAGCATGGCACAAGTTCATAGAGAGTAAATCATGCACCCTGGATCTCTTTCTTGAATTTTGAAACTTTGAAGTTAAATGAGGAGCCTACAACCAAGCTCTGATCTCAGCCATGGGAACCCTGTCTCTGCTGGGTTCTAGTCACCTGATAGGGTTTGGGCAGGATGGGAAAAAGAGCCACACCCTCCTCAGGAATCCAAGAACAAAGTGGGGACTGCCTTGATTTCTTTTATTTTTTTGATGATTATCCTTTTATTTAGGTTCTCTATATCTTTCTGGCTCAAACTGATATTTTAAGCAAAATTTTCTAGAAAAACTGTTTATATTATCTGTGTTGAAATGTATAAGCCTAAACATGTTTATAGTATTTTTCTGATATTTTTTTATGTTGCTACTGTATACATACCTACATATTCTTTTTTAACCCTTTGCATTTTTCTATGATTTCTTTTTTAAAAAAATTTTATTTATTTATTTGGCTGCATTGGGTCTTAGCTGTGGCATGCGGGATCTAGTTTCCTGACCAGGGATCAAAGTTGGGCCCCTGCACTGAGAATGCAGAGTCTTAGCCATGGACCCCTGGTGAAGTCTTCTTGTGCCCAGTCCTGAATCTGAAGTCTCACTTTCCAGGAAGAGGTCCAAGAAGAGATAAGTCCACAGCCACAAAATAGATGTTGCAGTAAACTGAGGCAGAAAGGAGACTCACAGTAAGCACTAAGGAGGAGAGAACAAAAGAGCATCGGATTATGAGACTAACAATGCATGGCCCACTGCACTAAGAAGGCACTCAAGAGGGCATCAGAAAGCCCATGCTACGTGACAAAAGAAACCTTGAAAAAAATGGGAAGAAGAGGGACCTCAGGAATTTAACTTTTTGCCTTGGGCCAACAGACCATTTTGTGGTTCTGAAACTCCTTCGGACTTCAGTCTTGCTTTATTTCCAAAACAGGACTGGAAATGGGAATGAGGAAGCCAAGAATATCAAACAGCCTCAGATGCTTGGTTAAAAACATTAGCAGCAACACGCAGCCGAGCTCACCTCCCCCCATGCTTCGCATTTCACTGTAAGAGGAAAACCACAAGCCGAATCCTGCAGAGGCTGTTATAATTAACTCGCAAGCCCTCCTTTGCTTCCTAGTGGTTTCTGAGTCTCTGAGGTGCAGAAGTAATGTGAGAAGGGGTTATTTAATATGCGTTGTGGGAGGAGGAAACAAAAACACATTTTTAGTCCCTTTTGCTAAAACAGTCCATCACGTCCATTTCATTTACTGTTTTACTGTTTCCAGGCTCTGGGGAATCTTCTCTGTGTGACATTTATCTATGTCAATTTGGAATAAGAGGAGTTAACATGTGTTGATTAAGTTTTTTTTTTTTCTAATCAAGGTTTTAATAGCAAATAACAAGAGACCAAGTCCGGCCCCTCGAAGCAGAAAAAGCATTTATTAAAGTGTATTAGATGATGTCTAGAATCTCAGGGGATGGAGAATAAAGCTTGGAGACTGTGTAATCAGCCACAATCCCTGACATCAATTCAGGGACTGTCCTCAGAGATGCTCCCCTGACTTCACTTTGGGCAAAGAGGCTACAGTTTGTCCTGGACCAGATCTCACACTGAACAAACTGCTAGGTCCTCTGTTATAAACTGGCTGTAGTGGTCATCACAGCACACAGCACACCCCCAAACCTGAACCAGGATCCTCTAGTCCTCAGGCTATTCCTCCCTCTCCAAAGACCTCTGTGAGGATCTCCCGTACCTCTTTTGGGAAACCCAGCTAGGGCCAATGGGAGGGGGCTCATGCTCTGAAACTATGCCCACATCCCTTGCTGTAGGCACCCCTATTGCTTTTGCGCAGGTTGGAGTCTTTCCGTTGAGAATGACACCTGTGGCTTCAGCTTGATGGTCAGTGATGTTTGAAGAGGTCCACTCCCTTGCTAACTGAGCCCTTTTTTTTGTTCTGCTGTGGGGCTGGCAGGCACTCCTGATTCTTTGACTGCTTGGCCTGTTAGAGCAAGCTGGTGCACGTCTAAAGGAGGGACAGGTATGAAGCCTCAGGCGGCAGTGTAATCTAGACTCATATCGGCAAAGAAAATTCTCACCTGCAGTGCGAGGCTCTTTTCCTGCAGGAACAGCCAGGCTTATTTTTATGCAGAGTGGTCACCGTGGAAGCTCTCCAGGCAGAAAAGTACCCCTGCATGCATGCTAAGTCATTTCAGTCGCATCTGACTCTCTGTGACCTTGTGGACTGTAGCCCACCAGGTTCCTATGTCCAGGAGATTCTCCAGGAAAGAATACTGGAGTGGGTTGCCATGCCCTTCTCCAGGGGATCTTCCTGACCCAGGAACTGAATGCATCTCTTACATTGCAGGTGGATTCTTTACCTGCTAAGCCATGGGATAAGCCCCAAAGATCCCCTACTACATTCTATTGGTTACTGCTGTTGACACTCTTGACAAAGGTTCCTGGGTCATTTATGGAAAGGGCTGCTCCAGGCTTTTCTTCTTCTCCATCTCCCTCTGGGGGTTGGAGTGTGGTACAGGGCCTGGTGCTACTTCTTCCCATGACTGGGTTATGCGTCATCCCTCACAGGTTGGTGGTACGGGGCTATATATTGAACATTTAACCTGGTAGAATAACCAGCCCAGAACTAACTATGCCTATTTTTGCCCAGCTGTAAGCTCATCAGGAAAAAATGAGAATCATTTTTCCCCTCTTCTCCCCAGAGAGGGGCCAGATACTCTGTCCTGGGTGCCTGGACTTCTCTCATCTCAGGGGAACATTAGACGCCTGTGTTTTCAACAGTCTAGATTCCTGCAGGAGATAGGACCCATTGGAATGATGAGGGCTCTGCAGGTTGAAGGAGAGGGTGCAGGGGGTGGAGGCCAGAGGCAAGAAGGAGGTTCTGAAATGGTGAAGACCCACCATAACTTGCAGGCACTACCTTGTGAAAGGGGATACCTTGGATCAAGGCTAGTTACCTGCACATCAGGTACTGATGTCAGATGCTCTAACAGCCAAGGCAAGTGCCCCCTGGTGCCCAGCCTGGCAGGTGAGGGGTGGAGCACTCACCATTAACTGCCGCCCAGTTCCTGGACCAGGCTGGCCTGGACTCACAGAGCTAGTGAGGCTGGCTTCCAATGCATGCACAGCAGTGAACAGATGGCCGTGGACTGCACCCATAAGGAGATCAGCTGAGAACTGCCCTTATGTTTACACTTGGAGAATCATTTACAGCCCTACTAAGTTCCCTGGGCCCCTTACAACCCAAAACTGTTGGTGGGAGCTCCAAAGACTAAAATAGATTCTGGATTTCCCCCTGATCCTTAAAATACCTTATTTTGGAAAAGTTTAAATGTACAGAAATGTTGCAGAGATAGTCCAGAGTTCCTGTCTACTCTTAACTCAGTTTACCCCAAACTGAGGCAAACTGAGTGAGGGGTAGGCACTGTGAACCAGTGACTTTTCAGACACCATCACTGGTACACTGTATTAAATAAACTCCAACTTAATTTGAATGTAACTAGTTTTTTCCACTAGCATCCTCTTTCTGTTCCGGGATCTAATCCAGGGTCTCCTCAGTCTCCTCTCTGATCTATGGCAGTTTCTCAATCTTCCCTAGTTTTTCATGACCTTGACATCTTTAGGGAGGGCTCACCAGCTATCCTGTAGAATGTCCCTGGGTTTCACATGTTTTTCTCATGTTAGACTCAGGCTAGGGAACTTGAGGACTTGCCCTTTTCATCCCATTACATCATATCAGAGGGATCCTGACACCCACACAACATCACCAGTCAGGTCAGCCCTCATCACCTGTTGAAGGAGGTATCTGCAAAGTTTCACCACTGTCAAGTCACTATTTCCATTTCCATATTCTATTCTTTAAAAGCCATCCAACCCTGTTTTATTTGCAATAGAAAAATAAAGAAATGAGATGCTGCTTGCAGCTGAGTGTGGTGGAACAATTCCTGCCTGGTATATTTATACTTGTACAAGGGTTTTCTTGAAGCCCTCTGCCTCAACCAAAAGTAGCAATTCTAATGGTAGGAATTTCAGGCTCTGTGACAGTTGGGCGTGGGTGTATGGGCTTGGGCGATAAATGTAAGCAGTGCTCTCAATCCTACCACTCAGACAGTGCCCTGCTCCTCCGCCTATGTATAGAGCCAGAGCAAGGAGGATCCTGTTCATAAAATCTTAGCACAGATTTGAAAACTTAACACGCCTACCTGTATCTGAGGGACTATCCTTCTACTTAGTTTCTAATACAGGGTGTGAGGGCAGATTTAGAAGGGGTGATGATTGTTTACCCAGGACAAACGAAGCCTATTCAGTTGAAGATGTAATTAGAGAAGAATATGGCTCCCTTCCTATTTCAAGCCCACAGTGCAGTTGCCAATGAGACAGTCATTCCCTTGCAAGAGCAAGACCTTCCCTACATCTTAGAAACTGGAAGCGACATAAGGATGAAAATACGTATGCAACCCTCACCTGTGTTTCTGCTCATCAAGTAGAAAGATGCTGCTCTCCAAGTCTTGTTGTGGCCACTTCCAGCTCCAGGTATCACTTCCAGTGCCTCTTATTTTCCCAATTGTTCCGAGGACCCTGTGAGTTATGGATTTTCAGGCTTAATGCTTTAGACAGAAAGTACTTCTGTGGTTGGAATCGGCAGGAAGACTCTATGAATCATTCAGAGTATCTGAAATGACAAAGTAGTTATTGGAACATTGCAGGAGTTGTTTATTGGGCTTCTAACTCAAAGAGAAACAAGGAATTTAGCAGCAGATTTAGAGCAATAAAGCATGGCAATGTTTATTCACACTTTGTACTGCCAGCATTAAAATTCAGTTCCATAAGTCTTTGTCTTGGGCCCTTAGCAGAAATCATCTCAGAATATCTCTCTGACGTGGGTTGTGTGACAGCAGTTGGGCAGAAGGTTGGAGTGAGGCATAGATGTGAGAGGAGTCTTGAAGAGGCCCTGGAGATTAGGGCGGGGACTCAGGGGGCTTCTGAAGTCAGGAAGGCCCAGCTGAGCACCCTGAGCCTCCTCCAGATCGAGGCTGAAGCTCACCTCACACATTCATCTCCACTTGGCTCTACCTTGAGCTTTTATTTAAACACCTTTTGTTGAAAGTCAGACTCTGGGGCAGAGGACTAGAACCAGATTTCACCTCTGCTCCTAAGAGTTTCACAGCTTGGTGGGGGTGCGAGCAGGAGGAGGGTGACGTGAAGGAGACAGATGAACAAGCGGGCAGTTAAACCAGTGCCTGGAGTTGCCTAGGTGATGACGTGGGGTAGGGGTGGAGGGAGGGATTCTAGGCAAAGATGGAGCAAAAGACCCAAGAGGCAGACTGGGACAGCTGCAGGTAAGCTATCCCAACCAACCTCCACGTGAATAGCAATGAGATGTTGCTTCTGTTTAAGAAAAAAAAAAAAGACGTAGCGACTAAACTTCATTTGGAAAAATAAACACAACAGCCGAGTTAAGAAGGTTTGGGGAAAGCATAATGAGCAGAGAAGAAGCCTTAAATATTAAAGGAGATCTGTATGTGCTCAGTCGCTCGGTTGTGTCTAATTCTGTGTGGCCCCATGGACAGTAGCCTGCCAGGCTCCTCTGCCCATGAGATTCTCCAGGCAAGAATACTGGAGTGGGTTGCCACTTTCTCTGCCAGGGGATCTTTCTGACCCAGGGATTGAACCTGCATCTCCTGTGTCTCCTGCACTGGCAGGTAGATTCTTTATGACTAGTGACACCTGGGAAACCTAAGGAGCTCTGAAAATTACTTTAAAACTCTATGCTGTGGGCAAAAGAATTGATAAGTAGCTAGACAGAACACAACAGGCAACCTAAAGGGACCCCAGAATATTTAAGTACCTAGTAGATCATAAAGGGGCCAATGGAGAAAGATTTGGATTCATCAAAAAATGGTGGAAATTTTGTAAAAGATTAAAATTACAGCCTCACCTGATAGATAAGACTACATCACAGGTGGATTAGCTTGAAAGTAAAACACGAAGCTTTTTAACATCAGAAGAAATATCAGAATTGAGTACTTTCTACATGCTACATCAATACAATTAACTATTTTGAAAAAAAATGAGATTTTTCCAACAAAATAAAAGAAGTTCTTAAGTGTTTAAAGCAATAATAAGCAACCGAAACAGCAAATGACAAAAATAATTTAATGCTGTGATAAAGGGTACATAGCCTTATTTTACAAGCAAACGTCACAAAATGTTAAGAAAAAAGTGTACCAAAAAATAGACAAAGGACATGAACAGAAGCACAGACACTCAAAAAACATGAAAGAATGTTCAGTCTCAGAGATAAAGAAAGAATGCACAATAAGATTAAAAGGTAGCTTGTTTTCACCTACCAACATAGCAAAGATTTTAAAATAAGGAACTTGGGCAATGTGTACTATGAGCCTTGAGATTATGTATATTACCTTTGATTCCAAATTCCACCTTTAGGAATCTGTCTGAAATTAAAAAAAAATTTTTTTAATATTTCTAGTCATAAAAATAATGTAAATGCACATGTACATTTTATTTTGTTATACTGAGTCCTGTTTGTCAAGATAGAAAGCTATAATGTATTTTAGTTAACAGATTAACACTTTGATTTATAACATTAAGTATTTGGACATTGCTAACTAATTAGCTATGTTATTTATGAAATTGCTTTTCAGTATTATCACATTGAATATTATATTTGCTATCCAAAAGAACCACAAGTTAATCCCTTTGGAAAATTTTCAACTCATCAAGTATTGTCAGAAAAACCTCACTTTTAAAAAAGCAAACTCTCCTTTCATAAATTTATGCTGTGCCCAAAACCCAGAAAATTATATCTGATAGTCTCCTCTTTTATGTCATTTTATAATTCTGTAAAAACAGAAAGGTTTGTTAAGTGCAGCTGAATTGTTGAGTCACTAGTACTATGACAACAGGCAAGTTACTTAACCTCTGTGAACCTGTTTCTTTTAAATTTTTAAAAATTTTATAATTTTAATTACAAAATTATTTTATATTGGAGCATAGCTGATTAACAGTATTGTCTTATTTCAGGTGTACAGCAAAGTGATGTTAAACATATACATGTATCTATTCTTTTTCAAATTCTTTTCTCAGTTAGGTTATTACAGAGTATTGAGCAGAGTTCCCTGTGCTATACAGAAGAACCTCATTTTCTGTATCTTTAAAATGGGATTTTGCTGTTAGATTAATTCCCTAAAGAATCAGAGTGTGTTAGTCACTCAGTTGTGTCTGACTCTTTGCGACCCCATAGGCTGTAGCCCACCAGACCCCTCAGTCCATAGAATTCTCCGGGCAAGGACATTGGTGCATGCTAAATCGCTTCAGTCGTGTCCAACTCTTTGTGACACCATGGACTATAGCCCACCAGGCTCCTCATTCATGGGACTCTCCAGGCAAGAATACTGGAGTGGGTTGCCATTTCCTCCTCCAGGGTGGATAGCCATTCCTTTCTCCAGGAGATCTTCCCAACCCAGGTATTGAACCTGGGTCTCCTGCACTGCAGGCAGATTCTTTATTGTCTGAACCGCTAGGGCGGAGGGCACATGAAAATTGCTTAATAAATGGTGTCCATGTTTCCGTGAGATCATTCTGTTCCAACTTCTCAGAATGTGTTTGCTGACTGAGTTGAATTAACAGGTAAACTACTGTTTCATGTTTAGGAAATTGGCAGAAGAGGAGAGAAGGAAAGGATTTTGGAAGCTTCTAAGGATCTTGGTGCTTGCTGTAGAAACGCAGGTGGGCACCATATAAAATGAACTAGTCCAAGCACTCACATGGGAGGAGGAAGCAGGTGCTCATGGGAAATGGTGAAGCATCATCAGCCTAGGAAAAAAAATGAAAAACAAAAAAAGCAATTGGCTATGCCAGTTTCCAGGATACATCAGGAAGCTTCAGAAAATATTGTTCCCCTTGAGGTTGAAAAAAACTGTCCTGAGGTCTTAGTATATGCCTGTCAGAAATGCCTGTCTTTCTTTGTGTCAACATAAACGTACCCACTGGTGCTTCTGCTTGATGCAAAAGACTTAAAGCAGGTGCAGAGACTACGTTAATAGGACAGCTTCTGAGTGGGGTGACCTCTAGCTGGCTCCTGGATTCCACCAAAGAAATGGAAACAGCCTGTCTTAGAGCTGGAAACTAAGGGTGACAGACTGCCACATGCCAGGAACAGGGAGAAATTTCTGTCTTCTACAGCTTACATCTGGCCAGATTCAAGGATGAGGGACCAAGTCTGTACTGCAGACATCAGGAGTCTGCCCCCGGAGACCACAGCTAGTGAAACTTCAAAGCCCAACCCACCACATCTACGGATTCCTGGGGCTTCTGTTCTCATGGTCCCCTCTGCCTCTGACCCCTCTGACCCTCCCACTGCTGCCCTGGCTTGGCCCTCATTTCAGCCTGATCAGAAACTCAACCCTCTCCACAAAGAATTCACTCAGCCTAGGCACTTCATGAGTTTAGTTTTCTTAACTCAAGTTGTCCTCCACTGCGAACTACTTTTTCCCCCAGGAGACATTTGGTATGCCTGGAGACATCTCTGGTTGTCACAACTGGAGGAGATGCGCTAGTGGCATCTACTGGGTAGAGGCCAGGAATACGGTCCCCCACGACAAAGAATGACCGAGCCCCCGATGTCAACAGAGGTGACATTGAGAAACTCTACTTTAACTGAAGATGTAAAGGTCATGGGCCTGGTGGCATTGCACAGTCCATGGGTTTCTGCCGTCTCTATGACTTCCCCTTCTCCTTTTCCTCTCTTTCCACTTCTCTCTTTCTCTCTCTTTTGCTTCTCAGGAGCCAAGTAACTCTCCCTGTCTCAGGGTCCACAATTCAACAATCATCTTTAGTAGTAAAATAATCTTTAGTAATACAAATATGCCTTTGGAGTCTCATCCCCTCTATCAAGCAGCTGATCAACTTATTTCTTCCAAATACTGTGCTCTCCTAAACAGGAATTCTGGTAAATACAATTCCACTCTCTTATTAAATACATATATAAAGGAACTACTTACCTGGGAAGTGGAAGAGGCTTAGATGCACCTCCCTCCCTGCCACCAGGATCTACCAAATCTAAGGGTGAGGGCTGGAGAGTGGGTGTGGGATGGTGGGGGCAGAGAAGGGAGGGAGAGAAACGCCAAGCCCACCAGCTCTTTAGTATCTTTGGGGCGCAGTCATTTCCAGCTCCAGCTCTTGGAATGGACTATGGTCTCAGGCAGAGTCAGGGAACACGGAGCTGCTTGCTCAGAGCACAGTTGCCTCAGGCAGGACATCTGTATCACTGTAAATGTGAGAAGGGGTCTCCGGCATGTGGGTGAAGTTCTCTGCCCAGGAGCCTAGGGTGCTGCCTTTTCCCCTGCTTTTCCCCCCAACTTCTGCCGTCTCTCTGCTGAAGCAGCTGGACCCAGTCTGACCTAGCAAAGTGAAGCTAGAGTCAATCTCTTGTGTGAAAAATTCAAACAGGTGACCCCATCATTTGGAATGGTTGTACCTTAGCTCCCAACTCTCCTCTCTCTCTGGAAAGTTTGACTCAGACAGAATGCCTGAGACCCAGAGGGACTCCACGCTTCTGAAGAAGGGGACCCATCCGAGGAATCAAGCAAATACTCAAAATAAACTATGAAAGCAGCTCAGTGCAAAAAAAATCTGATTTGTGTTCTCAGTAAGATCCAAGAGGACATGGCTGCTGGGAAAACAGTCGAAGCAAATGAGGAGGAGATATCTCAAAGCAGGAGAGGCAGTCCAGAGATGAAAAATGTGATTGCCAAATTACAAACCCCAGCAGAGGCACTGGACGCCACAGAAATGTAAATCAAGGAAGGGGAAGATAAGGTTAGGAAACTCTCCCAGAAGCCAGAGGAAAAATAAAAATGATGATGGGGCAAGTTTAATAACAATAAATATTATTTCAAAAAATGATTTGGGAATAGAAGAAGGTGGAATGGAAACAAAAATCTACTCTGAAAAGAGCCAGTCTGGGAGAATGAACATCTGCATAGAAAGAGTGAATTCAGATCTTATGAGGAAGTACTACATAGCCCAAGAACAGGTAGAAATAAGCCTCATGAAATTAAGATTCAGCAAAGTGCGAGGCTTGTCTGGGCCCTGCCACTCTGGCCACCAACATTTTGACAGTTTTATTTAGAGAGAGTCTGCACAGACCACACATTCTCCTCTAACAAAACCTGCAAGAGTTCTCTAATCCAGGGTTTGAGGTAGACAATTAAAAAGATCTGATAAGAATAACTAGAAGCCACTGTTATTATTAAATGAGAATTGCAGTTTAGTGCAGCTAATTGAAGAATAATTTATATTGTGCATAAGAATTTCATGGAAATACATATTCTGAACTTCTGGTGTAGATGATTAGTGTATTAATTTCCTGGGCATGGGGAGGTAGGTGAAAAACTTCAGATTAGCGTGACTGAGAAAACAGTGCTTTTTTTCCTCTGGTCTGGCTTCCTCTTCTGCCTATGTCCAGGCACGGCTACTCCTTCTCTGTAGGTCCTACCCTGGGCTGAGAACCAGAGTCATCATTTTAGTTTCAGTTTCTGCTGATGCTCTTGTTCACAGGATTTGGTTGTGGTTGTTTTTTTGTGCAGTCTTATCATCTAGGCTGGTGTGTTGAGTCCACCGGCTTGTCCTTGTTCCCTTTCACCTGTATGTGCTCTCGGTTCTTTGTCCCATGTCTGCCTGCTCTAAGGTGCAATGTTTAGTTCTTCAGAGTGTGCATATGGTTTGCCAATGGACGGGCTTAACTTTTATTTGATGGGGGAAAATCAGTTCTTAAGTGGAATGTGAGATGAAGATGTATCCTGGACTCTGTGATACTCCTCCATGGAGCACCTTAAAAGGCCCTCCCCAGCTGTTGCTCAAGCTTTCCCATCAAGTAATGCATGCTTGTTCTCACGTGGACATAAAAGCACCACTCAGTGCTATATCAGCACCCAGGTCTTGTTATCAGCCCCTGGGGAATAAGCTGCTGGGTAGTGGAGGAGACTCTCTGCTCCAGAGCTCTGAAGTTAACAAATGTGGACTTAACAGCCAGTTGGGAGAGATGGGCCAGGAGATTGCAGGTCATCTGCAGAGGCTGGAAAACCTCCTTGATCCCTGCCCACTTTGGCAGAGCCAGAGAATTCTTGCGGCTTTGAAGTCCTGAGTGGGAAATAAAATGGACTTGGGAGCTCAGATAGTGCTGGAACGCCTTCAGAAGAACAATCGAGGAGTGTAGTTTATGTAGATAGGCTTGAAGGATCCCTGCTTTCTATTTTTATTCTTATGTACTATTTGGTTTATTTTACCAGGTGTATATTTTGTTTTTCTATAGAGATGAGCTAGTTAAAATACAAATAAAACAAAGAGGAACTGCTGGCCAGGATTGAAGTAGTGGTGGGCTCACAGCCTAGGAGCCGAGGTCTCTTACGTTGTGTAGATCCAAGTCCACCACAGCCCGGCATGAATGGCACATTAACCAGGAAATAGGAGCTAGACTGGGGAGGTCAAGAGAGTGTGGGCTGGGGAAAGAGCCCTAGCTTGGAGCCTTGAGCAGCTCAAAGAAGCCTTGACTGTGGTTTGATGGTAAAGCATACAGCCATGGCCTTGCAAGACCCAGTGTGGTAGATTAGCATGGCAGTTGTCCTCAGAGAATTCCACCTCCGTGCCCTTGGGAGGCTCCTCCCCTGGTGACTCTAGTTTTGACGAAATGCCTTGCTTTGGCCAAGTGGGATATCCACAAACAGGATATAAGAAGCCTGAAAAGTTTATACTGAGGTTTGCCTTATTGGAATGTTGCCTGCCTGTTAGAGACACGTGACCCACTTGACAGCTAACACCAACCTCCAGACATCACATGTGAGGGCACATTAGATCACTCAACCCAAGCTGAGTTGCCAGGTGGATGGCTTTAACTGAACAAGGGACTCTAGGCAAGCCCAGCACAAGAACCACTAGTTAAAAGTGAAAGTGAAAGTTGCTCAGTCGTGTCCAACTCTTTGCAACCCCATGGACTACAAAGTCCATGGAATTCTCCAGGCCAGAATACTGGAATGGGTAGCCTTCTTCTTCTCCAGAGGATCTTCCCAACCCAGGGATCGAACCCAGGTCTCCCAAATTGCAGGCAGATTCTTTACCAGCTGAGCCACAGGGAAGCCCAAGAATTCTGGAGTGGGTAGCCTATCCCTTCTCCAGTGGATCTTCCCGACCCAGGAAGCAAACCAGGGTCTCCTGTATTGCAGGTGGATTCTTTACCAACTGAGCTATCAGGGAACCAGCCCAAACTGCTGACCCATAGAATAAATAGAACGGTTGTTGTTTTAAGCCCTAAGTCTTATGTGGTTTACTATGTGTATCTGTTAGTCATATCCAACTCTTTGTGACCCCATGGACTGTAGCCCATCAGGCTCCTCTGTCCATGGAGTTCTCCAGGCAAGAGTACTGGACCGAATTGCCATTCCCTTATTATGTGTTAGTATTTAACTGATAAACCTGTCAAATGTCTCCTTACAGTTTACACCTAGTACCTTGCTCTGCACACACAAAAATGTGATCAATAAATGAATCCTCCTACAGCTTTTATTTAAGGAGGTACAAAGGGAGAGAATGAAAAATAGCATGGGACAGTGACAACTGGGTGTCTCATACCCTGGTGACTCATGTTTACCTCTAGATTGGAGATCTCATCTTCTATCATTCAGTTCAGTTCAGTTGCTCAGTCATGTCCAACTGTTTGCGACCCCATGAACCGCAGCATGCCAGACCTCCCTGTCCATCACCAACACCCGAAGTTCACCCAAACTCATTTCCATTGAGTCGGTGATGCCATCCAACCATCTCATCCTCTGTCGTCCCCTTCTCCTCCTGCCCTCAATCTTTTCCAGCATCAGGGTCTTTTCCAATGAGTCAGCTCTTCACATCAGGTGGCCAAAGTATTGGAGTTTAAGCTTCAACATCAATTCTTCCAATGAACACCCAGGACTGATCTCCTTTAGGATGGACTGGTTGGATCTCCTTTCAGTCCAAGGGACTCTCAAGAGTCTTCTCCAACACCACAGTTCAAAAGCATCAATTCTTCTGCACTCAGCTTTCTTTATAGTCCAACTCTCACATCCGTACGTGACTACTGGAAAAACCATAGCCTTGACTAGACAGACCTTTGTTTAGGTAAAATTGAATGATATTGATAAATTCTGTTTTCTCTCTGATTGTATCAAAAGGTCAAAAATGTGTTTTCAACAATTGAAGGAGAGAATTTTACCCAGTTCTCTATCTGCATTCTTCTCTCCAGTGAGGTGGTTTGAGGGCTTTAGGGAGAAACCTGGATAAAGGGCTCATGTCACAGGAGCCCCAAGGCTACTGGGCTGAGTGTCTCCTCACTCCAGGAGCCCAGTAGGTTCTGCTGGAATGAGTCACACTCCTTTAGATGCTACCAATGAACTTGCAGTGTGTTTCTCCCTTCACTGGGAGAGGAAAATCATGCTTAATGCGTAGTACTGCAGCTGAATTTTTTCATGAGAATTTTCATGAGAAAAAAAAGGGATTTTGTAATTTCAAAGGATAGTCTTAGGAACTCCCAAACAAGTTGTTTGTCCTTCTGGCTCCCTGTTTGCACAGCCAATTATTTAAATAATTTGTTAATGATTACATCTATAATGATTGATAAGTCTAATTGAAAAATGAAACAGATTCTATGTTACCTAGAGCCCTTCTTCTCAGATTTATTTAATGAATCATATCTTGCTTATCTCTTCTTCACAGAGAGGCCAACCTGGCTGTAATTCATGTTTCTCAAATATGGGTGCCCTATTTGTACCCAAAGAAATGTAGTGCATGCACTGATCTGTCTAAACCTCTGAGGAAGGTTAACCTTTTTTTCCTTTCCTGTACCTTGACCACAGCGGAAGGAGCAGCAGTCATGTGAGGAAGTTCACTGTGCAGGTGCTACTTTAAAACATCTTTCAACAGCCACTACGACATCAAGGACAAACCCCAGGACAGGCTTGCCCAGGGTACCACTGAATGGCATCCTGGATGGAGTCCCTTCCTTTGGGGCATCCTAGGCTGCCATCTTGGTGTCTGCCCTTCTTTAGCTTGAGACTTCAGGGGCACATCAGACTTTGCCATGACTGGACATTAAAGACTTGAGCTTATAGTTGAGCTCTGTACTCTGGAGGTTCAACAGAAAACCTCCTCACTAATAGGTATCTCTGATTGATATACACAATATCTTACTATCTATTTATTCAGTAATGAGTCGATCAAAAAGCAACTGCCTATTTTGAATGATCCAGTTTGCTAGATATAGTAAGCTACCAGAGAAACATAATGTTTCTGGTCAAGCACATGTGTATTCTACACATTAGAAAACTAAAGTCAAATCAAGAAAGATAAGAGGGGACATGGAAGCAGCCTAGATGTCCATTGACCAGCAAATGGATACAGAAATTGTGGTACATATATACAGTGGAATATTACTCAGCTATAAAAAAGAATGCATTCAAGTCAGTCCTAATGAAGTGGATGAATCTAGAGCCTATTATATAGAGTGAAGTAAGTCAGAAAAAGACAAATATTGTGTATTAATGCATATGTATGGAATCTAGAAAGATGGCACTGAGGAACCTACTTGCAGTGCAGCAATGGAGGGTGGCGCTAGTGGTAAAGAACCTGCCTGTCACTACAGGAGACATAGAGACCTGAGTTCGATCCCTGGGCTGGGAAGATCCCCTGGAGGAGGGCATGGCAACCCACTCCAGTATTCTTGTCTGAGAATGGCCAAGAACAGAGGAGCCTGGTGGGCTATGGTCCATAGGGTCACAAAGAGTTGGACATGACTGAAGTGACTTAGCACACATGCACAGTGGAGATGCAGACGTAGAACAGACTTGTGGACACAGAGAGGGAAGGAGATGGTGGGATGAATTGAGAGAATAGTATGGAAGCATATACACTACCATATGTAAAACAGGTAGCAAGTGGGAATCTGCTGTGTGACATAGGGAGGTCAGCTCAGTGCTCTGTGACGACAACCTAGAGCTGTGGGGTGGGGCGGGAGGTGAGAAGGGAGTTCAGGAGGGAGGAGACCTATGTACACCTGTGGCTGATTCATGCTGATGTATAGCAGAAAACAATACAACATTGCAAAGCAATTATCCCCAAATTAAAAAAAAAAAGATAAGAGGAAAAAACTCTACACTGCATGCACATGGAAAAAAATGAACCCCACTATATTTCAAAGGAATTACAAAATAGTGCTGAAGAGGCATGGGGGCAGGGAGAACGAATCCAAGAGAGGGGGAAAAAATTGCCAATAAATCTCGAACTTTTTTCAGTAGGCTTGTTTTGTGAGGTGACATGGGTGTGTCAATGAGTGTCACAGAATTGAGAAAGTGAGTAAATGTGCCGATACTAGGGGAGCTGAAGTCATTCCTGTGGAGGGAGGGATGTGCAAATGTGAACTGGAGGAAAACAAGGAAGCATCTGATGAGACCGGTCTGAAATCAGGTGATAGTGCAACTTATGAGGTCTGCTCTTAACCTCTGAGCTTGTTTTGAGTCTTTGATCTCTTGCCTCTGTGTCTCTGCCCATCCTTTTCCCATCGCAAAGAATTCCCTTCCTATCACTTCAGTGTATTCAAGCCATGCCCTTTCTCCACCATTTCTTCTGTCTTCTCTCTCACTGTTTGGGAGCGATTTCCTGTTCTCTGAACGTCCATGTTTCCATAACTGAAATTTGTGAAAAGCACATTAATGTCTACCTTAGAACAAATTATTCATGGGTGTATAATCTTACTTGGGTTTCCCAAGTGGCTCAGTGAGTAAAGAATCCATCTGCAATGCAGGAGACATGGATTCAATCCCTGGGTTGGGAAGATTGCCCTGGAGGAGGAAATGACAACCCACTACAGTATTTTTGATTGGAGAATCCCATGGACAGAGGAACCTGGTGGGCTACAGTCTATAGGGTTGCAAAGAGTCAAACACAACTGAAATGACTGAGCATATGCATAACAACCTCAACTACTATAAGCACTTTAAAAAATATATTTTTATTTCTTTATTTGGCTATACTAGATCTTAGTTGTGATGTGCAGGGTCTAGTTCCCTGACCAGGGGTTGAACCTAGGCTCCCTGCATTGGGAACATGGAGTCTTAACCACTGGACCATCATGAAGGTCCCTATGAGCACTTTTTGATGAAGGACTACTGACTGATTCTTTTTTGTTTCTCACAGCTGCCGAGGAATTCAATCAAGACTTGTTCAAAGAAAGAAGGAAGGAATTATTTTCAGGAGAATAGATGCAACGCTCTGCAAAGATCTGAAAATGTAATCACACATAGTCTAGAGAGAGAAGATATACCCTGATGATGATAAGTTTTGGTTTTAACAAGCTCACGGTGGATCCACAGTGTGATACGGCATTCAGAAAGCGAGTGAGGTTGCAGGACACAATGGTAGAGGTATAATTTTAGAACAAGGGAGGTGATTGGGCCATCAGCAGACTATTTTCTGGTGTTTGAGTTTATTTTTTGGTGTTGTGTTCAACGTTTTAAAATCATGACTTAAGAGCCTGGTGAGTGGCATTTTCAAAACTATGTCATGGGGAGAATGTGATGAATGAACTATTTGGGCTGGAAGTGAGATTCCTGGGGAAGGGAAGGGACCAAGGAAAGGGAGGATGCACACAAATTGTCTTTAAATATCTGAACAGATGATGTATGGAAGAGAGATTCAGTTCACTCTGTGTCATCCAGACGAACAGCCATAAAGTCAATTTTAGTGGATATTGGTGGAAGGAGATTTTTGTCTCAGTGAAAGGGTAAACTCTGACAAATCACACTGTCTCAATTAGAATGGGCAGGTGGGGGTCAGATATTAATTTTTTCCTTCCTGGTAGTGGTCTGGGAGAGCTAGGCAGCAATGGGGTATAGGTTGAGACTGAACTGGATAACTTCTAGATACCTTCCACCTCTAATGTCCTATGACTCTATGATGCTAATGAAGAAGAAACCCAAGAAACACCGAATGAACAAGACTATGTGACTGGATGCTCAATCACCACACATATAGCAAAAGAGGAGGAGAGGAACCAGCAAAGGAGTAGAGGACCCTTGGGCTGGGGAGTACAGGGTAGGAGGGACAGGATCTTCCTACTGAAGGTCTGATGAGGTGGAGCTGGGGACTCTGGCTGAGAAACAATGCTCTACTTAAATGTTGGATCAAGTTGTGCTTTGAAAGTTTATCAGAGGAATTAAGGCAAAAAAAAAAAAAAATACAACCATGCCTTGGATTCAGAGCTCTAGCTCTTATTTCTGTCAATTATTAGCTGAGCAACCATAGTCCATCACCTTTTCTGGACCCTGACTTCATCACTTTGCAAATAAGGAGTCCAGATGAAATGGCTGAGATTCCTTCTGCTTTACAAGGCACTGACTCTGAGATAAATTATTGGCTGCCATTGTAGATTCATGACTAAAAGAGGGATGGAGAGGAGTATTTTAGGAAGATGAATTTCATATGCAGGGGAGATTGAAGGCGGAAGAGGCTGAGGTGGGAAGTACAGCTAAGAGGCAATTCCAGTCACTTTTCTCAAAATAATATCATTCAACTTTAATATTGTTTACTCAGTTTTATGTCAAAGTGTCAAGACGCATGAAGTTTGGTTCCTCTATACCACAACTTGGTTTCTGGGTCAGATTAATTTCCTGTCCTCTTAAATGATTAAAAAAAAATGCAATGTTGGTATGATTGCTTTAAACATTGCATCAGAGACCTGAGAAGTCTGCCGAGCATCTCCTTTTCCTATTCTTTTAAGAGCACGGTGTCAACAACGGCTCGCATAGCAGAGTGTTTCTCTGCTACCACGTCCTGCAAAATATTCAGCACCATCCACGAAAGCATTGAGAAATTTTCACACGTCATTTTTTCTCAGCATTTTGGTGGAGATGTGGCCTAATCCAAACCTGGCTGGCCGTCAAACTAAGAATATGGAGCTCTTCTCCCTGTTATTTTTTCAGCAGGCAATTTGGGGACGAAGTTTCATCTTGAGTTGTAGAAGACTTATTGCCATGACAGTTTGCTCTGGTTCTCAAAATAAAATACTTTCTGCAGGGAGCAGAATGCCCGGGTCTGCTCATGGGAGGCGGAGTTTCCTCTCTGGGTCGCTGGCTTGCAGTTGGATAGACTGAGAGGGAAGGAAAGTCAAGGCTGCCTTATGGTGACTGCAGCTGGCCAGGGCCATGGGTGGGAAGGACGAGGAGGAGGGAGTCTTTGATCGCTGTGACTGGATGCTTCAGGGAGCTAGGAAAACTAATGAGAGAACCATCAGGTGGTAGGTCAGTGGCTTGAATGTCTTCAGAGGGTGATGGATACTGCCCGGTGACTAATCAGGGAAGTGTGAGAAGCCCAAAGTGACCTAATGAGCTCAAGAAGAGAGCCCGAGAGGGCTGCTGGGAATACCCTCTGTCAATCACTCAGGTTGGGTAGCGACGCCAGTCTGCATCTACCTTTCTGCCTTTTCTGCCTTGGTTTTTTCCCCCCACCCAATGCTTGAACAGAAAACAGATCTGGAGGGACTTACCTGGTGGTCCAATGGTTAAGGATCCACCTTCCAATGCAGCGGACACTGGCTTGATCCCTGACTGAGGAACTAAGATCCCACAAGCTTCAGGGGAACCAAGTCTGTGCTCCACAACCAAGCCTGTGCTCCACAACCAAGCCTGTGTGGTCTAGAGCCTGCACCGCAACTAGAGAGAAGCCCACATGCCATTATGAAGAGCCCCTGCACTGCAACTAAGACCCAATACAGCCAAAACACATAAATAAGTATTTTTTAAAAGACAAGAAAATAGATTTGGGAGAAAGAGGATCTGGGAAGTAAAGTCAAGTCCGGGTGGAGTTTGAGGATGGGGAGTCTTTCTGTTTCAATTTCTTACTTGCATCAAGGCCCAGACCTGGTGTGTAAAATCAGTGTGAATTGTAGATTTCGGCTTCACGGTCACTTTAGGCACAATATATCCTCTTTTTCCTTTTTATTTTATTACCACAGTATGGTCTGCAGACCAGTGCTGGTCTGTGGGTGTTTCTATTTGTTATTTTACTACTCTACAATGAGATAACCACAGAAATTAGGGTGAAGCTTTCAGAAAACTGTGTAACAATTGGGCATTGTTGTGATGGCCACACGTGCTTTTATTGTGTTTTACCAAGGCATTGATCTCCAGTCGATTGTTCTCCAGTGGGTTAGAAATTTTTAAAAAGGTCCTTTACTGTAAGAAGCACTGGTTGGTGCTCCATCACTTCATCAAAAAAAAAAAATAAATTCACAAGCAAGTGTCTTCTCTAGGGCACAAGCCTCCAAGGAGCTGATAGTCCTTGTACGGCTGGCTAAAGATTTAGGGTGGGTGATGGGCTAGTCCTTCCCTGTGTCGAGGGAAACTCTGGGAGGAAATGTCCCATATGTTGATCTTCTTTGGTGTCTACCTAAGTCTCGGACACAGCTTTGAGAGTACAGTAGACACGCAATACAGACTTGTTGAATGAAGTTATTGCTTTGCATTAGTGGCAAGAAAAGTGAGATAAAAATTTTAGAGCAGTCTTTGGCTACAGCAGGTAGGTGATGGCTTGCCCTTCTGCCTCACTGCTCTTTATACACACATTCTGAAGAATAACATCAGGGCTCACAAGCATGGGCTGGAAATGGCTTTACTTCTGACCTGAAATAAAAACCCCAATCTAAAAATGACTGGAATCCTGGTATCCTAATTCCAGTCATTTTTAGAATAAATAACTGATGAGGACCTACTAGATAGCACAGTAAACTCTACTCAGTTCTCTGCGGTGACCTCAATGGTAAGGAAATCCAAAGAATAGGGGATATATGCATACATGTGGCTGATTCACTTTGCTGTACAGTAGAAACTGACACAGCAGTATAAACTATCCCCCAATAAAAAAAATTTTTTTTAAATGGTTGGAATCTACTCTTGCTGGGTAAATCATATAGCTTTGTTTATCTGTTAATTATTTTTAAAAATTTGGGGTGGGGTGATTGGAGGCATGGGCTCCCAAATAGTTGTATACCTTTGGTGCCAAGAAATGGTACATGAATGATTTCATCATGCTTCTAGATGGCAGTAGCACCCAACAGTCTTGATAGGAATCAAAGCACAGGAGAGTGTCAGAGAGGCCTTGGTAATCAGCTGCCCCTCTGATTTTCTTATTTCACATCAGGAGAACTGAGATGCACAGAGAGTAGGTGATTTGCCTTTTGGCAATAAATTGTAACCGTTTTCAAGGATTTATGATCCAAACACAACTTACTTTCAGCTAAAGTTGGATAATACAGAGTCTCACCATTAAAAGAAACTCAGACGCAAAGAAAAAAACTCAGTGATTTGACATTTATTCAGATCAGAAAAGGCCAAACACGCAAGTTAGCAAGAGCGTGCATCTAAACCCGAGGGAGCTTATCATGGGAAGTATCAAGCTGAGGGCATGATGCCGTGAACCCTAGGGCAGACTGAAAAAAAATAAGGGTTTAACATCAACTGAAAATTGTTTTCTCAGTCTATTTAATTTAGTTAAATGTAATATAGCACAAAGGTTTCCCTGGTGGCTCAGTGGTAAAGAATCCACCTGCCTCAGTTCCCATCCCTGGGTAGGGAAGATTCCCTGGAGGAGGGAATGGCAACCCACGCCAGTATTCTTGCCTGGGAAATCCAACGAACAGAGGAACCTGGTGGGCTACAGTCCATGGGGTCATAAAGAGTCAAACCCAGCTAAGCAGCTAAACAACCACAGTGTAGCAGGAAGACCTCCCCCAATTTTCAGAGCAGCCTGTGTTTGAATCTGACAACCCTCTAGTGCAGAGTTCCTCAGCCTGGGCACTACTGACATTTTGAGATGTATGACTTTTTGTTGGGGGCTGTCTTGTGCATTGCAGGAGGTTTAACAGCATCTCTGGGCTCTACCCATCTCTGTCCTAGATGCTACTAGCACTCCCCCACTGGGACACCTGAAAACATCTCCAGACATTGCCAAGTGTCCCCCAGAACCTCTGAGCAGTGGTGGAGTTACTCATAACTGTGGTAGAACTAAAACCTCCCCAGTGTGATGAGGCTCAGCATCATTAGTCATTAGGGAAGTACAAACTGAAGCTATCACCCCACACCTATAAGAATGGCTACGTTTATCAAAAAAATGACAATACCAAGTACTTGCAAGGGTGCAGGAAAACCGGAAGCCAGTGGGAATGCAAAGTAGTGCAGCTACTTTAGAAAATAGGTTCTTATGAAATTAAGTATACTAACAACTAATAAAACTAAAAAAAAACTAGAGAAAAAATAAAGTGAAATGTTGAGGAGTATTGATAAATGCTGAGCTGCTGTTATCACTTATTGTGATAACTTAACTGGCAAGAGCAAAAGAGCCTTTAGCTATTCCCCTCCGAACTATGTTAAATTACATTTAAAAAATGTGGAAAAGTCAAGGGAACATGAGTTAGTGAACCTTTTCAGACTTTTTTCCCCTACACAAATACTCAGTGTTCCTATGAGGACTTGCTTAACGACAGCAGCAAAAAACCTAAACATGTACTTATTGTATGAGCCAAAGGTTTCACTCTGAAGCATTTATGCAAGTAAAGTGAAAACTTACATTCACGGAAAAACTCGTTTGTGAATGTTGATAGCAGCTTTATTTGTAATTGCCAAAAAAGTAGAAGCAACTCAGATATCCTTCAACTTTTGTATGGTAAACATTCTGGAACATCTATACAGTGGAATATTATTCAGGAACAAAAAATAATGAACTACTGATTATGCAACGACATGGTGAATGACAAACACGTTACCCTAATTGAGAGAAGCCAGGTTCCAAAGCCACAGAATATGTGATTCTATTTATAGACATCCCCTGGTAGCTCAGCTGGTAAAGAAGCCTCCTGCAACGCAGGAGACCTGGGTTTGATCCCTAGATTGGGAAGATCCCCTAGAGAAGCGAATGGCTACCCACTCCAGTATTCTGGGCGGGAGAATTCCATGGACTGTATAGTATATGGTGTCACAAAGAGTCGGACACAACTGAGCGACTTTCACTGGGAAACACAAAATTGGGGGAACAGAAAATAGATCATGGTTTTCAGAGACTGGATATGAAGGAGACAATTACCTACAAAGGGCCCAGGGGAATTTTTTGGGCGATGGAACTCTTTGATGTCTTGATTGTGGTTGTGGTTACCCAGCTGCATGCGTTTGTTGAAACTCAAAGGACTATCTACTAAAATGTTTCAATTTCCTGCCTGTAATTCATAGGCTCTACCACGTGTATTAATTGTAAAGGACGAAAAAGTGTGCCAGGGTTAACAGAAGTAAGTAAGCTGAAACAGATACAGTTCTCAATCTTTTCTCAGCTGAAAACTTCCACCATTCTTAGTAAACCGAGTAGGACACAAACAGCAAAATGTTGCTTGCATAGCAAAGGCCCAGACACTGTGCCGTAGTATCCCCCGGTACATCGACTGGCCTGGATGGGTTGTAACACAGTAGGAAAGGGGCCGGCCCTGTCCTGAAGGGAGGTAAAACAAAACTTCGGTACCAAGCTCTGGCCCATTATAGGGCCTCAGGCAGGTCTGGCTCCTTTCTGCTTTGTGTCTTTGTTCACACATTTCTCCCTGGAAGAAAGAATGCCTTTCTCTCTCATCATCTCAAAACTGTATTTCTTAATCCCACCTCTTCACTGAGATCATTTTTAAAATAGACTCAGCTGCAGTCTTCTCCCCCTTTCCTAAACTCTTGCCGTATTTATTGCCTTCATGGTTGAGTGGTTTTCTCCCATATTATTTTCCTTAAACCTATTTATTTTTCCATCCTATGCTAATATATGCATGTGCTGTAGTCACATGCTATTAGAGACATCTCTGGAGGCAGAAGCTACATCTTACACTTCCTTGTATTTTGGGGATCTGGAGCAGGTGTCTAATAAATGTTTTACAATGATGATGATGGTGATGGTTTCAAAGCACTGGATGGTCTGATCCTTTTCTAGTTTAAAGATATTTTTTGCCTACATGGGTTTTTTGTTTGTTTGTTTAAAGGCCAGATATGCCTGGGAGAAGCAGTGGAAAGTGGATCTAGAGGGACAGAAGGAGATTATCCAGCATTCCTCTTAATCACCTCAGTGTGAGAAAGTTATGCAGATGAGAAATCAAGAATTTTAATTGGTAAACTTACTCATCTTGAGATAAGAGAGTATGTTTCCAGCCCCACTAAGGCAACTCTAGGGCTAGGATTACAGTTCCCCAGAGGGAATAGTTTAGCCTGTATCCTCCACTGAACTGCCAAGAATAATGATTTTAGGTGTAAGACTAAAGAGTTCTCCCAGAAAGCTGTCTTCAAGGTCAAGGGGACCATCTGGAGCAGAAATGAGAGCTCCACTGACAGTCAGGGAAGGGCTGAGTGAGGCGGAGCTCACTGGGAGATAACCAGCATCTGGTCCCTGAGTTTGAAACTCTTTCCCATATTCTTACTGCTCTCCGTCTTATTCTCTTAAAGATGAAAATGCAAAGAAAATATCAGGAAAGCAAACTGCAATAAGAGCAAACTGCAATAACTTTTTTTCTTTAAAAAAGAAAATGTACCCCGAAGTAATTTCAATATAGTAAAAAATGAAGTCCACCAGGGTCAAGAATTCTGTGGTGTTGGGAGGTCTGGAAGATACCAATGACCGATCTTGGTTGGTGAAGCCAAAAATGCAAAAGGATTCTTCTCGGGAGAAATGCAGAGGGGCTGGTAAAAGGTCCGGTCAAGGCCCAGCAGTGGGTTTGGTCCAAAGGGCACCCGGCTATCCTTGCTCTCTAGTTTCAGGTACAGCTGGGCAGATGAGGCTGGAAACACCCATGGGATTGTGTTCAGACAGTGGTTGGGCAACTCTGGCTCTCTGTCCGTCCCCCTGACCAACCAGGTCCTGATTCATTCACACGACTCTCCAACCCTCTTAATTATAGGGCTTAATTCGTCCCTGGTAACTGACGAGCTCATCCGTAGTCCATTCCCCTGTAAATGGGAGCCCCCTTCTCCCACAGTGCAGCAGGCTGGTGCCTCATCCTGCCTGCCGTCTGCTGCACACAGTGGGGTGTTGCTCCAGGATGTTTTGTGGAAGACCCCCTGCCCAAAAATAAATGACGTCTCTGTCGCTTTCTACAGGCTCTTTCTTTGCTCTCGCGGCTAGGCAACTACAAGGCTTGTTGGCCCGTGCGGTGCAGTCCAACAAGGTGTTTTACCCAGTAAGCCCCAAATCAGAAAAACTCAATTGAAACTGTTACCAGTCCTCTCCATCTCTCTCTAAGTAGCTCTGCCCCCAAGCCAGGGTAGACCAAGTCCACGCGAAACCTCTCATACATAGGAAATACCCCTTGGATTTCCGACAGGCCGTGTATTGTCTTTGTTGACTTCCACTGAAATCCCCATGGCCTTGGTCAGCAGTGTGGGGGCAAAATAAAAAGTGGACCCCAGGAGGAATTGCAGAATGTTACCTAGAAGGATGAGTTTGAATGCCGACAAGTGTTTTATTTCAGTTTCCTCGGGTGTAATTCCACAGAGGTCAAGTTTATCAAAACCCAGGAGTTTTCTTCCCTCCAGCGTGAAAGACATGCTGAGGATGTTTTCCTAAAGCCAGATGGGGTAAGTCTGTCCTCTTGAGTTCCAACTCTCATGAAATTTGAAAATGATAAAGTGATAGGCTGGAATTCAAGCCTGCAGATCCCACACTCACTAGCTACTAACAGATAATAGCGCTGGAAGGATTGCGGCTTCAAAGAACATGTTTTGGAAATTATGTAAGTATGTATATTTATACAATGGATTATGAAAACCTTTTAAAAACAAACTTGGGTATTTACATCACAGACCTTCAGACTCCAAAAGAGTTGTTATGCTCTGTTATGTCAATTGCCATTCGCTAGCATGAGGTCTTTCAAAAACTATTGCCTTGCAATGAAATAATGAGGGAAAACCACAAGGAAAGTAAGGTTCAAGAACCCCCCCCCTCCAGACCACTACTCTGCATAATTTAAGGGGTAGGAAAAGAATATCTATCAGTGTAGGGAAATTACAAACTGTGACAAGAAATCAGGATAGAAAATTGAAGCAAGCTCTAACACAAGTAAACTGAAACTTCATAAAAAGGGAAGAACATAAGTATTTACTTTTTCCCACTTTAATAAACTTTGTGGGACGAGGGACAGAGTGATTTAATTCTGGGAGGAAAAATATGAGCTTTTCATCTTCAAAGCACTTTCATTTGAATAAAACAGCTCCATGAAATTTGAAAAGTATCTGGTCTGATTAGTACTCATTGCAATTTTTTTTAAATGTTGTGCTTTTTAATTTGATAGATCAAAGACCCTCATGATACCCTTGGAGGTGCAACTGAGTGCTTTTAATGTCTTTTGTCCAAAATAATCCTTGCTTTAATCCTTCATTATTATCTAATAGGAACATTTGCCTATGGGAATCATTCTTTTTTCTTTTTAAAATAGTTCTCTAAACTAGTGGTCACTGTGACTTTGTAAGATGTAAAATGCTGGATCTCAAAAACAGGTTGGCTGGGAAATAGCAAACTGTAGCTTAATAGCAATAATATAATGCCTGTAATATTTAAAACGTAACTAGACAGTATTCTATGATGTATCTATGCATGGTACAGGCACGAATCCTTGGGAATAAATGCTTATTAAATTCATGATAGAGCTTGCCTCTGGGGAAGGAGAGGGGAGAATGGTGTTGATTTGGAAACCAAACAGCTTCGATTTTATTTTATTTTTTTTGTATTTTTAAAAGCGCTTGGAACATGGGCCAGTATTAGTATTAATAAATTCTAGTAGCTGATGCTATATAGATGTCTGCTGCCAATTATCTATACTTTCCCATTTTCTTTATCCTCCTGTTTAATAAAGTGTAAACGTTTAAGGAAATGGAAAAAGCCCAGTTGAGTTCAACTGAACTCAGTTATAGATTTGTCAACTGTAAATGAAGCAGCTGTTGTGGAGATGGAAATAAATATAAACTCCAATGATAGAAAAATCAAATCTGACCCTTTGCATAAGGTCCTCTGTTTAATTCTTGGATGAGAATGAGACAGAAACCTCCGGGGCTGCTGTTACTAACAGTGCTTTCTGCTGGTTGCACCTCCATGGACCAGTTTTCTTTCTTTGCTCTTGTACTCCTTTCCCCTTCCTGGAATCCCTTCTCCATATTGGCAAGAGGTGTGAGGTGTGTGTGCTTAGTTGTGTCCGACTGTTTGTGACCCCATGGACTGTAGCCCACCAGGCTCCTCTGTCCACAGGATTTCCCAGGCAAGAATATTGGAGTGGGTTGCCATTTCCTTCTCCAGGGGATCTTCCCAACCCAGGGATCAAACTGGAGTCTCTTGCATCCCATGCATTGGCAGGTGAGTTCTTTACCACTAGTGCCAGCTGGGAAACCCATGTTGGCATAATCAGCATAACCATTTGTAGTAAAATTTTTTTACTGCACTATCATATAAGTTTTGGGAATACAAACTAAATACACCAAGGTTATTACAAGTAATTCTATCCCATTTAGTCAACTTATCTCTTTTCAGCTGAATTTGCTAATCAGGCCTATAGTCTAACATCAGGTTTCTTTCTTTGGCTCCTGTGTCTGGAGATGAAGTCAGGACTCTCTTAATTCTCTTGGTCACTGGACAGGTTAGAGCTTCCTGTCTGGCAAGACTCTCTACTAAACAGTTCTCAGAAGCTCTGGTCTCCTCTCCCCACAATCCATCGATTGAGCTGCCCCCATTTGTGAGCATGTGTCTGCTAGGACACTCTCTCAGCTACTGTCCTTGGGTTTTTCATCTCTTGTGCCTCTGCCAGTTGATGTATTTATTCTGTTCTGGTCAGTTTTGCAGGCCTTTGATTTCAAACTACTCATCCTGTTTCATGGGTGACTGATAGATTTTTCAAGACTGCATCTATTTAGAGGAGATTTATAATAAAATAACAAACATGCCAGAATTTTCGGAAGTACAGATATTTCTGTAAAGAGAAGAACAATAGAAATGCAGAGGAGTACCTTAGCCATTGGGGTGAGGAAAAAAAAAATCAATTTCTAGTTCATCCTGCTAGCAATCCATTTTAAACCTATCACTCGGGATCTATCCATACCACCCAGCAAAAATAATCACCAATGAGATGATGTTCATACTGAACTGCCTTAATGGGACAGAGATGAGCAAGACATCTGATTCTGGGACTTCAGCTCAGCTGCTCTGGAAAACAGACTTCTTTAGAAATGAGCAATTTCAGCATGAGATGGGTGTTTGGACTGGGTGACTGTGAAGATCTTTTCAGCTATGGGATTCCATGATTCTATGAATATAAATTGTTTTCTAGAAAGAAATTAACACGTCAAGTTATATTTGCACCCATTTATGCATAGTCACTAGACTTGACAGAAGTTCCAGTTGGTTTACCGACTTATTGAAAAAAAAAAAAACAGGTCTTACAGGAACAGGGGTTGGACTGCTTCATGGAAAAACTTATCTGCAGCACTAGAAACTGAAAAAGGAATTTAGAAGGCTTCTGTGTATGGTCCTCTCCCAGCACGCTTGTCTTCTCTTCTCCAGTCTGATGTTGGCTGTAAAGTTTATCAGGTATTTTCTCTCGGAGAGCTTGAGAATCCTTTCTGTGGCATCAGGGTTTCCAGCAGATGAATTTCAGGAGATGGAGGGGGGAAAGGGCTATCATCACTTAGATCCCCAAAATAAAATCTTGAGAAAAGTATTATCTTAGAGAGTACATTTTTGAAACAACTTCTAAGGAGCAAGTAGGTAATGAGAAAATAATTTTGATATGCAATGAAAAACCCTGTTTGTGGTTATAGTGACTGCATTTCTTATTAAACAATTCAAGGATATTAAAATGAAGTTCAAATATAAGGAAAGCCTAAATACCAGGAAGAAAGACATCAGGCTAAAACTGATGTTTAGTCTGACGTCTTTAGCCTGACCTCAAAGCTTCCCATAGAAAATTATGGACTTCTGTATAATTTTTAACCAAGAAAATGATGGCTCACTTTGTATTGTAGATGTGTATCTGAAATGTGATTGCACAATAGAGTTTGATCAATTGAATCACCTTCTGCACATTTTAACACTTGATTATGTATCACATTTTCCTCTAATTATTCATTTGAGTGTAATCAGACAATAAATTCTTTGGAAATGTTTTTGTATGTTGTATTCAGCCCAGGCATATAGATGGGTTTCAAAAAACACTTAACAATTTGCATTTCAGAGATGCTTTGTATTAATTTTTAAGTGATCGTCAGTTAGTCACGACTTTATTGCCTCCTCCCCCTCCCCACCCCACCCCTGCAGTGGTTGTTAACAACATGTAGTGCAGTGTACCAGGGGCTGCAATTTAAAGGTCTTCTGCTCAACTGAATTCAATAGTTATTCTGTCCTAGGGTTCCATGCCTATGGAGGTTTCAATTTCCAAAAATCAGGGAAATGGTGGAAAAATACTGTGGGGGCAAGACCATGGACGTGAGTTACATAGGGTATAGCTCAGAAAGAAAAGCACCTATTCCACTGTGCACGAGAACAGAAAAAAAAAGTCTTGGCCTGAGAAAGGAAATTGGATGAAACAAAAGAAGCTACTAAAATTAAAAATGTGATCTTTAATGAAGAAGTGTAGATGTGTCCTTGGATTTGTTATCTTTGGACATCTTGAGTATCTGTGATGACCCAGGTCATCATGGTACCTTGTTGAGGTAGGGAGAATAGGGCCATGAAATAAACCCCAACCTCTGCTCCCCAGCTGAAGAGGATTGGGAGAGTCAATCACTTGACGGAAAGCCAAGTCTCCACCCATCTGATAAAGTACAGCATGAATAAGAGCCCAGTGGGATGAGGGTGGGGAGGTGGTGTGCCCATTTTAGTGTCCATAAAAGGGCATTTTGGTGTTCTAGTTAGGGTAGTCGTGTGAAAAAGAGAGGGAGGGCGCTGGAGAAAAGTGCTTGGATCCCCAGAGCTGTGCCAGCCACTCCCCAGCTCTGGATTCTTAGGCAAAGTCATCTGACCTCACGAAGCCTCAGTTTCCTCATCAGTAAAATGGGCTGACACAGGACCTGTATCACAGTATTCTTTCAGACCAAACAATGTGATCCATAGGAGCATTTAGTGTAGTGTTACATAAAATAAGAAACACTAAAGAAAAATCACTTACTGTTTCAAAGCATTCTCCCGAGTTACATACTGTTCTTGAGACACTACCCTATTTTTCCAATTCCTAGTCTAAGCGCCCCCTCCACTAAAGCATAGTTACAGTTACTAATATGAAGAGGATGTCCCCAGGGATGTATTAATAGTTTCTCATAGGCCAGTAGAACTGCTTCCGTCAAGGACCACAACCCTCCAATTCCTTATGATTTGCTTGTGAGTCTGACCCTCCCTTCCCCAGCTGAAGTGTAGTAATGAATTCAGATAATTAACATCTCCTGCTGTCACTGGCTTTTGCTATTGTTTACGGTTTTCTGTCGTCTAATGACTACGTGTCTGGGGCTCTCTTTTTAACAAACATTTAAAACCTGACAGATGACAGCTCTGGGGTTCTAATTGTTCACTGAAAATAGGATTCTCAACAGGTAGTTGTTGCAGGCAGAAGGGAGCCTGACTCCTTCGGGGAGGCCGCCTGAGAACAGAGACACAGCTGGGAAAACAGGATAACAGAGAAGAGCAGCAAACGCCCGGTCGACACCAGTGCTCTCTCCATCAAGGGAACCAAGAGCTGTGAGTTTTGCAACCAACTGACGAAGCGGTGGCAGTGCCAAGACTCTGCTTCAATCTGCCTGCACCCTGTTCTGAAGCTGGGTGACCTTCTTGGAAGTGGGTGAATTGACCCGGCTATTTCTGGCAACAGTTCCGGTTCTCAGGCTCTTTATTCTAACAGTGCCACTTCTAAAGTAAGAAATATGCTGTCTGCCTGATACCAAGTCCTTGGGGCCAAACACATTCTTTCAGCGATGGAGGGCAAAGTCCTACATACATTGGACAACAAACTAAAATAGAAAGAAGTGAATATAATTTTTTCCTAGCTATTCTTGGGCAACTCACCTGGCTTAAAGCTGATGTACCAGCTTTCCTTAGAATGAGGAAGGAGACACATACGCAAATGCCAAACACACATTTGCATGCGCATATATATATATATATTTAATCATTTTAGAAACTTTCCTTTTTTTAACATTTATTGTATACTTTATTTCTATTATTATTACTTTGTGATATATAGTGAAGTCATTATACGATTCACCATAATGTAGAATCAGTGGGAGCCCTGATTTTTCTGTAACTGGATGGTCCCATCTGGGGTAACGGGAGACAGTGACACCCGAAGTGTGTTGCTTATGTCTAGTCTGTTCCGGAATCTTGTTTTGAACCTGTACTTTTCTGTACTTGCTATTATGTAATGTCAGAATCGGCTATAAAGAAGAAATGCTTATCTGTGAAGACATAGGAAGTAGCCTAAGGAAAACGGTAGAAATGGTTTGTGCCTTCCCTACCATTATTTTCTTACTTGTTTTGTTGTATTTTTGTTTACAGTATTAGAAAGTTTTCATGTTTAACTTCTCCCCAGAGGTGCTCCAACAATTCCCACATCTCCGTATCTAGCCTCAGTGAAACTCTCTGTGTCTCCAAATCAGACTCAAGAACCTCCAACTACACATCTGACTCTGTTTCCTTGAGTGTCCCCCCAGCAAAACCTGCCACAGGTCTTGCCATCCTTTCTGTAATTTATGGCCTTCTCTCACCATCTTGACTCATTTAACCCACCTCCCCCTCTCCAGTTCTATTCACTGGTCCATTCCTCCTGTTCTTGTTCAGTACATGTGATGGAACTCAAATCTAACTTGGGGCTCTTTTACTTAACACCTTCAATGACTCTCTCTGCCCTTCAGAATGAACTCCAAAATTTCTGGTAAGAACTATAAACTCTTTCCCTGTCTAGCCTTTGGCTGTTTATCCAGAGTCTCTTTCCCACTGCACTAGCCTTGGCAGCCTTATGCTCCAGCCATGCAAATGTTCTTGCTGTCTTCAGAATTCAGCCTATTCTTTCTTGCATCTCTGCCTTTGAAAAATGCTCTCCTCTGCTTGGAATGCCCTTTTCATCTTGGCAAAAACTACAGAATCAACCAAGTTCCAGCTCCCTTGATAGCTTGTGGGAGATGCTCTCCCTAATTGTCCCAGTCTATTTTCCAGTCTGTTCCCTCTTTGGGGGCCTCAGAGTCAACCCTGCATAATTCAATTTGGGGCTTCCACTGGCTGCTCATCCACTAGGCTGTGAGCTCTCCTTGGGGGTCAGGATTAGCAACTGTCTGTTTTCATTACCTGTGGTGATACCTGGCTTCTTGTTACAGTGCAATAAATGTTTCTGGACAGAAAGATATAAATTAACCTGTTAACTTTAATCTCTTATAAAACCCATGAGAATGTTATTGGGTTTGCCTTCAAGGAGATCATGAACTTTCAGGAAAACGTCCCTGGTTAAAGTAGGTAACAGCTCATCAGAGATAGGAAAAGATCTTAGCTGTTACCCTATTCAACCAGCAGCCTTTTTCAGACTCAACATTGTGGTTAAAAGATATACAATTATTCCCCTAAACTTATCTTGGGCAGAAGGCATTAGAACCCATGGCAGTCTCAGTACGTAGTTTGGGCCCTTCTTTTCTGATGCCTCCGTTGGAAGTGTCCAGAACAGGAATTATTTACAATACTCTCATGTCATAGATTTAACCTGCCATATGGATGTGGTTAATTCTACAGGTCAGACAGACTGCTAGTTTATATAAATAAATACTGAAACTGTTGTACTTGACCTGTAGGCAGTAAATCATGTTGAAAGGTAGCAGCTAAGGTCTGTCTAGTCAAGGCTATGGTCTTTCCAGTGATCGTGTATGGATGTGAGTGTTGGACTATAAAGAAAGCTGAGCGCCAAAGAATTGATGCTTTTGAACTGTGGTGTTGGAGAAGACTCTTGAGAGTCCCTTGGACTGCAAGAAGATCCAACCAGCCCATTCTAAAGGAGATCAGTCCTGGGTGTTCACTGGAAGGACTGATGTTGAAGCTGAAACTCCAATACTTTGGCCACCTCATGCGAAGAGTTGACTCATTGGAAAAGACCCTGATGCTGGGAAGGATTGGGGGCAGGAGGAGAAGGGGATGACAGAGAATGAGATGGCTGGATGGCATCACTGACTCGATGGGCATGGGTTTGGGTAGACTCTGGGAGTTGGTGATGGACAGGGAGGCCTGGTGTGCTGCAGTTCATGGGGTCACAAAGAGTCAGACACGACTGAGTGACTGAACTGAACTGAAAAATGTCAATAGTGGGGAATTCTCTGGTGGTCTAGTGGTTAGGACTCTGTGCTTTCACTGCCAAGGGCCCAGTTCAATCCCTGGTTGGGGAACTAAAATTCCACAGGCCACAGAGTGTGGCCAAAAAAATAAAATAAAAATGTCATCAGTTTTGCTCATGAAGGGTGTTGAAAGTCACAGGAAAGGAGAAGAGGCAAGTACTCAGAAAGAGAATTTAAGCTTAATGAAAGTCATCACTGGAAGGACTGATACTGAAGCTGAAGCTCCAATACTTTGGCCACCTGATGCAAAGAGCTGACTCATTGGAAAAGACCCTGATGCTGGGAAAGATTGAGGGCAGGAGGAGAAGGGGGTGACAGAAGATGAGATGGTTAGATGGCATTACTGACTCAATGGACATGAGTTTGAGCAAACTTTCAGAGATGGTGAAGGACAGGGAAGCCTGATGAGCTGTAGTCCATGGGGTCACAAAGAGTTGGACATGACTGAGCAACTGAAAAACAACAACAAAATCAGATATCAAACTTTGAGGCTGCCCATTTAAACAATGTGAACTTTTTTGGTTTAAACTCTGTGGATCCCTCATGTCCTAAGGGATTCTGTGTCATTCTCTTGAGTAGGTCAGTCTCTGGATGCCACTGGGAAGACTGCTTTCTCAGCATCCTGAGAGCCACACCCAGGTCCTCCCAGAAGATCAGGAATATGTGCAAAGCAAAACAAAAGTCTTCTCTGTCAAACCTTAGAAAAGGAATTGAAACTAGAATTTAGGAGTATGGATTTATTAATTTAAAAAATTAGGTGAATATGTACTGAGTGCTAAGCATAACCATCCTTATTCTCCAGCTGAGGAAGTGAGGCTTGAAGAGGCAAATAAGTAGCCTAGGGTCACAGATTCAGTGACAGAAAGCCTAGGACCCAGGCATCATAACCATTTTGCTCTGTGGCTTCTTCATTCAGTGTGGCAAAAAGATTTGGAGCTTTTTACTGTGGTTGAATTAACTTGCTTATGCCAGGAGAAGTGGAACCCAATTCAATCATGGTGAGGGTTCTAGAATGCAAGGTGGAAGACTTGGTTCTAGTTCTGGCTGAGATTCATCATCTAGGAGTAAGTGTTTAGTGGGAGTGGTGGTGAGATTTGGGGAGCAAATAAATGATTTATTGAGTGTGCTGCTGCTACTGCTGCTGCTAAGTCGCTTCAGTAGTGTCCGACTCTGTGCGACCCCATAGATGGCAGCCCACCAGGCTCCGCCATCCCTAGGATTCTCCAGGCAAGAATACTGGAGTGGGTTGCCATTTCCTTCTCCAGTGCATGAATGGGAAAAGTGAAAGTGAAGTTGCTCAGTCATGTCCGACTCTTAGCGACCCCATGGACTGAAGCCTGCCAGGCTCCTCAGTCCATGGGATTTTCCAGGCAAGAGTACTGGAGTGGGGTGCCATTGCCTTATTGAGTGTAGGTGCTGGTTATGTGCTTGACCTATAACTATAGAGCCTCTGAGACCCCTTACATCACATGTGATCAAACTCTTAGAGCCTGAGCCTGAGACTATGCAAGTCCACATGACTTGCTTGCTTGTTCCAGGAACCCTGCCCCTGCCCTCAGGAACAACAAGGCTGTAAACCAGTAGTAACTTCACACTTTGCTTCTTGCAGATCAGTTTATCCAAAGCAACAGGTAAACAGAAGGCTATCCAGACAATAGTTAGTCAAGACTTGTTTCGGTCTCCTTGCCCTGCTGTCTTCACTGCTCCTCTGATGCTATGAACTCTACCCAGTCTCAGTCAGCTCCACCCTGGAAGACTGGCTATAAGTTGCTTGAGCGAGTGTGTGCTCAGCCGCTCAGTCTTGTCTGACTCTTTGCTACCCCACGGACTGTAGACCACCAGGCTCCTCTGTCCATGGGATTTTTCAGGCACAGATACTAGAGTGGGTTGCCATTTCCTCCTCCAGGGGATCTTCCCAGCCCAGGGATTAAACCTGCATCTCCTGTGTCTCCTGCATTGGCAAGCAGATTCTTTACCTGCTGAGCTACCAGGGAAGCCAAGTCATTTGAGACTCGATCCTAAAATCCTATAAATATTCATTTTGACTTTTTCTTCTGAGAAATTAAGATTTGTCAAGATGGCATTCCTCCATGTAGACCGGTAGGCCAGAATCTGGCCGAACCAGATTCAAAGCTGGATGTCTGCTCCCAAGGCCAGGTTACCACAAAAGCCTTAACTTCTTAGCACTATGCATGCTAAGTCACTTCAGTCATATCTGACTCTTTGCAAGCCTATGGACTGTAGCCTACCAGGCTCCTTTGTCCATGGGATTCTCCAGTCAAGAGTACCAGAGTGGGTTGCTGTGCCCTCTTTCAGGGAATCTTCCTGACCCAGGAATCAAACCTGCGTCTCTTACATCTCCTGCACTGGCAGGTGAATTCTTTACCACTAGCGCCACCTGGGAAGCCCCCTTAGCATTGTGAGATGAGGGAATTGCATTGGCTCATGAAGACTAAGATTCTTCCTTGCTTGCTTCCAAAAATAAATTTGATAAAAATAAATGACTATTTTTGAAGCTAGAATAAAAATAAAATTTAATAAAAATAAATAAAAATGAATTAAACTATTTGATAAAAATAAATTCATTTTTGAAGCTAGAATAAATTTTCTCCCTTTTGTCTTTTGTTGAAGTATCTTCCCCAATCTTTACCTTATATGTTTTTGTCTACGGAAATGAAATTGCAAGAAAAGGACCCTTTCAGATTTCTCTTTATTGTGGTAAAAGACACATACCATAAATTCACCATTTTAACCATCTGAAAGCTCAAAATTCATTTATATTTAGTGCATGTTAAAAGAGGTAATCATCGTCACTCTTAAGTTCCAGAACATTTTCATCATCCCAAAGGAAACTACACATCCATTAAGTGGTCTCTATGACCCCTTCTCCCAGCCTCTGGCCACCATTCATCTACACGCTGTCTTTTTGGACTGGCTTATTCTGGACATTTCAGACAAATGGAATCATGGAATATATGGCATTTGTGTCTGATTCTTTAAGTGAGTATGAAGTTTTCAAGATATATCAGATTCTATCTTTTGTAATGTTCATGGTATGTCTTTGACATTGAAATGGCAACCCACTCCAGTACTCTTGCCTGGAAAATCCCATGGACGGAGGAGCCTGGTAGGCTGCAGTCCACGGGGTCGCTAGGAGTCAGACACGACTGAGCGACTTCCCTTTCACTTTTCACTTTCATGCATTGGAGAAGGAAATGGCAACCCACTCCATTGTTCTTGCGTGGAGAATCCCAGGGACAGGGGAGCCTGGTGGGCTGTCATCTATGGGGTCGCACAGAGTCGGACACAACTGAAGCGGCTTAGCAGCAGCAGCAGCAGTAGCACAGGAGCAAGTCAATCACGAGAATTATTATGACTGATAGTTTTTCTCCTACTGGGAGAGGTGAAGCAGTGGTCCTCAAGGATAACAATGGGAAGGGAAACCCTCCACATCCCTTGGCCACTTAACCTAAGGATGGCTTTGCATCACTTTCCCTGGGCCCTGGGCTGAGCCTGATGATGTGATTACGGGTAGGAAGGGTGAGGAGCCTGTCATCTGACTTGGCTGTGACCTTGTTGACCTGCCTGGTTTTTTCCTTGCATAGTCCTTGGATGAGCATGAGGATGGTGTGGCAAGCTATTGGAAGATGTCTTGTAACAGGGTGAGATTTCAGCTAAGATCCACCTTGCCCTTAGAACAGTTTATGTTCAATTTCACCAGACTAGCTGGAAAGAGGCTGCAGGGCAGTTTCTCTGTCCATGTCCAGCAGGAACCATTGCTTTCTTAATTTCTTGCATAAAGAGAAATCCGTCTTTTCTATGTGATTGTGGAGTTCATGCACTCCTTCTGTGGATGTGCCTGGGTACTGATGTTGGTGAGTCGGAGTCTTTGAGATGCTAAAATTGAGAAGGATGGTCTCAATGAACTGTTTGGATAACTGCATAGAAAGAAGTGTTTACTGCAACATATGCAGAATCCTCTCCTATGAGATGCCTAAAACTGTCAAAGAAAACAAATGGTGTGCCTAATACTGACAAATCTAAATCATGATCTGATGCCAGAGACCAAATCTTTTCTTCCGTGACAGCTTCACACTGAGAAAATTTACACCATTTCCTATCCCAGTTAATGTCAAATTGAAAATGGATGCTTGATAAATTTATTAGTAGGAAAATTACCTCTTTTCCTTAGGGAATTTCTTTTTCTTCTTCTCCCCCCTCTGAGTTACACATGCTATGGGATATAAAAAACATAAAAAGAAAAGCCAAAAACTTGTCATTGTGCTTCCTCTTTTCAACCTTTACAATAAAGGGTCACAGAGAGTTCAAAACTATCTTATAAATATTGCATAGAAAATCATAAGTTAAGATAAAAGTCACGGAAGCCACTAACACATATGACCACAGTCAATTTATGAGCAACTTAAAATATAGAGGCTTTTCAGGGTACTAAGACTGCTGTGAAATTATAAAACATTAGCTTTCTTTTCAAATATGGCAAGCATCTAAGGCAGGGATTCTTATCTCAGGGTTGATAGATGCCTTGGAAAAGATTGTGACACTTATCCTGTGTGTGCATCTTTCTGGGGTGAAGATCGTAACCTTTTACCCTTTTCCTTTTGTAATCTTTAAGGGCTTGGTGAGCTAAGGATAAGAAGATTCTTTGCTCTAAGTGGTGGTTGGACTACAGTTATTTTAAAGTGATACCAATCCTGAGATTCTCTGAAATTAGCCTTGTACTAATCAAGAATATTTTCATACCTGATACGTTGCCTCTGACAAGCAGTGGGTTGGCTGTGTAACATATTGGCTCTTGTTAATTGTTTCCAAAAATGTTGCCCACCAGTTACTATCAAGACTTCCACCATTCTAAATGTTGTGGTCCTTTAATGGACCGGAACTTGGGGGTACAGAGTCGATCGATTAGAAAAGAAGGAAGAAAAGAGGCTGGTATTCCCTGGTTTACACAGTATGCCAATATAACTCTAGGACAAAGAGCTAGCACGGTCTTCGTAGGCTCAGGGCGCCCTCTTGAAGAGGTCTTGAAAGCCCAGGCAAATAAGTAGACACGGTGGACACCTGTGCTCCGTGGAAACAGCCTGAAACGAAGAGAGGGAGAGAGCGAGAGGGAGAGAGTAAGAGAGAGAGAGAGAGAATGAGGAAAATGAGGAAAGACACGGTGACCATTGCTCTGGTGGAACAAAGGCATTTATTCAACATATTGTGGGCATATATATACTCTTACCAGATAGCCCTTTTTAGCAGAGATAGGGATCAAAAGTCTAACAAGTCATCTAGAAAGCCGGAGGTTAGAATTATTCTCTAGAGAGGGGGCTGTAACAGTTACTTTACATATCAGAAAGGAGGAGACTTGTAAATGGCTGCTGTTCACCATATGGAATTTCCATGTGAATGAGATAGATGAATTTCTATTATCCCCGAAAGCCGGCTTGCCAGCTCTCTGGCACCTGTATTCAGGTGCTGTTAAGGAACATAGAATTCATGCAAGACTGAAAACAGCACACAGGAAGCCTCCTATTAAATGTATCCTGACACTTAAAGTCTGGCAACAGGATGTAGCCTATATTATATCAAATCTCCCTGTAATTGCCATTTTTTAAATACCTGTTTTTATTCAAATAACTGTGTTTATTCCTCATTGGACAGTATTTGCTGAATAATACTACTTGTAAATTAATTGATTTAACCTATTTGGTAGGTTTAAATGTTTCCTTGCCTTCCTAATGAGTAGATGACATTTTACAAAAGAATAGTCCATAATACAGGTCCACTCTTAGTCCCCAAATCTAGAGAGCTCTGAAGATGGAGATTTTTCTGTAACTCACTTGAGAGTAAACGTGACCTGACTTGAACTCATTTGGCAGCAAGATCTGACCTGAAGTGGCATGAGACTATTTATAGTTATTATTTATCTACTCGGTATGAATAATCATACATTTCACTGCAGAGACATTCATGTTTGATAATGGAATGCTGACCTGCACCCTGCTTAGGACGCTCTGTAATATGTAGTCTATGCACCGTATTGTCTTCTTAGAAGCCCACAAATTCTGAATTCCGAAACACATCTGCCCCCATGGGACCCCAGGTAAAAGTTTGTGGACCTGGACCATATATTTTGCCTAAAAAATCTTTTGTAAGTTTGTCTGTCGGTATCTGTGTGGTCACTCTTAAAAGAAGAACAAAGTACTCATCTCTCCAAATTGGACTGGCACACAGTAACTTATTTCTGATCTTTGAGAAAGAACTTTAAACAGTGCTTGTTCACCCTGTCTCTACTAATGCTTTGAAGGTGTATGTGGGAGAAACATGATATAGAGTAGCTGCTTCATTTTGAGGCCTGTATGTCTATCTTGCTCCATATTTACCTACTATGCCTAGTGCATAGTAGGTAAATATTTGTATTTGCAGTCTAATCAAATGACAATGTATTATTGCATTGGTTGAAAACAAAAAGTCTAACAATATAATCATCTTCCGTGCAAATTGCAAAGCTTGCATCTTCCATGCTCTAAAATTATAATCTAAAATGAGTTAGGTGGTGAATCTAATCCCTCAGTGCCGTTGCAAAAATTACCATTTTTCTCTCCTGGATTCAACTCTTAGACATCTGTTCAGAGTTCCAGGCTGCTGCTGCTGCTGCTGCTAAGTCGCTTCAGTCGTGTCAGACTCTGTGCGACCCCATAGACAGCAGCCCACCAGGCTCCTCTGTCCCTGGGATTCTCCAGGCAAAAATACTGGAGTGGGTTGCCATTTCCTTCTCTAACGCATGCATGCATGCTAAGTCGCTTCAGTCGTGTCCGACTCTATGCGACCCTATGGACAGCAGCCCACCAGGCTCCTCTGTCCACAGGATTCTCCAGGTAAGAATACTGGAGTGGGTTGCTATTTCCTTCTCCAGAGTTCCAGGCATTTTCGGAGTCAAATGTAGCTACGAGGTTTCTACCATATGGATCAGGAACATGCAGTTAGAGTTCAAATTCATCTAATATGCAAATCAGAGACAGAAAGCTTGACTGGCTAAATGGACATATAGCTAATGTATTTAAAGAAAGAGATCATATCATTGAGTGAAATAGAAATAATGCTATCTTTGTTAGCAAGATTAAGAGAATCAAATACCTGGGTTCCCCTTGTATACTGTGTGTGGGAATGTACATTGGTGCAACCACTATGGAAAACAGTATGGAGATATCACAGAAAACTAAAAATAGAAGTACCGTATGACCCAGCAATTCCACTCCTCAGTATGTATTTGAGTAAACAAAAACACTAATTTGAAAATATACCTGCCCCTCACTGTTCACAGCAGCATGATTTACAACAGCCAAGATACGGAAGCAACCTAAGTGTCCCTCAATAGATGGATCGATAAAGACATAGGATATATATACATAATGAAATGTTTTTCAGCCAAAAAATAGAATGAAAATTTGCCATTTGCAGCAATGCGAATGGACTTGGAGGGCGTTATACTAAGTGAAATAAAACAGAGGAAGACATATTCTGTATAGTATCTCTTCTATGTCGAATCTAAAAAAATACAACTGCTGAATACAACAAAAAAGAAGCAGACTAAGACATATAGAGAGTGAACTAGTGGTTACCAGTAGGGAGGGAGAGAGGCACAAAGTACTGTGTGTAAGATAGGCTCAAGGATGTATTTTACAATACAGGGAATATAGCTGGTATTTTGTAATAACTGTGAATGGAAAGCAGCCCTTAAAAATTGTACAGAAATTTTTAAAATTGAATAAAACAACAACCCTGGGTTCCCATAATGTGAACATGGAACCAGGAGCTTTCCTATGGGGAATATGCTTTAATTTCAGTGTTGTAGGGAAGTCAGCAAAATATTTTCCCCACTCCCACCCTCCATTAATCCCGAAAAATGGATGAGAGTGGAGATATGCTGTCCTTATAAAGAAACAGCTAAATCAACAAGACTTGACGATGAGCTGCTTACCTGTCCTAACTTCTATAAAGGAAGAAGGCATCTGTTGGGGCAAGGAGGAGTGCAGTGGCTGTTGGTGTTAGAAAAAAGAGAGACAGGGAGTCAACTGTTGTCAGTGCTCATCCATGCCCTATCTAGGGGAGAAAAGAGAGTTGGTCTTAAAGCCAGCAGACTTCTGGTATTTCAGCGCATGGTAGAAGCGAATGTATGGATAAATCTTAGCCGGATGCCCTTAATGTTAAGTTTTGCAACCAGATTTCCTCGTTCTGACCCCATGCTTGCTAAGCAACCTTGTGATTATAATTTTCCTCCCTGGGTATAGACAGAAGATCTGATCATGATCAAGGGAGTGCAATAGGTTTATGACAGTTATCTTATAATAAACTGGCTCTCTGACATTATATATAATCTCAGGAGATGATCCAGAGAAATGCATTCTTACCAAATATGTCTCTGAGTGTTCAAGGCTGAGGACCTGTAAATGCTGGAAGGTCACGGTCCCCCTGGATGTGTTCCTCATATCTGACTCCACATTACTGCCCTCCCGCCCCCCCACCCAGTTTTTCAGGTGTAAGTTACAAACAATAATCTGGGCCAGGTAATGAAAATGAAGTGCTATTTAAAATGAATTCTGCAGTGTTGAGTACACACATATATTAAAAAATGTATACCAGCCAAGTCCTAATGCACTGTCAAAAGACAAGAATTCATATAATTTCTCTCAAATCAGCTAAAGATTCAACATGAACTCTTCCTTGTGTTAAGATAAGAAGATGATGATTATGAATCTGTTTCAAGTGGAAAAGACTTACATGGGAAATGCAAGCTTTCAGAGGGCTCTGATGTTTGCTTACTCCAAATACATTTTCAATAGATATATTGTTATTTCTTACAGGACAGGAATGCAGAAATAAAATTTAAGACTGAAATATATAAGTCAGTGAAACAGAATTTGATTCTCTTAGCTATGTTGACTGATGGGGGTCCGGGAATAAAACTTGGGGTGGGGAAAGGGGCTTTTTCCTTGTAAAGCCTAGTAATAAATGGCTATAAATCTTTCAGTTAGAAAGGAAAAAACCCCATTTAAAATAGAATACAATATACAACAAATAAGTCAAGTATTTTATACATTGACAACTGAACCTAGAGCTTAGAACTTATAGTTCTTATTTGACAATTTCAGTGAAATGCCTATTTTTAAAGAATAATGATGGACATTTTCATACAGGGTTATACCGCCTTCACATTCATTGAATTTATGTTGCTGAAATACATTCCAGTAATCTATGTGCCATTTCTAGAAATAAATCCATTTCTTGGAACTATTTGGGAAATAATCTCATTATATTCTGTAACATTAGCAAAGAATGCCCCATATATGTTGCAATTTGAGGCTTAGCACCTTTCTTAGAGAAACTATTATTTTTGTCTGATGGTGAAAATCTGAATTTCAGTCTCAGTACCAAAGACCCTGTGTACTCAAGAATCTTCACAACTTCTACTGAACATATTTTCTTTTTAGGAATGAAGGAAACTTCTCCCACTTTTGAGTGAGTCATTCTTTTATGTCAATTCTACAAAATTGCATGTAACCTTATAAATATTTTTAAAAGATATAGCTTTGTAAATATTTAATATTCCGCTAATTTGATTTTTGAATTGTAAATGTCAAGTGTTATGTTTTGGGGGGTTTTACATTTTATTATACTCTGTTAAAAATGAAAAATTGTACATTTTTAGAGTGCTTTCATGAGTAAATTTAGTGTACTGAAAATAAATTGTTTTTAAAAATCTGCATTTCAAAGGAAATGGAGGGTTCCATCACATCCTCTCACAGTGAGCTGCTCTAACAAGACCTGCTGTCACTGAGGACACAGTGGCCCTCAGAGAACTTGGCTCTCTGCCTCCAGCTAAATCTAGTCGATGAAAATTCAGAGTCCATGCCTTGTGCCCGGCAATGTGTTGGGTATTAGACAGTCAAAGATAAAAAGACGAGGCCTTTATCCTAATGGAGCTTCCAGTCTTACTGGGAACAGACATGTGGTCTGGTGACATGAAGAACAGATGGACTTAGGAGTCAGACACCTAGACTTGATCAAGATTGGTTACCTGTTTTCTCGAAAAAATCACCTGAGCTCATACACCTTACCTCCAAAGGAGGGCAGAACCTTCTGGCATTTACCAGGCCCTCAGCCTTATGCTCTCAGGAACTTGCTTGGGGGACTTCCCTGGTGGTCCAGTGGTTAAGGATCCACCTTCCAACGCAGAGAACATAGGTTTGATCACTGGTCAGAGAACTAAGATTCCCACATGCCACAGGGCAACTAAACCCATGAGATATAAGGAAAAGCCTGTGTGCCACACAAAAGGAAAAAAAAAAAAAAGAAATATGCTTGTTAAAGATGCATTTCTCTGAGTCAGCCCCTGTGGTTGATATATGAAAACCAGAAAGTCAATTTAATAATGAGCTCATATTTACTATGTGAGATTATATAAATATTAGTCTTTTGATTTATAAAATATGGTTATTGAATTTACTTAACTCAGAATTATTTTGAAGTTTAAGATGTGAGATCCAGCTGTCCTGCCTCTGATGCCAAGTCAATCTCTCTCAACTACTGCTTGTGTCATGACACTCTTGCTCATCAATCTGCAGGCTTCAGGGAAGTTTAGAGATCAATACTTTTGCCTTAACATTCTGATCTGCTCTGGAATTACTTTTCCAATTTCATCTTCTAATTGCTTCATCAATGCATATACTGTCTACAATTGGCTATTCATTGTCTAAAAATTCATCTCAACTATCTATGTCTCAATGCTGTTGTTTAAGCAGTTTTCTTCCCCTTGTGGCTTCTTGTGGAATGGCTGTTCACAACATTTAATCACTTTACCCAAGATCTACTACATCACCAAGATTCTAGTTTACACCACCCCATTCATCCACTCCCTGCTCTGAACTCTAGGGCTGAAATGTCAGGGCAGTAGCCACCAGCCATATATGGCCATTCAGCTCTTGAAATGTAGTCAGTCTCAACTGAGAAAGCTACAAGTGCAAGATGAACATGAGATTTCCAAGATTTAGTATAAAAGAAAGCATCTCATTCGTATGTTTTTATATTAATTCAATGTTGAAATGATAATGCTAGCTTTACCTGTTTATTTTTCAGTTTAAAAATGTAGAGCTCAGGGAACTCTGCTCTATTTTATGTGGTAGCCTGGATGGGAGGGGAGTTTGGGGAAGGATAGATACATGTAAATGGATGGTTGGGTCACTTTGCTGTGTACCTGAAACGATCACAACTTTATTAATTGGGTATACTCCAATATAAAATAAAAAGTTTCAGATAAATGGCTACTAGGACATATAAAATTAATTATTCTGCTTGCATTGTTTGTGTCCTCCAAGAGTCTCTGTTTCTTCCAGTCCTATGGAATTCCTGTAATCAAACCCCACTGGCCTTCAAAGTCAGATTCCCTGGGGGTCCCAGTCCCTTTGCAGGATCCCCAGGCTGGGAAGCCTGACACGAAGCTCAGGATCTTCACAATTGTGGGAGAACTTCTTTGGTATTACTGTTCTCCAGTTTGTGGGTCGCCCACTGGGCAGATGCGGGATTTGATTTGATTACGTTTGTGCCCCTCCTACCATCTTGTTGCTGCTTCTTCTTTGTCTTTGGACACGGGGAATCTTTTTTTGGTGGGTTCCAGCATCCTCCTATCAATGGTTGTTCAACAGCTAATTGCGATTTTGGTACTCTTGCAGGAGGAAATAAGTGCATGTCCTTCTACTCTGCCATCTTGAACCAGAACTCTACATCTTGCATTGTTTTCTGCTAGATAGAGCTGGTCTAGAGCCCTTATTTTTGGCCACATGTCTGGCACGTAGCCACATCTGCCTCATTCTTCGTCAGTTTTTACTCGTGGGTGTCTGATCCCCTTAGCCAGAGTGTGGTTGCCTTGGGATTAGGCCCAGTGTTTTCAGGGGTTGTACCCCATACAGCACAGTCACTGAGGACATAGTACCCTCAATCTTTTAGGAACAGGTGAACATATGAATCACAACTCAAAAACTAATCACAGAAATCCTTCAAACAGTTAAGTTGCCCAGGGGTCTTCTGAGCACCTCTATTGTGAAAAAAATTATTTCTCCATATAGGTATATTAACACTCCAAAAGTTTGAAGAGACTTGTAAATGCTGTTTGGGGAGGGAGTTCTACTGGTTGCCTGGTTTGAGTAAAATTTATATTGTCCTGTGCTTGCAAGAATGCTTTTGCAGTACTGTAAGGACTTACAATTTTCATATTGCCCTTTGTCACTCGGTACGGTATTTTTTCAGATCCTTGGGAGTTTTGTGACCCGGTGATGTTGAGAAAAATTAGCAGCACAGTTACTGAAGGATGACACGTTGATGCCACCAAGTCTGGTGCTGCAGTGAACACTGCACTGTGCTATAATTCTTTTCAGTCTCCAGCCAGGAAAGATCCCTGTAACTGGGAGGTAATGGGATTCCCATTTGAACAACAGGAGCAATGAAAGGATTTGAAGTTGATTATAATAGGAAATGGAATTAACACATAGAAAGCTGAGGGAGAGGGCCCTGTTGTGCATATGTGTTAATATCATGGCACTTGTGCTTAGTTGCTCGGTTGTGTCCAACGCTTTGCGACCCCATGGACTACAGCCCACCAGGCTCCTCTCATAGGATCTCTGTGCAGAATACTGAAATGGGTTGCCATTTCCTTCTCCAGGGGATCTTCCCACCCAGGGATCGAACCCAGGTCTCCTGCATTGCAGGCAGATTTTTTACCATTTGGGCTACCAAGGAAGCCCCCAATTAATATCATTGGAAGGATTTGAAAACAGAAAATAGTGGCTCAGTTATCAGTTTTCAGATTCCATTGAGATTAATCATGAGTCAAAACAGTAAGAGGGATTCTGCTTAGCTGTAAACATTTACTGACAGAACTGGCAACAAAACAATGAACCAGGTCTTTGTGCTGCTGCTGCTGCTACTTGGTTGCTCAGTCGTGTCCCACTCTGTGCAACCCCACGGACTGTAGTCCGCCAGGCTCCTCTGTCCATGGGATTCTCCAGGGAAAAATACTGGAGTGGGTAGCCATTCTCTTCTCCAGGGGATCTTCCTGACTCAGGAATCGAACCAAGGTCTCCTGCATTGAAGGCAGATTCTTTACCAACTGAGTTATCAGGGAAGTCCCCAAGTCTTTATACTTCAAATTAAATCACATCAGCCTTGGTCTGCGCTGATCTCTAGGTATTCTTGAGTATGGAGGTATTTTGGGTTTTTTTGACCATATCTTTTATTTTTTGAAAAAGCTAATTTTTATTTTATATTGTAGTATATTTGACTTACAATGTGTTATTTTCAGGTGTACAGCAAAGTGATTCAGTTACACAAACACACACACACATACACACATACACATACATGTATGCATTCTTTTTAGATTGTTTTCCCATATAGGTTATTACAGAATACTGAATAGAGTTCCCTGTGCTATACAGTAGGTCTTTGTTGATTATCTGTATTATATATAGTATGGTGTTGTTTACCTATCAAGGTTCTTCCCATGCCAAAGTTTCTTCAATTTATTTTACTTAGTTATGGCTTTTCTAAGGAAAAAAAAAAAACCCACACATTATTTCAAGATTGACCATAGAATCATTTAAGCACAAGAAATTCCTTATAAAGAGCATCTTATTAAACCGTTAACTTGAATGGCTTTAGCAAAAAATCTCTCAGTGCAGAAAATGTCATTGGGACATTAATGTTTACTGTTTAAAAGCATTTTTAACTAGGACCTCAAGATTGCAGGTGAGTTTCTATTGTTAGCGTAACAGATATTTTAAGTCAGTGAAGTTCCTGTAGGTTTGTCACTGTTTGTTAAGTTGGGAACAAAGAAATTCAATGCTCTGCAAGTCACAAAAGAGGTAAACAAAAACACAAACTGCCATTGCCCTCAGCACTGTTCATTTCTGAATTGCTCTTCCAGGAAAAGGAGAACCATCTAGAGAGTTGCTTTTATCATTTACGACTCAATGCAAAATCGTAGAGTTGAGTAACTTTCCAAATTGACTTACTTTTCTCAAAGAGGCTGTGGGTTCAGAATCGTTAAACAGCCACTTTTGCTTAGCATAGAGCAAACCGGTTTTTTAATCTGATGTTTGGAAAGATTATTTTATTCAGTTGTGGTTTTTGTGGACTTTTAAGTATAATAATAAGTGAAGGACTGTTTGTTGGGATATATGGGGTATTATGTGTATTTTTGCTATTCTTAGTTGTTTTTTTCACTTAAAGAAAAACAGGGATTTTGTGGGTGGACTTGCAGGGAAAGGGAAAAGAAGGTCAGGAGGAAGTATTAGAAATGATAGACATTGCAAATCTATGAACTTCTTCTATCAGAGCATCTCAAAGGGATTTACAAACAAAGGCTACTAGTCAGGCTTTGTGGGAAGTGAACTTGAGCAGCAGGGAAACCAACTAACTTCCCCAAGGTCACTGGGCACAGCAGTAAATACAGAGGAGCCAGAACGGCCAGTCTTTAGACTGTCTGCCCGAACAAGTTTTCTGTGCTCCTGTGGTAGAAATTTACCCACAATTCCCTCAAATCAGCTAGCCTAATAATGATTAGGAAAACTAATTTACAAAATAATTGAAGGTGGAACAGCTCATGTTATCTTTTGCAGTCAGGATGCTGAAAAACTGACAAGGTCATAAGTTAACTGAAAAATAGAGATAAACAGGAAAATAAAGCCTGTTAAGAAAGCCCCACATCCCAAATATTAAACTCAACATGAAGACTTTTTATAGGAAAGGTACAGACAAGAGTTTGAATTTTTTTCTACTTGTAATTGTGAGCAACTCTGAAATTCTCAGGAAGAAATCCAAACTTTAGACATTTAAAATGCATCACAGGTAAGTTCTATGTCATAAACAGGAAGAAAACAGTGTACTCTTGCTGATACTAATAAAAGCTATGAGCCAGGGAATGTTGAGAGAGAAGAAAACAATAATTCTAAGTATTGAGAGATGTTGAAAATCAAGAGTTTTAGGAAAGCATTCATGAGATTTTCACGCTTCTAGGAAGACAATTTATCTAGAACTAAATGTTCTAGATGGTTCTAGTTCATTCAAGAGGAAATGAAGACATGCTCAAGAGGCAGGCTGGTGAGTATATGATTGGTCCAAGACTAGAACTCTCTTCAGGTACAGAAGATAGAGATGCGTTCAGAATGAAGGCAACGTGAAAGTGAAGACAAAGGTGTAAGGGGTGCAGACAGTGATTTTCCATGTTTTCTTGGGTACTGCTAAGATGACTGCTGAGATCATGCTCTAATATTGCCAGAATAGTGTCAGCTTCTCCTTGGAGCTGCTGTTTTCCAGTCTATCATTAGAGCAATTGGATTTGAAAGCTTACTAACTGCTCCATCAAATGCCCAAGTCTTATTGATTCAGAAACTCTCTCCCTCCTCCCATGAAATGTTAAAAAGACTATTGGAAGGTAAATTAACCCACAAAGTATCTATTCATAGTATTAATTCTTCTTTGATTTCATTATACGGACTATTTAGTAGAGACTCTTTAAATGAGAGCAGGGTAGAAATTGGAATTTCAGGAGAGGTGTACTTCTCGAAAAGTAGTTTGATAGAATTTGCTTTAAAATAATTGCAATGTAGCAGTGCAACTTGGGACACATTCATAGACTATGAGATTCAAAAGCAGTATTCTAGATGGAAATTTAAATAATGTGGAGGGTGTGTGTGCAGGAGAAGAAAGTAAAATTAATTTAATTCCATTTGCTGATGTGACTGCAGCACAACTATTTTTAGGTATAATCCAAACAGTGCATATCTTCTCCATTTTGATTAGTAGCAAATTGGCAGGGAGTCAAAAGAATTAGTATTTCTCAGCACATTATACCAGAAATGTACAAATAAAACTAAATTATCCATGCCAATGTGTTTAATTTGAATTACAGCTAAGGTTAAAATTTTTTTCCTTCCAGAGAACTAATAGATCCACTTTGTTAAAAAAGCTTTTTTTTCAAGTCTTTCACAAATGACAGCAAAACTTAATAGAATAATTTTTGTTTTGACCCTTGCTTAGAAGCTCTTGCTCAAAATTTGACTGCTAATATCATCCTGAGGCTTTGAGTGCAGAATTTCCGCCTGGTAATTTTACATATTGCCAGAGGAAGTCAGCACGTTCAACAAAATGAGAAATTAAAATAAGCTAGGAAAATGTGCTTAACAAGGAAAGGTTTCACAATAGTCGCTTAGAAGTTATTAATAATTTCAGTTCCAAAGAAAGCCTGGACTGAAAAAATAAGCTCTATTTGCAATGTTTTATATTGGCAAGTTCACCAAAGGATGAAGCTATCTGCTATACTAAGTATACATTCCTACACTAGAGGGAGAATTTATAGAAGCTGGAATATCGTCATGTTGTATCTGGAGAAGTTGACAGTATGCAACCAAAACATAATCTCAAATGCAGCAAGTCACTGAATCTTAGTCACGTGTTTACTGTTTTAATTTTAAGATTTATGCCTTCGGTACTGTTACACACAAACCTAGGGGGTAAGGTTGAATTTTCTGCCTGTTCACTGACTCCCTCCTGTCACTTCTGTTGTGCATGATCTCAACAGATTAAACAGGATGGACAGTTTTCTCTTCCAAATGTCATAGCTATGGGGATTGGCAGTCCAGGTTCCTACATTTCTATGACAGGTCAATGTCTTCTTCAAAACAACACTGGTTGGTAGGGTGGCTCAGTGGTAAAGAATCTGCCTGCCAATACAGGAGATTGATCTTCTCAATCCCTGGGTTGAGAAGATTCCCTGGAGAAGGAAGTGGCAACTCACTCCAATATTCTTGCCTTGGGAGAGCCCATAGAGGAGCCTGGTGGGCTACAGTCCATGGGGTTGCAGAGTCAGACACAGCTTAGCCACTAAACAACAACATATATAAACAACATATAAGTTCGCCCCAGAATTATAGTGGTTTCCTCTAACTCACTAAAGAGTTTAGATCTGTATACTAAACAGTTACTTTTACATATATATATATATATATACATACATATATATATATATGTACACACACACACACATATATATTTATATTTGTTATTAAAGTTTATAGGACTTTCGTGATTTTGAGACCTAAGGTTTGACAGATCTATATGTAAGTTTGGGGCTGGAAAAATTTATTTAAATGTAAAGACTTATCTAGACAAAACAGGAAAGTGAAGCATTACCTGGTATTTGAGTGTTTCTTCAGACGAAACCAGACATTGTCTATTAATTTTGTGTGATTTAAAATAAAGAGGAATAAAATCCCTAACAAAATGTGACTTACATACTCTGGGGGAAGGGAGGATGGAACTGTATTTGTTCCTTGGGGAAAGGATAGTGAGATGTCATCCTAAAATTGATTTTTATGTTCTCCAAAATACAATTCTTCAAGTATTTATCTTTCTATTTTTAAGCAAGTCTTGCCATCTCCTGCTCCACCGCCCCGCCCCCGCTTTTTTTTTCCTGGAAAAAGGGGTTACATTTCATAGCAGCTTTTGTTGAAATGGCTACTGTTCATGCAACTTTCCGCTGGTCTCTTAAAACATCGGCAACATTAACCTTTCTCAGACGACTCTCATCTCTCCTGATCCTTAGAATCTCTCATTGCAGAAAAAGGATAATCGGTCTTGACTTTCCTTGGTAGAGAAGAGTTTGTTCATGTTTCATCTCGGTATAAGCCAGAACTTTGTACTCTTCACTTTGATTTCCTCACTATACGATCATAAAATGAAAAGCTTCTTTAAAAATACAAAGAGAAATACTTGAAGTTATTTTGGAGAATGCAGAATTAATCCCAAGATAGAATTTGACTATACTTTCCTTAGGAACTAATTTTAGGAAAACTATCCATTGAGGCTGTCATAATCTTGTTAGGAAAATTTAAAACTTCAGATTTACTTCTCCCTGTTACCTGCCCACCCAGAACTTCCGCTGAAATGGTCTATTTAATCACACAAGAGAAAAATCTTTATTTAAAGGCTTTTTATGAATTTTCACTTAACCATTAAAGCATTTTGCGTTCTAAACAGTCACTGGATACATGTGTATGTGCTGCAGGCTGTGATTTTCTGTTGGAAAACAAAAACCAGCCGTGGATGCCACTTACTGAATTCCAAGTAGGCAGTGATGGTTCCACAGGTTAGTCTCCTTTCCTGCATTGTCTGTACAACGTTGCAGCTGAGCTACATGACTCAATTTTTTTTTTTTTAAGAAGATGCACAAGCCCAAATGTTACTTAAGTCAAGTGTGGCAGATGAGATCTTGAAAACACGTCCAATTAGTCTAGAATATTCTGAAACCGGCTGTGAAAATTTAGGGCAAGTCTGCATCTCTCAGTAGGTGCACACCTTATTTGGTTTAGAGGCATTTTGCTATGCTCTTGAGTCATGAAAAGCTATTAAAAGAGCTCTATGGGAAATCCAGTCTATATTTCAAACAAAACAAACTGTCTTTTCCATTATCACTGACCCCCTTATAGACACACAGTACATAATCTTTTTTTGTGCTTCATTGGTATTTATTGCACATGGACAAATTCCTCACATAGTAGTTAGTTGCACCAGAGTATAAATACTTGGTAAAGCACACAGAGGAAACAGTATTTACACACAAGTGCTAAATTTCACCAGCAGATTCACGTGTGCCCTTGGACATAAAAAAATAATAAAAAAAAATCCTTAAGATAATTTTTTATAATATGGATACAGTACCATGATAAAAGAGTATAAAAAGGTATTTTTCCAATAAATTGCTAGCTCAATAACAGACAACAGAGATAGAATCTGAATTTTATTTTAGTTTTTAAGATCTGCCCCACCCCCATTAAAAAATATTTAATTTCTTTTTGTGCAAATAACATCTTCTGTGGACTTTACAGTTCCTAATACTGTGCAAAAAAAAATGCCACTTTGAATCACGGCTTTTTTGTTTTGATTTTTTGTTTATACCACATGTGCAGTAATCTGAACTGTTTCCTTTTTTCTTTTTCCTTTTTCTGTCCTGTCTTCAATGAACAGAGTCACATGTCACAGAGGCTCAGCGCCTGGTCCTTCCAACTAATATTGATACATAAATAAGCTGTTTAATATAAACAAGTCTTTCTATCTGGCTGTGCAATGTGCACAGTGTGAGTGAGGTAGGAACCCCTCAGCCTGACCACCGAGGAGGCGTTCAGGGACAGCCCGCTTGCCCTACGAAAGGGAAGCAAGGTGAGGCTTGTTCCAAGAAGAGCATAAAACTTCCTGAAACGCGATTTTTGCATCCATCCTTGCCCTCGGCTTTCAGAACAGGAGAAATCATTCCTCAGAAATTAAAATGGAATTTCTCTGAAAAGCAAAAGGAAACAACGTCCTGATAAAGTGTCATTCTCTCTCCTCTCTCCCTGGCTGACCGCTCCTGTTGCCGGGAATGGGATGGAAGCTAAATTGAGAGACTTTTTATCTCCTAACGCTTCTGCCTTCCCTTCCCAGTCATCGCAGAAAGTGTTAAAAACCACGTGGCGGGGGAGCGGGGGGCCGAGGGGAGGGAGGGAATCTAAAGATGCATCACACGCACACACAAAAGAAGGCCGGACCATAAGCAGAAAAAAGAACCCCAAGAACAATCAGCAAGCCACTCTCCCACCCCTCCCCAAACTTCTCCCACCTCTCCCCAAACTTTCCTTTCTGTGAGACGGTCCGTGGCTTTCCTATTTGCCCTTGGATGATGCAGACGAGGTTCGCGGGCTTCGAGTTCACCTGCTTTCGGTCTTGAGTAAACACAGATCTCTTTCCCAGGGAAGCGGTTCAGGGGCGCCCGGGTTCTCTTGCTCCTGGAGCGCACAGCCCGCGCCCGGACTGGGGAAGCCGGGGAAGGCGGGGAGCGGGCGCCCGGCGCTACACCTTGGATTCCGAGGCGCAGCCCGGGCGGCTTGGCTCGTCCGGGCTCGAGTCGCTGTCCGCCGCCGCCCCGCCGTTGTAGCCGGCCCAGGGCTCCAGCAGGCGCACGGGCGGCGCGACCCCGACGTCGTCTTCGTCGTCGTCGTCGTCGTCCGAGGCGGCCCCGGGAGACGGCGACGGCCGGGCCACCGCCAGGCAGCCCGAGGCGCGCGGCGGGTCACCGGCGGCCGCGTGGCTTCCGCAGGCGGCCCGACGCGCGCAGCAGAGCAGGCGCTGGAAGGCCTTGCGGAAGTCGGGGCTGCGGCAGTAAATGATGGGGTTGAAGGCTGAATTGGCGTAGCCCAGCCAATTGAAGAAGACGAAGAGACGGTCGGGCACCAGGTCGCGGTGGAAGGCCTTCACCACGTTGGCCAGGAAGAAGGGCAGCCAGCAGAGCGTGAACACGCCCATGATGATGCCCAGCGTCTTCAGCGCCTTCTGCTCGCGCAGGGCCACGAGGCGCGAGGGCCGCCGCTTGTTGGCGCGCCCGTTGGCCACCGGGGAGGCGGGGAGCGGGGGCCCGGGCGAGGGCGCGGGCGAGGGCAGCCGCGCGGGGCCGCTGAGGAAGCGGCGCTCGCAGCTGTCTATCTTCTTCACCTGCTTCTGGGCCTCGCGGAACACCCGCAGGTACACGAAGGCCATGATGCACAGGGGCACGTAGAAGGAGACGACGGACGAGGTGATCGCGTAGCCCTCGTTGATGATGAAGTCGCAGCACTCGGGGTCGTTGTAGCATCGGCTCGCCTTGGCGTCCTTGTCCCGCCACCACTGCATGAAGATGGGCAGGAAGGACACCAGCGCCGAGATGGCCCACACGGTGCACACGAGGGCCCGCGCCCGCGCGCGGGTCAGCAGGCTCTGGTAGCGGAAGGGCGACGTGATGGCGAGGTAGCGGTCCAGGGCGATGACACACAGGGTCTCGATGCTGGCCGTCACGCACAGCACGTCCACCGAGGTCCAGAGTTCGCAGAAGAAGGAGCCATACTCCCAGCGGCCCCACACCACGATAGTGGCTCCAAACGGCACCACCAGGAGACCCATGACCAGATCGGCGCTGGCCAGCGACATGATGAAGAGGTTGGTGAGCGTCTGCAGCCGCGGTGTCTTAGCGATGGCCACGATCACAAGCACGTTGCCCGCCACGATGAGCAGCACGATGAATGCCATCAGCAGGCCCATGCCGGCCGTCCACTGCTGCGACAGCAGCGGGGGTCCCTCGCTGGCCGAGGTCAGCAGCGAGGCGGGCGGCGACGCGGGAACTAGCAGCCGCGCCGCCGTGGCCGCGCCGTCGGGGACCGGCGCGGCCGATGACAGGTTGCAGGGCTCGGAGGCGCCCAGGGCGAGCGCCCCCGCGCCCATGCCGAGCTGCGGAGGCCGGGGCAGAGGGGTGTGGCGGAGTTGGGCCGCTGTTGGGGAACCCCCCCAGAGGCCCGAGCGGCGGGGCGCGCGGAGGGAGGTCGCGGCCAGGTCAGCGCAGCCGCGGCGCGGGGCCGGAGGCATGGGCGCCGGGCGCCTTCCCCGCCGGAGCCGTGCGCTGTCGCCGCCGCCGCCGCCGCCGCTGCTGCTGGAGCCGCTGTCGCTGCTGGAACAGCTGCCGGGACCTCAGCATGTTTCTGAGCGAGCGGAGCCCGCAGCCCCGGCACCCAGCACCCACCCCACCCGGCTCCCACTCCCCCGAGCCAACCCCCGGGGCCTCGCGTCAGGCTCCTGCAGCCAATCCGGGCGAAGGCACGCCCCTCTCTGGTTCCCCCCCACCCCCACCCCGCCCCGCCAACTCCTCGCACCCCGCCTCCACCGGCGGTTCTGCGGCTCTGGGGAGTCCGGGGCAGATCGCCAAGCAAGCGCCTCCCCGGCGCTCGCGGGTTCCTGCCCGCGCGTCCCTTCCAGAGCCCGCTTGGCTCCAGTGCCCAGTTCCCCCAGGCTCCCAATCGCGCCCGGCTTCCACCCCGCCCCCTCCCGCGGCCCCCAATCTCCCCTCTCCTGCGCCCCGCTTGCCTCCGGCGTTTGGTTTCCTCCTGCGCCCCGGCTCTACCCGCCGCCACCCATCCCATCTACCTCCAGGGTCCAGGTTTCCTGCAGAGCAGAGCGCGCGTTTCCTTTAGCGGGGAGGGGACTTCGGTGTTCTCGAAACACCAGAGCGCCTTGGGTGATCTGTTCGCTGGGGGTGGAGGAGTCTGGCTGCAAGATTGTTTCTTGTATTGGGCAGCCTAGGAGGGTGTGTGTAAAACCCTTCCTCTGTCAAGAGGAGTCCCAGCCAGCTCGCGTCTTGCCAGCTCGGGGATCGGATCGGAGGCGGGTGTGAGGGCTTAGAAGAAACTTTTCCAGCGAGCGCCTTGCTAGAGCAGAGCGCGCATCTGTCAGGAACGCTCTCCGGGAGCTATTCTTGCAAGAAGCTTCTGTTGTTCCAGGGCAGCAGATGCAGAAAGGAAGGGGAGGTTTGTGCAGCTGACAGCTAATGCTGAGGACCACCAGTTGGAAAAATACACACTCCCGGGTCCCAGCTGATGGATGTGTGAGTATGATGCAACAGTGTGTGCCAGTAATGTAAAGAGAGAGGCTTAAGGACATAGGCATGTTAGAGTAAGTGACACCGCCACGGAAGCTAGAACACGTTTAATTACTTTTCAGACTTTTCACGTTCAGTAATAACGCCTGGATTTTGTGTTCTGTTACTCACGTGATTGTATGACTTGAGCTGGGTCAGTGCAAACAAAAAGGTACATTGGCTTTGGGTGACACAGTAGTGAATTGAGAATTCAGATTTCTTGGTCTGCTGCGTTGCCTTCTCCTTTGCCCAAGTTCCCAGATTCTCAAAACTCTAGGATTAATTTTGGAGGGATGAGAGAAGAAAAAATATATAAATACTCAAGAAGATTAAAATCCAATAGCATGTGAAGTTATATCAAAGGCTGTTGGGTTGGCAACTGAATGCATTTAAAATTAGTGAGTTGTTAGCTCTGCAGTGATGTGACTATATGTGGGGACCCACCTACAGGACGGTCACCATCAACACACAATGTAGCCAAAGGTGTGCAAGCCCCCTGTCTGATTCCACTACAGTAGGGTCCTCAGCTCAGCCTTGAAAATAAAAAGCTTTTAATTGAGTCCTGAGAAGTAAATAGCTTTTAATTACCCACTTAAGGAAGCATGAAAATGTTACATAATGCTCACATATCCTTCTAGCATTGGAATAAAATAGCCTCTGAAAGGAACAAACTCCTATTCTTACCTTGGAGAGAGACTGACTTCCACAGCTCCCTAAGTCAAGAGCTAACAGCAATGTGTATTCAGTTTATAAAGCCAAACAGCTTTAAGCCATGGTGGTGGTTTAGTAGCTAAGTTGTGTCTGACTCTTGCAACTTCATGGACTGTAGCCCACCAGGCTCCTCTGCCCATGGGATTTTCCAGGCAAGAATACTGGAGTGGGTTACCATTTCCTTCTCCAGAGGATCTTCCCCATCCAAGGATTGAAGACAGGTCTCCTGCATTGCAGGTGAATTCTTTACCGACTGAGCTACTAGGGAAGCCCAACTTTTCTTTATCCAAACATGAATTTGCTTTAGGCCCAAACTTGATGATCAGTGGGTGGGTGTGGGTGAATTACTTGTCTCTTCATCCCTGGCCTAGGAATTGTCAGCCTAGTTCTGCCAGTTGGGGGGCTTGAGAAGGGGAAACAAGGGAAGGAGAGGGCTAGAAAGAGGGGGTTGGAGATCTGCACCCTAAGTTCAGTGTAGGCACCCAGAGAGCGCTAGTCACCCAAGTCACTGCAAACCTGTGTCCCCTTCTGGCTTTATCCTGTCCCGCCCTCAAGGGTCAGTCTCAAAATAGCCAAGGGGTTGGAAAGAGCAGAATTTAAGGCGGCAGGATTCTGAATGCTGGGCCATGCAGTGAAATGTAGGGAATGTGGGGAAGGCTGCTTTCTATCGGGCACCATCTTTCTGTCAAGTGGTGTTACCAGAATATTGTGTGCCAAGTTTAAGGGCCCCTGAAGGGCAAAGGGATTGCATTTCTGTGAGCGATAAGGCCTGAACTTGGCTGCAGAGATTCAGTGCAGAAGCCTGGATGCCACTAGCATTACCATATGTACAAATACACACATATTGGTGTATGCATATATGCATATGTGTTAGTCCCTCAGTCGTGTCTGACTCTTTGAGACCCCATGGACTATGTAACCTACCAGGCTTCCCTATCCATGGGATTCTCCAGGCAAGAATACTGGAGTGGGTTGCCACTCCCTTCCAGGGGATCTTCCTGACCCAGGGATTGAACCTGGGTCTCCTATATTGCAGGCAGATTCTTTACCATCTGAGCCACCAGGGAAGCTCACCAACACACCAGAAATATCAGGACATGAGATATGAATTGCTGAAAAACTCTCCTGATTTTTTCCCCCCTGCTTATTTAGAGATAAATCAAGTTTCCTTGAATTTCTGGATAATAAATACATTAAATCACAAATAATCCAAAACCAGAAGGTTATTTTGATAGGAATTCCAGCGTAGGGCTGCAGGCATAAAGGGATTCCTGGGGTTCTTGAGGTTGTCCTTCAATTGTACTGATGGAAACACTTGAAATAGTTCATATTCAACTAGAGTTCACTTTCTTTTAAAATAAAATGTTCTCGGATTTCCTTTAATCCCTACACTTCCTGACACTCTTTTTAAAAAAAGTTTTTGAGCTGACATCTTTTTTTGTCCTTAGATAAGGATGCAAGGGCTTCCCTCATAGCTCAGTCAGTAAAGAATCTGCCTGCAGTGCAGGAGACCTGGGTTTGATTCCTGGGTCAGAAAGATCCCCTGGGGAAGGAAATGGCAACCCACCCCAGTATTCTTGCCTGGAGAATCCCATGCACAGAGGAGCCTGGCAGGCTACTGTCCATGGGTGGCAAGAGTTGGACACGACTTAGCAACTAGAGAGAGAGAGAGAAGGATACAAGATTAAGAAGAAAACTTATACACTTATCCAGGTATTAGATGTTGCAAATTTAAAATGAGTAACTTCTCCATTTCTCCATTCTCCATTCCCAACTGTTAAAATGATTCAGTTCTTGGGAACCCACAGATTTGATGATAATTTAGAAAGGAACAAAGCTGCAACACTATATGCTAATCACCACATTGAAAACGAGTGGGCTTCTTCCTCAGTATTTCTTGCTCTCACCTCTCCCATTCCCATCCCACTGCCTCCCTCTCACTCCTGAACTTGCTTTGGGTTCTTCTTGATCTCCCCACCTCCAGTCCTCCCCAGTCCATTTAATCTAGAGTGAAAGTGAAAAAGTCCCTCAGTCATGTCCAACTCTTTGCAACCCCATGGACTATACAGTTCATGGAATTCTCCAGGCCAGAATACTGGAATGGGTAGCCTTTCCCTTCTCCAGGGGATCTTCCCAACCCAGGGATCAAACCCAGGTCTTCCGCATCGCAGGTAGATTCTTTACCAGCTGAGCCACAAGGGAAGCCCAAGAATACTGGAATGGGTAACGGGTCCCTTCTCCAGCGGATCTTCCTGACCCAGGAATCGAACTGGGGTCTCCTGCATTGCAGGCAGATTTTTCACCAGCTGAGCTAGATTAAGGAAAGCCCTTAATCTAGCATACCACAACCAAATTAATTTTTCTAAAGTGCTACTTTGACCAAGATGCTTCTCTGTTCAGAAACCTCGGCTCCTCAACATGGTCTTCAAAGCCCTCCACAGTCCACTTCCAAAGAGCCTTTCCGGCACTGTTAGGTACTAGAACTCTCCATGTCACCCTAGCTTGCAGTTCTGTAAGTTAGTTTTTGAATTTATACTCTTTTCCATTTTTGTCATCTGTACTCTTTCTCACTGGAATCTTTCCACCACGAATCCCCTCCTCCATCTCTGTCTTATTGGATTCAGCTTTCAAGATCTGGCTGATATATTTTTTACATGACAGTCATCCCTGCCCACTGTTTCTAGAAATGATCTCTCCTTCCTCTACTTATAGTAGTTACTTTGCTAGTTGCATTTCATGTGTCAATTAAAAGTATGTTGCCTTTTGATGTCTCTTATATTGTGATTTAATTTTTATAACTTTTATTTTTCTCTTTTCTTCTCATATGGATTGTAAGCCCACTGAGAGCCAAGGCCATCCTATACATCTTTATATTTTCCATGTTTACTAATATTACTTAACATTAATTAGCATTAAGCTTTGATTCATAGAGATTCAATGTTTAATTTATTAAAATATTCTCATATTTACTAGTATGAGAAATAATCAAGTGTTTTTGGAGTTATGATCTTTCCTCATGCTTCAAGTTTAGAGTAATAATTCATACTCCTATAGATGGTTGGATGACATCACTGACTCAATGGACATGAGTTTGAGCAAACTACAGGAGATAGTGAAGGACAGGGAAGCCTGGAGTGCTGCAGTCCATGGGATCACAAAGAGTTGGACACAACTTAGTGACTGAACAACAACAACAAATACCCTAGTCAATATTTTCATATAAATGTTTCAAAATATAAGCTTTACAAATATAAGGTAGGCTAATGAGATAAATAAATTTATATCATGTGCTATGCTGTGCTTAGTTGCCCAGTCATATCCGACTAACTTTGGGACCCCATGGACTGCAGTTTGCTAGGCTCCTCTGTCCATGGAGATTCTCCAGGCCAGAATACTGGAGTGGGTTGCTATGCCCTCCTCCAGGAAATCTTCCCAACCCAGGAATTGAACCCAGATCTCCCACATTGCAGGTAGATTCTTTACCATCTGAGCCACCAGGGAAGCCCAAATTTATATCATACTTAGTAATAAATAAAGTGGGGCAGACATAGCTTAAGAGTTTTTCCAAAGGAATCATGTAAGTCCATATTATAAAAACGCTACTTAATCTTTATAAACATTCATGGTAAATGACCTTTTCCCTTCATTTATGATACTCTGTATCCAAGCATTTCAAGCTGGTGACTTGAATCTGGCTTCAAATTCTAGTTCAAATTAAAAGTCTGTACAGCAGTGACTAATGGGTGTCCCACCCAACCATGGTTGTAAGTCACAAGCTTGGTGAAGACCTCTCTGTTCTTCAGTTGACTTTGCTGGAAAATGAGATTAAAATAATAGTTAATACTATTAGTTAATACTAATGGTTAATAATAATTAAAACAGGGCAGCTTCTGGAAGGCTGGCCAGAGGAAGTCTTGGGGGGAATTTCCAAGTAAAAACACAAGAAGTGTATCAAATCAGTTAAGTTAGCATAATTTGCCTTGAGAATGATAATAGGTGGTAGAAATCATTCATCAGAGCTCTAGTGGCTGTTTCTGAAAAAAGATATACAACTTTTCACATAAAGCAATGTTACTGCTGAAACATTCTCTTAGCACTAAGCAAAGAACAGTTTGCGCCTGTGGCTGGCTTAAGGTCGTATACTGGTTTTGAAGCCACAGTTTACACAGGGACAAGCAATTGCATCCATTGTGATAAGAAGCACAGAAGACAGGGTATAATCACAGCAAAGCAGGGACTACTTGGAGAATTCAGAAGTTCTCCTCTCTCCCACTTCCTGCCTCTTTGCCTCTTCCAGGTATGTCTAAAGAGTACACTGAAGGGCGCAAGAGCCAATAATAATATTTTTCAAAATTTGGGTGTATTGGAAAGTGTTCAGACCTGCTAGGCAGAAGATCCAATTTTGTGTCTGGTGTCACTTTTACGTTTGACCTTCAGTACTGGCTTCATCTTTAAAATGGACTCACTGTTTGCTCCCTCACTGTTTGCTCATCCTTACAAATGGATGAAATGAGATGATGTATGTGAAAGCTTCTTGAAATCTCATATAGCACCATATATTTGTAATGCATCAAATGCTGTCTCATCCCATCATTATGATATTTCAGATCATGAAAGGTGTCAGGATTTGCTTGTATGAGAAGACTCAATTCACTTATATAAGCTTCTCTGTATCAACTGACTCCTTTCTTTCTCCCACTAGATATTAATACAACCCAGAGGCTTGGTCTGTTTGTGCCCAACTCTTTTCAACCCCAGGGACTGTAGCCTGCCAGGTTCCTCTCTCCACGGGATTTCCCAGGCAAGAATACTGGAGTGGGTTGCCGTATCCTACTCAGGGGATCTTTCCAGCCCAGGGGATTGAACCTGCATCTTGCGTCTTCTGCATTGCAGATGGATTCTTTACCACTGTGTCACCCGGGAAGCCCCCGAGGCTCAGGAACAGTCAGCAATTTTTAAATGCCTTTACCTTTGGTAAATCACCGTTTTAAAAAAATCTTCCCCCCATTTTGGTGCCCTTTCTTATTAGATGCGTTCATGCGTGTGAGCTAAGTCACTTCTGTCGTGTCCGACTCTGTGTGATCCCATGGACTGTAGCCCACCAGGCTCCTCTGTCTGTGGGATCCTCTAGGCAAGAATACTGGAGTGGGTTGCCATGTCCTCCTCCAGGGAATCATCCTGACCCAGAGATTGAACCAGAGTCTTCTGCATTGGCAGGTGAGTTCTTCACCAGTAGCGCCACCTGGGAAGCCCCTCCTTAGTAGGTACACTACTCTTAAAAAAGTATTTGTTTATGTGATTCTCTGACATAAATTCCTTTAAAGGATTTCAGTGGTGAAATATTAGCAGCGGAGAAAGAATTTTTTTTCTCAATTAGTGCCAATAAATAGTAGCTTTTTTAAAAAGGAAGGTAATTCAATATAAAGTTTAGCCAACTTTCATAACTTCTGTTCTTATTCAGCTGTAAGATCTTACCTTGAAGTGCTGGCGGCGATGAGAGTGCTATCTGTATACGTGAAAGCATTTGGCTAAGAGCTGTACTTCAGTTTGAAGTCTAGAGCTTGTAATGATAACAAGCTATGCTAATTGTTGAAAACTCTAGGTTTTATTTTAACAGAACCTTACTGTGCTCCTGATAAAATGATTATGTTGCAAGAGCTGAGAAATTTGTAGCAACAAGAATCCCCCATGCCCTGATTTTAAGTTTCTAATGGGTAGAAATGATACCTTTAAAACACATTGCTGCTGCTGCTAAGTCGCTTCAGTCGTGTCCGACTCTGTTCGACCCCATAGACGGCAGCCCACCAGGCTTCACTGTCCCTGGGATTCTCCAGGCAAGAATACTGGAGTGGGTTGCCATTTCCTTCTCCAGTGCATGAAAGGGAAAAGTGAAAGTGAAGTCGCTCAGTCGTATCCGACTCTTAGCGACCCCATGGACTGTAGCCTACCAGGCTCCTCCGTCCATGGGATTTTCCAGGCAAGAGTACTGGAGTGGGATGCCATTGCCTTCTCCGTTAAAACACATTAGCTCCCATTTATTTGGGTCATGTGTTGATAGTTGGTATTTTGTAAATTCCTGTGCAATAAAGAAAACACTTAAAAATTTATGTGGTGGTTGTGCTCAGTCGTGTTAGACTCTTTGTGACCCCATGGGCTGTAGCCCACCAGGATCTCCTGTCCCTGGGATGTTCCAGGCAAGAATACTGGAGTGGGTTGCCACTTCCTTCTCCAGGGGACTTTCCCGACCCAGGGATTGAACCTGCGTCTCCTGTATTGGCAGGCGGATTCTTTACCACTGAACCTTTAGGGAAGCCCAAAAGCTTATGTACACTCTCTACATACACCAGGCTTCCCTGGTGGCTCAGACAGTAAAGAATCCATCTGCAATGCGAGACACCTGGGTTGGATCCCTGGGTTGGGAGGATCCCCTGGAGGAGGGCACAGCAACCCACTCCAGTATTCTTGCCTGGAGAATCCCCATGGACAGAGGAGCCTGGCGGGCTGCAGTCCATGGGGTCGTGAAGAGTTGGACACGACTGAGCGACTAAGCACAGCACACAGCACACTTTTCACTCACTACCTTGAGGAGACCAAACAGGTATCTTTTCCCGTATATTTTTCCTCCTCTTTGTATTAGATATATATTTTTGCAGGTAACTGACTGATTATTTACATACTGTATAAATGCTTATCCAGACTCATTCAATAAATAGAGGCATGGCAAGTCCTTTGCCTTGGAAGGGTAGAGTTTCACACTAGCTGGACACTATTGCTGCTACTTTAAAATTTGTTTATTTATGGCTATGCTGGGTCTTTGTTGTTGCATATGGGCTTTCTCCAGTTGCAGCGAGTGGGGGCTTCTCTTCATTTGGTGCACGGGCTTCTCATTGTGGGGGCCTCTCTTGTTGAGGAGCACAGGTTCTAGGCACACGGGCTTTGTTGTCCTGGGGCATGTGGGATTGATCCTTCTGGACCAGAGATCGAAACTGTGTCCCCCGCACTGGCAGGCGGATTCTTAACCACTGGACCACCAGGGAAGTCCCGCTACTTTGGTTTTGATAACCACTGTGGTCAGGGTTTGAAAATAAATATCAAACCTTCGACATGACATTGATTTTCCACACTGTCTCATCTTTGCAGCTCCTTGAATAATACCTGTTAGAAATCTTTATCCCATGATAGCTTTCTGTTTCCAGAGCATTATCCCTTAATTAAATGTTAAGGGGGCAATGACCTTCTTTGTAGACCTCTTCTAAATATAAATTACTTTTCACACTGGTGAGAAATGGTTGAGTTTTTCTCTTCCTGTTTTAATATGAAGACACTGAAGCAGAAAGAGAGAGGCGTGCTTAAGGTTTGAAGGGAAGGGAAAGGGAGTTTTTTATTTTCCTGTCTCCCGAGCTAATCTTTAATTACCAGAGCCTTCATCCTTCACAGATTATGACCCACCTATTACTACTTGTCAATGTAATTAAATTGCATGGTCTATTTGGGGGCCTGGAGCAAGTCATAGAGTCGTTTTCTAAATAAATAGCTCAGAATGAGTGAAGAGAGTCCATCATGCTATGTTTATGTGTATTTTCAATCAGTTTAAATATAATAGATCTGGAAGAATAGTCACATTTATCCACACAAATTAAACTTGCTTTGTTAGTACATTTCAATGTGGATTTCTGAAAGTGCCACATGAATACTAACTCTGAAGACAAAACCAAAAATCCAAAAAGCAAAGCAAAGCAAAGCAATTAAGTGGTTTGTTTTTTTGTTTTGTTTTTAAGTCTGTAACTAGTAAAAAAAAATCACAGAAGACTCTTATTGAGACTCAAAGGCCCCAGACTTGTGACAACCTTGGGGCTTTTATTAAAAAGTCAAAAAGAAGCTGTTTGGGAGCTTGGAACAGAAAATTAAAAAGCAAGCTCTCCTTGTTGGGTCATTTCCTCGCCCTAATACCTTTTCCAAATCAGGTAGCTATGTCATGGGCATGTTGAACGTTGAGGCTCTCAGAAAAGCCTGGAAAATGCACTAAAATGGTATTGACATTTTAGTCCTGAAAATTTATTTTTTTCTTATTCTGGAAATATCTGAAGTGATGATTTTACTCCGACTTGTCATCATTTCCATCCCACTCCTTACCTTTCCTCCTTCTGCTGCCAGTCACACTGTAGGCATTTTGACATCTCCCCCATTACTAATTAATGGAGATTATGTACATTTTCATAGATCTCTCTCGAGGATAATAATCTTGATTTAAAAAATTCCCGCACATACATACTGGTATGTATAGTTTTCATAAATTCTTACCTTGGAGTTGACTTAGACTAAAGTAATTTATTAAGCAAGCTAAAAACCCATACTTCACCTCACAGAAAATAATCAGTGTGTTCTAGCATAACCAGTCTTGATAGGAGATTTTGAAAATATCCCTGGCTTATGCATTTTTGTTTTGCAGGCTTTTTATTACATAATTTCAAATTGTGGCATTTTAGTAAGATGAGACTAATTTTCGTAATTAGTTGTGACATTTACCTCTCTCTGTATACCATCATGATTAAGCATGCAGCCTGTGAAATCACACTGCCTGAGTTAAAATCCAGGTTTTTGCCAGTTAGTAGCTGGATAAGTTAAAAAGTTATCTGAACATCTCAGGCCTCTGTTTCATCATCTGTTAAGTGGGAATAATAATAATTGTACCTACCTCTAAGGTGTTTGGAGGGTTTGATAAGACACACAAAGCATTTTGTGTAGTGCTTGGTTCATTGTTAAGTACTTAATAAATGTCACTTTTTCTTTTTTCCCATTTTCCCACTCTCCCCTGCCCCCATTGCCACCAGTGAGAAAGATCGTGGTAGAAAAATCCTCATTCTGCCCAAAACCAAGGGTAACAAAAGGGGTAGCCTCTAGTCCATGGAAATTGAATAATTGCATTTTCCTTTTAAGTGAGAGGATGCAGTAAAGAATCTAATTTGGTAAGTACTCTTTTGCTTTCAAAGGCAAGTTTATTCCTCTGTGGTTGTTTAACTTGATTATCATTCCGTTTGGGGAATTAGAATTTCTCAAACTAATTTTACAGTATGAAAAGGTCATTGTAGAGATTTCCATCCTGCGATATAAACCATCTTCCAAATATATGAAACAACAGCAATGACCAAACAAAGCCCCACTTGGACTCTTAATGGAGAGGCTTATTTCCTAAGCTCTAATTGATTCAAGCTGCTTCTTTTTATGGTATAAATTCATAAGATCTCAAGGAGACCAGACGGTTCTCTTGTGACTTGATTTGTGTCAATGGAAGACATTTCAGTTGTCTTGAGGACAAGGGGTCTGACCAGCCCACACCCTGAGAACAGAGAGTAAAGAAAGAAGCAGGCAACAAAAGGTTTTCCCAAGACCATGTGGCTTGCACCCTCAGAGAGTCTTTCAGACTCTAACTCGGAACTATTAATTTTATTTCCAAAACAGATTCAATATCTTGTTTGGTCTCTGTTTTTTCATAACAGATCAGGAGAAGCAAATTAAAGTGAAGGCACAAGGATGGTGAAGGGAACAAAGGGGGCTTCTGGGAACTTTACATTTAAGGAGAAAACAGGAAAACAGGTGATGCCATTTACTGCAGAAACCAGTAGTGTTCTGTGTTGCAGAGCTTGAATTCACTGATAGTCCTGGGTCACTAAGAAAGTTATGTGCGTGCATGCTAAGTTGCTTCAGTCCTGTCCAATCTTTGTGACCTTATAGACCTCTGTCCAAGGAATTCTCCAGGCAAGAATACTGGAGAGGGCCGCTGTGACCTCCTTCCTGATCCAGGGATCGAACCCGCGCCTCTTGCATCTTCTGCATTAGCAGGCAGGTTCTTTACCACTGGCTCAAATGGGTAAAGACAGTTGTAGATCACATTAAATCATCCTCAGTTTAAGAATATGGAAGGTGTGTTTTAGAAACATTTTTACTGAACAATAGTGGTATAAAAATTGGGGAACTTATTTTCTAGAACGCTTTGGTTATCTAGAAAGCAAATAGATATAGGCTATTTTTATCCTCCCATGGTGTTAGATCAATGAGGTATACATTAGTTTGCTAAGAGTCCAAAATCAAGATGTTGGCCAAGTTGGCTTCTTCTGAGGGCTGTGAGCAAAGGACCTGCTCCAGGCTTCTCTCTCCTTGGCTTGGAGATGGCTGTTTTCCCCTCTACGTCTGTCTCTGCATCCAAATTTCTCATTTTCATATTAGATTAGGAACCACCTTCAGGACCTCATTTTGCCTTGACTGCTTCTATTGCCTGTATCTCATACATGTTTTATTTGTTATGTCTACTAGGACAGTGGGCAAGTATAATGTCTTCTCAAAGCTCATACTAAAAACGGCTTTGCAAATAAATAGTATGCAGACCCTGATGAGAACTGTCAAGTTTGATGTGGAGTTGCAGGCTGTCACAAAGTTGTGAATGCCACAGGCTGATGGTGCTCAGATCAAGTCCTCAAGTTTGCTGAGTAGCCTGGTTCTTAGATAGGGTAGGGGGTGGGGTATGCCATATCCCTTTTAGGTACATGCTTAAGGTAGGAAGGAGCTGAAATACTGCTCCTTTATAGTTTTCATTAGGCAGTAGTGGTAAATGGTGCCAATCAGCCTGCCAATACAGGAGATACAAGAGACATGGGCTCAATTCTTGGGTCAGGAAGACACCCTAGAGGAGGAAATGGCAACCCACTCTAATATTCTTGCCTGGAAAATTCCTTGGACAGAGGAGCCTAGAGAGCTACAGTCCATGGGGCCGCAAAGAGTCAGACACAACTGAGCATGCATGCACGCACAAACCAAGAAACTCTCCTGTTCTCTTGCAAATGGAGTAGAATAATTCAAACTTGTGTTAGTAATTCAAATTCAAGGAGAAGAACCAGCCGATCCACTTGGTTGCTGTATAAACCACTTTCAGCAGGTTGTTTTGGCTCTGTGTAGACACATTCAGAGTTGTCCATAGCTGCGATATGCCTGTTATTTTTTCCTGAGCTAGAATTAAAGTAACAGACAGCAAATAACTGAGTAGGCGAGATATAACAAAGCTTTATAACTGAAGAACAAAGCTAGCCTTTGAGGAGAGATAAACTAGGTGATTACTCATATAGAATACATTGAAAAACAGGATTTTTATGACCTTGAAGTAAGGATTTTGATTGAGAGAGTGATTCAGATTTTACAATACTGGTTAGCAGAGGTTGGACCTAAGAAATAACTGCCTTCAGTATGTCAATTTAGATTTATTATGGAATCTGAAGTTCACAAAGAGCCTGATTGCCTGTGTCCCAAGTTGTATACCTAATTGGCCTTTGTTGAGACTGATGATCAAGCTAATAATATCTTAATCTATACAGGCCTGCAGACCAAATCAACCTGACCTTCATGCCCCCAAAACAAATCCCCGCCTAAGATCTAAAAACTCAATCTGATAACTTGCTTGCCATTTGGTATTAAGAATGACTCACAGCTGTCCTAAATACCTCTGCCACCAGAGCTGAATGAGAACTGGATGCTCAAGTAGGAAATTCTGAGGATCTTTCTAACACAGCACTGCATTCTCCATGCAATGATGCCAACTCCTCCTTACAGTGTATCTATCTGCTCTGTGCGTGCTACAGTAAAAGATAAACAGCATGGGTTGGATGTATAAGAAACCGTATCTTTTTTTTGCTTTTGAAACTGTATCTTTTTAAATGTCACATCTGTATTTGTTTAATGGTGAGGTTAGTTCAGTAGAACAAGCTTATATAAGATGGTACTTAAAGAAAAGCTCAGTTCTGTGGATCTTAGTATTATTTAGTCATCTGTTTATGCAACTGTATTTTTAACCTGATTTATGATGAGCAAATAGTTTTTCTGAACTCCCAAGCTGTGTTTCCATACTTCAGTTTGGTTTATTTTCCTCTCAGTTTCCTTCAGAACATATTACAGGGAATTTTCTTTGGAAATTTCATAATGCTTCCCTGAAAGTAGGTAGCATCCATCAGAAAGGACCAAACTGAATGATGAAAATTAAAGAATTGAAATAGAATCATAGAATATATGCATTCTTTCCAATGCAGTGCAATAGAAACAGATTTATGTCACATTCTCTTCAATTTGTCCTTTTTCTTGTTTTGTTTTATTTTTATTGAAAATATTTTCTGTGGTCATGTAAAACCTGTGCCAACACTCTGACTGACAAAGATTCTTGAAACTTTTAATTGAAGTATCATTGTTGTCATAGTATTAATAGTAATATCCAGCTGTAAAAACCCTCTTGGTATGAAATGTGGAGTAGTAAGTCTGTATGAAAGATTTGGACCCATTCCTCAAGAAGTTTATCTATGGAGAGTTTCTTTCTTTTTTAAACTTAGGAATAATTGACAAATAATTGACAAATCTAATTGTGCATATTTAAAGTGTACTGTATGATGATTTGATATACATATGTGCTGTAGAATGATCACCAAGATCAAGATAACTAACACACCATCACCTCATATTGTTACATAACTCTGTATATATGTGTTGGGGGAGCGGTAAGGATGCTAGATCTGCTCTCAGCAACTTTCAAGTCTGCGATATCATATCATTAACTATAACCATCATGTTGCACATTAGATCCTTAGAACTTGTTCTCATAACCGAAGATTTGTACCTTCTCATGTGTATCATGGAGAAGGCAATGGCAACCCACTCCAGTATTCTTGCCTAGAGAATCCTGTGGACAGAGGAGCCTGGTGGGCTGCTGTCCATGGGGTTGCACTGAGTTGGACACGACTGAAGTGACTTAGCAGCAGCAGCAGCAGCAGCATATGTATCACCCTGTTTCTGCCTCCCTCAAGCCCCCTGGCAACCACCATTTCTCCATTCTTTGTTTCTATGAAGTTAGTTTTGATTGTTTGTTTATTTTGATTCAACATGTAAATGACACCAGACAGTATTTGTCTTTCTCTGTCTGGCTTATTTCACTCATCGTAATGGGCTCCAGGTTTATTCATGTTGTTGTAAGAGGCGGGATTTCCTTTTTTTTGTTGTTTTTAATGACTGAGTAATGTTCTATTGTGTGTATATGTATGCACCACCGATCAGTCACTCAGTTGTGTCCTACTCTTTGTGACCCCGTGGACTATAGCCTGCCAAGGCTCCTTTGTCCATGGGATTTCCAAGGCAAGAAGACTGGAGTGGGTTGCCATTTCCTTCTCCAAAGGATCTTCACGATCCAGGGATTGAACCTACATCCCCTGAGTCTCCTGCATTGGTGGGTGGATTCTTCACCACTGAGCCACCTGGGAAGCCCCTGTGTATGTATATATATACATTCTATATAGACATATATATAGACATACAGTCTTCCCTTGTAGCTCACTCGATAAAGAATCTGCTTGCAATGCAGGAGACCCAGGTTTGATCCCTGGGTCGGGAAGATCCCCTGGAGAAGGAAATGGCAACGCATTTCAGTATTCTTGCCTGGAGAATCCCATGGATGGGGGAGCCTGGCAGGCTACAGTCCATGGGGTCGCAAGAGTCGGACATGACTTAGCTACTAAACCACCACTATAGACACACACGTATGTCTAAATTTATAATTTTCTTCATTCATTTGAACATTTAGGTTATTTCCATATCTTGGCTAAAGTGAATAATGCTGCAAAGAACATGATCTCTTTGCTGATATTTCTTCAATAGGTAGGTAGATATCTCAAGATACTTATTTTAATTCCTTCGGATGTATACTCAGGAGTGGGATTGCTAGATCATATGGTAGTTCAATTTTAAACTTTGTGAGGTGCTATCATACTGTTTTCTATAATGACTGCACCATTTTACATTTCCACCAATGGTGTACAAGGGTTCCCTTTTCTCCACATCCCTGCCAACACTTATTATCTCATCTTTTTTATAACAGCCATGTAACAGGTGTGAGGTGGTATTTTACTGTGGTTTCAATTTGCATTTCCCTGGTTATTAGTGATGGATGTCACATTCTCTCTCAAAACCAATGACTAAACACCAGACGCTTTGCAAAGGGTATCATTTATAATATCTCATTTACTTCTTGTAATGGTCTTGTAGGTATTATTTTTCCCTCTGGTGGAGTAAATTGAGGCTTGGAAAAGTTGAGTGACTTGCCCAAAGTTTCACAGCTACTAAATAACACAGCAGGACTTCCAACCCAAGTCTATGTGACTCCAAAGGGAGCCTTCTTTACGGCTCTAAAATATGACCTCATTTTATTTTTCTCTTGTTTTGAAATAGCTTATTATTTTGAAACTAAGTTCCAAATTCAATTGATATCAAAAGTCTTAAGTAAATGGTACATGATGTCATAAGAGGTTTTTTTTTTCTTTCCTGTGCTTGTCTTTTGTAAAAACTTCATTTGTAAGGATATTTTCCATGAACCTTAGGGCTGGTCCTCTGTGACTTAGTGAATTCTGTCTATTTGGCATTTTTTCTCTTTTGCTGTTACATCACCTGCCTCCTGACTTGCCATACAAATCAACGATTACACCCTTTTAAAGCATTCAAGATTTTTTTCCCAACTTTCTGTAACCAGTAGGGAGAAAATGGCCACTAACTAGGGGTCACACCACCTGAAACAGCATTGGTGACAGTTGACCTTGGTCCCCTCTCTTTCCTCACTCGGGGCCCACACCAGAACCCAGCCTCTCACCATTCGAGTTTTTCAAGCGTGAGTCAGGTGCAAACTCTCTGTCTCCCCAGTTCCATAAGGCACAGGCCACACTCTCCAAGAGACTCTCTTAAAGCCCCCTGCTTGGTTTGATGGGGGCAGGCAAGAGCCACAGCAGCCCCTCAACTCTGCAGAAAACCCAGGAGCCACACTCAAGCCTCTAGTCAAGACCCTCGCGATGAGGGGAGGCCTCTGTGCAGTGTTTTGGGTCACCTTCCCAGGGTCTGCATGGATGGCCTACCCCCTCTATTTAGAAGGCATGGCTGCCTCACAATCCTTGCCCTCAGCTTTGGGGTCCCAGCCCAGATGGGGGCATCAGAAAAATCCTATTTTAATATCCTATTCCCTATACATTTGACAGTGTATTAAAAAGCAAAGACATCACTTTGCTGACAAAGGTCCATATGGTCAAAGCTATGGTTTTTCCAGTAGTCATGTACGGATGTGGGAGTTGGACCATAAGGAAGGCTGAGTGCTGAAGAATTGATGCTTTCAAGCTGTGGTGCTGGAGAAGACTCTTGAGAGTCCCTTGGACAGCAAGAAGATCAAACCAATCAGTCCTAAAAATCAACCCTGAATATTCTTTGGAAGGACTAATGCTGAAGCTGAAGCTCCAATATTTTGGCCTCCTGATGCGAAGAGCTGATTCACTGGAAAAGACCCTGATGCTGGGAAAGATTGAGGGTAGGAGGAGAAGGGGGAAACAGAGGATGAGATGGTTGGATGATATCATCAACTCCATGGACATGAGTTTGAGCAAACTCTGGGAGATAGTGAAGGACAGGGAAGCCTGGAATGCTGCAGTCCATGGGGTCGAAAAGAGTAGGACATGACTGAGCAATTGAACAAGAAGAATACATTTGGGCATTTTTAGCACATAGTTGTAATTAGAATCCTGATGGAGAGAGAGAAGGCAGGGAAGAGCTGCTTTAGAAAGATACACAGCAGAGTGAGGCTGGGAAGATGAGGAGGACTACCATGTAAAAGGTACCAAGGGGAAGAGTAACCCACACACAGAGGGGGAAAAAACCCCCAAATGTTGAGATGAGATCCTGGAAGGTGAGAGAAAACCTAGGGGCCAGTCCTGTTATAGACACAAAGAAAAGAGAATTTCAGGAAAGGGGGATGCGTTAAAGGACCAAACTCGGTGATATTTAAACAGCTCCTAGAAATCAGAAATAAAAGACTCACAGCTCCACAGAAAAATGGGCAAAGACCACGAACAGATAGCTCTCCAGAAAGAAAGTCAAATGGCCCTCGAACATTTGGCAAAATGCTCAACTTCACTGTCAGTGAGGGAATCGCAAGTGAAAACTACCCCGAGATCCAGTTCTCACCTTCCAGATTGGCAAACATTCTGACAACGCGCTGCGCTGGCAAGACTGAAAAGAGCACATCAGTGCTGAGCACGGTGCACACTGGCTCCACTCGGGTGTAGGCGGATCTGGCAACCTCTACCCAAACCACATTTCTTGATACAGATGGCCACTGTACTTTCTGGAAGCACTTTCTCTTTTGGGTTCTAAACAGCAACTCCCGTAGTTTTCCTCCTGTATCACAGTTGGCTCCTTTTGAACCTCTGTGTTTGGCCAACCAACTTCTGCTTGGCCTCTAAATATCGACGTGCTCCAGGGCTCAGTCTGGGGTCCTTTTTTCCATCAACACCCTTGCCTTAGATTGTCTCCTCCAATCCCACTGCCTATTTTTTTTTTTTTTGAGTGTGACAAAATACCATTAACATTCATTTTATCCTTTCAAGAGTGCAATTTAGTGGCATTTGGTACATTCATCTTGTTGTGCAACCATCACTTCTATCTCATTCCAGAACATTCCCATCACCCTCCCCTCCTAAAAAAAATGCCATCCCCATTAAGCAGGCACTCCCCATTTGCCCCCTCCCTCCAGCCACTGGCAACCATGAGTCTGCCTCTGTGTGCTGCTGTTATGCATACATGCTCAGTTGTATCTGACTCTTTGCAACCCCTTGGACTGTAGCCCACCAGGATCCTCTGCCCATGGGATTCTCCAGGCAAGAATACTGGAGTGGGTTGCTATTTCCTCCTCCGGGGGATCTTCCCAACCTAGGGATTGAGCTTGTGTCTCCTGCATTGAAGGCAGATTCTTTACCACTGAGCCACCTGGGAAGCCTGTGGATCTGTTTTTTCTGAATGTTCCAAATGAACAGAATCATTCACTTAGCATAATGTTTTCAAGGGTCATCCATGTAGCACGTATCAGCACTTCATTCTTTTTCATGACTGAATAATATTCCATAGAAGGGTTATTCCACATTTAGTTTATCTGTTCATCTGTTGATAGACATGTGTATTGTTTCTACCATTTGGCTATTTTAAATAGTGCTGCTATGAATATTTCTTTACGAGGTTTTTTTGAACACCTGTTCTCAATTCTTCAGGGTCTATAGCCAGAGTGGAATTGCTTGGTCACATGGTAACTCTATTTTTAACTAATCCAACTTATTTTTTAAAAAATCTGTGTTCTGATAACTCCAAAATCTGTATTGCTGGCCTAACTTCTCCTAGCTGTCTCCTTCAGAGCTCCCCTGGCATACTGGCATCTCAAAGTTGACTTGTCCAATATTCTCAGCTCTCCCCAAGCTCCTGCTCCTGTCTTCCCATCTCAGGAAAGAGCACCAATATTCAGCCAAGGTCCTGGGGCCAGCGTCTTGGGACTCATCCTCAATTCTTCTCTGTCTAGCTCTCCCCACAGGCAGTTCATCAGCGAGTGCTATCAACCCTGCATCCACAAGATTCTCACCTTCCCCACTGCTGCTCCTTCGGTGGCAGTATCTCCTATCCAGACTCATGCACAGATGCCAGCCATTTCTGCTCCTGCCCCTAGAATTCATTTTCCACTCTATAGGCAAGGTCACCTTTCAAAAATACATACAGGATTACTTAGCTTTCCTGCTTCAACCCTCCCAGTGGTTTCACCTTGCAATCAGAATTAAACCCAAGCTCACTTCCGTGGCCTGAAGTGGTCGGTGATCTGTTGCTGCCTCCTCTCTCCCCCCTGCTCTGCTTCCTGTGTTTTACCACACTGGTCCTTTTATCCCTTGAACTGGTACCTGCCACAAGGCCTCTGAACTCCCTGTCGACTGACCTGCACAGCCAGTTCCTTCTCACTACTGAGGCTTCCGCTCAAATGCCACCCCTTTATGGAAGCCCTGTCTGACCACCCTTCCCCCAACCTCCATCTCATTATACCAAACTCTTATGTCATTGCTATATTATTGACATTTTCACATCATCGTCTAAAAGTACCTTATTTATATCTGTGTGTTTATTTTTATACTTGGTGTGTCTTTCCACCTATCCCCTTTCCTATTCCCTCCCCTGAGCATAAGCTGCTGAGGGTAGGAATTTTGCTGGTTGTATTCATGGCTAGATCTCTGGGGTCTAGGACAGTGCCTGGTACATACAAGTCACAGAAAACATGTTTGAATGCTGTTGAAAAAGAAAAATTCCTATCTCCTCTGGACTTAAATCCTCCACATTCTACCACCACTCCTCATCTCTCTCCTCCTCCTTGTCAGTATACTTCTCAAAGAAGTAGACCATATCTAATGTATTTATTTTGCTATTGTTCCTTCCCTCTGTAGTTCTGAGCAGTCCAGTTTTGCCGCCACTACCATTCAAAAGTGCTTCCTCAGAGCTTCTCGGAAACTCCTTGGATGTTAGAACCAGTTGCTTTGTGCACTGTGCCCTTTCTGTAGCTTCTGACACTCATAATCCTATTTACACTCATGACTCTTCCTTTGAAATCTTGTCCTTTCTTGGCATGAGGCCTGGGTCTACCAGGAGCTTGGGGAGCCTGGGAATGGATCTTATAGTTTCAGGAATGTGTGCTGAGGGTTCCATCCCCTCACACCTGCTGAGCAGGCTGGCTCTTAGCCAGATGGTCCAGAACATCCGCTGGAATGGGTCAGTGACACAGATTCCTAATGCAAAGTGCAGAGGGAGATGCCCCAAGCACTGAAAGGTATCCCGGCCACATTCAGGGGGCACCATGGCAGTGCTGTGTCATGCTGTGCTCCTGAGAGTAAGGAAGCTGTGCTTGCTCTGGGTGGCTTCTCTGGGCTCTAAATTGGTCTTTTATTTGTCAAGTGAGATGGGTCCTTTTCCTGAGCCTATAGAATTTTTTGATCCATTCCACTGGGTCAAAGGTATATCTGCTGCAGCTAGACTCTTGATGTTCTTTTCTTTTAATTGAAGTATAGTTGATTTATAAGTTGTGTCAATTTCTGCTGTACAGCAGAGTGAATCAGTTATCCACATATATACATTCTTTTTAATATTCTTTTCCATTATCATTTATCACAGAATATTGAATATAATTCCTTGTGCTGTACAGTAGAAACTTGTTGTTTATACATCCTAATATAACAGCTTACATCAGCTCACTCCAATCTCCCACTCCATGCCTCCCCCTCGGCAACCTCCAGTCTGTTCTCTCTGTCCATGTAGACTCTTGATGTTCTAAAGCACAGACCTGTCTTGTCCCACCCGATTCCCACTAGGTATGAGGAGCATGGAGTTTTGGAGTGCCCATCTCTCCCATTTACTAGTTGCATAACCTTGGGCAAATTAACTGCACGTCTTAAATCCTGCTGCTCTTCATCTGAAAATTGAGCAGAACCACTGCAATCTCACAGGACTGTGGTGAGGATGGAAGGAGTCCACGCCCAGAACATTCAACCATCAATGGCTCCCCATTACCCTCCTAATTAGGTCTGGCACTCAAGTCCCCACCTCATGTTCCTCCACTATTTCTCAGGCTCCCCAAAAGGTCCCACTATCCCTCCTCATGCAGGTCCCACACCTTCTGCTGCTTGTGTGAGACCATTTTCTTCTTGGATTTTTCTTTTTTTTCTGTATTAAAAAAAAACAAAAAAATGCATTAATTTTATAATCAGGAACAAAATCTCACCATTAATGTTCTTTGGAGCACTCACCCTAATTTCAAATCCCTTGTCTCCGTAAACTTTGGCCCTGATTGCTCATCATCTGTGGTTGCTTGGGCCTTTGAATCATCACTGGATGTTTTAAACCTTTCCTAGAGTTCATAGTATTGGGACTTAAAGTATACAAATCAAGTGTGTACGGAGATATTATACAAATATGCAACCAATTGTTACAGAAATCAAAATCATAAACACTCTGAGGGCAGAATCTTATTTTTTAACTCATTGAGTATTTCCACTGCAGTGACTGGTGACTATCAGATTGCCTTGTCCATGGTTTCAATAAATATTTGTTTAATTGAATTGTTAACTAATGCATGTGAGAACAAGCAGAACCTCCAAGCTTTGTCTCTGATGAATAGAAGTTAAAAATAACCCATGTAATTCATCAGATTAACTGATAAAGGTTTTGCTAGTTTGCCTAGAGAGAGGGCTGTTAAGAGATAATTTAGAAGCTTTTCTTTTACAAATCCAGCAGTTTCATGCCGCTTGAATGGATGACTAACAGCAGCAGTTATAATGACATATCAGTTCATATCTATCTTTTGCTTTCTCACCCATGAAAGATACTCGAATTACTTTACAAGGGCCAGGTCAATCCCGCTGAGGGAATGGGGGCCGCCCTCATTGCCTGCTTTACAGAACAGTAATTACAAAGGAATGTTTGCCCTGGCTCACACTCTTCACTCTGAGGGTTGCGATCATTCACTGTTGTGGGAGATTTCAGTTTACCTGCCTCTTACCTTATCTTGTGGGAGCAATTCCACTCTGAGGTGATGGACCCTTTTCTCACATATTTTCAGTTCCTCTGTGTGGTTAATACAAGAGAGCTAAGGATTGTTGTTTTAATCTTATTGATTTGAACGGAAGACTGACTAAGACAAATCATCCAGTGTTTACTTGATCATCTGTTTAAATGTTCCGTTTTCTTTAGATGTGAGCCAAAAATTCTTGTTACATTTTTAGTGATGGTGATCATCACTAAACAGCCTCTCTGAGCACCTTCCTGTTATGAAGTCTGTACAAATTAGGTTAGTTCCGGTCCAAAAGGAGCTTGTAATTTAAAACAGCATAAAGACCAGTGTTTCTCAACTGGGGACATTTTTGCCTCCCTGGAGAACATTTGGCGATGTCTAGAGATAGTTTTGGGTGTCGTCACTTTGGAGGGAGTACTACTGGCATGCAGCGTGTTGGCCAGGGATGTTGTTAACCATCCCATTGTATTTAAACAGCCCTACAACAAAGAATGATCTGGCCCCAAACTTCAACAGTGCTGAGTTTCTGAAGCCTTGATATAAACATATGGACTGAAAGGCACACTTAATTTAAAAATGGATTAAGAAATGCCTATGGGCTTCCCAGGAGAAGGAAATGGCAACCCACTACAGTATTCTTCCCGGGAAAATTCCATGGACAGAGGAGCCTGGCGGGCTACAGTCCATGGGGTTGCAAAGAGTCGGACACGACTGAGAGCGCACACACACACATGTGGAAATAGCCCCAGTGACAGAGTTAACTACCTTTCTATTGGAGAGGTTTTGGGAAAGGGGTTAAAGAGGATGTCAGACATCTCTGGGGGAGCTGAGAGATCCTCCTGAGAGTGCGTGATGACATGAGATCATTCTGAATATTAACACTGAGTTCTACATCTAAGAAAAATGCCAGTCCTTTAGGAAAAGGATCCCTACTCATCAACTCTTTAAATTGTGAGACGTAGACTTTATCTTGGGATTACGAAATTAATTCACGAAAGCCAGAAACAAAGCTCAGAATCATTTTAATTCAAAGACCAAAAAAAGAGGAACCATTCAGCCAGCTCAAAGAAATTCTTGCATCATTTCCTTGTGTGCGGTTCAGGTTAAAAATAACCTTTAATCCTCACCACGAGTAAAATGTCTTGTCAAAGAGAATTAGGAAGTTACCTCAGAGCACGCTTTAGAGGGTGGGAGAGAGAAGGAGCAGTTCATCAGGGAAGAAATTATTTGCCATATCTTAGGATGAAAGTTTCTGAATGGCTAAAGAAGCGTGGGGCTGAGGGGTGAGGGACTGTGATGGAGCAGGGGCAGAAGGTGCTTGGGAAGGGTTTGTATGTTTGCGTGTGGAGGTGGACGGGAGGCATGTGAACCCTGGGGCTGGCGGCTGGCCCTGGTGGCTGGCTACCGTCTTGAACTGTTGGGCAGCCAGGTGTCCTTTTGTTGTCAGTCTTGGGCAGTCTGCCTTGGCCTTGAGTGCTGCCAGAGACAGAGGTTGAACCACAAGCTTGGTGCCTATTGGGCCATGAAATGACACATGGGAAAGGCTGACCTTAGACTGAGCCCCAAAGCCGTATCAGCACCCCGTGCATCACCACAACACACTGGGGACAAGGGCAGGCATGTCCCCGGCAGGGCCACCGCTGCTGAATAGCCTGTAAACGAGTGGGGAGGGATGGCATATGCCAAACAAAAGCTGTTTTGACCTTTCGGATTAACTGTAGATTTCAGCCAGCTGGCAGTCACCTCCAATTTGCCACTGCTGTTAAAAATTCTATAAAGCAAAAACCAAGTGGTGGTGCTGCCATTATGTCCTGGATTCTCAGTACGAGCACTCACATATAGGCAAAGATTATCAAAGGTTGCAATGTCCTCTCACACTGGCCCTCCAGCCTCGTAATCTGGGCCAAGGCTTATCGCTCTGGAGGTAATCAACCAGACTCACTCTACCCAGTCATTTCAGAGTACATGTGAATATGCATATTGTGGAAACCGGTACTTGAAAGATTAAGGTGTTTTTTTTTTTCTTTTGAGGTCACACTGTACTGAAGTCAAAGGAAATCTACACATCTGATCTTGTTTTTTCTTTTTTTTGATAACTCAAAACCACAATAACTCTGAACATGGTTTTAGTACATGAGCAGTACCATGGTGTCCTATGTAACAAGCAAAAGAGATGTGTTTTTCTTAGAACTACAGTATCTAAGCCAGGTGATGGAGTAGAAAGAACATGGGCTGATCTAGGTGTAAAAGTCTTACTTTGCCAGGGGCTATATGTCTTTGAGCAGTACCTTTCATTTTTTCTGAAGTTCAGTTATTTCACCAACAGAATCAGAATAATATTCCTTATTCCCTAGAACTCTGGTGTGAAATGACTGAGCAAATAGGTGTGAGAGCCCTGCATAGTACTTAGTAAATAGTATTTATTATTTATTTTCATAAATTTTGTGTCAGAATACAGTACCTCTAAGAGATATCTTTTCATCAATGATTAAATGTCACATTATATAGTATGCTACAAAACCATGCAGTCATCGACAGTGCACTGAACAAATAACAACACGTTTTTTATTCGCTTTATCATCAAACCCCCTATGAAGTACTCACTATGTAGAATTAAAACTTGCTTAACTGCTTGAAATTCCTGTAAATAGTGGGAAATCAAAGATAATGGGTGCATATGTTGATGTAAGTCCACTGTTAGAAAAATACATGATAAAGAATATGATGTCATTTGGTTTGACAGCTGAGGAGGTTTGGTCAGCAGGAGGCTGCATAAGCTCCAGGGAGATGCTGGGACTCCAGCCAGTAACTTCTGACCTACAGAGAAGAGACTCTGGGAACTGAAAGGTCATTTATCACATTTTAATTCAAAAAATAAAATCTTACACTCTAGAGTCTGAATCTATAAATGGAACAAGATATGAGGAAGAGTAGTTTTCAGGTGATAAATAGTGCATTTGGCAAAGAGCTTTCCACATGTGGCATCAGTGAATCATGGAACTCTTTTTCTGTCTGTTCTCACCATTCTTATCATCAAAACAGACAAATGTTTGGAACTTAATGATAATACCATACATTTATTTAACAGCTGAAATATGGGACACTTTGACCTATAGGACCTTGAAAGTGGGGAAGCTTATTGACTGATTGGTCTGTCTGTTCATCCATCCATCCTTCCATCCATCAACCCATCATCCATCCATCAAAGCATCCATCCACCTACCCGCCTACCTACCTACCCACCCATCCATCCATGTCTGTCCACCCATCATCCATCCATCTATTCAACCAGCATTAATTGAATGCACACTCTTTGCCAGGCCCTGGGCTAGAGGCCAAGGCTACAAAGACAGAAAGGCTCAGTCCTACTCCTCAAAAATCTTTCAAAGCACTGAGAGTCAAGCACAGTCAAAAAGCAGAAATGTTCAAAATTCAGTGAGTTACCCACGGGTTGATCAGTGTAGACTTTCAGTAGATACTGAAAACAATGGAAATGAACCACAGGTTCTCTTGGCCATATTTAATTTGAGAACAAGGGACTTTGAGCCTGAATTTTGGCAATTTGGGTGGAGTAACTGAACCAGGTAAGTGGCTCTTGCTTCTCTTTCGAGTCCATATTCTTCCTCTCCAGAGAGTGACTGCTATGGCTTGAAGCCTTTAATAGAGCCAGCTCTCCCCCACGGGCTGTCGGCACTTCAGGCGAGGCAGGGCTATTTACCGCGTGCTTCATCACTGACGATCCCAGTGGAGAGGATTCAGAATCAGAGTCACTTTCAGCCGCTGAGTGGGCTGGATTGGAGCCATCTCCCTTTATCTGTGTGTATGGGGCAGCTAGGAATGTATTTTTATAAGAAATACTCAGAAAAGTTAAAAAATGGCACAAAATGCCATCCTTAGTTCAATATCAAATTGTGATTTAGTGTTCATTTTAGTTTGTGTTTTGTGTGTTTTGCCAAGGACTTAGCTGTGTATACTTTGGATTTTCTGAATTAGAATTTCCCACCACATGGAAACTCTGGTTTTAAACAAACAAACAAAACTTGAGTGCCACGCTTGTCTGTTTTAAACATTAGCAAAGCTGAAATTGATTTTCATATAATTGTGAGTTATAATAACTTTCACCTACTTGGATTTGGTTTGCAGTTTTGGCAAGCACTGGTGAGAGCTAAAATAATGTTAAGCTTAAAGAAAAAACAACTTCTGGTTTGGATTTGAAAGATTCTGGAGGTTTGAGATTTGAAAGTAATCATTGTAGAACATATGATCATCAATCAAATTACTGAGGCCACAGTGTACATGGTGTTCCATTCCACCCTGGGGAAAATCATCCCATCAATTCTAATCTAGCCATTGTCACTGAGGAAGACAAAGAATCAATCAAACCAACAAGTATTTATCTGGGACTTGTTATACACGTAGCGCAGTTCCAGGGTACCATTTGCAAGAAGAGCAGGAAGACGTGAAAGATAAGTAAAAAACACATTCCTTCATTCTGTGAACAAAGGAGGAGGAAAATGGCAATTGATTCCTCAAAATGCTATCTGCCTTGATCGTTAGCTTTGAATAGCTGTATTATTTTGGGTTATAAGGTTGAAAATATTATAACTGTTTTGTACTTTCAATGTGAGTTGAGTTATATCTGGGGAAGAAAAAGCCCATACTTTCATTATATTGGTCTGTTTTTTTTTTTTTCTTTCCTCTCTCTTTACAATTGCTGCTGATTTGGGCAGCATAGAAAGGACCCTACATCCTGTCTACTGTAAAGCTCCACAGTACAGAAAGGGCTTCAGGGGCCTTCTTTCCTCCCTGGCATTCTCATTGTTGAGTGAGTAGGCATGGGACCAGTGGGGCCCTATTTGTCAGTTGGTGTTGGGCTGTCTTAAAGTCCCACAGAACTGACCAGCAGGCAGATAGACAGATGCTGATGTTCAGTCCATAGTCCCTGAAAAGGGGGAAGTGGCCAGGTTATGTAACAGTCTGACTTTAAGAGACATCCACTCCCTTTTCCGATAAAGAAAGCCACAGCTGAGAAGTATAAGGGAAAATTTCTCCTGTACTAGGCCCAGCTAGGGAGGCTTTTCAAAACACCTGTGATTTTTCTAACAGCTTCATGAGGTATAATTTACATAGCATAATTTGCCTGTTGTAAGTGCACAATCCAATAAGTCTTTATAAATGTATACAGTTGTGCAACCAGAACTAGAATCCAGTTTTAGACTTACAACAGCTCCTAAGGTCCCCTTGGGCCCATTTGCAGTCAACCCATGCTCCCCCACCAGCACCCCAGTCCCAGGCAATCTCTTATCTGTTTTTTTGTCTAGAAATTTCAGATAAATGGAATCATACCATATGCTGTCTTTTGTGTCTGGCTTCTTTCAGTTATCGTAATGCTTTTAAGGTTGGTTCGTGTTGTTTCGTGTGCATGCGTGTACGTGCTCAGTTGCTCGGTTGCATCCAACTCTTTGCAACCCCATGGACTGTAGCTTACCAAGCTCCTCTGTCCAGGGAATTTTCCAGGCAAGAAGACTGAAGCAAGTTGTCATTTCCTACTCCAAGGGATCTTCCTGACCCAGGGATCAAACCCTCGTTTCCTGTGTCTCTTGCATTGGCAGGCAGATTCTTTACAACACTGTGCCTTATTTCATGTATTCGTAATTTATTCTTTTTTATTTCAGAGTAGTATCCAACTATACGGAGAGATCAGTTTGTTAAAAGTCTCCATCTGCTGATGGACTTCAAGATCTTTTTCAAGTTTTGCTGTGATATCACTTGCTCACTGATCATTTTAAGTGGGACATGACACTTAATGTTGAAATGGCAATTTGATCCAGTCCTGATTTTGAGTTATTCATAACACAGCATCTGTTCTGAAGTGTTCTTGTAGTAGATCCACACAGCATCAAGCACACTGGAAAGTAGGAAGTTATCAGATGAATATTTTGTCCAACTAAGACTCCAGTTTAAAGGAAAAAAGGCCTAAGTTATGCCTCATGAACCAGCTCCCAGCAGCTTGAAATAAGCCAGTTCTTCCCCGAAAGAAAAAACTTCCCTAAAACCCTCTTACATTTTTTCTTCTACCGTTTTTCTTACCCTTCAAGTACTTCCTCGTCCTAGCTACTTACACTTCATTATTCATGCATGCTCCGATTCACTCTTTGGACAGCAAGGAGATCAAACCAGTCAATCCTAAAGGAACTCAACCCTGAATATTCATTGGAAGGACTGATGCTGAAGCCGAAGCTCCAATACTATGGTCACCTGATGCGATCAAGGTGCCGACTCATTGGAAAAGACCCTGATACTGGGAAAGATAGAGGGCAAGAGGAGAAGAGTGCGGCAGAGGACCAGATGGTTAGATAGCCTCACCAACTCAATGGACATGAATTTGAGCAAACTCCGGGAGATAGTAAAGGACAGGATAACCTGGTATGCTGCCGTCAATGGGGTCACAAAGAGTTGGACATGACTTAGTGACTGAGCAACAACTGATTCATTCATCCCTACCTATTCCACAAATGTTTAGTAGACATCCCCTTTGTGTTAGGGCATGGTGCTCGGTGCTAAACTAGATAAAAACAGGAATCAAACATGAAGATTATAGCCACTTCTAAAACAGATACCCAAGTCAGAATTTTGAACATTTTTGATTGAGACCCACAGTATGGAGTACATCTAAGTCCTATATACATATCTGAGATAAAAGTGTCATAAAATAATACTTTACCATGTGTGATGCACTATGTCACTTTCTGTTTAATTTTTAAAAAGTAGTTGATGGCAACCCACAGAACTGATCTTAGCAACACTAATGGGTTGCATCTTGCCAGTTTAAGAAGCTGCACTGAAATATTAACACTTTAGGATGAAGAAGGAGAGGACAGTGCTTGCCACGTAGAAGAGGCAAGGGGAGAATCGTGTGGAAGCTGACAGATGGTTGTGGGAGGGTAGACAGAATATAGAGGGAGGGCCCGAGGGCCTTCTCAGTGCCATAACACTGCTCAGAGCCTTAGTCACTCTAGTTTCCACCACAACCTGGACCACAACCATACCAGCAGTGAATCCTGGGTAGTGGAGAAGCCCAGCCTCTGTGGGCTTCGCAGAGGTCGGTAGGAGAGGAGATCAGCTTCCTTCTCAGCTAGCAGAACCAGCCCAACTTCGCAAAGCACATGTGCCCTCATTTATTCTAAATTTACTGCCCTTGGATTTGATAATACTTCTCTCAGAGAAGCTAAACCTCACAAGAACGGAATAGACTTGATGACCTTCCTGGAAGACGGAACACTTCAGCTGAATTTCTCTCTCTTTCCGGAATCAATAATTATCTTTGGCTTGTTTGTCTTTCCTCTTGGTCCAATCCTTTAAAAATTCCTTCTCCAGCCTGTTTGCTCTCAGCTGTCTGTCTTATGAGCTAACTAAAACCGGGCACTGTAACAAAACAGCTCCTTTTAATAAATGCCACCCGAATCTTTTATCTGGTGGTGCTTCTCTCCTTTCCTGAGGCTGGAGGGGGACAAACACTGTGGCCTAGGTGGTTGTCAGAGATGAAGGGAGGCCTAATTATCTAAAAAGCATTTACAAAGAGTTTGTTATTAATGAAAAAGAGTTTAAAGCATCTATTGAGAGCATATTGTTAACTAAATTTAAAAAAATTGTTGGGTAGTTTATTATTGACTAAACATTTTACATATTTTGCCCCATTTAATTCTCAAAATGAGCCAACGAAGTAGACACCCTGACCCCCATTTTCCGACACAGAAACTGAGGCTCAGTGAGGTTAGTTCACTTACACAAGCCATTAAGTGGTAGAACCAAAATTCCAACTCAAAAGCACGTGAAATTGACAGTGCTGATCCAACAAACATAATGGAGAATCTGTCTGGTACAGACATAATCCCCGTCCGGGGGAAGTCATGACAGTGTACTCATGACCTGGAAACAGAATGACCTGGCGGCTGTGGGTGGTTGGCTGGGTGGATCAGTGCAGGGGGAGAGTAAACTGAGGAGTTGGAGGTTTGCTGTACAGCAGGTGAGGAACTCCTGGAGGTTTCCGAGCAGGGGAGTCACGTGCCAGGTGTGAACTCCATCTGGTAGCAGGCGAGAGGTGATGGGCATCTGGCTCAGGAAGGCAGAGGAGAGCATCAAGAGTGTGGAAGGGAGAGGAGCAGACTTGACAGCTGATTCTGTCCAGGCATCAAAGCATCACCAGCCACCGAGGCTGATGGTAGTGACCCCCTTCCCGAGCCATCCAAGATAACCCTTCAGGAAAGAGCCCTGAGCGCTGCTGCTCCTGAATTCTGCCTTTGGGAGAAGCCCTGTTGCCTTTCGACTCGCTGCGATCGGGTTTGGCTAGTGGTCTATTTCCTCTGGTATCCTGAACTCATTAGCGTGTGTGACAAGTTTAACTGCTCTTGACCACAAAAAATTAGTTCACGTTTTCCCCAGTCACATTTGAGCAACTTTGGAGCCTATGATTTTCCTCACCTTGGTCCAAGTTCCCCGGTGTCAGCAGTTAACGTAGCCCCATTCCTGCAATATGTTCCCCCATCTGCCGCTGCTTCCCACAGTGTTTAACTTTAAAAATCTTGAGTAAAGATTTCCTTCCACGTTGGTGGATTCACATTTTCAACATTTTTCCTCCAGCTTCATAGTTTCCTCCACCCCAGGCAGAATCTCATGTTTCAGAAACTCAGGGCTCAGACTCAAACTGCCTGTCACTTTGACCCTGGTCATTTCGATCTCTCCCTGAGTCTAGCAGCTCAGCCCTCCCAATCCTAGTTGCTTCCTAGTCTCCTGGTTTGGGGGAAAGAGGTGAAATTGTCAAAGTACTGCACAATTAGGAAGTGTCAGAATCTATAGCTCAGTCGGTAAAGAATCTGCCTGCAATGCAGGAGACCCAGGTTCAGTTCCTGGGTTGGGAAGATACCTTGGATAAGGAAATGGCAACCTACTCCAATATTCCTGCCTAGAGAATCCCATGGACAGAGGAGCCTGGCAGGCTACAGTCCATGGGGTCGCAAGAGTTGGACACGACTTAGCGACTAAACCACCAGGATCTAAAATTAAAAAAAAAAAAATTAGAAAACAACTCTAACAACATGGACCAATTCTGCCTCTGAGAAATGAAAAAGTATGGAGAGACCTCTATTTTCTAACCACAGCAATAACTTGGATTGGTGAGTCTGAATGGGGTTCACTGGCTGAGGGATTTGGGGAAACTGGTCTAAATCTCTGCCCCCCAGGTACCTTGACTGGGAATAGAAATGGTGACCATGTCCTAGAGTTGGGTACCATAGTTGAATGAGCTAAACTTCACCCCTGGTAATGCTGGGCAAATCCTCATATTCTTCTCTCTTATTTGCATTCATGTCTTTGGTTTCTTGGCCCCTAACCTCCTCTGGGGCAGAATAATAAGTGGTCAAGAATGTAGCCTCTGTCATCAGACCATCTGGGTTTGGATCCCAACCCTGCTTCTCAGATATATGTGACTTGGGGCAATTGACTTCAAAGTGCCTGTGCCTCAGTCTACCAGTAGGTAAAATGGGGCTGTTGTGAGCATCAAGTGAGCTGATCTCTATGATTCTTTGAATCTTAGGAGCTACCAGTTGCTCAAGGAAGCAGGCCTTTGCTCAACTTCCCTTTGCTTCCAGTTGCTTATTACTTCTCTCTGATGAAATGTCTAACACAACCTGGAATTTAATGACAGTGAGATCTACCATCAATCTTGGATTCTACATATGATTTCTAAGAAAGCCACAGGGCAACAGTCTCCAGCTTAAGCTTCTTTCCTCCTGGACACATTTCCTATGGCAGCTAAGCTTTCTGAACAAAAGAACAAAAGTTAGGCAACTTCATTATTTTCCTATTTAAAAGAATTGTGGCAATATATATATATATATATATATATATATATACATATATATATATATATATATATATATACTCCAGTGGCTCAGTGGGTAAAAGAATCTGTCTGCCAATGCAGGAGACACAGGAGATGTAGGTTTGATCCCTGAGTTGGGACAATCCCCTGGAGGAGGAAATGGCAACCCACTCCAGTGTTCTTGCCTGGAAAATCCCATGGACAGAGGAGCATGGGCTACAGTCCATGGAGTTGCAAAGAGTTGGACACGAATGAGTGACTAAGCATGCAAGCATGCATATTTATAACAGATTTTGCCATTTTAACTGTTCAGTTCAGTTCAGCCACTCAGTTGTGTCCGACTCTTTGCAACCCCATGAACCACAACACGCCAGGTCTCCCTGTCCATGACTGACTGCCTGAGTCCACCCAAACCCATGTCCATCAAGTTGGTGATGCCATCCAGCCATCTCATCTTCTGTCATCCCCTTCTCCTGCCCCCAATCTTTCCCAGCATCAGGGTCTTTACAATGAGTCAGCTCTTTGCATCAGGTGGCCAAAGTATTGGAGTTTCAGCTTCAACATCAGTCCTTCCAATGAACACTCAGGACTGATCTCCTTTAGGATGGACTGGTTGGATCTCCTTGCAGTCCAAGGGACTCTCAAGAGTCTTCTCCAACACCACAGTTCAAAAGCATCAATTCTTCGGCGCTCAGCTTTCTTTATAGTCCAACTCTCACATCCATACATGACCACTGGAAAAAACATAGCCTTGACTAGACAGACCTTTGTTGGCAAAGTAATGTCTCTGCTTTTTAATATGCTGTCCAGGTTGGTCATAACTTTCCTTCCAAGGAGTAAGTGTCTTTTAATTTCATGGCTGCAATCACCATCAGCAGTGATTTTGGAGCCCAGAAAAATAAAGTCAGCCACCGTTTCCACTGTTTGCCCATCTATCTGCCATGAAGTGACGGGACCAGATGCCATGATCTTAGTTTTCTGAACGTTGAGCTTTAAGCCAACTTTTTCTCTCTCCTCTTTCACTTTCATCAAGAGGCTCTTTAGTCTTCACTTTTTGCCATGAGGGTGGTCTTCTGCATATCTGAGGTTATTGATGTTTCTCCCAGCAATCTTGATTCCAGCTTTGCTTCCTCCAGTCCAGCGTTTCTCATGATGTACTCTGCATATAAGTTAAATAAGCAGAGTGACAATATACAGCCTTGACATACTCCTTTTCCTATTTGGAACCAGTCTGTTGTTCCATGTCCAGTTCTAACTGTTGCTTCCTGACCTGCATACAGGTTTCTCAAGAGGCAGGTCAGGTGGTCTGGTATTCCCATCTCTTTCAGAATTTTGCACAGTTTATTGTGATCCACACAGTCAAAGGCTTTGACATAGTCAATAAAGCAGAAATAGGTGTTTTTCTGGAACTCTCTTGCTTTTTCAATGATCCAGCAGATGTTGGCAATTTGATCTCTGGTTCCTCTGCCTTTTCTAAAATCATAAATGGGCAGTTCAAGGACATAAGTACACTCACAATTTTGTGCAACCGTCACTGTGATCCATCTCCAGAACTTTTTCATCCTGCTAAACTGAAACTCTGTCCCAACTGAACACAACTACCCCTCCCTGTCTATTTTCTGTCCCTACTCTAGGCACCTCATATAAGTGAAAGCAGACAGTATCTGTCCTTTTGTGTCTAGTTTCTTTCACTAGGCTCCATTTTTTAAGGTTCATCCAGTTTATAGCATGTGTCAGAATTTCATTCCTTTTTAAGACTGAATAAATATGCCATTGCATGGCTATACCACATTTTCTCTATCCTTTTATGAGCTGATGATCATTTGGGCTGTTTTCACCTTTTGGCTATTATGAATAAGGCTGCTATGAACACTAGTATACACATATCTGTTTGAGTTACTTAGGTAACTTCATTTAAAAATTATGGTAAAAAAATACAAAATGTATTATCTTTTTTCACCTCTTTTATACTTTTATTGGAGAATAATTGCTTTTCAATGTTGTGTTAGTTTCTGCTGTACAACAAAGTGAATAAACTACATGTGCACACTTATCCCCTCCCTCTTGAACATCCCTCTTCAACTCCATCCTATCCATCTAGATCATCACAGAGCACCAAGCTGAGCTCTTTGTGCTATACAATAGCCTCCTATATATTAACACATGTATGTGGAATAAAAATGTATTGTCTTAACCATTTTTAAGTATATAGTTCAGTAGTGCTAAGTATATTCAAATTGCTCTGAAACAGTTCCAGGACTTTTTCATCGTGCATATCTGTAATTTTATACCTACTAAATAACAATTCTCCTTTTCCTCTTCCCTAGCCTCTAGTAATCTCCATTTTACTTTCTATTTCTATGAATGTCTACCTTAGTTACCTCATGTAAGTGGAATCATACAGTAATAGTCTTCTTGTGACTAATTTATTTCATGTATAATAATGTCCTCAAGGTTCATCCATGTCATAGCCTGTGATAGGATTTTCTTCCTTTTTAAGGCTGTATAATATTCCATTGTATGTATATGCCACATTTTGTTTATCTACTCGTCTGTTGATGGATATTTGGGTTACTTCCACATCTTGGCTATTGTGCATAATGCTGCTATGAACACAGGTATGAAAATACCTTTTTGAGACCTTGCTTTCAATCCTTTTAGGTATATACCCATAAATAGAATTGCTGGATCATATGGTGGTTCTATTTTTAATTTTTTGAGGGATTTCATACTATTTTCCATAGCAGCTGCACCATTTTGAAATCCTACCAATAATGCACAAGTGTTCCTATTTATCAACATTCTTGCCAACAATTGTTTTTTTTTTTTTTTGATAGTAGCCATCCTAATGGGTGTGAGGTGATATCTCGTTGTGGTTTTGATTTGCATTTCTTTGCTGATTTGTGATGTTGAGCTGTCTGCTCCATTTTTCCACCAACCTGAAACTGCTCTAAAAAAATTAAGTCTATTACATTTTTTAAACACATGCTAATAAAAAATACAGTATGCCATCCCACCTTACTCCCCCACAATCCTGGGGAAAACATCCTCCAAGGTTACCTACCAAGACATACTGTCTTGCATTTCTCTCATCCTCTGATTGTCCACCTCCCCCATTTTATCCTTCATAAGCTTTCCCTCCTCAGGTGCTATCTAACGGGAAAAGGGTTTTGATTGGATCTGACATCATCTAACAAAGAAAGATAGGACTGTCCTTTCCTTTGGGAAGGGGCTTCCCCAGTGGCTCAGTGGTAAAGAACCTGCCTACAAATGCAGGATACATGGGTATCCTTTCAATCCCTGGATCAGGAAGATCCCCTGGAAAAGAAAATGGCAACCTACTGTAGTATTCTTACCTGGAAAATACCACGGAGAAAGGAGCCCGGTGGGCCCCAGTCCAGGGGGTTACAAAGAGTCAGACATGACTGAATCTGAATAACTGAGCACACATGCACTCCTTTGGGAAATACCTGCTTTCACAGGGGCTCATAAGGACAGCCTTTAAGCAGAAAGAAAGTTCAGTCGCTCAGTCGTGTGTGACTCTTTGTGACCCCATCGACTGTAGCCTACCAGGATCCTCTGTCCATGGGATTTTCCAGGAAAGAATACTGGAGTGGGCTGCTGTTTCCGTCTCCAGAGGATCTTCCTGACCCAGGGATCAAACCCGAGTCTTCCACATTGTAGGCAGACGCTTTTACTGTCTGAGCCACCAGCAAATTCCTTTAAGCAGAGGCTCCATCCAAAGGTGGAGGGGCAGGAACAAGCAGTGAGACCACTCACAACTTACCTTTGGTTTACATTTCAAACAGATGAAGTCATCTGTAATAAGATCTTGTCCTAATTATACGACCTCACCTCTTATTAGCTGCTACTAGTTGGTGGTAACCTGTAAGTAATGTTAAGACCTCCTGTTTTATCAGGGTATTTGGGTCCCACCTGGGCTGACTCCGGAGCCGCTCTGACAGGCTGCCCTATTCGAATTCTGCATGTTCTAACTACTCTCAAGTAACACACGATTGCCATTTTCCCTTTGGAAGCAAATGAAAAGATGGAGAGAGAATATAGCTTGCATTTAACACCAGGGAGATCAGCTGACAGCACATTCATATAGAAATATTCTGGACTGAGCAAGTTTGCCTTGCTGAGATCAATATTCAGCCTCTGGAACTGAAATGCCATCACGGGCTCATTAATTGTTCTCAGCAGTGGACATGCTGCTGTCACACCAACACTGAAGTGTGCCTTTGGAATATTACAGCTGCGTTCCCTGAAAGGCCTGTATATCAGGCTGAAGGCAAATAATATCGAGTGTAGAAAACTCTTGGGTGATTAAGAAACGGGCATAATAAATGATGTGATACGAGTTGTTGAAAAACTTTGAAACTTTCCTCTGGGTACTAAGTGTCGCCATTGCTGCAACCCCCAGATGCCCTTCCTTGGAGTTGCTTTCCATCCACAGTCCTCCATGAAGGCAGGAGCTGAGTTGACAGTGTTTGCCAAAGCTGACTGGGCCACAGGGGCTCCTGACCCCAGGGAGAAATGCTGAATGAGGGGATAGAGAAGCTGGAGTCCACTAGGGGCCCCTGGAGCTCTAAGGTCATGTGAAGATGAAGCTTGGGCGTGTATCCTGGGAAGTCAGCCACGTAGGCTGGGGGTGGGAAGCAGAGGGTAAGTGCCTCACACAGGGACAAGCGGATGAGCAGGGAGAGGCAGAAACAGGACTGCACCATCCCCAGAGAGAGAGGGGAACAGGGTAGTTGTCTGACGCCTTTCCCAGCCCCGGAGGTCCACTGAACTTCCTGTACCAGGATCCCAAGAGGGGTCCCCTTTGCCTCATAATAACTCCCTTCTAAATGGTGACTTTTGGGGAATCTGTATCTGTTCCTTGCCATCAAATGCTCTGTGTGGAAAACACTCTGATGCTGGGTGTCTGCTTGTCCCAGCTTTTTGCATATTCCTCCAGCAACCCTTTTCAAAAATAGGCAAAAGACTTGAGTAGGCATTTCTCCAAAGAAGATACACCAATGACCAATGAGCACATGAAAAGATGCTCAATGTCACTACTTATTAGGGAAATGCACATGAAACCCACGTTACATCCATTAGAATGGCTACTGGAAAAAAAAAAAAAAAACAGAAGGAAAATAACAAGTGTTGATGAAGATGTGAAGAAATGGAAACCCCCATGTGCTGTTGGTAGGAATGTAAAATAGTGCATTGTGGTGGAAAACAGTTTGGTGGTTCCTGAAAAAGTCAATATAGAATTACCAATATGACCCAGAAATTCCATTCCAAGTTATGTAGCCAAAAGAATCAAAAGCAGAGTCTCAAACAGACACTCACACACAAACATTCAATTATGTGAATCATTGCAGCATTGTTTATAATCCTCAAAAGGTAAAAACAATCTAGATGTCCATCAGCATTTTTGGGTAAATCAACAAAATGCAATCTATCCATACAGTAGAATAAGATTCCGACAACACGGGAGAACCTTGAAAACCTTATGTCAAGTGAAAGGAACCAGACACCAGAGGAAAAGTACTGTCTGATTCCATTGATATGAGGTGCCTAGAGCAGGTGCCCAGGGCTTGGAGGAGAGGGGAATGGGAAGCTACCGTTTAATGAGAGCAGAGTTTAAGTTTTGCAAGATGAAATTGTTCTGTAAGAGGATTATGATGATGGTTGTATGACAATGTGAATGTACTTAATGCCCCTGGAATTAAAAATGATTAAATGGTAAATTTTATGTTATGTGTGAAAGTGAAAGTTGCTCAATTGTGTCCCATTCTTTGCAACCCCATGAATCCATGGAATTCTCTAGGCCAGAATACTGGAGTGGGTGACCTTTCCCTTCTCCAGAGGATCTTTCTAGCCCAGGGATTGAACCCAGGTCTCCCGCATTGCAGGCAGATTCTTTACCAGCTAAGCCACAAGGGAAGCCCGAAAATACTGGAGTGGGTAGCCAATCCCTTCTCCAGTGGACATTCCTGACCCAGGAATTGAACCGGGGTCTCCTGCATTGCAGACAAATTCTTATCAACTGAGCTATCAGGGAAGTCCCTTATGTCATATATGTTTTGCCACAATAAAAACAAACAAATGAGTAAATAGGTAAAGGGCAGTGGAGAGCAGTCTCCTTTCCCTCCTTCGTCATTTTGTCACGGTCACTGGGCATTTGGCAAATGCTACCTGGTTCTCCCTCATCAGAAAGTTCTTGCTGCTGCATGTGGGTGAGACTTGGCCACCTGGTAGAAGGGAGATAGTTGTTGACTGACCTGTGTTGCAAACCAAAGTGTTTTTCAAGAGCAGTTGGAGTCTCAAGTCCAAAAATGGAGAGCAACTGACGTCTGATTTTGTGCATGTTTTGTACAACTACTCCATCAGGAGCACATATGTCAATGTCTTTAATGGACCATTTTAGGAACTTCCTCCAAATTATATGGTGTCATATGTTTTTCTTACTGTGTTAGTAATTCTACCTGCACAGAACACAAAGATTCTCCCTAGGTTATTAAAAATAAGTTAGGAGGAGTGTTCATCACAGAGTGATAGATAGTAATGAAAATTTGAAAGCAGTCTAAATGTCTTAAGGTAGGGAAATAGTTAATTCTTGTGTATCCATATGATAGAATAATATGCAGCCATTAAAAATCACATTTCTAAGGCTCTTGAATGATGTGAGAAAATGCTCACAGTCTAATACTAAGTGAGAAAGCGGGATATAAAACTGGATATTCATCATGGTATTTTGTTATAACCTATGACTATATCTGTATAGAAAACCATTTTAAAGAAAAACACTAAAATGTTAAAAGTGATCAGGGCATAAAGATTATAGATTATTTGATTATATATTATAATTAATCTGTATAGATTATATAATCTATATAGATTATAGATTATAATTTGATTAAAGATTATAGATTATTTTTTTTCTTTATACTTTTCTGAGTTTGGCTTTCTATAGGCATAATTTAAGTAATTTTTTAGGGCTTCCCAGGTGGTGCAGTGGTAAAGAATCCACTTGGCAAGCCGGAGACTCAGGCTCAATCCCTGAGTCAGGAAGATCCCCTGGAAAAGGGAATGGCAATCCACTCCAGTATTCTTGCCTGGGAAATACCATGGACAGAGGAGCCTGGCAGGCTACAGTCCATGGGGTTGCAAAGGAGTCAGACATGACTTAGTGACTAAATGACACTGGTATTAGGAAAATTAAACTTTGCTAATTTTTTTTTTTAAGAAAATGAGGTGGGCTCATTCTAGTGCATAGGAGTCCAACATAGTACTCTCAGGACAGTTTTGAAGGCCCTTGGGCCATTGACCCTTGGCCTTTGAACTTTGGCTTGGGTCGGCAGCTTTTGTGTGTATTAAGCACATTGATGAGCAATGGTTTCTTACCCAGGATTCCTCCCGGAGACCTCAGCTCAGTGCATCATTTGTTTTGTTTGCCAATAACTGAAGGTGGAGACACAGCCATCGGCTCATTCTGCTAGAATCTGTGACTGAGTTTAATCACTCACTGTCCTGTGGACACTTTTCCTATTTCTGAAGCTTTCACTACCTGTCCACTGCACAGCTCCAAAAGCTATACAGGCCCGCCTTCTGCTCCAGGATTCCCTGTGGATCCCATTCTCCAGGGCTCTTGAGTTTGGCTCGCTTACTCAGAGAGATGAACGATTCATGCTTGGAATTCCAGTGCTTGTTTATAACCTACTGAACAGTTATTTGGGGGAACTTCGAATTCATCTTGATTTGAGTTTTGCGGAAAAGAATAGATTACTCTTCTTCCCCAATAAAATATGTTCCCAGCTGGCTATTTATGGAATAAGTAAACTACAAACAAAAGCTAATGACATACTTCCTGGTGTTAGCATCATAGGCTTTATTACAATCAAGAAAAGGAAAAGTAAATCAGCAATTTAATCTAAGGGGCATTTTACACCACTTATTATTGACATTTTTGATGAGCCCAGCATTTATGGTTCTGTGGGAATTAATACTTTTGTGTTTCATAAGTCCTGTAAGCCCTGTCACTGGCCTAAGCATCTTCTCTTTTGGAATATTTAAAACAGTGAGATGTGTGCCTTTTTTACTACATGGGTCAATGTGGGAATGTGTAATGATAATAAGTTTACTCAAAGTTAATAAAATCTATAACCGTGAAGTGAAATACACCCTTTAAGGAACATTGTGGTTTTGTTTTGTTTTATTTTAAAATAATAACAGCAGTATATTCTTTGGCATCCTTTTAAAAAGCCACCATGTCCAGGCAAAAGCACCATATTCTTTGAAGCCTTTGAAAACAAATCACTTTCCTTAGCCAAAATGGAAGCAATCAGGCCATTAAAATGATTATCTACTTTGAAAACAGAGACTCTGAAAGATTGTAGAAGATACTCCTACGCTTAAAAGAGCAAAACCTTAGAATAAAAACTAATCTAGATCACTTGCTAAAAAGAGCAGCCAAAGTCATCAAATTCAGTTACACCAGCACAATGCACCCTTGAGAATCTTGTTTGACACTGTTGAATATTAAGACTGTTTGGACACAATTATGGCTATTGTTGGTCACAACTCTGGCATGACATTAAGCTAACAGCATGCTGCGGCTGTCATTGTCTCAAGGTCAAGTTCAGACCACACCAGGGATCTTGGAGCCATAGCTGAGAGGGTGACAAGCGGCAAATTCAAGAGCAAGACCACTTTCTATTGTGATTGAACACCACCATAATGAGAACATTATTTTTAATTGAAGTGACATTTTATCCATAAGTGAGGAATAAATCTAGATGTTAAAAAACTTAAAAGAAAAGGATACACAACGGGGAAAGGCTGTGAAATTCCTGTAACAAGTGGTGCTCTGTCTTCTGAAGGGCACAACCAGGGAAAAGTCCAAGGGCACAGAAAATGTGTAGCTTTGAAATGGCAAACTCCTTGACTAATATTAAAAGTCCATCCCAGAGGCTGGCCAATGAAGGTATTTACAAATGAACACAGGAATAAAAGTCTCTGGAGTGTAATCTGTCAGATTACAAACATAAACTGTTTAGTCAGCTTTTGTTAACTGATTTTCATGTTATTAAAAATGTCTAAATAGATGACAACATTTAATGAGACAATATTGATTTATTGAGTCCAACTTAACATGCTGAATACTCCTCTAAAAATGGGATGAAGAAATGATTTAGGGAAAATAGCATATGATTATTGCTTTTAATAACTTTTAATGTATTATTATTTTAATTATTATTAAGATATTATCATTTTATTATCATTTTAATATTATATATAAATTGCTTTTAATAAATGCTTTTAATAGCATATGATTATTGCTTTTAATAACATTAATAATTCACATATCATCTGATTCATCCAAAGTGTGCTATCCAATGGCTTTTTGAATTAGTTTTTATTCTATGGGCTTCCCCTGTGGCTCAGCTGGTAAAGAATCTGCCTGCAATGCAGAAGACCTGGGCTCCATCCCTGGGCTGGGAAGATCCCCTGTAGAAGGGAAAGGCTACCCACTCCAGTATTCTGGCCTAGAGAATTTCATGGACAGTCCATGGGGTCGCAAAGAGTTGGACACGACTGAGCGACTTTCACATTCACACATTCACATTTGTCCTTTAGCATATTCACTTAGGCAACCATCACCACAGTCAATTATAGAATATTTTCATCACTCCCGAAAGAAACACTTTATCCCTTAGCCATCAGTCCTTAATTTCCCCCACCCTCAACAGCTTCAGCCTTAAGCAGCCACCAGTCTATTTTCATGTTTATAGATATATTTATTCTATATGTTTTATATAAATAGGAAAATTACATCATGTGATCTTTTGTTATTGGCTTCTTGCACTTGGCATAATATTTTCAAGCGTCATCCATGTTATAGCATGTATCAGTATTTCATTTCTTTTTATGCCAAAACATTCCATTATTCAAATATATCACATTTTATTTATCCATTTGTTAGTTGGTGGACATGTGGGCCTTTTGACATGTTTCCACTTTTTGACTATTATGAATAATGCTGCTATAGACATTGACATCCAAATCTTTGAAGATTTATTTTCAGTTCTCTTGGTATACACCTAGGAGGGAAAAGTGCTAGGTCATATGCTAACTCTATATTTAATCTTTTGAGTTATAGTAACTTACCATTATGACATTATATTTTCTGAAATATTTGATCCAGCACATATTTTTTCATAACTCAAGCAGATAACTTTTAGAATCTCACTATATCTATGGTTCACCTTATTAAGGCAATTGATCCAGACATTCCTAGGACATGCAAATCTCTCATTGCTCCAAGTGAATGCAGCACTGAAGTTTTCTCTACTTCAGTATAGATTTGGATTTACGTATGTGATACCTCTCTTTGAAATAACGTAATACATCTTGGAAATTATCTTGCTAATTGTAATAACAGTCTGAGGGAAGGAAAAACAAAGTTAGAGGCACTGAGATATTGAGCTGCTTTTGAAAAATCAGACTAAGTTTGCGGTTGTCTGAAATAAGGTCTTGGACCACCTATTCACCATGCCAATGCCTAAAAGATGCAGTACATGATTACCTTCTAACTAATGAGAAAGAGCTTTCTCTTTATGGGCGTAAATCCCTCTCATTTTTCCTTCCTAAGAATATTGGCAATGTTTTCAGGTATGTGTGTTTGTGTGTGTGTGCCTGTGAACAAATTGAAGATAGGTGTGAATTCTCTCCTTAGGAAGGGCAGTGTGAATACTTTTTCAAATAAGGAGTTCTGCAATTTTTGGAAATGGGTATGTGTGTCACCCAAGCACCTTTGGGGAAACTTGAAACAAACACTTTTCATGAATTCCGGGATTACACTCTTATTTTTATATGTATTTCTTTGAAAAGGCCTTAATTCTTCTAACGACTTTTTATCTGAAAACCTTGTACCAAGCGTTACTTTTCTGCAAGTCTTGGGCATTTTATTCATCCATCCATTCATTCAAAGTTGTTCATTTATTGAAAGCCAGTGGGAGTTTGAAGGTAGTAGAGACATCCAGAGAGAGACATATGATAGGATTGGAGAGGTGGGTGGAGGCGGGTCTAGTAGGGCTCTGTAGGTTTAATAGTAAGAGCCTGAGTTTCATTCTGTGTTCAGTGGGAAGCCACAGATGGGTTTCAAGGGAGGAAGTGATGTGATGTGTTTAAAGGTGCCTCTGGAGTATTGGAAATGGAAGGCCATTGCAATAATCCAGAAAAGAGATGATGGTGGCTTGGATTAGGAAGATGACAGTGCAGATGGGGAGAAGAGGATGGATGGGGATATATTTGGGGAGTAGCCATAGACCTAGAATTGACAGAGGTGAGAAAGAGAGAGCGAGAATCAAGAATTACTTCCAGATTCCTAGTTCAGGGCATGGGATAGATGGTGGGGCCCTTTGAAATGAGAAAGGCTAGGGAATGGGAGGAATCACAAGTTCATTTTGGATATATAAGGTTGAAGATGCTTGTAAGACATCCAAATGGAGGTTGCAAATGAGCATCTGTGGATGCCAGGGAAAGGACTAAGGTGTGACTCAGGCCTGAGAGAAAATTTCAGGGATTTAGAGCCTGTGAATGATACAGCTGTGGGATTACTAAGGCCCCCTTGGGACAGTGTGTGGAGGGAGGAGAGGAGAGCTGGAAGCCAGGCCCTGACAGACAGTGAGAGGTTGGATAGAGGAAGAAGGTCTTGCAAAGAAGACTCAGAAGAAGCAGACACAGAGTAGAAGGCGACTCAAGAGTGTGGGTGTCATGGAAGCCAAGAAGAATGCCTTGGGAGGGAGAGACAGATTAAGAAGGTGGAGGTCTTAACTCGTGCAATTTTAGTGGGATGACAGGGAGATGAAAGTTAGAGTTGGATTATGGTGGGTTAAAGAGTGAGAAGGAGGTGGGTCCAGTGGGTTTGTGGACCATTCCTTTGAGAATTTGAGGTGCAAGAAAGAACAATGAAATGGGGAAACAGCTGGAGGTGGATGAGCAGGGAGGTTTCATTTAAGATTAGAGATGTGAGTGTAATTATTCACTCAAAGGGATTCTCTTCCAGTTAACCAAGAAGAAAGCCTCAGCGTGGTGCCAGTCCATCTAAAGCACTTCTCTTAACTTCTGTTGAGGTCCCTTTTTAATCCAGAGAGAGCAGGCTTGAAATCTGGAGCTTCCCATCAGAAATTACATCAAGTAGGAATTGAACCATACTGCTTTGCTTTCATTGTACTTACATTTTTATGTTATAGTTATGTCAAGTGATATCAGTTTTCCGTTTATGTTCAGTTCAGTTCAGTTCAGTTTAGTCGCTCAGTCATGTCCTACACTTTGTGGCCCCATGGACTGCAGCACACCAGACTTCCCTGTCCATCACCAACTTCTGAGCTTGCTCAAATTTACGTCCATCGAGCTGATGATGCCATCCAACTATCTCATCCTCTGTTGTCCCCTTCTCCTCCTGCCTTCAACCTTTCCCAGTATCAAGGTCTTTTCTAAAGAGTCAGTTCTTTGCATCAGGTGGCCAAAGTATCACCATTTATGTTGGTGATATGCAATTTCCTTTGAAGATAGAATTGAGTTTAAAAAGGGAGGCCATATCAAGGGAAACCTGTGGTACAGAATCGCAGAGGAAGTACGGGATGTGACCAAAATGGTGACAGCGGCATAGGAAAGATAGAAGCAGGAATCATTACGTCCCTCATGTGGCCTGACCTGCAATCAGGTGAGAGTCAGCTCATCAACTCCTGTAAGGTCATGTCAAAGAGATGCGTCTCAAGATCCTGGAGGTGAGGTGGGCAGCTCTGTGCGACGGGAACCACTCAAATCAATTAGTAGCCCAACATCCCGGGAACCGTGACTCAAGTGTTTGCAAGTTAGCGGAGTGGTGGGAACCCCAGGGCAAAGGAGCAGACGAGTTGTGTTGCACCGTCAAATGCTGTGCTGTCCCCCTCCTGCTCCCAGGCCCTCCTTGCTGCCATCAGCACCCACCTCCCCTCTGGGTTATCGTTCTCCTTCAGGACTTTCTCACAGCATTTGGTGTCAGCTGCCTGCCCTGCTGTGTAAGAAAGAACACAAGGTAAGTCGAGGACACGTTATTCCCAAATGATCTAATTTCAGCATTGGCCCTTGGCCTTGTGAAGGCATGGCCATGACCATTGGATGAGTCAGAGATTCTGGAATTTTCCCAGTCAGTGGTGCCTTAAAGGAAAACATCTTTTCCTCCATTGAGAGTATGCCCTTCCGGGTAAAAGGAGGGAAAAAGTCCCTTTTCTATGTTCTTCTATTCTGGATTTCCAGTCATATGTGTAGACTTGCTTCTAACAGAATAGTATCTTGTAGGGTTACCAACTCTTCTCAGTTAGTCTGAGACTGTCCTGATTTTAAAACTGCAAGTCCCATATACCAGGAATTCCCTCTGTCTCAGGTAAACTGGGGTGGTTGGTCATCCTAATCTTAGGTCCAGAGATGAGCATATACTCGTAGGGTGATGATTCTCTTGGACATTAAAGAGTGTTTGAATGGTTGTGTCCAGAAAATTGTGTTTTGACAAAGTCAAAAGGTATTAAGTGATTTCCTTATTCAGGTTTAGACTACAGTGAAAATATTAAAACCATGCTGTTTTTGTTAATACTAGTTATGTAATGCATTAAGAGAAGGGTTTGTTGCATCAGCAGTGGCTTTAATTGGGCTGAGCCAGGAGAACCTGAAAAGAACTATTCTTCAAGGCATGTTTATAAAACCTTCTGTGTTCATAGTGACACATAAGCCCCAATCAGCTTCTTACAGTTGATATTGATCCCTTGGTGTGCCTGTCTGCAAAATAGACTGTGCTTACCTAAAATATTTGAGATCTGCATTGTATTTCCTTACAGTTATGCTAGCTGGTATGATAAACAACACCCAAGTGTATAATTACTCAGTGCAATAAAAGCTAATTTCTCATTTACATAAAGTCCAAAACATATGTTCCTGATTGGCTGGTAATTCTCCTCCAGAGGGTGATTCAGGGACTCAGTCTCCATCCATGGTATGATATATACAACATATGGTTTCCAAGGTTGTCATGATTATCTGATCAAGCCAGTGGAAGGGTGAAGAACATACGATAACATGCATGGCAGGGTGTTGTTGGAGGAGGGCAAGCTTGGATGTGACATCATCCACTCTCATTCCATTGGCTAGACCTCAGTCACAGGCCACATCCAGCTTCAAGGGTGGTTTGGGGAATGCTATCTAGCTAGCGACCAGAAACTCCCACAAGGGAACTGTTTTTGTGGAAAAACTGGTCTCTAGCGGTATCTGACCCCACATGAAACATCTGCTGCTCTCCTGTAAAAAAGGGGCGGATACAGTGAAAAAAGTTTAAAAAAATTTTTTTTGGAATATAGTTTGTTTATGATGTTATATTAGTTTCAGGTGTATAGTAATGTGAATCAGTTACACACATATATACATCCATTCTCTTTTGGATTCTTTTCCCATAGAGGTAAGTTTTGTTGTTTAGTTGCTAAGTTGTGTCTGACTTTTTGTGACCCCCATGGACTGCAGTATGCCAGGCTTCTCGGCCCTTCATTATCCCCTGGAGTCAATTCATGTCCATTGACTCGGTGATGCTCTCTAACCATCTCAAACTCTGCTGCCCCCTTCTCCTTTTGCCTTCAATCTTTCCCAGCATCAGGGTCTTTTCCAAAGAGTCAGTTCTTTGTTTCAGGTGGCCAAAGTATTAGAGCTTCAGCATTAGTCCTTCCAATGAATATTCAAGTTGATTTCCTTCAGGATTGACTGGTCTGATCTCCTTGCAGTCCAAGGGACTCTCAAGAGTCTTATCCAGCACCACAATTCAATAGTATCAGTTCTTCAGCTATCTGCCTTCTTTATGGTCCAACTCTCACATCCATACATGACTACTAGAAAAAACATAGCTTTGACTATACAAACCTTTGTCATCAAAGTGACGTCTCTGCTTAGTACTGAGTTCCCTGTGCTGTACAGTAGGTCCTTATTATCTATTTTATATGCAGTAGTATGTATATGTCAATCCCAATCTTACAATTTATCTCCCCTCCCCATTTCCCCCTGGTAACCATAGCTTGTTTTTTATATCTGTGACTCTATTTCTATTTTGTAAATCAGTTCATTTGTACCTTTATTATAGATTTCACATATAAGTGATATGATATTTGTTTTTCTCTATCTGACTTCATTCAGCATGACAATCTATCTAGATCCATCCATTTTTGCTGCAAGTGGCATTATTTTGTCCTTTTTAATGGCTTAGTCATATTCCATTGTATAGATGTACTAGATCTTCTTTATCCATTCCTCTGTCAATGGATGGACATTTAGGTTGCTTTTATGTCTTGGCATTTATTTATTTATGTACAGCAAATTACCCCCAAATTTAGTGGCTTTAAACAATAACAATCATCTATTATTATCATCCCTTATTGTTCTGAAGGTTGGCTGGGTTCATCTAGTGGTTTGTCTTGGGGTATCTGCATGTTTGCAGGTAAACTATAACTGTGGCAAGAATGATCCTGAAGGCTTCTTTGTACACATGTCTGATGCCTGAACTGGGAACACTCAAACACCAAGAAACTGGGAGAGCTAGTAGCTTCTGGGCAGCCAAACTTCTTACATGGCGCCTCTGGGCTCCAAAGTGGGGTTCCTGTATAAAGTATAGGACATTCAGTTAAACTTTTAATTTATAGAAACAATTAATAACTTTTTAGCATATGTCCTTTATAATATTTGGGATATACTTAACTGAAAAATTATTTTTTGTTTTTCTAAAATTCAAATTTAAGTGGATATCCTGTATCCTGTATACTTGCTAAATTTGGCAACCCTATTCCAAAAGCACATGTTCTGAGATTGGGAGAGCCAGGCAGTGGCTCTGTTGCCTGTTTTGACTCTGTCTCAGAAGTTGCATAGTATTCTTTTGCCAGCCCAGATGGGGGGATGTCAACAGCACATGTAAGAAAAGCACGTGGGATGGGGCACGTATATATATATATATATATATATATATATATATATATACTGGAAAATCCAATCCTTAGAGTAGTCATCTTTTGTCCAGATTAGGAAACTTTGGTTCAGGCAAATTCCATGACTTGGTTAAGTGGTATTGCCAATAAGGGGTAGACCCAGGATTCAAATTTTTGACTGCCTGGTTCAAAATACATTTTTGAGCTCATGAGAGTCAAGGACAGAGGAAGTTTTGCAGTAAAAACACACAATCTAGACTTTAGGGAAGCAGATTTCCCAAAGGCCAGAAGATATAGCCCAGATATCATGGTCAGAGATTTTTAGATGAATCCTGTCTCAAGAGGGCTGGGACATTCTGAGAACTGTCACTCTGAATCTGCAATTGCAAGTGCTCCTCTTTCAGAAGGAAAGGGAAGGGAGCTAGTAAAACCAGAGGCTGCACAGGACATCCTCTGATGCTCTCAGACTTTAAAGGGCTGGAACAAAAATGGGAAGGAAGAGCACTTAGCCAAGGACAAATAAGAATCAGTGGCGGAGAATTGTAGGAATAGCAGCAGGAAGTGTTACACCCCAAATGATTTCAGGGAGAATGTTTGGGAAAACAAGGCATGGTAACACTTGCTACTGTAGGTCAATGGCATAACATTTCTGGGTCAGAAAAAGAAAGGACTCCTCCAAGACAACCACCTTGAAACTAAAACAACCTCTGAGAAATAGGAGATGATCAATTCATATTGGTTCAATTCATGAATGAACATGCAAATATGTTTAGAAGGAATGAGAAGTTATACCACAACTGACCCCAGGAAGATAGCACCAAATTCTTTTGCATGGAGCTTTGGTGCAGAAAATCTACAGCTAGGTGGGATGCTAAGAGTAGAGACTCTAAAGGAAAAAAAAGTAAGATGAGCAAACATCAGTCTAATGCCTACAAAGAATAATTAATAACAATTAAAATGAGTTACTTGCCAAAAATTAGGACCACTGTTCCATTGAAGGGTTTCCCTGGTGGCTCAGATGGTTAAGAATCTGCCTGCAGTGCCAGAGATCTGGGTTTGATCCCTGGGTTGGGAAGATCCCCTGGAGGAGGGCGTGGCAACCCACTCCAGTATTCTTGCCTGGAGAATTCCCATGGAGAGAGGAGCCTGGTGGGCTACAGTCCATGGGGTTGCAAAGAGTTGGATATGACCGAGCAACTAAGCCCAGCACAGCATAGCATTCCATTGAAGAACTGGCAAAAGAAGTTTTGATTCAGAAGTATTTTTGGCTTTAGAGGTTAAAATTCTAAACATAGATATTTGTTTTAAAATATTTTCCTGTTTTAGTATACTGTAACTTTAAAAATCTTCTAATTCTGTATTTTCTTGCTAGGGAGAAACTTTGAGTTCAATTTCTTACTAGAGAGATATCAAATCCTCAGGTTTGAGTATGTGTGTGAGGGCTTAGTCACTTCAGTCGTGTCTGACTCTTTGCGACCCCATGGACTATAGTCTTCCAGGCTCCTCTGTCCATGGGATTCTCCAGGCAGGAATACTGGAGTTGGTTGCTATGCCCTCCTCCAGGGGATCTTGCTGACCCCGGGATCAAACCCAGGTCTCTTATGTCTCCTGCATTGGCAGGCAGGTTCTTTACTGCTAGCACCAGCTGGGAAGCCCCAAAACTCCTGTAGGTGAAACCATTATAGCTTAATTTGGTATTCAGAGATTTGTTGATAGACACCAAAAATAAAAGACGTCAGACACATTTATTCAATCATTTTTTAAAAAATTCCTACCATATGCAGTCTGGGTTCTAGGCACTGGAGACAGAGTGATGAATAGGGTGAGCCCTGGTAAGTAAGTAATCAAATAAATTTCTAAGAAAAAGTTCAGAGTTATATATGCCATAAAAGAACAGGTGAGGGGATATAGAGTGAGTATAGAAACTTCTATCTTAGATACTTAGGTAAGCTTTTTATAAGGTGGTGACATAAGAGCATAGATTAAAAGATAAGGAGCCAGCCATTGTGTATAAATTAATAATGCTGCTGCTGCTGCTAAGTCTCGTCAGTCGTGTCCGACTCTGTGCGACCCCATAGACGGCAGCCCACCGTCTCCTCTGTCCCTGGGATTCTCCAGGCAAGAATACTGGAGTGGGTTGCCATTTCCTCCTCCAGTGCATGAAAGTGAAAAGTGAAAGTGAAGTAGCTCAATTAATAATAAGTATAATAAAATGTATTATCCTTGTAATAAATCCTATAAAAACTTCTTTAGTTCATTCATTTGTTATTGAGGGATTTAGCCTCACAGAACCCTGGCAGCCGGTAACTAGCTGATGTGAGGTTGTTGTTCCTACATCCTGTGATCCATCCTAAAGTCAGTGGGGCAGGCAGTTGGGAATGGCGTGATGTGATGCGAGGGAAGGAAGGACCAGCAGGGAGTGCAAAGATGGGTTGGAATCTGACTGGTCTCGACGCCTTTAAGCCTCCATCCTCAGCGCCCTTGGTCACAGGGCTAGGTGTACCCCTGGCCAGGATCTGGAGTTGCTGAAGGAAGAGATCCTGTGGGAACTGAAGGAACTATGGCTCAGCTGCTGGCTCCCAAAGCACAGCCAGCAGAGAAGCACCGTCTGGAGCGAGCTTCCCCCGCACCTGCTAGCCAGCTCTACTTTCCTGGCAAAAAGGAAGGACGCTGCAGCTTTGTCTCTGCCTTCCAAACTCATATATGACTGTGGGCTGTGCTAACCTAGAACTATGCATGCAACTATGTTCTTCTAAGATAGACATTCAGCTTAACTGAGTTGACACAATACAAACCCACCTCCTGCTCATGCTGGGAATACAAGATGACCAGGGTGGCTTGTCTTCCTCATCTTTGTTTAGGTCCTGTACCATCAATGAAGACCTACCTAACGCTGCAGCCAGTTCCTGCTGGGCCAAACACAACCCTTCTAAATCCTCTCTAATATCTCTTTACTTTCCATAGCACTCATCACCTTCTTCTTCTTCTTTTTTCTTCTGCCTCACTCTACAGCATGCAAGATCTTAGTTCCCTGACCAGGGATTGAACCCATGCCCTTGAAGTAGAAGCGCAGAGTCCCAACTACTGGACTACCAGGGAATTCCCACTCATCACCTTATATGTGTGTGTGTGTTAGTTTCTCAATCATGTCTGACTCTTTGCCACATGCCTGCCAGGCTCCTCTGTCCATGGGATTCTTCAGGCAAGAATACTGGAGTGGGTAGTAGTCATTCCCTTCTCCAGGGGATCTTCCTGACCCAGGGGTCAAAACTGGGTCTCCTGCATTGCAGGCAGATTCTTTACCATCTGAACCACCAGAGAAGGCCCACCTTATTATATGAAAGTGAAAGTAAAAGTTGCTCAGTCATGTCCGATTCTTTGCGACTCCATGGACTATACAGTCCGTGAAATTCTCCAGGCCAGAATACTGGAGTGGGTAGCCTTTCCCTTCTCCAGGGGATCTTCCCAATCCAGGGATAGAACCCAGGTCTCCTGAATTGCAGGCAGATTCTTTACCAGCTGAGCCACAGGGAAGTCCAAGAATACTGGAGTGAGTAGCTTATCCCTTCTCCAGCAGATCTTCCCAACCCAGGAATTGAACCAGAGTCTCCTGCATTGCCAAAGTCCGTCTAGTCAAGGCTATGGTTTTTCCAGTGGTGATGTATGGATGTGAGAGTTGGACGGTGAAGAAAGCTGAGCGCAGAAGAATTGATGCTTTTGAACTGTGGTGTTGGAGAAGACTCTTGAGAGTCCCTTGGACTGCAAGGAGATCCAATCAATCCATCCTAAAAGAGATCAATCCTGGGTGTTCATTGGAAGGTCTGATGTTGAAGCTGAAACTCCAATACTTGGGCCACCTCATGCGAAGGGTTGACTCATTGGAAAAGACCCTGATGCTGGGAAGGATTGGGGGCAAGAGGAGAAGGGGACGACAGAGGATGAGATGGTTGGATGGCATCACTGACTCGATGGACATGGGTTTGGGTGGACTCCGGGAGTTGGTGATGGACAGGGAGGCCTGGCGTGCTGCAATTCATGGGGTGGCAAAGAGTCGGACACGACTGAGCGACTGAACTGAACTGAACTCCTGCATTGCAGGCAGATTCTTTACCAACTGAGCTATCAGGGAAACACCTACTCAATTATTATTATTACCATGCTTATTGCTTGCTGTTTATTTCCCATCAGTAGAACAGAAGCTCCACAAGAGCATAAGTATTTTTCCAACCACGATGTGTCCCAAACACTATGAACAGCCCCGTCCCTGAGCAGGCCCTTAGGACCTGCTGTTGAAGGAAAGAGAATAATTGGGAGAGTGTCAGAAATGAGTCTGGAATAGTCAGCAGTGGCTAGGTCAGGTAGAATGGATTGTGTTTTAAATGTGGTGAGAAGACTTTGGGAGTTCTCAGTGGAGGAGTCAGGTGTTCTACTGGACATTTTTTAAAGATCATGCTGGCAAAGTGTGTATGTGTGAAGGGGTGGGCATGAGGACTATGGGAGGTGGGAAGCCTGGAGGTGGGAAGCCCAGGTAGAAACTGATCACCGTTGTCTAGCTGGGGATAGTCTGGGCTTTGATGTTTGCAAAGAAGTGGGTCAAGCTGTCAGCACTTGTCAGTGAGTTGGATGTGGAAGATGAGGGTGGCTCAGGGTTTTAACCTGAAAGATGGAGTGAAATGGTGGGGGCCCATTGGCAGAGTGGAGACTGGCAGAGGAAGAGGTTTGAAGAAAGAGGAAAAGATTTTCATTTATTTATTCAGCAAGTGTTTACTGAGTCCCTACCATGTGCTGGGCACTGTGTTGAGTCTTAGGGATACAACACTGAACAAACTGGACTAAAATCCTTGCCCTCAGGGAGCTTACATTCTAGTGGGAGGGAAAAAACAGCAAACAGGCAAGTTAGTAAGATATAGTGTATTGAGAAGTGATGGGAAGTAGGGATTGGTGAAGGGATAGGGAGTGTGAAGGATGTAACCTAAAATAAGGAGGCTTGTTTAACATGGGGCCTTTGGTAAAGACTTGAGGAGGTGAGGGAGAGAGTCATGAGGACATCTGGTGAAAGAACTTTCCAGGCAGATGGAACAGCAAGTTCTCCTAAGGTTGAGCCTGTCTGCCATGTCTCAGAAACAGCAAAGAGACCAGCATGGCAGTGGGGAGAGCAGGGAGAGAGGAGAACAGGAAAGTGATTGGCTGGACACATAGGTCAGACCATTAGGGGGATTTCTACTTGGCATGAGATGAGAAGCCACCAGAGCAGAGAAGTGACATGAACCAATCTAACCTCTAACCTAAGGTTTGAGACACCCACTGGACTTCCTAGTGGAGATGTCAAGGACAGGGTTGGATGTGAGTCTGGAGCTCAGGGAAGAGATCATAGCTGGATTTGGGTGTGATCAGAGTACAACGGTATTGAATGCCAGAGATGCCAACCAGAGAAACATTAATTACAGAGGAGAGCAAATAATGGTAGCAAATGTCCAAGAAGAAAGTGTCATGTGAGGAGACTCAGGCCACCTGTAGTTACTCTGGTTCTGCTTGTTTCAAGTTGAGGAACCACTAATAGGAACCACAAGGCTTCCCAGGTGGTGCTGGTGGTAAAGAACCCACCTGCCAATGCAGGAGACTGTTAGAGATGAGAGTTCAATCCGTGGGTTGGGAAGATCCCCTGGAGGAGGGCATGGCAACCCACTCCAGTATTCTTGCCTGGAGAATCCCACGGATAGAGGAGCCTGGCGGGCTACAGTCCATGGGGTCGCAGGACATGACTGGAAGTGACTTAACACCATCACCAGTAGGAACCACGGCTGACCTAATTCATATGCAGTGCTCTGTGGGTTCATAATATAAGAAGTTTATAAATTCAACATTCAGATTATACATGTGTGCCTATTGCTGTGACTCTAAGTGGTTTCAGGTGGGCAGATGTAGGTAACAAGAACCCAGAAGTGACCAGGATTCTCAGCTACAGGTAATTTCCAACCTTTGCTCTGAGAACCATAGGGGCTGCTTTTGGCAGAGGTTGGTGCTTTGTATAATAAGTCCTGTCGAGGTCACAGTCAGTTTGAAGCTTTTTCTAAAAACTTGCTCTTGCCTGTGCACAAATGGTCAGGTGTTCACAGCCCTGTTCTGGTAAAGCAGCTCTTCTGCATGGGATGGGATGGAATGGGATGTGATGGGATGGGAGGAACCTGATTTGCTGTGTTTGCTGATTTGCATGATGTAAATACTCTTACCACAGCCAGTCTCAAGGTACCAATCATTTAACAACTGACTCTCAAAATTCCTGCAATTTTGCTGAGTATATAAACAGCTGGCTCTGGTGTACCAACATTTTCCTCTCCATAACCCATGGATAGGCTATACTTCTGCAGCCCCAATTCCTGTGGCTTCTCAGATTTCCTCCACTCCCTGTATCCATGCCTATGGGTCACACTGAAGACGGTCAAGTGGCCAGTACAATGGCCTTTACCTCTGGAATTAGGAACTCCTTTTAGGAGGCTTCCCTGGTGGCTCAGATGGTAAAGAATCTGCCTGCAGTGCAAGAGGCCCAGGTTTGATCCCTGAATTGGGAAAATCCCCTGGAGAAGGGAATGGCAATCCACTCCAGTATTCTTGCCTGGAGAATCCCATGGACAGAGGAGCCTGGCAGGCTACAGTCCATGGGGTTGCAAAGAGTTGAAAACGACTGAGTGACTTTCACTTTTCTGTGACAGTCGCTTTTAGCCATGACCCCAGGAAGACATCAGCAAGTGTTTTCTGAACTGAACTGCTGTCCTTGTCATTTCTTACTGCAAGGTACTTGTCCTCAGTTCCTTACATAAATGGAACTTTCTACATTATTAAGTTATTTTGAAATCTTCTGCAGGAAGGACCCTGAACTTGATGCTGGGGTTACAATAGGCACATATCTGCCTTTATTGTTTTTTTTTTAAATCAGAATATAATTGCTTTGTAATGTGTTAGTTTCTACTGTACAATGAAATTAATCAGCTATATGTATACATATATCCCCTTGCTCTTGAAACCCCCTCCCACCTCCATCACGCACCCCACCCATCTAGGTCATCACAGAGCACCAGGCTGAGCTCCCAGTGCTACACACCAGCTTCCCACTAGATATCTATTTTACACATGGCAGTGCAATATGTCAATCCCAATCTCCCAGTTCATCTCATCCTCCCTCCCACCATGTCCACAGTGTCTGCACCGCTATTCCTGTCCAGAGTCTTATTGGAGAATTGAAAAAAATGGAAAGAATGCCTAGGAAGGTTATTAGTATTATTATATGTGCTGTGCATGTGCTAAGTCGCTTCAATTGTGTCTGACTGTTTGAGAGAGCATGGACTGTAGCCCGCCAGGGTCCTCTGTCCATGGGATTTTCCAGGCAAGAATACTGGAGTGAGTTGCCGTGCCCTCCTCCAGAGAATCTTCCCCACCCAGGGATCAAACCCACACCTCTTATATCTCCTGCACTGGCACCCGGATTCTTTACTGTTGTGCCAACTGGGTAGCCCATGGCCCCCATGAAAGCTTGCCTGAATTTGCCTACAATGAACATCCACCATCTGTAACCTCATTTTGCATGGAACATTTGCTAACTCTATAATAATATATAATATTATTTAATATTAATAACATTATTATTATTATATATTATTATTGTTTCCCCAGAGCACCTTAATGATCAGCCAAAGACGGTGGATCTCAGGATGGTCCATTGGAACAAAGACAACCATTGTATATGTGCCAACCATTGTATATGTGCCAACCATTGTATATGTGCCAACCATTGTATATGTGCTGTACTTAGTCGCTTCAGTCGTGTCCAACACTTTTCGACCCCATGAACTGCAGCGCTCCAGGCTTCTCTATCCGTGGGGATTCTCCAGGCAAGAATACTAGAGTGGGTTGCCATGCTCTCTTCCAGGAGTTCTTCCCAACCCAGGGGTTGAACCCAGGTCTCCCACATTGCTGGTGGATTCTTTACCGTCTGAACTACCAGGGAAACCCCAAATTCAATAATTTAATTCTATGCACTGCTCTCCCCACCCCCACCCAAAATTCCATCCCATTTCTAAAAGTTATGTGTGGATAGTTGAACATCCTTTGGGACTCAGCACTACTTAAAAGCAGGAAGAGGACTCTTTACTAAGCCAGTTCACCACATTTAGAGCCCAGCGACCTTTCTCTCATATGCCGATTATTTGGAGAAATGATTCAAGCTCAGGTAGCCAGTCAGCTGGTTCCCTACCGGTCACTGCAACCTCCTGTTGCACGCTCATCAGCAGACCTGGCGTGAAGTGTCTCAGGGGGGTCATGTGTCTGGGAGAAGAAGGAAGACACAGCTGTCTCAAAGAGACACCCCGTCCAGGTCTACAGGACAAGGAGGCATTTTGTGACTGGTGGAAGACACAAGTATCTCCCATCACCTTTGTATACGTGATGGTGAAAATGGGAGAAAACACACAGACCAGAAGACATCCAGACAGTGGGCTGTTCTCACTGACGACATTTGTGCCGCATTCCTCCTCGCCCCGGGAGTGCATTGCAACACTCAGACTGGTGGTTCTGGGAGCCAAGCAGCTGATGGGGGAGCCCCAGGAGGCAGCAGAGACAAATTAATCTTCAGATCCACCAGTTTCCCTGAAACACACCACTTGCTAAACTGAATTTCAAGCCAAGAGCGGCAATTTTCCACAGCCCAAGTCTGGAAAAGTCTGTGAAACCACATTGGGTCCAAAAACCAAAGTTGGTTTTCTGCTGTTTTTCGTGGAGCACCAGAGGGACAACTCCAGAATTCCAGATGTGCGGCAGCTGGATGGAAGTGTGTGTCCAGGCATCTGCACGGCGGCTTCAGAAAGGCGACCACGGACAGCTGCTAAAAACCACCTCTGACAACCTTCTTTCTCTTTTCTTATCTGAACCTCTGGACTTGTCTGAAAAGAAAGAGGAAAAAAAAAAAAGGCTGGCACTCATTGTTTTGTTTTCTCAATTTTCTTGTCAACTGACTCATGATAAAAGAATGTCCTTTTCAATCAATTACAATTCCGCAGAACAGAAAAATAGAGAATTTATAGGCAACTATTGGAAACAAAGGAACCATCTGTTTTTTTAAGTATCATTTTTCTCTGAAATGGTTCTCTCCAAATACTTGGATCATTTATTTTCCCTCACCGCACCACCCTGCAGTGAACCAGAGAACCCCAGAATCCAACCCAGGTAGGTTTTTTTTGAAAAGAACCCCTCCTCCCCAGAGTGGGTGGGCTTCCGGAACAGAAGTCTAGCAGGGTAACCAGGACCTCTGTCTCTTACATGGGGAGGGCTTCGTTATCATGGGAAGCAGCCTGGGCGGCTGGTGGAGGTCATCCAACCCTGGTTATTCTGGTTCATTTGTCATTTTCTAGTGACAGTTTTCACTTTTCGGCCAGGAATCTCCAGGGGTGTTTTACAACATTGTGACTAAAACTCAGTCATGTGCTGGTAGCCACCGCAGACTAAAAATTCACTTATCCGAAAGCCAGAGGTGGCTCTGTCAATGGAGATGAGTCTTATGTAAGCCAGGGCATGGAAACAAGTTGTCTCTGAATCTTCCAGCCTCTGGAGCCCGTCCTTCCAACTTGTCAGTATATGATGCTCTCAGTCCCACTGCACATTCAGAAACGATTTTGCATCCATGCCAAGGTTGCTGTAGGTCCCTGGTGGAGCCTTGCAATCTGCTCACCAGCTCCTGCCTCAGAGACTTCCCTGGTTCAGACCTGCCCAACTCAGCAGCCACCCTCCTGAACCATCTCTCATCTCGGCCTCTCTCCCTCACCCACCCAAAAGTTGACGGCAGCTCCCTTCCCGTGAGACACACTATCAGAAGATTGTGGCACTTGGCCGACTTTCCTGCAGGCTGAAGAGCGGAGGGGTGGAGTTCCGATAGAATATTTCACAGTCTTGACCTATGCCCAACTTTCCTTTTCAGGCTCTTGGTCTCCTGCTCTGCTGCTGGATCCTCTTTTGTTCCCCAGAACTGGTCTTATCGCTCCCAGCTTCTCTCCCATGACTCTTGTTCCCAGCCCACCCTCTCCCTCCTTAGGCTGCCCTGAAATCTTCCTGTTGCACCCACTTCATTTTGCCTCAGTTCTTTCAAAACTCCCCCTTTCCAGGAAGACTATGCCTGGCCTGGGGGTGTGGGGGAGGGCGGGGGCCTCCTCCCATGACCAAAAGGCCTATCAAACCCATGAGGGTATTTCCATCCTCATGGATGAAAGAAAGAAGAAATAGTGGACAGCACAGCAGACTGTGGGGGCTCTCCTTTAAAGGCCTGACCAGGAATTTGGGTATCAGCCAAATTAGAAGCAGGTAGAGGTGGCCTCAGTGAGAACCCAGCCCTTACCTGGCTCCCATGGAATTAGCTGCATGGGAAACCACTGGTCTTTATTCTACATTTAAAACTTCTATATACCTCACTTTCATTTCTTCTAAAACTGTCTGCTAGGCTTTCATTTCTATTTTAAAAAGGCATGAAAATAAAATCACTGGTTAGTGACAAAGAAGCCATCTGAATCTTCAGTTCTGAAAGGAAAACATAAGGCAGGTCAGAGAAATACACCTCAAAGCGTACACAGCTTTTGTCTCTAAACAAAACAGTGGGATTGTGAGTTATTTTATTGTCTTATTGGGTTTTTTTGCAAATTTTCTATGATAAACATGAATTATTTTATAATATAAAGATGAAAGCTACAAAATTATTATAAGCAAGATGTGCTCCTTAAAAAAACACAACTGTATGTGCATCCAATAAACCATTTTTACACAGTTCATCACGGCTAACAATCACACTAACTGGGTTTTTCTCTTTTTAATCATTTGTAGTCCCAGTATGAAATTTATCTGTTTCAAAGTCTTAAATATGGGAATAAATAACTGATATGCCTAGAGCCTTCTATATTAGATGACCTTTGCTTTTTTAAACAGCATCCAATGTAGGGAAAAGTCAGTTAACTGACATTGAGAGCTGTGGTCCCTCAGCCACCCAGGCAGAACCTTCTCTTTTTAGCACTTCATTTTTAGCTGGTTGAAAGTCATAATCTTTGCCATCACTGTTACCACTACTACACCATCACCATCACCATTGTTACCATCATCACCATCATCATTATCCTTTCTTTAACTGAGTACCTACTGTGTGCCAGGCTAGATACCTGATTTGTTACATACACAATTTCATATGAATATGAATTCTCACTGAGACTCTACACAGTAAGAATCCTGTCCCCTCCTTATAGCTGAGGAAACAGGCTCAGAGAAGTTAAGTTGCTTACCTTACCATTTATGACCCACCCAGCATGAACTATAGTGATTTTTAAAAATTACATAAATATTTTACTTGAATAATAAAGTAGATATTACAAAGATTTCTCTTTTTATTTTTTAAATTATGAAATATGATAACATATTTACATGACACTTGGAAAATACAAAACAAATTTACATATAGTTTCACTATATATTACAATTATTTTTTAAAATTCATTCCTATTTGAAGAATAATTGCTTTGCGATATTGTGTTGGTTTCTGCCAAACCTCATCATGAGTAATTATCTTTTTAAGTAGATACTTAAGATTTTTAGTTGGAGTTTCAATAACAAACTCTTAAAAATTAATAGAATGGATAGACAGAAAAGTCAAAGGATGTAGTAGACCTGAAAAGCACTATGAACCAATTCAGCCTAATTAAAATTTATAAATTTTTCACACAACAGCAGGATACAAATCCTATTCAAGTTCCCATAGATTAGAAGAAAGAAAGACAGTGTTTAATTCTGCCACCCTCACCCAACAATATAACATAGTAGCTAGCTGTATTACTGTAATTCATTCATTCATCCATCCACTAGGACAGTCAACAGACGCATGGTATCCCATCTGTGGAAGGCATAGCCCTAGGAATTAGGAAATCAGCATAAGCATAAAAGGCAAGTTGCCTGGGCACATTTAGGAGAGGAAATAAGCTAAGGATAACTGTAACCCAAGTGCAAAAGTTGTAGACGTGCTAGCAAGGACAAATGCAAAATGGTAGGAAAATCCAACGGGGAAGGCAATGGCAGCCCACTCCAGTACTCTTGCCTGGATAATCCCATGGACAGAGGAGCCTGGTAGGCTGCAGTCCCTGGGGTTGCTAACAGTTGGACATGACCGAGCGACTTCGCTTTCATGCACTGGAGAAGGAAATGGCAACCCACTCCAGTGTTCTTGCCTGGGGAATCCCAGGAACAGGGAAGCCTGGTGGGCTGCCGTCTATGGGGTCGCACAGAGTTGGACATGACTGAAGCGACTTAGCAGCAGCACGAGAATCCAAAGAAATTACCAGGTGGGAGTGAGTCCGTTTAAGGGAGATCTTCATGGAAGATACTGTGTTTACTCATTGAACTGAGTAGCAACTCAGTGTATTTCAGATGGAGGGAATGACAGGCTAGGGAGTTCATAGAGCATGCAAAGGGAATTTCAAGGAATCCAGTGTAGCTGGAGTAAGGGGTAGCCACGTGTGGGTGAGCAGGGAATGGCTGATTGTGGAGGGGACCCTAAATGATTCACCTGAGGCTTTAAACCTTATTTCAGAGGTGCTTGGGCCAGGCTGTGGAGGAGGACATGACCACAGCTGTGCTTTAGGGAGAGGAACCTACCAAGGGTAGGGTGGTGGGGAATGGATGAAATGAAAAGTGGAGTGGATCAAGAGAGTCAGCCTCCTCAACACTGTAAATCAACTGTACTCCAATAAAAATCTTAAAAAGTTAATGAAACACACACACTCAAAATAAAACATGAAACAACAACAACACAAAAGAGGGTCAGCCCTGGAGACTGGGTGAATGGAGAGACAGAGGAGAGAGACCAGACCTACACTCCAAGCCTGGGTGACCGAAGCCCTCACCGTGGCCTGGGCAGCCTGCCACTCTGGAGTCTCCTCTCCTTCTGATTTCATTTCCTTCTTATCTCCTACCTTGTTCACTCTGCTCTAGCCATTGTGGTTTCTCTAAACATCAAATACTGGACACACTCAGCCATGAGGACTTCTCTCTTGGCTTGGAAGCTCCTCCCCAGATATGTGCATGGTTCACTCCCTCTCCTCCTCCAAGGCTTTGTCCCAATGTCACCTCCTTGCTTGGGCCCTCCATTCCCCTTATTTTACTGTGTTCTTCTCCGTACCAAATATTACTTCCTGACATAATATATACTTTACTTATTCATTATATTTGATTGTCTATCTTCATCTGGCTTGTCCACTGCTGTATCCCCGCAGCTGGCACAGAGTAAATGCTCATTAAATATTTGTTCAATGGTGATGCTGACATGGACAAAAACTGGGATGTCAGGAAAGAAAGCTAGCATGGGTAAGAGGAGAAATTAGGGCTGGTCTTGAACATTCGGTCTTAGGTGCTGAGGGATGCTAGGTGGAGAAGTCTTTCCAGCAACGGGAATATGTGTCTTGAATGGAGGAGCCAGGTCTTGCCTGGGAACCTGGGTGCAGAAGCTGTCCAAATAGAGAAGACAACAAATGAGTTTATTGGAGGGCTCTTTTGGCTTTTTACTTTTTTAAGACGATTACTAGATACTTTCAAATTACACATGTGACTCACATTATATTTCTCTTTTTTTTTCCTGAACAGTATTGTTTTGAACACAAGCATTTCTTATGATTTTGTTTCTGTTTGTTGCTATCTCTTTTTCTTCTACAGATTATCAGATATTCTGAAGGGATGATAAAATGTGTCAACAAAGACTCCATCTGCTGTTATATAAGCATCTCTATGCTCAGTAAAAGAGAATGATCCTAAGCTATAGTTATAAAGAACCATGACAAAACAAATGATATGAAAATTTTCTAGGCAAAAAAACAGGCTGTTTAGTAGATTTTAAATAAATATTTTAGTGAGAGTGGTTTTGTTTCAGCATACTGAAAATACTAAGTCCTAGATTATGAACCACCCCCTGCCAATTATATAAGTAGATTAGAAGGGCATGTTGGATATGATCTCATTCCTTCATTCGCTCACTCATTTACACAAGAAGTATTTACATTTCTTTAATATTTAATGTAGTGCTTAATATAATGTTGTAGATAATAAATATGACTTGAGTTTATTCATGTATGTGTTCTTGCATTAATATTCATAGAACAATCACCTCATGCCAGACACTGTAACTTAGGGATATTTGGTGATCCATGAAGATAGTCTCTGCCGTCATATTTCTATTGGACACAGCTGGCTAGTCTGCTGGGGTTAAATTAAGCAGCATTTATAAATTTGGGTTTCTGCCTTTCTATCTTTCCTTCTCCTTCCTTCTTCCCTCTTTCTCGTCCTTTTTCCTTCCCTCCTGTCCTTCCTTCCTTCCTCCCTCCCTTTCTCAACAAATGCCTTTCAGCAGCTACATTATTTTCTGAATGGACACCTGATTAGTTGATCTTTCATTCTCAATAAAAATGAATGCTTTCTATGATACAAAATCGTCACATTGCTTTAGCATTAAGTTGCCTGGAACCGTATCAAAGTCAGTGACATATGTAGTCTATTAGTTGCACTGAGCTCTTAACCTCCCTGGGAGAAAAAGAAACGACATAAATGAGGCTTCTTTTACATCAAGCAGCAAATAAATGAAGTCATTTGAAGAAACCGCCTACATGAAGTCCTGGAACAGTAATTACCCAACTCTCTCTTTTGGCAAACAGAGGCTTTCTTACACTATAGCTGTTTCCCCAGTAATGTTCCCTCCCGGTGGGAGGTAGCAAGACTGTGGGTCGCAGGGGCCCAAGACAAAGATGTTACTGATTTGGACACTTGAACTACTGCTCAAGAAGGAAATTCCTAATGTTCATCTTGGCCGAGATCAGGAATTGTTCTTGGAAGCTGTGAGGTCAGCCTTTAGTCTTTATAGATCTGCTTGTAATGCACTGAATTTGCTTACTTCTCAGAGAAGTAAAAGGACACTTAATAAAATGAATTGCTTCTACTCCCCTCTGGTTTCTATGAAAAAATAAGATTCAGTATTAAAAATTCTGTAGCAGTGTGGACATCCTTCCTAGAAGAGATAGAGAACTTCGGAACAGGACAGGACCCAAGAGGCAATCATTTCAACAGCTGAGGAAGTAGATTCAGAGAGGTCCCATGGTCCCACGATGGCTCCGTTTGTCCAGCAGCCACAGAGTGGAAAGGAATCTCCCTATGTCCCCTCCACCCATTCATCCTGCCATCTGCTGCTCCTCATGGCTTGCCTCTTTCCACCAGAGTGGTTTTTTTCCTTTTTTTTTTTTTTTAAAGCTAATGAAAGTGTTCTTTCCTCAAATATTTATTTAGGAACTTGGGGTTTAAGTGAATTAGTAATTTTTGTTATCAAGGAGCAGTGAAAATAAAACCAAGATTGATTGATACTCTCTTAGGTTTGCATGGCTTTAATCTAAGGACAAAGCAGGAATTATAAAACTTCCCCATGTAATGATTTCCTTTTTTAAAAAGAGGAAACCAGTCTGCATCCAGAGTCCCAGCTCAAAGGTGGGACTCACCTCTATTAACAATGTCACCTTCCAGGTGGGCCAGAGTAGAGGGCAGAGTTCTCGTTGGCTGTGTACACCTCTGGCTATTTCGATATGTCCAGATTTCTCCGGAAGCAGGCCCAGAGATAAGGCCATGTATGCAAATGATTCATTAAAAGGCTTCCCAGGGACTTGGGGAGCAGGACAAGAAAGAGGAAACATCAAGAACAGGTACACTCTCAGGTCAAGTCCTAGCCTCAGCTGGGTCCCCTGGGGGAGCCCTGCAGTGTCAATTAATACCTCAGAGTCAGTCCACACCTGAGGCAGGAGAACTGGTCTTTCATCTCCCTCCACCAGCCAGTCACCAATCGAGGGCCAACCTGTCCCGGGTGAGCTCCCAGGTAGCCTGGCTCTTGGCAAGTACAGGCACCCAGGGTGGTCTTCTGTTGCAGGTGAGAAGCAGAGCACAGAGGGTCAGGGGCTGGACTCAGGAAATGGGAAGGGGGATGGAAGGGACCTCAGGACAGTAATGTCAGTGGCTTCCTCATCACAATTTTGGCCTGGACAGAATCTTGACATCTTCCACTACTCCATTTATGTCTGCCAGGGCTCCTTCCCCTGACATCTGGGTTGGGAGGTGTCATGGGCATTTGCGGTTTTTGGTTGCCCCATCTCCATCCCCCACTTTCCCTTGATAATTATAGTTTAATTATCATTAGAGTAATTTAGCGGTATTAAAATAATAGCAATTTCAGGAAATTATTCCTCTTAGTCTGTATCTCTTGGCAGAGATGACTAACCCAGACTCTGTGGGTGGGAATGTGCCCAAGGCTCAGGCCATCAGCATGTTCCTTTCCCTCTGGTCCAGGGATCGGGCCAGGGATGGGGCCTTGGTCAGGAGTCAGACACAGGGAGCAGGGATGACTCAGCAGTTTTTAAACAGAAAGATATTTAATGCTGGGAAATAGGCACTCGTGAAATCACCAGAAAAGCTCTGGTTGGGTCTCCAGGAAAGATGGTTTTTGCCCACCAGGGATCAAGGTGGAGAGAGAGGAACACCACCTTCACCCTGCCATCCCAGTCAAGAATACACCCAGAGGCTGCAATCAGGCTTCAGAAGCTTCTAGACACCCACAAAGCTGGAGACTCTACCTAGGACTTGACCAGGAGCCAGAGCTGAAGCAGCAAGAGAATGGTACCCATCTCACTGCTGCCTTCTGAATCTCACGCTGGGACATCTGATGAGTGGCACCTAATTTGCATGCAGAACCCTAGCTGAGAGGGGCTGGGCATGTAGGTTTCCACTTTGCAGGCTTTGTGGCACAGGGAGGCATCCTGAAGGGATCCTGAACGGGGACTGGTTCACCATGACCCCACAAATGGAGGGCAACAAAGCATCTTTAGGAAAAAGTCAGCACTTTGATTTGGCCAGCAATGGGGAAGAGAAGCTTTCTCTGTTTCCTGCCAGATGTGAGCATCAGAAGAATCTGGTTAGGATTCTGGGAGCCATCTTGACATCATGGAAGGTCTGAGACTGAAGCCGCTGGGAGGTGGAGAACAGCCAAGTTTGAGAGATGGAGAAAGATCAGATGCCAGTTAAAGGCCCAGAGAAGGGAGGCAACTCATTCAAGGTCACCACCTTGAATGAAGGGCGGCGTTGGATCTAGACCACCCACCACCTGACTCCCAGTGCAGATTTTACCCCATCATGTGATCCTGCCATCCTTTGCCCCTCCCTGCAGCCCTCCCCCCACAGCTGGCAGGGTCCCACAGGCCCTGGTTAAAGACTGATTGACCCGACCCCTCAGAGCATGCAGAGTTCCCAGGCCTGAGCAGAAAAGCACTCGATCGGCAAGCATTTCCCCTCACATCTGTGAAGCCCGGGTGTGAATGAGTAACTCCTGAGCGGTGCCTGGCTAGTGAGGAGCTCAGAGCTGGCTTGAAAACACCCTAGGGGTGCTCTCTGAGTGGCACTGAAATGTGGCCACACCGGTTCGGGCTATTTTCAGCTTCGGAAACGAGGGAGGTGAGATGGGGTGAGCGGCAGGCTCAAAGGACAGATGAGTTTCAGGCCAGCTTTCTCCGTGCCTCCAAGGTCACCTTGGGCCCTTCCCCTGTCATCTGTGATCTTGTTTTCCTCTCCCTTCTTCTCCCTGGAGGGAGGGGAAGGAAGGACCCTTCTGACCTCAGGGCAAGTGAGCTGAGAAGGGGTGGTGGGGTGGGGACAAGGCACACCTCAGACCCTGAGATGGGTGAAGAAGGTGTCCTCGGCCAGATCCTGAGTGCTTCCCCTGCATTTATTGATGTACTTTTTTTTTTTAAAAAAAAAAACCCTCCCAGCAACGGTTTGAGGTTTGTACAACTGTTGTCTCCATTTGTAGTAGGAAGAAACGAGGCTCAGAGAAAGTGAGGAGCTTGCTCAAGGCCCAGAGTGACCCAGCAGAACTGGAATTTGAACCAGATGGGTCTGCATTCCTGATTACTATGCCCTATGGTCTCAAACCCCAGTAATAATCTGAGCTATCCTTTCCTACACATGGGCTACTTTCTATTCCTCCTGAACAGCTCTGAATGTTCCATTTTATAAGCCCCATTTTTCTGATGGGGAAACTGAAGCTCAAAGAGCTTAAGGAATCTGCTCAAGGACAACCAGGACATAGAGTTAAATGTGACAGTGCCAGGCTGAACCTAGTCTTCTCCCTCTGTGGCCCGATTCTGACCTTTATACTGTGCCAGGTTTCTGTTCTCTGAAACGATTGCACAGACTCTCGTAAGACACCTACTCTGATCCCTCCTCATTTTACACCGAGGGAACTAAGATTCTCAAAGTTTGTGTGACTTGCCCCAGGTCCACTGGTGGCTCAGATGGTAAAGAATTTGCCTGCAATTCAGAAAACCAGGGTTCAATCCCTGGGTCAGGAAGATCTCCTGGAGAAGGGAATGGCTACCCACTCCAGTATTCCTGCCTGAAGAATCCCATGGACAGAGGAGCCTGGTGGGCTACAGTCCATGGGGTCGCAAAGAGCCAGACATGACTGAGGGGCTAATACACACACAAGCCCCAGGTCCACACAAAATAGCTGGATGGGCTGGAATCCAGACTCTGGACTCTTCGGCAGTATGTACACAAACTCTATTTCTGATTCGTGTTGTAATTTCAGGGATGTTTTATCTCCGTTTCTAGCTACTCTTCACTGGACAGTGGCTTCTACCACTTTGGCTTTGGTTTTTCCTTTATTTCCTATCAAGTAGTTAATGATCTGTAATTGCCTGAAGAGGAGATTGGGTTAGGGCTTCTGTAATTGCAATAGAATCTTTATGAGAAGACTTTTCAAAACAGGAAACCTTCTGTAAGGCAGCGCTGACACCCATAATCTTCTGCCACAGAGGTCCTGAGCAAAAATACACTAAAACTCAAACAACAAAATTCCTCTAGGTATCTCTCTGTGTTTTCCTTACAAAAACACTTGTTGGAAGGCAGGAAGGGGGCTGTAGGGGGTGAGCACTGGGAAAGAGAAAAAGCCTAGAATCTGGGAACCAATAGGCATTGGATGGATTTTGGCTCTCCTTGAGGTTTCAGATGATCCTTCTTTTAAATTTTATTTTTCATTGTGCTGAAGTAGATGATACAGTTCTAAATAATATGACAAGTATGGCAGGAAGCCACATTTTAATTCCTTGACTTAATCCTCCTTTTCTGAAATCAACAATATTTACTGAACATCTCCCCTCCTCTGGGCGCTGCAGAAGCCACGTGCTGAGAATCCAGAAATAAATCAAACTAGGTCCCTGCCCTTCTGGAGCCCACAGTCTAGTGAGAGAGACAAATGCAGGGGGACAGCTCCAAAGCCCCGTGTGCAGTGCTGTGACGTGGACAGGGTCAGTGTCAAGGCCATGTGCACGGCCAGCAGCGTTTCCTTGGGTGGACAAGGGTGGGATGCTTGGGCTTCATGGAGCCTGGGAGGCTGTGTTGGTGGGAGGTGGGGGCATTTCAGGCAAAGGGAATGGCTGAAATAAATGCTTGTGACTGGAATGAGTGACCCCGGGGCCTGAAGAAGCAGTGGCTAGGGGAAGAGCTGCTGGGGAAGGAGCAAGGAAGAGCTTGGCAGGTTTGGTTCTGAAGAGCCCCGGGTGTTATGGAAAGGAATTTAAATTGTCTCCTGGAGGCAACGAAGAGCTATTGAAGAGGTTGAGCAGGAATGTGACATGACAGGGTTTCTATTTTAGAAAGTCACTCTGGCTGCTGTTGGAGGGTGGACAGAAAGAAGAGAGAGTCCAGCCATGGGGAAGCAATGTAGGGGAGGATGTCAGTGCTCAAAAGAGCACTGAAATGGCCCCAACTGCCTGCGCTAAGGGCCAGAAGGTGGAGATAGAGAAGAGAGGATGCACGGATTGAGACATTTAAGGAGAAAAAAGAAAGGCCTCAAGAATGAATGCCCAAATTTTAACTCGGTGTTTGCATGGCTGACATTCTAAAAAGGAGAGGGGGTTGTGTCTTTTTTTTAATGGCATACAGGAACCTAGGAAAATAGTGAAAAGGAAAAAAATACCCAGGAATCCCCTCATCATAGCATAACTCGTGTATGTATTTTATTTCCAATCTCAGCCCCTAGTTTGTAACTCAGATTTTTAGATGACACTGTCTCTTGAGTGCTGGGTGGTAATGGGAAGCACTGAATGCTTCCTGAAACCTGTGAAAGACTCACTTTTAAGACTCATTCCTGGAGGCTCCATCCTCATTGCGTATTTTAAGGGGGGCCAAATTTCTTGCATATCTAAGAGCCAGTCACTTTGAACCGAGACTTAACTGTGAGCATTTTCCCATTTCATTTGTTCCACAGGACAGTGGATCCAATTATTTATTCTCATCTACCTCCCCACCAGCCATAAAAATGATCAAGATGTTGGAACATCTCATGCCTTTTTGTCCTGGAAAACTCAACCCAAGATGCCAAGAGATGACAGCATTCAAATGAATCCTTGCTGTGGGCGGTGAGGCCCACTCATCGGACAAGGTGGTGGGGAGATCATAGATTTTTCACTTCACACTCTGGTGTTTTCACTGCCAGGATAGTCTCTGAGCACAGTTCAGCTTTCAATTTTGCTCCACAGGGAGTATCCAGCCTGGAAAATAAGCACTAATTGATGAGAAGCCCACAGAAATGTCCCGGCTTTAGTAGGCTCTCGCAGATCAGAACCATTGACTATGAGGGAGCTCCGTGTTTTGCAGAGGCATAAAGAGAAAGCTTCAGCCTTCCTTGGGGGAGGTGTTAGGCAGAATGTCAGTAGACTTGGCTTTGAATGAAAGGCCTCGGGGACAATCAGACAGTGGGCTTATTCTGTGTTATCAGGCTGAAGGGTGATCTTGGGCAAAGTAGACACTTGATGAAGAGGGCCAAGCCTGGAAGGGGAGCCAAATTAGTTTGCTCACCCGGAGCTGAAATGTGGTTTCCATGGAGCCTTGGCAGATACCAGACCACTGGATGCTTTCCTCGGCTGCTCTCTGCCCTCTATGGCCACCAGGAGACTACAACCCTCTCCTGGGCAGCCTCTGGGAGGAAATTCAGTGACCAAAGAATCTGGGACAGGAAGGAAATTTAAAGTAGGAGATGGGGCATCCCTGGTGGCTCAGTGGTAAAGAATTGGCCTGCCAATGCAGGAGACATGGGTTTGACCCTTGGTTCAGGAAGATCTCACATGCCTCAGAGCCACTAAGCCCATGCACCACAACTACTGAGCCTGCGCTCTAGAGTCTTGGAGCTGCAACTACTCAGCCTATGTGCTGCAACCTACTGAAGCCCGTGCTCCCTAGAGCCTGTGCTCCACAACAAGAGGAGCCACCACAATGAAAAGCCTGTGCGCCACAATGAAGAGTAGCCTGCGCAGCAACGAAGACCCAGCACACCCCAAAACAAACAAATAAGTACTTTTAAAAAGGAGGAGATGGATAGTGAAAATTGGGAAAATGCTGATGACCAAGACAGGAGTTGGAACCATTTCTGTCACATGCTCTTTTGCAGGAACAGCAGGAAGGCATCCAATGATACGTTCTCTGGGGCTTTGCCCAGGCTAATTGTACATGACAATGGCTGCTCTATGTTCTTTCAGGGAGGGTTGGAATGATTTTGCAGGCCCCATGTGGCCTGGTGGCCAGAGTTGGAAAAGGTTCCCTCTTGGACTTCGGCAGCAGGCAAGGGACACCAGCTGTGATTACCCAGGAGGCTAGACCATCACTTCCCCTGGCCGCTCCTGCTGTTCTTCCAGGAGGGGACTTTTACTGGTCACTGGCGGGGCTGCCCAGGTCACGGTGGGTCACCATCCCTGACTACCGGGCTCTTTCATACAGGCTGGAATGAAGGTTGGACTTTTCATTCCACCTGGGTCACTGGAGATTTTACAAGATGGTGCATCAGAATGTTTGTGTGGCTTCCTGTGGGCCTGGCCCTTTGCCCCCTGTCCATGTGGAAATGCCCAGCGTGATCAGAGGAAGAGTGAGGCCTGGAAGCCAACCTGAGTTTGGGCCAGGCTAGCAAGAATGGAAGCTCCACGGTCAGCCGAGTTGAAAGCTGGTTTAGAAATTTACTGGTCTTGGGGCTTCCCTGGTGGTTCAGTGGTTAAGACTCCAGGCTTCCACTGCAGGGGGTGTGGGTTCGTTCCCTGGTCAGGGAACTAAGATCCCCTATGCTGCACAGTATGGCCAAAATAAATAAAAATAATTTTTTTTTTTAAAGACAACTACATTTGGGTGGGGGGAGAAATTTACTGGTCTCTTTAAAAATAGATAAAGTAAATCAAGTGATTTTTTTTTTTTTTGAAAGGAAACCACTGATAAAGGAATTGTGACATAAACAAAGAAAAATGTGAGCACTCCGTTCTGAGAGCAATAAAGGCAGCAAACAGGGAAATGCCAGAAGCTGTGACCCATGGTTTGTGCTTTCTCCTCAGATCTCATTTCCATTTGCACACAAAGGGGAGATTCTTGTTCTCAAGTCGCCTTCAAAAAAATGATAGAACTCAGTGAAGGAAATGAAGTGTAATTATCATTATTAATTTTTAGTTTGTTCTTTCAATCAAAATAGCTCTTAAGCAGGGTGTTCCAGTGTAACCTAATCCCTATGTCAACACGCAGCCTGGAGTGCCTGCGGGGCTCCACACTCACATGGAGGACACAGGTGTTTGGGGAAGAACATCTACACAAGGAAGTTCATTTCCAGGAACCCTGGGGCCCCTCCACTTAGAGGGCTCCTTGGCTTCCCATGTGCTGTGTTCCTGAAGACAGAGACAGAACCAAGTAGAACCTTCCCAACTCTTCGAAGTCAAATTTAAACGACATTATAGAGGCTTCTCTGCTGGCTCAGTGGTAAACAGTCCGCCTGCCAATACAGGAAACAAGGATTTGATTCCTGGTCTGGAAGATACCGCATACCCTGGAGCAACTAAGCCTATGCACCACAACTGTTGAGCCTGTGCTCTAGAGCCAGGGAACTGCAACTACTGAGCCCACGTGCTGCAGCTACTGAAGCCCAAGTGCCCCAGAGCACGTGCTCCACAACAAGAGAAGCCACTGCAATGAGAAGCCTGTGCCCTACAACGAAGAGTAGCCCCTGAAGGGCTGCAGTTAGAAAAAAATCCCTTGAAGACCCAGCACAGCCAAAAATAAATAAATAATACAATTTTTTTTTTTAATGACATAATCACATAAACAGGATGGGAAGGAGTAGGGGTTGAAGGTAATTAGGTCATGTATCTGGTAAGAGGCAATTCCTTTCCCCTAATTTTTATTTCCAGAAGAAAGGGAAGGGCAGAAATGTGATTAGAAATAACAGCCTCAGTCCTACCACAGCCTCTGCCTTAGCACCCAAAGGGGACACCCAAAGCCTCCTCCGCTCTTGCATTCCAAGATGTTGCTGCTTGTCTGTGGTCACTAGGTATGTTCTACTTGGGAGCTCTTCTTTGATCTCAACCCCTCTTCCCCCTCTCTGAGAACAAAGCAAACATCCCACTGAAAATCCTTGTTTTTAATGCATCTTCGAGGAAGAACAAAGTCCACAGGATAGCTTTGGACTTGTAGTAACCCAAGTACTGAATGGATGGGACGCAGCAGCATTAGAATCTTGCATCAGGGTTGAAGTTGGTGAAGCAAGCAGATGCAACTCAGAGTTCTTCCCTTTCCATCTCAGTAAAATCATCCACTGCCAAGATTCCAAGGAGGGGGCTTTTGACTGTAGTTCATTTGCATTGCTGCAAAATGATCCCAACGTCAATAATTATTGACTACTTCCTGAGCTAAGGGATGAAAGAGGAGACTGTGGCATGGTTTCATTCTTGATCACACACATCAGAGACCTGCTTAGATGAGCTCAGATAAGGATTCCTATGATTCAGTTTCACAGAGATCCAAGAACAGGGATGTCTGAGCACTGGATATCACAGAGAATGGAGATGGGAGGTGATTCTAGATTCTTGCAAGGCATGTCAATAGGGGGTTTCTTCCTTTTCATACAACTCACTGGAAATGTGTGAGGTGTTTTTTTGTTTGTTTTGCTCTGTTTTTAGCTCTGAACTCCTGCTAGGCTATAAGGAAGTTGTTCATCTCATTCAGAGCTACATTCTACCAGCCTAGAGTGAAAAAAATATAAGGAAGTGTATCTTGTATTTTTGTTCCATGAGTTAATGAACCTTCATTGTGTGTTCCACTCTTTCAATGACCAGCTAACTCAATGGGTCTGTTTGTATCAGATCTGGTCTCAATGTTTCCTCTGGTTCCTCTGGTGACCCAGTGTTTTCTCTTATAACTCTTTGTACCTCCCGTAACAGATTGTACCTGACCCATCATGGTCTTCTCAACTTCTACATCATGACCTTTTGGTTTTAGCTTTCACCACTAACCTACCAATTCTATCCTAATTTATTAGCTTAAATTTGTGAGAAGGAGGAAGGGAGGAAGAAAGAGAAACCCGATTAGCCAGGTCATCTATTTGTACTAGGTCATTTGGGGCTTTCCTGGTGGCTCAGATGGTTAAGAATCTGCCTGCCAATGCAGGAGACATGTTCGATCCCTGGGTCGGGAAGATCCCCTGGAGAAGGGAATGGCAACCCACTCCAGTATTCTTGCCTGGAGAATCCCATGAACCAAGGAGCCTGGCAGGCTACAGTCCATGGGGTCACAAAGAGTGGGACACGACTGAGTGACTAACACGAAGGCAGGTCATGAGCCAACCAGAAGACTGACTGTCCTTGGTACTGATGCCCACTTTAGTTATCAGTGGTGGTGAAGGTCAGGGATCAGTGTCAACAGGTTCAAAACATAGGTTCCTAGGAAGCAGGGTCTGTGGGCAAGGCAATTTATCAAAGAGTGGAGTATGAGTGTGGCAGGCAATTTTTGATCTTGTTTTCTTGTGGTGCTTGGTTATTTATTTATTTATTTTTACCATGATCTACTCATTTTCCTTGGGAAATTATTTGTAAGACTCTCCCTACACCATGGATGCATTTTATCCAAGAAGATTTGTGTTTGCTTCTGCCAGGTACTTAGAAAACTATATCAGTTCAGGACTTTCAATTACATTAATGGCTTATGATTTTTTTTTTTTTTGACCATCCAAGTGATATGAATTTGGGCTCCTGTGGTGGGCTGGAAGAGGGTCCCCAAAAGATATGCCTACTTTTAAATCTCCAGAACCTACGAAGGTTACCTTATTTGGGAAAAGAGTATTTTGCAGATGTAATTAAGCTCAGGATCTTAAGACGAGATCATCCTGGATTATCTACGTGGGTTCTAAACCCAATGACAAGTGTTCTTGTAAGGGTCAGGAGGAGGAGAGAGACACAGAATAGAAGAGTCCCAGACTAGAGTGATGCAGCCACAGCTAGGAAATGCCAACAGCCACAGCAGCTAGAAGGAGCACAGCCCTGCTGACACCTTGATTTCAGACTTCTGGCCTCCAGAACTGAGAGAACAAATTTCTGTTGCTTTAAGCCATCAGTTGGAGGTATTTGCCACAGTAGCTGCTGGAAACCAACCCAACCTCTAAATCCACACAAGGATTAACCTATTATTACATCTCTTCTGGGACTCCCTACCTCCTCCTACACTGTTTGGCATCTTCCATCTCCTGGGAGCAGAGAATGTCCAAAATTGTAAAGGGTGTCTCACTTATAAATTAGCTTGTCACAATTCCATGGATGTTGGCAGAAGATACACGATTCCTGGGTCAGAGTAAAAGGACATTTTATTACTCACCATGATGGCAGTAGCCAGAGTATCAGCTTTTTGTTAGTCTCCTGCACCCCGATTCCCGTAAGTGATGTGAACACACAGTGGGTTGTGTTAGGAAAGAAACTTTGAGTTTAGGAAAAACTTCGAGTTAGGAAAGTTTTATACTGGGCAGTAAACATTCCTGTCTTTTGTATGACAAGGAGCTATTATCCTTATACAAGGTGGTAAGTCCACATGTCCTTTGCTCTGGAGGGAGAAACTACACTTCTAAGGCCTTGAAAAAACAATCCAGAATGAAGGTAGGCAGTGCTTCTGCTCACCAGATGTGTAGAAATGGAAGAGATCCTTGAAGAATTGTCTCCCAGCAAAGAGGTAGGAAGGAGCGGGCTGGATTTTCTTCCAGTTCATTCTTGTTCTGGCTTCCCAGGTGGCGCTAGTGGCAAGGAACCCACCTGCCAATGTTGGAGACTTAAAGAGATGCCGTTTCGACCCCTGGGTCAGGAAGATCCCCTGGAGAAGAAAATGGCAACCCACTCTGGTATTCTTGCCTGGAAATTCCATGGAGAGAGGAACTTGGCAGGCTACAGTCCATAGGGTTGCAAAGAGTCGGACACAACTGAAGTGACTTACCACACACACACACGCACACACACACACATTTGTTCTCTCACCAGAAATGGATTAGAGCAGCTTGTGTATAACTGCCTGATGGTAACTCAAATTGTAACCTCAGGATTGGATGATTCCTTACATGAAACAGCAATGAAAACAGTGAGTGGCAGCTTCAAAGTGTGTGACCATCTGAGCTTTGCAAACTACTAAGAGATTTAACTACTAAGTTATTATAGCCCACTGTCTTGTAAGGCAATGTAAGAAGCCATATGTTGTTGTTGTTGTTTATGGTTCCTCAGTTGTATTCAACTCTTTGTGACCCCCGCAGACTGTAGCACAACAGGCTCCTCTGTCCATGGGATTTCCCAGGCAAGAATACTGGAGTGGGTTGCCATTTCCTTCTCCAGGGGATCTTCCCAACCCAGGTATTGAAACTGTGTCTCCTGCTTGGCAGGTGGATTCTTTACCGCTGCTCCACCCGGGAAGCCCATGAGCAACCATAGCTTTGTTTAAGAGTGTTTCCCAGGGCGACTGCTTTGAATCAAGCCTTGCTTATTTGGATGCAGGGTTCAGCGTGATCATTACACAGCAGAACAGAAAGCTCACTGGTTTATAATTCACCCTCTTATTGACTGACAGTCCACCAGTAGTGGGCTTTTATAAAGTGGGGAGGCAGGCAGAAACTCAGACAAGGGATAAAGTAAGAGAATGCCAGCTGCTTTAGATACCTCTCCTAGCCTGAGATGGAGAGGGTCCATCCCACCTAGAGGGTCTCAGTATTCAGCACCTTGCTCAAGGCTTAAGTAGAAAACAGAAGGACCTAGAATTTGGACAACCCTACCAAGGTCCCTGCCACTTGTTTTTGCTGTTTCTGTATTTGCAGCGCTCTCTAGGTTGGGCTGCTCTTCCACCTCTCTGCCTTTGTTGGGTATCTTATCACCGACAACTTACCTAGCTCCTTCACACTATTTGGCAGATGGCAGTGCTAAAGCCAAAATGAAGTTACACCTTGTCGTTGTGCTTAGTCGCTCAGTTGTGTCCGACTCTTTGCAACCCCATGGACTATAACCCGCCTAGCTCCTCTGTCCACGGGATTTTCCAGGCAAGAATACTGGAGTGGGTTGCTATTTCCTACTACAGGGGTTCTTCCTGACCCAGGGATCGAACCCACATTTCTTACATCTCCCGCATTGGCAGATGAGTCCTTTCCCACTAACGTCACCTAGGAAGCCCCACGTCACCACATCGATCAGTTATACCTTAGTTGAAGAGAAATGCCTGCTTTCTACCAGTGCCACTGATTCCATTGGTATGAGACCAAACTCTGCTGAGGCAGAAAGCCACTAAAGCAGAATCAGATAAAATGGAGGTATAGTCAACTGACTGAGTTAGAAGGAGCAGGAGAGCGTGATAGAGACACACCCACACACACACCCACACACCCAGATACAGACGGACAGAGCCACACAGAGAAAGAACATCCCAATTGCCTTTGTTAATTGAAGTAAAACATTTCTGAATTCAGAAACTAATCCAGAATAAACCCAACCCTTGAGATGGGAACTTTCTTTTTCTTCTTCTGTTTTTCCTTTTTATTTTTGAGAGCAAAGCACATGTTTCCCCCTGCGTCAGCAAGCAGGGCAAATGCTGAGTTTGAGGCAACCAAAGGACATGAACTTGAACTAAAGCTTGAAAATATAGACTGTTCTAGATAGAATCTCAAGATTAGGAGACATTTTGATATAGAGCTGAACATAACTCTTTTCTCCTCCAAAGGACCAGTTACCCTTTGTTCTGGCAGCAAAAGGGGATAGTCTATATTTCCCAGGGTGAAAAAAAATAAGGCTCCAAATGAGCAAAAATCACAATTTTCCCAAGAGTTATTTTGGTTCTTTATCTCGGGGCAGGGGGGACATTCGTCCTTGAATTGGAAGGTCCATTTATAAGGGTGAAGATGTCTCCAGGGATGGAACTTACAGGCTCTACTTAGAGTTTTCTGGCAATGCATGTTAACCCTTGACACCTGTGGGTTAACTTGTGATCCAAGGGCATTGTGAGCAGTCACATGCCAAATACTGAAGCAGGCGAGATAGAGAAGTACCCGGTCACCATCTCTGCAAAGATCCTGTAACAAGACAAACGGGCTTTTAGGCGCTCACTCTGCTCTGGATCAGAGTTTCCCAGGTGGCACTAGTGGTAAAGAACCGACCTGACAATGCAGGAGACAAAAGAGACACAGGTTCAATTCCTGGGTCAGGAAGATCCTCTAGAGAAGGGCATGGCAACCCACCCCAGTATTCTTGCCTGGAGAATCCCATGGACAGAGGAGCCTGATGGGCTACAGTTCATAGGGTCACAAAGAGTAGGACACGACTGAAGCGACAGCCCTGCTCTGGATCAGGGTCTGGGATCTTCAGAAGGAGGCCTGAGAAAGTGGACCAGTCCAGAGGGCAGCACCCAGCCTCAGCTGGAAAGTCAGTCTGGACCAGCCTCCAGACCAGCTAAACCAGGGGCAGAATGGAACTCCAGGAACACTGAGCCAGCATCCTCATCCCACAACAGAGACAGGGAGACCTGGAAAGGAGAAGTGTTTTACCCAAGGCTTTGTGTTACTCCAGTCATCCAATAAACGGATTCCAAGACAGGATTAAAGAGGTCAGGATTTCATTAGTGGAAACATGAGCGTGGGAAGATGAGGCGGGAATGAGGGAAGACCACCACACAGGTCTGATCTGAGTGGAAGGTTGAATGGAACAGATCTTAGATGCCCATGTAGTCCAAGGAATGGTGAGCAGGGCTGTGTGTGTCTGTGTGGGGATCTCCCTCGCCAAAGTCAGCTGAGAGAGGAGTCTGGTGTCTCCTAGGAAGGGGAGTGCCTCAGAAACTTGGCCACATCATTCCAGGAGAATCCTGACCACATCGTTCCAGGAGAATCCTGACCACATCTTTCCAGGAGCAGCCAAGGGATGTGTGACCTCTGGGCAAGGCCAACAGCAGGTTTCAGGAGCAGCACCTGGGGCTCTTAGTTAATTACACTCCTTTGTAGTTGGAGGTCTGCTCATGTGTTCTCGCAGCCACCTCAGTGCAATTGGCCTTAGAGTCACAGCTTCGCTCATCCTCTCCCTCCTCCACTATCCATTGTAAATTCCTCTCACCCTCAGCTCTCACCTTGACAGGTACTGGTGGCATATTTGGTGGTATGAGCCAAATCTGCACTCCTAGGGGGATCTGAGGTCTTGGTAACCTGCCCTTTTCATGCTGTACAGATGTGAGAGTTGGACAATAAAGAAAGCTGAATGTGAAAGAATTGATGCTTTCAAACTGTGGTGCTGGAGAAGACTCTTGAGAGTCCCTTGGACTGCAAGGACAACAAACTAGTCAGTCCTAAAGGAAATCAGTCCTGAATTGGAAGGACTGATGCTGAAGCTGAAGCTCCAATCCTTTGGCCACCTGATGTGAAGAACTGACTCACTGGAAAAGACCCTGATGCTGGGAAAGATTGAAGGCAGGAGGAGAAGGCAGAGACAGAAGATGAGATGCTTGGATGGCATCATCAACTCAATGGACGTGAGTTTGAGCAAATTCTGAGAGACAATGCAGAACAGGGAAGCCTGGCGTGCTGCAGTCCATGGGGTTGCAAAGAGTCGGATGCGACTTAGCGACTGAACAACAACAACAAACATACAAACGTGTCCCTCCATCCTTCTGATTATCAAAGTCAATAGCCCCTGGCAGTATAATGATTATTCTCCTCACCTGCTGATCCTTGGGCTCAAGGAGCTCAAAGTACACTGGTGGCAGTGATAAACTAGAGTTCAATGGGACCCTTGCTGTGTCCCCTGCCAAGAGTGGGCCCCTTTGGGAGACCAGAGCATTCAAGTAAGCAGAGTCCAGGGTTGCAGAGACAGGAACCACAAGCTTCCTGAGTCACTGGGAGAGATGGTAGAGGGAGCCCTGCTGCTTCCTGCTCATGGTTTCTGAAATGTATCCTTCCTACTGGAGACACATTTTCATACAGGACTCTCTCATTTAATAAACATATTGTGTCCTACAGGATGCGCCCCACCTTTTCTGAAGGTTTGCTTTGAGCTGGCGCTTCAGCTGTGCCTTTAGAAGACGGTTCCAGCCTTTAGAAGACAGTTCCAGCATTTAGGAGGTAGGCTGTTCTTGTACAGGTCATCAAGTCAGCAGCCTACGCCGATATCCAATTAGAGAATGATACACCAGGGTCCCCCTTTCGCAGTTACCTCCAGTTTTCAAGAGTGATTTACTTGAGTTCATAGAGGGTGTTAAATTATCTGTAATTTACTTTGTTTAAAAGGTGTTCTTTATTTTTGGCGGTGCTGGGTCTATGCTGCTTTGCAGGCTTTTCTCTAGTTGCGGCAAGCGGGGGCTACTCTCTAGTTGTTGTACGCGGGTTTCTCACTGCCATGACTTCTCTTGTTGCGGAGCACAGGCTCTAGGGCACTCGGGTGTCAGTAGTTACAGCACGTGGGTTTAGTAGTTGCAGTTTCCAGGCTCTAGAGCACAGGCTCAATAGTTATGGAACACAGGCTTAGCTGCCCCTTCACATATGGGATCTTCCTGGACCAAGGATCAAATCCATGTCTCCCGTATTGGCAGGCATATTCTTTACCCCTAAACCACCAGGGAAGCCCTATAATTTACTGTGAATGGTAATTCACAGTATGATCTATGGATGGGTTTCGGTGTTAAACTCAGGGACCTTAGTGGATATTTGGAGTACACTAAGAATCCCCACTCTAGGGGTGTGACTGCATTTGAAAACCCTAAAGTTTACTGCAAGCCTTCCACTAGATGACCGATGACCTCCAGATCCACTCCTTGTCCTCTGCACTGCTGTGAGTGGGTCCTAAGAGCTGACCTTTCAGAACTTCATCAACCCAGTCCCCTGGTCTTTGGCTTCTGGTTGGGTTCAGCTAGTGGGAGGCACCAGCAGGAGACTGGAGGCTGGAAAGGAAAGACTAGGGTGCTTACCCCACCTCCTCACCCACAATCCAAACAAGTCCTATTGGGCTACAGATTGGCAATGGTTACGATCCTCTAACGACCGCTGCAGATGCTGTTGGTAAACCTCTGCTCCACATAAAGCTTCTTCCAGGTTCCAGGAACCTCTTCTTGTATCCCTTCAGGCTCAGGAGAAGAGGAACAAAGGCTCTCACAAATGGAAGTCCTGGGGTGCTTCTCTATCCTTTGTTAGCTTCTCCTAACCCTGACCACACCTTTGCAATAGTCCTTTAATTAAATTTTATTCCATTACCTCATTGGAATGTGCTGCTTTCTGCCAGGACTTTATCAGATAGAAATATTTTTATCTCTAATTAACACCAGAGGGTTTATTAATTAGTGGAGGGATTTTTAGAAATGACTTTTATACTTGTGAAATGAGTGATATTCAAGATATGTGAATTAATCGACAGGAATGGTGTACAAGCATGGCTGCCATAAGTAGAGTATAAAAACCTAGAGAGTTCAACTGCCTGTTCTTTCCAGGTTTCCATTTTGTGCCTAAGATCACTTCACTTTCTAGCTCTTAGGAATCTTGATGATGACTAGACAGCTGGTTGAAACATGCCCATAGAACATTCTTGCATTTGCCTCTAGAGAATCCAAGGACAGATTGTAGGGACTTTATCAAGTTCACAGGCAAGTTGGAGGATTGTGTTTTGTTTTGTTTTGCTATGCCAACTGGTTTATAAAATTAGTGTATGTATGTTAGAATTTGGCTGGGACTTCCAGATTGTAGAGTGAGAGAGAGACTGTTAGCTCTTCCCTATTGTAAAACTATTAAAAGCTACCAATACATGGAAAAAATAGCTCAATAATTTCCAGCCATCACCTAGCTTAGATCAGACCACAGTAGAGAGAAACATTCTTCTCTCCTCCCCAATCAGAGGGACAAGAATCACCTTCCCCAAACACTCAGCCTCCCCAAAGACCAAAGACCCTTTGTGCCCTGAGTGAGGAGGAGGGAGGAAAGGTTTGCCATTTCTTATGCTGGAGGGGGTGAATGGCCCCATAGCTGATGATTCTTTTCAGAGGATGCTACATAGCAACTCTGTTTTCATTTCTGGGCCCTTTTTACTAGTTTGGGGCCCCAACTAACATCAACAGCTTATTACAATTTACATTTACAAATGCAATATTTCAGCACAGGAAACCTCAGATCATATGGCTAACACATGCAAATTTCAGAAGAGGAAAAAGAACTCCAGGGAGAATGAGCCACTTGTCTGGAGCCGCTCTCATTTGTACCCAGGTTTCCCCCCATATCCAGTGTTCTGTGCACAGCTGAGCTGACGGTTCAGGGACGCTGATATAGGAAGTTTAAATGCAGGGATCATATGGAAGCACATTCACCAATCACTGAGCATTCACCCAGCAGCTACTAAGTGCCCAGAACTGTGCCCTGTGGGCCACAGGAAGGAGAGTTAACTGTCTGGTTGGGGGCTATGACTAACACAAAACTGGCAATGAGCTAGCTCCCTGAAGTGGGATAGCCCTAGTTCTAAGAAAGCAGGAGCACAGAGAAAGGTAACTCAGGTGGTAGTTCGAGATCTGCTCCAGACTCAGACAAACCTGGTTCAAATCCTACTTCTCTTCGGGAAGTTATTTTATCCTTCTGGCTGCACTTTGTGAGACTAATGCACTACATGAGACTAATGAGTGCCTGTATTATGGGATTAATTAACCCCTTATTTACTAATTATTTCCCTTGTTGATTAATTCCTTTACCGATTACTCTATTGATTAACTAAATAATGGATTCATTAATAAGATCTTGCCTGCTAAAATGCTCTCCATAGAGCTGGCCAACATGGTAAATGCTCTATTGCCAGACTAATATTAATTAGTTCATTTATTTAGCAATCAAAGAAGAGAGGGTACATTAAACCTACACCTTTCTTGATCAAGCATCACACTGCACATGGTATTTCAAAGGAGGCTCTTCAGGAGGTGGAGTATCCTTGAAAAACGCTAATTAGATGGCTGAAGCATCCTGCCAAGTAAACAGGATCTACAAATGGGGTTAGCCAAGGGTTGACCAATTATGGTGGGATTACGTGGCTGTGGCTGTGTCAGGGTTGACTGTGTCACACAGTATTTGGGAACCAGTAGCCACCTGCTTTTGGACTTCTCCGATGGCTCAGTGGTAAAGAATCCACCTACAATGCAGGAGATGCAAGTTTGATCCCTGGGTCAGGAAGATCCTCTGGAGGAGGACATGGCAACCCACTCCAGTATTCTTGCCTGGAAAATCCCATGGACAGAGGAGGCTGGTGGGCTACAGTCCACGGGTCACAAGAGATGGACACAACTGAGACTGAACACACAAACAACCACTTGCTTTCCCATGCTCTTCCTCATCTTCAGCCTTTCAATCTGCCACAAATGCAAGCACAGAGCTAGAACTGATCAAGAAACCCATTTCCAGAATTGTTTTGCAGAGCAACGGCCATGCAGCTATGTAGAAATGGATTAACTGTTCTTAAGGTTTCTGTTCGCTAATCTTCTTACCAGCTTCACAGATACCCAGATCACATTTAGTCCCAGATCAGTCTTTTGTAAGGCAACTCCAGGATGATAATATTATGAAGGTCAGACTGCACTCTCATCAGGAGTTAATTTAAAAGGTGATCACCAAGCTACCTACACAAAGGAAACTAGGAGGAGAACAGTGTCTGTCTAGCTGAGGACTAGATATTTCCATAGAAGGAACTTTTAAGGAGTCAAAAGTTCCCAAAGGTAACTCTGGCTCAAAAGCCAACGTAATTCCAAATTGAGAGATGTTTTCACCAAAGAACAAAGCCTAAATCTGGTATAGAAACTTCAAGAAGCCCCATAGATCAGAATCAATGGGAAAATTCAGGATATGAAACACCCTCAGTTTAGTTAGGTCCGTAATCTAACTATTAATACATAGTATTTACTCTTCTCTTAGTACTCCTGGTGGTGACAAACCTATAACCTTTTAACTCAGCCTATGCACTAACTCAAGGAAGCAATTAGAAAAAAACTTACTATGAAAAAATTCCAAGCTTCCTGACTTACCACCCATTTCTAAGGAAAATTTTTTACTTAGATTTATTGAGCTTTGTCTGGTCATTAGCACTGCAATTTCTTCTAAGGATACTACTTTCGCAGTTACTTAAAAAAGGTTAACTTTTAATTGTAGTAACCACTTCACATCCATTAGGATGGCTAACATCAAAAACAAACAAGCAAAAAACACCCAGAGGATTACAAACGTCTATGAAAATATGAGGATATTATCAACGGAACCCTTGGTGAGATTGTAAAATGGGGCAGCTGCTATGGAAATAGTACGGAGGTTCCTCAAAACACTAAAAATAAAACTACCACATGATCCAGCAATTCTACTTCTGGGTTGTTGTTGTAGTTGTTCAGTTGCTCAGTCGTGTCTGACTCTATGTGACCCCATGTACTGCAACATGCCAGGCTTCCCTGTCCTTCACCATCTCCTGGGGCTTCCTCAGATTCATTTCCATTGAGTCTGTGATGCCATCCCACCATCTCATCCTCTGTCATCCCCTTCTACTCCTGCCTTCAATCTTTCCCAACATCAGTGTCTTTTCCAATGAATCGGCTCTTTGCATCAGGTGGCCAAAGTATTGGAACTTCAACTTCAGCCTCAGTCCTTCCAGTGAATATTTAGGGTTGATTTCCTTTAGGATTGACTGGTTTGATTTCCTTGATGTCCAAGGGACTCTCAAGACTCTTCTCCAGCACCAGTTTGAAGGCATCAATTCTTCGGTGCTCAGCCTTTTTTACTGTCCAGCTCTCACATTTGTACATGACTACTGGAAAAACCATAGCTTTGACTATATGGACCTTTGTAGACAAGGTAATGTCTCTGCTATTTAATATGCTGTCTAGGTTAGTCATAGCTTTTCTTCCAAGGAGCAAATGTCTTTTAATTTCATGCCTGCAGTCACCATCCACAGTGATTTTGGAGCCCAAGAAAATAAAGTTTATCACTATTTCCATTGTTTCCCTATCTATTTGACATGAAATGATGGGACCAGATGCCATGATCTTTGCTTCTTGAATGCTGAGTTTTAAGCCAGCTTTTTCACTTTCCTCTTTCACCTTCATCAAGCAGCTCTTTAATTCCTCTTCACTTTCTGCCATAAGGTGTGGTGTCCTCTGCATATCTGAGGTTATTGATATTTCTCCCCAAAATCTTGATTCCAGTTTGTACTTTATCCAGCCTGCATTTTGCATGATGTTCTTTGCACAGAAGTTAGATAAGCAGAGTGACAATATATGGCCTTGAAGTACTCCTTTCCCAATTCGGAGCCAGTCCATTGTTCCATGTCTGGTTCTAACTGTTGTTTCTTGACCTGCATGCAGGTTTCTCAGGAGACAGGTAAAGTGGCCTGGTAGTCCTATCTCTTGAAGAATTTTCTACAGTTTGCTGTGATCTACACATCCAAAGGCTTTGGCGTAATCAATAAAGCAGATGTTTTTATGGAATTCTCTCGCTTTTTCTGTGATCCAACAGATGTTGGCAATTTGGTCTCTGGTTCCTCTGCCTTCTCTAAATCCAGCTTGTACCTCTGAAAGTTCTTGGTTCACATATTATTGAGGCCTAGCTTGGAGAATTTTGCACATTACTTTACCAGTATGTGAGATGAGTGCAACTGTACGGTAGTTTGAGCATTCTTTGGCATTGCCTTTCTTTGAGATTGGAATGAAAACTGACCTTTTCCAGTCCTGTGGCCACTGCTGAGTTTTCTAAATTTGCTGGCATACTGAGTGCAGCACTTTCACAGTATCATCTTTTAGGATTTGAAATAGCTCAACTGGAATTCCATCACCTCCACTAGCTTTGTTAGTAGCGATGCTTCCTAAAGCCCACGTGACTTTGCTTTCCAGGATGTCTGGCTCTAGATGGGTGATCACACCATCGTGATTATCTGGGTCTTGAAGATCTTTTTTTGTATAGTTCTTCCGTGTATTCTTGCCACCTCTTAATATCTTCTGCTTCTGTTAGGTTCATACCATTTCTGTCCTTTATTGTGCTTATCTTTTCATGAAGTATTCTCTTGGTATCTCTAATTTTCTTTAAGAGATCTCTAGTCTTTCCCATTCTTTTGTTTTCCTCTATTTCCTTGCATTGATCACTTAGGAAGGCTTTCTTATCTCTCCTTACTGTTCTTTGGAACTCTGCATTCAAATGGGTATATCTTTCCTTTTCTCCTTTGCCTTCGCTTCTTTTCTTTTCTTAGCTTTTTGCAAGGCCTCTTCAAACAACCATTTTTCCTTTTGCATTTCTTTTTCTTGGGTATGGTTTTGATCACTGCCTCCTGTACAATGTGACAAACCTCTGTCCATAGGTCTTCAGGCACTCTATCAGATCTAATCCCTTGAATCTATTTGTCACTTCCACTGTATAGTCATAAGGGTTTTGATTTATGTCATACCTGAATGGCCTAGTGGTTTTCCCTACTTTCTTCAATTTAAGTCCAGATTTTGCAATAAGGAGTTCATGATCTGAGCCACAGTCCTTGTGTGCACCAGGACTGAGGGAAAGGAGCAGTGACCCCCACAAGAAACTGAGCCAGACCTGCCTTTGAGTGCTTGATGGTCTCCTGTGGAGGCATGAGTCAGCAGGGACCTGCCATGGAGACAGCGGCTCTGGCAACAATAGTCCTGGGAGGTACAGCATGTGTAAGCCCTCTTAAAGGAGGTCACCGTTAGCTCTACCATAGAGTCACCGGGCGGGCGACTCACAAACTGGAGAACAATTATACTGAAGAAGTTCTCACACTGCTGCAAAATTTATAGGTCCCACAGAGACTTCCCAATCTGGGAATCTGACAAAGGGACTGGTTATCCCCAGGGAATCTGACTTTGAAGGCCAGCAGGATTTGATTAGAGAACTTCCACAGGACTGGGGAAAGAGAGGCTCTTGGAGGGTACAAACAAAACCTTGTGTGCACCAGGACCCAGGAGAAAGGATAAGTGACCCCATAAGAGACTGAGCCAGACTTGTCTGTGTGTGCTTGGGAGTCTCTGGTGGGGTTGTGGGTTGACAATGGCCTGCTGCAGGGTCAGGGGCAGTGACTACAACACTCCTAGGAGGCTCAGTGTGCTGGCATAAGTCTTTTGGAAGGAGGTTGCCATTACCCCTCCCCCTGAGGCCAAACTACAGGGAGGGAACACAGCCCCATCCACCAGCAGAAAATTGGATTAAAGACTTACTTATCATGGCCTTGCCACCAGAACAAACCCCGTTTTCCCCACAGTCAGTCCCTGCCATCAGGAAGCTTGCACAATCCTCTTAATCCTCATCCATTAGAGGGCAGACAGAATGAAAACTACTATCACAGAAAACTAATTAAACTGATCACACAGACCACAGCCTTGCCTAGCTCGGTGAAACAATGAGCCATGCCATGTAGGGCCACCCAAGATGGGGCACGGTGGAGAGTTCTAACAGAATGTGGTCCATGGGAGAAGGGAATGGCAAACCACTTCAGCATTCTTGTTTTGAGAACCCCATGAACAGTATGAAAAGGCAAAAAGATAGGACACTGAACGATGAACTCCCCAGGTTGGTAGATGTCCAATATGCTACTTCTGGGTATATCCCCACAATTGAAAGCAGGGTCTCATAAAGATATTTGCACACATATGTTCATAGTAGCACTATTCACAACAGCCATGAGGTGGGAGCAACCCATTCATCAGTAGATGAATGAATAAACAAAATGCTATATATGCATACAATGGAATATTATCCAGCTTAAAAAGGAAGGAATTCCTGATACATGCTACAACAGGGAGGAACCTTGAGGACATTGTGTTAAATGAAATAAACCAATCACAAAAAGACAAATATTGTATGATTCTACTTATATGAGATGTGTTGAGTAGCCAAAGTTCCAGAGACAGAAATTAAAAGGTGATTACCCGGGGCCAGGGCAGAGGGGAAAGAGGAGCTATTGTTCAATGAATATAGGATTCCAGTTTTGCAAGATGTAAAAAGTTCTGGAGATCGATTCCACAGTAGTGTGAATATACTTAACAGTACTGAACTGTTCACTGAAAGACAATCAGTTTTATTACGTGTTTTTTTACCACAATAAAATATCAACATAATAGATGCCTCAAAAAGCTAGGATAAATTGACAGATGGAAGAATGGATAGATGACAGATAGCTGATAAAGCAAGTACAATAAAATGCTAATTGTGGGTAGGCGGTGGGTATACGGATATTTACCATAAACATTTCCTCAACTTTTTCGTACGCTTGAAACTTTTTTATAATCAAATGTTGGCAAAGAGTAAAAAACAATGAATGTAGTAATTAAGATTTACATACATACACTTGACCTTTGATACCTATATTAGACATATGCAGCTAATACATATGTGATATATTTCTCTTAGAAAGAATTAAACCTCCCTGAAAGAGCAGAATATTGTAGAAGTTGACTGGGGACTCTTCATTGCATTAATCTTCTCAACAAATTTGTTCCTATCAGACAAGACAGACACATCGTCTTTCAGAAAATCAACTGAGGTAGAAGGGCTCTTAGGGTGAGTAAAAATTGACCTCTACTCAACCCTCTGCAACCCCAGTCCTGCTCCCCAGACCTAACTGCATTTCCTCCTTTTCATTTCTCTGTTTCTGGTGGTGACTTCCCTATCTTTAACTAAAATGCTTACACCACAATTTCTTATTTTATCAGCTTTAGACATTATCTGCTGACTTCCTGCCCTGATGGGTATAGATTTGGCTCCCTGATACGATCTTTACCACCATCCTCTCATCACCACCTACCCGCTCCCCCCACTCCTCCTCCCTGGCAAACACTTCACCTTCAGTTCCTCCACCTAGATCTCCATCTTTTGTGTCATCTCCAAGACCTCCAGAGTCTCTGTTGTAAGGTGGGATTTAGATATTCCCATCCTCCCCCTACTTCTCCCCCCAACTCACCTTCCACCCCGTGGGCTATTCACCACACATTTACTTTTATACCATTACATCAATTTGAATATGTCAAAACCAAACCAAAATCCCTGTCACAGTGCCATGTTGAAAGTCCTGTTTCAACATGGTGGAATGTGCAAACACTGCTAAGAACACAGTAGGCACTTTGTAAACACCTGGATAACTGGGTATTAGTCATGTTTGCCAACATAAAGCTCAAGCAACAGAGGTCTCACCATAGCCTCTTTATCCTTGGGTGGCAGAGAAAAAGTTTGTCAAAATCCAAAGTGGGAAAAAATGACAAAAGCTATTTCATAAACTTTTATGTTATTAAAAAAAAGAGGCACCACATTTACTCCGCACCCTCTCAGAGTTCTGAAAGGTCTCTACAACTGCTGCTGCTGCTGCTGCTGCTAAGTCGCTTCAGTCGTGTCCGACTCTGTGCAACCCCATAGATGGCAGCCCACCAGGCTCCCCCGTCCCTGGGATTCTCCAGACAGGAACACTGGAGTGGGTTGCCATTTCCTTCTCCAGTGCATGAAAGTGAAAAGTGAAAGTGAAGTTGCTCAGTCGTGTCCAGCTGGTAGTGCTAGTGGTAAAGAACTGCCAATGCAGGAGACTTAGAGAGATGTAGGTTTGATCCCTGGGTCAGGAAGATCCCCTGGAGGGAGGCATGGCAACCCACTCTAGTATTCTTGCCTGGAGAATCCCATGGACAGACGAGCCTGACGGGCTATAGTCCATAGGGTGACAAAGAGTTGGACATGACTGAAGCGACATAGAACAGCATAGCACAAGAAGGACTCAGCTTTCTGTTGTTACTGGCTTTCAAGAGTGACGAAGGGGGTCATAAGCCAAGGAATGTGGACAGTTTCTAGAAGCTGGAAAAAGCATAGAAAAACTTTCTCCCCTAGAATCCTCATAAGAGCAGTCCTGCCAACACCTTGAATTTAGCTCACTATGACCTACAGAACTGTACGAGAATAAGCATGTCTGGTTTTCAATGACTAAGCTTGCTGTAACTTGTTATACCAATACTAGACAACTAATATACTGCCCTAGTCCCGACTGGCATGCCCCCAAAAGATAGACAAGCAACCTCTTCTTCATAACTACTAGATGCTGGACAGTTACAAATTATGTGTAGAGAAGTCTCAGCTATCTGGACTCTTGCTAAATATGTTCTGATGACAATTGAGTTTTTCTAAAAGAGCTGAGGGTTTACTCATTTAAGACCTAAAACATCTTTTATATTAAACATTTTGTAAGATGAACATTTTTAACTTTTAGGAAGTTTCATTTTTAACATTTTGAGTTAAACATTCAAGTTTAACATTTTAATCTTTGGGAAGATTAAGTCCTTTGTGAATCATACATATGAGTCATATATATCATATATATTTCTTTGTATATATATATGAATTCATATATAGATATATATATATATTCCTTTCTACTTAAACAGAATGCATTAAACTTTATTTAACATTTTGGTGATGTGGGGGGGTGTTTCTTACTTTGAACATAAACTATTATCCCATGTAATAGCATCACCCTTGAGGATCACTCAGTATTGGAAAGCTACCATATGTTGCAGATTTTCTGGAATGATCCCAATTTTAAAGATTCTGTCCTACTTTCTATATTCTTATCAGATTATATTTCCTGGTTTTCTGTTCAGGTACAAGAGTCACTATGGCTGAAAGGCTACTGGTCTTTATGATAAGTGGCTCCAAACTACAATGCAATAGGGAATCATAAACCATGTGTTTGCCTTGCATGAATTAAAATGAAATAAAAATATTTTCAGCTTGCTGTTTGTTACCCTTCAACCCTGATAAATAATTTTCTGCACAAATGCTTTCATTGGTAGTACCATCCCTAGGAGTCTGTTGGCATGGTGAGAATAGGGAACCAAGGCCACAGGAGGTGAACTGGCAATGGTATCACCTTCTTGATCTGTAGCAAGGCTGGTGAAAACTTAGATTTCCTTAGGTCTCTCTCTTTTCTTTGACCTAGTGGAGCTACCATCTTCCTTTTGATTTACATAGCAAACCGGCATCTCTCCTGAGGAGTCTTTTATACAAGAGGAGAACTGCCAAATGAGACAAACTAGCGTGATTATGATCTCCTTCCTCAAAATAATACTTCCTTTCTAAAGCCAGGCTCAGAAAATCTAAACCAACACAGGCCTCCAAACTCTAACCACAACCATCTTCAAAAGGCATATGAGACGTTCCAGTTCTTAGCAGTCTGGCTACAGCTGATAGAGTCACCACCTGCTTAAGTAACTGAGACAGGAGGCTCCTTTCCAGGGGGTGAGGTGGCTGGAACAAGTTTCATGTACGAGGCCTCCCAGCTTATTGGTCTTGAACCTCAGATATTTGATTAACCAAGACGCCCCTATGGTTACTAATCACTCGCAATACGAAGAGATGTCAACAAGCCTGTGAGTATCCAGTTGGTCCTCTCCTGAGTTTACTCACCTTAGCCTAGACAGGGAGGTGGGAGTGTGGATGGGCATGTGTCTATAGACGTGTGAGTCTGGGAGAGTGTGAGCTGTGTGGGATTGTGTATGTGTACATGTGTGTATTGTGTGTGCATGTATGTGTGGGTTCATGCAAATGGCCAAAGGGAAAGCAGAGAGATGGAGAAATGGAAGCCCAGAAGGAAAAGAGACCCACAGAGCAATGGGCCTGTGTAAACACAGATGCAGAGAGCGTGAGGGAGTGAAAGCAGCCAGGAGACAGGATACAAGTGACCGAGGGCAAAGCAGAGAACTAGAGCAGAAAGGGAAGCAAGAGAAAAGGAGACTCAGAGGTGCTCAGTCTGCATCCTTTCTGGTGTTAAGAAATGTCCTTTGGGGGCTTCCTGGTGGTTCAGTGGCTAAGACTTCTCATTCCCAATGCAGGGGGCCTGGGTTCAATCCCTGATTGGGGAACTAGATCCCGCATACCGCAGTGAAGATCCAAGACCCCTTGTGGGACAACTAAGACCCAGTGCAGCCAACTATATGAACGTGAAAGTCGCTCAGTCGTGTCCAACTCTTTGCGAGCCCATGGACTATACAGTCCGTGAAATTTCTTCAGGCCAGCATACTGGAGTGGGTAGCCGTTCCCTTCTCCAGGGGATCTTCCCAACCAAGGGATCGAACCCAGGTCTCCCACATTGCAGGCGGATTCTTTACCAGTTAAACCACTAGGGAAGCCCAGCCAAATATATAAATAAATAAAAATAAATATTTTTTTAAAAAAGAGAAATGCCCTTTGGGGCACCACGCAGACTCCCCGAAGAGTAGTGTCATTCCTTTGTCCCTTTTCCGTCTCCTCATCACATGGCTGCTGTCTTCCTGTCCCCTCTCCCCCCTCACACCGTCTCCCAATCCGTGGTTCTCATCACCAAGCCCGGCCCTGGCTCCAAGCCCCATTGCCCTGGGAGACGGTGCTGCACAGTCATACCCAAAACCTTGCTGTGGAGCCTGTGGTTTTATTTTTTTTTATTTCCTTAACAACATCAAACAGAGTCCCGCTTGTCCTCTGCTTGGGCAAGGCAAACAGTGGCTGCTCCAGCCTGCGTATCACCCTCCAAGGACACACACAGTGGGTGTGGGGCAGGCAGACTTGGGGTTGCGGTGCTGAAGAGTCAGGGATCTGAGAGCGAGAACCACGAAAACCAAGCCTGGGCTTTCATGTGGAGCCTCGACCAAGGAGAGGGGTTGACCTGGGAAGGGACACAGTCTCAGCAGGAGCCTGGTCAGGCCTGTGGGACAGGCCACATGCATGGGGACACGGGAGGGACCCAGGCACATCTCCCTCACAGACCTTCTGAGACTTGGAAACACAAGTTTCCCTTTTAGGCCAGCATTTGCTTTTCTTTCTGTTTTCCCCGAAGTGTAAAATTCTATGTGCTTTTTAAAAATTATTACCGATGTATGGTTGACTTACAATATTACATTAGTTTTAAGTATACAATAGAGTGATTCAAATTTTTTATACATTATATTCCGTTTAAAGTTATTATAAAATATTGATACTATTCCCTGTACTGTACAATATATTCTTATAGCTTATTCATTTTATATACAATGATTTTTGCCTCTTAGTTCCATACCCCTATCTCGCCCCTCCCCTCATCCTTCTCCCCACTGGTAACCACTAGTCTCTATATCTGTGAGTCTGTTTCTGTTTTATTATTAATATATTCACTGGTTTGTTTTATTTTTTTAGATTCCACATATGTGATAACATACAGTAATTGTCTTTCTCTGACTTATTTCACAAAGCATAATAACCTTCAGGTCCACCCATGTTGTTGCAAATGGCAACATTTCATTTATTTTCTTTTTTTTATGGCTGTGTGATAGTTCACTGGGCTTCCCTAGTGGCTCAGTGGTAAAGAATTCCTTCTGCCAACGCAGAAGACCCAGGTTTGCTCCCTGGGTCAGGAAGATCCCCTAGAGAAGGAAATGGCAACCCAATCCAATTTTCTTGCCTAGGAAATCCCATGGACAGAGGAGCCTGGAGGGCTATAGTTCATAGGTTGCAAGAGTCGGACATGACTTAGTGACTAAATAATTGTCCTCTGTAGCCAGGGTTTTCTTTATGCACATCAAAAGGAGTTTCTGTGGATCAGTGGTTTCCAAATGGCTCTGGGGACCCCAGGGGGCTCCAGGGTCTGTGCATGGGGGTGGCCAGTAAGCCTGGAGTCAGTGTCCCCTCTATTCTGACTTGAGCCAGCTCCTGTTCATGGTTTACTTTTGTTTGATGACTATTAAGTGAAAGTGAGCCCCCTAAGCTGGACGATGTCTGCATCCCTGACAGATCCAATACTTCATGGGTCACCTTCCTACCCCAGAGGGTGGCTTAGGGGGCAGGAGGGAGGTTGAAGGGAGAAACTCATTGAGACTCTAGGACAGAGTTGGCAGTTAACTTTGGCAGAGGATAAGCCTTGTTTATTCATGAAATTAAGGGTTCTAGACTCTTCCTGGCCGGCCCCGAGCACTGCAAACTCACCCATAGAGGCTGATTTCTGGGGAGCAAGTCTCCTCTGGACACAGGCTGGAGGAGGTGGAAGGCTGCACCCCACCCTGAAGGACAGTCTCATCACTCTAGAATTTCTGAGCTGGGCAAATCATGAGTTGACACAGTGCTTAGCCATAAGGGAAGTTTATTCCTTGAAACCAGTGCTATCTTGATGATTACAAATGGTGCAAGAAACCAGGAGGACACCCAGGTGAGATGACTCTTTGGGTCAGAAGATCAAATTCAAGCTCCCTGAGATGGCAGTGACTGTGCCTCCCAGCCACTGGACTCAGCTGTGTCCTTCCACGCCTCACTGGGACCTTCCCTCTTTGTCAACAAGCAGATATTATCCCTCAGGGTGTGTCATTGGCATTTGTCATTTCTGGGCTCCTAAGCTGCCCCTGCTCCCCCAGTGCCCACTGAACCAGCCAGTTGCATTTTCTGGGAGGATCAGAAAGCAGACAATCAATGGAAAAACCAACCATCCTGTGCTGAGTTCTTGATTTCTCTTGGATTTGAGAGCTTGGGGTGGGAGGGACCAGCCTGCATGTCGAAGTGGGTGGGGGAAACATTCACCACCAGACTGAAAAGTGACCAACTGCTCAAAAGCCAGGTGGGTGAATCTGCCAAATCAGTGAAATGGCATCCTGTTCCATTTGGAGGGTACAGCAAACACAGATGTATGAAGCAGAGTGGTAATTACATCCACTGCAGAAGAAGATGCTAACTATTTAAATGCCTCTCTGGCGTCGATTCTTATCAGGATATTTTGTGATGTTGGGTTTTACAAGCAGTAAACTTGTGTATTGAGTTATTTTTTCCCTCTCTGCTTGAAACAGTGCTGTGTCCACAGCGGGGGAAGGTGTGGGTAGGATGGATTGAGAAACTAGTATTGACGTATATATATACTATCACGTATAAAAAAGATAGCTAGTGGGAAGCTGCTGTATAACACAGGGAGGCCAGCCTGGTGCTCTGTGATAACCTAGAGCGATGGGATGGGAGAGGGGGAGGGAGGCTTAAGAAGGAGGGGATATATGTATATATAATTATGGCTGATTCGCATTGTTGTATGGCAGAAACCAACACAACATTATAAAGCAATTATCTTCCAATTAAAACATAAAAATTTTCCAATAATTGCTGTGTCCATATTTTTCCATGTAGCAGGTAATAGCTGGGAGACAGAAATGGCAGCCCACTCCAGTATTCTTGCCTAGACAATCCCATGGACAGAGGGGCCTGGTGGGCGGCTGTCTATGGGGTCGCACAGAGTTGGACACAACTGAAGCGACTTAGCATGCATGAATGCATTGGAGAAGGAAATGGCAACCCACTCCAGTGTTCTTGCCTGGAGAATCCCAGGGACAGAGGAGCCTGGTGGGCTGTCGTCTATGGGGTCGCACGGAGTCGGACACGACTGAAGCGACTTAGCAGCAGCAACAACAGCAGGTAATAGCTACGTTCCCTCCATGTCAGTCATCAGTTGCCTTCACCCCCTCAGCCTCAGTTCTCACACTGGAAAGTTCTTTACCATGGTCATCTCTTAGCTAGAGAAATCCCTTCATAACTGGACCATAGTTTATTCCTGTTTCCAGGAACAACCGTCTCAGCTTTCTAGCCTGTGGGTGGGTGAGTCATGCAGGTGTGGCATTCCTCCAAAAGAACCAGCCATATCCTTTCACCAGACCAGGGCCCCCATCTCCAAGCTGCTTGCCCCCCAACACAGCAGGGGGCACAGGGCCAGCCCCCTTGCCTCCCAGGACAGCGTGACTGCCAAATGCTCTGGTCACAGCTCACCTTTATCAGACTCATCCTTGTTCTGCCCTCCTTCTTGCTCTTCCACAGAGGCTTTCCTGAGAGGCACTCTCTCTATGAATCACTTGCCTCAAACTCCTGTCTCAAGCTCTGTTTCTGGAACCTTAACTAAACCAGTAGCACTCCACCCTCGTAACCTATGTGTGCTAAGTCACTTCAGTCGTGTCCGACTCTTTGCAACCCCATGGACTGTAGCCCACAAGTCTCCTCTGTCCATGGGATTTCCCAGGCAAGAATACTGGAGTGGGTTGCCATTTCCTCCTCCAGGGGATCTTCCCAACCCAGAGATTGAACTTGCATCTCCTGCATTTTGGCAGAAGGGTTGTTTACCACTGAGCCACCAGGGAAGCCCTAGATGCTTATATAATGGTCAACTATTATTGATTTTGTGATCTCCCATATGTAAGAGAAAGCTCAACAAACAAATAAAACCAGTGTGAAGGACCTAAAGCCCCTCAGACTATGCTTTCAAATTCTCCTTGTTGAGCCTGGTCCCATCCCCTACCTTCCAAACTCTTCCCACCATGGCTCTGCCCACAGTCTGGCTCTCCTGACCTTACCTCCTTTCAGATCCCCCTTTACCTTCTAGGGTGTTAACTTCTGCCCATTTCCAAAGCTCAGCTGTTTCTTTGTCATCTTGTTCTTTGCTCTGATTCACTACTTGATTAACATAAAGCCCAGAGGTTGATTTTGGGATATTTACTGAATTCTTCTTGACCAGACCAGCGGGGGCAGGGATAGGGTAGATAGAGAAGCCACGGGGAAGGGATAGCGAACCCACTTTCTAAGGAACAGTAAATATACTTCCTATTCACTGCCCCTTACAAAGTATTTTTGTCCTGTCCAATCAGGGTTTTTATCCTTCTCAGACTTTATGTGTTTGGATCCTTGTTCATATTCTCATGAAATAGTGAAATGCAATTCAATTCATTGGGTTCAACAGATCTAATTGGAATCTACTATGTTGCAGATGTCATTCAAAGGATCAGAAATAGCATCAGCCCTCAAGATGCTTATGGTCTTGGCAGAAGGACACAGATGGCAAATGGAGGATTCTTCCCAAGTCACTCAGGCTCTATAGAAGCTCTCACTTAAGCAGAAAGGGGGCCCCAGAATATATCAGTTTGTTAGAATGGGGCTCTTGTGCCCTAGTTCTGATGACCAGCGTTTCTCTAGGAGGAGGGTCACTCCTAACATTTGGGGCAGCGTGTAGGGATGCCCCATGCATTTCAGGACATTTAGCAACCTTGATCCAGATGTAAAATGCTAGGAGAATCTTCCAACCCGTTGTTTCAACAATCCTCAGAAAGGTCTTCATGCATTTCCATGAGCTTCCTGAGGGTACAGTGTTGCCTGATTGAGAACCACTGGGCTCAAGTGTGGATATAGAGCCCTTCCCATACATAGCTTTCCGAAAGACATGACCCTGGGAACTGCTCAAGGCCAGAACAAGAGTGAGAAAGAGGGAATCTGATGCACTGGAATGAGTACTCAGGAAGAAGTAGGGGCTGGCTCTGAATCCCCCAGGCCCCTCACCTAAGCCTAAGCCTGTGGGATTTCCAGAGGAGCCCTTGAAAGTTTGACAATGGTTTGATGCAGTTGGGACCCAGGGGGCTGGCCTGTGACTGCATGAGCTGGAGTCTAAGTTCTGATGGAAATCTGAAGGCCAGAGAGGACTAAGAGTGTCAGAGGTGGTTGAGTGGGATCCCTGGCACCCCATAGTGCTCTATGCAAAATTGCTTCAGAGAAACAGAATCAGCTTGCTTATTAGGCAGCAGATTATTTTGGCAATGGCACAGGTTTTAGAATTGCACCCACCCTCCAACCAATTCAGACAATTAGACCATATCAGTCTTCATTTAGATGAACAGCACAAAGTTCTGTAATTAACATATTGTCGTCAACTGGACCGCCTGCCTGGACTGAAAAATGCAATGTGTAATTTTTTGTGACCGGCTTTCATTGAATGGGATAGGGAGAAAAAAAGTAAATTAGCCATAAATTTAGAGAGATGGCACATGGTGAAACTTTATGGAAACTGCAACATTAGCAGTCAGAGAAAAGGTCAGTTCCCAGGAACACATGAGAGGAAAATTTTACTTCCTGTGAAGCTCCACCAAACCCTATGAGCATAAAAAATGCTAGTTTGAACCTCAGATGTTTAAGGAGAGGTGCTTCCAATTTTTCTAAGAGAGAAAGAAATGATATGAAGCCTCTGAGATCCTCAGGGCTCAAAAAGGCTTCACCGGTCCTAGGCTCTTGCCTAGGAGGTAGTGGAAACCCATCAGAGCCAACTGTGGTCCATGCACATGGCATGCCAGGTGGCTTGATGGCAAGAATGCTGGGAGGTTTGTTGCTTTGCTTTCAATGTCTGGCCAGTGCTCCAGCTGCTATAACAAAAGACCACAGACTGGGTGGCTTAAGCAACACACACTTTTTTCTCTCAGTTCTGGAAGCTGGGAAGCCCAAGATCAAGGTGCCAGCAGACTCAGTTCTTAGTGAGGGCCCACTTCCTGATTGGCAGACTGCCCGTTTCTAGATGTGTCTTGCTGTGGTGGAGAGAGGAAACTCTAATATCTCTTTCTCTTCTTCTTCTATTTTTCTTGGCAGTGCCACACAGCTTATGGGACCTTAATTCCCTGACGAAGAATCAAACCTGGGCCACCTGCAATGAAATGTGGAGTTCTTACCACTGGAAGGAAGGAAGTGAAGGAAGTGAAGTCTTTCAGTCGTGTCCAACTCTTTGCGACCCCATGGACTGTAACCTACCAGGCTCCTCTGTCCATGGAATTTTCCAAGCAAGAGTACTGGAGTGGGTTGCCATTTCCTTCTCCAGGGGATCTTCCTGACCCAGGGATTGAACCCGAGTCTCCTGCATTGCAGGCAGACGCTTTACCATCTGAGCCACTAGGGAAGCCCACTGGACCACCAGGGTTATAAGAGCACTGATCCATCTTGGGGACCGTACTCTCAGGATCTCATCTAAACTTATTTTCCTCCCAAAGGAATATTGACTGAAATAAAAACACTCAATGTGAGAGGTGTCAGTTTCTGTTTTAGTTGGGGGACTTACTGAGGACTATAGCCTGGGAGACAGTCTCTCAGGTAGCTCTGAGGGGGGAGGTCAGCATATATGTGATTTTGGAGAAGGGAGATGTGCAATCAAGCACACATCTCAGTAGATGCTGCTGCTAGTCATAAGAAACCAACATCTTAGTTAATAGCTTTAGTGCTTTTTTATGTATGGGAAGATCCAAGAACTGGGGTTCATAAATTTTCCCCTGAAAAGAGCTAACTCCTTGAATACTTGTTTTGCCAGTTTTCCCAGAGCACAGAGTGCTTCATTCCTGATCTCCACCCTGAATTCCTTTTAGGATGTGTTGAAGGTCAGTGACTGCAGTGGCTAATGACTTAATTTTTGAAGAACCAGATGGCAAGGGACATTCTTTTGTTGGCAGGACCCACCTCCAAATACCATCACATAGGAGGTTAGGGCTTCCACACAGGACTTTTAGGGGGAATACAAGCATTCATTCCATAATGTGCGTGTGTGCTAAGTCGCTTCAGTTGTACCTGACTCTTTGTGACCCTGTGGACTATAGCCTGCCAGACTCCTCTGTCCATGGGATTGTCCAGGCAAGAATACTGGAGTGGGTTGCTGTGTCCTCCTCCAGGGGATCTTCCCAACCCAGAAATCGAACTCACATCTCTTGTTTCCTGCATTGGCAGGTGGGTTCTTTACCACTAGCACCACCTGGGAAGCCCTCATTCCATAACACATGGTAACAATCTTCGGGCACAGTAAAGGACCCTCTGTTGGATCTTCTCTGTACTTCAGTTCTGCCAACACTAAGTTGAGAATGCAGTTGCACCTCTGTGTCAGTGAGTCCTACACCCACGGGTTCTGCATCTGTGGAGTCGACCAACCTTGGATCAAAAACACTCAGAAAAATGGGAACTTCCTTGGCAGACCAGTGGTTAAGACTCTGAGCTCCTATTGCAGGAGTCATGGGTTCGATCCCTGATTGCAGAACTAAGATCCCACAGGCTGCTAGGTGTGGCCAAAAAAAAAAAAAAAAATTCCAGGAATTTCAAAAAGCAAAACTTGAATTTGCCAGGCAGCAGCAAATTTGGGCTTCCCTGGTAGTTCAGCTGGTAAAGAATCCGCCTGCAATGCAGGAGACACCGGTTTGATTCCTGCGTCTGGAAGTTCCCCTGGAAGAGGGCATGGCAACCCACTCTAGTATTCTTGCCTGGAGAATGCCCATGGACAGAGGAGCCTAGCAGGCTACAGTTTATGGGGTCACAAAGAGTCGGACATGACTGAGCAACTAAGCACAGCAACTGTTTATGTTGTATTTCCATTTCCATTGTATTTACACCTATTTACATGATACTTACATTGTTAGTTATTCTAAGTAACTTAGATTTAAAATATACAGAAGACTGTATGGAAGTTATATGCAAATACCACACCGTTTAACATAAGGGACTTTAGCATCCTTGGATTTGGTATCTGAGGAGGATGGGGAGAGGGACAAAGATCCTGGAACTAATCCGGAGTGGATATGGAGGGACTTGAATAGATGGATAAGACCCAGGCTGTTTCCTTTTGCACATGCCAGTCTTTCAGGAGACAAAGTGGAGAGAAGAAAAAAGCCTGAGCAGCGGCATGATCAATGAGCGCTTTCAAGTATTATTTGTTAGGATAAGTGTGTCTCTATGTGTGTCTTGTTCTAAAAGCAATTTAAGGTGGCTTGTAAAGATAAAAAAAAAAAATTAGAAATCACTGAGAGAGTACAAGGTAAAAGACAAGGGTAGGGATGAAATATATGGCTGAATCTTAAAATAGAAGACAACGAAATCTATGTTGTCTCAGGAGGGGAAACTGCCCTGTTTTCTGGAAAGCCAGCAGCATTCTCTTCCATCTCTCCTTTAAATTAAGAGTTAAACACTGTTAGTCTCAATTTAGGGGACTGCATTTTGATGAGCTTGTTCTGTTTTGGTTTTTGTTAGGTTCCCTGACCTTAAATCTCCATTTCAATAAGAAAAGCAGGCTCCATCACTGCCAGTTGACAGTTTTCTTGTAACTGCCTTCCTCTAGGGATCTCTTGGTGGGGAACTTGGCAACTCTAGAGGGTAGCAGAGGAAGTCAAAGGTTAAAGAAAAATCAAACAGCCTGCACAATACAGGAACTCAAAAAACAAAATTCTGGAAGGAATATCTATTTTACTTCTAGCACTTAGAGGGCTCAGGATTTAATCATTTTCTAAAATGTAATAGGACTAGGTAAGCATTCTCCACTAGAAATAAAAGCTTCATAAATAAAACAGGATTATCTAGATAATTGACTTGACTTTCTGCTTTGGCTGTGCGGGCACAACGAAACAGAGTCGTGTTTGTTCAATTCTGTGATATTTTTATTTAATGGAACAAAGGCTATCTTTTCTTGTAACCCCAAGACTTGTTTGCCAAGATTATCTCTATTTAAATGCTGCGTGTTAACAAGCAGCATCTCTGAAGTCTCACATGGAATAGTCATTTTTAGAATTAAAATAAACAAATAAAAAAGAAGGAAGTTACACAAGTTTATCCTTGTTAATATTTGTCTAATGATCCTCTGGTAGCTCAGGCGGTAAAGAATCCACCTGCAATGTGGGAAACCCAGGTTTAATCCCTGGATCGAGAAGATCCCCTGGAGGAGGACATGGCAACCCACTTCAGTGTTCTTGCCTGGAGAATCCCATGGACAGAGGAGCCTGGAGGGCTGCAGTCCATGGGGTCGCAGAGTTGGACATGACTGAGTGGCTAAGCACAGGGGAGCAGTGATCCTCTCATATCTACAGAGTTACATCTAATTTCTTAGCCAAGGATGAAAGGATTTACTGCCTTCTTACTCTTCTAATGTGGTTCCTTACTTTTCCTCCAAAAACATTCCCAAAGGGACCTTTAGCTCCGCTGAAGTCTCTGACTGGTTTTCCAATTCAGATGCTGACACGTCTCTGGCAGGTGGGGAGGGGGACAGTGTTGACAGGAAGTGCCAGAGAATTAAGTCCATTCCCTGCTCCTCCAATGGGACCAGTTAGGACCACTTGGGAGATTTTAGGTTCGTGGAATCACTTTGGATTGGGATTATCATGGGCAGAATTGTGTCCTCCAAAATTCACATGAAGCCTTAAGCCCCAGGACGTCAGAAAGTGCCTGTGTTTGTAAACAAAGTCTTCAAAGAGATAATTAGGTTAAAATGAGGCCCGTAGGGTGGGGCCTATTCCAATATGAATGGGGTCCTGATAAGAAGAGAAGATTTAGACCCACGGAGAGACACGAGGGATGCACACACACAGGAAAGGCCACGTGAGGACCAGCCTGAAGTCAGCCACACACAAGCCAAGGAGCAAGGCCTGTGCAGAAACCACACCTGCCCACACCTTGACCCTGGACTCTAGCCTCCCAAACTGTGAGAAATGCATTTCCATTGTGTAAGCCACCTGGTCCGTGGTCTTTTCATATGGCAGCCCTGGTGAGCTAATGCAGGTTTTTCCTCCATAAGGTCTTGTTTTTCAGCTGAAGTTCATTGCGATTGTTCTCCCTCTCAACTCAGTTTTTTATACCATTCATTTAAAAATTAATCCTGAAAAGTTAAGCTCATTTTATTTAACTTGTCATGATTTACATTTTCTCTCCAGTTCTTCATTCAGTCATTAATCAAGCCTTTGCTGAACACTTCTGTGTCTTGTTCTAAAGCATGTAGATCGACACATACTCTGGCTCAGCTGCAAATCCATCACAGAATCAAATAAAGCCTAAGGCATTGTCAGGCTTAGAAAATACAACGGCCTTCTTTTTTTCAAATCATCATTTTTCTGATTATCATGGTAATTAGAATTATTAAAGAATTTGGAAAATAAAAAAATATAAAATAAAAGTCACTCATAAATTTCACTACTTGGAGAAAACGATTGTCAGGATTGAAGACTTTTCTTCAAATTTTAAAAACAGAAAAAATACTTTCTTATGTTGTGAAATAGCTTTGTAAAGCAATTTTTAATGCTATAATAATATTCTACTGCATGGATTTATTTCATCTATTTTTACTGTTCACCTGTTACTGGACATCTGAACTTTATTATTATTGCTATTATATGTTAAGTAGCCTTGCTTATTAACTCTCCATATGAATCTTTTTAAATGCAAATTCATTTTTATTTTATATTAGAGTATTGTTGTTTCACAATGTTGTGTCCCCATACAAACCTTTGTTCAAATTTCTGATAACTTCCTTATGATGGATTCCAAGAGGGGATCATAGGAGATGAGTTTTGTCATTCTTAATATTTATTACCAAACTGCTACTATGGGGTGATCTGCACAAACCAGGTGTGGTTTTTACTATAAAATAATTATGAACATGCCATAGGTCCTTCTACCCTTTAGATTTGATAATCCCAAACTTAAAAGAGGAAAAATCTTTATAAGATAATCAGAAACACCTGCATAATGTCAAAAAATTGACTACAAAAATTCAATTTTTTGTTATTGCATCTTGAATATGACATTATCATTAAGTTTGTCATACTCAAGATGCATATTGAAAAATCAAGTGTTTTCTTTTCAAGTCTAGAATTTTAAATCTAGTCCAAAAAGAGTAAGGAACTTTAGAAGCCACCTGCCAGCTTTACGGATGACAGAATTGCAGGCCAGAGAAGTGGCTTTCTTAAGGTCATGCAGTTACCAGTCAAAGAGCTGGGGTTGGCATGCGTGTCTCCTGAGTACTAGTCTTATAATTGCTCTTACAAGGCGCAGGTTAAGGCAGAGCATAGCAACAAGCGTATGACTTATTCTTAAAGATTTCCAGCAGAGCTATCCCTAACTCAGCTGCTCTCAAATGCCTTTCCAAGCATTTCCTGCTAATTGGTTAATTAGGAAAACAGTGCTTTTACAAAGAAGATTCTGAAATAATGAGTATTTCTAAGTAAAAGGTATAGTTGGAAATGATGGTCGTCCACTGCAGAAACTACCATAGCTTCTTTACGGAGGAAAGTGGGAACTTATCCTCCTTTAACTTGACTAACTGACCAGAGTCCTGCGCTTACCTCTCTTCTCGGGACTTTTGGAGCCAGTAACTAGCAGGAAATAAAGGACTGTTCTTTCTCATCTTGCAGTCTGGGAAATGTGGATTTGAATATCCAAGGAAGATGTGCAGGGCAAAATATTAGTCTTCTTTGCTAGAATGTAGAGACTAGAAGTAATTCTAAGAAAATAAGAAATTTCCGCTCCCAATGGCATTCATCTTCCCCAGGAACTTCCTTCTGCTGAAAGAGAAAAGAAAAAGCACAATCCATAGAATGTAATGTGAACCATATATATAATTTTAAATTTCCTAGTAGTCACATTAAAAAAGTAAAAATTAATTTCAGTCATCTATTTAACCCGATATATCCCTAACATTATCATGTCCATAGGTAATCAGTATAAAACTTACCATTGCGATATTTTACATATTGGTCATATTAAGCCTTTGGAACCTGGCGCGTATCTACAATTACAACCAATCTTAGTTTGGAGTCACTACATCTCCAGGGCCCAGGAAGCCATGCGTGGCAGGTGGCTTCCATATTGGATGGCAATTCTGCCCTATACAGCAGAATTCAGTCTCTGGTGGGGTCAGGCCTGTGGGTTTCATTATTAAAGTGAAAGAGGTGTCTCAGATTAGAAAAGATAATATGGTCATTTTTATCTTTTTAAAACACATTGTCTAGCAGGCAATGTGTATCAGTTGTTATTAAAAAGTGGGTCTGGGAGACAGACACAATGGCCTTGCCAAGGAGAAGAGTAGCAGACAGGTCTAGAACAGGATGCCGCAGTTGGCAGAGGGTTTTTCTTATCAGGGACTCACAGTCAGAAAGAAAATCTCCTTGTCCAAGGAGGGTTTCTTTTGTTTGCTTTTTCTTTTCTCTTTTAGCTGAAGGGAGTTCTGGGGGAAGATGAATGCCATTGGAAGCGGAAATTCTCTGCAATAAGGAAAAAAAAAAAGCTTGCCCAGGCAGACATTTGCCTGCCACCCCCTCCCAGCCCCAGCCCCAAGCAACTGTCCCAGCTTCAAAGCATTCAGCAAGTGTTCAGGCTCTGCTGCTTGGGGTTGCACAAGAGCCAGTCCCGGGAGAGTTGGCCGGGGCGGCCAGTGTAGCCTACTCATTTCCCTTCCTCTCCCTGGGGCCAGGGGTGGCTGCATGGAGAACAACGGTGCCCAGAATGGCCCTTGCTGATTTTAAAATCAGGTGTAACAGGGAAGGTCAGGGAGATCTAAGTGTTCTTTGTTCTGCAAGTAAGCAAGCCTTGAAACTGAGATCGAGGAAGCTGGGAGAGTCCTGGAGACTATCATGCCCGGAGGAGGGTCCCAAGAGACAGAGGGCCCTTCCCCAAGGTACACAGGCCTAGAGAGAGGCCAACCTGGGCCTGGGATGTGGTTCTGACTGGTAGCCCAACTGTCCTGCCTTCTAATTCACATAGCACCTGGGCAGAGACGTGGAACCTTTTCTGTGCTTTACCTCTGAAGTGTCACTGCGTATTTGCGGGTGCTGGGGGTGGGGGTATGGAGAGGGAGGTCTGTCCACCGGAAGCCACACCACCCAGACCAGCGTATGGTGGTACCCACAGCCACCAAAGGTGACACTGAGTCCCAGATTTGCCCCTTCATCATTCAGTAGATATTTATTGTGCCCCTCCTGTGTGCTAGGCTCTGTTCCAGGCTTGGGGGGTGGGAGGGTAGGGCAGGACACAGCTGTGAGCAAAATGGGCAGAAAACGAGTCTTTGTCTCCCCACTAGTGAGGAGACCAGATAATGTGCAAAGTGAGTAAATTATAGGGTAGGTTAAAAGGTGACAGGGAAGGGAGACAAAGAATACAAAGAAGACAAATTCCTATTTAAATAGGGTGGTCAGGGAAGGCTTCAGTGAGGAGCTGACGATTGAGTACAATCTTCCTAGATATGAAATGTTTAGGCAAACTCCTTATTCTTTTGGACTCAGAAAATAACAGCAGTAATAGTAATAATAATAGATAAATCTATTTAAAGTGCTTCCTCTGTACCCTTTAAAGGTCTTTATATGCATGAAACTCAAGCTCCATAATTCTATGGAAAAGGTGCTATTAATAACCCCATTTTACAGAGTAGAAAACAGAGGCAGAGGAACGTGAAGTGGGTTTGCCTGAGGCCACACAGTTAACCACAGAGGAAGGCAGGTAGACTCCAGAGCCTGCCCCTTTCTTGTCAGCCCTAAAAGGAGTGGTCTTGAACCAAGCTCTTTTCAGTCTTCGGTTTCAGTAAGGAAAACCAAGAGGAAGTGTCTGAAAGCCCATGGCTTGTGATTTATCTAGGTAGATTGCTCTTGTTGCTTCCATTTCTGTCTCCAAAGTTGAATGACTGAAAGCTCTTCAAACATTTGTTTCTGAAGCATCACGCTGTACTTAGCAGAGAATATACAGTGGCATCAGATGTGAGTGTGTGTGCATGCTCAGTCATGCCCATGGACTGTAGCCTCCCAGGCTCCTCTGTCCATGAAATTCTCCAGACAAGAATACTAGAGCAGGCTGCCATTTCCTACTTCAGGGGATCGTCCTGACTCAAGGATCAAACCCACGTCTCTTGCATCTCCTGCCTTGGCAGGCAGATTCTTTACCACTGCACCACCTGGGCTTCCCCACTGGATGTGAAGCCAGTCCTAAAAAGCAGCTCTTCTCTTTGAGCAGAAAGAAGCAAGCTCGTTTTACAAGGTAAGTGGGACAAGATGCCACCAAAAGGCTACACAACCCAAGTCCAAGGAGGTCAGACCCCTTGGGGTGTTTAGGGGATCTGGCAAGTCTTGTTCACTGGCTTAGGTGGGGTCTTCAGTAGTGGTGGGAGGGGGTGGGTATGTTTCACAGATGAGAACAGCACAGGTATGAAGTGAGATGCAGCAAGGCATGCCAGGAGAGTGGCGAATTAGTGTACTTGAAACGCTATTCTGATGTCTGTTTCCCAGAAGCGTTGAGATTAATAAGTACAAAATTTCTTCCAATTCCTGATTATTTCTTCTAGTCTAGGGGGCTAGAAAGTTGACTAATCAGCATCAACAAACCCAAAAGTAGTCTCCAGCTGGTTTGACTTCCTAATTACATTGGCCATGCATCATCTTGACCAGGTGGGAAACCACTGTGGAAGGCGAGCATTCACATGGCAGAGAAGGAAGAACCTAGAAGGCAGAGCATGACAGGTGAGTCCTGTATGTCTAGTTATCTACACTGTGTGACCTTGGGCACAGCTTCTCTTTATCTTAGCTCCCACGTTCTGTAAATCAGCGGTCCCTAAACTTTATGGCACCAGGGTCCTGTCCTGTGGAAGACAATTTTTTTCCATAGGGCCGGGGCAGGAGGATGGTTTCAGGGTGATTCAAGTGCATTACATTTTCAGCTCCACCTCACATCATCAGGCATTAGATCTGAGGTTGGGGACTTCAGACGTAAATGGAGGTTGTATTCTCTCCTGTCTCCTAGAATTGTTTACAGACCAAGCAAGGTAGCCCAGGTGTAGCAGACACTGTCAGTGCTGTACCCAGGCCTCCTTAGAGCCCTTTGACTCGTTCTGTGTGCCTATCCCCCCCAGTTTCTTAGCGTGAGACCACCTTTGGAGGATGGTCCTTGGGCTGCTAGAGCTGCTTCTCCCGGCCCCTGGCCAGTTTCTCTTGGGAGCATCTCCACTGTAAACCACTTGCCCATGAACCTTCTTCGGAGTCCACATCGGAGGGACCCCACTGAGGACAATTTATGAGCATTTTGAAAATGTACATGTGAAACATAATGTGAGAAATTGCCATTTGAAATAACTACAGAACTGACTGTAAATCTTCCATCTCTGAAGTACTGGGGTCAGGACAGAACAAAAGTTCAAAAGGTGATCTGAAGCTAATTGTTCCATAACATACTCAGCACAATCGGCCTCCATGTGCTGTCCCACCAACCAGGAGCTTTCATCTTCCTGGGTCTTGGGGGACCTCCCCCTCTGCTCTGTATGCTAAGCCGGCACCATTTTCCACCCAAGGATCATCAGCATGTTCCCACTCCACTCCCTGTGTGACCTTTCTCAGAGCTCAAGAAGAAAGGCAAAGTCCTGAGCTTAAGACTAAGGCCCAGACTAGATTCACTTTTGAGAGCTGTATCAGGAAGACTTACTTTTGGAAATTGTCAGGGTGACAAATGGTTAACCCAGGTTTTTGATCAAAAAAACATAAATAGAAACGAAGGCCATTTTATTATATCACCAGATTTAGTACTTTTCACAAGGAACACATTTGTTGTTGTTGTTCAGTTAAGTCATGTCTGACTCTTTCTGACCCCATGGACTCAGCATGCCAGGCTCTTCTGTCTTCCACTATCTCCCGGAGTTTGCTCAGATTCGTGTCTATTGTGTCGGTAATGCTATCTAACCATCTCATCTTCTGCTGTGCTCTTCTCCTTTTACCTTCAATCTTTCCCAGCATCAGGGTCTTTTCCAACCAGTTGGCTCTTCGCGTTAAGTGGCTGAAGTATTGAACCTTTAGCTTCAATCATTCCAATGAATATTCAGGGTTGATTTCCTTTAGAATTGACTGGTTTGCTCTCCTTGCCGTCCAAGGGACTCACAAGAGTTTTCTCCAGCACCACAATTCAAAAGCATCAGTAATTCAGCACTCAACCTTCTTTATGTTCCAACTCTCACATCCGTACATGACTACTGGAGAAACCATAGCTTTGACTATACACACCTTTGTCTGTGCTTTTAATATGCTGTTTAGGTTTGTCATAGCAAAGAGCAAGCAACTTGGAGCACATACACACAGGCTTAAAAAACATGTCCTCAGAATTCAAAGTCTTATGTTGGTATCTTTCCTGTGGCTGAGTTTCCACACATCCATTTGAGTCTGGGGGCAGGACTGACCCATCACCATGTTCAGATCCTCAGTTTTCATCTTCATTAAGTGGGTACATTTCTACTCCCATATAAACTCAGATCACTTTAAAGACATTAATAATCAAATTCACCTCAGGAGACCCAGCAGCCTTGTTTTTCTAGTGGCTGAGTTTTTCATGCCCTGTCTTATATCCTCTCGTGCCAATAACCAGAGAAATCATACATGTGCCTGTGTATTTGTGTATGTCAGCACTTCCTTAAGTCATGGTGTCTAGCCTGGCCCCCTTGGCTTCTGTAAGACAGGGTGGGATTAATCTGGAATTAGCCCCATCCAAGGGGCTGAAGGAGGAATGGGAGGGGCAGAGGGGGCCAGGCAAATCTAGCTGAGACCAGGAGGGAAGCCAGAGAGAGGTTGAGCCTAGTGGTTCCCAATCCTGGTGGGACATCAGATTGGGAACCTGCATGTACACACATGTACAGACTCTGAACCACCATGTGCTTCATTCCAACCCAGCCAGGTGAGGCTTTGACACCAGAGAGGTCTAGTCTAAGATTGTTCCTTGTTTTGAGAGGTTGGCAAGACATAAGGGCAGGGGATCCAGAACCCATCTCTTAGGATGTCTGTCACAGACAGGGTTGTGGGGAAGAATGAGTGTGCAGGGTAGAGCAGAGCAAGGAGCCTGGTAGATGATGCCATGGGCACAGAAGAGCAAAGCACAGATGCCAACCTAGGAAACAGGCAGCTGGCACAAGTCAAAACTGAGAGCCCAGAGCAGAGCTGCTTATATCCCTCCTGGCTTCTATAAGCCAGGCTAAGACTGAGGCTTTCCAAGGGAGCCAGGCAGGGATGGACCAGATCCATACTCAACCCCAGGTCCCCCTGACTTCTGGTTCAACAGCTCCATTAATGGTTCTGAAGCCACCAGAACCAAATAGCAGAAAATTCTATTTCTCAACTGCTACTCAACATCAGCCTGCCTTAAGGGACCAGAAAGTGTTTGTCGTGTGAATCTTTTCTAGGGGCTACAGAAGCAGCAGAAATGGGCTAGATGTTTGTGAAACATTTACCAGGCATGAATCTGGTAAAGGAGTATATAATACTCAACTGGGCAAACTCAATAAACAGATCACTTATAGAGAAAAGTCAAAGAGTATCCTTCTCCTATTGGACACATCCAACCCCGTGAAAGGAAATGTCAAAATCTCTAGATTCTGTTGGAATGCTGTCATAGCAAATATAGACTGAAATTGATGGACCTCTGGCAGGGTCTATTGCATGTTTTGGTTACCTGGAAACCCTGCCGAATTGTAGTGAGCAGATACAATTTTGAATCGGGGCTAGAGGGTTAGGAGGCCTGGCTGGGTTCCAGTCCCATCTCTGTTACCAACCAGAAGGTATCCTTCGATGACCCACTTCAACTCACTGCTGTAGGATGAGGATGTTGTCCTAGAAGATCTCCAGGATCCTTTCTAGCTCTAAGAATGCATGATTTTATAACATAAATGGGGCACTGTGGCTAAAACCATCTGATGTTCATTTGAACTTAAAATCATTCCGATTGATGTTTGCAGGCTTGGGAGGTGGCCTGCCATGCACTTGCCAGAACCAGATTGCCCTCTTCCAAACCCCAAGTCCACATGAGCTTCGTGGCCTTGGGGAGCCATTTAGAGTCTCCAGGTTGGGCAGATGGTGCAGAATTTGGTGCCACTGACAATAAAGTTTGGTTGGTATCTGGCTGGACCCTGCAGTAAAGAACACATCAAGTATTTTCTTTCTGTTTTTAGCTGGATGGAGCTCAATTCAAACACAGAGATGGAAACTCCAAATGAAGACATGAGTATTTTAATAGTCTGTCAAGAACATTAAAACTCCTCCAAGGGGTGCTTCAGATCTGGAACTTCTGGCATCACCCAAGTCTGGGCTGTCAGAACAGCCTCTGAAACCTGGCTTTGGAGACTCTGGGGAGAAGCAGGACAACTCCCATGTGGGGACTGTCTTGTGAAAAAACTGGTTTCTGGCAGCAGCATCTGACCCCACATCAAACATTTGCTGCTCTCCTTCAAAAAAAAAAAAAAAAAAAGAGGGGGAGAGAATAAAGTAAAAAAAGTTATTCTTTTTTAAAAAAAATGTTATTGGACTACAGTTGATTTACAATGTTGTATTAGTTTCATGTGTCCTGCAAAGTGAATCATTTATACATATACATCTATTCACTCTTTTTTAGATCATTTTCCCATATAGGTCATTACAGAGCATTAAGTAGAGCTCGCTGTGCTATATAATACGTCATCATTAGTTACCTACTTTGTATATAGTGGTGTTTATATCAATCCCAATCTCTCAATTTATCCCTCCCACCTTACCCTCTTATAAGTTTGTAGTCTACATGCGTTATTCTATTTCTGTTTTGTAGAAACATAAGTTCATTTGTAACCTGTTTTTAGATTCCACATGTTAGCAATATATATTTGTCTTTATCTGACTTTGCTTAACATGACAGTCTCTAGATACTTCCTTGTTCCTGCAAATGGCATTATCTCATTCTTTTTCAGTTCAGTTCAGTCACTCAGTCGTGTCCGACTCTTTGTGACTCTATGAACTGCAGCGCACCAGGCCTGCCTGTCCATCACCAGCTCCTGGAGCTTACTCAAACTCATGTCCATAGAGTCCATGATGCCATCCAACCATCTCTTTCATCCCCTTCTCCTGCCTTCAATCTTTCCAAGCATCAGGGTCTTTTCCAATGAGTCAGTTCTTTGCATCGGATGGCCAAAGTATTGGAGTCTCAGCTTCAGCATCAGTCCTTCCAATGAATATTCAGAACTGATTTCCTTTAGGTGGACTGGTTGGATCTCCTTGCAGTCTGAGGGACTCTCAAGAGTCTTCTCCAACATCACAGTTCAAAATCATCATTCTTTTTAATGGCTGATTAATATTCTATTGTATATAAGTATTGCATCTTCTTTACCCATTCATCTGTTTTCAGTTTGATGTAGTCCCACTTGTTTACTTTTGCTATTGTTGCCTTTGCTTTTTGTGTCAAATCCAAAAACAAAACCATTTCCAAGACCAATGCCAAAGAGTTTATCGTCTATGTTTTCTTTATGGTTCCAGGTCTTATATTAAAGTCTTTCATTGATTTTGAGTTAATTTTTGTGTATGGTGGAAGATAGTGGTCCAGTTTCATTCTTCTGCACGTGGATGTCCAGTTTTCCCAACATTTTTTATTGAAGAGACTGTCCTTTCCCCCATTGTATATTCTTGACTCCTTTGTCATAAATTTATTGTGTGTGTGTGTGTGTATGTACAGGTAAGTACGTTTATTTCTGGGCTCTCTCTGTGCTGTTCCATTGGTGTATGTGTCTTTTATGCCAATACTATACTGTTTTGATTTCTATAGCTTTATAATACAGTTTGAAATCAGGACACATGATATGACCAGCTTTGTTCTTCTTTCTCAAGATTGCTTTGGTTATTTGGAGCCTTTTGTGGTTCCATACAAATTTTAAGATTGTTCTATTTCTGTGAAAAATGTCATTGGAATCTTGGTAGGGATTGCACTGAATCTGTAGATTTCTTTGGGGAGTATGGACATTTTAACAATATTCTTACAATCTATGAGCATGGAATATATTTGTTTATCTGTGTCTTCTTTGATTTCTTTCATCAATGTCTTATAGTTTCACTTCCTTGAAGTGAAGGGAAGTGACAGTCACTCAGTCATGTCTGACTCTTTGCAATCCCATGGACTATCCAGCCCATGGAATTCTTCAGGCTAGAATACTGGAATGGGTAGCCTTTCCCTTCTCCAGGGGATATTCCCAACCCAGGTATTAAACCCAGGTTTCCCACATTGCAGGTGGATTCTTTACTAGCTGAGCCACAAGGGAAGTCCAAGAATACTGGAGTGGTCACCTCCTTAGTTATATTTATTCCTGGGAGCTTTATTCTTTTGATGCAGTTCTAAATGGGATTGGTTTCTTAATTTCTTTCTTTCTATAGTGTATAGAAATGCAACTGATTTTTATATATTGATTGGTTATATTTTTGTAAAATTGATTTAATATTCTACAATTTTACCTTATTTATTTATTCTAACAGATTTTTTTTTTTTTTGGTGGAATTTTTAGGGTTTTCTGCATGTAACATGCCATCTGAAAATAGAGGTAGTTTTACTGCTTCCTTTTTAATTTGGATGCATTTTCTTTCTTTTTCTTACCTAATTGCTGTGGCTAAGACTTTTGATACTTTGTTGAATAAAAGTGGCAAGTGTGGGCATCTTTGTCTTGTTCTTGATCTTCGAGGAAAAGCTTTCAGCTTTTCATTGTTAAGTACACTAGCTGTGGACTTGTCATTTCTGGCCTTTATTATATTGAGATATGTTCCCTCTATACCGACCTTTTAAAGAGTTTTTAATTGCAATTTTTAAAAATTAATATGCAAAAATGGGCCTTTCATTGGGGAAGTTTTCAGTTATGTGGTCTTTCATTTCACTTGGACCCCACCCCATCTCCTTCTCTTGTTTCTCATTTTTTAATTGCTTTAATAAGCTGCATTAATGACTCAGTCTGTTCTGGCTGCTATAACATAATATCATAGGTTGGGTGGCTTATAAACAACAGAAATTTCTCACAATTCTAGAACTTTAGAATTCCAGGAACAAAATGCTGGCAGATTCAATGTCTGATGAAGACCTGCCTTCTGGTTCATAGATGACTATCTTCTTGGTTATGTTCTCATGTAGTAGAGGGATAAGGGAGCAACCTGGGGTCTCTTTTAAAAAGGCACTAATCTCATTCATGAGGCCTTCACCCTTATGATCTAATTACCTCCAAAGGCTCCACTTCCTAAATACATCTTACTGGGGGTTAGGTTTCAACATGAATTTTAGGGGGAAACAAAAACATTCAGTCCACAGCAATTTGTTATCTATGGTTGTATAACAAATTACCCCCAAATTAATGACTTTAAATAAATATTTATTATTTCATAATTTCTGTAGGTCAGGTATCTGGATATAGTCCTCTGCTCAGGGTCTCTCACAGACTGTAATCAAGGTGTTGGCATGGTTGCAGCCCTCCCAAGGATAACTGGGGAGAATTTATTTCTAAGGCCTCCTAAGTGGTATTGGCAGAATGCTCCAATTTCTCACAGGCTGGAGAGAGGCCACCCTCAGTTTCTTGCCATGTGGGCTTCTCTGTAGGGCAGCTTACAATGTGGATCTGCCTTCCATCACAGGGAGGGGGTAAGAAAGCAAGACAGAGTAAGCAAGACAGAAGCCAGAGCCTCTTCATAACTTAATCTCAGGATTCACATCCCATCTCTTGCAAGATCCATTAGAAGGAAGTCATAGGTCCAGCCACTATTCAAGGGGAGGGGATTACACAAGGATCTGAATACCAGGAGGCAGGAATTCCTGGGGACCAACCTAGAAGCTGCCTATCACCTAAAGTTCTGTGGCTTCTGGTTTAGCCAGCCTGGTGGTGGCCTTGGAGGCTGCTATTGCAACAATGTACCTCTCACATCTCAGACCCTAGAAGCAGTACATGTATTATCTTGGAAAATGATTCCAGCCAAACCTCCCCAGTGTCTGCAGTAAGTCCAAGGGGCTTCTGACAGTGAGTCAAGATGCACAGGGGCCTTGGTTTAGGCCCCATTTACCAAGCCCCTGGAGGCTCTATCTAGAGTTCAGTCTCCTGGTTCCTCTCTGGGGAGGGGCATCCTGTCCTCTCTAACTCCAGACCATCAGCCCTCACCCAGGGCTGGGGGAGGAGAGGGGACACAGTGAATAGATTCATTGCCTGTGATCTCAGATGGTGAGCACCATAAGACATAAGCATGGGTACGTGAGATTGTCTCTTTTCTTCCATGTGACAGGCCAAAGATTAAAATCCCTCTGCCTTTCTCCCCATCATGTTCTTGAACTTGTATGTACTTGGAGCAGTTTGTTCACAGCAGCTCTTGTATATGTGAGTGTAGAGTTTTTGGTCATCTCAGCTGCCTCATAATCGTGCCAGTTTATAATAAGAAGCAGAGGTCAGGGTTCAGCGGGAATAGAGGTGGCTGTGAGGGGCGGGGAGTGGCTGTGGAACACATTCTGTGCATCCAAGTTGGCAGGTTCACACAGAGGAATTGGCAGCATTGTGCAAAGGAGAGGGAGGCTGAAAGGATGTTCTTCAGATTCAGTGCCATGCGAGGGGCTCATGCTCATGTTTGCAGAGTCACTGAACTACACGAATTTCAAAGGAGGACAAATAGCTCATCATGAGAATTATGATTAAGGCTTAAAGGTTGTCCTTAAAATAATGCTTAGAAACGATTGCCACTCTCCAGTGCATCTTCTGGTGAGAGAAGCTGGGCCATTTGCATCCACCAGGGTCAGGTGGCTAATAATTCACAATCCGTGGTCCAAAAGGCTCTCAGGCTGCAAGGGACCTTAAAGTGATCTAAACCTACTCACTTGGCAGAGCAGTGAAGGCCCAGAGACCCTCTTCAGTCTTCTCAGAAACTTTCCTGTCCTACCCCCGAACCAGATGCACCAAGGGCTCCGCTCTGTGTCTTGTGGTACTTGCCTCTCTGCTGTCTTCTTCTTAAACCCAATCTCCATTCCTACAGCACCTACAGTTTAAGCTGTGGGCTCCAGTGGGTGTAAGCAGCCTTCCGTCATCCATTCATCCACCCATCACGTAACAGTTGAGCAAACTGTTACAAGTCTTCCACTATGAACCATGGATGTGGAGATTGTTAGGGCAAGAGTCTTGCCTAACAAGCTTATAGTCTCATCAGAGAGAGGAAATTTGTATGCAAGAAGCTAGACCTCCAGCCAGACTCCTACAATGAAATACAGACTAGCTCCCCATCTATCAAATCATTTGATGAAGTAGAGAAGAAAGAGAGGATATGATGACTAGAGGACATGGTCTTCTATTAACCTATATAATTTGAAAAATTAGTGGACTGTATATTTATATTTCAGTTTTTCAAAGTAGCTCTGATTTTAAGCATATTATTATCTTTTCAGTTCACGTGTCTTAACTATTGGTCAGGAAAAGCTGGATGTCATGTAGTCTAGAGTTTTCTCCGCCTATCTTCTCTATCTCAGACAGATTCATTCTTTGAACTTCAATCTTGTTACAATGTATATGTCCTTGGAAGGGTAATACCCTAAACCATATATTAATATCAGGAACATGTTCATCAGTCACCCGAAGCCCTGCTCTGGATGGAACTTAAGGTGCTTAAGTGTGTCCAGGAGTACTGGGCTAGTGGGCTGAATAGGACGGAATCTCATAAATATCAAGAAATAGGCACCAGCTGAATGCTTGTGGGATATTATCCCTGGGACTTGGAACAAGTATTGGGGATGACTCGGAAGGCACTGAGACAAGACTGTAGGAAGTGAAAGAGAATCAGAGAGATTCTTTTGGCCATTTCATCACTTTTTCCGGCGTCAGCTCTGTTGCACAGCTCACAGGCTCAGGGCATGGAGACAAACTATTACAAAGGAGGGTCTTCCAAGTCTTTGCATTTCAGTTTTATAGATAAAGTGCACCCTGCTCTTTAGGACTTCCCTGGTGGCTCAGACGGTAAAGAATCCGCCTGCTATGTGGGAGATCTGGATTCGATCCCTGGGTTGGGAAGATGCCCTGGAGGAGGGCATGGCTACCCACTCCAGTATTCTTGCCTGGGGAATCCCCATGGACAAAGGAGCCCCGAGGGCTACAGTCCATGGATTGCAAAGAGTTGGACACAACTGAGCAACTAAGCACAACATAGCTCTCTCTTTCCCTAACAGTTTAGAAAGAAAAATATGTCAGCATTGCTTTTTAGGTGAGTGCAAACACCTTTTCTCTTTATATAGGGACAAATAGCTCCCTGAGAGGCAAAAATTCACTCAATCATGGAAAAATATAACCAGAAATCAGGGAATGGCCTCAAGGCATCAGAGCTTCCTCCAGTCTGGCAGCCCTGACACATGTCCCTGTGATGTCACAGTGGCCCCCTTGCCCCCAGAGACTTTGCTTACTGGGGATTCAACTCTAGTTGTCAAGGTAGTTTTCAAATATACTCTATAGCATGCATAGCTGAAGTGGATGCACAAGCTTAGGATAGGCTTGTTATAAACATTTTCCCTCGAGAGATCTTTTTTGTTCATTTAAATATATTTTGGGCACCAACTGTTTGCCAAACACGAATGTGGTTGAGAAGGCGAGAGTCACCGGTGTGGGTGCCTTCTGGGAACAAGCAGGACTGGTGACTTGTTCCTGCTGGGGGTGTGTTCCTTCCTTAGACCTCAAACTGCTCTATAAGACACACTATCAACGCAAGCCGCCCGAGAGACTCCCTTAAATCCATTACAAGGAATCTAAGATGTTGTCCCAAAGTTCCTCTCCATTGATATTGTCTGAAACAAAGTTCAGAAAACCTCTGTTTTATCAATGATTTTTTAAATTTAAATTTTATTTGATTATTGGAGTAAAATTGCTTTACAATGTTGTGTTAGTTTCTGCTGTACAACAACATGAATCAGCTATGTGTATACGTGTATCCGCTCCCTCTTGGGCCTTCCTCTTACCCCCTGTTTTACAATGTTTTGGCTTCAATCATCTGACCTGCTGCTTTCCCCCTTAGTGGTGAGCTTGTGTCTGCCCAGTCTGCCATTTGACTGTGGATTACAGGAAAGACCTCGGAGTAAAGCTCAGAGAAGCTCAGGGACCTCGTCTGGGTTAGACAGAGAGTGAGGCTGCCAGGCATGGCCTCCCACATAAACCAGTTTACCAGGCCATACCAGGCCATTCTTGCCTCTGGCTGGGAAGGACCTTAGATGTTGTGGTCAAAGCCATGTGGTCCAAAGCTCTCACTATGTGTCAAAACTCTCACTTTTCAGATATGGAAACTGAGACCAGAGGGAGCTACGTATTGTCCAAAGCCATGGAACCATCTGCTTTTATTCACTTTTATTGTTTTTAATTGGAGGATAATTGCTTTATAATGTTGTGTTGGTTTCTGCCATACAGCATCACGAATCAGTCATAACTGAGCCCTCCTCCCTAGTAAGCCTCCCTCCCACCCACCCCCAGTATCCTGCCTATTAAGCCTCTCTATTGAGCCTCCCTCCTACCCTACTCCCACCATCCTCCCCCTTTAGGTCGTCACAGAGCACCAGGCTGGACTTCCTGTCTTACAGAGCAGCCTCCCACTCTCTATTTTACACATGGTAGTGTATATATGTCAAAGCTACTTTCTCAATTCATCCCACCCTCTCCTTCCCCAACTGTGTCCATAAGTCCATTCTCTATGTCTGTGTCTCCGTGGAATCATATACTTTTAGAGATGGAAGATACCTGTGGTCTTTTGTGATCTAGCTTCATCCTGCACCCAAAGGAGAAACACTTTCCACATACTCTTTGCCAGGTGATCACTCAGCCTCTGCTTGAACATTTCTGGCTGTGGGGCGACACGATTTTTCCTGTCCATTACATTCACAGACATGTCTAATTGTTGTCTCGCCCTTCTCTGTAATCAGAGGGCATCTACTTTCCTGCTGTGTCTGCTGACAGCTGCTTCCAGAGCCACCAGAACAAAACCCGGAGCCTTCTGTGTCCCAGAGCAGTTACCCTCCCAGCCTGCCTCCAACCCCCCTTTCCACCCCCACCGCCCAGTGAATCCCGTTACTGATTTGACCACTAAGCTTGCACTGCCTTAGTTTCCAGTGAGGGTTAGGTCCAGACAGACTTCCTTTAGTGTAGCTTAGTATGTTTATTTATTTTGCTTTTATGTATTAATGATAACCATCACCTTCGAAAAGTCCCACCCATTTTCCATTCCTTTCTGAAGTGCAGAAGGCTCTCATTAGAACATGAATGAGTTCACCGCACTCTTTAAAATCAGGCAACAACAACTAAAAGCTTGCGTGTGCTTCCCCTGACAAGCCTGCTTAAATATAATCATAGATCTGTCACCAAATGTGCAAGCTTATGAGGGGTTGTCAAAGTTTTTGCTGAAGTGGGAGATGTTGGGGGGTGGAATTTTTTTTAAGTTAACTGAAAAGGAACAAAGAGGAACAAATCAAGGACCAAATAATTTTATGACAGTTTTGCATAGCTACAATGTAGCAAGCTTCACCTGGATTCATGATATTGCAGAGGATTCCTAGAAGAGAAAAAAATGAAAGTTCTGTGTTGTGCAGGTAATTGGTCTTGACATCTCTGCTCTTTTAACCTAGGGAGGAAGCTGGTGAGGTGAAAGAACCAAGTGATCAATTTCACTCACTCGGATGCAAACCTGTGGTTCTGCCGGGAATAGACCAGAGGGCAGCCACTGAATACACACTTGGGTTTCTTTAAGCAATGCCCTGTTCAAATGATTCTTCTTATTAGTTGCATTTCACATCATTATGCCAGAGGGTGATAGGCTTTAAGGATTTCTTTAAAAAGATTTAAAACTTTCCTTGTTAGGCCATTTGGATTTGCATCACAACATGAAAGAGAAAAATTCTGATCTTTCTGGGTTCTGTAGATGGGATTAGTGGTTGTTGTTCAGTCACTGAGTCATGTCTGACTCTTTGAGGCTCCCCTGGACCTCAGCATACCAAGATTCTCTGTCCTCCACCGTCTCCTGGAGTTTGCTCAAACTTGTGTCCATTGAGTAGATGACGCTATCTAACCATCTTATCTTCTACCACCTCCTTCTCCTTTTGTTTTTCATCTTTCCCAGCATCAGGATCTTTACCAATGAGTTGGCTCTTCGAATCAAGTGGCCAAAGTATTGGAGCTTCAGTATCACTCCTTCCAATGAATATTTAGGGTTGATTTCCTTTAGGATTAACTGATTTGATCTCCTTGCTGTCCAAGGGACTCTCAAGAGTCTTCTCCAGCACCGTAATTCAAAATCCAGCACCATAATTCAAAAGGATCAGTTTTTCAGTACTCAGCCTTCTTAATTGTCCAGTTGTCACATCCACACATGACTACTGGGAAAACCATAGCTCTGCCTTTACAGACCTTTGTTGGCAAAGTGATGTCTCTTTGTTTTTATTACACTGCGTAGGTTTGTCATAGCTTTTTCCCCAAGGAGCAAACATCTTTTAAATAAATGGCTGCAGTCGCCATCTGCAGTGATTTTAGAGTCCAAGAAAATAAAATCTGTCCCTGTTTCCACCTTTCCCTTTATATATGCCATGAAGTGATCAACAGAAGCTGTTCTAATTTTCTTCATTTTTGGGGGCTGCCTCTTTGAGGTCCTGTGGGCATCGGCCAGAGTCTCGAAATCCAAATGGATTCCTCTCTGGCCTGTGCATCTAGTTGCTTCGAGGGCTGGTGTAGACACAGCACCACCTTGTACAGTTGTTACAGAAGCAATGCCCAATGAAGAGAGGCATGTGATTGAGCTGGTGTGTGGGCTCCTCTGTGGCTGTTGGGCTTTTCCATAGCCATTCCTGCATCCTTCCCTCAGCTTCCAAAGCTGAATCTCCCAGGCACTCTATCTGGCAATGTCTCAGTAGAAACAAGATTTCAGAACTCTGCCTAGTTTAACATGTGCTTTCCACTTTCTCACGAGCCCACTGCTCTGACATGCTTTGCCCTGAATGAGAAGTACATCAGCAGGAAACCTCGCAGTTCTCAGACTGCTCCAGCAGCATATTTCTATCTAGTTCTCCAGAGAACTTCCTCTTCCGTCTTCATGCAGCCAGGTTAAACAAGGGCATCTCATTCAGACAAGGCTAGAATGCCCCGCCCCCAAAACAGCATCATGAAAATCAGGTTACCCTTTCCTCCAGAGAAAGCAATCCCACCCTGTTAAGCTCCCAAGAGTGATTGTAATGAGGATTATGAACAAGCGCGGCGGCAGATACCAATTCCATGTGTAAGAATGCTTTCCAGTACCCTAACCCTAAGGGTAACCCTAAGGGTAGACTAGAGCAGCATTATTGGCAGTGGTTTTCAAAGCGAGGCTGATGATGCCTGGAATTAAGTTATATTCTATCTGCATGCGCAAAGGAAAGGGACATCAAAGAAAGAATGGATTTGGATGGGAAACAGAAAGAGACATGTGCCGGGTGTAGACACTGAAGACATCTGGCTTTTCTGGAGGTTGATGTTTATTTCTTGAAAGTGAAAGTGTTAGTCGCTCAGTCGTGTCTGACTCTTTGGGACCCCATGGACTGTAGCCCACCAGGCTTCTCTGTCCATGGAATTCTCCAGGCAAGAGAAGGGACTGAGTAGCCAGTCCCTTCTCCAGGGGATCTTCCCAACCCAGGGATTGAACCCAGGTCTCCTGCATTGCAGGCAGATTCTTTACCATCTGAGGCACCAGCGAAAACAATTAGGGACTTTTTGTGAGAGCTGAGTGTGGCTTTGTAATATCCTCTAATTTTACTGTAAGCCTCTTTCTGAAACCTTCTTATTTGTGGGCACCAAGGATGTATCAATTGTCTTATCTGTTACTCTTTCAAGCTTATTCTTGTACCTGAACAAGAAAAATAATCTTTCAGATGAGAAGTCAAGGTCCTCCCAAAGAATGCATACTAAGTCAGGATTAGGTTATTATCAAGGAAATGCAACTTCCTTACTCTCAACCTAGAGAAACAGAAAATCATTTGGGAGAGGGAGGTCTTTAGGGGAATTGCTCAAATAAAAGAATAACAAATATTTGTAATTAGGGACTTCCCTAGGGGCCCAATGGTTTACACTCTGTGCTTCCACTGCAGGTAGCAGGGGTTTGATCCCTGGTTGGGGAACATGCCATGTGGTACAGCCAAAAAAAAAAATATATGTAATTAATGTCATTTGTCCTTTTTATGGACTTTGTGTTTTGGAATTTATTCTCGGATGTAGTTTTAACGTTACCTCCTAAGATCCTTTTATACTTTAATTTACCTATCTAAAATGTGTCAGATGCTAAATTGACAATGTTTTAACAAAAGGGGTTTTGTTGCCCACTATGAAGCTGTATCAGGAGCTGCAGAGTTGCACAGACCTAGGTTTGAGTCCTGGCTTGGCAGTGTTGCCCAGGTGATGTTGGGGGCGTGACTCCAAGGCTCCAGACGGTAAATGGGGGATAATAACAGCCTCACTTCCTGGAGGTGCTGTGAAGGGTAGGATGACATACTGTACATAGTCACTGATACCAAAGCTGGGCACCCGATGTCAAGAACATTAACTTGTATCCAAGGATTTCAGAGGAGAATGGGTCTGAGAGTTTATGACTCATCAGGCAAACACTTGCATCTGTAAACATCTCTGCTCTCTGCTACCCTTCCTAGGACCAAACCAGACAGCCAGAACCTCCTGGTTGTGCCCAGGTTTAAACCATAAGTAAATATTAGATATAATCTCATGGGGAGCATTTTGTTACGGGTATGGAAATATTTTATCAGTCTTCAGACAAAGTAAACAGGAGATGAAAGGGCATCATTTTTTCCAAGTGTCTGATGTATAGAGCAAGAAAATACCATTATGAGAGTCTCAGCAGCCTTTGGGGCATCTAGGGTATGGTAAATAAGACCATGATGGTGTTGAGTGCAATGGCCTTGCTAGATGCCTAGGTTCTAAGCCCAGTTCTGCCACTAACAGCAGGACTGTGTTAAGTCACAAGCTCCGCGGGTCTGATTTTCCCTGAGAATATGATGGCTCAGCTAGTGGGTCTCCATGGCCCTGTGAACTTCTGAGTCCTCATCAGCTCTCCCAGGGTGTCACTTCCCACTCTGGGGGGTCAATAAAGGCTCTCTATAGAGCCCTAGAAAAAGGCTCAAAGCAAGATGTGTTTTTCTTCCCAGATAAATGAGTCCAGGGAAAAAGAGCCCTCCCCCAGCCTCGCTATGCTCTGGGGTGACACAATGCAGCCCAGCCACCACCTCTCATGGGAGTCTACTTTGGGGGGTGGTCCTTTCAGGGTCACCCCCAATATGAGGCTGGTGGGAGCCATAGTTAAACGGAGGCATCTCTATTTGGAGAAGAAACACCTTTAACTGAAGCCAGCAGCGGTTAACCAGATGGCCAAAAAAACCTACCCAGTCTCCATCAGCGTGATGGAAGGTCTTCACAGGGAGTTTTAGGACTTTCCATATTTAGTTCCAAACTGCACGTCCTTGTCACCATTCTGCAAGCCGGCCAGCTGTCTCTCAGTGGGAGTGCGTGCTGCTGTTTCTTCCTGACGTGGGTTTGCTTGACACTGTCGTGCTCGCTCTGTTTGAAAGCAGAGTCCACTGGCCCTAACCAGAAGAACTGGAAAATCCAACACAGATCTCTGTGGTTCCTAGATGCAGGGAGCAGCCTACTGCTGGACAATGGGCCACTAGTTCGGTCGTGTGTCTGGTTTAATTGCTCAAAACTTATCAAAGTATAGATATCCTTTTCAAGTGCTACATAAGCAGCATAAAAGCAGAATCCACAAAGAATGCCTTGTTTCCCATAATTCAGTCCCCACGTAAGTTGTTTACCTTCCATCAACTGATCAGCTACAGTGACATCCGTAGTAAGGGTGTCATGAGACAGGCTTTGCTGCCATGATGGGTGGGCTTGCTTTCCACAAAGTGAGTGACACTCTTGCTGTTCTCTTAATTATTTTTATTTTCATTCGTGACATAAATGAGCGAGTCTAGTTTAAAGAAAGAAGGGATTATTTAATCAATCGTATTTTTAAAGCAAAGACTGGTACTGAGACTCAGGGTTGAATGTGTGGTTATGAGGGGCACACTGATATACTGGGTGAAGCAAAGGGTAGGATGTTGGTGAATAAAGAAAGTGATGAACTTGAGAAACCATCCAAAAATCAGTGAATGCTTTCCACCCAGACTGATGCTGATACATCAGGCGAGCTAATCGTTCTTTGACAAAGACCAATTTTATGCCCTTGCTTCAATCTTTAATCTGGTCACCATATGTTGTTTCTGAAGGATTAGTTAATTAAAAGACCTTATTTTGAGGACAAGCTGGATTGGCAGTGTCAATATGCTGGGAAAAAAGAGAAAAAAAAATTCAGAAATGTCTGCAAAAATGCTTAATGATTTCTTTTATTAATAAAATTTTTGAAAACTTAAGCTGGCTTGGACAGAGAACATAGATTTTATTCCAAATTCTTGAGCTTTTAACTCACGAGAAACAAATGCTCACAATTCTTTTAGAGAACACAATTAAATGTCAACTGATAATAGTAATTTGACAGTGCCCATGGGGTAGACACCTCTAGATTAACTATATTTCTGAGGTAACATTTAAACCAGTAAGAATTCTACCTTGTTAGAATTCAATATTGCTTTGTTGTTATTTTTTTATTCAATAGTAAATATTGTATCAGTTTCCTAAGGATGCTATAGCAAAGTACCACAAACTTTGTGGTGTAAAACAAGAGAAAACTTTCTCTCCCGGTTCTGGAGGCTGTAAGTCCAAACTCAAGGTGTTGACAGGTGTTGACAAGGTGTTGACAGTCCAAGGTATTGACAAGACCATGCTTCCTCTGAGTTCATGGAATGATCTATCTCATTCTTCTCTCTCTAGCCTCTGAGGGCTTCTGGCAACTCGTTGTGGTCTTTAGTTGGTAGGTACATCACTCCAGTCTCTGTCTTTGTGTAGCCTTATCTCTGTGTGTCTCTGGATCTCTATGTCTTCGAATGGTCTCTCTCATGCGTCTGTGTCCAACTTTCCTTCTTTTTAAAAGGACTCTGGTTGTTGGATTGTGCTATGCTGTGCTTAGTTGCTCAGTCGTGACTGATTCTTTGTGACCTCATGGCCCACACCCCCCAGGCTCCTCTGTCAATGGGGATTCTCCAGGCAAGAATACTGGAGTGGATTCCCATGCCCTCCTCCAGGGGATCTTCCCAACCCAGGAATGAAACCGGGATCTCCTGCATTGCAGGCAGATTCTTTACAAGTTGAGCTATCAGAGAAGCCCTGGTTGTTGGATTAGGACCATCCTAATACATTATAACCTCATCTTAACTGACAACATTAGCAAAGACCTCTTTATCAAATAAGGTCACATTCTGACAGTTACCATTTCACTGTCTCCAAGTTTCCATCCATATAATGGGAATCATATTTCTGGTTCATGTTTGGTTTTAGGGTAATGGGTGTATTATTAACCCTTCTCCAATAAGCTCTATTCTTTGAGTCTTACTCCTGAGGTCTGGTAAGATGGGAAGCCAAACTCCCTGTGGAATTATTTTCATGGAACATGAAAATTATTAAGCAAGGAATCTTTTTTCATGTAAACTATTCAGACCTGGATTTCCTAGAACACACCTTGAGGAAGATCAATTTAAGAATTTTATCCAGTAAAAGGAATAAAACTAGAGATGTAGGAATGTGGTCTTCATGTTTATGTCTTTCCCACCACCTCTCATTCATATGTTGAAATCCTAACCCCCAAGGTGATAGTATTAGGAGGTGGAGCTGTTGAAAGTTGCTGAGGTCATGATGGTGGAGCCCTGGTGAAAGGGATTAATCCTCTAATAAAAGAGACCCAGAGTGTTAGCTCCTCCATTGGACCATGTGAGGACATGTGAGACATTGACAATCTGAAAACTAGGAGAGGGCTTTCACTGGAACCCAATCATGCTGGCACCCTGACGTTGGACTTCCAGACTCCAGAACTTGGAGAAATTGATATTGTCTACAGGCTACCCAGGATATGATGTTTTGTTATAAGCAGACTAAACAGACTAAGAGAGTAAGTAAAATCCTTATCTTCAAGTCCTAATCCTTCACACACACACACATTGAACTATCGAATGCCACTTTGAGCCTTTGGCTTTAGGAGACTGTTTTGGAATTTCTACAAGTGCTATATAACATTTTCATGAGCTTTTGAGTAAAGACTTTTTTTTTTTTAATCTTTTAAAAGATTCATGATGACTTTGGAGATGGCTGCTGTTGACAGTTATAATGGAAGAACAATCTCATGAGTGCAAGGCAGGGGATGATGGTCCTTGCCTGGAATACAACCCAAGAGGACGGAGGGGAGGAGATTACCCTATGGAGTGATGGTGTGTACAGCTCAGCTGACTCACTCTCCGATGAAACCAGTTAAAATTATAAGAAGTTCAGCTGAGTCACTCAGTCGTGTCCGACTCTTTGCGACTCCATGAATCGCAGCACAGCAGGCTTCCCTGTCCATCACCAACTCCCGGAGTCTACCCAAACCCATGTCCATCGAGTTGGTGATGCCATCCTGCCATCTCATCCTCTGTCGTCCCCTTCTCCTCCCGCCCCCAATCCTACCCAGCATCAGAGTCTTTTCCAATGAGTCAGCTCTTCGCATGAGGTGGCCAAAGGATTGGAGTTTCAGCTTCAACATCAGTCCTTCCAATGAACACCCAGGACTGATCTCCTTTAGGATGGACTGGTTGGATCTCCTTGCAGTCCAAGGGACTCTCAAAGCAGCCATTAAGACTTCTGGAAATGATCCTAAGGACAAACAGTAAATGAAGAATAACCTACACAACTCAAGAAATTCAATGAACTTCAAGTAGGATAAATACAGAGAGATTCACAAATAGACATATCATGGTAAAAATGGTGAAAGACAAGAGAAAAAAATCTTGAAAACAAGAAAAAAACCAAACTCGTTACATTCAAGGGCATCTCAATAAGATTAACATCTGACTTCTCAGCAGCAACAATAGAGGCCTGAGGTTGGGGAATGACATGTTCAAAGTGCTCAAAGATAAAAAGTGTCAACCAGACAGGGTTAGTATAGACCCCAAGTAGAAGGGTATGGTCCACAATGAGATTGACTCTATGTCAGATCAACTGACTACAAGCCAAAAGGGTTCAATAACTTACCAGAATAAGCCACAGAACTCAGGACAACACCATAGTTAACCTGCAAATGAAGATACAGGTAATATGGAATCTGGGAGGATCCCAAACACAGAGCTTCAATGCCTTCTCCCCAGGGAATCAGTGAATATTCCCCCTTTGGGCATGAGGATGTGTTTGCTAACCAGGAAGCTCTACCAGTCATGACTGGAGTTATTATTAGGTTACCATTGCATTGAGCATTGGCCACGTGAACTCTTGTCTTCAGCTCTTTCCTCCCCTCTCTTCCCTGGAGATCAGGAGGTCAGGCTGATATGAGGCTCAAAGTTCCAACTCTCTAATCACAGGGTTCTTTCCAGCCTGACCAGTCTCCATCCTGACGCTAGCAGGGGTTCACTGTGAATCAACTCATTGGCACAAACTTAGGTGTAATCCAAGGGGCTCACAAATAACAAAGATACTTCATCACTCAGGAAATTCCAAGGATCTTGGAAATTCCATGCCAGGAATCCTGGGCAAAGAATAGACAGATCATTTATTATACAGCAATCATCGTGTGCCATTCCTTTTATATTAATACGGTGCTACATTCAGTTTGTTGGTATTTTTAACTGAAAATGTTTCAATCTGTATTCAAAAGAGATATTGGTTTATAGATTTCCTTTATAGATGTCTTTGTCTTGTTTTTGGTATCAGGCTCATAGGATGAACTGGGGAGTATTCTGTTATTTTTTGTAAGAGTTTGTGAAGAATTAATGTTAATTCCTCTTTCAACATTTGGTGGAATTTACCAGTGAAGTCATTTTCCTTTTTTTGCATTTCTTTTCCTGAACCAGTGAAGTCATCTATTCTTGGAAAAATTTTTGTGAGCAGTTTTGCAATTAATAATTCAATCTATCGATTTTCTTAAATCTTTTAAGGCTTTCTATTTCTTCTTGAGTCAGTTTTAGTCATTTTTGTCTTTATGGATATGTGTCCATTTTATCTAAGTTGAATTATTTGTATTTTTCTTTCATAATCCTTTTTTTTTTTTTTTAAATATTTGTAAGGTCCATAGTAACACCTCTCTTTCATTTCTGCTTCTTTGTACCACTGTTCTGGAGATGGTAATGAGGATACTGCCCTACTCATGGTTCATGAGCATGGCGGTGGGCAGGGGGTGGTAGCCCCTGGTCTTCTTGGCTTGAGTCTTATGCTGCGGAACCTCTGCCAAATGAGTGAGGTGGGATGAGAGGCTCAGGCCCCAGGGTTCTTGGCTTGCTATAGTTGGAGTAGAGTCTTCACGGTATAAGTGAGGCTGGGTAAAGGAAGGGAGTCCATGATATCTTGGCTACACTCACCTGGAATTTCAACAGAGGCCGGTGGGGCAGGCGAGACAGCCATGCAGGTGGCCTGCCCCCTGTGGAACCACTGCAGCTCTTTATGGGAAACGGGGAGAGGCGGTTCAGTCTTCTTGGACTGCCAGGTTGAGCCTTCTATCACACCGATCTGGGCAAAGGCTGCAAGAGTATGGGTCACAGCTCTAGTGCCACAGATTCTTGACATTTTCGTAGATTTTCTTGGTTCAGTATTTCTTCCTTTGCGTATGCAATTGGACAATTTACAGAGATGGTTATTTATAGATAATTCCACCAGTTAAGGTTGTTCATTGGAAAGAGGGTCCTCAGGACTCCTCACGTGAAATTCTAGAAGTATGCCCAATCTCCAGCCTTGCCACAATGCACTTCAAGTCTTGACTTTGTAACTTTAGGTGGCTGTGAGCAGTTCAGGGAGGGCTGGCAGAAAATAGGACACAAAGACCAGATAGGAGACTTATATGTGGAGAATTAATATTGAATTGGAGAAAATGTTAAAATATGAAATAATTACCTTTGAAAAGTAAAGGTTGAAGTTGTGAAGAGCTTAGGACATGTTCAATGAGCAACAAAAAAGTGGAATGCTTGCAATGGAGAGCAAGACACATAACTTAGACACAAATAATCTCTTTATAAGGTTGTTAAATAGCAGAGTGTGCTGCCCATAAAGATTGCAGAATAGCACTTTAAAACAAACTGGATCCTCAATTTTAGATGATCGATCTCCTGAGTAAGTAAAACGCAGCTTCCCTATCACCACGTTCATTATGGAAGAATTTGACAGAGGTACTTTATTAACATAAATTATTGAAATAACATCAGTGCTGTACATTTTTACCTATAACAGTCAGAGCAAAATACAAATATTTTAAAATTTTTAATATGTGTGTGTGCTCAGTTGTGTGTGACTCTTAGAGACCCCATGGATTGCAGCGCACCATGCTCCTTTGTCCATGGGATTCTCCAGGGAAGAATACTGGAGTGGGTAGCCACTCCCTATTCTAGGGGATCTTCCTGACCCAGGGATCAAACCTGGGTCTCCTGCATTGCAGGCAGATTCTTTACCACTTGAACCACCAAAGTTTTTAACAGCAAAGTGCAATTAAACCAAATGATGTTCTGGGCCAGACAGATGAGTATTTTGTTATTCTTCCAAGAAGTTAAGGACTTCCCTGGTGGCTCAGATGGTAAAGCATCTGCCTACAGTGTGGGAGACCCGGGTTCAATCCCTGGGTTGGGAAGATCCTCTGGAGAAGGAAATGGCACCCCACTCCAGTACTCTTGCCTGGAAAATCCCATGGATGGAGGAGCGTGGTAGGCTACAGTCCATGGGGTCAAAAAGAGTCAGACATGAGTGAGTGACTTCACTTCACCAGGAAATTAAACAAATAAAGACAGCTGTCTTTCCTTCTTGACTTCCAGCAAGGCTGTTAGCTATGTTGCTGCCCAGACTGGAGCACAGGATAAACCATCTCTTTAGATCCCTGGCAATGCTTGGGTTCTTAGGGCATGTCAGCTTCCGGAACATGGGTAAGCTATTGTTTTTCCCTTTCCAGGATGAGGAGATAAACCATACTTCAAATATTTATGTTCCATATCTTGCTTACTCTAGTAAGGCACTTGGTTGTGGCATCATTTCAAATGAAATGCTAAATATAGAACGATTTCAAGTTAAAAAGATAGATATTATTTAATGAGATGCCTTTTTGCAAGTTAAAATCTAAAAATCTTAAGGGAAATGCGTGTTCTCACGTGTTAGCGAGATTATAGAACTTGGTCTTTCTTTGGGATCCTCCCACTCTTCCAGCGGCAATTCAGTAATTTCTTCAATAAGAGGAAGAGGTAACAGATACAGTGATGCTATCTGACAACTTCTCTTAGCAACACAAAGTATACAGAACATATATTTAAATGATCATTTGCAAAGTATGATTAAAATGACTACTTATTAAAGTTGTGCTCTAGGATACTAGAATTTGACTGTTGAGTCAAAAAGGAAAAACCAGGAACTACAGTTGGTGAAATACACAAAAATTATATGTAATCTATGAATTACATATGTAATTTCATATGTATGTTATGATTATATTCATATAGATATATAGATAGATAGAGTGATCAATACATATTTATACTGAGCATTATAGCTCCCTGGTGGCTCAGATGGTAAAGAATTTACCTGAAATGCAGGTGATCCGGGTTCTCTCCCTGGGTCGGTAAGATCCCCTGGAGAAGGAAATGTCAGCCCACTTCACTATTCTTGCCTGGAGAATTCCATGGACAGAGGAGTCTGGTAGGCTACAGTAGTCCTGCTGCTTCTGCTAAGTCACTTCAGTCGTGTCCAACTCTGCGACCCCATAGACGGCTGCCCACCAGGCTCCCCATCCCTGGGATTCTCCAGGCAAGAATACTGGAGTGAGTTGCCATTTCCTTCTCCAATGCATGAAAGTGAAAAGTGAAAGTGAAGTCACTCAGTTGTGTCTGACTCAGCGACCCTATGGACTGCAGACTACCAGCCTCCTCCGTCCATGGGATTTTCCAGGCAAGAGTACTGGAGTGGGGTGCCATTGCCTTCTTCAGTAGTCCATGGGGTCGCAAAGAGTTGGACACGACTGAGCAAGTAATCCTTTCACTTTCAATGCATAGAGCTAAAAAGCTAAATTCTATCTGAGCTAAAAGAAAGTCAACTTAAAGTGCTTTGATGAATAGCAAAATGAAGTACAATACTCATTAATGTGAAAAAAAATTCTCATCCTAGTTCACTAAAACTTAGTGATTTGAAAGGGCTTCCCTTGGTGGTTCAGTGGTAAAGAATCTGCCTGCAATGCAGGAGACACGGGTTCCCACCCTGCATTGGGAAGATCCCTGTAGAAGGAAATGGCCACCCACTTCAAGTATTATTGCCTGGGAAATCCCATGGACAAAGGAGCCTGGTGGGCTAGAATCCATGGGGTTGCAAAACAGTCAGACATGATTTAGCAACTAAACAACAGCAACAAATGATTTAAAACCTGATTTGAAGCAATCCTGTTTGTTTACTTTGAGGGCTTTATCCCCCCTTGGAAAATAGCTGCATTGACACATCCGTGGATACTGACAAAGTGTTGTTCACTTCAGTTCAGTTTAGTTCAGTTGCTCAGTCATGTCCGACTCTTTGAGACCCCATGGACTGCAGCATGCCAGGCTTCCCCATCCATCACCAACTCCTGGAGCTTACTCAAACTCATGTCCATTGAGTCAGTGATGCTATCCAACCATCTCATCCTCTGTTGTCCCCTTCTCCTCCCGCCTTCAATCTTTCCCAGCATCAGGGTCTTTTCTAATGAGTCAGTTCTTCGCATCAGGTGGCCAAAGTACTGGAGCTTCAGCTTCAGCATCAGTCCTTCCAATGAATATTCAGGACTGATTTCCTATAAGATGGACTGGTTGGATCTCCTTGCAGTCCAAGGGACTCTCAAGAATCTTTTCCAACACCACAGTTCAAAAGCATCAGTTCTTTGGCAGTCAGTTTTCTTTATAGTCCAACTCTCACATCCATACATGACCACTGGAGAAACCATAGCTTTGACTAGATGGACCTTTGTTGGTAAAGTAATGTCTCTGCTTTTTAATATGCTATCTAGCTTGGTCATAGCTTTTCTTCCAAGGAGCAAGTGTCTTTTAATTTCATGGCTGCAATCACCATCTGCAGTGATTTTGGAGCCCCCCAAAATAAAGCCTCTCACTGTTTCCATTGTTTCCTCATCTATTTGCCATGAAGTGATGGGACCAGGTGCCATGATCTTAGTTTTCTGAATGTTGAGTTTTAAGCCAACTTTTTCACTCTCCTCTTTCACTTTCATCAAGAGGCTCTTTAGTTTCTCTTTACTTTCTGCCATAAGGGTGGTGTCATCTGCATATCTGAGGTTATTGCTATTTCTCCCAGCAATCTTGATTCCAACTTGTGCTTCATCCAGCCCAGCGTTTCTCATGATGTACTGTGCGTATAAGTTAAATAAGAAGGGTGACAATATACAGCTGACGTACTGCTTTCCCAATTTGGAATCAGTTTGTTGTTCCTTGTCCAGTTCTAACTGTTGCTTCCTGACCTGCACATAGATTTCTCAGGAGGCAGGTCAGGTGGTCTGGTATTCCCATCATCTGTTTCAGAATTTTCCACAGTTTGTTGTAATACACACAGTTGAAGGCTTTGGTGTAGTCAATAAAGCAGAAGTAGATGTTTTTCTGGAACTCTCTTGCTTTTTTTGATGATCCAGCGGATGTTGGCAATTTGATCTCTGGTTCCTCTGCCTTTTCTAAATCCAGCTTGAACATCTGGAAGTTCACAGTTCACATACTGTTGAAGCCTGGCTTGGAGAGTTTTGAGCTTTGCTGTGCTAGCGTGTGAGATGAGTGCAATTGTGAGATAGCTTGAGCATTCTTTGGCATTGCCTTTCTTTGGGATTGGAATGAAAACTGACCTTTTCCAGTCCTATGGCCACTGCTGAGTTTTCCAGATTTGCTGGCATATTGAGTGCAGCACTTTCACAGCATCATCTTTTACGATTTGAAATAGCTCAACTGGAATTCCATCACCTTCACTAGCTTTGTTCATAGTGATGCTTCCTAAGGCCCACTTAACTTCAAAGTCCAGGAGGCCTGGCCCTAGGTGAGTGATCACACCATTGTGGTTATCTGGGTCATGAAGATCTTTTTTGTATAGTTCTTCTGTGTATTCTTGCTACCTCTTAATATCTTCTGCTTCTGTTAGGTCCATACCATTTCTGTCCTTTTTTGTGCCCATCTTTGCATGAAGTGTTCCCTTGGTCTTTCTAATTTTCTTGAAGATATCTCTAGTCTTTCCCATTCTATTGTTTTCCTCTATTTCTTTGCATTGATCGCTGAGGAAGGCTTTCTTATCTCTCCTTGCTATTCTTTGGAACTCTGCATTCAAATGGGTATATCTTTCCTTTTCTCCTTTGCCTTTACCTTTCACCTACTGAAAGGTAAATTTCAGATTGCAGGAGCTTGGAAATACATTTGCCTGTCATTTCAGTATCCAAGTTCCTTGATTATATCTGCTCCTAAACAGCTGACTAGATAAGAATTGAACACAAAACATCATCAATGTCTTGATGTATCCCATATGTCACGAAAAAAATGATCACAAAATAAAGAACAATATATTTTTTGGAAAGCAGTTAAGATCAAGGTCACAAATCTGTAAAACAGCACAATTACTGTATATTGGATAGCCCATGAGTTTCTGTAAACCTTCATTTTAATGAATTTTAAAAATACTCTAAGTAAGGTTTTATGTACATAAAGGATACTTAAAATGTTTATTGTGGCATATTCATAAAGCAAAGGGGAAGTTATACAAAATTATTTATATTAACAACATTGCATTGGGTTATCTATAAGTGTTTTAAATAATTTTCTGAGTCCTATTAAAAAATCTGTGTACCTTTAAATGTACTAGTATTTGAGTTGGTTTGTAGTGTGTGTATTTCATTCTAAAAAGTTTTTTTGAAGTCCTAAGGCATAAATAACGAATTGCTATTATTTTGAAGTAAAAGTTAACAGAATTTTCCATATGTATTCCAAATCACAGCCTCTTAGAGTGATTCAGAACTTGAGGTCATCTGGTTTCCTTTACCACCCACTGTGATAAATACTGGATCCAACTATCTTAAAACCTCTATCTGAAGACACTCATGGGCAGAGAACTCAGTGCTCTTGGCACATGAATGACTCAGTGTTGGAGCATGGACTAGCTGTTAGTCACTGGGCTAAGTTCTTTTCTAATGTTATCATAAAATAATTCTGTGAGGTATTAATACTCAGTTTGACAGAAGAAGAAGCAATGTCAGGGGTGAAGTTACTTGCTCAAGGCCATTCTGTTATTTAGTGATAGTGTCAGGTCAGTTGACACAAATTCAGTGTTTTAGACATGCCACTATGCTGTGTGACAAATTCACTCTCATTTTAAGTGATTTCTCTTCACATATTCTAAGATAACCATCACAGGCTTTCCCAACCCCTATGCCCCCAACAAAGACTTTCTTATTCAGCGCTGTTTCTCATATTATTAATACTTCTCAATGTCTTTCTGGTTACCTTTACCAGGATGCCGGTTGTGGGAGACAGAATGCGATTTTGGGAGACAGAAGTCATCTTTTTCCCACTTTCATTTGCCCTCAAAGCTATAAATATTAGTTTGCAAAAGACCAAACAATAGAAAAATATATCAGGTCAGTAAATATTAGTCTTTACCTATCCCCTGTATTTAACTGTATATTTTGTTGCTGTTGTTAAGTCACTCAGTCATGTCCGACTTTTTGTGACCCCATGGACTGCAGTATGCCAGGCTTCCCTGTCCTTCACCATCTCCCAGAGTTTGCTCAGACTTACGTGCATTGATTTGGTGATACCATCCAACCATCTCATCCTCTGTCGTTCCCTTCTCCTCCTGCCTTCAATCTTTCCCAACATCAGGATCTTAACTCTATATAGTTATTAGGAAATTATTGTGTCCCTTCTATTATCTATTTCTTGTTTCTTTCTATATTCAAGGCAGCCCTTGCTTTGAACAATTCTGGTGTGCACAGTTTCAGGGACTACAGTTTTAAATAACACCAGTTGCCCAACAACACAACTTTCAACTTCAGTTATCATGGTATATTAACTGTGAGTAATTTACCTATGAACAGATGCATCCCATGACCAGTGATTCATAATGCCACCTTCAAAGTCTATTAGTGACTGGTCACTGTTCATGTTTTTAGCTCATGCACAGACAGCAAATCATGTAGTTGTGTTGCCCTCTTGTTTTCTAGTCACAGAGCCATGTGATATTTTACAAAAGAGGGAATTGGCCTAAAAGACAAAATGTACAGAAAAGGAATAAAAAGTGAAAACAGTGGAAGTGAAATTTGAATGGAATGTAAATACAGTTTCAGAGAAAATAGCTGCCCAGGAGAATGTTTGATGGACTCTAGGTACACAACCAGAGAAACTTAGTGAGGGTGAATTTATTAACATAAATGAGGAAAGTGAATGTGATGAAAAGAATTCGCTGTCTCAGAGGAAGTGACACTGGCAAAAAAAAGAAAAAAACATGTTAAAGGAACTCTTAGAGATAACACAGCACTGAAAGCACAAAGATTAAAATGCTGGTAGCTGATCCAAACATAGAAAGGAGCGTGACAATTTGCCAGGGCAGAGAAAGGACACCTGCCCTGTCTCATACATTTGTGATGAGAAGAAAGCAAACATTGTTCAAATAGTCTTGGTAAGTTTTCTTAATGAAGAAATAAAAACTTTAACTCTCAATATTTGTAATGTTTTAAATTACAGTGTGCTAAATAAATATTAGCTTTATTTAAAAATTTTCCTCATACATTTATAATCAACATGAAAATTTTTGATATTTTAATTAACAAATAGTTTTAAAGATCGTGGAAAAATAATACTTTCTCCCATTGGTTATCAAGATTGCTTTGCAGTTTCAGCTTGCACGCATGGTCATTTTTATAATCTTGCATTACTGTACATAGCAACGACCATTTATGTAATTTGCGTGTGTGTAAACAAATGTGTACCTCTATAGAGCTAGTTCTTTTTTTTTAAGTAGAACTTAGTACCTTTTGACCCTTCACCCATTTTGCCTGTTCCTCACCTCCCAACCACCCACTCATTCTCTATATCTATGAGCTCAGTTTTTTGGTTTGTGTTTTATTTGTTCTTAGATTTACATGAAAGTGAGATCATATGGTATTTGTCTGTCTGACTTAATTTTGCTTATTATAATTCCCTCAAGTTCTATTCAAGTTGGTGCAAATGGCAAGATCTCCTTTTCTATGGCTAAATAATATTCTACTGTATATATTCATATATACACACATATATACACATACTATGCACACATACATGTATTACATTTTCTTAATCCACTCATCCATAAATGGACATAGGGTTTTTTTCCCCTCATATCTTGGCTCTTGTAAATAATGCTGCAATGAACATGAGGGTGTATGTATCTTTTCAAGTTAGTGTTTTCAATTTCTTCAGATAAATACCCAGAAATGGAACTACTAAGTCATATGATAGGTCTTTTTTTAGTTTTTTTAGGAACCTCCATGTTGTTTTCCAGGGCTTCCCAGGTAGCTCAGCTGGTAAAGAATCTGCCTGCAATGCAGGAGACACCAGTTTGATTCCTGGGTCTGGAAGCTCACCTGGAGAAGGGAATAGGCTACCACTCAAGTATTCTTGGCTTCCCTGGTGGCTCAGACAGTAAAGAATCTGCCTGCAATTCGGGAGACCTGGGTTTGATCCCTGGGTTGGGAAGATCCCCTGGAGGAGGGCATGGCAACCCACTCCAGTATTCTTGTCTGGAGAATCCCCATGGAACAGAGGAACCTGGTGGGCTACAGCCCATGGGGTCACAAAGAGTCGCACATGACTGAGCAACTAAGCACAGCACATAATGTTTTCCACGATTCCATGATGGCTGCACCAATTTACATTCTCACCAACAGTACACACACAAGGGTTCCCTTTTTCTGCATCCTCATCAACACTGTTTTTTTTTGTCTTTTTGGTAATATATGTAGTTAAAAAAAACGTAATAGGATATTTACACTACCACATTCTGTTGATGGACATTTAGGTTGTTTTAAGTTTTTCACTATTATGGTTGCTGACATTCTTTTGTCCACATATGCAAGTACTCTAATGAATGAATTTCTGTAAGTGCAACTACTGGGTCAAGACATTTATGCATTTAAAACTTTGATAGACATTGCCAAATAGCCCTTGAAAGAGATGTATAATTTATATTCCTTTAAGCCATTATAAAAGTGCCCATTTCCATGTGACCTCACCAAGTCTTCTTAAATCTTACCAATTTCGATGCATGTGACAAGGGCTCAGGGCCGGGGCAATGGGATGATCCAGAAGGATGGGATGGGGAGGGAGGTGGGGGGTCCAGGAAGGGGAACACATGTAAACCCATGGCTGATTCATGTCAATGTATGGCAAAAACTATTACAATATTGTAAAGTAATTAGCCCCCAACTAAAATAAATAAATTTATAAAAAAAAAAAAAAAGGAAAAAAAAAAATCTTACCAATTTCATGGGCAAAAAAGTCAAATCTACCAGCAAGTTTTAATGGGTATACCTCCATGTGTCAGTTCTATCCAGTTCTCCCATACTAACTCAATTCATAATTAACTTTTAAAAAAAGTTTTAAAATATTTATTGGAGTATAGTTGCTTTAGTTTCTACTGCACAGCAAAGTGAATCAGCCATATGTATACATATATCCCCTCTGGTTTGGATTTCCTTCCCATTTAGGTCACCACAGAGCACTGAGTAGGCTTCCCCGTGCTATACGGTAGGTTCCCATTAGCTGTCTGTTGTATACATATTAGTGTATATACATCAATCCCAACCTTCCAATTCATTCCATTCCCTTTCCCCACTTCGTATCCGTATGATTGTTCTCAGTGTCTGTGTCTCTGTTTCTGGTTTGTTAATAAGATTGTCTATACCGATCTGTTCAGATTCCACGTGTATCTGTTAATATACAATATTTGTTTTTCTCTGACTTACTTTACTCTGTGTCTCTAGGTCCACCCACAGCTCTACAAATGACCCAATTTCATTCCTTTTTATATTTAATATTACTATTCCACTGTATATATGTTGTTGTTGATTAGTTGCTAAGTCGTGTTTGATTTTTGCAACCCAGTGGACTGTAGCCCGCCAGGCTCCTCTGTCCATGGAATTTCCCAGGCAAGAATACTGGAGTGGGTTGCCATTTTCCTCTCCAGGTGATCTTTCCCACCCAGAGATAGAACCCACATCTCTTGTGTTGCAGGTGGATTCTTTACCACTGAGCTGCTGGGGAAGCCCTTGTATTTATGTACCATATCTTCTTCATCCATTCCTCTGTGGATTGACATTTAGGTTGTTTCCATGTCCTGGCTATCATAAATAATGCTGTAATGAACACTGGGGTGCATGTCTTTTTGAATTATGGTTTTCTCTTGGGTACATGTCCAGTAGTGTGATTGCTGGGTCACATGGTAGTTCTATTTTTAGTTTTGAAAGGAATTTTCAGACTGTTCTCCATAGTGACTGTATCAACTTACATTCCCACCAACAGTGCAAGAGGGTTCCCTTTTCTCCACACCCTCTCCAACATTTAATGTTTATAGAATTTTGTGATGGTCGTTCTGACAGATGTGAGGTGATACATCATTGTAGTTTTGATTTGCATTTCTCTTAAGTGATATTGAGCATCTTTTCATGCGTCTCTTGGCCATCTGTACATCTTTTTCGGAGAAATGTCTATTAGATCTTCCATCCTTTTTTATTGGGTTGTTTTTGTGATATTGAGCTGCATGAGATGTTTGTGTATTTTGGAAACTCATCTTTTTCATTTGTAAATATTTCCTCCCATTCTGAGGATTGTCTTTTTGCTTTGTTTATGGTTTCCTTTGTTGTACAAAAGTTTTTAAGTTTAATTAGGTCCTATTTATTTTATTCTCATTACTCTAGGAGGTGGGTCAAAGAAAGATCTTGCTGCGATTTATGTCCAAGAGTATTCTATGCTTTCCTCTAAGAATTTTATAGTGTTTGGCCTTACACATAGGTCTTTAATCTATTTTGAATTTATGTATGGTGTTAGGGAGTGTTCTAATTTCATTTTTACACATAGCTGTCCAGTTTTTCCAGCACTACTTATTGAAGGAGGCAGTCTTTGCTCCATTGTATATCCTGGCCTCCTTTGTCATAGATTAGGTGACCACAGGTGTATGGATTTATCTCTGGGCTTTCTATTCTGTTCCACTGATCTGTATTTTTGTTTTTGTGCCAGGACCATATTGTCTTGCATAATTAACTCTTTATTGCTTGGACTAATAGCTTTCTAACTGCTTCCTCTCTCTTGGCCCCATTTCTCATAATCCGTTTTTCACATAGCAGGCACAGAGATCTTTAAAAACAAACTAGATCACAAGACTCCTTGTTAAAAATTCCTTAATGGCTTCTAGCTTATTGAAATGCTAGAGGATGCACGTCACTCAATTTTGGCTGCTGCCTACCTACCCTCTTGACATTGTCCCCATCCCCCTGACCCCCATCCAGTGCAGCAAGTTTGCACCAGCCTCACTGCCTTCTCTTTTTTAATGGAATGAAGTACACGCAGTTGTATTATCCATAACCCCTTTTAACCCCTCTCCCTAAAACTCCTGAATCACTTAACACCAAAGCTAGGATCATATGACTCACATCTATTGGTCACCCTCATCTCGCCTCCCTGCCTCCTCCCACCCAAACTAAGCACCATTTTTAATCTGGATGATAGGATTCCAAGCAGTAAAATGATCTCATGGTATACTTAAAACAGAAAGCATAAAAAAGAGAAACAGCTTTAAAGGGAAAATATTTAATCTATTTCATGAAAAAAATGTACAAAGCTTTAGAAGAGAGGCATTAGGTTTCAGTGTACAGTATAAACACATTCTGGTTTTCTATAATCACGTGTATTATACACTTCTTTTGAGTTGGTAATGAAGGCCACTGTGCTCATTCCAAACCATCTTAACACATGTACTTGAAAAAGTCACTGAAAACAGACTTGAAATAAATGTAGACATACACTGTTGTACAAAAATATATTACTCTATCTACATGAAATGCTTATAAATGCAGGCCAAGTCAATTCTTTTAGAACTCAACTAAGTCTAATACATGATCCTGTAAATTGGATTTCAATTGCATTTTTATCTTTGAAGAAAAAATAGATATAATCAAACTCTTGGAATGACAGAGATGAAGTCAGCACAGCACACCAACTCTATTCTCAAAGATAAAACCACAACTTTATACACACACAAGAGGAGAAGAGTCTAAGTTTTTAAAACTTGACAAATTTATGAAATGTTACAATTTGAAAGTGATTGTGTGTATATATGTATATATATGTGTATGTATGTGATATATATGTATCACAGCAAACTTTGATTAACCCATAGTCCACATGTAAAATGATGACAGCAATTAAAGCATTTCTAACTGGCTCTCAGTGCATCCTAAGAGTGAAAACTTCAAACTTTTAAAAAATATTAACCTACGTATAACATAATTAGAAACATATACCTCCAAGTAGAGTAAAATTGATTTTAAAGTCACATAGCACACTGTTCTCCTTCTTCAGAAACTGACATATTAAGAATTTCAGAAAAAAAAATTTACCACCAAAAAACCAATCTACTATATCTGTCATTTGTGGAACCATATAGTTCCTCATTAAAACTTCTACAGACACTACTGTTTTCAAAGAGAGGGAAGTCTAAAGTGTGGAGAGGATGTGGTTGTGTATTTCTACAGGTAAATTTGGGTGATGAACATCAGAGCCACACAGAGAAAGTACATTCCAACTCCACACAAACACACACTTGTTAGCATCTGAACATGTAATGAACACAACAGGTAGCCCTTTCTGCACATGCTCACAGAATGAACACATTTCTGGTGGGACTTAGAATAATGATGACAAAAATCTAAAAACAGAAGACAGCTCCAAGACGGAGCCCTTCTTCATTTTCAGAAATTAATGTGTTTATTTTTATCCTTCATTACCATAATTTATCAACTGTTTTGCCCTATATACCTTAACACATATTTTTTATGAGCATAGCACACTAGATAACCAAAAATACTCTTTAAACTGGTTCTATTCAAATTTGAGGATTGTTTTTTTTTCCTCTCAGTATTATGAGGCTTCATTTCAAACATAAATATGTAACCCAGTATATTAAAAGAAAAAGGTAATAAATTCCGCTGTCCCTTAAACTCAAAAAATCTGACAATTTTGCTTAATTCTGTATTACTGAAAAACACCAGGTCTGGAAGTTGCTTCCTGAAGAGGAAGGAATTCATGCCCTGCCCTGACATGCTCCAAAAATGCTTGCGAGTATGTGGTTGTTTAGTGCTTCACCATGCTTGTTCAGGGCTTTTCAGGATATGGTTGGTACAGGCCAGGAAGTAGATTTGGAAGTACTTACAATTCTTTCCTTTTGGTCACGAGGCTTTCAACAGAATAAAATGTCCTTTGGTCCACTTGAGAGCGACAAGCCAGTGCGGAAGAGGGACATCCCAAACAGGGAATAACTATAGCCAGGATAACAGTCCACAGGTATCTAGGGTTCTCACTTTCCAACTCCAACTTCTGACAAAAACTAAACCAAATCAGCACACTGAGAAACAAAGGGGATGCAGTCAGAGAAGCCGACCACGCTGCCTCCTGTTGTGCTTTTCCCAGGCTGTGGTCAGAACAGCAGCCTTGGCCCAAAGCAGCTAGGCTGACCCGAAGTCTAATAATATATGAAAGGGCCAAGGTGTGCAGGGCATGGAATACATACAGGAAGTTAGTCCAGCCTCTAGCTCTTAATGCCATGCTTTCTATTATCCTACTGCAAGGAAAAGAGGGGGGTGGGGACACACTTTTAAATATTCAGGACAAAATCATGATTTTTGGTTACTGTGAATTTAAATAAACTGTGTGTCACTGGAAGAGGAAAAGGAGGAAATCTTGGTGATTAACAGTTAATTCTACTTGTAAAATATAACACTCCCATCTCTTAAAGTTGATGTACATTTCCTTATAGATTTCCGATTTGGAATTTTATAACAATATTAACAAATTCTAATACTATATAAATTAGCAGATGATAAATGAAAAACATTTACACTCTTGTATCTGTATGCTCATGAATCATAATCAGTGGTAGACAGCATTCTACTTCATACCTTTTAATAGTACCTAAAGCTGTAATAAAAGGTTATCTGGTAAAAACTTGACTAGAATAGAATTGCATGTATCTTGAGTCTTGGGGGGCAGGGTGGGGTGAGGTCTATATACTGCAGTAGTTATGAATCAAGTAGGCAGATGATTCTGTGTGTTAACAGAAGGGCCAAGTATTATGTTTCTATAGCTCACTTTGGTCATTAAAAGTTATTTTCTTAAACATGAACAAGCTTTCAAAGGTTTGAGACAGTCCTGTACTAAGAATCCAGTTATACTTGTGACAAGGTCTTATAATTACCTTCTGAAGACCAATTAAAATAGCATTGTTGGAACTAATACTGAATGGCTATTTAATTCTTTAATACATCCATCTGCCAAGAAAAACTCTTGATAATATCTGAATTTAAGAAAGAATGGTACATAAAATCTTCTGGGAAAAACAATTATACAGACTGTTCCAAATCCCGAAGGATAACTATGTATAATGAAAAGTCCAAAAAGCTGATATAATTAAATGGATTTACTTTAAAACTTCAAAAACAATCACTACTAGGACTTTTGAAGTTCTCTGGGTTGATTAGTTACTATATATAACTATGCAAGATTTATGCTTAAAAAAAACCAAACAAACACTTTTAAAGGCAGGCATAAAAGCATGGTAGTTGAGTAGATGCACCCAGGTTCAGCCAGTCCTAAAAGTCTGATCTCAATTATGCTGGTCTAATTGCTTACAATTTCTTTGTGTCTCAGTTTCCTCATCAGAGAAATAAGGAAAACTAGAACCTCTCTCATAAGGTGGTTGTGAGGATTAAATTAGTTAATACAGAGAAAGCTCTTAGAAAAGTGCCAGGTACATAGTTAGCACTGAATAGATTTAGCTATTATTCTTATAGCTTTATTCAAATACTGCAAAGGCCTAAGAAAGCATTCACAAAAATAAATACTCTTATCCCAGTTTGTTTTCACTCTATGTCTAGGAGTAGAGCTAGAAATTAGGAGATCTGTGTTCAAATAAAAGATCCATCACCCACTAGTCACTCTTAATCATTCAACAAAACTGGCTGAGCAACTGCCTGCACTGGGCACCTCTCCAGCATCAGGCATTATTTGGGGAGTGCTGAACTTGAGACATGAAGCCAACATTCTAAAGCTGCTTCCTCATCTGTAAAATGGACATAAGATCTACCTGTCTGATTTGTGAGGCAAAATGCATGAAGGCACTTGGAAGGCTTGGGAAAGCACCATCAGCGGACATTCCAGGAACATGGTTTAGGGTATGTCTGGACTCCCTCAAAGGAAGTTCATCAGTCATCATTACAGGTCTTAAAAAACTTCTTAAAACTGTACATTTCTTTATAACATTGTTTATAAAACAATAATGTAAAACTATTTCTCTTCTTGAATCCCAGCACTGCAGAGAGTATTAACATACCACACAGTTGGTAGAGGAATAGTTTCCTTTAGAAACTGCAGTTGCAAAGAAAGTGTGAAGCCATGTGTTTTATGGTCATAAATTATTATCATTATTATTAACTAGGCCAATAACTAGCAGTTTCATTATCTACTAACTGTTATACAAATACTATTTCACTGAGCCCTTATAGCAACCCCATAAGGCAGGTATAGCGACCCCATTTTACAGGGCAGAATCCAAGTGACTGCAAAATCTGTGTTCATAAACACTATACTACATCACACAATAAAAACACTAGCAGAAAAAGCCACAGTTATTTTTGTCTCCACTAAATCATAAACTGAAGAGAACTGGTAGATCAAAGAGCTCTAAACTGAGTTCTGATCTTTCATAATAAAAGTGACTTCAGAAAAAGTTATATAACTAGTGCTTACTGTTCAGTTTAGTTTAAGTCTTTAAAAGCATATTCCCATTTTTAAAAAAAAAATAACCCATTGCTTAATTTAAAAAAAACAACCAGAAAAAGTAGAAAATATTCACAACTCTACAATTAAAAAAAACCAGAAAAAGTAGAAAATATTCACAATTCCACCATTCATAGTTCACCACATGACACAGTCCCTCTGTATAGATTTTCATGCAATTCATGAGTTAAGAAATTTTGTTTTTGATGACTGTTCTTATGTCAAATATAATGGTTAGACTGTTTCTAATTGGCAGATATAAACTAATACTAAATGTTGGGCAAGTAGAAAATTACTGTATTACAGAGATATGTATTGTTAATGTCTTCCCAAATTTTCCAACTATGAAAAAGCAAGCAGCAACTTATTTCAGTGGTACTATCTCCAGAGTATACTAGCCATGTGAGAAATTTAGTTGATCTTTGTATCTGTGTAAGTATATAGACACGTATATTCATCTACATATACTAAGCTTTTGGGGGGCTGTGTTAAGATTTATAGCTTTCTGCAGGCCTGATAATACTATAGGTAAATATATTATTACAATAGTTTAGGAGAAACTTGCTTAGTCGTTGAACTTTGCCAAAGTTACACTCATGGGTGATTAAACTGTAAAGTTTTCCCTTGTGGACAGGTTAAATATTTGCTTGAGCATTTCCAGGATAAGCAAAATTCTTTTCAGAGATATCAACCCTGAGTATAAATTCAGAAAAGAAAATTTTACCATTTGTGAAGTGATATCATAAAGAATGGCAGAAAAAAACAGTGACAAAGAAGCAGAATAATTTAGGGCAAAGATTCCAAGTATTGTGTCTAAGTGAATGTAATGCCACATTACTGGCATTTTGATTATGGTGACTAACACTAAAATTGTTTTCAAACTATCATTGAATATAACTTTTGCTTTTCTTCATGCCATAAATTTAAAAACAGAGTCAGGAATCACAAAAGTTTTTAAAAATGAACTTTCTAGTGCTTTCTCTTATGTAAGAGGTTTATTATGTTAGTCATAAATTCTAAGAACCTATTTATATTGCTTAACATGATTTACAAAAAAATCATGTAATCTGTACACATAATATTTTGAATGTGAAAAACAATGTAGATTACTGGCTGGGTAAGAATAAGAATGTTCAGTAGGACTGTAGTTAAAAATCAAGAAGAGCATAAGCTTAATACTAACAGAAAACTCTATACAGACAAAATGAACATTAATATATTCTAGAAATATTTTTGGATTTTAATGTACATGAAAATATATACTGTGTGTAGGTTCATGCATAATGCTGCAAAAATAATTATCAAGTATTCCTGAATTAGCAAGTTAAAAGTGTATATATTTTCTTCAGACAGTGAAATTGTTTATGTCCTTAAATAGAAAAAAATTAAGCCAAACTATTTTCATTCTGTCCAGCTGGAAATGAGAAGTATAATAATAAAATGAGATTTTAAAAATGACTATGGCCTATTCTCCATAAAAGAGAATGTCACTATTATACATTCTTTTATTACAGAACATTTTTTTTTTATGGAGAGAAATGGTTTATGAGGTACTTATTATATATGTGTATATATATATAATTTTAAACAGAATTTCTTTTAACTTTACATTTAGTCTTCTCTTTAAAAATAGCTTTAGGAGGCTACAAATGAAATAGTCATGATCTATGCATTTCCTTACTTCATATTTAGGTAATCTGAAATAGTATGTTCAAAACTGTATTTCAAAAGAATATAAAGATATGGTCAGATGATTATGCTTAAAAAATTACAATTCAAATTGAGCACTGGTTTTGAAGTGAGAAGGAATATTATGCTTTATTGTCTATAAATATTTACTGAATAAGTATGATTCACCTGTTGTTTTTGAAATCTTGTAACCTGATTAAACCACAAACATGTGGAATCAGTTTTAGTAAAAACAAGCAGAGTCTTTTAAAATAGTTATAAAGAGAAAGCATCACTGAAAAAAAAAAAAACCTTTCCAATATCTTCTGGTGACTATTTCTTTTAAGGTTAGAAAAAAACACACCAAAAACAGGATCATCATGTCACTGTATGTTTCAGCCTTAATATTTTAAAGTAATATATTAAGATATACTATACATAATAAAAGCATAAAAGTGCTTCATACTGAAATTTTCACCTTGAAGGCTTAACAGCTATTTTTAAAAACATCACAATAATGATAATTTAAATTCTCAATATGGGAACCAAAAAAACCCCAAACCCAGCAAATCTGCATTTAATGCTTCAACTGAAATGTAAATTTCTAATATAACATACATACCCATTTGCATTGGACTTAGCTGTAACAATTCTTTACCATTAAGTGGTGTCACATGCAGTAATGTTTTCTGAAGTTCCTTTCTCCTTGAAAGTCACAATATTTCTAAGGAGTCATTCATTACTAAGACTGTTCACTCATTACTAAAACTGTTCATTCAGAAAAACGTTAAAAGGAGTCTGTATATGTCCTTAGACACTCTAACTTTCAGAAATATAGAAATATATTTTCTGTATATAGAAATATACAGAATATTTAACATACCATTAATAATAGTATGCTAAAAAAGCAAATAATTTATAACCATAAATATATCTCAAATGAGAAAATCACAGAAGAGAACCAGGAACATTTTTACCACCTAGATGCTCTTTAAGCCACTACTGTGATGAAGAGACATTTTTTTTTCTTGACCTAAAACAGACCTTACACCTTGAATGGCAGGTGTCCTTATACCAACACGTGGACTGGATCTTAAGCTCTGTTTAAAGTTACTATGAAATTTACACATTCAGATGTGCTGCTTCATAAAAGGTACAAAAGTTAGTTAAAATATTTGGTATCATTATTATAAGTATTCACTGAAAATTATCTCATGATAATATTCTTTCCTGTAACATGGACTTAAGTCTTGTGCCAAGTAACAGCACAGATTACAGAATCATGGTTCAAATCATGGTCAGTGACTTTGCTGGTACACAGCCAGAGTGAAGGAATTTGTCTATAATAAATAATTAAATAAGGAGCAAATTTTATTTTAATATCAGTTGCTAGAAGTGAACAATGGGTTTCTGGGTACCCAGAGGCAGAAATAAAGTTTCTTTTCATAAATTACAATGATGGTGGGGATGGAGAAGGGGCTGCACTGGGTTGCTAGCCAGCTTGCTAAAATATATACTTGAGTTCTACTGGAGGTATGCAGTCTTGCTGTGTATCAGTTATTTGTAAAGGCTGACTGAACAAAATTCCCTTCATCATACAGGCACTACTGTCTGCACTACAGTAATAGAGAAATACGCTGATAGACAGAATGGCCTCAAGTGATAAACAATCTCCAGGAATCTGCAGTGAGATTGTTGGTTGATTGGAAATGCTCTCTATCTCTCCAGATGGTGTCTGTCCTCGAAGAAGCCATTCATTGCCTAGAAAATAAAGAGATAAATTATTAAGACTGCATAAGAAGTTGAGTAGGAAATCAGACAAACTTTACAAACACTAGATTTACTCAACTAACTATTTACTGAAAGCCTCTAAACGCCAGGCATTGTGCTCTGTGTGAGGGACACAAGACGTAAGAAGTCCCTAGTCTGCTGCTGCTGCTAAGTCGCTTCAGTCGTGTCCAACTCCATGCGACCCCATAGACGGCAGCCACCAGGCTCCACCGTCCCTGGGATTCTGCAGGCAAGGATACTGGAGTGGGTTGCCATTTCCTTCTCCAGTGCATGAAAGGGAAAAGTGAAAGTGAAGTCGCTCAGTCGTGTCCGACTCTTAGCGACCCCATGGGCTGTAGCCTACCAGGCTCCTCCATCCATGGGATTTTCCAAGCAAGAGTACTGGAGTGGGGTGCCATTGCCTTCTCCAGTCCCTAGTCTAGTCATCTTGACATCAAATTAAAATTCTTTCTTTGAACACTGCAAACATAAATTATAAATTTCTTTTTACTGAAATCAAGATGAATATTACAAGTATGGTTATAGATTTAAAATGTGGTAAAATTAAAAATGAAACCTGTTAATAAGTCCTAGAAATAAACATAAGACACTTCAGAAAATAGTTAATTTTTACCAGATAGAAGTGTCTAGAAATATAATATGTAAACTACAAAATAAGCTAGGGAATACAAACGTATATACAACTATGCAGTGACTTTACAGTAAAGACAGTGATGAATTATTGACTATCCAAAGGTAATAAAAAAAAACATTGATTTTTTTTTTTCAGAAACAAGTAACACTGCATACGTTATTCCAATGGACTCAATGTAAAAAACAGATCTTTGTTTACTTCATTTTAATACATAAGACTCCTCTGAGACTTAAACATATAGATCTATATAACAAACATTTAAAAATCAGTCATATAGTATTAAACTTTTTAAAACGTCTTCATTCGCCCAGTGCCTTCTCTCCAAAGGAACGTGTGTGTCACCCTGAGTAAGCACATACCTAGGCTGACAGCGTTAGAGGTGCTTAGCTATTAAGAGCCAGTGTTTGGGAAATGCAGGACATGCTTTCCTGCCATCTGAAATAGAATACACTGAACATGATCTAACGACTTACCAACGACTCAGGGCTATCGGTACAAAAACTGGACCATCTACTGAGCAGTGATGAAATTCTATGTCTAGTTTTTAGCTTCTCTTTTTTGACCTCAGGATGCGTCAACAGACTATAGCACCTGTCTCTACCTGTCCTCCTCATCTCTCCTTTAGTTTACTGCTTCTAATATTCTGTTGATTGAAAAATTAAATTTGAGAAAAATATATCAAGTAAGAGTAAGGAGAATGCAAGGTGAGACTCTAAAGAGTTAAATACAGAGCTTTTAAACATAATTCTTTTTAAAGTCTCTGGCCTTCTTTGCTTATTTCTGGACTGAGGAATAAGTTTGATTTCGTTATACAGCAGATTAGTAGGGGAACTTCTTATATTTTAAATGAAAACAGGAAAATAATAAATTATGCTGTGTTAATGTCCAGGTTGCCTGGAAAATCCCATGGACGGAGGAGCCTGGTAGGCTACAGTCCATGGGGTCGCTAAGAGTCTGATACGACTGAGCGACTTCACTTTCACTTTTTCCTCTCATGCACTGGAGAAGGAAATGGCAACCCACTCCAGTATTCTTGCCTGGAGAATCCCAGGGACGGCGGAGCCTAGTGGGCTGCCGTCTATGGGGTCGCACAGAGTCGGACACGACTAAAGCGACTTAGTAGTAGCAATGTCCAGGTTTAGAAATAAAAGTGTTTCTGCATACAATTTTCAGATACTTCTCATGAAGGATCTGTGAAGCACAATATGCCCTTAAGGCTTTTATACTGCCATTTATTTATTAATTTATTGGCTTAAAACCTTCCCATAAATGCTGGCACCTTCAAGATTAGACCCACCAAAATTTAGTTAAAAATCAGTGTTATGGTCTCTAAATAATAGGCCAAGAAGTAAAAATGTCCTTTAATCACAGGTTTACAAATGTACCCTATAAAATAATATTCAAAGACTTAAATTATTAGGATTCTTGCTTGAAAGTTTATTTGTCCCTTTACAAAAAAAAAATTGTTTCCCTGGTGGTTCAGTGGTAAAGAATCTGCCTGCAGTGCAGGAGATGCGCGTTTGATCCTTGGGTGAGGAAGATCCCCTGAAGAAGGAAATAGCAACCCATTCCAGTACTCTTGCTTGGGAAATCCCATGGACAGAGGAGCCTGGTAGGCTATAGTCCATAGGGTCACAAAGAGTTGGACATGAGTTGGCAACTAATGCACAACAATACAATAAAAATGGAACCAATGCCTTGGATAAGTGTTAAGATAACTAAGAATTTTCTCTCTAGATTATTTCATTTTCCTTTAACACTATCTATATTTTGTATTCTAATAACTCAATATTAACATCATTAACTTGTGTAACTGACAAAGTAGAGTTAAAATAAGCATGTTAATTTACCAATATCCTACTTAAAAATAACGTTTCATTTCACAGAGAGAAATTAAATTAACATGATCTCCCAGTGATGCATTGGTTTCAGACTAATGGACCTAGGTGGAACAGCTGAACTGGAAGTTGAGGACTTGCTCTAAACTTCCTGAGGAATGAACGGCCAGGGTCTGAGTTCTCTTCTGCCCACAAAGCTAGCTCCAAACATCCGCTAGTGCTGCATGGTTCAGAACGTCCCTCTGCAGGGAGTGGATGCCGGGGATCTTCTCACGGGCTCAGTCTGGCCCTCCAGAGCCAGCACACCCAAGCCCAGCAGTTTCTTCTGGCTAGCCTACCAAGAGCTCTCTGCTCTTTTGCTGTGGATTCCAAGTGGGCAGTTGCAGGACAATAGCTGCTGCCCTGAGAATGTACCAAGGTAAGAAGGCACAAAGCCTGGATTTGGGTAATGTACAAAAGAAAAGTGTGTGAGAGGGAATGAGAGAGGCGGAGTAGGGCAGGAAACTGAAAACTGAGTGCGCACATGTGAAAGAGCATGGGAGACTAGGACAGAGGATGCTCACCAGAAACAAGAAGTCAGAATTCAGTTATGGACTACAACTACTGCACTTTGAAATTATTGTCTACTCTGTTAGAGATGCTGGAAAGCACTGCTAAAGACGAGCAGTATACTGATTACTTGTAAATTCATGAAATAAGTTCACACTGATTCAAATACACACCCAAATCTTAACATAATTTACAGTAACTGAATACTTTGAGAATAGGCTCAAACAAGAAGTGTTCTTAGGCTAAAAGACCACAAATTAGAGAGTGAGGACAAAAAGGCTCTGCCTGGATTCTAATCACAGTAATCCGTTTGTATTCAATTACACATCCTCCTCCAACAGTGTTTTTTCTTCTACTCGAATGGCATCCTTTTAAGCAATGGCTTTGGCATTCATTTTCTTGTAGCAAGCAAGTTAATGGGAATCTCTAGAGAAGAAAACAGATTCAGGCTTAATAACTGGTCTCAATGGACAGGAATCTGAGCAAACTCTGGGAGACAGTGAAGGACAGAGAAGCCTGGTGTGCTGTAGTCCATGAGGTCACAAAGAGTCAGACACGACTGAGTAACTGAACAAGTCAAGTCTTAATGATACTATTGAAATAAAATGAACAGCAACTGAAAGCTCTAAAGTATTTGACAAGAAACTATCCGGAAAAGTGAAAGATAATAAAACAACCAAAGAACTGAATTAGAATCTGTCAAGTTATTTCAGTTAAAAACAAGAATAAAATATTTTTTAAAAATCATACTCCAGGGGGAAATCTAATTCTTTAGGATCTGTGAGATTTAATGGTATAGTGGAAATCACAATTAATACTGGATCAGGACTTCAGAGAATTTCTGATTAAACTACTTAGTAACTACACTTCTTTTTTATTTATTTTTAATGGGAGGACAATTGCTTCAGAGAGTGTCGGTCTGTGCTGTGCAATGTGAATTAGCCGTAAGTATACATACACTTCCTCCCTCTTGAACCTCCCTCCCAAGCCCCCACCCCACCCTACCCCTCTAGGTTGTCAGAGCTGCTCCCTTGTGCATAACCTTGGCTGGAGAAAAACCACTTCCATGTGGACTAGACTGACTTTCAATTCATGACAGCCAGCCTCACATGCAGCCTTTTAGCAGTTCAGCGGTCATACTGTATTTCCCTTAAATAGTCACCCTTCCACCCTTTGGACCCTCTTTCTTCAAACCTCCAAAACCTTCTCCCCATCCCCTTCTCACTCTCAGCTGATGGTCATACTCTCCAACATAGTAATACTAAGAAAACAAGCATGCAGAAAAACACTTCCGCAAGCATTCATCTCCACAACTTCCTATCCAGGTGTCTGTGTCACACCTGGAACCTTCCCTCCTTACCATGGAAATGCTGCCCACTTTCCCGGCAAAGACCAGTTTTCTACCTGTGCACTCGAGCCCATCCTCTCTCATATCTTCCTAAAGGATATCCACAGCTACCACACATCATCTTTTCTCTACTGATCTTTGCCATCAATAACAGCAAACACACTGCTCTCCCAACTCTGGTTTCCCCTTCAAGCAACTGCTCTCTTTCCCGTTATCTTTTTAACTAAACTCCTCAAAGAGCTATCTACATTTGCTACTCTACATCTGCAACTGAAATGATACGTGAAAGATACAAAAGTGAAAGTGAAGTCGCTCAGTCGTGTCCGACCCAACTCTTCCCAACCCCATGGACTGCAGCCTACCAGGCTTCTCCGTCCATGGGTTTTCCAGGCAAGAGTACTGCAGTGGGTTGCCACTGCCTTCTCTGCAAGTGGTGCTAACAGTAAAGAATTTGCCTGTCAATGCAGGAGAGGCAAGAGATGCAGGATTGCCTCTTGGGTTGGGTTGGGAAGATTCCCTGGAGGAGAAAATGGCACCCCATTCCAAAAGTCTTGCTTGCAAAATTCCATGGACAGAGGAGCCTGGATGGCTACAGTCCATGGGGCTGCAAAGAGTTGAACATGATTGAGCAACTGAGCACGCACACACAGCACAAAGGAAAAGATACTAAACTAAGAATTAGCAGAGCTGGGTTCAAATTCCATATTTTGACCTAATTAAATATACGCCCTTAAGCAAACAATTTTATCTCTTTGAGCCACTAGTCTCCTCATTTATAAGAGGCTCAGAACAAAGGGTGTCTTTTGATGCCTTTCAGTTCTAATATTTAAGGACCTATCATTCTACGACCACAACAGTCTGCCTCATGTGATGAACTTGCCTAGGAGCAAATGGGAGCAATTATGATTAACTCTGGGTGAGTTACACACTTATTTAATAGAGAAAGAATCTCAAAGACTAAAGAAAACTGCTAAAGTGGGGTTAGATCTGGATCTTTCTGTATTGTAAGATCCCCTTCAAATCCTGCCAAACTGTAGAGTTAAAGTATCACATAACAAATGAGAAAAATTTCTAGATCAAACATCAAGAATTCATGAAATATTTGCATTTGCAAAGGTTATTGTCATACCTTCAGCTGACAGAAACCAGCAACTGGATGCTCCCTCAGTTAGCTTTGTTCCTGATGGGAGGTCTAATCTCAGCTTGAACTGAAGAGTCTGTCCGGGAGACGCCGCCACGGGGGAAAGCCTAATGCCTGGAGCAGATTTAGGTAGTTTGGGTAAGGTCTTTGGTTTTTCTGCTAGACATGGACCATCCACCACAGCATTTTCAGACCTGAAGACTGGAAACTAAAAACAAGAAAATCTGTTTTCTAAAACACAAGTACTTTACAGTATTGTAGACAGAGAGAGCTTATTTTCAGACTTCAGTACAAAAGTGAGGTTCAATGTCAAGGAAACTTGATTGCCATTTTCTTCTGAATCAGAATGCATTTACTTCAACTTCTTCATGATTATTTTGTAGGTTCAAAAAAAACTTCATCCTGGCCAAAAGACTGTCAACATTTATGAATGAACTTAATTGTTCAATATGTTTATAGATAGCAGGAAATTAAAATAAAACTTTAACAATTTAAATGCAGTGGAGGTAATACACACCCTCATAATTTTCACTGCCAACATAAGATGTCATTCATCTCTTATCAGAGATCTATGTCAAGAGAAACAAACTTACGTTATGATGGCAATCTGTGTTTTTATTTTAAAATATATCTTGGAAATTCCTAGAATTTTAGACAAAGAACTCCTGCATTTTCTGGACAAATGTGACATAGAAAAGGATAACTTGAAATTTTATTAGAGACCATGTCCATATCTTTAAAATTAGAACTTATTTAAGTTTCCTCTCATCTTATTTTTAAGTCCTGAGACATGTGGCTTCTAGACCTTTCTTTGAAGATTATTTGGTGGTAATGGGTTCACCATAGGAAACAAAGATTATACATTAGTCTGAGGATTGTTTAAAAAAAAAAAAAAAACTCGATTAAACAATCCAACCCACATACTTTGTGTGTATCAGTATGTCCATACATTTAAAAACAGATGAGTCTTTTTTTTTTCCTTTTCTGAAAGTTCATCAAATTCTCTCCAACTTCTAGTGTTTTTCTCAAACACTCTTGGCACAGATGGAATTTTTATTTTAAAAATAACAGGATATCCTTGGAAAAGGCACCCACTCACTACTCTATATGTTTCACTTTCACCACTAATGTTGGCCTAACCAAAAGTGCCTCTGTTGTTGCTAGGGATTTCAGAATCTTTCTTAAAATGATGCCCCTTAACTTAAAGATTACTTACCACGGAAACTGTTTTGGTTTCTAAATCCAACACTTTAATTTGATGGTTATTGGTGTCTGCCACATATAATAATTGACCATTCTCTCCAATACACAAGCCTCCTGGTTCATTAAAAGTTGAGTCGGTAAAATTGGAACCAATAATATTACTTGCATTACCAGTTCCTGCTAATGTTGTACAGTTTTTTGTTTTTGGATCCACAACTTTAATCTAAAAAGGATAGAACAAAAATTTATTTATCTGAAGCTCAGTTTCACATTTGTGATATGGAAGAGTAACATATTAATAAGCAAGGCAGAGAATTCCTGATTGACATTAGTATTCTTAATAAACATCAGAGAAAGAACAGACACTTCCATATTTTCTTGAACAGCCAAACATTCAAATTAGTCTAAGGAGAAATATTTCATCCTGAGAGCTAAACACTATAAAATCCCATTACATCCTGTCTTCTAGAAGAAATCTTTGAAAAAATTATTTAATGTTATTCTTTTCCCTCACAATGGGACACAGTTGAACTGACTTCCTTCTTAGGAACATCTAATACCGGCTGAGGATTTGCTACTTACATTAGATGCTGTGATTCCTGTGTTTCAATTACATTAAATTCATAAGCTTCTCATCACAAAATACTAATATTTATGTTCCAATGATTTTATTTTAAAAATGCATAGTAAAAATAAAATAGACAAAGAAAACAGAAATGTTGATGAAAACGAATTATTTACTAACAGGCACGGCAACTATGCAAAGGCTCAAAAATGCTCATTTGTTAACTGACATATTAATTTCCCTGTTACCTGCCTTCTCCTTATTTACTGAAGATGTTACTAAACAGCTTTAGTGGCTTGCAATTCCCAATTTTTGGCTATCATCATTGGGAATTTGTTTAGTCCTTTCCCCAGCTCAGAGTACTATCACATCATTTCTGCAAAGAAAGGACCAAAAAAAGGAACAGAAAGGCTTATGTACAGTTGTCAAAGACTGTTATTCCTCTCTACATTTTAGAGCGGCAGTTGTAGGAGGCTCACAGATCTTTCAGCATTTTAAATACCACAAGTGAAAAGTAGGGTATTATATAATTCTGTCAAGACTCACCTTGTGATTGTAAGAGTCTGCCACGTACAGTAAATTCCTTTTCTTGTCCCAAGTTACTCCAAGTGGGTGCTGAAGCCTTGCATTGATTCCTACTCCATCAACATCACCAAAAGCAAATAAATTCTTTTTTTTTGAAAAGAAAAGAAACAGCATGTATTAAAATTTTTTCACAGAACTTTGTTAGGGTATAAAGTGAAAATTCAGATGGCTGTACATGCTACTTAAGTTAAAGGGGGAGAAGTCTGATTTCATATAAATAGGGTTGGGCATTTGACTAAAACTAGAAAACAATGACAGAATTCTGAACCTGATTTAATTTGTGGTTCTAAGGAATCTTATTCACAAAAATGACACATCTGATCTGGACAGGTCAGGTCTACTGCTCTGGTGCTCTTTCCACCCTCCCGCCAAATATCTACTCTTCATTTTCCCCTTGCTCAGTAATCACGATTTTATCCTTCCTTTCTCTCGGAAGCCTTGACATTTATACAGAATCAAATCAGATCAGTTAACTTTTCTTAGGTGGTTTTGTTACTTGTGCTTCTTTATAGTCACATTTCCTTTGGTTTGACTTCCATTTTAACATGGATAAGTCCAAGAATTTTCTCCTTCCTATGTCTTATTAACTTCACAATTCAGAAAATTGCAAGCTCGCTAAGCAGGCACACCGCGTAAAAGTGCTTTTCATTACCATGGGATCTCTCTCTCCTCCCACGAGGTGCTTCACGGCTCCATCTTTCAGCGAGACGGTTCTCACTGTGCTGCTCTCACTGTCTGCCACAAACAGGCAGCTCCAGGGATCCTCTGAGGCCAGAGACAGACCTGAAGGCTGGGCAAAGCCTGCTTTGTGAGGGTATGCATTATTTCGATTCTCTTCATTTCCACTTCCAGCAAACCGAAGGCAGGTTCCTTTTTTTAACTCACTAAAGAAGACAAATTCACAGGTGAAGTGTCAATACTGTTACACTGTGCCCAATTTAATTATTAAACAAATGAATGTAAATGATGAAGCCAATGGTGATAGCATTATTTATTAAAAAAAAAAAATCTGCTGATCTTGACCTAGTTAAATTGTGCAAATAAGCTTTCACTGTAGTTTTTCTAATCACTAACTTATTTACCCACTGTATAGGGACCTTTCTACCTTTCTTTTTTTTTAAACATACCCAAAAGTGAAACTATTCTCAATGATTAAACAAGAGATCCCCGACAAAGTTAAAAATACATGAATAAAGATCACATCACTGATGGGATAGTTTTCCTCCAAATGATCAGAGGTAGGTATAGCTAGATCCCACCTTTACATCCTGGTCTCTTCTTAGCTTCATGCAATATTAGATTCTGAAAGGGAATTAAAAAGATGTAGGTAATCTCTTCTAGCTCTTGATAGTTCTGAGCTTAAATTTTCACTAAAAATGTTTTATTTTCATGTACATAAGTAGAGACCAGGCTTCCCTGGTGGCTAAGTGGTAAAGAATCCACCTGCCAATCAGGAGACATGGATTCAATCCTTGGGCTGGGAAGATCCCCTGGAGTAAGAAATGGCAACCCACTCCAATATTCTTGCCTGGAAAATTCCATGGACAGAGGACCCTGGCGGGCTACAGTCTACGGGGTTGCAAAAGAGTTGGACACGACTTTGCGACTAAACAACAAAAAATATAAGAAGAGACTAGCAAAAAGAGTTAAAAGAATCATTTGTGAAAGATGGGTGCTCATTTTAAAGTAATAATACGATTTCACTGCTTTAATCAATTGTACAAATCCATTTCCTATGTATACTAGGCAAGTTTCTATTTAAAGTACTATTGTAATGATTTCTTTGTAATATGGAGAAAGTTTTATACCTTGGTCTCTACGTTTATGTCAGAGGAACTGTAAGGAAGACATGCTAGTGTCCTGTATTGAGGGGAGGGGAGAAGCTGACGTGGGATACAAAACAATGAGAGCCTCTGTATCATTTTCTAATACTGTAAAACATGCAAAAAAACGTCTAAAATGACCATCAGTCACTTACTGGTTAATATGATCCTAATGCTAACATAGGTAGTGAACAAGGAGTGGAAGCAAAAGGATAGAAAATGTATAAATACAGCCATTTATTCAAGGCCTATTTATTTATATGTAATAACAAATATGCCAAACAAAGGAGTTGTAACAATTTTACGAAGGAGATCTCTTAATAAAAGCTAGAAATAGTGGGGAGAAACAGTAACTTCTAAAAGTTCAGGAGTTATTACCACTTGAAGGTCAGTGACAAATAATGCATCCTTGAAATTATAATACAAGTCAGTGTGATCAGACTGGACACTTTTCTATTGTGAACGAGTGACAACTCTACTTAGTGAAATTTAGACCACTCTTGACCGTCTAGGTCCAAAACAGTCATCATTTAGAACAACACAGTCTGGTCATCTCTGCTACTTCTTTTTTCCTCCTCTTATATGTTGTTGGTCACCTCACTATTCAGTTACTCTCAGCTCTGGCCTGGATAACAGCAGCGGTCTCCTCCTTGAACCTGTCTGTATTACTGCCACACTCCAAATGCTACCAGTGTTCTTTCAAAAACACAAATCTTATCATATCACTTCCCAGCTTAAAACTTCCTATAAAGTCATGTAGAATAACTTTCGAATCTCTTAGAAAGATTCTAAGGATCTGGCTTCTACTGACATCACAAGGGTCATTTCTTGCCTGGAAAACCTCTACCCTTCTGAACTCCTTCCTACCCTTCTGCCAGGTTCAGTTAGTAGCTGAAAAGGAGATCTTAGTTAGTAGCTTCTTCCAGGAAGCCTTCCTTTGATACCTCAAATTTTATTCATATTGGATGCTCCTCTTATTTATATAAGAGACCATACCATTTCATCCCTACTGCAAAGCATAGTGCCTTGTTTGCTTAATAAATATTTTTCAATGGATGATTAAATGCTGCTAAACATCTTACAAAGCAACACACACACAATTTAGACTATCTAGTATTCTGGATTATCTATACAACTGCTCCTCTCTACTGATAAAGGTAACTGAACTGACTGGCACTTACTTTCTATGGTGATTTGACAGTCTTTATGGTCTATGAATTTCATTCATTTACTTCCGCAGACCTTCACTGAGCTCCTGTCATTTACCAGATACTGTGCTAGGGGCAGGGGACAAGAAGTGAATGAGGAAGGGTGCTTTCCTTAAAGAGGCAGTCTAGGAGGAGAAAATAGCTATGTAAACAAATAAGTGCGAACAAAAATACAGAAGGTGAGAGAGAGAAGAGGGGAGGATGGTAGGGTGAAGGGTGAGAGGGCAGGAAGAAGGGAGACATGGAGGGGGAGGGGAAGAGAAAGGCTGGGATGTTAGAGGAAGAGAAAAGGCTTTACAGGAAAACTACAAGAAACTTTGTAGAGACACTACTTTTCCATCTTTATACCCCTGACAGTGGCAGCAGTGCCATCTACATTCACTGTACAGGCCAGGCACTAGGCTGAGCTTTTCACACATATTAATTCTCAAAACAAAACCTATGAGGAAGATATAAATAAGGAAAACTGAGGCTTAGAAAGTTAAAGTGACTCTCCTAAGCTCATGTAGATAAGAAGTGGCAGAGCCAGGCTCAATCTCAGGCCTGATGACAAAGCTATTAACCATTCTTCCATGCAGTCTTCAAATATCTGAATTGATCAGGGATATTAGAAGTATGTATTAAAAGATGTTTCCAGTTCTCTTTGTGAATGCTTGGTGAGACTGCTCTTCCTAAGCTACTCAAGGTTGGGTGTGGTCCTAAGACATACTTGGGCTGATGAAATGTGAGTAGAAGAGATATGTCACTTCAGAAGAAAAGTTATAAGAGCCAGTGAACACCTCACCACCTCTCTCTCTCTCTGCCAGGACAACTGGCAAAGCTCCAAATGGTGGCTGCTGCATCAGCTTGGGTGGCAGAGTAGTGCTTCCCCTGCAAACAAACCTTGTCTTAGGCCATGGAGAACCCGAGCTGTTCATTATGGCAGCACAGCCCCGCATATCCTGTCTGGTACAGTGGGCGTTACAAGGACGGAGACTTTTGGAAAAGGAATTCTGTGAACTCCATGTTTGCCCAAAGAGAGATGTTACTACTTACTTTTTCTTTGGTAATCTGCCACAGTCCAACAAGAGTGCCCATATCTGATGAGTCCCTGCCATGGCTATCCACAGAATGTTATCTCTTTGGACCTCTGAACCTTTATGAAAAGAAACAGTAATTATCATATATGTATCTGGTTAACAAACACCTCCAGCTGTTTTAGAAATTTAAATTAAGGGAGACAATAGCATGTTTATAAATCATATGATAGAAGGAAGTAAAAACATTTGCAATATTTTAAGTCATTTTGGAAACTTTTCCATTTTCCTTGCGAAAGGTTTACTTCTTTAGACTTAAAAATATACATTCACAGAAATCCAAAGTATTCTCAGTAGCAAAATGTCCCTCTGCATCTCTGGGCACGATGTTTTTAAACATTTGATTTCTTATTTTATGTGACAAGAAATGGCTTGACGCACACACTCCAAAGAAACTTTGGCAGTCAAGAACCTAAATTACATGCTTCAGGAATACAGGAATAGTTCTTTGAACAATTTCTCATGGAAGAATTGTACCTTTTAACAGTTTAAGGAATGTATATTTCCACCACGTATTAACTTTTAGGCTTAGACTTACATCACTACTGCTTTTTAAAAACCTACTGTTTAATTGCTGTGAACCTTTCTCAAAAAGATATAGTTGACATGCAATAAAGCTAAGAGTACAATATATTATACCTGTTTTCTAAAATTAATAATTTTGTTTTTTAAGACTGATATTACAACTTATTACAATGTGACAAGGCTCTATTTCTCAAATTAATTCTATTGTTAAAATATTTAATTATTTTAATTTAAACTGAACACTGAAGCTATTTTTACATGTAGTTGAGACATTTTCACTAAAATAATTTGGTCAGAGGTATCTTATGTTAAAAGAAATATCTTGGTAAGATTATTTTATTTTTACTTTCTTTAAGTAGTCGTGTCCAGAAGAAATTTTTCTTCACTAACTTGTTTATTTTCAAGTGTCTTTCACAGCAACAAAAATAATGGTGATGATCAACAAATTATGGTGCTATATGCCAAGCACGTTATAGAGAATATTACCTAAATCTTCTCAAAAGCCCCGGGAGACAGGTGGTGTTATTAGGACATTTTTACAGGCCCTTTACAGAAGAAACTGAGGCTCAGAGAGGTCATGTAACTTGCCAGGATCACAGAGCTAGTAAATGAAGGAACTGGAATCTGAACCCAGGCAATCCAACAGAAAATTCTATTTAACATGTTGCCCCTTTCTGTTAATTGCTATCATAGAAATCTAAAGGAAGATCAGTTCAGTCACTCAGTCGTGTCCGACTCTTTGCGACCCCATGAATTGAAGCACGCCAGGTCTCCCTGTCTGTCCATCACCAACTCCCTGAGTCCACCCAAACCCACGTCCATCGAGTCGATGATGCCATCCAGCTATCTCATCCTCTGTCATCCCCTTCTCCTCCTGCCCTCAATCTTTCCCAGCATCAGGGTCTTTTCCAATGAGTCAGCTCTTCACATCAGGTGGCCAAAGTATTGGAGCTTCAGCTTCAACATCAGTCCTTCCAATGAACACCCAGGACTGATCTCCTTTAGGATGGACTGGTTGGATCTCCTTGCAGTCCAAGGGACTCTCAAGAGTCTTCTCCAACACCACAATTCAAAAGCATCAATTATTGGGCGCTCAGCTTTCTTTATAGTCCAGTTTATTTCAATTCAGTTTTTCATAGTCAAATACTTTTATAAACAAAAACTGTATTAAAAGTGACAATGGCATCCATATGCTCTGGGGACTCAGTCTCTGCTTAATCACTTTAAAACTAGATCAAAAGCTCTTCATTATTATATTCTTATTTTATTTTGCCCCTGCCATGTGAAGACAAAGCTTGAAGGTGACCTTCTATAAGCCAGAAGAGAGCTCTCACCAGAAACCAATCATGCTGACACCTTGACCTTGGACTTCTAGCCTCCAGAACTGTAAGAAAATAAAATTCTGTAGTTTAAGCCACCCAGTCTGTGGCATTTTGTTATGGCAGCCCGAGCAAAGATATCCCCCCGAGAACAGAAATGAGACAAGGAGATCTGCTATCAACACTTATTTAGCATCATATGAAGGCCCTAATTCATACAAGTAAGAAAAGGAAGCAAAAAGCATAGATTGGAAATAAAACTGTAATCATTAGAAGATGACATGAGTTTAAAGCCTCTCTAACTTGGCCAAAGAACTGTCTGGTTTATACATGAGTAAAAGATCAAATCAAGTGTCCAACTTCTCCAAACAGGCCAGTCTAGTTCAACTAGGGTTGACTGTAAGAGGCCAAAGCTTCAAAGTAATATTAGTGTGAGCCTCTGTTTGTTCTTGGTCTCAGTGTACTTATTTCCTTTAGAAGCTGGAGGTATGAAAAAGAGTGCAGAAGCAGAGGCTGTGTCAGGTTGGGATTTAGGAGTTTATGATTCTACACACCAACTGATGAGGATAATGATGGGGGGGTGCGGTGGTGAAAAGGATAACCATTCAGAACACTTCCTAGTTTAAGGCACTGAGCTAATAATAAGCCCTTTACATGGATTATTTCGTTTAATTTGACAACATTAGCAAGTCTTGTTATTATTATCTCTATTTTATAAAGAAACTGAAATTCAAAGGGGTTAAATAATTTGTTGGTATTCACACAGCTAAACCTGGAATAATAATACCTTAGTGAGTTCAACTCCCTGGTGGCTCAGATGGTAAAGAATCTGCCTGTAATGCAGAAGACCCAGGTTCAGTGACTGGGTTGGGAAGATCCCCTGGAGAAGGGAATGGCTACACACTCCAGTATTCTTGCCTGTAGAATTCTACTGACAGAGGAGCCTGGCAGGCTACAGCCCTTGGGGTCACCAAGAGTTGGACAGGACTGAGTGTCTACCACAGCAGCACATAGCAGTGAGGCCAAATTCAGGTTATTAGTGTTACGATCAGAATGAAGGAGCTACAGAAGTGAGCTTGTGCTTTATAAACACCAAGTCAGTGTGATAATATTCAGATACAAAAATACAACTGTTTTATTTTATTAAAATAAAAACACACTAGTCACATTATATAAGATTTATTCCTCAAAAAAAATTCTGTTTCACCTGATTAGAAGATAAATGTTATTTTAGAGCATATTAATGGAAGTCAGAGAAGCATATTATCTATGCTGTAAATTACCAGACAAGCATACTAAATAGTTGGATTTCAATCATTAAAGGTCAAATAAGTACAGTTAAATTTCTATCTGGGGAAATGCTGATTAAAGGGCCAAGGAAGGTTAATGGGATTCAGGCATACTATCTTTCCTTAAGTGATTTTAAATCAGGTCAAGTCTGAATTATTTAAAGACTAGCAGAGGTTACTGAAAAAAAAATTCTTTATGATAAAAAATAATTCTTGGGTTATTGTCTTGTATGAGTAAGAGCCAGCACAGACTTAATATGGACATTAGAAACATGGCAATGTTTCTGCTGAAAAATGAATTTATTGGCGTTATTTTAAATTATTTTTAGTGGATGACAAAGTTCTGACCAAATTTAGAGTGATAATCAAAAATAAAAATGAAAAAACTTTGTCATAAATGTTAATTATTTTCATGCTTTTATCACTGTAACAGCGTAACTGGGTTAAATATTCAGGTACTATTTAAAATACAAACACACACATTTACATATTACATATATATTAAAAATAATCAGAGGTATTTCAAATCCCTTTCCTTAATGTCTTCTTTAAGTATGCTGTTCATTATCTGAGTCTCTTGGGGGAGTATATATTCAACTGTACATTTATTTTTTATTTTCCATTCTCTTTATCTGACCTATTTTATTTCCTTTTAAGATTTACTTTTTCTTTAAATATGTATATGAATAGATAAGTGTTCATTATAAAGTTTAAATAGTAAGTAAATATCCATGTGCATACCACCAGCTCAACAAAAGGCAGTATTATTTGAAATCCTCCTGCATCCCTTTATGAATATATCCTCCTCCTCTCTACCAGTCTAAAAATTTGTTTTTTTATTATATTCTTCAGTTTTTAAAAATTACCAAGTTTGAATGGCTCTCTCATTGTATAATTAGTCTTGCTTGCTACCGAACATTCTACAAAAACTGAACATTTTTCTGCTCAACAGATTTCCTGATACTCATCCATGCTATTAGGTATAGCTGTGGTCTCTTGTTTGTACTGCACAACAGCTTAATATATGAAGATATTACAATAAATACAACCTATTTTTCATGTTTCCCTTCTGATAATTCCATCCTCTTTCATATTCCTAACTATGGTAGAATTTCAGAAATATTCTATATAATTTTTAAAGTATTAAAGAATTTAAGTGTTTACAAAAACAATTTTTCTTAACCACAATCCCTGTCAAATTGCATTTAATCCCACATCTGCTTAAACCAGTTCTACAATTATATAACTTAAATATATATGAACCAACTTGATACTGAGAAAAAAGTATAATTATCTATAACACAGAAAAGAAATTCTCTAGTAGATAGAGATGTTAACATAGTAACTAAAATTAGCAGCAAGCCCTTACATAAAAACAGTTAACAGTCCCATAGGACTGTGTTTTGATGAAATATAAATATGAAACATATAAATAAAAATGAATGTAAGATACATTGATATGTTAAAATATTTTTAAATGAATGATATGATGCCAAAATATAATTTAGTAGAAACAATTGTAAGGAGAGGAAGTAGTGTATGATCCAATTTCCCCATACCCTGATAAAATACATTAATCCAGGATTATACTTCAGAGTGATTTAAAGCAGTGGTTCTAAAAATGATTTTGGGTAACATACCACTTTGAAACTCTGATAAGAATCTGACCAATTTCCCCAAACCTTAAGTAGAATTTCTGGGAAATTTATGTACTTCACAAAGTCTAACCACGAATGCCTTGGTTATATTAAGGTTAAAAAACTCTTGTGGTAAAAAAAAAAAGAAAGAAAGAAAACTCTTGTAGTCATTGAGATTACAGGACATTCCTACAGTATTTGAAAATCATTTACTCTTAGCATTTGAAAGGTGTTGAGCTTATTTAAGACTATTTAAATTCAAGATTATTCCTCTTGCCAAGTATCTGGAAGTGAAGTCACTTTAAGTTCAGTTCAGTTCAGTCTCTCAATTGTGTCCAACTCCTTGCGACACCATGGACCGCAGCACACCAGGCTTCCCTGTCCATCATCAGCCCCCGGAGCTTGCTCAAACTCATGTCCATTGAGTCATTGATGCCATCCAACCATCTCATCTTCTGTTGTCCCCTTCTCCTCCTGCCCTCAATCTTTCCCAGCATCAGGGTCTTTTCCAATGAGTCAGTTCTCCGCATCAGGTGGCCAAAGGTTTGGAGCTTTAGCTTCAGCATCAGTCCTTCCGATGAATATTCAGGACTGATTCCCTTTAGGATGGACTGGTTGGATTTCCTTGCAGTCCAAGGGACTCTCAAGAGTCTTCTCCAACACCACATTTCAAAAGCATCAATTCTTCAGCACTCAGCCTTCTTTATGGTCCAACTCTCACATCCATACATGACCACTGAAAAAACCATAGCTTTGACTATATGGACCTTGTTGGCAAAGTAATGTCTCTGCTTTTTAATATGCTGCCTAGGTTGGTCATAGCTTCTTTTCCAAGGAGCAAGCGTCTTTGAATTTCATGGCTGCAGTCACCATCTGCAGTGATTTTGGAGCCCAAAAATATAAAGTCTCTCATTGTTTCCAGTTTCCCCATCTATTTGCCATGAAGTGATGGGACTGCATGCCATGATCTTAGTTTTTTGAATGCTGAGTTTTAAGTGAACTTTTTCCCTCTTCTCTTTCACTTTCATCACTTTCATCATCAATAGGCTCTTTAGTTCTTCTTCGTTTTCTGCCACAAGGGTAGTGTCATCTGCGTATCTGAGGTTCTTGATGTTTCTCCTGGCAACCTTGATTTCAGTTTGGCATTTCACATGATGTACTCTGCATATTCGTTAAGTAAGTAGGGTGACAATATACAGCCTTGACATACTCCTTTCCCAATTTGGAACCAGTCTGTTGTTCCATGTCTGGTTCTAACTATTGCTTCTTGACCTGCATACATATTTCTCAGGAGACAGGTAAGGTGGTCTGGTATTCCCATCTCTTTAAACAGTTAAGTTAAATGCAGAGCCATATGTTTTTAATGGTGCTTCCCAGGTGGTGCTAGTGGTAAAGAAACTGCCTGCCAATGCATGGGATGCAAGAGATGTGGGTTCAATCCCTTGGTCAGGAAGATCCTTTGGAGGAGGGCACGGCAAACCTCACCAGTATTCTTGCCTGGAGAATCCCATGGACAAAGGAGCCCTGGAAGGCTGTAGTCCATAGGGTCATACAGAGTTGCACATGACTGAAGCAACTTAGCACGCACGCATGCTTTTAATCATCTGTTGAGCACGACTGAGCGACTGAACTGAGCTAAGGTAGCACTCATTTCCTTTCTAAAAACTGAGCCTAATAAAGATATAAGCCTCAGCACATCACTCCAGTTGGAAGCTGAGGGAGTACTTGTCAACAGAGCCAATATTTTCCTTGGAAAGCAATTTGGGTACACTCTCAATATGAGATAAACAACCAGAAATTCCATGCCATAAAGTAGGACTGAAAAATTTTTAGCCTAGAAAAACATGTAAGTACTGTACTAAATGAATCCAACACAGTAAAGCATCTGGTAAAGTACACCCTGTTTTTAAACAATATAAATTCTGATTATAGGTGAAATTAGACAGTATTTGTCTTTCTCTGATATACTTCACATAATATAACACCTTCTAGGTCCATCCATGTTGTCACAAATGGCAAGATTTCATTATTTTCTATGACTGAGTAATATTCCATTATATATAAGTATTATTATTTTTTTAAACTATTCAAAATAAGCTATAATTATTAAATTAAAATTTTAATAATCTAAAAAAAATCCCAGTCATTTCTTGATTTTTCACATGGGAGTAAATAAAAAGGACACTGTTAAACAGTATACTGCATGAATAATCTTTTGAAATTTTGAAACTATAATCCTTCCAATTTAAGAATATTCAGAACTATCCTAATTGAAAACTGCAACTAAGATGAAATTCCTTAACATTAGAGAAATATATAATCTATCTTGTATATAAAATATGCACGAATGTCACATGTTATATATGACCTAGTTATCCTACCTTCTACATATGATTGGTAGCGTTGCTTTTATGCAATTAACAAATCCCAAGTCATGGATATAAAAGCATAAAATAACTAGTAATAATTAATCCAAATGAATGTTCCTATAATATTTTAAAAATCTTACTTTAACTCAGCAAAATTTACTTATATTATTTAATATCAAGTTTACATACCTGACCTTCCAAAAACTACATCCCAAGGGGAACTAATGGGCTGTTCATTTCCTTTAGCTCCACCTTCTTTATCTGTACCTTGAATTCCAATGCCAGCCACAGTGCTCACCATCTCAGCTTCTAGGTCAATCTATAGAAATTAATACAGGTTTTATACAATGCATTTATTTCCAACAGAACATATAGAAAACATGTGCTTTATTTATACTATGTGTGAACTTATTATATGTTAAAAAACTGAGTGGTTTAAGTATGTAAAATAAAAAGGAAACACGTGCAATATAAATACTTAAAAAAAGCTTAAGAAAAAAGGCTTATCAAGTACATGGTGATCTTGTTATTAAAATGCATAAAACTTAGTCCTTTTCATTTCTCTATCCACCCATTCCCCAACTTTCCTCTTACCCACTCGCCTTCATCATGCCTCTACCAAAACTGGTATTGAACTCATCTCAACTATAAAATATTTTAAAAGAAGGTGATATTTGAAAATGCACAGCAGCATCAAGAAAAACACTTCTTAAAATTAAATGTATATTTCAATTGTGCTTGGCTAGTAATTGACACATATAGAGTTTAACATGTGACAAGCACTGACCTATCATTTATCCATCCAAACTCATATATCCCTACAACTGTGATTTTGATTATTTCAGAGGAAACTGAGGCACAGATCATTAAGTAAGATTCCAACACCCCACAGCCAATAAGTCCAGGATCTTGGATCTGAACCACTTCCAGCTGTACTACATGCCTCTGCTTCATAAATCAAAAAGCTAATGCATTCTACTGGAAAAAAAAAGATGCTCTGGTTTCATCTCCTGAGACTTTTCAACATCTTACGAAAATTTTCAAACATCTTATGAAAATTTTTAATATAATGTCTAGGTTGGTCATAGCTTTTCTTCCAAGGAGCAAGCATCTTTTAATTTCATGGCTGCAGTCACCATCTGCAGTGACTGCAATGTTTTATAATTATGTATTTCTAAAAATTTATTCCAATATTCTGTTTTGGTTGTTAAGTAAACAGAATTTTAAAATTCCATTTCCAGTTGACTGTTACTAGTATATAGATCTTTTTACATTGACTTTGAGGTTTGCAACCTTCCCAAATTCACTTATTAGTTCGAGTAACTTTGTATAGATTTCTCAGAATCTTCTATGTACATGACATGTCTCTGGCAAATAGCTGTTATTCTTCCTTTTTATCCTATATGCCTTCTATTCCTCTTTCTTGCCTCATTATAATGGCTAGTACTTTCAGTACAATGTTTAACAGGCATGATGAACGTGATCATGTGTTGTCTTGTTCCCAACCATGAGGTGAAAGTATTCAATACTTTGCACTAAGTGTAGCTGTAGGCTTTTTGTAGATGGTCTTTATCATACTGTGGACATTCATTTCAAGTTTATTAGTTTTAACATGAATAAATGTTTTTCAGTGTTTTTCTGAATCTAGTAAAGAATCAGATGGCTATTTCATTCTGTTATTATGGTAAATTACATTGATTTATTTTGGTGATATCCTCTTGCATTATTTTTACTAGCTGCTCTATAATCTTCTGCAATTATAAAAAATGTTCATCAATGTAACTTTATATTTTTATTGCAACATATAATCTGCAAAAATACAATAGGCAGCCAGGGATGGGTTCTTGAAATAGATATTGATTTAAGAAATCTATCACAGAAACTGATAGGATAGTTTAAAAATTCCTCCTGGAGAAAGCCTGGGCCTAGGTAATGTTATAGAAGTTTTAATAAATATTCAAAAACAATTAATTCCTATGTGAGACAAATTATTCCAAAAAAAAACCCTCACTTGATGAGATCAATATGACCTTGATTCCAAAATCAGGTGAGAATAGTACAAGAAAATATAGAATTTATGAATATGAATTTTATAACTTTAAATGTAATTTTGGATAATCAAATCTAATTTGGCTTTTAAAAAAATCATGATTAGGTAAGTTTTATTCCAGGGATAAAAAGATGATTCAACATCAAATATATCTAATAATATAACTCATCACATCAGCATACTAAGGGCAAAAAACTATACAATTATTTCCATAAATATAGAAAATGCATTTAATAAAATCATATAATAATTCTTAGTAACTAAGAGAAAATTTCTTAACTTCATAAATATTTTATTTCCCAAAGCTACAGAAAGTGCATGTAAACTTCTGGAGAAAGTTTACTTGCATTCTATTTAAGACTATGAGCATGACAAGATACCTACTATAACCACAATGCTTAAAAGCAATATAATAAAAGGTAATGAAGTATAAAAATGAAAAGGGAAAAGATAAAACTGCTATTTGTTTTTTTCAGACAATATATTCACATGAGAAAGAAACAGAAGTTTTTGCAGAAATGGATAAGTTGACCTTAAAATTCTTACAGAATTGTGAGGGATTCAGGAATGGTCAAAAAATGTTAAAGAAGTAAGTAGGAAGACTCATACTTTCTGATTTCACAACTTATTAAGTTATGGCAATCAAAACAGTGTGATATTACCATAAAGACAGATAAAGAGACCAATGGAACAGACGTGAAAGTCTGGAAATAAACCCATGCATGTATGAATAATTGATTTTCTAAAGGCTGCCAAGACTACTCAAAGGAGAAAGAACAGTTTCTTCCATAAATGGTTCTGGGATAACTGGATGTCCACATGTAAAAGAATGAAGTTGAACCCTTAGCTATGACAAGCCTAGAGCCTAGACAGCATATTAAAAAGCAGAGACAAAGGTCCATCTAGTCGAAGGCATGGTTTTTCCAGTAGTCATGTATGGATATGACAGTTGGACCATAAAGAAGGCTCAGCACTGAAGAACTGATGCTTTTGAACTGTGGTGTTGGAGAAGACTACTGAGAGTCCCTTGGACTGCAAGATCAAACCAGTCCATCCTAAAGGAAATCAGTCCTAAATATTCATTGGAAGGACTGATGCTGATTCCAATCCTTTGGCCACTGATGCAAAGAACTGACTCATTAGAAAAGACCCTGATGCTGGGAAAGATTGAAGGCAGGAGGAGAAGGGGACAACAGAGGACAAGACGGTTGGATGGCATCACCGACTCAATGGACATGAGTTTGAGCGAGCTCTGGGAGATGGTGAAGGACAGGGAACCCTGGTACACTGCAGTCCATGGGGTCACAAAGAGTTGGACTGAGTGACTGAACAACAACAACAACCTAAAAGAAATATAAATGTATGCCCACACAAAACTTCTATGTGAATTATTTGTAATAGCCAAAAACTGGAAATACCCTAAATGTCACCAACTGGTTACTGGATAAAATGTGGTTTATACATGCAATGGAATGCTATTCAGCAGTATAAAGGAACTCCTGACATGTTATATTATCAGTGAACCTCAAAAACATTACACAGAATGAAAGAAGCCAGACACAGAGACCATACATTACATAATTCTATTTATATAAATGTTCAAAAGAGGCAAATTTATAGAGATTAGAAACTGGGGGATGGAAATGGGGATTAATTATAACTGGGTATGAGGGTTCTTACTAGGAAGATGAAAATGTTCTAAAAATGATTTATGATAATAGTTGCACAATTTGTTAAATTTACTAAAAATTCCTAAATTATATACTTGAAATGGGTGACCTTTATTCTATGGAAAATATATCACAATACAGTTCTTAAAATACTACACATTTTATAAGGTCACATACAAATAAAATACTACAGGTTTTGTAAGGTCACAAACAAATAAAAAGATGTAAATTAAACACATCAGAAAGGCTGCCTATAGGTGTACTTATGTACAGGGAATGGCCGGGGAGATGGAAATGGAGATGAAGAGGAATTTACAAATAAGTAAGTAAATTATTTCTAACAAGAAACAGGCTGAGATGGAACAATGATGTTCGTGAGGTATAAATATGATCCACCCCTCTGCAAATGAGATCTTAAAAACGTAACATAAAACAAACATTTTCATAGATTTAAAAAGAGAGGAAGAAATAATTCTACATCATTTCTATTTTTTGAAGATACTAAACTGTGTCATAAAATACAAAAATGACTCCAAGCAACCTATATTTGTCATGATGATTATGCTATCAATACTCTAAAACCCACTAAGTTCTAAAGCAAGAGAAATTAACATGTAATCAAAACAGGACAAGTATTCCCTCTACGTTGCGGGCTAAATACCTTACTACTTCAATATTTTCTTAGATATCTATGATACTATGTGAATTTTAGAAGAACAGAATCCAAAAAAGATAATGATAAAGAAATACTGATCTTTAAGGAGTAACTTAAAACCACGTTTGCCCAAAGTACACAACATTAAGTTATTAGTCCTATGAAAAGTTCTGCTAAATAGGGCATCTTGGTTAAGTAAGTTTAGAAATACTGCACACACATCCCCCTACTAATGTATGCACAATATATTGGCATATTAAAATCTAAGAAATTCTCTAAGATGTTTAAAAAACCAATCTGTTTTAATTTACAAAGCCACAAAATTTTTTCTCAGGTAACATCTTTTCATATTAGGATGAATATACACTTTAGCAAATGCTTCATTCAACAGATGTTCAGTTCAGTCACTCAGTTGTGTCCAACTCTTTGTGACCCCATGAACCGCAGCACGCCAGGCCTCCCTGTCCATCACCAACTCCTGGAGTCTACCCAAATCCATGTCCCTTGAGTTGGTGATGCCATCCAACCATCTCATCTTCTGTCGGCCCCTTCTCCTCTTGCCCTCAATCTTTCCCAGCATCAGGGTCTTTTCAAATGAGTCAGCTCTTCACATCAGGTGGCCAAAGTATTGGAGTTTCAGCTTCAACATCAGTCCTTTCAATGAACACCCAGGGCTGATATCCTTTAGGATGGACTGGTTGGATCCCCTTGCCATCCAAGGGACTCTCAAGAGTCTTCTCCAACACCACAGTTTAAAAGCATCAATTCTTCAGCACTCAGATTTCTTTATAGTCCAACTCTCACATCCATACATGACCACTGGAAAAACCATAGCTTTGACTAGACGGACCTTTGTTGACAAAGTAATGTCTCTGCTTTTTAATATGCTGTCTAGGTTGGTCATAACTTTCCTTCCAAGGAGTAAGTGTCTTTTAATTTCATTGGGGCAATCAACCATCTGCAGTGATTTTGGAGCCAAAAAAAATAGTCAGCCACTGTTTCCACTGTTTCCCCATCTATTTCCCATGAAGTGATGGGACTGGATGCCATGATCTTAGTTTTCTGAATGTTGAGCTTTAAGCCAACTTTTTCACTCTCCTCTTTCACTTTCATCAAGGGATACTTTAGTTCCTCTTCACTTTCTGCCATAAGGGTGGTGTCATCTGTATATCTGAAGTTACTGGTATTTCTTCCGGCAATCTTGATTCCAGCTTGTGCTTCATCCAGCCCAGTGTTTCTCATGATGTACTCCGCATATAAGTTAAATAAGCAGGGTGACAATATACAGCCTTGACGTACTCCTTTTCCTATTTGGAACCAGTCTGTTGTTCCATGTCCAGTTCTAACTGTTGCTTCCTGACCTGCATACAGGTTTCTCAAGAGGCAGGTCAGGTTGTCTGGTATTCCCACCTCTTTCAGAATTTTCCACAGTTTATTGTGATCCACACAGTCAAAGGCTTTGGCATAGTCAATAAAGCAGAAATAGATGTTTTCCTGGAACTCTTTTGCTTTTTCGATGATCCAGCGGATGTTGGCAATTTGATCTCTGGTTCCTCTGCCTTTTCTAAATTCAGCTTGAACATCTGGAAGTTCACGGTTCACGTATTGCTGAAGCCTGGCTTGGAGAATTTTGAGCATTACTTTATTAGCGTGTGAGATGAGTGCAATTGTGCGGTAGTTTGAGCATTCTTTGGCATTGCCTTTCTTTAGGATTGGAATGAAAACTGACCTTTTCCAGTCTTGTGGCCACTGCTGAGTTTTCCATATTTGCTGGCATATTGAGTACAGCACTTTCACAGCATCATCTTTTAGGATTTGAAGTAGCTCAACTGGAATTCCATCACCTCCACTAGCTTTGTTCGTAGTGATGCTCCCTAAGGCCCACTTGACTTCACATTCCAGGATGTCTGGCTCTAGGTGAGTGTGAATGATCACACCATCATGATTACCTGGGTCGTGAAGATCTTTTTTGTACAGTCCTTCTATATATTCTTGCCACCTCTTCTTAATATCTTCTGCTTCTGTTAGGTCCCTACCATTTCTGTCCTTTATTGAGCCTGTCTTTGCATGAAATGTTCCCTTGGTATCTCTAATTTTCTTGAAGAGATCTCTAGTCTTTCCCATTCTATTGTTACTTGCTCATAAATTGATTCAACAAATATCTATTAAATACACCTACTGTGAGCCAGGCTGTTTTAGGTGCTTAGGATTTCAGTAGTAAAGAAAACAAATTTCATGCCCGTGTGGGGATTTATATTACAGTGATTATTATCATTATATGTTCTACATGTTTTTTCCTATTTTATGTATAATTATCAACAAAGTATACTAGTTGACAGTTTTGCCAATATAAATAGGCAAAAACATCAAGAGACAGAAATAGTGAGAAAGCAAGGGAAGTGCCTGGAACAGTATGTTCAGACAGAATGTGTTAGATGAACTTATTTTCCAAATAGATGGCACATGAAAGACCAATAAATTACAGCCAAAATACTCATCAATAAGAAATGCTTAAAATAACTAGGTAATACTATGCAGTCATATTCACATGACTAATATGGGAAAAAAAAGTTAAAGAAGAATGCAAAACTTATGTATATATATTATGATTCCATTTGTTTAAAAAAGAAGATTCTCTACAGACAAAATTAATTTGTGTATGAGTAGTAAACTTTTGAAGACACAAATTTTAACAATGGCCGGTTACCACTAGGGAGCTCAAATAGATCACTGGGGACTTTTAAAATCTTTAAATATTACATCATTTTAAAAAAACAAGATCATATATTACTACTATAATGAGACTAAAAAAATATTTAAGCCTAATTGACACGTTAAGTATTCCCAGAGAAAACATAAGAGCTGAAGGGAGGCAGGAGTGTTTGTTTGCTTTTTTCCTAGATTTGAGAAAATTTAACTGAAAGGGGACAAAGCATCACTTTACAAACTGATTAGGAAAATACCTCAAATTGAGGAGCCTTAGGTTGATTAGGCACATGACCTTGAAATAAAGGATTAAAAAAAGGACTTGATGGATTTGCCCTCTGTGACAATATGCTGACACACAGAAAAACAAGTTACATAAGAATAAAGTTAAAGCAAGTACCTCAGAGAAAAACTGAATGAGGATGATCTGAAATATTTAAGCAACACCTTCTCATTTCAAATATTTATGCAGCAAGTACATATAAGTTTTTCTGATTAGAAGTATTAAAACTTTATTTAGAATGGAAAATTACCTTTCTTATAAGGTGATTTTCTGTATCTGCCACATATATGATGTTATTCATTATGGCTACACCTTGTGGTGAGTTAAAACTTGACTCTGAAAAGATTCCATCTTTTCTTCCAGGGTTGGGTCCTAAAGGACAAAACAACCATAAGAGAAAATTTTTGGTATCTCAAAGTAAAACAAACAAACCAAAACCCCAAAACAGAAACTTGTATTTAAAGCTGGGATTTAATATAAATGATACTTCTGCGGTCCATGGGGTCACAAAGAGGCAGATATGACTGAGCCACTGAACAACAACAACAACCTAAAAACTAAACTGTTTCCCAAGATACCTGTTTTTCTCAGGAATAAGTTTTGCAAGTGACAGGACTTACTAGATAATGGTTACTAGAATACTTTAGTAGTGTGTATCAGAAGAAATTAATTCAAAAGGCATCTATTACCTAGACTAGAATTAAAAATAATTTAAATCTTTCAGTATCTAGATGAATGATTTTTAACAATTTTGGAAGATAAACTCTTTTGATAATAACAATGAAGATTATGAGCCCTTCCCTTACAAAAATACACATGCCCATTAAATGTCTGGAGAAGGCAATGGCAGCCCACTCCAGTACTCTTGCCTGAAGAACCCCATGGACGGAGGAGCCTGGTAGGCTGCAGTCCATGGGGTTGCTACGAGTCGGGCACAACTGAGTGACTTCACTTTCACCTTTCACTTTCATGCACTGGAGAAGGAACTGGCAACCCACTCCGGTGTTCTTGCCTGGAGAATCCCAGGGACGGGAGAGCAGAGTCGGACACGACTGAAGCGACATATGGAAGAAAATGACCTACGCCTATACGATACTTTTATTTTGCTACAACCAAAGGCAATGGATTCAAAAGTATGCTTAAGTTTTTACGGAAGGGAGAAAGGTATAATGTTATACAAATCCTAGGTTATTTACTTTATAATCGAAGTCTCTAGTTCTTAGGGTATAATCTTGGTCTTAAAAAAGATATGGCTATATTTTGATGGAAAGGGAAATATAATACTTCCATATAAAATGCCCAAATCTAAACTGTATACAATATTTTCATAAGATACAATAAAGTGGCAGTTTTTTGAAAAAACAAGATGGGATATACAGATATACTTGAAAATTATACAAAAGATTTCCTCCTTTTTATCTTAACGGAATTTTTTTGGGTAGTTTTGGTTGTTTTTGAGGAAGTGAGAAGACATTAATTCAGATACCCTACATTAATTAACAAAATAATTTCTGATGAAGTTAACAGTCAATGTATATTGCCCTTCTATAGTTATTTATAAATTTCCATTTTAATACATTTCTCTGAATAATTTTTACATATATAATGTAAAATACATTATATATCATAATCAGCAAACTTTACCTCCAATGCAGTACTGAATTTGTCCATTCTTCCAGACGACCAAAATTCTATGATGTCCAGTGTCTGCTATTACCAATCTATTAGAAACATGGTCCACTGTTATTTTGCCAGGAAACAGCAATGGTGAAGGTGGCAAGGAATCTTTATAGAGTTTTATTCCAATTTTATTAGCTCTGATCTGTCCCCTGTCTTTGTAATACTTTAAAGCTATTGAAGTATATAAAAATAATTTCTCTTTATGTCCTTCTCCAATCAAAGAAAACAACATGTTTCCACGGGGTCCGAGTATGATCAGAGTTGGCCAGCAGGAAACTTCTAGTTCTTGCCAAAGACTGGCATCTGCATCATTGACCACAGGGTGGGTGATGTTGTACCGAAGAACAGCACTCCTAATGTTATCCAGGACTTTCTCATTTGGAAACTTAGCCGAGTGAACACCAACAATCAGAAGGCCATCTAAAAGCGAAAAATTAAAAGTTGAACATTATTAAGTATTAAAATTTGACTATCACCATCCATATATTAGGGTTGGGATCATTAATAAGTATAAATAGAGATAAAAAAAGACAAAAGACAGGACTAAATTAGTATCTTCAACTGTATTTAAATTCATGAATAAAAAATTAACATTTAAATCTAAACTCAATCTTGATAACTTCATTAAAACCATATATGATCAAAATCATGTAGCAACTTTAAGTTTAAAAGCCTGTGTCCTTTATCTAGATAAAGCTTTAAAATAATTCTTTATCTTATTAAAAAGATGTTGAAATTTTGTAACATTTTCCCACCTATTTTAAGTTCCTTTAAAATTCACAAAGACTATGATTGCTTTCTGCTGGTATCGATTGTCACATTATCCTCTTAAATTTTTCTGATCTAACTACATCACAGATTAACAGAATGAATAGGAACAAGATGTTTCCATAAGGTCCTTGACTTATTTAAAATTCCTACTGTATAGCTCTTAGAACAGACCATATTATAGACAGCAGAACTGCTGAAAACTAAAAACAACATATGTCTTTTACCTAATCAATACAGCATGTCAAGAAAATAATACAGAAAAAAAAAGTGTGAAGTGTTAGGCTGGATTCAGAGAAAAACTCCGTACTGACTACCAAGGTGATAGAGGTAATAATAGCCATGTAAATTAGAATCTCCCAACATATTCATTAAAAACTATACAAACCAGTATGAAGAAAAAATAAAACCACACAAATTGGGAGGTCTAAGTACCAGACAGCCCATCCTTCCATTACAACTAGTAACTCCAAATCAAAACACATACACAAACACATGCCTGACGACTGAGAAAAGTAAACAAAAGCAGGGAGACTGTTATAGCGGGGTCAGAATTTGGGAAAACAAATTACAGGAGGGCGAGTTTTCAGCTGTATTTTGTTTCCCCTTTCACAGCTTTGCATTGAGAATGGGCCCCAGTGAGCCTGTGGAACAGTTTTAGAAGCAACAGGAATCTTAGAAGGAGAGGAGCAAAAGACTGGGGCAGAAAAAAATACATAACACCATAACTTCCAAAATTTGATTAAAAACATAAATTCACAGAAGATAAACTGAAAGAAAACCATGCCTACACACATCATTAAGTTCCGAAAACCAAAGATTAAAAAAAAACCCACAAATGTCTTGAAAGCAGCTGCAGAAAAAAAGACACAGTGATGAGTGGCACCTTGGAGAACTAGGTAGAAGGGCAGTGGGGAGGAGTGGGAAGGCCTGCACACTTAAAATACACTGTATGTCAAATACGCAGCAATCAAGTTCTTAGATAGAATAAGCTCCCTGAATTCAAATTCTGGCTTTACTACTTGCTGAGTTACCTCGGGCATGGCACTAAATCTCTCTGTGTATCAGTTTTCTTATTTGTAAAATGGGAAAATAATAGTAATTGCCTCACAGGTCAGCTTTGAGGATATAGAGATAATCTGTATATAAGACATTTAGCATAGTACCTAGTACACTGTAAAACTGTAAAACCTCAACAAATGTTCACTATTATTATTTTTTAAGTTATAAGTACAAAGACAACCAATAAAAAAGAAATATAACATTTTCTATGTATCAAAAGAAATTAGTAATGTAAAATAGAAAAAAAGCATATCATGTTGAGAAGCAACAAATAAAACCTAATATACAAAATAACACATAACTATACATAATAATACTTAAAAATAAATGTGAATGGGTTTAACTCATCTATTAAAAAGATTTGGACACATTCTGTACATCAGAGACACATAGAAAACAAAGTGAACCAGAAAAGCAAAAAATAAAGATATGGGAAAAGATATGTAGGCAAATGAAAGGATAGGAACAGAAGGGTGTAATTCTGGTAAGTAGGATATATCTGGGAGAAGGAAATGGCAACTCACTTCAGTATTCTTGCCTAGAGAATCCCGTGGACAGAGGAGCCTGGTGGGTTGCTGTCCATGGGGTCGCACAGAGTCGGACAAGACTAAAGCACCTTAGCATGCATGCATGCACTGGAGAAGGAAATGGCAACCCACTCCAGGGTTCTTGCCTGGAGAATCCCAGGGACAGAGGAGCCTGGTGGGTTACGTCTATGGAGTCACACAGAGTCGGACACAACTGAAGCGATTTAGCAGCAGCAGCAATAGAATATCTCTGACAAGGTAGATGTCAATCCTCACAGCATTAAACAAAAGAAGAAATTTTTTCATGTGAAAAGCATTTACAACAAAGATAAAACAACTAGGAACACCCTCAAGCAATAAAGGAAGAAACTTGATAAAGCAGACACACTCCGGTTATGAAAAATACACCTTCTTCTCAAGTGTACATGGGATATTTATAAACACTGATCACAAAGAAAGGATTATAAAGATTACATTCTAAACAACAATACAGTAAAACTGGTATTATTAACAAAAAATTGTCTTTTGTTTCTGAAAAACTCCACTATTCTTGCATGTTTCTCCTTTACTCCTACACTAATACCACTTACAACACTGCTGACACCAGATGGGTAGGTTTCTTCCCCTACACTAGGTAACTGTTTGCGACAACTTTCGGGTGTTCTCAATTCTAAAATGGGGGCAGTCATTCACAAGACTGCCTTTCCACTTCTGATGCCAACAGCAAGTCATAGGTCCCCAAGCTACCCACATTTCTGTTCAACTTGGCTACAAATCACATTTCCATGGTCCTTCCCTTGGATTAGATTATTTGCTAAAATAACTCACAGAACTCAGAGAAACATTTATGGTTTACTGGTTTCTTGTACAAGAGTATGATAAAACATACAGCCAAACACCCAGATGGAAGAGAGAACCTAAGGCTAGGTATGCGGGAAGGGGTACGGAGCTTCTACATGCTCTCTCAGCCTGCCACGACCCCAGCTCCTCCTGTGTTCACCAACTTAGGTTCTTTGAGCTCTATACCCTTGGAAATCTTATAAAGGCTTCATCACAGAGGCATCATTAACTCCATTTCCAGCTTCCTTCCCCTCTCTGGAGAAGAGGGGTGGTAGGGGCCTGAACTAATCAAGCTTCTAATCATGGCCAGAAAAAGAGAATAAATCAAAAGAAAGCAAGTAATAAAGATAAACAAGAAATTCATGAGATACAAAATTTTTTTAAAAATTCAGTATTCACTCCTGACAAAAAAATATAAAACTGAAAAACAGAAAATAGGAATTGATGGGTATTTTCTTTCAGCAGGAAAGTTAACCTTAATCACAATTATTGATGTGATGGTTTGTCAATCAAACCTTTTGTATTTCTCTATACTGTAATTACTGTATATTATGTTACAGTGTGTTTCTCTATTTGGTATGCCCATTTTCTGTTTTATTTTAAGATTTTTGGGGGTTTTAGGAAGGTTTTTATTTTTGTTCCAGTGGTTATTTTCTATTAATATTTTTTATCATATTATAAAAGTATTAATTCCCATTTTTATAATCTTTTACTATCTGGTCTATCATTTTTAAATGGTATCCTTTAACTGCCACTTATTACCTATACAATTATCAATAGTCCTCTGTTTCCCCTCTCTCCCTTTTATTTCCATTTTTCTTTAGTTGCATTCTTTCTGATTCTGTCAGAATATATGATTTTACATTATTCTTCATCTTCTGGGTTGAATTCTGCTGATTTAGCTATGTTGGAACTGTTTTCCAGTAGTCTATTCCCCGTCTAGTTCTGGGAATCCTGGACCACGAGATATTTTGTGAGAGAACTGGAAGGTGTAAAAGGCAGCAGCAGCCCGATCCTCTCCTGTGGGAAGACTGATGCAGGGCACCAGGCGCTGCTGCAGTTTACACACTCTGCTCATCTGGGGGCTCACCTGCAGGGCTGTGGGGGAGCGGCTGGGCCCCCAGCAGCTGCACCAGCTTCAGCCAGATCTCCTCCCTCAGCACGTCCAACTCCTGGGCCAGGCTGAGCTGTTAGCTCCATGATGAAGTGAACAAACATATTTTGCTGGTCACCTCATTACTTAAGTTGGAAGCTTACATGGGCTCCAGCTCATCCTTAAGGGATTCCAGTTCAGGCATGTAGGCTGTAGTTTGCCCTTGTTCTCCCCTACTTCATATCCATCTTTCCTTTTCAACGGCCTAACCTCCTGACTTCGAGTAGAGCCATCAGACACAGAGGCAACAGCTACCGGTAGACCAACTTAACTGACCAACACAAAAACGTATCCACAAGATTATTCACTGTTTGTAACTGCTAAATATTAGAGACAACCAAAGAGCCTGGTGTGCTGTGGTCCCTGGGGTCGCAGAGAATCAGACACAACTTAGCGAGTGAACAAGGGTCAATACACAGGACGGGAGAGTAGCTAAATAAATTATGGCACGTGCGCATGCACGCACACACTACTATGCAGCTATTACAAATAACCAGTAAGTTGTCTATAAATTTATATGGAGTGACTGCCAGGAAAACTTACATGATAAAAAGTAAAGTGCACAAAAATGTCAATGGTATGTCACTTAAAATAATATAAAATATTAAAAAAAGAAACTTGAAAAAGAAAAAGAACAGGACAAAAAGAATGAGAAGGTAAGAATAAGCAGAAGAGATGGGTGGACGGAACTATATTTTCTGTGTGGTTCTGACTTTTAGACCAAGTTATAATTCTTCATGAAGTAGTGAAAGTGTTAGTCACTCAGCCGTGTCCAACTCTTTGTGACCCAATGGACTGTAGCCTCTCAGGCTCCTCTGTCCATGGGGTTCTCCAAGGAAGAATACTGGAGTGGGTAGCCATTCCCTTTTCCAAGGAATCTTCTTGACTTGAGTCTCCTGCATTGCAGGCAGGTTCTTTACCGTCTAAGCCACCAGGGAAGCCCGCAGTTTTGCATACTTAAAAACAAACAATATCAAACAAAAATGGGGAAGGGGGGCTAAAAATACAAATAAAAACAAATTAATCTAGCTGTACTTCAAAATCTCATGGGGGGTAGGGAGTGGAAGGAACTAGTTTAAGTAATTTTTAAATTTAGTTGAGAGGGATTGGAAGCAAAGACACTCCAGTAGCAACAAGTACATCTAGTGTCCAGATCTTATTTTCTCAAAACCATTCTCAATATTCAATACTAAAAGGAATGAGAGGCTCCTTGGAAAAATGGCTGATTCAGAGATGGGGCTGGGAAAGTACAGGATGAACCTGGAAATATTTTGTTATTGACAAGAAGTGCTCAGAGAATGCTAAGGACAAAAGGACACAGGTGATAGAATGGCTTGAAGGTGATCCTATTAGTCAAATAGGAAAACTCTGAAAATCAAAATAAATAACGACAGTGATGTTTTATAAAAACAAATAAGAATTAATGAGTTGAGTCCAAATATATTAAATATATATATTACATATCATATATATATATGTATACATGAGATGGTTGGATGGCATCACTGACTCAAAGGACATGAGTTTGAACAAGCTCGGGGAGAGGGTGAAAGACTGGGAAGCCTGGCATGCTGTAGACCATGGGGTCGCAAAGAGTCGGACACGACTGAGCAACTGAAATGGTATCATATTACTTCAAAAAATGTATTTTTTTTTCTTCTGGTCAATATACCCCAATACTTCTTCAAAAAAGTGATGAGTAAGGGTGAGATCTGCAAGATGAGAAGATGTTAACTATGTGAAGAGAGTGATGAAGGAGACCCCAGGGAGAGAAAGTAACACATGCAAAAAAGACTGAAGAAGGTCAGTGACTAAACACACAGAACAAAGGGGAGCACTGGACAAAAGGAGAATCAACCTACAGACAGAGACAGTCTCGTGAGTCTTATTAAGGACTGAGATTGTCATTCTTAAGAACAACGGAAGTCAGATGAAGAATGAAGGGCAAGTCTCAAAGATACTTCAAACTCAACTCGGGAACGTCCCCTCCAAACTTGTCCTTTGCACCCCATTTCCTGTTACGGAATGGCACCACCTGTCCAATTATGCAAGCCAGAAAACCTCCGAGGATATCTCTGTCATAACCAACCAGCCCTCTATCATCACCCACAGTTAATCCGTGATCAAGTCCTATCGATCTTATTACCTAAAACCAACTTCAAGCTACCATCATGTCTCACAGGGAACACAACAGCTTTGTCACAGATCCATTTTTCTCCACTAATTAACAGTTACCCACCCAGGAGAGGAACAGATCTTTACAAAACACAAATCAGATCACATCCCTCTCTGGTAGAAAACCCCCCATGGGCGTTCCATTGTTCTACATACAGAAACCACAGCTTGTCTCCAGCATGTTCTTCCACATCCTCCTTTCCCTCCCTCAGGGTGCTGTAGCAACCAGGACTTTCTTCAGTACCTCAAGAATATCACTCACTATTTCTCTCACTTTAAGGCTTTGTTACAGAGCTCCTCTATGTCTGGAATGCTCTCACCTGGTAAAGTCATATCTGTCTTTTCGATCTCAAGCTCCATTTTCACTCTTAAAAAGGCTTTCTTGTTTCCATGAGGTAGATGTGTCCTTTTGAATTACGGCTTTCTCAGGGTACGTGCCCAGTAGTGGGATTGCTAGGTCATATGGTAGTTCTATTTTTAGGTTTTTAAGGAATCTCCATACTATAGATAGCTAGTAAGGTAGGTAGGTAGATAGATAGCAGGTATCTAGTAGCTAGATATCTAGCTACTATAGATAGCACAGAAGCTCAGCTGGGTATTCTGTGACGACCTAGATGGCTGGGCTCAGGAGTCAGGGAAAGGAGATCCAAGACAGAGGGGATATATGGCTGATTTACTTCACTGTACAGAAGAAACTAACACAACATTGTAAAGCAAATATACTCCAATAAAAAAGAAAAAGCTCTCTATTCTTCCAGATTACTGTAATTTCCTTCTTAGCACTAATCAGAAATTATAAAAATATTTATGTGGTTATTTAACTTTTTTCTTTGTTAGACTGTAATTCCTATTAATTATTTAGGGACCATACACCATTTTATTATTTACTAGCACAGTGCCTAATACAAAGTATGTAATGAATGCACAGGGTATAAATGCTAAAGAAACTTTTATGTGTGCAATAAGCCATATTATATTGACAAAATAGGATATCTATATTGATCTATATACAAGAACAATTGCCAAACAATCGCATCTCATTTTTTTCAGTGTCAACAACCTTAAAGTACATATACAGAGATTTTTCTTAAAATATTTCGCTTGTTCTGTTAATCATACACAAAAAATAAAACAGGATGTAAAAGATTCTTCCCTTTTGGATCTTTTGCCAACACATAGATCAAAACTACTGCATTTAAAATAAAATATGGAAGGAAGAGAAGGAAAAGAAGAAAGTGAGAAGAGAGGGGGAGGAAGAAGAAAGGGAAAAAGGGAAGGTGAAACCAAATAAAGAGTAACAGCTTCTAAAATGTTAGTAATAAAGTTAAGTTTTTAACACATCATTGACTGGGGGATTTTCGCAGAAGCAGTCAATAATGTGTTAAGACTTTAAAAAAAACTTTAAAGGTCTTATTTTTGTGAAATGTATAGACATATACATACAATTATATATAGTAGTATATATATATATATATAATGTGTGTGTGTGTTCAGTTGCTCAGCTACGTCTGACTCTTTGCAACCCCATGAACTGTACTCCACAAGGCTCCTCCGTCCATGGAATTTTCCAGGCAAGAATACTGGAGTGGGTTGCCATTTCCTATTTCAGGGGCTCTTACTGACCAAGGGATCAAACCTGTATCACTTGTGCCTCCTGTATTGGCAGGCAGATTCTTTACCACTGCACTGAAAAGCCTCATATATTATGTATATATGTTATATAGCAGACAGCATAGTTTGATCACAGGCAGTATAACTTTAGTTCAATGCAAAAACTAAAAATAATTGAGGAGTTTTAGCTGTTACAAAAACTGTAAACTGACACATCTTGAGATCTAAAAGACAAGTGTGACTTTAGTACTAGGCAATAAAGGATCCAATGGAGTAGGAAATAGCAACCCACTCCAGTATTCTTGCCTGGGAAATTTCATGGAGAGGAGCCTGGCAGGCTGCAGTCCACGGGGTCACAAGAAGCCGGACACAACTTAGCGACTGAGAATGCATACACAAGAAAGGATGAAGGCAGACAAGGGAGGTTAGAAGACCCTGAGGGAAAGCAAGAAAGGTATGGAGAGAGAGGATTTTAGATTTTATACCAACAGCACTGAAAACATGAAGTGAAAAAAAAAAAAAAAAAAACCACAATCACCGAATACTAAATTAAAGCAGAGGCCAGAAGCAAATTTGAATGTTTTTTTAAATTTCAAAAACTGACATTTCCCTGTGTCCACATTAAACACTGAAAGTTCACCATAAATTGGCCAATATTCTCATCATACTTTAGGAACAAAGAATAATAAACATATGGGTTGCTACAAAAAGAAAATATGAATTGTGTACAAAAGAGAGTTAACACAGCAGGCCCCACTGCTATTCTTTCAAAGGTCTGCTTACAGGGCTGGTCCTTGCCTGGATTTTGGGTGTTCCCATCATTCCCAGAACTGATAAGAGTAGCACACAAGACCTAAACTGTTTGTACAAACACTATGGTTTATGCTAAACACTTGCTTTCCTTCTGGGAGTCTGGAATTTTGGTACATGGCGCCACACAGAAGATGCCTCTGTGGCCAGCCCCCAACAAAAACCTCGGGTGCGGTCTCTAATGACCTTCCCTGGTTGGCAATACCTCAAACTTATCCTAATAACTCTTTGCTGGGGGAATTAAGCACATCTTCTGTGATTCCATCAAAAGGGGACTCTGGACACTTGCTCCTGGTCTCCCCTGGATTCAGCCCCATGTGTCTTCTCCTTTGGCTGATTTTGCTTTGTATTCTTTTGTTGTAAAAAATTATAGCCACGAGGAGCACAACTACATGCTAAGTCCTATGAGTCCTCCTAAGGAATTGACCTGGGGGTGGTTTGGGGACCCTGACAGAGTAAAACCATCAGATAATGGCTCATTAAAAGTTTCCGTTCCCAAAGAAGACATACAGATGGCTACCTGGTCATTGTTTCCAGTGGTTGGTGGCATTACAACTGACTCCTTGTGACCCCATGGACTGCAGCGTGCCAAGCTTCCCTGTCCTTCACCATCTCCTGGAGTTTGCCCAAACTCATGTCCATTGAGTCAGTGATGCCATCCATCTCATCCTCTGTCACCCCCTTGTCCTCCTGCCTTCAATATTTCCCCCCGCCCAGCATCAAGGTCTTTTCTAATGAGTCAGCTTTTCGCATCAGGTGGCCAAAGTATTGGAGTTTCAGCATTAGTCCTTCCAATGAATATTCAGGATTGATTTCCTTTAGGATTGACTGGTTTGATCTCCTTGCAGTCCAAGGGACTCTCAAGATGGCTAACAGACACATGAAAAGATGCTCAACATCACTCATTATTAGAGAAATGCATATCAAAACTACAATGAAGTATCACCTCACACTGGTCAGAATAGCCATCATCAAAAAGTCTACAAACAGTAAATGCTGGAGAGAGTGTGGAGAAAAGGGAACCCTCTTGCCCTGTTGGTAGGAAAGCAAACTGATACAGCCACTATGGAGAACAGTACAGAGATTCCTTTAAAAACTAGGAATAAAACTACCATATGACCCAGCAATCCCACTACTGGGTATATACTCTGAGGGAACTTAATTGAAAAAGATACATGTACCCCAATGTTCACTGCAACACTATTTACAATGCTAAGACATGAAAGCAACCTAGCTGTTGATTGACAGATGAATGGATAAGAGGTTGTGGTACATATATACAATGGAATATTACTCAGCTATAAAAAGGAATGCATTTGAGTCCGTTCTAATGAGGTGGACGAACCTAGAGCCTATTATACAAAATGAGGTAAGTTAGAAAGAAAGAAGCAAATATTGTATATTAACACATATATATGGAATCTAGAATGATGGTACTGATGAACCTATTTGCAGGCCAACAATGGAGATGCAGGTATAGAGAACAGACTTGTGGACACGGTGGGGGAAGGAAAGGGTGGATCGAATAGAGAGAGTAGCACGGAAATATATATATTACCATATGTAAAATAGACAGTCATTGGGAATTTGTTCTATGACTCAGGGAGCTCAAACCGGTGCTCTGTGACAACCTAGAGGGGTGGGGTGGGAGGTTTAAGCGGGAGGGGACATACATATAACTATGGCTGATTCATGTTGATGTATGGCAAAAACCAACATAATATTGTAAAGCAATTACCCTTCAACTAAAAATAAGTAAAATTTTTAAAAAAGTTTACTTTCACTGTAAAATCAGAAATATATTCTTCTAATTTTTAACAAAGTATGAAATGGAAAAATAGCATATACTACATAATGAGAATACTCAGAAGTATTATGGAATTTAGATTTCTACAGTCTGATTTAATTATATATTAACATTCACCTAGCAAGCACATTTAAAAATATGCCAAATTTTCCTACTAGATGTTTTCTTATAAAATCAGTGCTTTTCCTTAGATAGCCACTTTGCTAAATTTGCATGTTATATAAAAATATACCATTAACATATCCAGTATAAAGAGGTTAAAAAAAAATTAGAAACCCTCAAGGAGAAAAGGGGAAAAAAACCAGAGGTACCTGTCAGTTTAATACAAATATATGCTAACTCATTATGAATTAATAACAACCTTAGGGCTCAGCTACATTCTTAAAAACTGTTTGAATTTCAGAACCATTCACTACTATTAAGTATCTTTTTACTTTTGCTTCAGATCTTTGACATTTATAATTTCTTGTATGCTATTGTGAAAGTGATACTGGTCACCATTACAAATCTGATTTTAAAAGCTGTTTTAAAGAGGAAGGAGACTGAGTATTAAATTGGCCCTCTTTCAGAGTGTTTTTAAATTAAAAACCACTTACTTACTCAGCTGAGCATTTTTGGCTTACTGATAAACAAACTGAAATTCCATGAAATAAAAACAGGCTGCTGAATGCCTCTTCAAGGACATAAATAACACAGCTGCAGATACATTCATAAATATATTAGATAGTACTGAGATAAGACACAGCAGCGTGATAAATTAGGAGACTAGAATTAACATATACACACTAATATATATAAAATAAATAACAAGAATCTACTATAAAACACAGGAAATTCTACTCAATATTCTGTAATAACATAATCTATATGAGAAAAGAATCTGAAAAAGGATATATATATGTGTGTGTGTGTATAACTGATTCACTTTGCTGTACCTGAAACTAACACAACATTGTAAATCAACTATATTCCAATAAAAAAATTTTTAAAAAGACTCTTAGCAGCAAGAAAGCAAATTAATTTAGTGCCAGCTTATTGAACTTTCATATGATAATTCTGATTATGCCGGCTTTTGTGAATATGAACTGAACTTATCTTCTAAGCAATATAAAAATCTTTTACTTCTAAGTTACCAGAATTACAATACAGTAGCATATTACTGAAGTAATGTTTCTTTGAAATTACAATGTCGAAACCACTTACAAAGTATTTTACTTTTCAGAAGTGTATTTATATGTAAAAATCATTATTTTTTGTCACAAAGTGTTTTAAAATATTTTCAGTAAACTGGTAAAGAGATTATAAGGATTCATTCTAAGAATGAATTTGCTTCAACCTAACAGTTCATTAGCAGTGATCTGAAGTAGGAAATGGCTAACTTTGGGATTTTTAACCCAGTCTGTAAATGCCATCCTGAAACACAAATCATATTGTCATTCTCCTATTAGGCAAATAAAAACAACCTGAAACATCTCTGTATTTTCAATGGATGAAAAAGTCCATTAACTTAACTGTTAAGAATGTTATACAAAGCTCTTCATAGTGAGTCTGAACCTAATCTACCTTCCTTTCCTTTCACTTTTCCCAGGAGCCCCTACAGTCTTGCCACGGTAAACTATTTTCCACTCCCCAAATCTACTCATTCCATTTGGTATCTACGAGAGATGAAAATGTTTGCAATTTCCTAGAAGGAGGAATGTAAGTAAAGCATTTCATGGACATTTATGATCTTTGACTATATGAGTAGAGTATCACTGTTTAATTGTTTTATTGTAAAATTTTCTAATTTGATTAAATGGATCAGGGGAATTAATTGCCTCTTATTTAGCTATAAATCTAACTTAAATAATTAACATGCTTAATCTTTATCTTTAAAAATTTTTATAAAAGCATTTTATATAAAGGTAATACATTCATATGGAAAAAATTCAAACAGAAATATAAAATGTAAACCAAGTCTTCCTCCTTCAACTTTAGTCCTTTGCTTCTCTGCTTGTTTACCTGTCACTTCCTCAGCCAGGAGTGTCCCTCCTGCCCCCTTTTCATTTTCAGCTACACTTCTGCTCATTTTTCAAGTTTCAACCTAATTGTCTCCTCTGAGAAACATCTTCCAAAGCTTTTAGGCAAAGTGAGTTAGTTACTCCTTTCCCCACTGCTTTAACTCAACTGTTATATATTTCCTTAGCAGTCAGAGTATCCTGCACATAATACATACTCAATAAATGGATTTATTACATGGACTTGAACAAGACACACAAGCATCTAAAACCTAGGAGACAATGAAATACTCTTATTTCTTAAATATGGATGAATTTTTAAAAACATGATTTAATTACTGGGAATATTTGAGCTTTTAATAAATCTCATTAACAGGCAATTCCAATACAGACCATTACAAATTAAAAGCATCGGAAGCTTCACTTGCACTGAAGATTTTATTCAACATTTCTTTTTGTTTTAATAACTAAGTTTCAAGATACCCTTCATTTTTGTACATGCATACTCTATTCTCATTTTTACTCTCACAAGATCAGTGACCACTTTTTAGTCACTGCAAAGAGGACAGCTTCAATTAATTTAAGCCTAATCAAATGGAGCCTTTATTCATTTACTCCACATGTTCTCTTTTTATAGAAAGAAGTAAACAAGAAACAAAATCTGAAAAATGTCAAAGTTTTAAAGAAAATAATCTCTTGTTAAAATTTCAAAATTTGTAATACCATAAAAAAGGATTTCCTAGTGTGCTCTGGAAAGCCTTAACCTTTATAAATAAATAAAGCAGGGTCAAAGAAAAAGTATCTGTTATAATATTGTCTTCTAAAATATTAGTAGTAGTTTTAGGTCATTTGAAATTAAAGGAAGCCTAGTTATATTTCCTAAAAAGAACTTTAAACCTTTTTATCATAGTTAGAAGAGTATAAAATTAGTCATGCATTTTATTTTCTCTTTTTTTCATAGTACAAATTTAGGTAAGTTCAGATGTACAAAATGACGTTTTTAAAATACTTGATCATGAAAAAAGTAAACTATATCTTTATTTTTAAAGAAAAATCTTATACTAAATGCTGATTCTTTAGGAAGGTAAACCATTATCACTAAGCTTAACTCTTCACAAAAAGGTACATGGAGTCCTTAATTCACAGATTAGAAATTACTTTCAGAATCACTGAAGTCTTGCCAAATGTTCATTCTCCCATGAGCAAAATGAGTCAGCCACTCTCCAGTAACAATGCCAGGACAGTCTGTTAGAAACCAATTAAAGAGCAGATACCTTTATCAGAGTATGTGTGTTCTAATGTATGAAGATCAGGCAACAGGTGAATACAGTTTATGCAGCAGTAGGTGAAGAAATCAAGGACGACCACCTTTCCACATAGATCCTTGTAGACAGAAATAGGTTCTTCTGTATTCAGCCATTCTAATCCTGAAATTTACACAAAATAAATAATGATTAAAGGAAACAATGAAGATAATTTTATCTAAAACTTTCCATTAAAATGTGAACCATTATTATTTTTAAGAAAAGATGGAGGGACAGGAAGGGAGAGGGAAGGTAATACATAGAAAGCTACTATTATGAGGCAGTCCGCAAATATAGTTAAGAAAAAGCTACTAAATTCTCTCAGAAATAGCATATTAGTCTGTGTGTGAAAAGAAGATCAACATATTTAGGTAAAAATGGGAGGAAGTATCAATATTAAAAGGACTTAAATACATGATTAGGTACAAATGAGCTACTGAAAATGAAAGTCAACCTTAAGAATAGAATAAATATCAAAAAGGAACAGTGCTGAGCTTTAAGGATAAACATGCTGTTGTGCAGTGCTTCAGTCATGTCCGACTCCTTGCGACCCCACGGACTGCAGTACATCAGGCTTCCCTGTCCTTCACCGTCCCCCAGAGCTTGCTCAAACTCACGTCCATTGAGTCCCTGATGCCATCCAAAAGTCTCGTCCTTTGTCATACCCTTCTCCTCCTGCCTTCTATCTCTCCTAACATCAGTGTCTTTTCCAATGAGTCAGCTCTTCGCATCAGGTGGCCAAAGTATTGGAGCTTCAGCTTCAGCATCAGTCCTTCCAATGAATATTCAGGGTTGATTTCCTTTAGGATTGACTGGTTTGATCTCCTCGCTGACCAGGGACTCTCAAGAGTCTTCTCCAACACCACAGTTCAAAAGCATCAATCCTTCATCACTCAGCCTTCTTTATGGTTCAGCTATCATATCTGTACATGACTAATGGAAAAACTACAGCTTTGACTATGTGGACCTTTGTCGGCAAAGGATAAACATACAAAATACCTAAGCTAATTTCGTAAGAGCTAAAATGCTCCGGATTTAAATGAGACCTTAAATACAAAATATTTTAAATGCAAAGTTAAGCAAAACACAGTTAAAGATCTCATAAAAGCAATATTAATATTGATGAAGAGCATGCTCCTTTCTCTCCAAAGGAAAGAAAAATAAAATCTCATTAATCTGTGCTTTCATAAATCAGAATTTATAATTACTAGACCATGATTTACAACTTTAAGTACACACTATGAAGAAAAATTTTGTTAAAGTAGATTAAAAGTGCAGCATCTCTGTTACCAATTTAAGAAACAAAGATAACGAGTTTGTTGCTTATAAGTAAATATATGTACCTACTAAAACCATTAATTATACCTTGAAGCTTGGAAATAGTTTATAGAAACCGAAAACCAAAGTTGGGTGGAACAAGTGAATAATAACAGTTTAACAACTAATAATGGCAACTGGAGTTACTCAAAACAAAATCTAAAAAAAAAAACCCTTCAAATGAAACAAGTATTTCTGTCAATAGTCCAACCTAGTGAGGTTTTGGCTTCCCTGGTGGCTCAGACAGTAAATAATCTGCCTGCAACGTGGGAGACCTGGGTTTGATTCCTGGGTTGGGAAGATCCCCTAGAGCAGGGCATGGCAACCCACTCCAATATTCTTGTCTGGAGAATCCCCATGGACAGAGGAGCCTGGTGGGCTACAGTCCATAGGGTCGCAAAGAGTCGAACATGACTGAAAGACTAAGCACAACAGTGAGGTTTCAGAGTACAGTAAGGTCTCAATTATCCACTTTCAGTTCAGTTCAATCTCTCAGTCGTGTCCAACTCTTTGTGACCCCATGAGCCGCAGCACGCCAGGCCTCCCTGTCCATCACCAACTCCCGGAGTCTACCCAAATCCATGTCCATTGAGTTGGTGATGCCATCCAACCATCTCATCTTCTGTCGGCCCCTTCTCCTCTTGCCCTCAATCTTTCCCAGCATCAGGGTCTTTTCAAATGAGTCAGCTCTTCGCATCAGGTGGCCGAAGTATTGGAGTTTCAGCTTCAACATCAGTCCCTTCAATGAATACTCAGGACTGATCTCCTTTAGGATGGACTCGTTGGATCTCCTTGCAGTCCAAGGGACTCTCAAGAGTCTTCTTCAACACCACAGTTCAAAAGCATCAATTCTTCTGTGCTCAGCTCTCTTTATAATCCAACTCTCACATCCATACATGACTCCTGGAAAAACCATAGCCTTGACTAGATGGACCTTTGTTGGCAAAGCAATGTCTCTGCTTTTTAATATGCTGTCTAGGTGGGTCATAACTTTCCTTCCAAGGGGCAAGCATCTTTTAATTTCATGGCTGCAATCACCATCCACAGTGATTTTGGAACCCAGAAAAATTAAGTCAGCCACTGTTTCCCCTTTAAAGTGTTATCCACTTTAATAAAGTGTTATCCACTTTAATAAAGTGTTAATTATATACCTGATCAAATGACCATATAAAACTTCAAACTAATTAATGTGTATTTCATATCCCCTAATTTTAAAATATTTGAGTCTCAAATATATTTTCTATAAATAATCAAGCGATTTAGATCAGGGAAGTAGGGAAAGTATTATTATGCTATGCTATGCTAAGTCGCTTCAGTCGTGTCCGACCCTGTGCGACCCCATAGACGGCAGCTCACCAGGCTCTGCCGTCCCTAGGATTCTCCAGGCAAGAATACTGGAGTGGGTTGCCATTTCTTTCTCCAGTGCATGAAAGGGAAAAGTGAAAGTGAAGTCGCTCAGTCGTGTCCGACTCTTAGCGACCCCATGGACTGTAGCCTACCAGGCTCCTCCGTCCATGGGATTTTCCAGGCAAGAGTACTGGAGTGGGGTGCCATTGCCTTCTCCGAAGTATTATTATATACGTCATTTATTGTGCTAGGTGCTTACCAGACTTAATAATAATAATGCACTTTATAATAATAATGAATATAATTTTAAAAGCTGCTAACATTTACTGAGCTCTCATATGAAGTAAGAACTTTAGATATATTACTTCCAAACTGCATAATAAACGTAAAAAGTAAATACTGATTCCATTTTATAAGTGAGAAAAGTGAGGCTTGGAGAAGTTAAGAAACTTGCTCAAGATCATATAACTAACAAATGGAATAACTAGGATTTAATTCCATGTCTGTCTGAATCCTTCATTTATACCATGCTGCTTCCCATAAGGAGAAGGCAATGGCACCCCACTCTAGTACTCTTGCCTGGAAAATCCCATGGATGGAGGAGCCTGGTAGGCTGCAGTCCATGGGGTCGCTAAGAGTCGGACACGACTGAGCGACTTCACTTTCACTTTTCCCTTTCATGCACTGGAGAAGGAAATGGCAACCCACTCCAGTATTCTCACCTGGAGAATCCCAGGGATGGCAGAGCCTGGTGGGCTGCCGTCTATGGGGTCGCACAGAGTCGGACACGACTGAAGCGACTTAGCAGCAGCTTAGCAGCATGGAGATCAAATCTCTTGGTAATAAAATACACTCATTGTAAATACCAACAAGAAAATAAAAGCACTGGGCAAAATCCTAGCTGCTGGCATGCTGGTTTATGACAGTGTACTATATATAGCTGATTTTGGTACTAACAACTTGGTGATGTCTATGCATAGAGTCATCTCTTGTGTTGTTGGAAAAGGGTGTTTGCTATGATTTCTGTGTTCTCTTGACAAAACTCTGTTAGCCTTTGTGCTGATTCACGTTGTATTCCAAAGCCAAACTTATCTGTTACTCCAGGTATCTCTTGACTTCCTACTTTTGCATCCCAATCCCCTATGATGAAAAAGACATCTGTTTTAAAATTTAGTTCTAGAAGTTCTTGTTGGTCTTCATAGAATTGGTCAACTTCATCTTCTTTGGCATAAGTGTTTGGAGCCTAGACTTGTATTACTGGGATGTTGAATGGTTTGCCTTGGAAACAAGCCAATATCATTCTGTCGTTTTTGAGGCTGCACTCAAGTACTGCATTTCGGACTCTTTTATTGACTATGAGGGCTACCCCATTTCTTCTAAGGGATTCTTGCCCACAGTGGCAGATATAATAGTCATCTGAATTAAATTCACCCATTCTGGTCCATTTTAGTTCACTGATGTCTAAAATGTTGATGTTCATTCACTCTTGCCATCTCCTGGAGTTTGACCACTTCCAACTTACCTTGATTCATAGGCTTAACATTCCAGGTTCCTATGCAATATTGCTCTTTACAGCATCAGACTTTACTTCCACCACCAGACAGGTCCACAACTGAGTGCTGTTTTCGCTTTGGCTCAGGTGCTTTATTCTTTCTGGAACTATTAGTAATTGCCCTCTGCTCTTTCCCAGTAGCATAGTGGATACCTTCTGACAGGGGGAGGGTGGGTCATCTTCCAGTGTCAAATCTTTTTGCTTTTTCATACTGCTCAGGTTCATTGGGAAAACCATGATGATGTGGTCACTCACCTAGAGCCAGATATCTTGGAGTGTGAAGTCAAGTGGGCCTTAGGAAGCATTACTACAAACAAAGCTAGTGGAGGTGATGGAATTTCAGCTGCTGCTGCTAAGTCGCTTCAGTCGTGTCTGACTCTGTGCGATCCCATAGACGGCAGCCCACCAGGCTCCACCGTCCCTGGGATTCTCCAGGCAAGAGTACTGGAGTGGGTTGCCATTTCCTTCTCCAATGCGTGAAAGTGAAGTCGCTCAGTCGTGTCCGACTCTTCGAGACCCCATGGACTGCAGCCTACCAGGCTCCTCCCTCCATGGGATTTTCCAGGCAAGAGTACTGGAGTGGGGTGCCATTGCCTTCTCCGGGAATTCCAGCTGAGCCACTTAAAATTCTAAAAGATGATGCTGTTAAAGTGCTGCACTCAATACGTCAGCAAATTTGGAAACTCTGTAGTGGCCACAGGACTGGAAAAGATCAGTTTTCATTCCAATTCCAAAGAAGAGCAGTGCTAAAGAATGTTCAAACTACCATACAATCGGACATGAACCAAGAACTTCCACATGTACAAACACGGTTTAGAAAAGGCAGAGGAACCAGAGATCAAATTGCCAACATTTGTTGGATTGTAGAGAAAGCAAGGGAATTCCAGAAAAACATGTACTTCTGCTTCGTTGACTATGTGAAAGTCTTTGACTATGTGGATCAAAACAAACTGTGGAAAATTCTTAAAGAGACAGGAATACTAGACCACCTTACCTGTCTCCTGAGAAAACTGTATGCAGGTCAAGAAGCAACAGTTAGAACCTCATATGGAACAACTGATGGGTTCAAAATTGGGAAAAGAGTATGACAAGACTGTATACTTTCATCCTGTTTGTGTATCTTATATGCAGAGTACATCTTTTGAAATGATGGGCTGGATGAAGCACAAGCTGGAATCAAGATTGCTCGGAGAAGTACCAACAACCTCAGATATGCAGATGATACCACTCTAAAGGCAAAAAATGAAGAGGAACTAAAGAGTTTCTTGATGAGGGTGAAAGAAGAGAGTGAAAATGTTGGCCTAAAACTCAACATTCAGAAAACTAACATCATGGCATCAGGGCCCATCACTTCATGGCAAATAGAAGGGGGAAAAGTGGAAGCAGTGACAGATTTTCTTTTCTTGGGCTCCAAAATCACTGCGGACAGTGACTGAAGCCATGAAGTTAAAAGATGCAGGCTCCTTGGAAGGAACGCTATGACAAACCTAGACAGTGTATTAAAAGCAAAGACGTCACTTTGCCAACAAAGGTCTGTACAGTCAAAGCTATGGTTTTTCCAGTACTCAAGTATGCATGTGAGAGTTGAACCATACAGAAGGCTGAGAGAATGGATGCTTCAGAACTGTGGTGCTGTAGAAGACTCTTGAGAGCCCCTTGGATTGCAAAGAGATCAAAACAGTTAGTCCTAAAGGAAATCAACCCTGAATATTCATTGGAAGGACTGATACTGAAGCTCCGATACTTTGGCCATCTGATGCAAAAAGCCGACTCATCAGAAAAGACCCTGATGCTGGGAAAGATTGAAGGCAAAAGGAGAAGCAGGTGGTAGAGGATGAGATGGTTAGACAGCATCATCAGCTCAACCGATATGAGTCTGAGCAAACTCTGGGAGATAGTGAAAGACAGGGAAGGCTGGCACGCTGCAATCCATAGGGTCGCAAAGAGTTGGACAAGAATTAGCAACCGAACAACAACATGTATATAAACTTTTAAAGTTTCTTGGATAGGATAAGCACTAATGCACCCAATTCTTTTGACAGAATTCTACAATAATTCAAGTCCAGTATAGGATTAATAACAGAAAAAAATAAGCACTTCTGAATGCCAGAGCAAAAGGCTTGGAAAGACACAAGGCTGTCATCAGAGGCAGGGTTCCAACAGACCTCCCATGAGACACTGAACCCTACCACAGCCAACCAATTAACTATACATGTGGTTTCAGTGTCATGCCAGGAGACATGCCAACACCACCAGGCAAAACAATGCCAGCCCCAACCAAAGAAGGTAAAGTTCAGTTTCGTTTATCATAGCAAGATGAGCTTCACAAATAGCACTGCTGGGAATATCAGTTCTCTCATGCTCCAAACATTGACAGCAACAGGATTCGAACCTGGAGATGGGCTGTAATTGATTCAGGTTTTTAAAATGACAAGTTTTATAACTTTGAAAGGAGTGTGCCCAGTTAAGAAACCGGCCCGATGTGGGAGGCAGTGTCTGTATAATCCAACTTCGGCATTTCTTAGTTGCGAGGCCCTAGGCAAACGACTCTGTCCCTGTGCCTCAGTTTCCCAACCGTAAAACAGAGCTAACAAGACCACCTCGGGATTCTCTGGTGGCTCAGAATCCGCTTGCAATGCAGGAGACCTGTGTTCGATCCCTGTGTTGGCAAGACCCCTGGAGGAGGGCATGACAGCCCACTCCAGTATTCTTGCCTGGTGAATCCCCATGGACAGAGGAGCCTGGCAGGCTGCAGTCCATGGGGTTGCAAAGAGTTGGTGACGGCAGAGCGACTAAGCACCCACGCAATAAGACCACCTCGGTGGTTTGAAAAGAGGATTAAATAACAAATGCTTTGTGTTTAGGACTCCGTGTAGCCCACAAGTGCTCCGTAACCATTAGCTTGGATGATGCACAAAGATGATGATGATGGGCAACCAAACTGAAAGGACAGGGTGGCGTGGACACTGGAATCATTGCCAACGGGGGCCACGAAACCTTAACTCAGTGTACTGAGTTAACACAAGGCCCGGCAGAGACGGAGGACAGAGACGAAGATGCAGGTTCTCGCCCTCCACAAACCCTCGTTCGCTGCCGCCTGGGGACAGAGGCTCGGCTGGACAAGGCTTCTCTCCGCGGCGCGGCTGCACAACCGCCTCGCCCACCGCTTCTGGGAAGGGCGCGGTCCGCGAGAAAGGGGAGGTTCCGGAGGGGTCCCCACCCCGAAGCCAGCCCCTCACCTTCCGGAAACTCGGGTACCGACAAGTCCTGCTCCCAGCCGTCCACCTTCTGCAGATACTGGTAGACAAGGCCGTCCTTCTCCTCCTGGGTCACGGCGTCGAGCAGGGCGTACTCCAGCGAGGTCTGAGCCGGCAGCAGGCCCGAGAGGTTGCAGCTCCGGGCTCCGGGCGCCGCCATGTTCTCTCCCGATGGTCCAGGGGCAGCCGCCCAGCCCGCGGGACGGTCTCGTGTGGAGAGAGAGGAAACGCTTATTGTTCTTTGGTTTCCAAACCGCACATTCGCCTCCCTTTCCACCGGCCCCACTCTACGCTAACGGCACTTTGTTCAAAGGCTAAAGTGTAAATCGGCGCAATTCCCAGGCACGTAATTAAACTACCTTCCCAAGCTACCCCGCCCCTCCTAAGTCTTCTCGCCCCAGGGGAGCCTGGACATTCAGAACGCCAGATTCAGCAAGGGAAAGGCCTCTGGGCTGGCGTTCTAGAAGCTCCAAGAGAACAATTCCCCACCCTTCACTTTGGAAATTAGCAGGTTTTAGAACTAAAATAAAACAAAATAAATCTGTAGAACTTAAAGGGCCCAAACTTTTTTTTTCTTTTCAAAGTTCCCCTTTTAGACCGAGAACAGCCGATTCGACACAGCGTTGGTCGCGGGAAGCTGTTCCCGCCACATCAAAGGTAAAGAAGTAGGCTTTTTTAAGTTGGGAGGGACTAGCCAATGGCTTGGCTTATACACCAACGCCGCGTTTTATTACCAGGCAGTGCCGTGAAAGTGCGGGAGCGAACATGGGGACGGGGCGGGCGAGGGGTGTCGGGGGGAGCGGACGCAGCTGGAGCTACTCGCGCGGGGATGGGGTGATGAGGGTGGCAGGTGGGCGCTTGCGGGGATCCCTGAAGGCCCGGCGTCTGCCCTCAGAAGAGGGGTGGGGTGGGGGCACCGAGGGCTTTTGCGGAGCGGGCTGTGTTGGCAGCTCCCTCACTCCCAGCCCTGGGGATAGGGAGGGAATGAGGGCCTCCTCCACTGTCCTTGCCGCCTCTAAAGCCCAAACAGGAGGTCGAGCCGGTGGGTGTCATCAGGCAGGTGAACCTTGGTTTTTGAAGCTGGTGGGGAAGAAAGCTGATCACCTGCAGGCAGATCACCTCTGCGATCTGGAGTTAGGCGTGTGGGTGGCCTCGGTGCAGGCACAACTTCACAGACTTGAATTTTGTTTGTTCATTGTGCAGCCTTTGTTCATTGCCGCTGGAGGAAGATACTGAACTGACCCAGGAAACCGAAGTTGTTGAATGTCCAGGAGTCCCGGATAAGGGCTATTACTTTTCTTTTGCCAATCACACACATTTGATTATGGTGTGGCTAGAGTTACTAGCAAGCTGAAGTAGCCATTAAGTGTTTGGAACACCTGCTGAGTCAGTTGCCTAGAAACTGTGGTTGGATTTGTGATTTGGACAGTTGTCCAGCTGAAAAAGAACCGACAGGAGCTTTATAACGATTTTACGAAGCTCCTTCTAGGATTAGTCTGTTAAACCTATGCTTTCCTTTAGAGCTTGGTATTCAAAGTATTACTGATTCTTATTTTTATGAATCAAGTCCTGGAAAAAGCCAAGAGACCTGAATGAAGTATACACAATGGAAAACTCAGATGCTACCCCTGTTAATTTTACTGTGCTATAAATGGAACAGCAAGTGTTCTCAGGTATCAGGTTGGTAGTTTGCCAATACATTCATTACCAGAGCTTTAGAGTCCCATCAAGTTAGTAAGTTTTGTGTTACTTTTTTTTCCTCAGCAAGATAACTCCCTTTAATAATTTTGTAACAAGAAACAAGACTGTCAATTTGCTTGAGATTAGTGCTTTTTTAATGATCAGAATCATTTTGCCATGTTAGAAGATGCTTTTTTGGAAGAAGACATCTGGGAATACAAATCCAAAAGAAAACCAAAACGAGTATGTCCAAACAATTGCTCAGAGAATATTCCAGAATCTGTTGAAAAAGCAACAGATGGACAACACCAGTCAAAACAAAACAGAAATAAAAAGAGGACTGTAGAAGCTAAAAAGAAGGTGAAGACCCCGGAAACGTGCCTTAGAGAAACAGACAGTCAGACTTCTGTAGCTTCCAGTCAGAACTCCAGTTGTGGAGATGGTATTCAACAGTGCCAAGACACGGAGGCCACTCCAAAAAAGCACTGTAGAACTCACAAAAACAAACACGTGTCTCCAAAGACACGACCAGTTTATGATGGGTACTGTCCCAACTGCCAGATGCCTTTTTCCTCCTTGCTAGGTCAAACACCTCGATGGCATGTTTTTGAGTGTTTGGATTCCACACCAGTCTCCAGAACAGGTAAGATTCCAAAAAAGACAATGGACTCGAAATAGTCGACAAGACCTGCATGAGGCCAGACTTACCAGTCTGGTAGGAAGGAAGGAAGCCAGATAAGTAGTAAACCGAAAGTGAGATGAGATACTCTAAGTAAGAATGACTCACCTTTGAAGGAAACAAGATAATGCATTGTTACCCTTCTTGTGAAGGGTAAAAAGATAGTAGTCAATGGTATAACTGTAGAGAGTGTTGCAAACTTGAAAACAGTTTGAATGGGGAATTCCCTGGTGGTAAGTGGTTTGGGCTCCTTTCTTCCACTGCAGGTGGAACGGGTTCAATCCCTGGTTCGAGAACTAAGATCCTATAAGCCACATGGCCAAAAAAGAAAGTTTTAATGCATTTTATTATTTCATTAGAGTTCCAAAACATCTGTGATTTTTCATAATGTTAATTGAGCACATATTAGGCTACTTTCACCTGCATAAGGTAGGTGGTGTTGACATCTAATGGGCTTCCTAGGTGGCACAGTGGTAAAGAATCCACCTGCTGGTACAGAAGACATGGGTTCAATCTCTGGGTTGGAAAGATCTCCTGGAGAAGGAAATGGCAATCCACTCCGGTATTCTTGCCTGGGAAATCCCATGGACAGAGAAGCCTGGGGGGCTACAGTCCCTGGGGTCACAAAGAGTCAGACATGACTTAGTGACTGTGCTGTTCTTAGTCGCTCAGTCGTGTCTGAACCTTTGCGACCCCAGACACTGCAGCCCCCCAGGCTCCTCTGTCCATAGGGATTCTCCAGGCAAGAATAATGGAGTGGGTTGCCATGCCCTTCTCGACTTAGTGACTAAACAACAGCGATTGATATCCAGTAGAGGTGAGTGAAGTCGCTCAGTCGTGTCCAACTCTGCAACCCCATGGATGTAGTTTGCCAGGCTCCTCTGTCCATGGGATTTCCCAGGCAAGAATAGTGGAGTGGGTTGCCATTTCCTTGGCCAGGAGATCTTCCTGACCCAGGGATAGAACCTGGGTCTTCCTCATTGCAGGCGGACTCTTTACCATCTGAGCACTGACTGTTCTTAAAAGTTGAACAATTTGCCCATTTTATCTTTTATGAAACAGACTTTTAGAGAATCATGAATGTAGTCCACAGGATTCTTGAAGTCAAGAATGCCGGACATTCTTCTTAATGTACAGAAAGAAGAACTAGAAAGGAGTGTTAGGTTATTAAGATTCTAGTAAATAAAACTGTGCCAAATGAGAACTGAAGTAATACTATGTTTTTGTTATCTTTTAAACTATATAGTAAATGTCATGTTTAATATGTAAAAAAATCCTACTTGTAGTATATGGAGAATGAGTTGTTATTGATGATTTGTATATTTTAAAGTTATATACCATATATAAAATTTTAAATCTCAAAGAATTGAAATTCAGTAAAATAAAAGTAATACTCAGTATGGCTTTCATGTTAACTATGATTCAAAAGACATTTTATTATTAACCTCTAGTTCTCATTTTAAAGTACTGCAAAGATGCAAAATAACAACAACAACAAGAAAAAACTGGCACTAGCCTGTCCTGTAAAAGTGAAAGCCTCAACAAATGCTAGTAATTTGGTTTTCAGTGGCTTGAAAATCAGAAATCGAAGTCCCATAATGAGCCCCTCAGGGTGAAATGTCTTACAGATGAAGCCACCTCAAAGAGATTTTTCTCTTTGCTTTTTACTGATTAACTCCTTTGAACAGAATCTCAGGTGGATTGTATGTGTTCTTTAACATATACTTTAATGAGGTAGTTTTAAGCAATGAAGTCTTCCAATTTAACATCTTTTTTGGAAGTGAAAGTCGCTCAGTTGAGTCCGACTCTTTGCGACCCCATGGACTATACGGTCCATGGAATTCTCCAGGCCAGAATACAGGAGTGGGTAGCCTTTCCCTTCTCCAGGGGATCTTCCCAACCCAGGGATGGAACCCAGGTCTCCTGCATTGCAGGCGGATTCTTTACCAGCCGAGCCACAAGGCAGGCCCTTTGGAGGTGAAGGGAGTCATTTTTTGATAGGCCTGGAAAGTGACATACAAGGGAGAGGTTGTGCCAAGATGGTTTCCATCCTGCTTCTCAATCATAATGGTATGACAGGGAAGTTTCCAGATTACTCAAGCCTTACTATTAACCAATTTATCAAATTAAATTGCAAATCTTACAATAGAAACGAAAATGTTTAGAGTATGGACAGCTCTGATTAAGATTGCTATCATTGTGTTTGTATACAGTGTGAATATTAAATCATGGAACCTAATTTGTACTGCAGTTGTCATACATCTGTGTTGCCTGATAAGACAAAACTTGGAGTAGAATTTTAGTCTGTGGAATTTTAAACTTATGATACAGACATACCAGCTTTCTGTACTGTTTTTTTGCCTGAGCAATAGAGATGTAGTGAAACTGATGGGATTGATTTCTAGCACCTATTTAAGAAACACCTCATGCAAGCATGACATGCATTTTGGAGGAGCTCATCTTTGTGAAAGTTTTTAGTGGGGAGAAAAAGGTGTTAGTCTTAACTTTTTTTCCAAGAAAAGAGTATTTGAAAAGAAACTTAAAAGAATATTTGATTTAAAAATAATAACTAGCACCTTGTAAGACCTTACTGGATTACTAATAATTGTGTGTTGAGTTTTTATTGGTATAAAGATAGCTATTGTCCTAAGGCTGCAAAGTAGGGCTGGTTACTTACCTGTTAAACCACTTACCTGTTAATCTATAGTGCTAATACTGTCAAAGCTTAGTCTGTGCTTTGATCCAGTAATACTTTTTTCTTTATTAAAATTTTCAGAGTGTCCTGATGGCCTTCAGTGTTCCTCAACAATTCCTTCTCATTACCAGAGATACACTCACCTTCTGCTAGCTCAAAGCAGGGCTGGTAATAGTCCTCTCAAGGATCCTTCCCATGGGTCAGGTCGGAGTTTCAGTGAGACTAATTCAGACTTTCTTTGTAGCCTTGAGGAAAGATGGTCTCCACATCAGAAACAAACAGAAAACTTAAAAAATGTTTCAACTGATCCCTTGTTAGTGACACAATGTCTAAAAAGCTCTCAGTCTCCAACTGAAACTGATAAAAAGATTTCCTCTTTGACAAACATCCAAACTTTCCAACAAGTCCCACAATTTATAGGACATGTTAATAGTGACAGACTAGTAGGAGTTGGTTTGCCTCTTGCTGAAGAATTAGACAGCCAAAACAACCCAGAACACAGAAATTTGCCATTGCCTGAAAATGACTTTAGCAACTGTGAAATCTCCTATTCTCCACTTCAAAGTGATGAAGAAACTTACGATACATATGATAAGCTGGATGGTTCACAACAGGAACCGTTTTTCATGGAAAGCTCTCAAGATGGCAACCTAGAAGAAGATGACAACAGCTCCACTTTGTTTAAAAAACTATATGACCCCTTATTGAAGGACCAGGAGGCCTGCCCTGAAGTGGATAGCTTCTTAACGCAGGATAAATACAATGAAGAATTGTATGAATGCAACTCTCTTAATGATTCGTCTCAACTTACTTTCCAAAATAAAAGAATTGTTTCACGTGGTCATCCAGCATATACTGATGATGATTTTATGTTGCTTCCACCTGTATTAGCAGAGAGGTTTACTTCTAGTTACCAAGCCTCTAAAGCAAAACCTGATGAGCCAGAATTTCACTCATCTCAATCAAATAAAGAGAAACAGGTGACTGAAGAATCAGCTGTTTACAATAAAAACTCTCTTCCATTACTTAAGAGTAAAATGTCAAAACCTTTTGAAAACCAGGGAGGAGGGTGTCATTCTTTCCACCCAACCCAAAGTAAAACTAGAGAATTATCAAATAAGAATTCCAATGCTAAGAACAATGCAAACTCAGCATGTTTCTGCAGAAAGGCATTAGATGGTATGCTGGACAATAAAGTTCCAGTTTTAAATTCAGAAACATTTTCTAGTACACCTACTGTTGCTAAGCCTTCGAAAATGTTGCCCTCTGGCCCTAAGTGTCACGCAACACAGCCTTCTACTAAGGTAATGAAGCAGATGGATATAGGTGTGTATTTTGGACTGCCACCCAAAAGAAAAGAAGAGAAATTGCTGGAGGAAAGTTCATTAGAAGGGATGAACTTCAATACAGCTGTAAGTCCTAATGAAAAGAGGTCCCAGCAACGCAAGAGGAAAGCAGAAAAATCTTTAAGTGATTTAGAATTAGAGGCAAAGAATTTAAGTGAAAGTCAGCCCTCTGTGGAGCCTTCTGATAAGGGGTCACAGTGTCAAAGAAAGAGACTTAAAAAGTCAGATTCATTGCAGGAAGGAGGACATCAGAAGAATCCAGGTCACCTTAAGAAGACGGTACGTGGAACAGTCAATTTAAGTAAGGACAAAGCCGTCATAAAATCAGCTCGTGGCAGGGTGCAGAGAGAGAACACGAAAATCTCAGAGTCATCTAATGCAGGAGAATTAAGGAAAAGGACATGTCCATTCTATAAGAAAATACCTGGTAAGTCGAAGTATCAATGCTTAATATATCTACAAAGACGCAGCTTCTTTAAACTTCATGTTCATTGCTCATGTTGTGTGCATGTGAAACAATTTTTTGTTTCCCTTATTTTTTATACCTCATTGACCTGTAACATTTTTTGTTTTTGCCTATTTAATCTTTTTTTGGTCCATTTAGTTCAGCAAACTTCTACTGAACATATTCTATATACAAAATGGGGCTTCCCTGGTGGCTCAGACAGTAAAGAATCTGCCTTCAATGCCAGAGACCCAGGTTCGATCCCTGAGTCAGGAAGATCCCCTGGAGAAGGGAATGGCAACCCACTCCAGTACTCTTGCCTGGAGGATTCCATGGACAGAGGAGCATGGCAGGCTACAGTCCATGGAGTCGCAAAGAGTTGGACACAACTGAGTGACTAACACCACCACCATATACAAGATACTGTACTAGTTATATAGATATTACAGATTTGACAAAAATTAGTATAGATCAGCTTAATACAGATAATACAGAGGAAGGAAAGGATTTCTGTAAGTAACCATAGTAACAGACAGCCTCTAAGAACTCAAGAAAAATGCAAAGTACTAAAAAGCTTCAAAGAAGGAAAATGTCTTGGGTTACACAGATAATAATAAATGCTAAACATTTTTAAACCGTATCATAACTTAGTTTTATAATCTTTTCATATTTTTTAATTTCTTGTGCCTTCATAGAAGAGCTAATAGAAAAATGTGTAGTAAAATGAATTTTATTATTGAAGAAACCAGGTACCCTTCTGAAAAGAATATAAAACTGCCAAAATGCACTTGGTTTCAGGAAGATTCTTTCAGGTGCTTTTTTGATACTATAAATGTATAATTTGCTCAAAATATTTATATAAAGAAAAGTATGCACATCATAGCACCAGTTCTGTTTTTATTAATTATTTTGATTAAATTTATATATTTAAAGTGAGCCCAGAACTAGTGGGCCATGTATGGATAGGCCTCTGTAGAATTGTGGAGATATGCTTATTTACCTGCATATTTTAAAACAGCTCAGTCTTTTTTTTTTTTTTTCATATTGCTGCTCTAGGGAGCCTTTTTAGGCTTTTTTTTTTCTCATTTCCCTTTCTCCTCCCCACCTCCCACAACGAAATTCAAATACTACAGATACCTATTTACCTGTTGTTGTTCTGTGACTCTTTGGAGGGCCAGTGAGATCATTTGGGTCATCAACCATTTTTCTCCTGCCAGAAGCAGGTCAATGTCACCCTCATTGAGATTTCACATTTTAGAAGAAAGATAGCATTCTCCTTTTGCTGTTTCACAGAAATAAAGGATTTTTAGGTGCCTACTAAGTATCATGAAAATATTTAGCTAGCCAAATAACTGGTTTGTAGCTTAGTACTTTTTTTTTTTTTTGGCAAAGTTATTCTTAAAAAAGACTATACTGGATATATTTAACGTAAACTTACAAGACTTATTTTCATCTCTAGGATCATCCTTTGGTGAATTTATGTGGTGTAGATTTTTAAATTAAATTGTAAAGTTAAGTTGGACATGAGATGTAAAGGTGTAAGAGGGTTTGCTGTATAAGCAAATTGGGTAACTTTTACTTCACTCTTGCTAAAGCAGCTACTTTGGTGTTTTCATTGTAGGAACTGGCTTTACAGTCGATGCCTTTCAGTATGGATGGGTTGAAGGTTGCACTGCCTATTTTCTCACTCATTTCCATTCTGATCATTATGCTGGATTGTCTAAAAACTTCATGTTTCCCGTTTATTGTAGTGAGGTAAGTTCTAGTATTCTAAATTCTGGATTTGCAGAATAGAGTGAATTTCTAAGCAGTCTAGTTAAAAAATAATTAAAATTGTAAGATCATTTTTCTAGAAAATATATGAAAAAGCAGATTCCACATTGAGACTCTAAAATCAAATGAGTTATTGTCGATAGTTACAATAGATTTTTTAAAATATGCTTTATTTTATGGAGACAATAGAGAAGCTAGTTCATGATGTACTGAAACACATTTCATTCAGTAAATATTTACTGAATGCCTAAAAAGATGGTCATGGCAAAATACCTAACTTTAGGGAGCTTACAGCCTACACATTCACCAGTACTCCAGTGGGCTCTCTATTTGTAGTAGAAAAGTAAACAGAATGCCTAGAAGTAGGGAGAAGTCGGGGGCTTTACTGTGTCCTAGGCTAAGGTTAGGAAAAGTTTCATGGTGAAAGAGACACCCTGAACTAATTATTAAAAGATGAGCATTTTAATGTGTACTACTACGGAATTTGGCTAGAATTCGATCTAATCCTCAAGTATTCTTGAATTATCCTCTTTTTAAATTAGTGAAGCAACTGACGCTTGGATCGGTTAAGTAGCATGTTCCAAGTCACAGAGCTAGTAGTGACAGACACAGAATTTGAACACAGGTCTGTCTGATTCCAGATCCAGGCAAAAGAAAGAGAAGAGAGCCTTCCAGGTAGAGGAGAGTGTGTAAAGGAACAGACACCTGAGAAGTAGAGCCATTCCAGGAACTTCAGTTGCTAAAAACAAGCTAAGGAGTAACAGTAGATAAACCCGCAGAAATGGGTAGGGGCCAAATCATGAAGGAGTCTGTGTGTCATGCTGGGGTAATAGACTTTTTACAGGTGAAGGAGAAGTCGGTGATAGTGTTTAAGTAAAGTTGTGATGCAGTCATTTTAGAAAGTTCTTCCTGGCATTCTGGTAGGTTTACATGAATATATAAGTGAGAGAACAAGGAAATTATTAAGATGCTTGAGTTCTTATAGATATGAAATAGAAGACTTATTTAGTGTTTTAATGTATCAGCAATAAGCGCATCATGTTTTGCAGATAACTGGCAATTTGTTGAAGAGCAAACTTCACGTACAAGAACAATATATCCATCCATTGCCAATAGACACTGAATGTATAGTGAATGGTATCAAGGTTGTTTTGCTAGATGCCAATCAGTAAGTATTAAAGTTACCTTACTGACAACTTGTTTTTAAATATTCAAAAGGAAAACACATTGCATGGTTGTTTAAGAACTTTTTATTGAAACTATTATGCTTGATATTTCTTAAAACAAGTAAAATGTGTTTCTTCTTTTGAAAAAACAAAATGTACCCAATACAGAAACAAAGATTATATGTAGAGAGATTCTCTAAGTGTTCTCTAACCCTTTTTTAATACAGTTTAAATTCCTCTGCTTTACATATGAGACTCTCGTAATTTTTTTTTAATCTTTTAACATATTGCTGCTGTTCTTTAAGAGATAACCTTTTGCCATTTTCTTTAATATCACTTATATAAATTAACAGCTGCTACTCCATTCAGATTCTAGAGGATTTTTTTTTTCCTTTAAGAGATCCTTTCGGTTTTTGATATCTTCTTGAAAGAAATTTTTCTTTTTCGCCTCATTTTTTTTAATGTTAAGTACTGTCGGGATTCACAGTGCCAAAATACAACTGTCAGTCAGCCACGCATCTTTACACTTTCCGTGGAATGTTATCCTTATGTACCTTAGAGATCATAGATACCTCGAGAATTAAAATTAAGACTAAACCAAGGTCTCCTAAATTCCAGGCCAGTGCTTTTTTTTTTTTTTTTCAGATTGCTTGTGAGATTTTAGCTGCTCTTTATTATTTTAATCACCAATTATATCAACTCCAGTTCTGATTTTTTTTTTTTGGTGAACTTTATTGAGGTGTAATTTACATAAATAAAACGGACCTATATTGAGTCTTTGTTGAATTTTGACAAAAGTACACACCCATGTAATTCCCACCACAATAAAAATATGGAAAATATTCCCTACCACAGGAGTTTTCCTTGTGTTCCTTCCCAGTCAATCCCAAACCCCAACTCAGACTCAGAAAACCTTGTTTTCTGTGACTGTGGATTAGATTTGTCTTTACTAGGGATTCATCTGAATGAAATCATATAGTAACTCCTGTGTTGTATCTGGCTTCTATCACGTGTTGTGTTTTTGAGATTCATCCATGCTGTTATGTGTTCCTTTTTATAACTGCGTAGTATCTACTGAATGACATAATGCAGTTATTTTATCCATTCAGTTTTGATGGACAACTGATTTTTGTTCTTTGACTTTGCATCCTGAGACCTTGCTAAACCTGATCATTAGTTGTTGTGGGTTTTTTTGTATTAATAAATTCTTGAAGATTTTCCACATACGTCTACAAATAAAGATGATTTCGTTTTACTTCTTTCTTTCCATTTAGAGTGGTATTTTTTCTCTTATTTATTGTATTGGATTAGACCTTCAGACAATGTCAAATGTAAGTGGTGACATGTTCCCATGTTCTTGATCTTAAGAGGAAAGTATTCAGTCTTGCTCCATTAAGTATGATGTTAGCAATAGGTATTTCATAGGTGACTTTTATCAGTTTTGAGGAAAATCCCCTCTGCTGGAAGTTTGTGATGATGAATGGGTGTTGAATTTTGTCAAATGTTTCTCTGGCATCTATTGAGATTATAATATAATTTTTCTCCTCTATAATGTTAATGTGGTAAATGACAAAGATGGATTTAAACCAGCCTTACGTTACTGAGATAAACCCCACTTAGTCTTCATGTATTACCCTTTTTGAAAATTTATAGGTGGATTTGCTATGCTAATATTTTGTGAAGGAATTTTGTCTTTTTTACAATGGTCTACAGGTTTTTTTAAATAATACTTTTGTCTTACTTTGATATCAGAGTAATACTGACTTCATGAAGTCTTCCCTCCTCCTCTATTTTCTGAAATAATGTCATGTAGTAATTGTTATTATTTTTTCCCTAAATGTTTCATAGAATTCCCCAGTGAAGTCGCTGAGGTGTGGATTTTGGGTTCAGGGAAAGGGAAGTTTGTAATTATTTCCTGTGTTTTCCTAGAATTTAAAAGTTCTCTGTGTTTTGGCAGTAACTTCCAAACCCCATTGTGTCAGGGGTCCACAAGACCACCTCGAGGCTTACTAGTAGGATTAACAGGACACAGAAAAGCTGTTTTATTTGTGGTGACAGCTTATCACAGTGAACGGACACATTAAAATCAGCAAAGAGAAAAAGGCAAATGAGGGTGAATTTAGGAGAAACCAGGTCCAAGCTTCCAGGTGTCCTCTTCTAGTGGAGTGGCATTCTTGCTGTTGTTTAATCGCTCAGTTGTGTCTGACTCTTTGCAACCCCATGGTCTGTAGCCCGCCAGGCTCCTCTGTCCATAGGATTTTCCAGGCAAGAATACTGGAGTGGGTTGCCATTCCCTTCTCCAGGGGATCTTCCTGACCCAGGGATTGAACCAGGGTCTCCTACATTACAGGCAGATTATTTACCATCTGAGCCACCAGGGAAGCCCTAACAAAACATGGGACCTGTGACCGACCAGGGAAGCTTAGCTGAGCCTTAGTATCCAGGGATTTTATTGAAAGTCAGTAGTATATACTTCTAGCACCCATGTGACTGATTTCGGTACTCAGACTCCAGTCCACTAAAGCAAAAAGCAAGTATTCACCACTGTCAGTAACTATCTGATCAAACTAGTAACACATGGCCCAATGAGTCAGGCATCCAAAACACTCTTAGCAGGCAGAATGCTCCAAGAACTCAAAACTCATCTCCCAAGGGCCAGCCAAGGACTAGTCCTAAAGACAGGCCTTTCTTGAGGATGTGTGGAGTTTTACCAGCCTTGGCCTGCTGAATTAACCTTTTCCTGCACACCAGTTTTTTGTGTGTGTGATATAAATTCCCTTAAGTTAAAATGCTACACTTCTCTGTAGTACAGTGCTATATCATTGTGGTCAGTTCATAAAATGTGTTAACTTGTTGATACTGAAATGAATACTCTTTCTTTAGATCCTTTGATCTGTGTAAATAATATTCCTTTGAAATGTTTGTGTTCAGCTGTCCAGGTGCTGTCATGATCCTTTTTTATCTTCCTAACGGTCATGTCATACTACACACGGGAGACTTCAGAGCAGACCCCAGCATGGAACGTTCTCTACTTGCAGGCCACAAAGTCCACACGCTTTACTTAGATACAACGTAAGAGAAGCTTTGTTTGTGTGCTTCTTTTTTCCACTGACAGCATTTGCCCTGTATATTATGAATAATTTGAGCTTGTGCTTAGGTAATCAAAGTGATGACTTATTGTCAATTATCATTTTAAGTATTTATCAGAAAGATGCTGGTTGAAAAAACATATACTTACTTAGGACAAATCTGGGATTACATGTCTTTTGACTCCAGCTCAATTTTTTTTTTTTTTGGTAATACCACTTTGAAAATATTTATATGAGAATATAAATGAGAATCTTTTCTATGAGAATCTTGTTGCTGAAACAAGGAAGGAAAATTTGAAATTTGGGAGCAAGCTTTAGGAAAACATCCTTTAAGGTTATCCTTTTGAAGTATCTGTGTAATGACTAAGTGTGATTATGAAGAAAAGAAAACAGAGAATGAGGTCTGTGTCTGAATATTCAGAATTACGTTGTCCCTTTCTCCAAAAGGTAATCTATAAGCAACAGTCTTGAATTCCTAAGTGCTATCAACATAATAGTATAAGCAATTGTCTTTTTGAGTACATGCATGCTAAGTTGCTTCAGCTGTGACTATCTCTTTGCGACTCCATGGACAGTAGCCCACCAGGCTCCTCTAACTAATAGGATTGTCCAGGCAAGAATGCTGGAGTGGGTTGCCATTTCCTCCTCCAGATGGATCTCCCAACCCCGGTTAGAACCCATGTCTCTTATGGCTCCTGTCTTGGAAGGGGGTTATTGACTACTAGCACCACCTGGGAATCCCCATTGTCTTTTTCAGTTTTCAGTTCAGTCGCTCAGTCCTGTCTGGCTCTTTGTGACCCCATGTACTGCAGCAGGCCAGGCCTTCCTATCCATCACCAACTCCCGGAGTTTACTCAAACTCATGTCCATTGAGTCAGTGATGCCATCCAACCATCTCATCCTCTGTCGTCCCCTTTTTCTCCCACCTTCAATCTTTCCCAGCATCAGGGTCTTTTCCAATGAGTCAGTTCTTTGCATCAGGTGGCCAAAGAATTGGAGTTTCAGCTTCAGCATCAGTCCTTCCAATGAATATTCAGGACCGATTTCCTTTAGGATGCAATGGTTGGATATCCTTGCAGTCCAAGGGACTCTCAAGAGTCTTCTCCAACACCACAGTTCAAAAGCATCAATTCTGCGGTGCTCAGATTTCTTTATAGTCCAACTCTTACATCCATACATGACTACTGGAAAACCATAGCTTTGACTACACAGACCTTTGTTGGTAAAGTAATGTCTCTGCTTTTTAATATGCTGTCTAGGTTGGTCATAACTTTTCTTCCAAGGAGTAAGCATCTTTTAATTTCAGGGCTGCAGTCACCATCTGCAGTGATTTTGGAGCCCCAAAAAATAAAGTTTCTGTTTCCATCGTTTCCCCATCTATTGCCGTGAAGTGATGCGACTAGATACCGTGGTCTTAGTTTTCTGAATGTTGAGTTTTAAGCCAGCTTTTTCACTCTCCTCTTTCACTTTGATCAAGAGGCACTTTAGTTCTTCTTCGCTTTCTGCCATAAGCGTGGTGTCATCTGCATATCGGAGGTTATTGATATTTCTCCTGGCAACCTTGATTCCAGCTTGTGGTTCTTCCAGCCCAGTATTTCTCATGATGTACTCTACATATAAGTTAAATAAGCAGGGTCACAATATACAGCCTTGACGTACTTCTTTCCCTATTTGGAACCAGTCTGTTTTTCCATGTCCAGTTCTAACTGTTGCTTCCTAACCTGCATAGAGATTTCTCAAGAGGCAGGTCAGGTGGTCTGGTATTCCCATCTCTTGAAGAATTTTCCAGTTTTTTGTGATCACACAGTCAAAGGCTTTGGCATAGTCAATAAAGCAGAAATAGATGTTTTTCTGGAACTCTCTTGCTTTTCCAATGATCCAACAGATGTTGGCAATTTGATCTCTGGTTCCTCTGCCTTTTCTAAATCCAGCTTGAACATCGGGAAGTTCACAGTTCACGTACTGTGTTGAAGCCTGGCTTGGAGAATTTTGAGCATTACTTTGCTAGCATGTGAGATGAGTGCAATTGTGTGGTAGTTTGAGCATTCTTTGGCATTGCTTTCTTTGGGATTAGAATGCAAACTGACCTTTTCCAGTCCTGTGGCCACTGCTGAGTTTTCCAAATTTGCTGGTATATTGAGTGCAGCACTTTCACAGCATCATCTTTTAGGATTTGAAATAACTCAGCTGAAATTCCATCACCTCCACTAGCTTTGTTCATAGTGATGCTTCCTAAGGCCCACTTGACTTCACATTCCAGGATGTCTGGCTCTAGGTGAGTGATCATACCATCGTGATTATCTGGATCATGAAGATCTTTTTTGTACAGTTCTTCTGTATTTTCTTGCCACCTCTTCTTAATATCTTCTGCTTCTGTTAGGTCCATACCATTTCTGTCCTTTATTGTGCCCATCTTTGCATGAAATGTTCCCTTGATATCTCTAATTTTCTTGAAAAGGTCTCTAGTCTTTCCCATTCTATTGTTTTCCTCTGTTTCTTTGCATTGATCGCTGAGGAAGGTGTTTTTCTCTCTCCTTGCTCTTCTCTGGAACTCTGCATTCAGATGGGTGTATCTGTCCTTTTCTCCTTTGCTGTTCGTTTCCTGTCTTTTCACAGCTATCTGTAAGGCCTCCTCACACAGCCATTTTGCTTTTTTGCATTTCTTCTTCTCGAGGATGGTCTTGATCCCTGTCTCCTGTACAGTGTCATGAACCTCCGTCCATAGTTCTTTAGGCACTCTGTCTGTCATATCTAATCCCTTGTCTTTTTATTATTGTTAAAATACTTCTCATCAGTTTTTCGGAAATGATGTTAACTATTTCACTCTGTCTCAAGAAGACCTGAGTTTGGATGGCATATTTTACTAAGAGATGATCTTTCCATATCCAGTTTTCTAACACTATAGCTAATTTTCCCATCCTTTTATATGTACTTAAATACTAGGTGAATTAAGAAAGTAATGTTTTAAAAGAAACCTTTTTATTGTTACTTTAGTCTGCATACCATTCTGAATTTCTTTGTGGGTTTTTATAGGAGAAAGGACTGAGTTTTTTGTGTACACTTATAGCTGACCAGCAAAGAGTATATTTCTTTGATGTTTATACTGTATGAGTTTTTTAGTAAAAAAATGCTGAACTTTCATGTCAAATATCTATAGCTAGTAGTATTAGGGTTAATACTAGTAGTAGTATTTTTCATTGGGTGTTATTACATTGAGGTAGACACAACTAGATCTGCTATATTCCTGTAATACTATATATATTTCTGTATCTCCTAAGAGAGAATAACAACCATGTGTATATTAACTATTTGATTTAATGCTACTTCATCAAATTCGTGTTCAGTTTCATTATTAAAAATATATATTTTTGATAAATCAGAATTCTTTAGTCCATAAAGATAATCCCTATCAATAGTATTTTCTTTGAAGGGGGTTGGGGTTGAAAAAAAGAAGATATTAGTGTTTACAATTCATAGCTAAAATAGCTAGCTAGAAATATTCTTGAAGGAAGAAAATGCAGTTTCTTTATTTGAGAGTGATAGAAGAAATATAATGAAAAAGATATATTGAAAATGTGTAATTCCATCATAAATAATCAATAGCTGTCAACAAATATTTTAACCACAGGCACTGGTGAGATAACTGCAGTGGTGTTAATATACTATACCTCTGTTGTATGTAATTTTGATAAAGCTTCTTTTCTAAAATAGCATCCGACTTAATGCTATGGCTTTCTTGTTGTTCTTTTAATAAGTACTGTATTTACATATTACAGATATTGCAGCCCAGAATACTCTTTTCCGTCTCAGCAAGAGGTTATCCAGTTTGCCATCAACACTGCCTTTGAGACTGTAACTCTAAACCCACGGGCTCTTGTTGTCTGTGGCACTTACTCTATTGGAAAAGAGAAAATCTTCCTAGGTGGGTGATAGCTATAGCTAATTTACATTACTGTATTACAAGGATCAGATTCTTTTTGCATAAAGCCCTTTCAGGCATCGTTCCTTTGCTCGATATTTATTTCCTGAAGCAGTTCAGTATTAACTTTTGAAGTTGAAGAAGAATTTGATAGAGTTTAATTCATTTAAACTTTGAAAGATTTAATGGAAACATTTGATAAGTGTGTTTATGGTAGCCTTTATATCTACAAAGTGTTTATAGAGCAAAAGTGCATGCTACATTAATATTTTAGCAGACTGAGAGATGACTAGTGCATACTTGTTTCACTGCATTTTTTGATGATACCTATCAGTTAATTATTTTAGAGAACAGATTTAGTTTTTGTTCCTAAATGATTTCTAGAAATGCAACTGTAATTTTTCTAGGTAGTATGGTACTATTTTGCAAAGCATTTTCCATTTCTTCTTAACTGTGCTCCCATAATGTCAAATACTAAGATGTAAAATGATAAAGTCAGGGTTTTAACTCCTGCAAACTTACTTTTTCCCCCTCCTTCAACCCCTTTCCATCCATCTTTTGCAATTTTGAAAGACTAGTTCTTTAAAAATAAGTTCTTGGATTTCTCACAATTTATTCCTCATGGTTAACCAAGAAAATTATTCAGCCTTTTTGAGACATTATTGCAAAAGTGTGAATGTTTTGAATTTCTTTCTATTTGGTAAATTCTTGTTTTAAAGTTGATTAAGTTATTTAATCTTTTCATGAACTATAACTTACTATTTTTGAACTTTTCCTGTAGCCATTGCTGATGTTCTAGGTTCAAAAGTAGGCATGTCCAAAGAAAAATATAACACATTACAGTGCTTCAATATACCAGAAGTCAATTCCCTCATCACTACAGACATGTGCAGTTCACTGGTTCACCTTCTCCCAATGATGCAAATTAATTTTAAGGTAAGCATTCCAGAGATACATCTTTAGGATGAACTAGAAAAGGCAATCTGATGATTGTAAACTAGAATCCCATTTTACTTGCATTTAAGGTAGAGAAATTCAATTACAATGGAGTCAAAGTAAACTTTGCCCTAGAAAATCTTTTAAGTGGAATTTGAAATGTTTTTAAGTTTTTTTTGGTGCAGCTGTATAGAGTGATTCATATGCTCACCAGGATTTTAGGAGCTAGGGAAGGAAGAAACAAAAATAGAAAAAAAGTATGCATCTCTCTGGTCATTCAAACCTTCTGTTTGTAAGATTGTTTTCCATTTCTTCCTGGATGAGTGGGGAAATGAGTGAAGAATTCTAAGGCATTCTTACTTTTCTTCAGATCTATTCTGTATAATATTAAGCCACTATACCATTGATATATGTTGAAAATATATATGTGAGGATTAAATGAAATAGCAGAAGTATATTTTAAAAGAAAGTTCTAGTGTTAGTTCTGAGGTATAAATTAAGATACATATGATGTGACCTCCCGGTATTTTATTGGGGTTTTTTTGTCAGATTTATTCAGATACTAAGATTCATTCCTTTTACTAACATTTTGACACCTTGCAAAGGAATACATCAAACCTGTGTATTAAAAGCAATAAAGTACATGATGTACACCAAAAAATATATTTTTAATTTTGTTATAATGTTTATCTAACAATTTTATAGAGCCTTTTGAAACAGCTTAGTAGGTATTGATTACTATATCTGTCATAAATAAGAACACTGATATAGTGTAAGGAAAATTAGTATTTTAGTTCTATCCCTTAAGTAAGGAAATTCTCCTCTTTTCATGAGTTTATGATAAAATCCTTTTGGCACCTATTTCCGTGAGTATGTAATTCATAAAAATGTCAAGGATAATCAAGTCATAGTGTTGTCCATTAGTGTTTAAGCCAGCTTTGCAAACATATGTTAAATTTGAGAGGCATTCAGTTTGCATGGAGGCTAATGAGAATGTTGCTTAATCAAAAAATGAACACTGATATCCTGAGGAGGGTATAACATATGTTTATGATTTTTATCTTACCGTCTTATTTCTTGCTTAGTTTGTTTCATTTGAACAAATGATCCATTTAAGGGGACAAAATGGGTTGGGGGGGGTCAGAATATTATGGAAGTGAAGGAGCTAGAGTTTTCAGGAAAGAATGTTTACCTTGTGCTGTGGAGAGGTCATATAAGGAAAGGATGACGTTCACAGGGACTATTTCGGTGAAGTAATGTTGGAGGAAGCCAGAGGCGACAGAGGGCTAAGGAATGAATGAGAACGTATACAAATAGCCAGTAAGCGCATGAAAAAACAGGATCAGCACTGTTAGCCATCAGGGAACTGTAAATCAAAACCACAGTGAGATACCATGTTACACTCACAGGGATAGCTACAGTAAGAAAGATAGTGCCAGTTGTTGATGAGGGTATGGAGAAACTGGAGCCTCGTGTATTGCTAGTAGGACCGTTAAGTGGTGCAACTGCTTTAGAAAACAATTTGTTAATATCTTTAAAAGTTAAACATGGAGTGAGTATATGATCAGTAATTCCAGTCCTAGGTATATGCCTAGGAAAATTAAAACATTATGTCCACACAAAAACTTCTACACAGATGTTCATGGCAGCATAGTTCATAGTGGCCATTAAGCTGGAAACAGCTCCAGTGTCCATTAAATCATGAATGGATAAAAAAAAATGTGTTAAAAGTGTTATATACATAAACAGACATATTCAGCTGTAAAAAGAAATAAATTACTGTTTCATGCTACTGTATGAATAAGCCTGAGAACTTGCCCAGTGAAAGAAGTCAGACACAAAAGGCTACATATTTTGTGATTTCATTTATATGTAATGTCCAGAATAGGTAAATCTGGAGAGAGTAAGTAGGTAGTGGTTTCCAGGGCTTGAGGGAGAGGGGATAGGGAGCAACTGCTGATGAGAACAGTGTTTTCTTTGGGGGGTGGGCAGAGGTATTGATGAAAATGTTCTAGAATTAGACAGCAATGATAGTCACACAACTTTGTGACTATACCAACAACCACTGAACTGTATGCTTAAAAAAAAAAAAAACTGGCGGTTATCTGCTTTGAAGAAAAAAAAAGGATATCTGAAATCTTTGTCTTATTTCCATTATTTGTTGTATGTTGTTGGTATTTTTCTGTAGCCCTTCCCCTTCTTCCATTAAAGTGACCAGATATTGATGACATTCTTTTTACAATTTCATATCTTCAAAATGCAGATGGAGCGGAAGCAGATGGTTACCATAAGGCTACATTTTAGTTAGTACGTAACGCCAAATTTTTAAACTAGGCAAAATAGTTTTATTGCGTCAGAGATAATGACTTTTTTGTGAAAATGTAAACATGATACAATTGTCAGGGTTTCTGAGGCAGGCTTGAAAGACTTAGAAACACTGTTAATCAGGGATCCCCAACCTTTTTGACACCAGAGACTGGTTTCCTGGAAGACAGTTTTTCCACAGACTGGGAGGAGGGAAGGGAATGGTTTGGGGATGATTAAAGCACATTCGGAGAAGGCAATGGCAACCCACTCCAGTAGTCTTGCCTGGAAAATCCCATGGATGGAGGAGCCTGGTAGGCTGCAGTCCATGGGGGGTCGCAAGGAGTTGGACACGACTGAGAGACTTCACTTTCACTTTTCACTTTCATGCATTGGAGAAGGAAATGGCAACCCACTCTAGTATTCTTGCCTGGAGGATCCCAGGGACAGGGAAGCCTGGAGGGCTGCCGTCTATGGGGTCGCGCAGAGTCAGACACGACTGAAGCGACTTAGCAGCAGCAGCAAGCACATTACATTTCTTGTGTGCTTTATCTCTGTTATTGTTACATCAGCTCTACCTCAGATCATCAAACATTAGATCCCAGAGGTTGGAGACCCTTGCTATAAATAATAGCACTCATGCTGCCTACGGAGAAGGCAATGGCAGCCCACTCCAGTACTCTTGCCTGGAAAATCCCATGGATGGAGGAGCCTGGTAGGCTGCAATCCATGGGGTCGCGAAGAGTCGGACACGACTGAGAGAATTTACTTTCACTTTTCACTTTCATGCATTGGAGAAGGAAATGGCAACCCACTCCAGTGTTCTTGCCTGGAGAATCCCAGGGACGGGGGAGCCTGGTGGGCTGCCGTCTATGGGGTCGCACAGAGTCAGACACGACTGAAGTGACTTAGCAGCAGCAGCATGCTACCTAGTTCAACATCCCAGGTGCATATATGTAAGAATGTCATTGACTACCACCCCTGATTTTAACCTGATTGATAGGATGTGGTAAAACATTAGTTCTGGGTGATTAATTTACATACTGAAAAATAACTTTAGTAGCATCTACTGAAGGCATTTTTATCACAAACTAGTTACCAATAAACAGAGACAAGTCATAGATCAGGGACTTTATGTTGACTAAATCATAATAAAATTCCTCATGATAGTAGTCTTCCAGTTGCGGTTAATGAATGACTAGTGGTGGTTGCAGTCTTTTCTGCGTGCTTGGCTTAGATGATGATGTCCTATGTTTTTGTTTGTGGCACAGGTTAATGAGGTTTTTGTGGTAACTCTAATTTGTCTCATGAAAAGCAGAAATTACTTCTGATTCAGTTCTCCTGAGTGTTTTTACAGAGACACATAACAATGGATAAATTTGATGACCTATTTTTGAAAGTTGGACTCTTAGCTTATGATATTACATGTATAATTGTTCTAAACCTGGTTCCTGTCATTTTCTTTTCTTTGTGAGGACAGGAAGAGAAGAGGATTGGTAATTAAGCAAACAGTATTATATTAGCTAGATCCTAGACTAAGCAAGACAAAAACCTGAAAATTTGCAGAGCCAGCGATATGGTAATGAAAACTTATATATCTGTAACTGAAACTTTTTTTTGGAGGAGGGATAGTAGTTGGTAAGATATATGACTGTTTAATGGTAGGTGTACAAATTAGTAAAAGATCATTATTTGATATAAAAGAGAAATCAAAGGATTATTATTAATTCACCAGTAAAATATTAATGTCTGATAAGCACAATAAAATCATCAGCCTCTAGATAATAAGAAAAAACATTTTTTAAAATTAAACACAATGATGTGTTTGTCTTCTGCCAAATACGCATACTTTTAAAAAAGGGTAGTATTCCTATGCTGAGATTCAGAGAAAGTGGCACTCTTCATCCACTTATAGGGGAAATTAGGGGTAAATCCTTAGCTATTCCATTTATAGGAGTTTATACTAAAAAAATAAGTCCTTTCTGAAGAGATCAATCTAAGGTTCATAGATGCTGATGGTGTAATAGATGATGAGAGTTTTAAAAAGAAAGAGCACATTGTTTCCATTAAAAAAAAGAAAAGGATTCAGAAAGTGGTCTTCCCCTTATGCTGTAGGCTTCCAGAAGGTGAAGGCTCTATCTCACTGACCACTCGAACATCAGCACCTGGAACAGATACTTATTGAATGAATGAATAGGTAGATGAGTGAATTTGTCTTTATGATTTCTTCAGAACTTACTGCTAGCATCTTTTTAAAATTCAATAGTTTATTTGTATGGTTAAAGAAGAAAAAAGAGACTTCTGGAAATCCAAGATGACACCATGTACTGTTTAGGTTTTTTATTGTTTTAAATAAAACTAGGATGTTATTATAAATTCACACTAAGCCTTTGACACTCTGGGTTTAGTCTTTAGCCCAAAAGTATTAGATTTTTTTTTTTTAATATCCCTCATGCCATTTTGCCTTTATCTGGGTTTTCTTATCTTTTGAAGGTTGAACCTTGGTCATTGATTTTCTAAGAATCTTACCTAATGTCCTCACTAGTGACAACCTTAGTTTGGAAAGTTCTATTCTACTCAAAATATGTTAGCATTTTATTTCTAATTACAGCAGCATGAGAACTTTTGCAATTATTCTACTTCATGTATAAAGGGTGAAAATGAGTAAAAGTTTGAAAAGAGCTACTGTGCATATATCTTAAAATGTATGTCTGTGCTGAGTATAATGCCATTATAAAGTTATTTCCATCTTGATATCCATCCGTCAGTCCCCTATTGGTGTAAATGCATGGAGAGTGTGGACTCACATTTATCAGTGTTACTATCATACCTCTAATAAGGGTTGCAAAAAGTCAGACATGACTGAGCTACTGACACACACACTCACACACACACACATACATACATACATACATACATACATACATACATACATACAACTTTAGATAAGTAAACGGGAAAAGATTTTTTTTTCTAGTTATTTTATTTTCTGGTGAGGAACATAGCACTAGATTTTCCAACGCTCACCAACTGGCAACTCCCCAAAACTGTGCTGATGTAACATTTTATAATCATTCTGCTTTATTCCACATTACCCATCTTCACTGACCATTAAATAAATATCTTTTTTTTTTTTTTAACAGGGTTTACAGAATCACTTGAAGAAGTGTGGTGGGAAATACAATCAGATTTTGGCTTTTCGACCTACAGGTTGGACGCATTCTAACAAGTTAACTAGTCTAGCAGATACTATTCCCAAGACCAAAGGAAACATTTCAATATATGGTATATTCATTTTGCTTTTACTCTTAATATTTGTAATTAGTTTACATTTTTTTAAAAAAAAACCAGTAAAATTAAGATCCAACAAAAAAGAGGCACCAAAGTATATTTAAGAATTTAACAGGTGAAAATTGCTCCTCACTTTCTAAACCTGTATCTTTAGTACATTGTAAACTCATATAAAGGAGTACAGCTAGTAGACAATGACTAATACAGAGCAGTCCATGTGTGTTATCAGTAACATGTTGGGGAGATTGTAGAACTCTCTGGCCAACCCAATATACTACTAGAAAGGAGAGATGGGTAGTACCACTGTGTCGTGGAAAGTTAAATGATGCTGTGACACTGAGAGTAGGAAGACAGTGACGGATGTGGTGACAGCAAGAGTTACAGACTTGACTTTAACTTTTTCGTCTTTGGAGTACGTTAACCATTTCTGTCCTCAGAAATTGGCTTATGACTATAATGGCCGATGGAAACATTTTTGGACCCTAGTTTACTCTAACCAGGACCCTTTCTCTGTGGTATTTGATCTTCAGTACAGAAGATAATGAGATTTTGAATACTAATTTTTTTTTTTCCTTTTTATGTGTACAAAGCTTGGGGATGGAATCTGCTTACTTGCTCTGGAAATCAAGAATGTTTTGCTTGTTACTCTTCAGGTTTTATTCATATTTCTTCCAGAATTTTCGTGAAATCAGTAGCTGGGCAAAGTGCTTAAGGGAAGAATTGTTTAAAAAGAAAAAATCTATTTACAAATAAGAATCTGTAGAAATGCATATTATTAAGTATCTACATAGAAAAGTAGAAAAGACCCAGGGATTGAACCCAGGTCTCCTACCTTGGCAGGCAGATTCTTTACCATTTGAGCGACCAGGGAAGCCCACGTAGAAAAGTAATAGCATTTTTTTAATGTTCAAAAGTGTTTATATAATTTTAATCTTTATTATTTGTAAAAGACGGCTTCCCTGGTGGCTCAGTGGTAAAGAATCCGCCTGTCAAGGCAGGAGACATGAGTTCAATGCCTAACCTGGGAAGATACCCTGGAGCAGGGCATGGCAACCCACTGCAGTATTCTTGCCTGGAGAATCCCATGAATAGAGGATCCTGGCATGCTACAGTCCATGGGGTCGCACAGAGTCAAGCACGACTTAACGACTGAACAAAGGAAAAACAATTTGTAAAAAATACTAGCAAATTTTGTTATCAGGAAAAAAAGCACCAAGGAGTTTTTGGCAAAAATACTCGGATTGCTTTCTTTTTCTCTTATTTTATTTTGGGTGTGTGCAGTTTTCTTTATTAGTTTGATGTTTAGTAGGCACTATCTTTTGTGTTACAGGGATTCCTTACAGCGAACACAGCAGCTACCTAGAGATGAAACGTTTTGTTCAGTGGCTGAAGCCGCAGAAAATCATACCTACCGTGAATGTGGGCACCGTGAAATCTAGGCGCACAATGGAGAAATACTTTCAAGAGTGGAAACTGGAAGCTGGATATTGACATTACCTCAAAGGGCTCAGAAATAGTTAACTAACTTAGACCTCGCTTGTTAGTAGTTAAATCTTCAGTGATAACGAAGTACACTTGATATGAAAAACCTCATGAAGGTCACTCATTCTGCTTACATTCTCATTTACATTTGAATAGTATGTTCATAGTGCTGACTATGGAGGGCATCTTAGCATCATCCATGATAATTGAGACTGGTCAGCCTAGTACCTTTGTTTTTTGCCCCTTCTTGTGGGGGGGCTATTGTATTCTGCATCCAGCAGTAAGAGGGGAAACAGGCAGATTCAGGAGCCAAAGTATTCATGATAATGAACTAGATTGAAAGCATTATATGTAAGTAATTACGTGTCTTTAAAATTATTTAATATGGAGCATATTTTTATGAGATAAAAAGTTTATATGATATGCATACTTAAATAAAAAATTAAACTTAAATATGCTATAGTGTCATTTGTTTTTTAGGGTTTATAATTGATGTTTATGTAATTTTATAAAATTTCAGTGACAGTAATTCAACATTTGACTCTGAAGATGACTCAGAGAGCCTAGATAATTACCCAATAAAGGATGGAGAAAAGCTTGTATGAATGTTTATCTGGATTGTTTGCTCAACACATCAGATAACTAAAAGTTTAGACTGCAACTTTTTTAAGTGAGATTATGTAATTTATTTATGAATCTTGATCGCTCCAACAGAGATTAAGTAGCTGATCCAAAATGAAAATTGGGGGTAATACATGTTTTAAATGTTTTAATGGAATTTAAATAAGGAACTATGTTTTTGCATTGGGCTTCCCTGGTGGCTCAGCAGTAAAGAATCCACCTCCCAATGCAGGAAACGGTGGGTTCAATCCCTGGGTTGGGAAGATCCTCTGGAAGAGGAAATGGCAACCCACTCCAGTATTCCTGCCTGGGAAATCCTATGGATAGAGGAGCCTGGCATGCTACAGTCCACAGGGTCATAAGAGTCCTACACGAGTTAGCGACTCAACAACAACAATTCTTGCATTGCCTCTAATAATGAAATTAATTTAGGGATTTCTTAATAAATGTTTTAATAGAAAATTATTTTCCATAACAGTTTTAGTCACCAGAAGGATGGTACTGCCAATGAAGTTTATTTTCATAAGCTTGGATTTTACTTTGTTATGGAGGTAGTTGTTAACAGGGATCACATTAAGGGAGGAAAAGCTTTGGGGGCCTAGTAGTAATAAATCCAGTGTAAGTATGTTCTTAGTTGACTTCAATTATGTATTTAAAATATTTTGACTTGTTTGGGCTTGGTGTTTTAAACTTTTTATAAGTTATTAAGAGTTATAATTAGAAAGACTATAGTCTACAAATAAAGGAATTTTTAACATGGGAGAGACAGTATAGTCATTTAAGGTTATTACTTATTATTTGAGTAATAGCTTTTTCCTAGAATTCTATTTTTCATTGGCAAAAAGATTTTTCATGATTTTGAATGTTTTACTTTGGAAATCCAGGCATGTTATTTAAGAGCAGCCTCAGCTGTCTCATTTTCTAGTGCAGAAACATCTTTCTACACAATAGTCCATTTATGGCAGCTTAGAATGATTTTGTTTTGCTATTATTATTGCAGAATATGCACAACCTCATTTAGAGACCATCCCAAAAATGGGATTTATTTTATAAATAAGTCACAACAACCAAACTTGTCAAGGCTCTGTTGAGAACTGTATATGAAATTCTTAGTTCTAATAGCCTAACAACCTAATTTGGTAGGTAAAAATTTTCAGTTTTAAAGTAAAACAAAAGAAGAAAATTAAATGGACAGCAGCTCTTGAACAGCCTAAACAGGACTGGAGAAGGAGAAATAGAATTAAGCCAATGAAGGGGAAAATGCTTTACTACACGTTACATGTATTTGGAACTTTTCAGAAAGCTCCTTTATACTCTTAATCTGATATTGAATATTCAATTACCAGATACAGTGATACATGACAGGTTGTTTTCAAGCTCTCATGACATTGATTTAATAGGAAAACCTTTTCTACTTGATGTCAGTGCCTTTTATTTCTAAGTTATTTATCACTTTCCCTGCATTTTTTAATGTCCCTAAATATGAAACTGGTTTTCAGAAAAACTAAATTATTGGCTTTCTTCAGTTATTGAGTTATATTCCTGTGAACCAAATACATCAAGAATTTACTTATTTGGTCCTGAATAACCATCTGTGCTCTGGGAGATAGTGAGGGACAGGGAGGCCTGGCGTGCTGCTGTCCATGGGGTTGCAAAGAGCTGGACATGTCTTAGCAACTGAACAACAGCAACAACGATCATCTGTACTGGACCAGGGAGTTTCAAGTACTGATATCCAAAATTATCTGTCTTGAAAGACTATTGATATTGCCTTGTAACTTTTCTGGTGGTTTTATGCCTGTTCATTCAGTTCTTTTGGTATTGATACTAGAAAAACTCCAAATAAGCAGTAATTTGAAATCAGCAGAATTACAAGTTAATGGTTATAGATAATAATAGAATGATCTAGTAAGAGAATTCATTCTAATATGATTAGATAGAAGCTTTTAACTTGGTAATCATTTTATATGCTAACTATATTTCATCTTTCCATTAGTATCTACCCCTTCTCCAGAAAGTAGACATACTGTCTTTGCTTAGGAACTCAATCTTTCATGATTTCACATTTCTATTTTTGGTAAGCCACAAATAATTTATAAAACACTTGTTATGGAGTAGATCAAATATACAACACCGAGTATAACACAGAATTATTCTTTTGTTAAACAGTCATAGCTGGGCCAGAACTAGGGTGAGGCAGGAGAGATGCCTAGGGTATAAGATTTAAAAGGCAAAAATTGAAAGTCTTAATTTTAAGGCTGACCCCATGCTCGCATGACCCTGAGAGAATCTTCTTAAACTCAACACTAGGAACTCTCTTGCCTCACTAGTTCTAAGCCCTGATTGCTATCCCCTAATTGTGTTTTTTTGCTGTTTTGATAAATCCAAAATGGCTTTCTAAATAGAATATCACTATAGCTTTGTTTTTAATATATACTATTTATATGTATATACTTTTATATACACTTTTTAATATCTATGTAAATACTATAATCTGAATTGAGAAGAGTATATTTTCAAGAATTTCCAGATTGATACAGAGCTAAAACCCAGATTCCTTTGCGATTCTTCACCTGGGGTACTATAAACACTTTCAGGGCAGGGCTCATATCTTATTTATTTTATGATCTAGTACCTTTTTCAGAGTCTAGTGTGGTCCAGAGACAGTTCTAACAGATGGTAAATGCTTGAATGAATCTTGAATAAACAGTGAAAAGTCCATCTATATTATAAGAATTTGACTTCCAAAACTCTTTTATCTGCTTTCCTCAAGTGAAATAGTTTGATTCCAGAAGAACCACTAAAAATAAAAATATATTGAAACTATTCAGTTGATTGTTTTGGTACATTAAAATGTCTATTACTTCAGTATATGACCAATTTAAAGAATAAACTTTTTTTCGTCAAGTTTTATCACTTTAGTTTGTCACTAAAATCAGTCATTGAGTATTTGAATCCTCCCTCCCAGAACTTCTATTCTATCAATCAACATTATTTGTTGTTGATTGATAACTGCTGTGTGCCCACACTGTTTTTGGTGCTGTGGGGAAAGTGAGACTAATTCAATCGAATAAAGATTTATTGAGTTTTATTCTGCTTAAGGCGAAAGGGATACAAATATGTTCTTTGTCCAGAAATTCACACAAATAAAATAGTCTTCAATGTCATAAAGTAGTATTAGGAGAGAAAGACATGTCACCAGGCACCATGTAAGTCCAGGCATGATAACTGATATAATACCAAACACTTCAAAGGGAGAACCTAATTCTGATAAGAAAGAGTCCATAGGGAAGATGACTTTTTACACAGCCCTTAAAAGATCAACAGACTTTTCATAGGCTGGAGAGAAAACTAAGAGACAGTGGGGTCCTGAAAGTATGAGAGTGTAAGGCCGAGGTCCCCAACCTCCCAGATCAAATGCCCAGTGATCCGAGGTGGAGCTGATATAATAACACTAGAAATAAAGCACACAGTAAATGTAATGCCCTTGAACCATCCTGAAACCATTCCCCTTGCCTCAGTCTGTGGAAATATTTTCTCCCACAAAATCAGACCCTGGTGCCGAAAAGGTTGGGAACTGCAGATGTAAGGTGTGGAAGAGGAGCTTGGAGCAATTGATGTGTTGGCATGTGAAACTCAGGCTAGAAAGAATAGGTGGGGAAGATGGCAAACAACTCTGGAGGTTATTCTGAAGAAAATTGAAAGTTTTTGAGGATTTGGGTGTCACCAGCATATACTAATGTGTAGGAAATGAAGTAAAAGTGAGATAGATATTGATATATATACACACATATATTAATACATATATGAACAATATATACAGCTTGACAGGAGAACTTGGCTAAGAGTTGGACCTTGAGAAGCATTATAATTATGGGGTATCTGAGATGTTGACATTTAAGACAAAATCCTTGCCTTTGAGGAGCTTAGCATGTCCTTAGGGGGCTGGAAAAGAAAACTAATATATATGTAAAATTGTTAAGAGATAAATTTATGTGACTCTATATCTTGAGAAAGGAGATTGGGGCAGGTTGGAGTTATATGAGTAAGCTGATGAAATAGAATACACGTGAAACTAATTTAGAAACAAAATGTAAACAGTTCATGAGTGATCAATTGAACCAGTCTTTAACAAGCTCATTTAAATCAAATTTGGTTTATATAAGTGCTGCTCTTCTTTTGGACTGCATTTTGTGGTTTAAATCCTTATCAAGCTATTGTAGATTACATAGGGATTTAAAAACAGCTAAGAACACTATTTGCTTTGTCCTAAATATGATAGATTTTTTTCCAATGAAAAATGAAATATCATAAAGTCAAATTACATTATCTAAGTCCTTCTGCTATTTCAAAATGGAAAGCAAGGAGCTTAAAGTCATAAAGCAATGCTCAAAGCAACATTATCAGATAATGTTATTAAACTGTTTTTTTAAGTTTGTTTGAAAAACTGTTGTGGACTTCCTTCCGAGGCTCTGGGCTCTGATTACATATCACACAGGATAAGCAGATAAAACTGTAAATGAAGTAAAAGCAACAGTGTCTGGAAGGGGATTAAAGGCCAAATACCCTTGTTTTGTTAAATCGGCCAATTTTTTTATTAGTGTCTTTTATCCATGGAAAGAGTGCTAAATTCTGTTTTGTTTTTTTTAAATAGCTTTGTTGAGTTATAACTCACATACCATATCATTTACCCATTTAAAGTGTATAATTCAATGGATTTTGGTATACTTACAGAGTTGTTCAACCATTGCCACAATGAATTTTATATTATCACCCCACAAAGAACTCCCATGCCCATTAGCAATAACTCCCTAGGCCTCTGCTTCCCTCCACACACCCAATGACTACCACCAACTTCTCTTCCTAGGCAACAACTAATCTTTCTGTCTCTGTAGATTTACCTATTCTGGACATTTCATGTAAATGAAATATAACACATGGTCTTTTGTTATTGACTTTTTTGATTTAATAGTTTCAAGGTTCATCCGTGTTATTGCATATATTAGTATGCCATTCCTTTTTATGGCCAAATAACATTCCAGCGTTTGAAAATACATTCTGTTCATCCAATCATCAGCTAGTAGATATGTGGGTATTATGAATAAATTTCAGCTGACATTTTGTCCAAGTTTTTGTAAGAAAGGTTTTATATCTTTCTCTTGGGTGTGTACCTAGAAGGGAATTGCTGGATCATATGGCAACTCCATTTACATTTCTTGAGGAACTCCAAATTATTTTTCAAAGTGCTTCACCATTTTACATTCCCACCAGGAACCTATGAGGATTCCAACCTCTCCAACATTCTCACCAACACTTATTATTGTCTGCCTTTTTTATTACTACCAGTGGATATGAAGTGGTATCTGGTTGTGCTTTTTATTTGTATTTCCCTAATGACTAATAACGTTGAGCAATTTTTCACTAACTCTATCTTGAAAGAGTACACTGTTCAGAAAGCTTACTTAACTGGTTGTTGTAAAATGTGTTAGCTAAGCCTAAGCAAAATAGTCAGTTTTATAGACTGTGGCTTTGACTTGCTAGAATATGATGATGTTTAGTAAAGACAGGTGTAAAATGTTGGTCCAATGAGAATTACCTGAATTAATAACAAGATAAATTTAAAATGCATAACAGCATTCCAAGTACCATAAAGTGGTTATATGCAATGCAGGTAACACCGACTTCCTGCCTCAGTTTGCGAAAAGGAAGCAAAATGATCTTTGTAATTATACGTTGGAAAGGAAGACTTGAGATAGGAAGACAGGAAGTTTTCAAATATTGTGGTCGATAATAGCATATCATATTGAATAAACAATGCAATTTATAAAAATGGCCAACAAGTTGATGTGAATATATAAATGTAAATCTTTATCCAGTTTTTTAACTCTAAACTTGCAGCATGCTATTTAAGATATTTTGTGAAGGCTAGATAATGAAATAAACAACTTACTTGGGTCCTGTTTAGTCTTAAATCCTCTAATTATATAATTCCTGGTTAACATCCAGGTTTTTTTTTAAGTACATAATAAAAGCACAGTGTTTTAAACAGTTCAGCTATTCACTTGTCATGAGAATAGATAATCAGCCAAGAAACTTATCTTTTTGTTTTGAAGCTGTTGACATTTATATAAGAACTCTTTACTTATCCCAGGTTATGTCCTAGTAATTTATTCATATGTATTAAAATTTTTAACAAGTTTGTGACAAAGAACAGGTGAGATGAGTCAGGAGTCATGAGAAGGTCAGCATAAAGCTCTTTTTGTCACCATATGAAATCCCCAGACAAGAGGAAACAGATGGGTTTGGTTACATTACCCTTGCTGTGCCAAATAAACAATTGAGGAAAATGTTAAATATCCTTTTGCTACATGTCTGTGTCTAGGCTAGGAATGGTGCTTGACATTAACAATGCTGGCTTTTCCAGCTGTTCAATATTTAATGGCAGAAACTTGAAAAATTTTTAACACATAGCGTGAAAAAGTTCATTTGAATCCTCATTGGTTGACTTAGTTTATTCATTCAGGAGACATTTGCTGGATGTTAATTATATGTAACACACTGTGTTGGGCAAGGGAAGGGGCTTGGATTCCTTAGGGAGGTCTTTGGGGACCAGGTAGCATTTAAAGTAGATTTTAAACAGCTATGTTTTTCCAGTAGTCATGTACAAATGTGAGAGTTGGACCATAAAGAAGACTGAGTGCCAAAGAATTGATGCTTTTGAATTGTTGTGCTAGAGGAGACTCTTAAGAGTCCCTTAGATGGCAAGGAGATCAAACCAGTCAATCCTAAAGGAAATCAACTTTGAATATTCACTGGAAGAACTGATGCTGAAGCTGAAGCTCCAACACTTTGGCCACCTAATGTGAAGAGCCAGCTCATTGGTAAAGACCCTAATGCTGGAAAGATTGAAGGCAAAAGAAGAAGGGGGAAGCAAAGGATGAGATGGTTAGATGGCATCACTGACCCAATGGACATGAATTTGAGCAAACTCTGGGAGACAGTGGAAGACAGAGGAGCCTGGTGTGCTACAGTCCATGGGGTTTTGGAGTCAGACATGACTTAGCAACTGAACAACAACAATTGGGATACTGATAATAGATGAAAGCTCAGAGTGGCAATTATGAAAAAAAAGTCAAAGTTGGTTGTGAGTAAAAGTTTCCACTCAAAGAAGAGGTGAACAGCATTCATACATCCAAGAGACATTTAAATGTCCACAAAAGTTCAGGCAATAAACAGAGCAGTTCAAAAACAGTCAAAAAGAGAGATATCTGCCTTTACAGGGTTTATGGGATATACAAAATAAATGGGAAGTAAAAATACATTATCTGGGAAATAAGATGGTATGGGCAGAGATAGTGTCCAAGTTGGAGGTTGACAGAGGAGGAGTATGGCCCCATTAAAGCTGAGCCCCTGGCATCTAGTCACATTCAAGGGAACAATTAAACAAAGACATATTGGAAGACTTTGAATATTTTCTGTAGTCTCACAAAAGTGTCAAAAGGGGAGTCTTATTTTCAATGTGTATTTCCAAGTTAATGGTTATTATAAAAGGAGAGAATTCTTAAGCTAAAATGTTAATGGAATGTCAGTTAAATTGATGGATATTTTCCTCCTCTCTAACCCAAGATTCACTAACATGATAGTAAATGTATTAAAAAGAAATAGGTACATAAGAATAATCCCATGGTGGGGGTCAATTGGGAGATTGGGATTGACATATATACACTACTATGTATAAAATATATAACCAGGGAGAATCAACTGTATAGTTCAAGGAACTCTACTCACTTGGCGACCTAAATGGGAATGAAATCCAAAAAAGTGGAGATATATGTATATTATGTACATGTGTAGCTGATTCACTTTGCTCTACACAACATTTTACAACCACACTCCAATTAAAAACAACAACACCAAAGCAAAACAAAACCAAAAAATGAATAATCCCACCAGTGGGTGAAAGATTTCAACAAGAAATTTCTGGAAGACAGAAAAAGTCAGCTGGACAGAATAGATGACAGATTGTATGATAGATACTTTGGAATGAGTTGAAACTGTGTATTTGTGTGCATGTGTGTATAATTAAGTAAGCTAAAACCAAATTATATTATTAGCATGAGGCAAACCAAAAGCTATACAAGAGATCAAATGGAAGCCCAGTTACACTACTTGGTTCTGCAGTGAACAATATTTACATATCATGATGACGGGCTTCACCAATGGCTCAGTGGGTAAAGAATCTGCCTGCAATGCAGAACCCACAGGTTGTGGGTTCAACCCCTGGGTCAGGAAGATCCCCTGGAGGAGGAAATGGCAACCCCTCAAGTATTCTTGCCTGAAGAATCCCATGGACAGAAGAGGCTGGTGGGCTATAGTCCAAAGGGTCGCAAAGAGTCGGACATGACCTAGCAACTAAGTACATATGCACGATGATGTTAATGGTGATGATGATTTCATCAAAGTCAGTTTTATAACACTATTAAGGAATGGAACAGAGGAGGAGGTGAGAGAGAATGGTTAAATCAGTTCCCTGCTAAAAAGCCTCCCATGGGTTCCAATTGCACTTAGAGTGAAATTCTCACCATAGTTTAAAAATCCTCACATCCTCTGGTCCCTGTCTGCCTCCCTGAATCCATAGCCTCTCTCCCCAGCTCTTGAACCATCGTTCAATGACACTGGCCTTCCTTCTCTTCCTTAAACAAGTCAAGGTCTTTCCCTCCTCAGGGCCTTTGCCCTTGATCTTTCCTGTGTGTAAAATAGTCTTTTGTCGGAGAATAAATTGATCCCTGTTAACCATTCTCTTCTCCCACAGGAATAGAATTTTAGCTCAGCACATGGCTGCCCAGAATAGAAACCACATTTCAAGTTTCTCTTGCAGCTAGCTGTGTCTCTGTGACTAAGTTCTGGCTGAAAGAATGTGAGCAGAAGAGATGGGAAATTTCTAGTTGTGTCCTTACAGAGAAAGGATGTACTCTGCTCTTTCTTCCACTTTGCCGTGTGGAACACGAATGTAGTGAAAATATCTTGGATCTTACGATGAAAAGCAAGAAAACAGAAGGAGCCTGGACCACTGGCTGTCCTACCCTCGGGCTACGACATAAGGCAAAAACTGATCTTCACTTGTTTAAGCTGTGGTTATAGGGTCTGTTACATGCACCTTACTCAGATCCTAATTAATACCATTCTTTCTTACTCTAGATCTTCAGAATACAGGCTCACCTCAAACGTCATTTCAGAGGAACATTTCTTTTTTTCAATTTTTTAATTATTTATTTTTTGCTGTGCTGAGTCTCTGTTGCTGTACTTGGGCTTTCTCTAGTTGTGGTGAGCAGGGGCTACTTGTGGAGCAAGGGCTTCTCATTGCAGTGGCTTCTCTTGCTGCAGAGCACTGGTGCAAGCCGCAGTGGTGCATGGGCTTAGTTGCCCCACAGCACATGGAACATGCATGGGATATTCCTGGACCAGGGATTAAATCCATGTCCCCTGCATTGGCAGGCGGATTTTTAACTACTGGACCACCAGGGAAGTCCTAGTTATTTGCTTTTTGATTGCCTTTCTCCTAGAACTAAGTTTCACAAATATAATAATCTTGTTTGTTTTGCTCATTGTCTGCAATGGTGTCTGGCACGTAGTAGTGAGTAAATATTTGAGCTGAAATATTGACTCAATCACAATAGATAAAATAAATCAATACAAAGTGGCATACCCATACTATTTGGAAATATAGAGATCAGTTAGGAAAAACAACAGCTGAAACATTCTTAAGTGGCTCCTTCTTGGTACCAGATCTGGAGGGTGGGCTGTTGGCACAGGGTGCTATTGGTTTATTATTATTATAAACCCTTTAATACTATTTAATTTTTTTAACTTGTGCATTTATCACTTTGGAAAAGATCAAATTTAAAAATAAACAAATCAATAAAATACTGTATGGTCATCAAAGTGGTAGAAGAATGTTTAATAACATGGAAATATGAAAATAAAAAGAGTAGGTTGCATAACACATCAATATGTAGAGCTAGATCTATTTCTGTATATATATATATATGAAGCACATATGCATAAGAAAGATGCTGTGTTATAGTCAATGCATATGGCGAATTCCTAACTTTAGATAAAAATGGATGTTCAAGTTTTATTAATAGAATCCACCTTTTCCTGATTAACAATGTTGAATGAATATTTAAAGACTTTAGGTTTGAAAAGACACCATGTTGTCTTCCTTCCTATGAGTCCTACAGGCCACTTAATGAGCCATTTCTTGAGAAGTTTTACCCTTACCTAAGAGCAGTGAGGATCCACTGGGGTGTGTTAAGCAGAGATGGTGGGATAAAATTGGCTTCAGGCAGGTTTGTCTCTCTGTATTGTGTAAATGATTTGAAGAGGCAAGCCTAGAATCAGAGAAACGATTTAGGAAGCAGTTGAAGCAATCAAGGCAAGAAATGATGGATCCCTGAAGTGGGAAAAAAGTGGTTGGGTTAGAGAGAAGGGGGCTGACTCAAGAACAACAGGACAGTGTTAGCAGCATCAGTGAGAATGAAGCGTGTTCATGACTATAAGCTCTGTGAGGCCAAGGACTTTTGTTACTACTCCTTTCCAGGGACAACCTAGCATGGTTCCTGGTACATGTTGACGCTCAGTGAATATTTCTGATCTAAAGAAGAGAACTTCTGCAGTGGCTCAGTGGTAAATAATCTGCTTGCCAGTGCAGGAGACAAAGGGCAGATGAGTTTGATCCCTGGTTTGGGAAGATCTCCTGGGGGAGGTCATGACAACCCACTCCAGTATTCTCACCTGAAGAATCCCATGGACAGACAATCCTGGCAGGCTATAGCCCATGGGGTTGCAAAGAGTCAGACACAACTGAAGCCACTGAGTTCACATGCATGCAAAGAAGAGGAAAGAATCAAGGATGAACTCAGAAGTCTGACTAGGTTACCTGTGTGAATCGTGGGCTGTTTGCTGAGCAGTCACATGAGGGGCAACATGGGCGGAGGGAGACCAGCGAGCAACGTGAAGATTCCTGGTGTTGATGGACGTAAAGGCAGTCAGGGAATATTTGACTTTCCAGGACTAGAAGATCTCGGCTAGAAATGAGTTTGAGAGTCACCAACATAAAATGAGGTGTGCTGCCAATAGAGCATTCAGTTCAGATCTGAAAAATGGCCGTTGTATTTAGAACCAAGAAGTTGTGAGTGATGTTCACTTGGGGAGCTTAGAAATAGATGAGGAAACAGGGGCTGGGGATCATTTTTTTGTGTTAAGGAGACTGACAGAGCTACCACCTTTTCCTCCTTTTTAGCGTTTTCCCCTTTTAATGTTCATGCTTCTCTGAACTTGCACCCACTGCTATATTGTCACTTTCTTATCAAGTTTCCAATGACTAATTTGGCAGCAGGAAGGTTTTTCCACTTGGTCACATTTGTAATCAGTGCATTATCAGCGAGCTGACAGCGCCTTGTTTGTGCTGGTTCAGAACGTGACCCTACAAAACCAATCCTCCAGATGCTTGGCTTTTCCTGTGTTATGATCACATTCATAGTTTCTGTGTGTCTTTTTCACCTTTCCTGGTATAACTACACACACACACACACACACACACACACAAACACAGACACACTCAAGATCCAGAAAAAGATAATAGATTTTATAACTTTACAAATTACAAATTATGCTGCTGCCATGTTTTTGATTATTGATTGAGATTTGGATTGTGTATTTTTCCAAATTTTCTCGACTAGGATAATCTCAGCACATAGATATTTCCTTAATATAGCATTCCCTTACCCACTTCTTTCTTCCCTCAAGCCATTATTTCTCTTTTAGCACAACTCCATCATAGTATTACTTTTCCTTTATAATTAACCAGCCACACTTCTTGTCTCTGCTTAACTAACATGAAATCTCTCTTTCCTCCATTGTATCTCATGATTTTCTCCTTATAATAGCTCTTGGAGGCAATAAACATGGTGAAATTAGCCAAGTGAGCTAGGAATACTAACTTCATTTTGTTCAAAGGGTCCAGGTGTTAGCTCTGCAAAAAAAACAGTATCATCATCATGTAGAAGTATTAGTTGCTCAGTCATGTCCTACTCTTTGTGACCCCATGGACTGTAGCCCACCAGGCTCCTCTGTCCTTGAAATTTTCTAGGCAAGAATAGACTGGGTAGCCATTCCCTTATCCAGGGGATCTTCCCAACCCAGGGATCAAACCTGGGTCTCCTACACTGGAGACCGATTCTTTACCATCTGAGCCACAAGGGAAGCCCCTATCATCATATACAACCTGTAATCAATTTACAAATTTTTTTAAGAAGAGATATTGCTGATGTAGGAGGTATAGTAATGAAAAGTTTTGGCTTAGTGTCCAGAAACTAAAACCTGGTTCTGCCACTAACTTTGTGACCTTGGGCAAATTAATTCACTTCCCTGAATTACTGAAATGAAGTCTGTTTCCCTCACTATAATGGGAGAGCTGATAGATCTCTAGATCATGACTCTATAATTCTGAGTCCTGTTAGCTCAGTTGCTGTTTTGTTCAGAATGTTTCATGCTTTTCCAGGACTTGAATATGATGGTTTTGGTCAAGCTACTTATCACTATATATATACACACACACTATAATATTAAAATATGTCAGATGAGAAAAGGGTTTCAACCAACTTATTTTGTTTAATATATATTAAAGCAGAACTTCCTGCCATTTAGATTTGTGACTTTGGAGGTAAAGCAATGGAAAAACTGATCCCTTATAGTGTTATTAACCAAAATAGTTGTGTTAACTCTAAAATGAGATGTGACCAGGAGCCAATATCAACAGACCGGCCCATCGGTAAGTGAATGAAAGAGCGAGTAAGAAGAGCACGTTTATTCTTCTGCATTCTCAGGGAAGAGCGAGCACAGGGGAGCGGAACAAGTCTGCAAATGCGGATTACTCATTTTGATAAGCAAGGTGTCATACAAGCAGTTGGTAAGACCTGTAATGGCTAAGGAGCTAATGCTCAGTCATGTCGAACTCTTTGCAACCCCATGGACTATACCCCACCAGGCTCCTGTGTCTGTGAAATTTCCCAGGCAAGAATACTGAAGTGGGCAGCCATTCCCCTCTCTACCCCTCTCTCTTCCCGGATGGACGATGGTTTAATTCTCTATGAGGCGGGCCAAGACAGAGGCCTGGCCCCTAGTCAAAGCACTAGAGGACAGAGCTATTCTGCTTTTGGAAAAAAAGAGTGGTTTTTAAAGCTCCACTGTCTCTGTCTCTCTGTCTCTGTCTTTCTCTCAGTCTCTGGAGCCAGCTCTTCAACCATAAGTAATACAGATACAAACCCACCAGGATTCAAACCCTACTGGTAATTGTTCACTCCCTGGTGGCTCAGATGGTAAAGCATCTGACTACAATGCGGGAGACCCAGGTTCAATCCCTGGGTTGAGAAGACCCTCTGGAGAAGGAAGTGGCAACCCACTCCAGTACTCTTGCCTGGAAAATCCCATGGACGGACGGAGGAACCCGGTAGGCTACAGTCCATGGGGCTGCAAAGAGTCGGACACGACTGAGCGACTTCACTTCACTTTGACAATGCCTATCTTCCCAACAGTGAAATGATCAAAAGATATTACGCATTATCTGTTGTTTATCCCTAAAGGGGTCCATGGAGACAATTATTTTTTTGCCATATCCTGGCCTGGTGAGAGAGGATGTTGCTCACCAACTGCCATTTACTGGTCAGATTACAGTGTCAAGACTAACCGGGCAGCTGGTTTGCTTCACCGATAAAAGAATGAAAGGCCTTGCTTGTAAATAGCTTTGTCTGTGTTAGCAACCTCTTAAATTAGCCTTGCTACCCTCGCATTCCCCAAGGGCTACTTCAAATGCTCTGCCCATTCTTAGGCTGTGAGTCACGCTGGTGACTAATCTTGATAATCAGTTCCTGGAGTTTTCTTTGTGGCAGAATCTTAGCGCCTGTGTGTGATGGCTTTGAATTTGGTAGCAACTTGGACTTTGTGTTTGCCTGTTCCTGGTAATGGGCGTGTTTGTGTAGAGTGGGGTGGGGTGGGGGTGGGGGTGGGGTGGCAAATTCTCCCTTGCTAGGATCTGCGCAATGGAGTGCTGCTGAATTTCTCCACCACTTTACACACCTATCTGATTCACCCTAAAAATAAGAAAAGTAGTTTATTCCCAACCAATGCCAAGATTCTGCGGAGAGCAGCTCTTCAGCTTCCCAGAAGTCTTTCAGTTCTGCTAGCATTTGATAATTTCTACCTATTCCATCTTCTTAAAAATAGTCACCTGACTGTGCAACTGCTTGTGGAAAAAGGAGTTGGATAGGGAAAGGAGCAAAGAATATAGTGCCTAAATGCACCAAAAAAGAAGGAAGAGGAGGAGGAGGAGGAAGAGGAGAGACAGGGGATGAGGAAAGGGAGGAGGGTGGGGGAGAAGGAGGAGAGAGAAGTGGAAGAAGGGGAGTGGGAGGAGGAAGAGGGAGGGGAGAACAGGAAGGCGAAGAAGGCAACCAGGTGATGAAATGAGACCATTTTTTGAAAGAAAGCATTTGCCTGTATCTCTTCTTAGGCCTCCAGAAACTTCCCACTGTGGAATGTGCAGTTCACTCCCAGAAGGACTTTTTCACTCCTCATGGGTTTCTTTCTGAGCTTAGAGAACACTCAGATAACAGCTTAATAAGGAGGTGAGTAAACCTAAGACAGCTCTCCTCCATTTCAGGGTCTCTCAGAGCATGATCTGTGAGCATTTCTTAAAATCACCTGGGGCCCTAATTTCAAGAAAGACAAATTTCTGGACCTAAGTCAGTATCTCCAAGGGGGCTAGCGGGGTTGACCTGGGAATTTATAACATGCAGGGTTTTTGTTTTTTGTTTTTTATAGTTAAGGAGGAAGGACTCAGATGATTCTTAATGTTACCAAAACTTTGTGAATCACTGCTTTAATCCATAGGACTCAGGGCTGTTTTTCTCCCTGTGAAGGATAAAATTTAACAGTGTCTAGAACTTGCATCACCAGCCAAGAAATGTGGGTGTTGCATAGCTCTAAGCATCCTGAAACGTTAAAGAAAGATGTGTGTACAAATACTGAAAGAGAAAACATTTGCTGCATTGCTATGACACATAGATATCATAAAAGATACCAACATCATAAGTCTCAAAAAGAAAACGAATTAGGAAGCTCATCTGCACGAGGCTTAAGAATAATACGCACTGTGTATGTGGAAAGAGATGACACACCTGAAAACAAAGTTTCAATGAGGAAGTGGCTTTTTTTAGGGATCTCAGCACACTGTATCTCAGTGGATTTCCAGCACAATTTACTGCCAACTCTCCATGCTGGAGGCATTCTTCCCTGCCTCGTGGCCAGCACAATGGCTCTTTACCCACAGTCTGCATGCTGTAGAGCCAGGAAATGCAGCTGACTGAATAGTACTATAATCTGATGCAGAAAAACATTGAGATCCAGTGCCTGGCCAGGTGGCTGGCTTATCCCTGAAATGCAAACCCATGTTTCTGGGTTTTCTCTGCTGTGAACTCAGTGTGCAGGAGCTTCCCAAAGATAATCAGAAATGACACACCGAGGGGAGGGAAGACAACCCACCTCATGGTGTTAGATAAAACATCAGGTACCCCTGGAAACCTGGTGTCTGAGAATAAGCCAAGACACAAGCAGACAAACAACAATCAGAAAAGCACCTATGCTTTCCATGTTGTATTCTGTAATGTTGTTGTTGTTTAGTTGCTAAGTTGCATCTGAATCTTTTCCGATCCCATAGACTGTAGCCTGCTAGGCTCCTCTGTCCGTGGAATTTTCCAGGCAAGAATACTGGAGTGGGTAGACATTCCCTTCTCCAGGAGATCTCCCCAAGCCAGGGATGCACCATGTCTCCTGCTTGGCAGGCAGATTCTTTATCACTGAGCCACCAGGGGAGCCCCAATTCTATAATGACCCACCTCTTAAACTGTTTTTCATGGATAGGAATAGAAGAAAGAAATTTTTATAGACACTTAAAGCAAAGTCACTCTGTCAAAAATAGGATCATTTAAAATAAACAGTTGGATTGAAGAATGGAACATTCCAAGAAGAAAACAGTCAAAAAAAAAAAAAAACAGAAAAAAATATAAAAAAGAAGAAGAAAAGTCAATAATTAAAGTTTTTTGGCTGTCAGGAATCCACTCTGTGTGGATTAAATGAACATTTTGTGGAATGATGAATAAGATAGAAAAAAATTCTGTTTTGTGTTTACAAAGGCTTATATTGCTAAATTATGAAGTTTTCCATTTTTATACAATCTTTACAGGTTTTGACAAATACTGCTTCCCTACTGATTCTTGTTAACCTCAAACAATAGAACAGCTATTTATTTGATCAACAAAACAAGTTTATTGGGAGCAGCAAAGACTTGCAATTCAGGGCATGCACCTATGGTGAACCCCATGAAAGTCTAGTAAAACAAAAGAGAGAAAATTCTTTTATAGCGGAGAAGAGGAAGTCAGAAGGGGCTGTTTATAAACAGAAAGTCCATTGGGAAAACCTGGAAGTTCTAAGTATGGTGACTTTTCATTGGCTGAGTTGTAACAATGTGTCATTGATTTGTTGTCATGAGTCAAGTAACAAGAGCTGAAACTGACATTTAATTTTGTAAACGTCAGATTCTGGAATGCCTGAAATCATTATATTACACAAGGATTACTCACAAAAGCTGTCCTTATGTTCTTGTGTTTTGTCAGCCTTAGAAATATTAGGTATATCAGTAGGGAAGCAGCCTTAGAAATATTAGGTTTATTGCATCCAATAAAAGGTATGTGCTTCTTATGTACCTTAGAAGGAGAGTATCATCAGAGAACTTCACTTGTACCAAGATGAGGCTTTCCTGTAATGAAGCGAACAAGTATGGACACTCTGCATTGTAAAAGTTGAGACTGAGTTTTGTAACATTCTTGGTACTTTTTCTTGTGATTCCATATGTTGACAGTACAAATGAGAGTCATGTCTTTTTTTGGATTAAAATAAATGATGGACAAGAATCTCCTTTTTGCTTGTCTGGTGCTTTGTTATTTACAAATCTCTTTCCCACTCATCTCACCTACTTAAATCCAGACCAGTATAAGCAGATGTCCTGAAAGTCCTTACTTAGAGCTTCGGTTATCAGTTTGTGCTCTTTCAAGAACCAGGTCTGGACAAGCTGGGAAAGTTCCTGGAGATAGGTTGGAATAGAAGACCCCTTCCACTTTTGTTCCACATTCTTATATCCCTCCAAATGCCACCACTTCTGCTTTCATGTCTTCCACTAAGACTGGCAACCTAGTGTCATTGCATCTTAGGGGACCTGTAGGGAGCTAAGGGGAATAGAATGACTCCACACTTTTTATTGCTTTTTTATTTCTGACAGCCTTTCAAACCACCTGATCTTCTATGTGAAGTTTAGTGTTTCTTACCAATTCATCCAATGAATCTAGAAATTAGGAGTGCTAGGTTCAAGTTCTCATTTTGCTACTGAGTTACCATGGACATGTCTTTGGAGTTTCTGGAGTGTTTCAACCTTACTCAGAAGATGAAACTGTTAGATCAAATGGCCTCCCATACTCCATCCAATTCCAGCACTTTCTGTATTATGGAGAATCTTTGAATGAGATGTATAGGAGACTGTGAGAAGGGACAGGAAACCAAGGTCTTGGTATCTGACCTTCAGTAACTACAGTGTAGTTGAGGGGTTAAGGCCTTCAAACAAGTGTCAAATTATCAGTCCAAGGCTATGTGTTATGAAATGCCCAAGCAGCTGACTGCTGAGGCTCACAATTCTGATTGCAAAGCTTGAAAATAATACTAGATACAGTTTGTAAACAAATCTGTGAGCTCTTGGGAGGCCAAATATCATCAACAGTCTTTTACAATTTATTAGAGGAGGGAGAGGAATCTGCAAATTGCAGATATTTACATAGATGAAATGCAATACTCTGAGGGGATTAGACTGCATCTCAGTAAAAAATGAAATGTCTAGTCACCATATTGTAAATTTAATTCCAACCAGAATCTTTATTAAGCCTTTTGGGGCAGGAGGACATGCAGATATAAACATTTTAAAACTCGGCTGTTCTCCAGAAGCCAGCACTCTTTCCAGTTGCTGAGAAGAGAATGTCCTATTTTAGTCACACTAAAGTAACTTTAATTGAATTTTTAACTCCTTATTAGCTAGTTTGAGACACCAAGAAAAAGTCAGGGTATGTACAACTATTTAGAACAATGGCTACTTTTGTGATGAGTAGCCTTTTTTTAAAAAAATATTTTAATTCATTCAGTATTTTTTGGTTACACTGGTCTTTGTTGCTGCACACTGGCTTTGTCTCGTTTCCATGAGCTGGGCTATTCTTCTTTTCAGCGCATAGGTTTCTCATTTTGGTGGCTTCTCTTGTTGCGGAACACAGGCTCCAGGCACATGGGCTCAGTGGTTGTGCCGTGTGGGCTCATTAGTTGCATCCTGAGGGTTCTAAAGCGCTAGAGTGCGAGTTCAGTATTGTGGCTCCCTGGGCTTTAGTTGTGCACGACATGTGGAATCTTACTGGACCAAGGATCAAACCTGTGTCCCCTGCATTGGCAGGTGGACTCCTATCCACTGTATCATCAGGGAAGTCTTCTCTTTTAAAAAAAAAAGAGTATTTATTTATCTGAGTCTTAGTTGTGGCATGTAAGATCTTTCAATTGCAGCATACGTGATCTTTAGCTGTGGCGTGCAAGATCTTAGTCGTGGCGTGTGGGATCTAATTCCCTGATCGGGGATTGAACCCAGGCCCCCTGCGTTGGGAACACAGAGTCTTAGCCACTGGACCATCAGGGAAGTTCCTGTGATGAGTATTCTTAACCATACTTGGTAACTAGTCAGGGTCATCATTAGATAAAGCCCCTAGTATAGAGCTCTGTACATGAGAGACTCTCAAACAATGGTTGCTGAGGGATTGACCTTGAAATTCCAATATACCTGAAAGCCAACTTTAAAGAAAATAATGAGTACTTGCACACTTGAAAATTTTGTATGTGGTTTGCATTTCAATTGTTTTTCCATCTAAGCTATATTTTTCAGATGAGAAAACTGGGGGTTATAGAGATTAATTTGCTCAAGATCTCATTGTCGTAGCATCAGGATTCCTCTACCTTTAATTTTAAATTCCATGATTCTTTCCAAATCCCGAACATGTAGGACATAAATACAGACATAAATATAGACAGATACAGCTCTTTCTCTCAATAACTTTGCATTATTTGGAAGCAAAGAAGTCCTTGAGAAGGAAACATCTTTTATTCTGTGATTTCTTTTCTTCCCCGTTGCATTTTCCAGGCTTCCATACATCTTTGCCTTGGATAAAGGTATGGAACTTTCCAAATATCAGACCCAAATGTAAGTTTTAGAAACAAAAAAAACCACAACCTTGAGAATAATTTTCAAGAAGTCCTCCTGTCTTTAAAGATTCCTTTTGGGGCCCACTGGGTCAGGCTTCTTAACCAGGGCTGGCATCTGGCCTGGGTTTTTATTTCCCTCTAGTGCTACCTGCTGGTAGTGAATCTGCAATGGCACCTTCTAGGCCAGAGACCATGCGATCATTTGTTTCTAGGGTTAGATTCTCTGTAAATCAATGATTCTTAACTTCACCTGCATATCAGAACCACATGGGATGTTTTCAAGAGTGTTGATGCTGGGGACTTCCCTGGTAGCCCAGTGGTTAGGATTCCGTGCTTCTACTGCAATTTGATCCCTGGTCAGGGAACTAACATCTTGTATGCCACACGCTGCACCCCCACAAAAAAAGAAGTTGCTGTAACAGTACTGATGCCCAAGCCTCACCCCTAACGATTCTGATTCAATTCAGTCTGGGGAGGACCCCATGCATTGGTATTTTTTGAAGGGCTCGCCAGAGAATTCTAAATTGTAGCCAGGATTGAGAGACACCAACCTAAATCAATCAAATCTCAATAGTACAGATAATAGGAAGGGTAACATAACTGTGAAAAATATGCATTCGATTTTGTCATATCTAGACCAATACCCCAGTTTATTTCATACCATTAATACGACTCTAGGTGATTTTTATGGATTAAAAAAATAGAAATCAATTATTTTCTCTGTAAACTTTTAGGATTTTCCTCATGACTAAACAGGAATCCAACCTAAAATAAGTTAGCTTTATTATTTTACTGCATGTCTTATTAAAAGCTATGATATAAATGAGTACTAAAGACAAAATGAGTTATGAAAAATGTATAATTCAGAAAGAGGTGGCTTGCACTTCATTTTAATGTTCCTGTAAGCTTGGCATTCTTTTAACACATGAGTCAATGTTAGACTAAGTCAGAGGCTTTTTTACTATTATAAGCAGGCAGATTAAAAAGGCAATTTATTCGAGATTGAATTTCTATCTGGTCATGAGGAAAACTGAACATTTCAAAAGGAGAAAATAATATAAGCTTTACACACACACACACACACACACCTTGCGTCATGTTCAAATCTTATATATTTTCACAAATTACAAATGGATGGGAAAAGGGGTTTGATTTGCTTGGAAGTGAATTTGACAGATGATCCAAAGAACATCTATTAGAATAAACAGATGTTAATCTTGTGTTCCCAGGAGGTATTGTGTCGGCTGCAGGTCAGGAAGCATTTTTACACCCTAGGCAATCCCAGTCTCAAACAGCCCAAAGGAAAACATGGCATGTTTATCCTTTTCTTAAAAGTTTGTTTTCAATTGGAGGATAATTGCTTTACAATGCTGTATTGGTTTCTTCCATGCAACAACGTGAATCAGCTATATGTATACATACATCCCCTCCCTCTTGAGCATCCCTCCCACTCCACACCACATCTCACCCTTCTAGGTCATCACAGAGCACTGATCTGAAGTTCCTGTGTCATACAGCAATTTCCCACTAGCTAGCTATTTTACACATGGTAGTGTATATATGGGCTTCCCTGGTAGCTCAGCTGGTAAAGAATCCACCTACAATGCAGGAGACCCCAGTTTGATTCCTGGGTTGGGAAGATCCCCTGGAGAAGGGTGTGACAACCCACTCTGGCTTTCTTGCCTAGAGAATCCCATGGACAGAGAAGCCTGATGGGCTACAGTCCACGGAGTTGCAAAGAGTCGGACATGACCGAGCAACTACGCACAACACACCACAGCACCGTGTGTATATGTCAGTGCGACTTGTAGGAAACGGACTTGTAGACCCAGTGGGAGAAGGAGAGGGTGGGGTGAATTGAGAAAGCAGCATCATCAGACTGCTTATCCTATACATCCTCATTATTGTTGGAAGGCTTTGTATCTTGTCAGGACAGAATGTCAGAATCTATCCATCACCTGTACCGGTGAGACCCTGACACTCTGACCTGCTGGACTTCATGGCATTTAGGAAACTACAGCTGTGGCATTTTTCTTTAACTGCGTGAGCTTTCTAGAAAAAAGCCAAACCCCAAACCGAACCACCACAAGTAACAATAAAAAAACTCATCTGGTATCTTTTGGCCTTTTAGGCCTCTCCTTCGCTTCAAAAATTTTATAAACACACAAAAAATTCACAGTCTTGTTAAGTGCTTTCTCAGTCTGATGGGGGAGAATTGCCAGCGTTAGTCTCAAGTGCAATTTTTATGGAAAACATTTTGTAATAGAATATAACCCATTATTTAACAAGATGAATTTGAAAATTTCACTGAACTTAAAAGATTTCCAATAAATATAGCCTTACAAAATAAAAGGACACGCAAAAGGGAGGCAGAGTAAATTCATTTGTTTTTAGTCTTATTGCCTGATTAAAGTTCTGAAAATATTGTGCAATTATTTATTTTCATGACTGAAGAAATGAGTTACAAAACTAGGGAGATGTGATCTTGAAATTATTTGAAAACAACCCACTAGCTCATTCTCTCACACTTGTTTTATCTAGAGGATTATAGTCCCGTGAATTTCCCAGCATTATCATTTTCGATTTAGCTAAGATTCCAATTCTGATCATCCAGAATAGATCTAAGGGAGGTAATGCGATTTTTAAATTTCTGTTAAAATCATTTTGTACTCGGAAGGAAATTATTCCAGCGCCCTTTGGTACTGCAAAGTAGACAGGCAGTTCTAAATTCCTGAGATTAGTGTCAACATCAGTCAAAATGTTATCACTAAGATGGATTGTTCCACCTGGTTCTTTTTTAAACTAAACAGGATTGCTCATAGAGACCCCATCTACTCCATCAAATTGTTTGGGAGGGAAGACTCATTATTTGGAGGCCAGGTGTGGGTTTAAACTGGAGAGCATTGGGGACGCAGAGAACTTGTCACTCATCTAAGGTTGCACAGTGAGTCATGGTGAAGGTCAGACTATATCCAAATATTTTGCTGTCCACCAACACCCCACCGCCTTGGGAACCCCACCGTTGAATGCACTGTTGACATTACTTTCTTTTTACTTCTTTTGATAAATGCTAACTTCTGCAAGTTCTTAATCAATTTCTTGCTTTTTCCAAATGGTGCACTTTCTCATTGGAATGTTAAATTCCAGACTTTTTATATCTAAAAGATGTTGCTAGGAAATGTCTGATCCATTCCAACTACCTTGCAAATGCAGCAAAATTATGAAGTGAAAAATATTTGAGGCCTTTTCAAGGGTACACATGTGGGATTGTTACTTCTTAGGACAAAACAAAGTTATTCAAGAGATTACATTTGCCGGGAGGGGAAAGCCAAGAAACCACATTCCAGCAAGTCCCAGGATCCTAGAAATAACAGCAAATTCATGAAAGTGTTTTGATATTGTCAGCATGTTAAGTGTATTTAAATGTTTAAATAGTCAGTTAAAATATGCATATTAATCAATAGCACAGTTATCCTTAAGTTTTAAAGTACCTTATTTTTCAAATAAGGGTATAATTAAATAGTAACCAGTTCACATATTGTGAAATGAAATTCATATTTTATGGCAAGACAAGAAAGATTTAGATGTAAAAATTTTTCTCTGCTCTTTGGCCTCCTCTCTCCCTGCCACTGTGCATTGTGTATCTGCATTATACAACAATTAGACCTCCCCATTGGCAGAAACACCCTCTCAACCAAGAAGAGCAACTTTCTCCCAGCATCAGTAAGCAGCTCCTTAAAAGATAACGTTTCTTCTTGATCTTGTAAGGGGCCATGATGCCCCTTAGATCTGGATTGTGTAAACTATCAGTGGTATGTCATTTAACGCATAGCCCTCAGTCTCAAAACACTTCTACAACTGGGCCTTGACTTCTAACAAGTGGAACAATTCTCAGAGTTTTCTGAGATGCTCTTCTTGGGTTATAATCCTCAATTTGGGCTCAAATAAAATTTTCCATTTTTTCTTAGATCATCTGATTAATATTTCATCAACAATGTTATTTAGGAGAGTTTATTTTTTTAACAAGAGAAAAACAAACAGAAGCTTATTAACTTGTATACCTTAGGTGTTGTCCATGGAACACACAGAGGGAAAATCAGGAAAGTTTATGTTCAGTTCAGATATCAGTCAATAAAAATTCTTTCTAAAAAATATCGGCAGAAAATACATACTCTGTCAATTTTGTACAGAAAACACATCCATTATTATAATTTCTATGTTAGAGGGTGATGTTTTTACCAAAATGTAAGGTCTATGAAAGCAGCAACTTTGCTGCTTTTTTTTTTAAACAAGTAAGGAAGATTTTATTCCTCTCTGCATTTCTTCAAAAAAACTCACAAAAACAGAACCCACAGATGGAAGCAAAGAACAGTTTTCTAGCTCTCTGGGACATGCAGAAACATGCCTTATAGAAACACAGCTATGTACTAAAAATGTACTAATCAACATTGTCTTTTGCTTCCCCAGTTAAAAAATCTATAGAGAAAAACACTTTAAATCGTAGTCTGTGATAACTAACAAGGACCTACTGTTGAGCACATGGAACTCTGCTCAATGTTATGTGGCAGCCTGGATGGGAAGGGAGTTTGGGAGAGAATGGTCCATGTATATGTACGGCTGAGTCCCTTCACTGTTCATCCAAAACTATCACAACATTGTTTTTCAGTCGGCTATATCCCTACACAAAATAAAAAAACTGAAAAAGAAAAAAATTTCACTAAAAAAAACTAAGTGAAAACCTACACAGGAACTCCTAGTACTATTTTTTCATCTTCAGTGGATCTTTATTTTAAAATAAAATTTTTTTTAAGTGTTAAAAGAAATAAATTGTATTCTAATATAAATTTGTTGCACACTTAAACTTCAACTTATTCAAAGACTTACTGTGTAATAAACTGCAGAAAATAGAGTAATCTTTAATAATCTGCTCACAATGAACAATTAAGCAGTAGACACTTTGATAAATATAGCATGTATTACTTATTTGTTAAACTATACATTTGTAACAAGCAGATGATTTATCATGAATAGTAACTACTTTCTTACATTTTGGGAGATACCAGATCCAGAAATGGAAGTAGGAAGTAATTTAATGAAAACTGATTTTAGAAAATATTTCCTTGAGTCTGAGTCACTATGGCATTTATTCCATACTTAGGCCAGTTTCAACAGGTTAAAAATGTAGGTATTAACAGATTGAATACTTTAGGGGGAGAACATAGTGACACCTCTTTCTAAAGCAACACTTCTTGGGTTTATTGCTACAGCTCTGGTACCTTGAATAGTCCCTGGAACATAAGAGGTGCTGAAAATATTTGTTGAACCAGTGGCTTTTTCTTCAGTTCAGTTCAGTCGTTCAGTCGTATCCGTCTCTTTGCAACCCCATGAATTGCAGCACACCAGGCCTCTCTGTCCATCACCAGCTCCCGGAGTCTACCCAAACCCATGTCCATCGAGTCGATGATGCCATCCAACCATCATCCTCTGTCGTCCCCTTCTCCTCCCGCCCCCAGCCCTACCCAGCATTAGGGTCTTTTCCAATGAGTCAACACTTCGCATGAGGTGGCCAAAGTATTGGAGTTTCAGCTTCAACATCAGACCTTCCAATGAACACCCAGGATTGATCTCTTTTAGGATGGATTGATTGGATCTCCTTGCAGTCCAAGGGACTCTCAAGAGCCTTCTCCAACACCACAGTTCAAAAGCATCAATTCTGTGGCGCTCAGCTTTCTTCACCGTCCAACTCTCACATCCATACATGACCACTGGAAAAACCATAGCCTTGGCTAGACAGACTTTTGTTGGCAAAATAATGTCTCTGCTTTTAAATATGCTCTCTAGGCTTTTTCTTAAACAGATACAAATTTGCCACCAAGTAACAGGACTGGAAATCTGGAGGATTTACTAAGACCAAGGAGAATTTAATACTCGGATATTATTCCCACTTTCGGGCTTCCCAGGTGACCCAGCAGTAAAGAATCTGCGTGCCAAGCAGGATACATGAGTTCAATCCCTGGGTTGGGAAGGTCCCCTGGAGAAGGAAATGGCAACTCACTCCAGTATTCTTGCCTAGGTAATCCCATGGACAGAGGAGCCTGGTGGGCTACAGTCCTTGTGGTCACAAGAGTCAGACAGGACTTAACAACTAAACCACCGCTACCACCATTCCCACTTTCAGGTTGGGGTTGGTCATTGATTTGGGGATAAAGAAGGGATTTCCACTTTGACCTTGATTTATATTTTCAAATCTTCAGCCCATGTGTTGGCCGTCACGTGTTCACTGTGACAATTTTCAACGCCTGGGGTGGCAATAGAAAGAAGAGCTATATTTCATCTAATCTTATATCTTCAGGATGTCTTGCACATACTAGGTTTTCAATACACATCTACAGATTTGCATTGAACTATGCACTTTCAGTTTTAAGTGTAGCTTTCTATTTCTTTTGACAAATGTTAATCTGGGTAAAAATTGACATAAGGACTGAACACATAGACATACTGTTATTCAGTCCTGCTGCAATGATTAAGTTTGGTCTTATTTCCAATCTGAAATGAAAAGCAGTTCACATATGGGAAACCACTGCACAATTCCTCTCCACCTACCAGTCATTCTTAAAGAAAGTACTATCTGCATAATTCTCCATGTGGTTTTTCAAAGAATTTATGTTATATTAAGATACTTTGGTTAAGTATGCCAACATGAGGCCCCCTCCAAGACCCGGTAGGTTGACAGGATATGGCTAAGCTTGCTCTATGCTGCCCCCACCTAATCAAGACTCACTGTTAGGGGGGCTTCACAGCTGAATTTTCACATGAGACACCATGGGGTGTTGGGCACACAAGGAGAGCATACAGGAGTAGACTTCCCCACCACCTCACCACACCTTCTTCCTTTGTCCATTTATGTTCCTCAGAGTGACAATGGTGGTTATTATTAAAAGCCAGCTTTCAATACACGCACACCTTCCCTGGAGAAGGGAATGGCAACCCACTCCAGTATTTTTGCCTGGAGAATTCCGTGGACAGAGGAGCCTGGTGGGCTACTGTCCATGGGGTCGCAAAGAATCAGACATGACTGAATGACTAACACTTCATCACTTCAACACAACTTACTTCCTTTCCGAATGGTCATCTTTACATCTAGTGCCATGACATCCAGAGTTTTCCCTTCTGGAAAGACTTTATCCTTTGCTGGGTATTCATTTTAGTCTTTAGTAATTGGTGTCCTGAGAAAGTCAATGCAATGTGTAACAGCAACTTTAATTGATGGTCACTGAATCTTCAAGACTGCCACACATTCTGGGCACAAATTCCCACCAAGTGTTGGGGGCCCCCGCCTTGAAGGCTGGGAGATAGGTTATGCCTTGAACATTTGTGCCTTGAAGTTGGGCGATAGGTTGACTGAGTGTTTGCCATTGCAGGTGAGTGAAAACAGATGTGGATGCTTGAAAGCGTGGTGGTCCTCTAGGGTAGTTCTCTGTGAACCCAAAAGGGCCAGCGGTCAAAGGTGGCTTAATTTGAAGCCCATCACTTCTTGACCCTTGAAGTCACATAGTCATAGTATTTGATTGTCCCATTTTGTGCAGTGCAGTGAGAAAGTGACTTCTTATATGATATCACTTCTATAATAGAGGACTAGTGTTAAATTCTTGAACTGCTTAGAACATAAGGACTAAATATATGATAGAACCAAAGCCTCTAGAGAGCCAAATTCTCTGATATACTAACGTGTAGAAAAAACTGTATTAGTCAAAGAGCTCAAAGACAAGAACTGAGAGTTAAAAGCCTGGGAGAAAGAGAAAGGAAAAAACATCAACAGACACATGAAGAACAAATCTAGAAATTAGAACAATAATAACAACACTTGGCACTCTTAAATGAAATTAAAAGAAATTTGGACTACAAAGACCTCAAAGAACCATTTTCTCTTAAAGAATCCTTGGGATTTGTGTCTCTGTAGCATTTTATCTGGTTACTATCTATCAGACGGAATTAAAGAAATAAATCTGCTTATTCACTGCCAACCTCTCCCTTTTGTTTTTTGACATGGGATAATAGACCAGTTATTAAGTAAAAGAGTTACTAGATATTAACTTTGAAAAGAGGAAGAAAGGCTAATTTTCAAAAGGGAAGAAAAGTAGGTAACAGAAACCACCTTGATTTTATAATGACATCAGAATATAACAAACAAAAATGAAATCTATTGATATGACAAAAATACAATGATGCAATGAATATCCAGAAAAGTCCAAATCAAATAAGTTGAGTTTGTTGGTCCATCAAAGGGTAGGACAAATTACAGGAATTTAGGGAAGACATCTTTAGGGTGTCACACTTCTTAATATTTTGTGGGGAAAATAAATAATCTCAGTGACTACAGAAACCATATGATATTCCACAGTCTTCTGAATAACCTCTCTTTAACATATTGTCATCTTTCCTGGTTAGTCAAGAGCATGGAATCAGACTTCTGGTTCTACCACTTAGAAACTGTGTCACCCTGGGAAAATCACTTCACCTCTCTGATCCTTAGTTTTCCTATCAGTAAAATGGGGTTTCTCAAACAGCTAAACTCATAAGATTAGCGTGAGGATTAAATAAAGTAATGCTTACAAAGTGCTTGGCGGACTTCTTGCTATATATTAATAATAAGCACACAATAAATGGAAGCTTTCTTTATCATAATGTGGAGTGCTCTTTTCCCTATCATGCTCATTTCAAATTCATTTTTCTTCCTTTGTTCAATCTGCTCTCTCCATTGTCTTTCCAAATCTCATTCCTCCTTTTAGTTCCAGTATCACACTTCTGTTCCAAGTGGCCTTCTCGGAGAACATTAGCTTACGTGCACGTGATTTTCCTGTGAATTTCTGCATTATTCCTTGTGTGTATGGTAGATTTTAGCACTTCGATACATTCTTTCTTATGTTACACAATACTTGTTTCATGACTGTCACATGTCCTCTAATGGATTTAGTATGACAGGCCTGATAGGGTTACAAGGGTTTCCTAAAATATTAGGCTGTCATTTGTCCAAAAAAGGTAATATCATTCCCATTTTACAGATGCAGTAATTGAGGCCTAGGAGATGAAGTGAATATTCCAGGCCCAAGGTCAAATGGTACTTAGGTGATAGATCAGTGGGACCCCAAAGCCTCATAAGGAAGCGCATGGGTTTTCGAGCCATGCCACCTGGGTTTAAATCTGTGACCTTGAGACATTTACTTCACCTCTCTGAGCTTCATTTTTCCTCATCTGTAAAATGAGGTTGATAGTACTTACCTTGGAAAGTTGTTGAGAAGTTTAAATGGAATAATGTACAGAAAACAGGGCCTAGTGTTATTGACTAGATGCTCAAAAAAAAAAAAAGACCACTTTTCATTCCTTTCTACATCTTAAAGAATAAAGTAGGTATCTTCTACAACTTCTAAGCTCCAAGTCTTACTAAGCACCTCTGAATAAATACTCTTATTGACTTAAGAGAAAAGTAGAGCAGTTTTGCTGATGACAAGTGTTAGAACTCTATCATCTTAGCGTCTCTGAAGTATACAGCTCTAAGAACTTATCTTCATTATTGAAACCAAGTGGAGACTTGGTGTGCAATGGGCATTGTAGCTGCACGTTGGGGAAGGCTCCATATTGTGAGATTGTAACCTCACATTTCACTTTAATTCGACATGCATTTGTTATTCTGAACACTCTTATAGATCCTAATAATATAAAAGTGACCAAGATATAGCCTTGCTTGCAAAGAATCCACAGACTTTTATGGAATAACAGACATATTAACAACAACAAAAAAACCCAAATAGATCTACATACTACAGAGGAAATGAATACAAATTGATGTGGAAACATGGATGGGGCAATTCATTCTACTTAAGAAAGAGAGGCAAAGAGATAAAGAAGGATGACATTTGAGATGGACCTTAGGGGTCAAGTTTGCTTTTAAATGTGAGCGTTTACAGTGCTGTGATTAGTGTTACTCTTCTTTTTGTTTAACTCCTGCCTCGTAGAGAGTTAACCAGGCAATCCTGATATGGTTTAAATGATCTGAATTGTCATCTGTACTCTCAAATTCAGCAGATTAGGAGAGAAAGATGGCAAGGTGGAAGGGAGGGTGGAAGATGCTTTGAAGATAATGAATAATGTGCAGATGTCTTACAGCCAACACTTGAAGAGGAGCATCTTTCCTAAACTGAGGGTGACACTAGTATCAAGCCTATTTATACAGCTCAGTAAATAAATACTGCATTAACAATGTTCACAGCAGTGCCTAGTGAACCCACAGCCCAGCTCAAGTTGGGCTTATGTAAGCTGAGAGGAATCCTGGCACAGCATTTGTGATCTCACCCACTTTGTTTGGAAGTGTGAGATATTAATTAAAGAAAAGCTGGATTATAGCATCCAGGCTGAGTTGAGCTGGCAGCATCTTGCTAGCCATCTGTAATTGGCTAAGACCAATTTCTTCCTAAATCTCCCTCTTCTTGAACTAAAGTCCTACTCTTCCTCCTTCTGGCTCGTTGCTAGAGGATTCTGACCTCTTAGCTAGGTCCTCTTGATTTGGGCTTTGAGAAGGCCTTTTCACTACAGTGTTACATTTTGGGGGGCTTTGGGAAGACTTTTTTTTTTTTTTTTTACTACAGTGTTACATTTTGTGTGATTTTTTTTTTGGTGGCAAGAAAGTGGGATTGCAAAGCAGTTTATGAGATAGCGGGATTGGATTTGGATAGAAGGCAGAAAACATTTGATCAAGCAGCACTTTCTTTGGAGCACAAGAAAATCCTGCCAGTATATACGACTCTGAACAAAAATTAACAATTATGTTTACTCAGCAATTCCTAGAAGAAAGCTTCAGAGGAGGGAATATAATTTCTGGCCACTTTAGCCAGTGTCCATAGCTATTTTGATAAGTTAATAATGTTATTTGTTCTGGATCTTATTTGTCTTGGTATATTTATTGGTATATTTCCTTATTTCTTTTGTCATCTAGCTCTGCAGATCCTGCCCTTCTAGGCACTGAGTACATTCTTGTCCTCTCTCACCAACCTTCTGCTCTAAGACTTGTAGTCATTTATACCTTAGTCTAAATGAGACTTTAAATGGGATCCCATGTCCTTGAGGGATTTATATCTCAAGATTTGATGGTAATAAGAATTACCCCTATAAAAGAGTTAAAGATTATTGTTAATCAGGTGATCAACTGTTTCTTACAATGAGATATTCTTATCATCTTCATACGAAGAAGTGTTTTAGAAAAGACTGCTTCGTCAGCCACAGGAAAGGCTGCTCCTGCCTTTTTGCTTCAACTGTAAATGAACCCCATCTTCAAGGTTGGGGAGATAACTTGATATCCAATTTCCCTACCCCAGGCTAGAGTCTATGACGGAAACTTTTCTTTTATATTTTTAAAATTGACATATAATTTACACACCATAAATCCACCTTTATAAAGTGTACAATTCAGTGGTTCTTGGGATATCCACAGAGTTGTACAACAGTCACCACTATCTAGTTTCACAACATTCTCACCTCAAACCCATTAGCAGTCACTCCCCATTATCCCCTCCTCTCATCTGTCGGGAACCATTAATCTACTTTCTGTCTATGGATTTGTACATTGTAGACACTTCATTTAAACAGAATAGTGTAATATGTGACTTTTTGTTCTTCACTTAGCACCTTTTCAAGGATCATCTGTGTCGTTGCAAATGTCAGTACTTCATTTCTTTTTATGGCTATATAATATTCCATTCTGGAGAAGGGAATGGCTACCCACTCCAGTATTCTTACCTGAACAGAGGAGCCTGGCGGGCTACAGCCCATGGGGTTGCAAAGAGTCAGACATGACTGAGAGACTACCACTTTCACTTTCTATATTGTATGGATATATCACATTTAATTTATTCATACATCAACTGATGGACATTTTCACTTTTTGACTATTAGGAATAATGCTGCTATGAACATTCATGTACAAGTTTTTGTGTGAACATATATTTTAATTTTATCTGCAAGAATTTTATCCCTAAGCAATTTTTATATCCATATCCTTAATTAGGCTATCACATCCCTAAGAGAATGTATTTTATTTCTGTTGATGTCACCAGTGTTTGGTATCATTCTCTGAACCCAAGACATGCTTAAAAGGTGCCTAAGGTGACAATTCAAAGGGCTCAGATGGCATATGGGGTCGCGAAGAGTCGGACACGACTGAGCGACTTCACTTTCACTTTTCCCTTTCATGCGCTGGAGAAGGAAATGGCAACCCACTCCAGTGTTCTTGCCTGGAGAATCCCAGGGACAGGGGAGCCTAGCGGGCTGCTGTCTATGGGGTCACACAGAGTCGGACACGACTGAAGCAACTTAGCAGCAGCAGCAGCAGCAGATGGCATAAGGGCCTAGAGAATTTCTTTGGTCCTGCCAGTCATGTTCTGATGTCAGTGCACTGGTGGTTTGGCCTGTTCTAGAAAATAAAGTAAATTTTATGCATTCTTCCATAGGTAAAATTTCACCCCTCAAAATAGATAAATAATATAAAAATGAATAAATAAAAATCACCCTTCCTATAAGGCTCTCCCCAAAACAACCAAATAGGATTAATCCTTAAGTCTTTTATTCATTTAACACTGAATTTGTACTTTAACAAAGGATTCAGAGCTGTTGGATTTGTCTTGAAGTTATCTATGCATGTGTTTCTATTTCTGCCACTTGATGAAACGGTTTATAGAGTCAAAGATGCATTGTTGCTCTTCTCCTGTCCACAGTTCCAGCCTCATACATTTATGCCACCGGAGCTGTGCATTGCTTGTTAACTTGAATGTCCTGTGGAACCAGATGACCATCTAAAAGGAGGGGTGAAAAACATGCTAACCAGTCATAAGAGGAGCCTCCATAGAATCCCCCTGGTTCTTGGAACAGAAGGTGTCAACTTTTATGGTTCTCCTGGGCAAGAGGCCCAGTCGATGAGTGGATATTATTGCAATCAGAGATGTATGAAAAATCTGAGTCATTCCACACAGTCCTTGTTTGCACTTGGGAAGTATGCACTGTGCTTGCTCCTGTCTGTGCCGCGGTCGCCTGTGAATTACTTGCCGAGCTCAAGTTCTCTCCTTCTCCAAGAAGCTTTCAGTGTGATGTAGAGTTAGACTTGTGGCCTCCAAAGTCAACCGGTCTGATATAAATTCTGGCTCTGTCATGGATAGGGGCTCCCCTGGTGGCTCAGATGGTAAAGAATCTGCCTGCAATGCAGGAGAATTGCGTTTAATCCCTGGGTCAGGAAAATCCCCTGGAGAAGGGAATGGTTACCCGCTCCAGTACGTTTGCCTGGGAAATCCTATGGACAGAGGAACCTGGTGAGCTACAGTCAATGGGGCTGCAAAGAGTCAGACACAACTGAGTGACTATGACTATCGCTTTCTGTCATGTATCAGCCTTCAGTTCAGTTCAGTCCAGTCACTCAGTCATGTCCAACTCTTTGCGACCCCACGGACTGCAGCAGCCATAGCCTTGAACAAATTATTTAGTGTTGATGTGCTTTGGTTTCCCATCCAAAACATGGGTGCAGTGACAGTCCTGGTTTTACAAAGCTGTCATTGGTTCACTAGTATGCATGAGCTCACTGAAAGTCAGTCATGATTGGCACTCCCTTCCACCACCACCTCTTCCTCTATCACATACAGTTTGGTAGTTAATTGTCCTCTAACTTTTATTATAATTTTACTTAGTCCCTCAGTCATTTTCCCAGAACACACTTGAGAGCCAAGAGGCAGGCAAATAACGATAGTTCCACTACCACCATCAAGACAACTGAGCACCCCAAATTAATGTCCCAGAACCCCTATACTAAAAATGAATGGGCTCTTTGCTGCTCACACGAAACTGCTAGAACATTGTTAATTGGCTATACCCCAATACAGAATAAAAAGTTTGAAGTTTGAAAATAATATAAAATAAAATAAAAATGAATGGGCTCTACTCATGAAACCTATTATACCCACACTCATAGCCTATTAACTCTTAGTGTATGTACAGTGAGAACACGAGGCACCATCTGCCTTCCCAGCCCACAGCATAAACAAAAGCAGTCCAAGATCATTTGGTATAAGAAAAAAAAGGCTTCCATGTCCCAGTACTTATTAGAAAATACTTGGAGTGCGGTAAAATAAAGCCCAATACCATGACCCTGAGTAAGAGGAGTTTAAGATGGGGAGAGAACATTATCAAATTTCAGAAAGAGTGTGATAAACATAATTTAAAATTCAAACTATAGATGAGTGACTTTGCAAATCACATCAGATAAACAGGAGATAACAGTTTGGTCATCTTCCTCTTTCATACCATGTCATAAACTCTTTTTTTTTTAAAGAATTTTAGATTTTGTATATTGTTTGTGTCCCCATGAAAGCTCCCAAGATAACAGTGAGTAGTCCATAGAAACCTGTGAATTGTTGAGAAAATAGCTTATATTAAAAAGGTCTGCAGGTGGGCTTTTAAGTTAATTGGATCTGACCCCACACCAAAAAAAAAAAAAGGTTATAAAAATCATTAAGAATATTTTATTCAAAAACATTTTTAAAATAGAATAATGCTGAAGAATAGGCATATAACCCCACATTTAGTGATTCCTTCTGTCAACATATTTTTATAGCGTTATTTATTTATGTTAAATTTTTATTTGGCTGTGTCAGGTCTCAGTTGCAGCGTGCAGCCTCCAGAGCATGGGGGCTCAGTAGTTGCAGCATGTGACTTAGTTGCCTCAGAATGTGGGATCTTAGTTCTCTGACTAAGGATTGAACCTGCATCTTCTGCATTGGAAGCATAGAGTCTTAACCACTGGACCGCCAGGGAAGTCCCTTAATATAAATGTATTAGCACTAGTTGTACACAGTGCACTGTATTTATGTGCTAGAAATATGGTACTGAGCAAGACAAATATGTGTTGTTCCCCTCTGAGGGATTTAACATACATTCTAGATCAGGGCCGTCCACTAGAACTTTCTGCAGTGATGAAAATACTCTGTATCTGTTTGTAGCCACTTGCCATGCAGGGCTAGGGAATAATTCCAGTGTAGCTAGTACAACTGAAAAACAAAATTTTAAATTTTGTTTCACTTTAGTTAGTTTAAAAATTTAAAGCCACACATGGCTAGTGGCTACTGAATTGGGCAGCCTAGCTCCAAGTTCAGTACTGTGAGTGCAAAATTCACTTAAACCCTTAGATTTCCAGAACCATCTAGCCAGAGTTGATATTGAGAATGGCTCCCAAGGTCTTTCCAGATCCTTGCTCATTAGAGAAATACTTCATCAACAAGCACATGTTTTGCCTATCTGTAAATTCAACTTCACCAAAGAACCCTGAGTTAATCCAGCTTATGAATCTGAAAGTCTCCTCCCTTGGGCCTGTTTATGATAGCTTAAATTCTCCTTATCATCCCAAGGGAAAGTATTTGACACAAGTCTTGAGGAGAAAGGGGAGGGGTGGGGCTATTGTAGTGCTTTAGCTTCTCAGCTGATTAAAGAATTATTGTTGCTCCCTTACTGTCTTCTCCATCCCTGCCATCTACCTGCACGCACACACACATATACACACACCCACACATACACACACCCACACATACACACACGCACATCTATTGAAGAGCACAGTGGTTCACCCTCTACGTAATGATGAACGCCTTTCTGGAATCTATGCTCACATGTCAGCAGCTTTGCAATGGAATGGATGCCTTTGACCCTGCACGTTCATTGCATATCTTACCAGCTGCTGTTTAGATTTCACTCTGAATAGTTTGTGTCCTCAGCAGAAAGAACAAAGTGGAAAGAGACGAGCACCCCCTGGGGCTTGTTCTAGAGACATGAGGCAACCATTAGCAAAATGGAGTGTCCAAGAGGTGGCAGCTCCAAATGCCTTGCTGGAAAGTTGAACAAGCATAGAAAAGATGTTGACCTGGGAGCTGGAGGCACTGCACAGAGCTGGGGAGCTCAGGTAAGTCTCTTTGCATGGCCAGGTCTGGTATCTTCCCCAGCAAGACTGTACCAGATTTGGCCTAGATTTTATGATGGCCAAGACTAACTTTACACACACACACACACACACACACACATATAGTTGAACCAGGTCTTAGTTTCAGCATCTGGGATCTACTTCCCTGACAAGGGATCAAACCCAGGTCCCCTGCACTGGCAGTGCAGAGTCTTAGTCACTGGACCACTAGGAAAGTCTCCAAGGCTAGCTTATAATCCATTCTTGCCTCCCCCTCTCCTCCAGAAACACACCCAGAACAGGGCTCTCCCTTGCAGCGACAGTTGGCTCCATCACTCTGCAGCCCCTCCGCTCCACCTTCACTCTGGTCATCCACCTGGAATTGGGTGGCATGAACATTAAGGGCAGGTCTCGAAGGGGAAGGTCGCAGAGGGCTCTGTGTACCCAGGGGTGGCTGTGGACGTGGTGGGGGACGTGCAGCAGGAGGAGGGTCTGTCCTACCCTCTCTGCTCTCATGAATTATATTTCTCTGAGTCACATGTCCTTTTAGCCTTGGCCTCAGACTTGCCCCCACCTGCCCGCAGGCTGTCGTACAGTGCTCTTTGTTGAACTCCCAAAGCTGGGCGCTGGGATTTGGGCCAGTTCAGTCACCAGCTTTCCTTGGAACCACTACCACTGTTAGGAGGAAGAAGAGCCATGGCTGGACCTAGATTAAGTCCTGGGCAAGAGTAGCTGGCTTCTGACACTGGGAAGGAATGAGACTGGACGAGGAGCAGCCTGCAGCCCCATGCCACATTCCTCTCCATCCTACAGCTTCCACACCTCACCCGCCTCCCAGTGGCGTATAAGGACTCCGAGTCAGGACAGGCTGCTTCTTCCAGGCCTTGGTTATGACACTCCCCAGTGGCAGAGAGCCAAGAGTGGAAACCAGGCTTCTCTGCTCAGGAACAGGGTTCTTTTCTGGAGGGGAAGAGATGGGGCTTTATCATCAGCCTCTTCCAGAGCTATCGAAAATGAAGGACATTTTCCCTTTAATGTGGTCCTTGTGCAGGTTCTGTGTTCTGCAGCCTCTCAGATACACGGGCCTCTCCCCGTGACCCAGGGGAGTGATGCTCCCTCAAAGTGCTCCCCCTGGTCCACCAGCCATCCGGTCACCCAGGAAGGGCAGATTCCAGGACCCCACACCAGAACTACTGAATCAGAATCTTTGGGTTGGGGGACACCTTGAAATCTGCCCTGAGACTTCCTTTGGGGGAACAAACCCATTCATGTGGGAGAAGCCCCTAGAGCAGAATCTTCATGACAAGTACCCCAGCTGGTTCAGCTTCAGGTGGGATGTTTTGGGAGGAAGAGAGGGCCGGGAGCAGGCTCGCTTCCCTCATGGTACAGGGAAGAGCGTGGACCGGGAGCCAGGAGTCCTATGTTCTCCCAGCACTCCTGGGAGCCATATAGACACTTCAGTGTCTAAGACTTCAGGCTCTTCTTCCCCCCAGTGTGGGGGAGGCTGAAGGGCCTGTGAGCTAAGGCTTGTCCATCCATCTCATCTTAGTTTACATGTCTGGGCAAAACAGAAGAAGGACTTCTGGGCTTCAAAGCAGTGTATCCACCCCTACTGTTGATTCCCAGACAGTTTTATCTTGATGGTTTTTTAATTCCTTAATAAGATGGCTTGATTTCTACTTATGAAGGTTTAATACATAAATGTATTTAAATACATATATTATTTATTTACTACACCTGTATTTATTTTTCATTATAAACATGACGTATGCTCACAGTAAAAAGGAGAGAGAGCAATTCAAACATTACAGAAATGCCTCCCCGATGGCCAACTGTGATCATACTACTCAGAGATGATTCTTATTGACAATTAGATATATATTCTTCTAAGAAGACCAAAAAAAAAAAAGACTGTCTGAGCAGCAGTGGCAGAACTAATCTTTACCAAGTGCTCGCTCCCTGTCAGGCAAGGTGTCAGGTGCTGTATGCAGACCATCCATTTCAACCTTACAACAACCCCCACGAGGTAAGAATTTCTTTCCCTAATTAGGGTTAGGGAAATGTTATATATACCAACACCATTATTTTTGCAAAAGTGTGATGATGCTCTACTTACTCTGCTGCAACTTGTTCCTTTCATTCTTAAGGTATTGTGAACATCTTTCCTAATCATAAATGTGAAACTTTGAACATCCGCAGAACGTTCACTTACATGAAGTCATTATAATTAAGCTATTCCCAAAGGATTTCCGTTGTGTTGTAACAAACAATGCTACTGTGAACAACTTTTTTAACGGATATCTTTGTGTATTTGTGTGAGTATTTCCATAGGACAAATTTCTAGAAGTGGAAACAGTAGGGTCAATATATATATCAAATCATTATACACTACACCTTAAACTAATACAACATTATATGTCCACTACCTCTCAATGAAACTGGAAAAAATGTGGAGTCTTAATTCCAATAGAGCTTTACAAAAATAGAGAAAGAAACAGTAAATCCAATAGAGCATATGAATAAAAACTTTAATACTTTTCTATACAATCTAGATGACAGAAAATAAACTGTATTTGAGTTTATGTGCTGGAAGTGTTAGTCACTCAGTTGTGTCCGACTCTTTGTGACCTCATGGACAGTAGCCCATCAGGCTCCTCTTCCATGGGATTCTCCAGGCAAGAATACTGGAATGGGTTGCCATTCCCTTCTCCAGGGGAATTTTCCCGACACAGGAATCAAACTCGGGTCTCCCAAATTGGAGGCAGATTCTTTACTGTCTGAGCCACCAGTGCTTTCTATCTATGTGCAGAAGGTCTTTTCCAATATAAATCCAAGTCCAAAGAGAGGATCAGGACATCTGCCAGATCTGCTTTTAGATTCTTGGTTCTGCCACTAAATAGCTATGAAACCAGGAGCCATGAAAAAATACATCAGTAAACATTGGAGGCCTCTATATATTCCTGTGTAAAACAGCAACCCAGTAAGATCTATTTTCCAAAGCCCTCTTTTGCTCTACCATTCCTTGATTTGATTCATCCTTTTTAGTCCTCTGCATTTGTTTTCTTATTATGAGAAAAAATACTTCCCGCCTTTCAGGATCAGTGAGTTAATGCACCAGTTAGTTGCATGCGTGCTAAGTTCCTTCCGTCGTATCTGACTCTTTGACACCCTATAAACTGTACCCTGCTAGGCTCCTCTGTCCATGGGATTCTCCACGCAAGAATACTGAAGTGGGTTGCAATGCCCTCCTCTAGGGAATCTTTCTGACCCAGGGATTGAACCCGAATCTCTTATGTCTCCTGCATTGGCAGGTGAGTTCTTGACCACTAGCGCCACCTGGGAAGCCCATCAATTAGTTTAGACCCTTCAGACTTTCAAGTGCTAAGCAGTTCTCTTAGTACTTGTAGAACAAGCAAACTTCGCTGGATATAACCTTCAAACTGCTTTGACCTCTAAAATTCTTCCTGAGTCTTTAAGAAAACAAGACGATCGTTGAATCCAAGAGGACACTGATGTCTCAACATTCTGGACATGATGAGTAGCAGGAGGTGTTTGGAAAGGCCGATATGGTATCACATCTCCCTGGGGAATCTTGGCTTCCCGGAATGAGTATTTCCAACTGTCCATTCCCTGACAAAGAAGAGATTGTGTGGACCATGACCTCACAGAACACACAGTGCATTTTAGATGAGAAACTTACCCAATCTCTGTCTGTGGTGTTTGGGACAAAGTCTAAGATAATAAGGCCTTACATGTTCACTGGGTTCCATAGACATTATTCCATTTGGACCTCTCAGCATCCCTGATGCAAAAGCCAGAGAGGGGAGGGTTATTTCTATTGTTAAGATGCAGATGGAGAAATTCAGAGAGGTGTGCTGACTGTCTGGTGTCACACAGTGGTGAGGGGCAGAGACCAGCACAGAGTCCAAAGCCCGTCCTGGCTTGGTGGAGGTGGGCCCCAGCACGTTACTCTCCAGATCTTTCCTGCTGAGGCTTTTTAATGGCTGGAGCCCTTTTCAGTGTCTTCTCCAGCGCTGATGTAACCAGTTGAGAGGGTTTAACACCTTGGTCTTGTAAGAAGCATGTACAGGCTATTGTGTGAAATTTCTCTGAATTTGGGATACGACCGATGGTGAGTTTTACTTTCTAAAACACAAGAAAGAGGAACATTAAATGGCTAGAGATTATCCTTAGGACTGTTGATTCTCAATTTCAGTCTGTCCTCATTCACACCCTGTGAAGCTGGATTTGAAGAAAATCCGGGCAGGAAAAAGTCAGGATGACCTTATATATTCAGGGGGAAGATGGGTTTTTATTCTCTGGCCTCCACTGGCCTGAGACTTCAGGACAGATTCCAGAGTACATTGGGGTTTCCTGGGTGGTACTAGTGGTAAAGAATCTGCCTGCCAATGCAGGAGATGCAAGAGATGCAGGTTCGATCCCTGGGTCGGGAAGATGCCCTGGAGGAGGAAAATGGCAACCCACTACAATATTCTTGCTTGAAAAATTCCATCCACAAGAGGAGCCTGGGAGCTACAGTCCATGGGGTCACAAAGGGTCAGACATGACTGAGCAACTGAGCACACACACACAATCAGAGTACATTAATCCTGCCCAGAAAGGCCCATTTGTACCAAGAATTAAAAAGCCTCTTGAAACCAGAGCATCCAAATAAGACCACTAGACAGGACCAGCCTCTGACAAAATTGAGAGGAAACTGAAGCTCTATGTGATTTTCCTGCAATCTAGCATCTCCTCCCCTTTTATACTCACATATTCTCTCCCATCCCCAACTCTAGTCCCTGCTCACACCAAATTCCTATTTCCATCGACTTCATTTCTCAAGAATGGAATATGCATCTGCTTGGTTCGACTATTCTAAAACATTATCAGTCTCTGACTACCCCCTCTAGGCTTCCCTTGTGGCTCAGAGGGTAAAGAATCTGCCTGCCAGTGGAGGAGACCCAGATTTGATCCTTGTTGGGAAGATCCCCTGGAGAAGGGAATAGCTACCCACTCCAGTATTCTTGCCTGGAGGATTCCATGGACAGAGGAGCCTGGTGGGCTACAGTCCATGGGGTTGCAAAGAGTTAGACACTACTGAGAGACTGACACACACACACATATACACTTTTGGTTCCACCTTTCCCCTCTTCCAACATTATTTTCCTTCCAGGGACCAGCTATTTGAATTTTAAAAAGGACCAGGTATTCATTTTTAACATAAAGAAATAGATCAGGAATGGTGGGGTGAGCAAGTTGGGGAATTTTTTTGACCTTCCAATAATCATGTCAGTGAACACCCTGTATTTCTCAATAGCACACAGGAGAAAGTGAGGAGGCAGAATGTGCCCCAAACAAACATTGTCTGCCACTCTTATGCAAGTGAGTGCATAGCGTAGAAGGCAGTCTTGATAAACTGCAGTCAGCGATGCCCAGGTGGAGTTCCTGGATCTGCTCCCAGGCAAAAACCCTTTTCTTGGCTTCAGAGCTGATGCCTGGGTCTCTGGATCAGAGTGTTGTTTGGTAACTTTCAGAAGATTATATTAAACACTTGGCCCCAGTGTGGGTTTTTGGCAGAGGAAATATATCACAGTTACTAGACTGTTGGGCTGGACTCCTGAAAGCTCCCTCTTTTTCCACCACACAAACTCCTATCCTAGGCTTCAAAACCCAAGCCAAGCATCTCTTTCTCTGAGACACTTTTCTGGCCTCCCTCAAATAGATTAACTTCATTTTTCCTCCGTGATCCCATGGCCCTCTGCTCATGTCTCAAGGCACACACTGTACCTGTAACTAGCACATACTTGTTTTATCCACTAATCTGCAAGCTCCTTAAACTCAAAGATCATTTTTGTAGCTCTAGGACCTAGCAGAGAATCCAGCATACAACAGATGTTCAATAAATGGCGAGTGAGCAAATCAATGAAAGAATGAATGAGTCCTTGCTCTAACACTAACTATTTGTGTATCGTAGACAGCTCACTCATTCTTACTAAGTATCCCCATTGAGACAGTAGGGGCAGTACAATTTGTCTAACCAACAAGGTTATTGTGTGATGCAGACAAGATAAGACATATTTAATCATAAACTGTCAGAGCTGGAAGAAATTTGAGAGATCTTCCAATAGAGTAGTTTTTAGAAATTCTAAGCAAAGTCACTATTTCCTCAAGGTAAGGTAACAGGAAATTCAAACATGAAAAAATAATGATAAATATACCCTACTCTCTCTAGTTGAGGCCCTGAACACTGTCCCTTTCCTCTCCTCTCCTTCTGTCTTTGCCTCAGGGGTCCAAGAAGTACAGTTCGAAAATCAACCATCACTCACTTTAGAGAGAAAAACCTCAAATTCACTTGTCAGAGAAGGAAGTGACTTTCCCAAGGTCATGTGGCTAATCAGAAATAAAATAAGACCAGGAAAGGGATAACAATACTGGGACTTACTAACAGGCAGAAACATGATGAGTCTTTTAAGGACATATGTACATGTGACCCCATGGGCTGTAGTCTGCCAGGCTTTTCTGTCCCATGGTATTTTCCAGACAAGAATACTGGAGAGGGGCTATTATTTCCTACTCCAGGGGATCGTCCCGATCCAGGGATTGAACCTGCATTTCCTGCATCTCCTGCATTGGCAGGTGGGTTCTTTACCACTAGCGCCACCTGGGAAGCCCAATTAGTATTAACATTAGCCTGCTGCTGCTGCTGCCAAGTTGCTTCAGTCGTGTCCGACTCTGTGCGACCCCATAGACGGCAGCCCACCAGGCTCCACCATCTCTGGGATTCTCCAGGCAAGAACACTGGAGTGGGTTGCCATTTCCTTCTCCAGTGCGTGAAAGGGAAAAGTGAAAGTGAAGTCGCTCAGTCGTGTCCGACTCTTAGCGACCCCATGGACTGTAGCCTACCAGGCTCCTCCATCCATGGGATTTTCCAGGCAAGAGTACTGGAGTGGGGTGCCATTGCCTTCTCCGATCATTAGCCTAGTTTCACAGAAAAGAAAATTGAAGCACCATTTGGTTGAAGGAGGCGGGATGTAAAGCCTGATTTCCCTGCAAGCTCTTTTTTGTCAGGTCGTGCTGAGTCTGAGGTCTTAAACCCAGCTGTTTCAGTCTCCTAGCCCAGGGCTCCCTCCAAATACTACTTTATACAAAAGAATTTTAAAAGGGTCCTAAAATAACATTCTTGTTATTTAGATGTATAGTATGAAGTGTTATTTACACTTCTGATTCTCTTATTTACATTCGGCGGCTAAGGACTGAAACATCGCATTTGTCTTCAGAGTATTGTTCAGGTGCCAACCAAGGCCTTGATCTTGTTCCTTCTTGCCCTGGCTGGAGCCAATCAGCAACACTCACCTCCCTCTGGATGGACCGGCTGAGAAACAAGGAGACCTCCTCCAGGCTCTGGGGCTTCAGGTCATTCACAGCCAAAAGGTGATCTCCATGAAAAAATAAGCATCCCAGACGTGGGGGGCCATCCCACTGAGCCACACTGCAATGAGGTTACAGCATCCAACACAAGTGTGAGACAGTGCCCACTGGGAATGTCAGGCACAGATGGGTACACAGATTGGGCTCCTCACTCTAGTCTATTCTCCCCCTACTGTTACTAATTCCTTTAGCTGTGTTTCACCATATCTGAAACAATCAAACTCCTTTTTCTATTTGGAATATTTTTTCCTCTGTCATTACTCTACCAGCCTGAACCTTCCTCCAAAGTCCCACTCCAATATGCTACCTCTACAAAGCCCTCAACACACTTCCTTTAGCTTAATTAATCTCTCCTGCCTCTGGGTTTCTATTGTATTGTGTGAGCCCCTCACTTATTGTATATTTAAATAAAATGCTCTTTTGTATTTACTTGTTTATGTAGCTGTCTTTTCCACCAGGCTTTGAGACCCTAGGCATGTGGTACCACCCTTAAAATATTTTTTATAACCCTGTAAACAGAAGATGCTAAGTATTTATTGAAAGTGGGCACATAATGATTACACAATGAATAGCTAATGAACATGTAAATGAATTAACAGATGAGCAAGCTCAGACACAGAGAAGTCTATAATTCTGTCATATACTGTGTTGAGCCTTGGATTGTGGGAAGTCTGGAAAAATGGCAAGCTATGGTTCCTGCCCTCTAATAAAATTACAAGACAGTTGACATGTGATGTTTACATTAACAAGCTTTTTTCTCTTATAAAACTCATCTTCTGTCAAAATGAGTTACAAAGTCTTAAAAAGAATATAAAGTCAAACAAACAGTGGTCATTCTAAGGAAATTCTCTGCCTCGCAGTCTTCTGTGTCTGAGTTTCCTGACCAGCAGGCATTTAGCTGATGTCTGGACATCTTCTTCCCTGGCATACCGTTTTCTTTTAGATCTTAGATGCTTGTCGACCTCAGTAACTTCATTCATTCATAAAATAATCACTGATCATTGATTGGCAATGATTTCCTTGGACCATACACATCCCTGCCTACCTCAAAACAGCAGAAATTTGCTGTTTCCTGGAATTTTGGGTCCTTCTATACCCACCCACCCTCAGCTGACTCTCTTACACAACAATATTCTCAATCAAAGACCCTTTGTGACAACAGCATGGAGGAAGGCAGGGCAACCCACTCCAGTATTCTTGCCTGGAGAATCCCATGGACAGAGGAGCCTGGCAGGCAATAGTCCATAGGTTTGCACAGAGTCAGACATGACTGAAGGAACTTAGCACGCATTCATGACAACAGCGACACAAGTCCAAGTTCTCCAGTCAGTTTTGCCATGTACAGTACTTCAAGATATAATTCTTGTTTTCATATCATCCAACCCCATTTATAATCCATAACCTTCAAATCTCCTACCTACCATATCTGTCCTGCAGCTTCTTTGAGAACCAGATAATTTTTGATGTCAGGAGGAAAAAGGAACACGTTCAGTTTCTGCACTTGGCTTTCATCTGGGATATTACTGTAAGATAAGATGTTTGCAAAAATCAGGCAGCTATCACAGGCTCTGATATGTACTTTCTGAGTGGACTTTGGCCTCTGACATCTAAGATGGTATTGTCTAGTTAAAGATTATCTAAAACATTTGGAGAAGAACATAGATTTAAGTTCCTCATTAATGCTCTCCCTCATCCCTCCTGGAATGAGTTAATGATGGTAGACAATGAAAAAGGAGTAAAAATTGGACTAAATTCATTATGTATCACATCAGATTGCACATTTCTCCATTGAAGGAGACACCAGAAAGACTTAAAATCGAGAACAAGCTCATCAACTGTTCTTGGCATCATTTAAAACCTAATTGTTCCCCCTCCTAGTCTTTAACCAAACCTGACGTGGTTTGCATGCCTGTAAAAATGATCCAAAATTCCAGAATCTGAAAGACCAGATAACAGAGAATTTTTTTAAAGTATCTGAAAGCACCACCCACAGCCCAGGGACCTCTGTACTCCTAGCTCTGGTTCTTACTGTCCTTGGCCACCACTTCAGTGACAAGGCCAAGGTCAAATTCTTGGCCAAGTTGGAGATTTTTAGGAACTGCTTTAAAATGTGAATTCTGAGTACAAAAGGAAGTTTGCCTTGCTCTATGGGCCCATAAGGTTTTAGAAATGAAGACTTTACTTGATTAATATAGACAATTGCACAACAGTTAGTGAGGCCGACTGCTCTGTGTCATTCATGGTCTGTGCTTCGGAATTGGCAGGTGAAAGATGAAAGTGAGTTCCCGAGGCTTGTTCCTGCTGATGAAGCTCCCCATTCTGGATCTCTGCCAGGGGCTGAAATTCCTCTTTGCTATCAACAGACTCAAGGGACATCTCTTTGAGAAGACTAGAGAATAAGAAGTTAACACAAACGCTTTTCAGCATGTCTGTCTACAACTTTCCACGGTGTGTGAATAAGATTTAAGTAGCTAACAGCCGTGTAAAAATTAACAGTGTTTTGAAGGATATCCAACCAGCAGAATCCCAACCACAGTCAGAATTAAATCCAATAGAATTTCCTTCTAAAAATGGATATGGAATTAAAATAGCTCTTTACATTGGGAAGGTTTGGAGACAGAAGTCAGAGTGTGAGAGATGTAAATGCGAAATAGGAAAGAACTGCCCAAGACAGAAAATGTCCTGAGGATGTTGCTAAGAGTTTTCTATAGGTAGGAAACCATTCTCACTTTTTCTTGTTTTGAGATGAATAATATGCTGAACTTGATCTATGGTAATGCATCTGTGTTATTATATCAACCCTTTAAATGAACTGACAGCAATTGTTCTAGAACAGCACATTAGCTAAGAGCAAATTTTAGAGTATGGCAGTTTTACTTACCAGGATTTCATTGACATGTAACAATGCTCAGCTGTCTTGGAGACCTGGTCTGGACTACGAGGTCCAATGGGGTCAGTGAGTTCACCAGAATCATTGGCAGCAGTAATATTATCCAACTATAGAAAAGAGGCAGAGATGTAAGGACGCAAGTCGACCAATAAACCAGGTACCTTATTGCCCCCCGGAGAAGGCAATGGCACCCCACTCCAGTACTCTTGCCTGGAAAATCCCATGGACGGAGGAGCCTAGTAGGCTACAGTCCATGGGGTCGCTAAGAGTCGGATGACTGAGCGACTTCACTTTCACTTTTCCCTTTCATGCACTAGAGAAGGAAACGGCAACCCACTCCAGTGTTCTTGCCTGCAGAATCCCAGGGACGGCGGAGCCTGGTGGGCTGCCGTCTATGGGGTCGCACAGAGTAGGACACGACTGAAGCGACTTAGCAGCAGCTTATTGCCCCCTCCTTGATGGCTCTGGTCCCTGAAACCGTAAGTACGTCTACCATTGAATGAACAGCGGTGCTTGTTCTGGGAGAACGAACCAGCAAAGTTTCTGCAGACTCAGAGTTTGCTTTCTTCTCTTGGGTTTCCCCACGTTCCTGATACAAGCGCACGACTGGACTAAATTGCTATTTATTTTTTCGTCTCATCACTAGGCAGTTAATGACATGAACTCTTTTTCTCCCAACCGGCGCTATTATAGAATAATGTCACCTGACTGGGTCAAAGGCTCTGACACAACGCAGGGCTGGCCTCTCTCTGTAGAGAGCAGGCTAGTCTGCTCACAGGCAGGCAAATTGCTTCAAGAGGGTGTGAAGGTCCTAGAAAATACTGCCCTCTGGGGGTTCCCCCCCAAGGTGGTTAGAACTGAGTCATTTGGGGCAATGGTTTCTCAAAATTTCCTCAGGGCTTTCTATGGCCTACCTAAAAAATCATCAACCATTATTGGAACACTTCATTCCAAACAAGCCAGTCTTCCCACTATGCCCCCTACAAACAGTGTTCTAGTGCCCATTTCATGCTGTTTTCTTTGCCTCCTGGAGTGCCCCCTTCCCCCTCTGTCCGTGTGTGTGCTAAGTTGCTTCCATCATGTCTGACTCTTTGAGACCCTATGGACCGCAGCCTGCCACGCTCCCCTGTCCATGGGATTCTATAGGCAAGGATACTGGAGTGTGTTGCCATGCCCTCTTCCAGGGGATCTTCCCAACCCAGGAATCAAACCCAAGTCTCTTACATCTCCTGTACTAGCAGGCAGATTCTTTACCACTAGCGCCACCTGGGAAGCCCTCCCTTCGGTCCAATGACACTGTATTCAGGCCTGGCCTGAGATCCTTCTGACCACCTTAGCCACTGCCAACCTTTCCCTTCTCTGAACTTCTATGGCACAGCGTTGCACTTAATTTTTGTAACGGTCTTCCAGTTTTTGGGGCTTTTTAAAGATTTTTTTTTTTTTTTTGAGGTGGAGTATTTTTAAAGTCTTTAGTGAATTTGTTACAATATTGTTTCTGTTTTATGTTTTGGTTTTTTGGTCACAAGGCACGTGGGATCCTAGCTCCCGACTGGGGATGGAACCCACACTACCTTCACTGGAAGGCAAAGTCTTAACCACTGGACTGCCAGGGAAGTCACCAGCTTAGTTTTATTTGCCTTACTAGACCTTGTATCTCATAAAGTACCTAGAAAATGCCGGACATTATAGCTTAGTGTTCATACCATCTGACTGGTTGGTTCGACTGTCATGAAAGACTAGTTGCCATCACTGTGTCCCAGAGAACACAGCTGTGAAAAAATCTGGGGTAAAGCAGGGTCCTGTGGTCACATGCTATGCGTTGTGTTCTGCTTGGCTGTTTATAATGCACCACTGCATACTAAAGGCTCTGAGAATTCTACAGTGAAAGAAGCTGGTGTAAATTACTTTGATTTACTGTTTCTAGAGCTTACTTGACCTCAGAATGCTTCTTTCATATGAACACAAGTCATCATTTTGCAGAAACACCCCTCCCCCTGGTTTGAGAACTGCTGCCCCCCTCCCCCCAGTTCTGTCTTCCTACCTTCTGTTTCCATTCTCTTCTCTCCACTGTCCACCTTGAATATAGCTGCTAGGTTAATAGTGAGTGCTCAGTCGTGTCCGACTCTTTACAACCCCAGGGACTGTAGCCTTCCAGCCTCCTCTATCCATGGAATTTTCCAGGCAAGAATACTGGAGCGGGCTGCCATTTCCTACTCCAGGGGATCATCCCAATCCAGGGGTTGAAACTGCATTTCCTGTGTCTCCTGCATTGGCAGGTGGATTCTTTACCACTGAGCCACCTGGGAAGCCCGGGGTTAATAGTACTAGAAGATAATTCGGTTTTGCTCCTTCCTGATTGAGAAGCTGCTACTGCCCCCTGTGTTGCTTGTAGCGTGACGTCAACTTGGCATTCATAATCCATCATGGTCTGACTGAGTCTTTTTACTGGTTTTTGTGTGTTTTCCCCCAATAGGTCACTTGCTAATGTTAGGTTAGAGCTCAGCTAAACTATTCATCATACATGTATCAAATGCCATTTTGTATCTTGAAGCTTTCCCTGACTCCAGTGAAGACAGAAAATCTATTTTTTCCTATTGCCTCCAGGGCTCTTAAAAAAAAAAAATTATTGACATATAGCTGATTTACAATTTTATGCTAATTTCTACTGTACAGCAAAGTGATTCAGTTATATATTATATAAATACATTCTTTTTCATATTCTTTACATTTACGGCTTATCACAGGTTATTGAATACAGTTCCCTGTGCTATACTATAGGACCTTGCTGTTTGCTTCCAGAGCTGTTTGACCACACCTCTGCTGGAGCATCATCCTGTAAGACTGGTAAGACTGTGAGCTCGGTGGGGGCGGGGGAGGGGGGGGCAGGCATGATATCCCGTCCTTTCTGGCAGTCACCATGCCTAGCACAGGACAGGATTAGCACGCAGAAGGCACTCAGTAGGGGCTTCCGAATGATCAGTATACTGATTGGTACATACCACACAGTTTCTCACCCAAGAATATTGTTGTGTCTGTTCATATTTATTGTTTCTATCCAGCACGCAGAAAGACTCCTCAGGTCAATCCCTCAAGTTTAAATTTCACCTGGCATATAAGGCCAAATGTCACCTCCATGGAACCTTCCCTGGCCTCTGTCTGAAAGTCAGCTCCCCCTGCCTACAACCCCTCAGGCTCTCTGAGCATTTTACAAGCATCTCTCTTCAGTATGGAGACTTTTCTGTTGTGTGTCCTGGTTAGCTCCTATCAAAGTGTCAACACTGTGCGCACATCACCTGTGTCTGATTCGGATCCTAGTCTGAGTGCCTGATAGGGGCCCAGTAAATATTTATAGAAGGAATAAATGACTAATGGGTGGGAGAGGTTACCTCTAGAAGAATACTCCGAGGACTAACATAATGGCTGTCTTCTTCTGAATCTTGAGAGATTTCTGATGAGAAGTCATGCGATAGGCGAGCTTCTCTGAGTCCTGAAGAACGTTCTTTCACTAAACGCTGAATCAAGAGATCAAGACAGTATTAATGCTTTTTCTTTGCAAGAGACCGAATTAAATCACATGTTTTCTGGAAAAGCCTTAATAGAGTAATTGGGTTGAGAACATCCAAGGATCTTCCAAGGTTATATTCAGAAGCCCATACGACTTAAACCTGCTTCTTGAGTTTGGTCACCACTGATAGAAAACTATAAACCAGTCTTTCAGGCTTTTCTCTACTATTGGGTCCTGGAACTCAAAACAAGTGATTCTCTCTGGTGGGTAGAGTTCTAAGTCACTAAGCTCTGCCACAGAATCCTCACTCGCATATTTTCCTATTTTTCACCCAGTGCCATCTGAGAAGGTAAGTAGCCTAGAGTCAAGACACTGCATCTTTTCCCTTTCTGCTCAATATTCCTCTTCTGTGTTCTGCTTATATACCTCTGTTGTTTCCAATGCATTTTTTTAGCACTGATCTTGTGATAGTATGAATTATAGGCTTCAAGGTGATTTCGGTTCCACCAATTTTTGCTTCCCTCCCTCATAGATACAAGACATTCTGCAAAGTAGCTGCTTTGCCTGGCAGAAAAATTGTTATAAGTATAATTCAGTTCTTTCAAGACCAATGCCTTAAAGCAAGACTGGGGGAGGTGGGTTTGAAAAAAAATCCTGAATGTTCTCTAGGAAGTCCTTGAAAGAAAGTGACTTTTTGTTTTTTAAAGATGTATTTAAATTGTGTCCATTTTTCTAGCTCCAAGCTCCTGGAGCCAAGCCATGCTGAGTTGAGGATGAGGAAGGGTTCCCATTCTATTTTGGAAACAACAACCACAACAGCTCCCAACAATGTAGGTGGTACCCTTAATGGGAACTGATTGGAATACACCGCATGAACAGACAAAAGGACCAGTAACATTATCTTTAGGGAGAAGGGTATGGAAGTTGAAAAGCAGGAGGGCAAGAGGCATTTACTGAAAAGAGTTATGCTTCTCAGCCTTGATTCCTCCCACCCTTACTACAAATCCCAAGTGAAGTATTTGGCCTGGTACATTTGATATGCTACAAAAAGCTTTTAAAATAGTTGGAGAGCCTCCAACTAGATAAAACAGGAGGCTAGGCCCTGTTGAGATGTGCCTGGTACCCAAGGGAAAAAAAAGAGAATGCCAATGGCTATATCTCTAAGGAGCAAAATAGCATCCATGGCAGAAGAAAAAAACGCTCAGCCTGTTTGTTAATAATATCCAAAACTAGGAAGCCTGCAAATCTAAGAAAGCTGAGGCATAATTACAAATCACTTTCAAAGGGCAGATGTATTATAATTTTTTCCTCAAGTGGATTTCATTAGAAATGAAGTTGAAGTCACATACACACACACACACACACACACACACACACACACAGAAGTAAGACTGATTTGGGTGAATATAGGAAATTAATAAGAACTCTGATTTTGCCTCAGGAGTATAGATGGTCAAGTGGTGTTTGGGGAATTTTTTTTTTTTTTTTACAGAAGTAATCTTTGCCCTGTGGGTGAAAGGAAAGAGGAGGTTGCCAGCCAGGCTTTTGTTTAGCTGAAGGATCTCCACCCACTGTGGATACGTACCTGGATGTGTATCAAGGAACATCCAAAATGAAATACATTTAGAGGTAGGCAGGGCAATGAGGCTTATCATGGTAGGTGAAACAGACTAAATATAGGATAGATCCTAGGACTAAGAATCATTCATGATGGGTTAGGCTTTGAAGAAGATGTCAAATACAATTGATTTCTGAAGCATCAGCTGGCTCCAGGCACGGTGTCCTAACAAAGAGAGGTAAGTCTGATTACCATGTCTGGAAGACTGTTTCTTGATATGGTGGCGCTGACAGCCTCTGGCATGCGGAAAAGTCCAAGGAGAGGGTCTGAAGAAGGCCTCTTATCACCTAATGGGAGTTTCTCCTGCTTGTGAAAAAGGAATATTGGAATCAGGGCACAATTGATCCCTGGTCTAGAATGAAGCAACAGCCTGGTCTTGGGGTCTCTGCTACCAATCATTGACCACTAGCCTTTATACTGCTGGTCAGCCTGCTCCCATTAAGATTAACGCTGATCTTGTCCCTCTCCTGTTCCCAAACCCTTGAGGACTTCCAGCCTGGCCTTCAGAGATGCTCTAAGTTTCCCTGTCTTTTCAACCCTATATCCCTCTGTACCCAGCCCCTCCTCTTGAAACATCTGAGTACTTATAGACACACCCTTGCTTTCCCTTTCTCCTTAGCCTCTGCTTTTGTTGTAAGCATAGGACAACCTAGAAACCATGTCAAAATGGTACCTAGAGCCCAGTTACATTAATAAAAGTCTGTCTTAAGAAAAGTGAAGTGAGAAATGAAAATTGCTCAGTCGTGTCCGACTCTTTGAGACCCCATGGACTATACAGTCCATGGAATTCTCCAGGCCAGAATACTGGAGTGGGTAGCCTTTCCCTTCTCCAGAGGACCTTCCCCCACCCAGGGATTGAACCCAGGTCTCCCACATTGCAGGTGGATTCTTTACCAGCTGAGCCACAAGGGAAGCCCATATTAAGAAAGGACTTAGGTAAATTTAGCAAAGGTTCTTATGAAGCAAGTAAGCAACTTAAAATTGCTAGCATTTACATCAGAGAAACATTCTATTGAAAATACGAGACAGGTGAAATGCATTTCTATAGAAACCACCCTGGACTTAGTCATTCCAAAGGTAGCTGTTATATACTTTGAATAACAATGATGGAAATCACTGTAGTTTCAGCTACTATTGAAAAAATGCCACAGTTAAATTTTACCCCTTCTACTCCAGTAATGAAAATCTGAAGTGTCTGTATTTTAGCTTTCTTGTAAAACACAAAAGGATTTTTTCTATTGTTAATCATAAAAATTACAAGGATGTACATTTTCTCACTTATTTATTCCTTGTTAATGCCAGTTGCCAAGCGAGGGGGAAAAAAGCTTGCATTGTTCCCTTGGGAAAGAGGGCTGTGTTCAGGGGCCCTGCAGTTTTATTAGTGATATGGAGTCACCTCTGTATCCTGGTGCGCTGCTTTTATATCCCGGCAGAATGATGACAAGAAGGAGACCCAGTCTTTAATCTTCTCCCTGTTGAAAGAAATAAACTTTCAGCTGGCATGTGGCAACAATGGTGCCTGCACTCCTTCTGAACCAGAGAATGATTCTTTTATGAACACTGGAACAGGCAGTGGGGGTAGGTACCAGGCAAATAAGGACTTTTCCCCGAGTAGTTTAAATGCCCATCCCCGACTCCTCACCACCTCCACTCTCACACACTAGAATTAACCCTCATGCCACCTCTGTGAGGAAAGCTCAGAGAAGTGGGAAGCAAAGTGGGAGGTGACAGTATAATCACAGGGTTTGGAGCTTTTGGCTTTGCCACGTATTTCTTTTGTGTTCTTAAGCGGCCCCTTACTCTATCGGCGCCATTTTGTGTAGCTCTCCAGGTGTGCCTCCCGTTAGGGAGTGCGTGTGTTTATGAAGGATGTGTTTGAACAAATATATGTCGATCACACCTCCTTTTCTGTTGACTCTCAGAACAGGTGAAAAGAAAGCTTTTCGCCTTGGGGTTGATCTACAGCAGATCAAGTTTCTTCATTCTCTGGCTTGAGCGTTGGCTGCCTCCTCCGTATTTCTTCCTCCCCCGACTTGAGCCTCTCTGTCAAGCAGATAATCATCTACAAAGGATCCGTTAGGCATCTTTGCCAGCACCGGAAGCCCCTCTTAAACACTGAAGACTCCTTCAGGGATGAGCACAGCCCCTCCCTAATATGTGTAGCTTGCACAGATAGTTGTATGTTGGGTTCTTGCACATAAAGTGCCTCTGAGGTGATGCTGATTGTTACGGGCTGAATTGTGCCACCCCTAAATTCATGAGCTGAAATCCCAATCCTCAGTACCTCGGACTGTGACCTTATTTGGAAATCAGGTCGGGTTGTTGTAGATGTAATTAGTGAAAATGAGGTCAGACTGGAGTAGGGCATCCTAATCCAAGATGACTAGTGTTCTTATAAAAAGGAGAAATTTGGACACAGAGATGTGCATGTAGGGACAGCACCATGTAAAAGTTGGAGGTTTGCTGCGCAGGCCAAGAAACTACCAGAAGTTAGGAATGAGGCCCGGAACAGATCTTCTCTGGAGCCTCTAGAACTGTCATGGCCCGTGACACCTCAACTTCAGGCTCCTAGCCTCTAGAACAGTGAGATAACAAATTTCTGTTGTTCTAAGCCACCCAGTTTATGGCACATTGTTATGGCAGCCCTAGGAAATGAATACTGTGATGTGTCAAGGGGCATAATAAAGACTAAAGTCATAATAAAGACTAAAATCATAATAAAGAATGCCAAGGGGCTTTACTGGTAAAGAGTCCGCCTCCCAATACAGGAGACAGGCTTGGTTCCTGGTCTGGGAAAATCCCGCATGCCACGAAGCAACTAAGCCTATGTGCCAGAACTATGAATCTGTGCTCTAGAGCCCAGGAACTGCAACTACTAAAGCCCACGCACCCTAGAGCCGTGCTCCACAACAAGAGAAGCCACTGCAATGAGAAGCCTGTAGACCGAAACTAGAGAAAACCCCGTGCAGCAACGAAGACCCAGCACAGCCTAAACAAACTACAAAAAAAAAAAAAAAGACTGCCAAGATGGTGTTTAAGGTTGTGGTCATGGGTTTCTTTCTTTCTTTCTTTTTTTTTTTTTGACTTTTTATTTTGTATTTTATTTTGTATTCCCAGGTGGCACTAGCAGTAAAGAACATGTCTGCCAATGCAGGAGATATAAGAGACATGGGTTTAATCCCCAGGTTGGGAAGATCCCCTGGAGAAGGGCATGGCAACCCACTCTAGTATTCTTGCCTGGAGAATCCCATGGACAGAGCAGACTGGCAGGCTACAGACTATAGGGTCGCACAGTGTCAGACACGACTGAAGCAACTTAGTATGCATGCATGCATAGCTGATTATAAGGCTGTGGCCACTGGTTTCTAGTCAAGGCATATTTATTGTTTTAAAATATTTTTGTTTGTTTTTTTTTATTCTACATGCAGGAGATACTCCATGTTATCTTACTACTTACCTGTCACAGCCAATGAGGAAGTAATCCCTGTTAGAGGTCTTGATGGACATCACTTCATCAGGGTGACATTTAAACATCTTCTGTACAGACTGCATTTTTTCATGGCTACTGATGCCAACTTCTACACTGGAATTTCTATTAGATATAAAGTATTAAACACATGCAAATACAAAATTAGGAAGAAAACTGACTAATATTTTTCAATTGTTAAGATCCCAACTGAATAAAACTTTAGGTCTGTTTGATCAATGCTTTGAAAATTGTCCGGTAGTTTTAGAAAATAAATTTAGATCTGACTTATCACTGATTAAAAATACTTTGTTCAGCCTAAAGCTTAACTGAAAAATTCATATTTCAGTTAGAGTCTTGGTTCCACAAATTAACGTTTGCTAATTCTTTTTCTAATTTGCATGCAACAGGTTAGTATTTGTTGTTATAAACATTTTCTTGATTGGATACACACCGGTCAATTTCAATAGAACCTCGATGATGATGGTCTTTGTAATACGAAAGACTAAAATCCTTTTCCCCACGCTTTGACAGAATGAAAAGCCGCTTTTTCCAAGAGGTCTGAAAAATGAAAACACTTTGCATCTCAGTTAAATCTCAGAGGAAGAGAAAGGATTTAAAAAATGCTCGTGAGGCTGGTGGGAGGCCTGTTAAATCTTTGTGAATACTTACTGCAGAGAAGAAAAGCTGAGGAGGTGGTGATTTAATAAAGTAATCTTGTTTGCAGACTTCATTTTCATAATAGAATGTAAATTGTTTGCCTAGTAAAAGAAAGTGAACAGGACTCAGTCTGTTCTCTATAAATTTCTGAGAAGAACTGATTCAATTGAAAAACACTGTTTACCTTTGGAAGGGTCTTCAAATTATTCAGGTATGGAAAAGAACATCTATTATAGGCCAAGAGAACGAAAAACTCAGGACCACGTGTACAATTCTTATTTATCCACTGTTAGGACCTTCATTCAGATGACATTTAGAAGCTCTTTAATTCAGCTCACACCTGTCTGGCTCCCTGTCTCTGGAGGAGGCTATTGGCTCTCTAGATGTGAACAAAGATTTGTCTTCGTTTCTGTTGAAGCACCAGCCACAGCCAGATAATTCTGCCTTGCCCTTTGACTTACCAAACAAAAGCAAAATGACCTGCTATTGAAAACAAGGTGGTCAAGTCGTTAAAGAAGAGATTTCCAAATTGTTAACTACTTCTCTGTAAGGACTGAAATGTAGAGGCAGTTTTGGGTTTTCCTATATTTTTTGAGAATGTCTGCAAGAAATATAAACTACTTTCATTATTTGAAAAAAATTAATGTTGCTAAAATAGAATTTATTTTGAAAAGAAGACTTTGACTTTGCTTTTACATCCAGGCTAAAATTCTAGTTGGTCCATGGGTTTGGTAAAAGATAGCCTTTACTAAAGAATCTGTGCTTGTGGTGAGTCATGTTCAATTCTTTGTGACCGCATGGACTGTAGCCCACCAGGCTCCTCTGTCCATGAGATTATCCAGGCAAGAATACTGGAGTGGGTTGACATTTCCTATTTCAGGGTGTCTTCCCAAACCAGGGATAAAACCCATGCCAAATCTGACCAAACTGACACTTTGGACAAAGATGTAGTGATAGGATTTACTCTCCTGTTTAAAATAAACAAAATATATAAAATAGTGGTTTTCAAGACACTAGTCATAGGCAATAAAAGTCAATGGACCTTTAAGAGACAGGACACAAACTAGGTGAGCCCCAGAATTTCCTTGATGGAGTTTCCAGCCCACGGCACAGAAAAGGGGAACTGAGGTGGGACCAGGTGGACCCCTGAACTAGGGGAACAAAGATGAGAGTTCAGGGAGATCAAGGCAGCTAGAGCTCACAAGACAGAGGAAAGAGCTGCATGAGAGAGAATCCCAGAGACATTAATAAGGTCCCCCTCAAGTATTCAAGAATATTTATCAGTATATGTGTGTGGGAAAATTACCCAAGGCCAGATAAAGAACCATTAGAAAAAATTAGAGGAAATAGTGCCCAGTGTTCTGGTGGACCCGAGAAAGTGCTTGTTCCCTCCAGCCAAACTAGCAAAACTGATCATTTATGGAGTTCTGGGAAGAGTACTCAGGAAAGTCTTGCCCAGTAGTGAGGACTGCTCCAGATCTAGCAAATCAGAAAAGCAAGACTTACAAGGATTGATTTGTTTGCAAGAAACTTAACTGCATCCCAGAAAAAAAGCTCAAGGTTTATTTTTTTTTGTTCAGTTGCTCAGTCGTGTCTAATTCTTTGTGACCCCATGGACTGCAGCATGCCAAGCTTCTCTGTCCTTCACCATCTCCTGGAGCTTGCTCAAACTCATGTCCATTGAGTCGGTGATGCCATTCAACCATCTCGTCCTCTGATGTCCCCTTCTCCTTCTGCCTTCAATCTTTTCAGCAGCAGGGTCTTTTCTAATGAGTCAGCTCTTCGCATCAGGTGGCCAAAGTATTGGAGCTTCAACTTCAGCATCAGTCCTTGCAATGAATATTTAGGACTGATTTCCTTTAGGATTGATTGATTTGATCTCCTTGCAGTCCCAGGGACTCTCAAGAGTCTTCTCCAACACCACAGTTCAAAAGCATCAAGTCTTCATCGCTCAGCTTTTTTTATGCTCCAACTCTCACATCTATACATGTCTACCGGAAAAACCACAGGTTTGAGTAGATGGACCTTTGTTGGCAAAGTCATGTCTCTGCTTTTTAATATGCTTTCTAGATTTGCCATACCTTTTCTTCCAAGGAGCAAGAGTCTTTTAATTTTATGGCTGCAGTCTCCATCTGCAGTGATTTCGAAGCCCAAGAAAATAAATACTTGCCATGAAATGATGGGACCAGATGCCATGATCTTGATTTTTTGAATGTTGAGTTTTAAGCCAGCTTTTTCACTCTCCTCTTGTACCTTCATCGAGAGGCTCTTTAGTTCCTCATTGCTTTCTGTCATAAGTATAGTGTCATCTGCATATCTGAGGTAATTGATATTTCTCCTGGCAATCTTGATTCCAGCTTGTGCTTCATCCAGCCTGGCATTTCACAGGATGTACACTGCATAGAAGTTAAATAAGCAGGGTGACAGTATACAACCTTGACATACTCCTTTCCCAATTTTGAACCAGTCTGTTGTTCCATGTCCAGTTCTAACTGTTGCTTCTTGACCAGGACAGAAGTTTCTCAGGAGGCAGGTAAGGTGGTCTGGTATCCCCATCTCTTTCAGAATTTTCCACAGTTTGTTGTGATCCACACAGTCAAAGGCTTTAGTGTAGTTAATAAAGCAGAAGAAGATGTTTTTCTGAAACTCCCTTTTTATCTATGATCCAACAGATGCTGGCAATTTGATCTCTGGTTCCTCTGCCTTTTCTAAATTCAGCTTGAACATCTGGAAGTTCATGGTTCACGTATTGCTGAAGCCTGGCTTGGAGAATTTTGAACATTACTTTGCTAGCGTGTGAAATGAGTACAATTGCGTGGTAGTTTGAACATTCTTTGGCATTGCCTTTCTTTGGGATTGGAATGAAAACTGACCTTTTCCAGTCCTGTGGCCACTGCTGAGTTTTCCAAATTTGCTGGCATATTGAGTGCAGCACTTTCACAGCATCATCTTTTAGGATTTGAAATAGCTCAGCTGGAATTCCTTCACCTCCACTAGCTTTGTTTGCAGTGATGCTTCCTAAGGCCCACTTGACTTCAAATTCCAGGATGTCTGGCTCTAGCTGAGTGATCGCATCATCACAGTTATCTGGGTCATTAAGATCTTTTTTTTTTTTTTCATAGGAATACAAAAATATCCAGTACCTAACAAGGTAAAATTTGTAAGATCTGGCAACCAATCAAAAGTTACCAGCTGTGCAAAGAGGCAGGAAAGCATTATCCATAATGTGGATAATCATCAATCCATCAAACCAGGCCTAGAACTGACACAGATGTGAGAATTAATAGAGGAGTTCATTAAAACCGGTATTATTAATTGTATTTTGCACATTCAAGAAATTAGATATACAGAAGATATAGAAAAGATCCAAAGTGAGCTAGAGATGAAAACTACAATGTCTCAGAAAAACAGCAATACCAGATGGGATTAACAGGACTACCAAAACAAATGCAGAGTGAAAAGCAAACCCCCCCCCCCAAAACCCCAAACATTAAAAAATGCACCAGTGCATTGTGGGACAATTTCAAGTGACCTGACTCAATGGACATAATTTGAGCAAACTTTGGGAGAGTGTGGAAGACAGAGAAGCCTGGTGTACTGCAGTCCATGAGGCTGAAAAGAATCAGCCTCAACTTAGCAACTGAATAACAACAACAATTTAAAGTAACTGGAGTCCCTGAAGTCGGGGAAAGAGACAGAAAAAATATTTGAAGAAATAATACTGAGAATTTTACAAATTTAAAGAAAACTGTCTCAGAAATCTAAGCAGCTCAGGAACTCCAAACACAAAATATATGAAGAAAACTGATAAGGAACATCATATCAAATTGCTCAAAATCAGTGATAAAGAAAAATCTTAAAAACCATCAGAGGGAGAGAAAAGACATTAATGCATAGAGAAGAAAAAATACAGATGACATAAGATTTCTCATCAGAAACAATGCAAGCAAACAACAATAATAACAAAAACCAATAGAACAAGATGCTTAAACTATTGAAAGAAAAATAGATCATTTAAGAATTTTATATGCAGCAAACATATCTTTCAGAAATGAAGGCAGTTTCAAGACATATACAGACTTACAAAAGTTGAAAGAATTAGGAGGACTGCTTTATAAGATATGCTAAAGGAAATCCTTCAGGTGAAAAAATGACACCAGGTGGAAATCTGAATTTGTAAAAGTGAATGATGAATGCTGAAGTGGTAACGGGAAGGATAAATATGTGGAATATTTTTCTTACTATTTAAAACATAAAAATTCAGTTGACTATCTAGACAAAAAACTTCATATATGTAACAACATAGATGAATCTCAAAAGAATTAAGTTGAGTGAAAGAAACCAAAGAATTCATTCAGTAAGATTCCATTTGTGTAAAGCTCTAGTAAGTACAAATGAACTTAGAATGAGAGAAAAGGAGAACTGTGGGGAGTAGGATTGGTTCCTGGAGGGAAGGATTATAAACAGGCACAAGAAAATTATTGGGAGTGATGCAGGTGATTACTCTCTTGCTGTGGTGATCATTTCCAAGGCACATACACACAAATCATTTTAAATATGTGCAGTTGATTGTATGTCAATTATACCACAATAAAGATATTTTTCTCAAAATATGAGCAATCCCAAAAGCATATTTGATGATACCTTTTCTGAGCTTGAAATTCTTCAAGGGGTGCCAGGGTTCTATGAGGTCAATTCCTGGCACCAATCTATTCTCTCCTGTTCTATTTTATAGCCATATTCTCCTTGAACACAACCTGCCTCTAACGTACTTAATTGCTTTTTGTCACACCATCCCTTTCTGCTGAGATGTGCTCTCTTTCCCAATATCTTTTGAAACTCGATTGGATCGTTTCGGGTCCGGTTCAAATGCCTTCTCCATAAAACCTCTTTGGATTGCCACAACTATGTGTGTGGCTTTTTTTTTTTTTCTTCAAACTTTACAGCATTTTGCTCTTACCTGTCATAACCTGATCCTGATTGTATGTACTTATCTTAACTTCCTAGTATAGCTACTCGGATGTGTTTATCTTAACTTCCAAATGAAATTACAAGCTCATTGAGAGCAAAGACTCTTACTAATTAGGCTGTACATCCTTCTGCAATAGGAAGTACCGTGACTTACTAATAATAGGTGCTTTGAATAATTATTCATTAATATTTATTTTTTAATTGAGTTGGATAGTTTAATTTCTACGTTACTTCATTCTAAATGTGGCTCTTCTGACCAGTCATCTACATGGTGAGGCATATGAGCATGAAGCAAGAACATCTGAATGATACTCCTTAATCTATCCCCATAATAAACTTTGATAACAATTTAGGCAGTTTCCATCCAAATGAGAATCTCCTATAAAATTAAGGAAATATTTTCCAGTCTTCTCAGGGCTATAGTGTGCTGTTAGTATCAATACCATCTCCATAAAACATTTGATCCATAAAAATCAGAAAATGCCAAAGTTCTAGATAAGTGAGCTCTTACAAAATAATTAACTGAATCTAACAGTCTCTGCTACTTTCTCCACATCAACAATCATCACCCCAGAATGCCATCCATTATCATTACTAAAACCCTCTTCTGTATCCTGGCTACTTTTATGGAAATTGATCATTATTTTCAATAAAAAGGTTTTTCCTTCTGAGGTTATGCCCCTTGGATACCTGAACTCTTCTGAGGTTTGCGCTCCATTATGGCTGTCTGTTCTCACCTGCCAAAAAGAAGGACTAAGTGTTAGTCCCCAGGCAACAGTATGCTTCAGTGATAGCCACTCAGTCACCAAGTGCCAGAACGGCCCTCTCGAATGTTGGTAAGATGGGTTATCAGCCCCGCTTCCCGTTCTGCCCTTGAGGCTGATAGCAGTCATGGTAACGAGGACCCATCCCAGCAGCCTGTGCTCACCAACTGGCAGTTCTGTGGAAGTGCTGTGGGATGACTGAAGGAGCGTCTTCCCTGGACTTTCTCCCTTTCTGACTCTTAAGTGGCTCTGACAAGAGAGCCCCTGGAGACAGAAACACCAAACAAAGGAGACAAGAATAGGCCAGAGGGCAGGATGCTGTGGACCAAACGCAGCGGATAAAGCATTCCTGGCCAAAAGGAAGCCCAAGATAAGCTCTTCTCTGTGCCAGGAACTCATCTTCTCTAGAGGGAAACCTGAGAGCAAGGACCAGGGCACACTTCTGTCCTTAAACTGCCTCTGCCACCCAACAGCCCTGTTCCCAAGGCTGCCCAACTCTAGGAGCTCAGGCTGATATGATCAGACTGACCCTAGAGGTCAAGTCCTTTCCTGCACAGACCTGCTGGCAATCCTGTGGCTGACATGAGGCCCTGCGAGAAGAGGGGTCCCACAGGATGAAAGCCCAAGGGGCAGGTGTGATCTTTAAATCAGGAATCAAATTTTTACCTTGAATTCATAGGACTCTCTAATAGGAGGAAGCACTGAACAGGGCAGTGCCAGGGTCATCCCAGTAAATGGGAGGAAGCAAAGGGTCCTTTACTATCCGGTTGGCATGATATCATGCCTCCTCTCCTGAGTGCTCCCTTTCTCCAGCATAAACTCTCATTCTTCCCAGGGTATAAATGATATAAATGACTCATAGAAATTCTTGAAATATATATATTCATATCACACACACAATTATTCATTAAATAACTCACAGGTGAAGGATGAAAGTATTTGAAAAGCACTTTGTCCCTTACCATCTCTGTGTGCTTCTCGCTGTGTGTGTGTGTTCTCAGTCATGTCTGAGACTTTTGCGACCCCATGGACTATAACCAATCAGGCTCCTCTGTCCATGGAATTTTCCAGGCAAGAATGTTGGGGTGGGGGGCCATTTCCTCCTCCAGGGGATCTTCCTGACCCAGGGATCAGACCCACATCTCTTGCGTATCCTCCATTGGCAGGCTGATTCTTTACCAGCTGAATGACCGGGGAATCCTATATACTATATAGTATATACTATCCTCTCTATATATACATACACACATAGTATACTGTATGTATGTATGTATATTATATATGTGTACATATGTACATGTTAGCCTCTCTACACTTCCGTTTCTTCATCTATAAAATGGAAGTGATAATATCACCACCCTCATAGGATTTGTCAGCATTACTTGAGATAATCTGGCAAAGAGCATTCAGTAATTTATAGGTGCTTAACAAGTGCTGCTTGTTAGGTCATGTCCAGGTCAGAGAGTCTATGATTGCTTCATAATGACTGACATGTACTAAATGTTTAATACATTCCAAGCACTTCTAAGCAAAACCTGTAAAATAGATTTTATATGTTAATATATATCAATGGATTTCATATATATGTATACATATCTGGATTTCATATAACACATATTGCATATTATATATATGCAATTTAATTTCTATTATATCAAATTCAAATTATTTTTATGAAATCCAGTATATGTATACATATATATAAAATCTACTATTACATGCACATGAAAACATAAAATCTCTTATATAAACTCTGCTTATATAATATAAGCAAAACTTTAATATTATCTATCACATATATGAAATCTAATGAGAATCAACATAACATAACAATGAGATACAACAATACTATAAAGTTTTTGTTATTCTTACAGTGATACAATATCCATTTTACAGACTAGGAAACTGTTACCAGAGAGATTAAGTAATTTGCTTTTGATCACATAACAAGAAAAAGCAGAGTCAGAATCCTAACTTGAGAGCTGGTGTCTGAACTACTTTGCCCTTCCTTTTATCTGAGAAAAAAGAATTAAATCTGTTCATAGTTCGGCTTTTATTTCTTGTCATTGCCCTCAAACAAAAAAGCTTTTCAGATTTAGCTCTTTGATCTTATTCAGGAGACTTGACCCAGTCTTGTTGCCTAAACTGTTCATTATAATGAGATCTGATGAGTGTGATCCCAAGAGGTCCTATTTCCTTCTGATGGTACAGCCCAAGAATGTTAAGAAGAAACAGTCACGACAGCCCAGATTGGCACAGCCTTGAGAACCCAAACTCATCACATCAAGCAGTACTTACTGGAAGCCAGGTGGTCGCTAGTGTGTTTCTCAGCAGAGTGCACTGTTCCTGTGTCTCTTGAACTCACCTCTGCTCACTCTGAGCTCTGAGGATTAAGTACAAGCTTTGTTTGAAATGTGAGCCAACGGGAAATTCCCAAACTTCTACCTTCGGGCAGATTTTACTCTTGCCCCAAGCTGAAGGAAGCTGGTGACCTGAGGGAAGTCCTGGGCTTTCATTCTTCTTGTGGTTTGGCACAGAACTGCCCTTGGCATTCCAGGTGTCTAACAACAAAATGAAAGCAAACATAAAAAGTTCCTGCCAGACTTTAGACTGTGATCACAATGGCTGTTATTGAAACCAGTGCCAGCCCAGTCTTGACCTCTGTGGTGACCGCCAGTGAAACAGTTCCTTAGCTACCCACCCATCCAAACCCTCCCAGTGTCCTCCTGGGGAAGTTAGGAAGGGTTCTTTTATGGCAGATGAAGAAACAAAAGCCTGGCTTCTCCAACACACTTGCACATGCCAAGGGTCTTCCTGAAGATTTGCTTATATATCCATAATAGAGTGGTCATCAACAGCGCAGCACTGGGCAAGCTCTCTTGAACATTCTGCACAGCCACCAACAACCCTCAAAAATAATGGAGATGCAGAAATAGAGAACAGACTTGTGGACACCATGGGGAAGGAGAGAGTGGGACGAATTGAGAGAGTAGCATGGAAACATATACGTTACCAGATGTAAAATAGACAGCAAAAGAATTTGCTGTGTGAAACAGAGAGCTCAACCCAGTGTTCTGTGACAATCTAGAGGGGTAGGATGGGGTGGGAGATGGGAATGGGGTTCAGGAGGGAGGAGACCTATATATACCTGTGGCTGATTCATGTTGATGTGTGGCAGAGGACAACACAATATTGTAGGGCAACTGATCCCCAATAATTGTATTTTGTTCTATGCTGCTGCTGCTGCTGCTAAGTTGCTTCAGTTGTGTCTGACTCTGTGCGACCCTATAGATGGCAGCCCACCAGGCTCCGCCGTCCCTGAGATTCTCCAGGCAAGAATACTGGAGTGGGTTGGCATTTCCTTCTCCAATGTATGGAAGTGAAAAGTGAAAGTGAAGTCGCTTAGTCGTGTCCAACTCTTAGCGACCCATGGACTGTAGCCTACCAGGCTCCTCTGTCCATGGGATTTTCCAGGCAAGAGTACTGGAGTGGGGTGCCATTGCCTTCTCTGTGTACAATTATAATCTTTGATAATTATTAGTTACTCAAAAAAAAAAAAAGCAGGCTACCATGACTGGTCATTCTCAGTTATATCTGGTCAGCAAAGGGCCCTAGATATATTTTCATTTCTATTAAATTGTTTTTAGGGGAAAGAGGAAGTGGCAAATGACTTTAACTTCTTATATCACCTTCAGAAGTAGAAAGTGAAAGTGAAAGTGAAGTCGCTCAGTCGTGTCTGACTCTTTGCGACCCCGTGGACTGTAGTCCACCAGGCTCCTCTGTCCATGGGATTTTCCAGCCAAGAATACCGGAGTGGCCTGCCATTTCCTTTTCCAGGGGATCTTCCCAACCCAGGTCTCCCTCATTGCAGGCAGACACTTTAACCTCTGAGCTACCAGGGAAGCCATCAGAAGTAGAAGTACATAATTTTAATCTTTGTCTTCACTAGTGTAGCTGGATTTGAACCAGCTCTACCAGGTATTCACTGAATGGTTTTGGCCAGTTACTCAAGTTCTCTGAGTCTGCTTCCTCATTTGAAAAATGGGGTGGATAATGCTAACCTCACAGGATCTTTTAAAAATGAATATTTCACCATAAAAACCCTATAGCACAGTGCTTGATCCATGGTAAGCATTGAACAATGGTTATTCCTCTGCTTTCCCTTTTGGTACCTTATGGAGGGTGCAGGTAATACTTCATTTAGCAAACAAATGAATTTCAGAAATGCAGAAGTGAGTACTTTGTAGTTTACTTCCTGCACAGGACAGGTTTTGCTTGAGTGAGAAGAAATAATTTCTTGGAATGTAGTTCTCTAGATGTTTCCTTAGGCCAGGTTTTAACTACTCTAAAAATAATTTTTAGTATCTTCACATTTGATCTTTAACCAGATATCATTAGTTTTTGCTCTAAGTAGCTCTTGAAAATCTTGTGCCGCTCTCTACTTACTCAGAACTATAAAGCTACAGACAGTACCTCATAATCCAGGGACTTAACCAAAAAGCAGAGAAGAGAAGATTACTTTAAGACTGCATTCCTTTGGAAAGGCTATAAACCAGTTAAACAGACAAAGGAACTCCCCATCCATCCATCCATCCATCCATCCAACCATCATCATCCATTCAAACATCTACCCACTCAGTTCACCTTGTTCTAGGTTTTTTTGGTCATATTTTCCTAACAGTATTATAAATCTCTTTGAAGAAAAGGCTTAATATACCTTACAGGCGCCTATGAGAGTTATTTGTACTGTAGATGCCATCTAGAAAATTAAAAAAAATGGCAAGTAGACACCAAATACTAAGCTTGTAAAAACTGACCATACCTATGAAATGCAAGTATAGTTTCCTCTTTATCTTCAGTGACCTGTAAACAAGAGATCAGTGAAATACCTGCTGCAAAAGATCAATCACTTGTTCATTTGAAATATCAAGTAAGTTATTTCCTGATTTTGCCAATTGTGCTTTTCTATCATGAAAGAAGTGTTTAGCTCTGCTGTCTTTTAAGCAAAACACAACTGAACAGTTTACATTATATGACCGAACACTTGGGAATTTTTCTTTTACATATATCTTATTCAATCCCAACAATTTTGTAGGATAAGTGTTGCGATGCCTTACTTTTGAAAAGAGGCAATTGAAATTTAGAGAGAAAAAATAACTTGCTCAAAGTCATACAGCTAACATGCATACCACAAGAAATCAGACTGTCCTGACTGTTAAGCTTGTATGTGCCCTTTCGTACCCTCTACTGTGTTGAATCCTGGGTTGGGATCAGTCAGCCCAGGCTCTTGGCCTGTTCTGCCACCAACTGTGTGACCCTACATAGGTTGATACTTTCTGGGCCTCCTAACCCCATTGCTGTCCCTTTGTTAAGGAGCTCCAAGTACCCATTCAGTTCTGATTATGATGATGCCCTTGAGGCAATGCCAGTGACTTGTCAACATGCAGGCTGTCTCATTGTATGTTGCATGCTTGTTCTCCAAGTGGATAGCATATGCCTTTGTTGATGTCACCAGTGAAGGAGTGACATCAATCACATCACTTCAGGATATTCTTACTGTACCTCTTTTTTAGAACAAGGACTCCAAGGGAAGCAAGGGGAAAGCTGTACACAGGAAAAAAAAAATAACAACAAGGATGCCTTTTAGATTGTGCTAAAATGATAATAGATGAAAATCTACTTTCTATAGCCTATTTGGTGGCAATCTGAATCATCTTAAATTTGTAAAGAGTACAGGATTGATAATATAAAATGTTTTCTATCATTCTCTTCTATGACTGAGAATTGTTACACAGTTAGGATTGCTTCTGGCTGCAAGTGAAAAAAAAGTACTCAACAATAGTGGCTTATAATTTGCTTATCATACATCATGTAAGATGTCTGAAGTGTACCGGATTCAGAGTTGGTTTGATGATTCAGTGATGTTATAAGGTTGAATTCATGTCTCTGATTTTCTTGATTTTTTTCTATATGGCCATATATTTGCTGTCAGAAGCATCATAATTTCACAAGACAGCATCTCAAGCAGCAGAGAAGGGTTGAGGGAAAAGGAAGATTCTCTTTACGTACCTTCCACTTTAAGGAGGAAAAAAATCTCTTACAAGACCTGCATAAGACTTCCCCTTACATCAAATTGTACAAAATAGGTCTTGTGTCACCTCAAGGTCTATTGTTGACCAAGAGGAAATGAGATTTTCTGGGTTGGCTTGGACCAATCATGATCCTTTTCCTTAGCATCTGAACAAAATTGAGGTACAGTTAACAGGAAGATGGAGGATGCAGAATGTCTGCTGATGACATCATCACCTGGTCCCTGACCCCGTCTCCAAGATCACCTCTGAGAATTCCCACTTATGCTCCCTGCCCTCTAGGCATCTTTACCTGTGTACCTACTGTTCCTTCTCTCTGATCCATTCTTCTTTCATCTCTTCACCTGGATAACTTCTCCACTTCCCAGGGATTCCCTCTTTCCCCTAGATAAGGCCAAATTCTCTCTTGGTACATTATCATGGTGCTGTGTTAACTTCAGAACACATTTTCCCATTTGTGATTTTATCTTCATTTGTCTGATTATTTGATTAATGTCTGTCTCTCCCTCCACAAGGCTGCAAAATCCTTGAGAATTATTAATATTATGTTGGCTTCTGCTGATCACTGCATCCCCAGTCGCTAGATTAAATGCTTCTCCCATTCTTTGTTTATTGTGGGCCTACTATATGCAAGGTGTTATTTTATGGGTTAAAAGATAAATGAAAAGATGAATGTCTTTTGAGAGCTCATAATATGGCCATGGAGACCAGAGACAATGAACTCTAATACTCCAGTGATGCTTCTACTCCACTTCCATACCCTACTCCCATGGCCACACTTTGAACTTTGTAATTACCCATACCTGTCTGGCCTTTGATCATGTTAAAATTCGGGTATTCCATCTTCTGGCTGCAACTTCCCATCCATCTACCATTTCTTACTTCAACCAAACCTGTTATCCAGCCTTCCAAACCCTCAAGATTCTTGACCCTTCCTCATACCTTCACATGACTGTTGTGATCAGTGACCTTTTCTAGCTGAAACTGCCATTCCTCAGTTCAGTTCAGTTCAGTCACTCAGTCATGTCTGACTCTTTGCGACCCCATGAACTGCAGCATGCCAGGCCTCCCTGTCCATCACCAACTCCCGGAGTCTACCCAAACCCATGTCCATCGAGTTGGTGATGCCATCCAACCATCTCATCCTCTCTCGTCCCCTTCTCCTCCTGCCCCCAATCCTTCCCAGCATTAGGATCTTTTCCAGTGAGTCAACTCTTCGCATGAGGTGGCCAAAGTATTGGAGTTTCAGCTTCAACATCAGACCTTCCAATGCACACCCAGGACTGATCTCCTTTAGGATGGACTGATTGGATCTCCTTGCAGTCCAAGGGACTCTCAAGAGTCTTCTCCAACACCACAGTTCGAAAGCATCAACCCCCTATTAAAGGAGATGAGCCAACCTGGGCTTTGGATCAGGTGAGCAGGTGACCCTAGAGCCACCCCTCCATTGGTTGGCTAGTGGCTGGTGACACAAAGAGATTTGCTCAAAAGAGAAAATGGCAGTTAGTGAAGCCTTGTTGAAAAATCTCTTTCCTTTACTTCCAAGCTACTTTTTCATCTAGTTCTCTTCTCTGCTGATCTACCTTCTTTGTCTTTTTTGTTCACTCCTCTCCCTACACGCAATTCTTACATTTCAGAATCCCCAGCATTCCTTCCCTAGATATTTACCCACTCTTCAAGCATTTTTTGATGCTGGAACTGTTGAGGGTTCATTGAGGTTGGTGACCATGAATCTGGCAAGATTCCCATCTGCCTGATGTGTGGTTTTCTACAGCAGCATCCAGCTGTTCAGTAGCAGACGTGGGGAAGCGAGGTTCATTCTGGGTTAGCATTTTTGCTGGGGAGATGCCACAGAAGGACAAAAGAGCAGGGCAGTTTAGGTTACTTGCAAAAGGGTGCCCAAAATGATAAACCACAGAATCAGAGAGGCACACGGAGGCAAGAGAAGATAGGAGGGGCTCCTGGAGAGGAAGTAAAGGTGAGATTGAAGACAGATAGAATAAGCTGGCTCGAAGGGTAGGAGATGATCCTTGGAGAGAGGATGATTGACTGATGATCTTAAAAGGAGAACAGTTGCAGGGAGGGGATGGCTGAGTTACGGTGTATAAGAAGGTCTAATGAGAAGGTCAAGGAACTTAGGGGCTAAGACGGTTGATAATCCACGTGGATGCCTAGTTTGTGGAACAAAATCCTTTTGAAATTCTCTAAAGTTTTTTGAAATGAAAAACAGAATGAAGTTAATCATCTCTGCCCACTTCCTCTAATGCATACATACAACAGTGTCCAGTTTAATAGTTGAATTCATTTGTCAAAGCAAAAGTAGACACAAATGTCAAAGGAGGACCCTTGGATCCATAGATGATTGAAGTCAGAAGCCTCTTTGTTTCACAAGAACATTTGGGTCCAGTTTCTGGGGATTAGGGAATGTGTATAGGTGATAGAAGATTACCTTAAGGTTGTAGGCTGGGGAGACAGCCAAAAAGACCAACTCTGGGGCCAGTGGGAAGATGATGAGAGCTGCTTCTGTTTTCTTCCTTTACTTTCCCCTTGTTGCACTGAATCTTTATATTGCCCACTTGGTTGGCACTGGGGCAGTGGGATCAGAGTTGGTAGAGAAGGAGAGGCAATGCAGTTTACAACAGTGAAGAGGGAAAGACAGGCAGAGTAGAAAGGAGACCCCCCAAAGTGGGGACCCCATGCATAGCCAGTTTCTCAAAGCCTATCACATGTATAGGATGTGGTATAATTACTGACACCCTAGGTGAAATCCCTCTGCTGTTCCTCTGCTGGCTTCCTTGCCCCTTTGGATTTCATCAGCTGCCCGGTTTATTTGTACTTTGATTTCTATTGCAATAGAAGTAACCATCTTTCATTTATGGACTTGGAGAAGAAAGAGCATGTTCCACATGAATTTTGTATGAATTGTGAATTTGAGGAATCAGGCAAAGCCCATAAAATCAGCAACTAGCATTCTTTCATCCTTCTGCCTTTTGTCTTGGGGGTTGTATAAACATTTTAAATGCATTTATCTCTTTCACTTCCTATTTGAGTTGAAGGCAGTTAATATGAAAGAATATTTTGTTTTGACATTTATTGGTACCAATTGTATAACAATCATTACTGGGAATAAAGGGAGAACTAAGTCCTTGCTGTTAGGACCTTACAAGCTAATATGAGAGATGAGCAACATACAAAAGCAAAAGCCATGTGTCCATCAGGGTCCCAGCGGGGAACAGGACACTCAAAGGATTTATGGAAGAGAGTTACCAAAGGGACTATTTACAGAGGTGTAGCTGGCTTAAGGGCCTTCCCAGGTTGGTGCCAGTGGTAAAGAACCTGCCTGCTAATGCAGGAGACGCAAGATGGAGGTTTGATCCCTGGGTCAGGAAGATTCCCTGGAGGAGGGCGTGGCAATCCACTCCAGTATTCTTGCCTGGAGAATCTCATGGACAGAGGAGCCTGGTGGGCTATAGTCCATGGGGTCACAAAGAGTCAGACAGGACTGAAGCGATTTAGCATGCATACAGCTAGATTAAGAGAGCCCAAAGAGTTGGTGAAGCACACAGGGTCCAGCAGTAACTTTTACCACCTCTAGCCCTGCTGGGATATGAGGAGGGGGCAGTGTTAGCAGATTCTCCTCCGGGCTGTAGCTATAGAAGAGATACCATGGTACAGGAGCAGTGACTGTGGGACTGGGAAGGAGCATGGCCACAGTCATAACCAAGGTTCTGCATGCAGAGACCAGGGATGGATAGGGGTGGATGGAGAGAAGCCAGTGACGGAGATCAAAAGGGAGCAGTCAGAGGAGCAAGTGAAAATCCGGGAACATGTAGTGTCTGGAAGTGGCAGTAAGTGTTTCTGGGGGAAGGAGGCATTAGCTACATCCAACACTGCCAGGAGGAGAAGTAGGATGAAGACTGAGAATTGATCACCAGATTGGGCAACACGGAGGTCATCATGGCCTTGGCAAGAGCTACCTTGGGAGAGTGGTGTAGAGTGGAAAGTCTGATGGCATCATAGTTTTCTGTTATTATTTTTTTTTAATTCCTAATAGGGACCCCTATTCAACTGGTACTAATAAATGCTGAAATAAAATATTCTTTATTATTAACTGCCTTCAACTTCATTAGGAAGGGAAAGGGATAAAAGCATTTAAAATGTTTATGCATCCTCCAGGACAAAAGACAGAAGAATGAAATGCTGCTCAATGCTGATTTTATGGGCTTCACCTGATTCCTCAAATTTACTATTCATACAAAATCCATGTGGAACATGCTCTTTCTTCTCCAGGTCCATAAATAAAAGATGGCTGCTTCTATTACAATAGAAAATCCAGTACAAATAAAGTGGGCAGCTGTGAGATCCAAAGTGGCAGGGAAGCCCCACTGCGGACCAATGGAGAAACCTAAGGTGTCAGTAATTACACCCCACCCTATACATTTGGAGAAGGGCATGGCAGCCCACTCTAGTACCCTTGCCTGGAGAATCCCATGGACAGAGGAGCCTGGTGGGCTACAGTCCACAGCGTCACAAAGAGTTGGACACGACTGAAGTGACTTAGCACACACGCACTACACACGTGACGGGCTTTGGGCAAGTGACTCCTGGAGGGGGTCCCCACTTTGGGAGTCTCCCTTCTACTCTGCTTGTCCCTTCCTCTTCACTATTGTGAGACAGGAAGAAAGGGTTCATTTGGTTGGGCCCAGGGCAGGGCTGAGAAGAACAGAATAGTGGAGAGTGGCCCTGGAGGGGCAAGTGAAGATGGGCCAGGAGGAGTCCAGTGAGGATTATGCAGAGTGATGGCTGCAGATCAAGAGTCACAGGAATTCAGAGGAAACAGCTGTTCTTCCAGAGAGGGAAGAGGAGGAAAGCAAAGAGGCTTCACGTGGGTCTTAAAATCTGCCCCCTCTCCCACTTCCCAGGGGTCTCTGGGACCCACGTGACTCTTGGATAATGGACTCATTGGACTCCAGCATTGGCCTCAGCTGCTGGTTCAGAGGCCGAGGGAATCTCAAGGATAGTGAGTGGGATTCTGGGCCAAAGGCTCCTTCTCAGTGTGTCAACAGGAAAGCATTTTGCTTCCTCGAGGGGAAGCCAACCTAGTAGTGTAGATGACGCAGGGAAAGGGCAGAGCTGAAAGGATCACAGAGATAGAGCCGCTGTCTTGATGGCTTGGTAAACTTTGGATTAAACTGTGCTTGAATTTCATCCTTCCTCTGGACTTTCCTGTTAGTAGAAACGGAAATTCCCTTGACTGTTGAAATCAGGTTGCATTAAATTGTTTGTTTTGTGCAAATGGAAGTCATTTTGATTGAGGGGTGTTATGATTCGAACATGAGGAACTGCCCTAGGGATAGAGATAGGGAGAGACAGTTTATAGGAGAAAAAGGATCAAAAAGCCAGGGTGAAAAAGAAGATGACTGAGCACGGCACAGTATTGTCTTTCTCTTCTTTTTTTAAGTTAATATTTATTTTTTAAAACTATTTGATTTTTGGCTGCACTGGATCCTCAATGCGGTGCTTGGGCTTCTCATTGTGGTGGCTTCTCTTGTTGCAGAGCACAGGTTCTAGGTGTGTGGTCTCAGTAGCTGTGGCAGGTGGGCTTAGTTACCTCGAGGCATATGAGATCTTCTCGGACCAGAGATCAAATCTGTGTCTCCAGCACTGGCAGGCAGCCTCCCAACCACTGAACCACCAGGAAAGTCCTAGCATAGTATTTTCAAGCATAGAGTCAGAGTTCTAGACTTCCCAGCATTCATTATTAATGCTCTGTACTCTTGGAGAAATCACTTAGCTTTTCTGTGCCTTAGTTTCCTTGTCTTTAAATGAGAACAATAATAGTACCAACTTGATAGAGTTGTTACAAGATGAAATGAGCAGATATTTATTTGCAAAGTGCTTGGCCCACAGTAAGCACTTTTTGTGTTTGTCAAATAAGTCAGGAGCATCTTGTGTGGAATTTAACTTATAAATCACACCTCTAATGGGAGGGGCTAGAAATATCAATAACCTCAGATATGCAGATGACACCACCCTTATGGCAGGAAGCGAAGAAGAACTAAAGAGGCTCTTGATGAAAGTGAAAGAGGAGAGTGAAAAAGTTGGCTTAAAACTCAACATTCAGAAAACTAAGATCATGGCATTTGGTCCCATCACTTCATGGCAAATAGATGGGAAACAGTGACAGACTTTATGTTTTTGGGCTCCAAAATTACTGCAGATGGTGACTGCAGCCATGAAATTAAAAGACACTTGCTCCTTGGAAGAGAAGTTATGACCAACCTAGACAGCATATTAAAAAGCAGAAACATTACTTTGTCGACAAAGGCCTGTCTAGTCAAGGCTATGGTTTTTCCAGTGGTCATGTATGGATGGATGTGAGAGTTGGACTATAAAGAAAGCTGAGGGCCGAAGAATTGATGCTTTTGAACTGTGGTGTTGGAAAAGACTCTTGAGAGTCCCTTGGACTGCAAGGAGATCCAACCAGTCCATCCAAAGGAAATCAGTCCTGAATATTCATTGGTAGGACTGTTCCTGAAGATGAAACTCCAATCCTTTGGCTACCTGATGCAAAGAACTGACTCATTTGAAAAGACCCTGATGCTAGGAAGGATTGAAGGCGGGAGGAGAAGGGGATGGCAGAGGATGAGATGGTTGGATGGCATCACTGACTCAATGGACATGAGTTTTAGTAAACTCTGGGAGTTGGTGATGGACAGGGAAGTCTGGTGTGCTGCAGTCCATGGGGTCGCAAAGAGTCGGACACGACTGAGCGACTGAACTGAACTGGACTGAAGCCTCCCCTCTGGGTTTAAAGACTCTCCAAAGCACTTTACAGTGGCACTGGGGGTGTGATGTCATTCTTTCCATGTTTCACATCAGTAAATAGAGGCCACAGGAGGCTCAGTAATCATCTAAGAGTCATCTGGTAATAAACATCATGACAGAGTTGAAACCTGCCAGACCTAGAACCAGGATACCAAGTTTATGCTTCTGGTCTGCTTCAATTTACTGGAAGACCTTGGATTTGTCCTCTTTTTCCCTCTGGAGGAAGGGGGTATGTACCAGTTAAGCTGATACCAGCTTAACTGATTCTGCAGTTTGCCAGTTACAAAATGCTTATGCAGAGTCTCCTTCTGCTTGCATAAAAATCTTGCGAGGGAAGCAGGGCAGGTATTATTCCCAAGAAGGGAAGGCAGATGATAAAAAGTGTTTGATATCAGGTAAGTTACACTGGTTCAAAATCAGGAAAGGAGTACGTCAAGGTTGAATATTGTCATCCCTCTTATTTAACTTATATGCAGAGAGAATCATGCGAAATGCTGGGCTGGATGAAGCACAAGCTGGAATCAAGATTTCTGGGAGAAAGATCAATAACCTCAGATATGAAGATGACACCACCCTTATGGCAGAAAGCGAAGAAGAACTAAAGAGCCTCTTGATGAAAGTGAAAGAGGAGAGTGAAAAAGGACCAAGTGAAAATCCGAGAGGGTGAGGTGTCTGGAAGTGGCAGTAAGTGTTTCTGGGGGTTGGGGGTGAGCACCAGGGGCCAAGGAATATAAAGTCTCTAGAAGCTGGAAACAGCAAGGGAATAGATTCCCCCTGAAACCGCCAGGTGGAACACAGCCCTGCTGATGCCTCGATTTTATATTTCTGAACTTCATAACTCCAAGAGAATAAATTAATATTGTTTTAAGCCATGGTATTTGTGGTAATTTGTTACAGCAGTAATTAGAAACTAATGCAAAGAGAATGGATACTGGATGGGTTAACTCCAGGGTCTAGCACGGAAGTTCAAGAGGTAGCTCAAACAATTTGTGTGAAACAGAAACCTTGATTTCCACTTTCTCCCCCTCTCCCACTACACCTCTTTCCAGACCCAGGAAACAGCACCATTTCATTTACCTGCTTAGCCTATAAACCTGAATCAACCTGGTTTCATCTTTTCACACATCCCTGCTCCAAACCCGTCAACCAATGCTTCTGCCTCTGCCTTCAAGATAAAGCCCGTGCCTGACCACCTCCCAGGATGTCCCTGGCCATGCAAGTCTGCCATCGTCTCTCACCTCGGCCGCTACTGAAACACCTGGGCTCCCTGCTTCTACTCTTCCTCTCTTCAGTCTATTCTCTAGAGTATCTTTGACAATAAATAGTTCACCAGATCCCATCACTTCCCAGCTCAAATCCTTTGAATGGCTTCCCATTTGTTATATTAGAATGAAATCCACATGCTCACCATAGTCAGGGGCCTCACACAATCAGGCCCTGCCCATTTTTCATCCTTATTTCCCAGCATCCCGCTTTGCAGCACTGGCTTTCTTGATGTCTCTCAAATAGGCCCAGGTGGTAGCTGCCTCAGGGCCTTTGCACTTGCTGCTTGCTCTGACTAAAAAAAATTCCTTCTTTGCATGTCCACAAGGCCCACTCCATCAGTCTACTCAGATATAGGCCTGGGAGAGATCTTTCCCAGTCATTCTACTTAACTTAACTTCTTCTCACCTACCTCACCATTCCTGAGCTGCTTAAAAAAATTTTTTTTTAATTTATTCATTTATTTTCGGCTGCACACAGGCTGCACCACACAGGCTCTCTTTGTTGCTACATGTGGGCTTTCCTAGTCGCGGTGCACAGGCTGCTCATCACAGCGGCTTCTCTTGCTGTGGAGCCCAGGCTTTAGAATGCACAGGCTCAGTAGTTGCGGTGCATGGGCTTAGCTGCCCCACGGCATGTGGAGCCTGCTCGGACCAAGGATAGAACTTGTGTCCCCTGCATTGGCAAGCGGATTCTTAACCACTGGACCACCATGGAAGTCCCTCCTGAGCATCTTATCCTGCTTAATTTCTTCATACTTCTCACTACATGAAATCGTATTAACCATCTCTCTTCTGCACTACAATAAAAATTCTATGAGGCCAAAGACTGTTTTGTTGACTGTTCTTTCCCCAATTCTAAGAACAGTGCTTAGCACAGATCAATAAATATCAGTTGATTGAGAAAAAACAAAAGTATACAAAAGGTTATTTCCTTTTTTGTATCTATCATGATTAGTCAAAAACAAGTAGTGGCTTCCTATATAGCCGCAGTTTACCCAGAACACAAATTCATGCATTTTTACATATCCACCCACACCTTCTAGATCTCTATGCCTGAAAGAGAAATCGTTCTTCAGCTCCCACAAGTCCTAAGTTGGAAGAGAAATGGTGAACCAACTGTGACTTCACTGAAAGTACAAATCCTCCAACAGCCCTCTTTAGTCACAAATGGACCATCTTGCCCTCTCAACTGAGAAGGACCACTGTTCACATCAGCTACGTGACTTTTAGGCACTGATTGATTAATTACTGAAAATTCTTGCTTGGTATTCTTACCTAATCCCTGCTTCCAGCACACATCCAAATCTCCTGGTTTTAAAATTAGCCATATGCATTTGCTCTTGATACTTACATCATTTTTAACAGTTTAGCAGATAGAATATATCTATCTTTACAATTCCTCACTGTCTTATTTTTCTTGTTTTTTTTTTCCCCTCCTCTCCTTCTTATACTCAGTCTCACTGAAGAGCGTAGCTGTGCCTTAGGACTCTCTCTGGGCTTCAAAATTTCTAAACTGTTCAACTTCAACTGTTACCCCTTCCCAGGGTGCATTCTACCACTGGTTTAAAGTTGGGCTGCAAACTGGAATCAGTGTTTAACAACAGTGATTCCTGGTCCCACCCTCAGAGATCCTGACTGAGCTGGTCTGGGATGCTGCCCAGGCTCTGGGACTGGAAAAGATCTCCAGGTGACTTTAGGGTGTAGCCACCATTGAGGACCATCACATCTAGTCCCTCTCATTAGGGTCTTTAGAACTCCCCCCCATCCACCTGTTTCTGCATAAACTCCCTGGAATTTTCTGTTTATCTCTTTAAATTCCCAAAGACCTGGCTTTTGCTTGATAATTCATAACAACACCCACCAAAGGAAATGTCTCCTTACTTGATTATATAGTTCTTTGGAACTTGCAAAACCCTTTCCACACATTTTTTCTCTAACTCCTCCCAACATCCATGTGAGGTGGGTATTCAGGGCCAAGAGGAGGTGACGGCAGCTGGAACAAGGGTCTGCAGAGTTAGAGCTGGGGCAGCCAGACTGAGCAAAACATATAAACAAATACAATAAAAAATGACCCCATAAAAACAGGATACCCAGTTAAACTGGAAGTCTAGATCAGCTACAAATGATTTTTCAGTATAAGTTTATTTCATGGAATATTTGAGACATACTTACACTAAAAAAAAAAAAAAATTGTTGTTCTATCTGAAATTCCAAGGTAACTGATACCTTGTTTTTTATTGGGCATCTCTATACTCACTGCCTATTCCTCTTCTGAAGCTCAGGCTATTGGCTCCGCCATTCTTTTGCCTTCTTATATTGTCCCAGGACCTCTGTCCTTCCTCTCCTCTGCATGGGTAGCCATAATTCTCAGAAAGCCTCTTCTGTAGATTAGAGTCCACTTGCACTTCCTTTTCTCCCCATTCCTAATCTCCTTCCTGTGTCCTAAATTATTAATAAGGTCAGGTTGGGTTGTTTGTTTTATTTTCTGGCCACACTGCACAGCATGTGGCATCTTAGTTCCTGCATTGGAAACTCAGAGTCTTAACCACTGGAATGCCAGGGAAGTTCCATGGTTTAAAAACATAGTTAAATATTCACTGAGTACTTTCTGTGTGTCAGGCATTGTGCTAAGAGCTTTATACTCATTATCATTTATTTCTCACAAGACTCTTCAAGGTAGATATCATTTCCTAGGTACCTGTGTGCGTGCATGCATGCTAAGTCTCTTCAGTTGTGTCCAGGTCTTTGAGACCCTATGGACTATAGCCTGCCAGGCTCCTCTGTCCATGGGATTCTCCAGGCAAGAATACTGGAGTGGGTTGCCATGCCCTTCTCCTACATAGCCTAGGTACCTACACATGGCTATTTCCGTTTGAAGATGAAGAAATTGAGGTTTAGAGAGCTTGAAAGATTCCTCAAGGCTATGCAACTTGGAGGTGCAAAAGCTAGACTAGGAACAGGGCTCTTCCTCCAGAGTCTTTGTTCTCAACTAGCACACTAGGAAAAGGAGATGGTACAGAGAGCCTTGTGGCTTTGCTGTTCCAATTTTCCAGCTTGTTCAATTTAGCTTTCTGAAGCTCTTGGGATTTAGAACAACCACTGGATAAACCTCTTCCACGCCACGTGGGTGGCCTAGGAGATGAAAAGTGTTGACAACTAGCAATCCATAAGATGCATACGTATTTTTGGAAACTTTATTTTTAACTCTAGAAAAAAAAAAGTATCACCCACAAGGCTCTTGAAGAAAGGCTTCAGCATCCATTGCCAGCAAAGTAAACACTTAGTCAACCCAGGACAATGCTCTTTAAACACATTTGCTGAGGCTAAGGGGCAAATAGTTTGTGCTGATTCTGGATAACAGGCTACAAATATAATGTGTCAGAGAGACTTTTTGTTTTTCAAGTGTTCCATATCTTTTTTGGTATAAGTTGCCCCTATGCTTTAGTCTGTAAATATTTGTGCAGTTAATGTATGCTGGCAAACATCTCAGGAGAAATGCAGGCTTCATAAACCAAGTGAAATCGTAATTAGCAACACAAAAGCAAAAGAATTTGTCTCTTTCATCTCAGTGCTTAAAAACTGTCAGCACTTAATACAGCTGGAAGCTTCAGAAAAGATAATTTGCAAAAGCTGATTTTCCTAAGCTTTTTAAGAGTAGGTCTTACACTCCGGTATAAAAAAACATTCCCTTGAGAATTAATTTTTCCTCTTCTTACTTAACATTAACCTGGTTAACATTAATTATGAAAGACATGGGAGAGAAAAGTTCCTTTTAAAATGTCAGTAATGTTGTTAAAGGGAGTATTTTGCATTGTGTAACTACGAGAAGCGAGAGGAGAAGGAAAACACGAGTGGCCCATCTTGCCTAGAAATGACTGCCTAAGTGATTTGAGAGCAAGAGGAAAGAGGTGTGCCTGCAGATACCAGCTGGAGAAGCCTGTGCATCTGGACCCACTCACTGCAAACTCCCTCACACTCTCCAAGCTTCCTCCAAAAGTTACCCTGGGCTCGAAGTTCCTGTTCAGCCTCAGGAAGTACCTGGTCAAGTGTTCTCTAGTTCTGAGCACATTTGGAATTGGGATAGGATGGCTAGCCAGGTGTTATGGACTGAACGTTTGTGCCCCGCACCTAAATTCATATATTGAAAGCTTAACCCCCTGAAATGTGACAGTGTTAGGAAGGGGGGCTTTTTTAAAAATTTATTCATTTTTTATTGAAGCATAATGGCTTTACAGAACGTTGTTGTTTTCTGTCAAACCTCAACATGAATCAGCCATAGGTATACATACATCCCCTCCCTTTTGAACCTCCCTCCCATCTCCCCCTCCCACCCCTCTAGGTTGATACAGAGCCCCTGTTTGAGTTTCCTGAGCCATGCAGCAAATTCCTGCTAGCTATCTATTTTATATATGGTAATGTAAGTTTCCAAGTTCCTCTTTCCATACATGTCACCCTCTCCTCCCCTCTCCCCATGTCCATAAGTCTGTTCTCTATGTCTGTTTCTCCATTGCTGCCCTGTAAATAAATTCTTCAGTACCATTTTTCTAGATTCCATATATATGTGTTAGAATACAATATTTATCTTTCTCTTTCTAACTTCCTTCACTCTGTATAATAGGTTCTAGGTTCATCTACCTCATTAGAACTGACTCAAATGCATTCCTTTTTATGGCCGAGTGATATTCCATTGTGTATATGTACCACAACTCTTTATCCATTCATCTGTCAATGGACATCTAGGTTGCTTCCATGTTCTAGCTGTTGCAAATAGTGCTACAATGAACAATGGGCTACATGTGTCTTTTTCAATTTTGGTTTCCTCAGGGTAATATACCTAGGAGTGGGATTGCTGGGTAACATGGTGCTTTTATTCCTAGTTTTTTAAGGAATCTCCATACCATCTTCCATAGTGGCTGTATCAATTTACATTCCCACCAACAGTGCAAGAGCATTCCCTTTTCTCCACACCCTCTCCAGCATTTATTGCTTGTAGACTTTTTGATGATGGCCATTCTGACCAGTGTGAGGTGATATCTCATTGAAGTTTTGATTTGCATTTCTTTGAACTGTGGTGTTGGAGAAGACTCTTGAGAGTCCCTTGGACTGCAAGGAGATCCAATCAGTCCATCCTAAAAGAGATCAATCCTGGGTGTTCATTGGAAGGTCTGATGTTGAAGCTGAAACTCCAATACTTTGGCCACCTCATGTGAAGGGTTGACTCATTGGAAAAGACCCTAATGCTGGGTAGGATTGGGGGCGGGAGGAGAAGGGGACGACAGAGGATGAGATGGTTGGATGGCATAACTGACTCGATGGACATAGGTTTGGGTAGACTCCCGGAGTTGGTGATGGACAGAGAGGCCTGGCGTGCTGCAATTCATGGGGTCGCAAAGAGTTGGACACGACTGAGCGACTGAACTGAACTGAACTGAATAATGAGTGATGTTGAGAATCTTTTCATGTGTTTGTTAGCCATCTGTATGTCTTCTTTGGAGAAATGCCTGTTTAGGTCTTTTTTTCACTTTTTGATTGGATTGCTTGTTTTTCTGGCAGTGAGTTGTATGAGCTGCTTGTATATTTTGGAAAGTAATCCTTTGTCAGCTGTTTCATTTCCTATTATTTTCTCCCATCCTGAGGGTTGCCTTTTCACCTTGCTTATAGTTTCCTTTGCTGTGCAAAAGCTTTTAAATTTAATCAGGTCCCACCTGTTTACTTTTGTTTTTATTTCTGTTACTCTAGGAGGTGGGCCATAGAGGATCTTGCTTTGATTTCTGTCATCGAGTGTTCTGCATATGTGTTTTCCTCTAAGAGTTTTGTAATTTCTGGTCTTACATTTAGGTCTTTAATCCATTTTGAGTTTATCTTTGTGTATGGTGTTAGGAAGTGTTCTAATTTCATTCTTTTACACGTAGCTGTCCAGTTTTCCCAGCACCATTTATTGAAGAGGCTGTCTTTGCCTCATTGTATATGCTTGCCTCCTTTGTCAAAAAATAAAAAATAAAATAAAGGTACCCATAGGGGCATGGGTTTATTTCTGGTTTTCTATCTTGTTCCATTGGTCTATATTTCTGTTTTTGTGCTAGTACCATACTATCTTGATGACTGTAGCTTTGTAGTATAATCTGAAGTCAGGAAGGCTGATTTCTCCAGCTCCATTCTTTTTCTCAAGACTGCTTTGGCTATTCAGGGTCTTTTGTGTTTCCATAGGAAGTGTGAAATTTTTTGTTCTAGTTCTGTGAAAAATGCCATTGGTAATTTGATAGGGATCACATTGAATCTGTAGATTCTGTTTGGTAGTATACTCATCTTCACAATATTGATTCTTCCTACCCAGGAACATGGAATATCTCTCCATCTGTTTATGTCATCTTTGATTTCTTTCATTAGTGTCTTACAATTTTCTGTGTACAGTTCTTTTGTCTCCTTAGGTAAGTTTATTCCTGAATATTTAATTCTTTTTGTTGCAGTGGTGAATGGGATTGATTCCTTAATTTCTCTTTCTGATTTTTCATTGTTAGTATATAGAAATGCAAGTGATTTCTGTGTATTGATTTTGTATCTATACTGCAACTTTGCTAAATTCACTGATTAGCTCTAGTAATTTTCTGATACTATTTTTAGGGTTTTCTATGTACAGTATCATGTCATCTGCAGTGAGAGCTTAATTCTTCTTTCTGATCTGGATTCCTTTTATTTCTTTTTCTTCTCTGATTGCTGTAGCTAAGGCTTCCAGAACTATGTTGAATAATAGCGGTGAAAGTAGACACCCTGTTCTTGTTCCTGATCTTAGGGGGAATGCTTTCAGTTTTTCACCATTGAGAATAATGTTTGCAGTAGGCTTCTCATATATGACCTTTACTATGTTGAGGTAGGTTCCCTCTGTGCCCATTTTTTGAAGAGTTTTAATCAAAAATGGGTGCTAAATTTTGTCAAAGGCTTTTTCTGCATCTATTGAGATTATCATATGGTTTTTATCTTTCAATTTGTTAATATGGTGTACCATATTGATTGATTTGTGTACACTGAAGAATCCTTGCATCCCTGGAATGAACCCAACTTGATCATGGTGTATAAGCTTTTTGATGTGTTGCTGGATTCTGTTTGTTAAAATTTTGTTGAGGGTTTTTGCATCTATGTTCATCAGTGATATTGGCCTGTAGTTCTCTTTTTTTCTGTAGTCTTTGTCTGGTTTTGTTATCAGGGTGATGGTGACCTCATAGAATGAGTTTGGAAGTATTCCTTCCACTGCAATTTTTTGAAAGAGTTTTAGAAGGATAGGCATTAGCTCTTCTCTAAATGTTTGATAGAATTCTGCTGTGAAGCCATCTGGTCCTGGGCTTTTGTCTTTTGGGAGATTTTTTGATCATAGCTTCAATTTCAGTGCTTGTAATTGAGTTGTTCATAATTTCTATTTCTTCCAGGTTCAGTCTTGGAAGATTGAACTTTTCTAGGAATCTGTCCATTTCTTCCAGGTTATCCATTTTATTGTGATATAGTTGTTCATAATAGCCTCTTACAATCCTTCATGGTCCACCAGAGAAGTGAATGGCAAACCACTTCAGCATTCTTGCCTTGAGAACACCATGAACCGTATGAAAAGGCAAAAAGGACACTGAAAGATGAACTCCCCAGGTCAGTAGGTGCCCAATATGCTACTGGAGATCAGTGGAGAAATAACTCCAGAAAGATGAAGAGACGGAGCCAAAGCAAAAACAACACCCAGTTGTGAGTGTGAATGGTAATGGAAGCAAAGTCTGATGCTGTAAAGAGCAATATAGCATAGGAACCTGAAATGTTAGGTCCATGAATCAAGGCAAATTGGAAATGGTCAAACAGGAGATGGCAAGAGTGACCATTGACATTTTAGGAATCAGCAAACTAAAAATGGACTGGAATGGGTGAATTTAACTCAGATGACCGTTAAGGGAGCCTTAGGAAGCATCACTACGAACAAAGCTAGTGGAGGTGATGGAATTCCGGTTGAGCTATTTCAAATCCTCAAAGGTGATGCTGTGAAAGTGCTGCACTCGATATGCCAGCAAATTTGGAAAACTCAGCAGTGGCCACAGGACTGGAAAAGGTCAGTTTTCATTCCAATCCCAAAGAAAGGCAATGCCAAAGAATGCTCAAACTACCGCACAATTGCACTCATCTCACATGCTAGTAAAGTAATGCTCAAAATTCTCCAAGCCAGGCTTCAGCAATACGTGAACTGTGAACTTGCAGATGTTCAAGCTGGTTTTAGAAAAGGCAGAGGAACCAGAGATCAAATTGCCAACATCCGCTGGATCATCGAAAAAGCAAGAGAGTTCCAAAAAAACATCTATTTCTGCTTTATTGACTATGCCAAAGCCTTTGACTGTGTGGATCACAATAAACTGTGGAAAATTCTGAAAGAGATGAGAATACCAGACCACCTGACCTGCTTCTTGAGAAACCTGTATGCAGGGCAGGAAGCAGGTCAGTTCGAACTGGACGTGGAACAACAGACTGGTTCCAAATAGGAAAAGGAGTACGTCAAGGCTGTATATTATCACTCTGCTTATTTAACTTATATGCAGAGTACATCATGAGAAACGCTGGACTGGAGGAAGCACAAGCTGGAATCAAGATTGCTGGGAGAAATAGCAATAACCTCAGATATGCAGATGACACCACCCTTATGGCAGAAAGTGAAGAAGAACTAAAGAGCCTCTTGATGAAACTGAAAGAGGAGAGTGAAAAAGTTGGCTTAAAGCTCAACATTCAGAAAACTAAGATCATGGCATTTGGTCCCATCACTTCATGGCAGATAGATGGGGAAACAGTGGAAACAGTGTCAGACTTTATTTTTCTGAGCTCCAAAATCACTGCAGATGGTGATTGCAGCCCTGAAATTAAAAGATGCTTATTCCTTGGAAGGAAAGTTATGACCAACCTAGACAGCATATTAAAAAGCAGAGACATTACTTTGCTGACAAAGATCTGTCTAGTCAAGGCTATGGTTTTTCCAGTGGTCATGTATGGATGTGAGAGTTGAACAGTAAAGAAAGCTGAGCACCACAGAATTGATGCTTTTGAACTGTGGTGTTGGAGAAGACTCTTGAGAGTCCCTTGGACTGCAAGGAGATCCAACCAGTCCATCGTAAAGGAGATCAGTCCTGGGTGTTCATTGGAAGGACTGATGCTGAAGCTGAAACTCCAATACTTTGCCCACCTCATGCGAAGAGCTGACTCACTGGAAAAGACCCTGACGCTGGGAAAGACTGAGGGCAGGAGAAGAAGGGGACGACAGAGGATGAGATGGTTGGATGGCATCGCCGACTTAATGGACATGGGTTTGGGTGGATTCAGGGAGTTGGTGATGGACAGGGAGGCCTGGCGTGCTGTGGTTCATCGGGTCACAAAGAGTCAGACACAACTGAGCAACTGAAATTAACTGAAATGAAAATAAACATTTTCTACCTGCTGACCTTCGTTTCCTGTGTCTGCTGCCTCCTTTCAGCCTTGCTGGGAGGCTAAAGTGGAAGAGAGTTACGTATATCCTCTGGGAACCCCTCTGAATCCCTAGGCAGAGGAACACTTCTTTACCTGTACTCCAGAGTGATGAATGCACAGCTCAATTAATAAACAAAACCAAGTCACTATTTTACTGGAGTGATTTGTTTGCCTCCTCTGGGGTAAGTATCATTTATTGGCCATCTTTTTAGCCCCACCCCTAATAAAACATCTGGCATTTAGCAGTGCTCTTTAAATGTTTGCTGCTTAAATCAATCTTTGGTGTAATGCCTGCACTTTTGGGAGACCTCAGACAAACCTAGAGAGCATATTAAAAATCAGAGATCTCACTTTGCCAACAACGGTTCATAAAATCAAAGCTATGGTTTTTCCAGTAGTCATGTATGGATATGAGAGTTGGACCATAAAGAAGGCTGTGCACTGAAGAACTGATGCTTTTGAACCGTGGTGCTGGAGAAGACTCTTGAGAGTCTCTTGGACAGCAAGGAGTCAATTCTAAAGGAAATCAACCCTGAATATTCTTCGGAAAGACTGATGCTGAAGCTGAAGCTCCAATACATTGGCCACCTGATACAAAGAGCAGACTCATTGGAAAAGACCCTGATGCTGAGAAAGACTGAGGGCAGGAGGAGAAGGGGGCGACAGAGAATGAGATGGTTGGATGGTATCACCGACTCAATGGACATGAGTTTGAGCAAACTCTGGGAGATAGTGAAGGACAGGGAAGCCTGGAGTACTGCAGTCCATGGGGTCACGCAAAGAGTCAGACGTGACTGAGTGACTGAGTAACTGTGCTGCTGCACCAACATAAGCAGATCAAAATCTAAGCCTATAAACATCTCAAGTTAGGAAAGAGAAAGCTAAGGGCAGCCAATCACAGACAACCTGGGTTTAAGTTACAGCCAATCAATAATTTCCTTACTTTGCTTCCACTTTTTCCCTGTAAAAGATTTTCCCCAGCTCCTTTAAGGGAGCACTTCTTACCACTTCCCCTTTGGCTTAAATAAATTCCTAAAATTTTAGTTCACCTCAGTTTATCTTTTAATGGGACTCAGAGCCAAGTTTCTTTCTTTATTTTAAAGATTTATTTATTTAGTTAGTTAGTTATTTACTTACATTTTTTTTTTTGCTGTGGTGGGTCTTTGTTGCTGCACACAAGCTTTCTCTGGATGCAGCTGTAGTTGCAGGTGCACGGACTTCTCACTGTGGTGGCTTCTCTCGTTCCAGAGCACGGACTCTAGGCATGTGGGTTTCTGTAGTTGTAGCACGTGGGTTGGTAGTTGTGACACATGGGCTTAGTTGCTCTGTGGCATGTGGGGTCCTCCTGGACCAGGGATTGAACTGGCGTCCCTTGCATTGCAAGGTGAATTCTCAACCACTGGACTACCAGGGAAGCATCCAGAGCAAAGTTTCTAAATACTGATGGTTAAAGGTACCTCTGCTAATGCTGGATCATAAGAAAGAATTTGATGTTGTGAGGGCTGAGATATGCCTCAAACAACTGAAGCTGGAACTAGCAACTTATTTTATTTCATTTTTATTCTTTGGTTGTGCTGCACAGCTTGTGGGATCTCAGTTCCCCCACCAGGGACTGAACTTAAGGCCACAGCAGCGAAAGCATGGAGTTGCAAACCACTAGGCAAGCTGGCAACTCCTTGGAACTAGCAATTTAGACCAAACCTATCAGACTGTTTCTACCTCCCTTTCTCCCAAATTCTTTCTGAACCACATGCCATCTACCTGGATCTGGCCATTAAAGCTCAAGAAATGCCTGGCTTGTATTCCTGCTGTTATAAGCCCAAGTATCTCCCAAATATAAATCCTTTGACAGAGTTTGGCTTTAAATGTTTAAGACAAATTTATTGGAAAATTGTAGTGTCATTAACATTTATATAAATCAAAGTTCACGCTAAAGTCAACTCATCATATCTGGCTTTTGGGTTTTCAGGTGTTGATCATGTACTTTTAAACGGTTAGTCAAGCATGAACTTGCAAGCTAATGGTGTTTCCATGTCCACACCAATACTGTGGTGCTGGCTGGGACCTTCCAAATGTGTGCTTGGTTTGTCTGTGCTAATGATTTATGAATCAGAATTATTTACCATCTGATCCAAAACAAAGTACTGAAATCTATCAAGGGTGATCGATGGCCTGAGGGCACACTGGCAGGGAGAGGCAATTATTCTCTCAACTGGGAGGACAGGTGGGAAGAGAAAGGCTCTGCGGTTTCAGTGCATGACAACTTGTGCCTGCAACAAAACCCTGCAAAGAATGTCTCCCTTAATCCCATTCAGTCTATGAAGACATTTTAAAGCCTGCAATGCACATTCTCAAACACTTTGAGAACATATAAATGATATCATTGTATCATTCAGCAGAAGGCTCACTTAAAATGGAGATGGGCAGAGAAAGCATAACATGGAGATTAACGGCATCGAATAATTTTACAAGAAGATTTTGCCGAAGATTAAGACATGCTTGAAACATGTCTTCTGTGAAAGCTCCAAAACATGTTATGTTCTTTCATGAATTCTTTTTAGGCATATGGTGCTAGAGAAGACTCTTGAGAGTCCCTTGGACTACAAGGTGATCAAACCAGTCAATCCTAAAAGAAATCATCCCTGAGCCATGACATTAAAATACGCTTGATCCTTGGAAGGAAAGCTATGACAAACCTAGACAGCATAGTAAAAAGTAAAGATATCACTTGCCTGACAAATGTCTGTATACTCAAAGCTATGGTTTTGCCAGTAGTCATGTACGGATGTAAGAGCTAGACTATGAAGAAGGCTGAGCGCTGTAGAATTGATGCTTTCAAATTGTGGTGCTGGAGAAGACTCTTGAGAATCCCTTGGATAGCAAGGAGATCAAATTAGTCAATCCTAAAGGAATGTGAAAGTGAAAGTCACTCAGTCACGTCCGACTCTTTGTGACCCCATGGAGTTCTCCAGGCCAGAATACTGGAGTGAGTAGTTGTTCCCTGAAATCAACCCTGAATATTCATTGGAAGGACTGATGCTGAAGCTGAAGCTCCAATACTTTGGCCACATGATGCGAAGAGCCAACTCATTGGAAAAGTCCCTGATGCTGGGAAAGATTGAAGGCAAAAGGAGAAGGGGGCAGCAGAGGATGAGATGGTTAGATGGCATCACCGACTCAATGGACATGAATATAATCAAACTCTGGGAGACAGTGGAGGAGAGAGTAGCCTAGTATGCTGCAGTCCATGAGGGTCACAAAGATTTGGACACGACTTAGTGACCGAACAACAGGAAAACATTATGAAGCTCCAGCTTCAGGGGAAGCAAAATGTGTCAACAAGTGGTCCTTGCCGTCAAAACTGAGTTTCTCAAACTGTCACATGCACGTGGATCCCCTGGGGCTCTGGTTAAAATGGAGGTTCTTGTAAACATGTCTGGGGCGGGACCTGGGATTCTGCATTTCTGACAAGCTCCCAGGGGATGTGGATGTTGTGGGGCACAGACATTGTATTTACAAGGCAAAAACATTTATAAGGCAAAACAGTGTAAAAGAACCTTTTGACCCTGCATATTTTTGCAAAGAACTCTGAAGTTTTTTGCAGAATTCTGAAGGATAACTTTCCTTTGGAAATGCGTGCTACCTGGGGCTACTGTTCTTTGTGTCCCTGCCTAAAGATACAGATGCATTGCTGCTGCTTTCAACTGGTGACCACCACAGCGTCTCACCTGTCCAGACATCTGATGGAAAAGGACCTGCCAGATGGAAAGCCAGACAGAAGCGTGTGTTCCTAGGAAGTCAAGAGGCAATCCTTGGTGCCCAGAGTATCTAGTCTAAAGATTTCAGGAGATGCATTGCAAGGCTGGACAAGTGAAAGGATTTGTCAACCAGTGTCCACGTCCTTTCAGTGAACATTATCTTCTTTCTTGGTTTCTTTGAGGTCTTAAACCATGCTGAATACACTGTACCCTAGTACTGTGAGACCTATTTTGGGCAATTTACAAATACCATCGGCTTATGATGGTTTATGGAAGTTTGCTCAGAGGAAAAAGCTCAGGGCAGAGCCTAAAGCTGGTACTTAAAATAGGCCAGTGGCATCTTGAGAAAAAGCAAATAGAAACCCAGACTTGAGCCCATGACGCCAAGGGAAGCATCTTTCTCATAGATGTCAGTGCTCTGCTTGGTATTTTTGCAAGGAGGAAGCTTGGATTCTAAGTAACAATGACCAGGAATGTGTATTCACCAGGATTGAGGTCTCCTTTAGAGTAATTTTTCATCAGAATTTCAGATTATAAAAAGATCAGGAAATTTAAGAATGGAGATGAGTATGAACACATAAACGACTTGGGATAGGATTTCTGATCTTGGTAAATGAGAGCATCTGCCCGATGATGCGCTCAAAGACAAAGGCTATTTTCTAACAGTGATTTATATCTCGGGACTAAGGAGCATGAGGTAATATTAATAATTTATAAACTTAATACCTATGACTGCTCAGAGAACTAAAAAATAAATTAATGCTGACATTAATTAATGCTGATCATGTCTGTCTATTTAATGAAGATTACAAGGCAAATAACTAGAGTGCTATGATTTTCACTTCAAATTACAATGCACTTGGGCATTTTCTAAGACAGGGAACTTTAATAGGATGGCCTATTTCCCAAAGAACAGCCAGTGAATTCTGAGAACAGTGGGGTAGATGCTTGTTGATTTTCTTGATTCATGATCACTACTTACATTTTGAACATTTGGTATATTTTAGATGGCAGGAAACCAGGGACAAGTCAAGAAAATGGCCTTAAATTAGTTCTTTCATTGAAAGAAGATACTTTTACACCATCTGATTTTGTTGCCAAATTAATAAATGCCAGTCCATCACAAACAGCTTTACAAGTTCATTAACCCGTTTATGTAAAATTTTTCAGCTTCCTAAGTGATTATTTACTTGTTGTTTTATTAGTGTCCTAGCTTCAAAAGAAATCATGAATTACGTTTTGTGTTGAGTTCAAGTCATAGGCTCAGTTCTTATCCCGTTTTCTCATTTTCCAACTGCCATGAAAAAAAAAAACTTCAAAAGGAAAGCAAACTGAGCAGATTAGGAATTAAACAACCACATTTTAATCAATAAATATAAACACTTGTTAACAAGTTACTAGGCAAAATAAAACAGTAATTTATCAAGAATTCAAAAGAGAACGCCACCTTGAAAAGACAGTGCAAACATTTTTGCCATAAACCTTTCTCCATTTAGAGAATTAGGTAACAAAAATTTACTCAGAATAAGGCTTGGAATAACCTAAAAAGTTCCAGGTAGATTATAAAGCTAAAACAGATGATTTTGCACATAGTATGTAATACACAGATTGTCTGACAACTCAATGAATAAACGACTGAATAGATGAATCGCTGAACACAGGGAATAGAATTCCTTCTATTCACATTGTGAGCCAGGCCCATAACCATTTCTCGTTCCTTCTCTGCCTCACTATGCCTGACTATGCTCTGTATTGCAGGAAATCACACTTCCAAGGACCCTTGCCAGATGGCTTCCAGGAAGAGCTGGAAGGGTAAGGTGTTGAAGGAAGACTACAGGGCAGAAGGAGAGGTGGAAAAAATCAGGGAATTTTTGCATGTCTGACTCATCTGGTGTTGCTTCATCTTGGGCAGTGGCTTTGTCCCTGCCACTGCTTCATTTCCTACAACTCCCGGGTGGTCCAGCTCCCACCAGAAGGCCCCACCATGGTTCCAGCTCCTGTGCAGGACCCCAGTTTCTGGACTTAAGGAACCACAGCTCCTCATAAGCCTATGTGACAACGCACGTGCATGTTAAGTCACCTCGGTCGCGTCTGACTCTGTGACTCTATGGCCTATAGCCCACCAGGCTCTTCTGTTCATGGGATTCTCTAGGCAAGTATACTAGAGTGGGTTGCCATGCCCTCCTCCAGGGGATCTTCCTGACCAGGGATTGAACCCGAGTCTCTTACCTCTCCCGCATTGGCAGGCGGGTTCTTCATCACTAGTGCCACCTGGGTTACAGCTTCCTTTCATTTATCTTCTCTTTCCTCATCTAGATATGTCAATTTCCTCTATTAAATTCCCTCTACCGAAATATCTAGAATGGTTTCCGTTTTCTTGACTGGATCCTGACTGCTACATATTAGAATCATTTTATTTTTTTCCCCCTCTTAACATATCTGGGAATTTTTGCACAAGAATCTTCCCTAAGTCAATGAAAAATTCACTCAAACCGCATTCGATATCCCACTTTCTGCAATACAGGCAAATAAATATCCCTTTGGCTGTTTTTTGTCAAGGACTCTCTTTGCCAGGTATGAATATGACTCTGATAGTCTACCAAAGTCACCACCAGTCACGGTGGACACAGTCAAAAGTCATTGGCAAAGGTCATTTTTGTTGTATGTACTAAGTGCGACAACAAGGAGAAAGACAAACAGAAAATGAATCTTAAGAGAAAAAGTCATCAAATGGATAACAATGTAAAAAAAAAAGTCTCTGAAAATTCAGAGACCATAAGACAGCACCAGAGAGTTTGTTTCCCGTTGAATCAATAATTTTCCTGAAATTAAAATCTCTTAGAAATTCTGGATCTTTTAAGAGCATTAAAAAAAAAATTTCTGATTCATCAACAAATGATCCATAGCCTCTCAGCTGGAATGTACCCCTGGAATGGTTATCTTCAAAAGTAGAGTTCCTTGGTGAGCATGGAGACCACGCATGGGATCTGCTTCTTCTCGTGGAAGCGTGGGTCATCAGACTGGGATTCAAAGTGCCTGGCCACCCTGTCATTCACCCTGGTGAGGATCTGCAAGATCTCCAGGCTCTTCCCGTGCTCATTCAGGATGGAGCAGAGGGCCTGCACAAACCAGGAGCCACTGCCTGGGTTCCTCCATGAATAATAGCCTTCAACAGGAGAAGAGAAAGGAGATGAAGTCAGCTGACCTGGCTGCTGCTTTGCTCACTACCCAGAAGGAGCTGTCTGTGATTGGGGCCTTCACATGTGCTCTTCTGAAATGATAGCAGTCCCCACTTACCCATACAGGATATGTGTCCTCTAAACCTTGTACTACAGGGAATCATTCTAAAACACAAATCTCATGTTGTCCCTAAGAAATGGAATATTTCCTGCCGTATCAGTAAACAAGCATGTCATAGTCATCAGTGACTGCAGCCCTCCAATGTGAGCTGGTGAGCCCGAAGGGCACTCAAGAAGAAGAATACCTGCCATCTAGCAGGCATCAGACTGCAGCCACTGCCTATGGTGAGGCCCAAGGGAGCTCAAGATGTGAAAACACAGGATACTGGCCCCAATAGCTGATGCATATGAAAGGAGTGATTTCAGGCAGTTCGGACTCTTGCATCTTCCCATACACAGAGAAGCACTACATTTAATTTGGGTTATCTGGTTTTCTTCAATCAACAATAGTCTTTTGATGTTCAAACTACCTGCCCTTTGTTGCAAAACTTCTACATAACCTGGCTCCTTCCCTTGTTTCCTTGAAGTTCTCCCAAGATTACTTGAGATGCTATCTCCCGGGCTTAAGTCCTAAAAATTTCCACGTAATAAACCATAACTCTCAAGTTTTAGGTTGTGAATATTTTTTAAGTCGACGTCCCTCTCTCACCTAAAACAGTTCCTTCCATATAAGGGTGAAATTTAGGCTGCTTAGCAGATCCTGCAGGGCCAACCACAATTGGGCCCCCGTTCCCCTGTCTAGGTTTGAACCTTGGTCACGCCCAGTCCTGCAGTCCATGGGGTCGTGAACAGTTGGACACAGCTTGGCTGATGAGCAACAACAACAACAGGCCCAGTCACACCCTGTGCTATGGCCTCTCTCCCCTCCCTGGGCCACGTGAGTGAAGAGGCAGTGGTCTACAAGCTAGGGTAACAGCTCTCATCAGAAGCCACAATGCCTGGCACCTTGATCTCAACCTCCAGAACTGTGAAAAATGAACTTTTGCTCCCCAGCTTGTGGACTTACGTTAGAGCTGCCTGAAAAGACTAATACACCTTGTGGTCCAGCTCTTGAGTTTTACCAATGCACTGAGCCACCTGCCCCTGGGCACTCTGAGCCATCTCGCCCTTCCTCCTGTTATTTGATTTTTTAAGACTCTGTTACAGAAGTTCTTTTTTTGGAAGCCTCTCTCACCTGCCTCCCTAGAGTTCACCCTCAGAGCTCACCCTTCTTCCTTCAGTTCTGCCAGACCTGGCTAGGGCCCCTCCAACTCGACCGACAGGTTGGATTGCACAACTATAAGCTCCCATGACTCTGCCTTCCTCTCAAGGGCAGGAACCAAATTTCTTTCTTATGGGATTCTTAAAACTTGTGAAGTTTTCATTCTCACAAAATCCCATCTGTACATCTTGCCAGAGTTGGTTTTCCAAACACAACAGCCAACTTACTGTAACCAATACTTCTATACCAAGCACCTGACAAACTACTACTACAGTTGGGAGAATTCTGAGTGATGGTTTTTACCCCAAACAATGGAACTTCACTGAATTTGCTCAGGCAAACCCAAACAAGAGGGAGGCTTGCTTGCTACTGGCATTTCTGGTGCCTGTTTACAGGCTACTGTATAAAGGAATCCTGGTCTGAGCTATAACTCTATTATGTATGAAAATCTCTGTATGACCTTGGGCAGGCCACTTAAACTTACTCAAGCTCAATTTTTTTTCTATCTGTAAAATTAGGATAGAAGTATCACCTTCCCTAAATACTACACAAATTTCAGGGTAAAAGACATGAACAACACTCAGTAAATAAGTGCCATAGAAATGTCTGTTCTTACAATTACCAAAAATAATAATAATCATAAATGAGAGAATTCAGCTTTCTTTGGAGAGAAGAGTGACTATATCTCCACGGTAAGCAGAACAGTGGCCCTCAGAAATGCTCATGCCGTAAAGCAGGGGTCCTCATGATCTAATGCCTGATGACCTGAGGTGGGGCTGATGTAATAATAATAAAGTGCACAATACAGGTAACGTGCTTGAATCATCTGGAAACCATCCACCCCCACCCTGGTCCATGGAAAAACTGTTTTCCATGAATCATGTCCCTGGTGCCAAAAAGGCGGGGAACTGCTGCCCTAGAGAACTTCACAGATGGGGTTGAGGTCAAGAAAACAAGATGGAGAAATTATCCTGGGATTATCCAGATGGGACTAATCTAATCACAGAAGCCCTTACAAGAGGGTCAGAAAGAACAATGTAAGGATGGAAGGAGGGTCAGGGATGTGAGGCTGCCGGCTTTGAAGCTGGAGGAAGGGGGCCACAGGCCAAGGAATGCAGGCAGGTCTAAACATGCTGGGAAAGCAAGGATGTGGACTTGCGCCCCCTACAGTCTATAGAAGGAACTGCTGTCCTGCCAACGCATTCTGGAATTCTGACCCCCAGAACTGTAAGATAATACATTTGTGTGTGTTCAGCCACCATATTTGCGGCAATTTATCACTGCAGCAATAGGAAACTAACACAGCTCCAAGTCTCCATTTCGAAGGTGGGGTGCATGGTCTGGTTAGCATACAAGGGACTTGATACCTGGAACTGTGGAATAGGCAAAGAGAAAGTCGGCTTCAACTGGGATCTTGTATCGGGGGTTAGCATCCGTGTCATTGATAGGTCCTGAGTCAGCCTGGATCCCGTCATCGAGCTCTGTCCCCCGGCAAGCCTAAAATCAAAGCAGAGATGGCTGTATGAAGCTGAGAATAGGAACACATGTGCTATTCACAGCTGTGTCCCACTGCAGTCTTAGAACTGTGCTTGGCATGTACCAGCAACACAACGATGTCCAAGATAATCTGAAGATGTGTTGAATTAGCAAGCAGAGCAAATAAAAAGACTATAATGTCTTAAACTCGATAATTTGTGATCCAGTGCAAATATACATGCCAAGCATTAGAGGTAGAAAAATACAACCTAAATTTGCATACCCCAATGGAAACAGCATGTAGATTTGTAAAAAAAATGATACAAGCCAAGTCACTCTAATCTTTTTTTCATTTCTATTGACTTTTTTTAAATTATTTTAATACTTAAAGAAAATTAATTTATTTGTCTGTGCTGCGTCTTAGTTGCAGCATGTGAACACTTAGTTGTGACATGTGGGATCCAGTTCCCGGATCAGGTATTGAACCTGGGCCCCCAGCATTGGGAGTGCAGAGTCTTAGCCACTGGACTACCAGGGAAGTCTCTATAGACTCCGAAAAGGGATTACCTGAATGAAGAAGAGTTTGGGTTTCTCTAATAGGGTTTTGCATCGATCCCCTCTAAAATGGGCTGTCAAGTCCTTTATTGCTGTCTTGCCATCTGTTCCATAAATTAAATTTTCTTCTCCATGGCTTAATAAGATGCAGGCAAAGCAGGCTGAATTTCTGTGGTCCTCTTCAGATGCTGCATGCAATTGAAACATTGAAAAGTTAAAATATGACTCCTGGGTGTGGGACCTCAGACGTACTACTCCCTTCCAGTCTGGCAGCTGCCCCTGACGAAGAGGGACAGGCAGAGGGTGGAGGGGCACCCCTGGATGCCACTGGGGAGAGGTCAGAGGGAGAATTCTAGAACTCCCACTGAGTCTGAAACCAGAACGAGGCTGCCTCACATGGAAGAGCATCCCAGAGGCAAGAGGGCTTCAGGCAGCTCCTGGGAGGCAGCATATTGGGCTGCTAAAGGCCAGGGCCTTGGTTAGGTCTGTGACACTGGGCAAGCTGCTTAACCATTTTGTGTCTTGGTTTTCTTGTCTGTAAAATGGACCTTCCCGTTAAGTGGGTTGATATTTGCAAAGCAGACCACATGAGTATCAAGCAAGTATTTGTTAAAGAAAATAAAACACACTAAGTGAAACAAGACACTGACTAAAGAAAAGATGTTCTATGATCTCGTGTATATGAGGTTCCTAGGGTAATCAGGTTCACCAAGGCAGAAAGCAGAATGGTTGTCACCAGGGGTTGAGGGGATGGGAAATGGGGCATTAGGGTTTAATGGGGACAGAGTTTCGGTTGTGCAAGATGAAAAAAGTTCTTCTGGAGGTGGGTGGTGGCAGTTGCCAAACAATGTGAATGTATTACTTTTACTGAAAAGAAAAAAAAGAAAGTGTTAGTCGCTCAGTCATGTCCGACTCTTTGAGATCCCATGAACTGTAGCCCACTAGGTTCCTCTGTTCATTGGATTCTCCAGGCAAGAATATTGGAGTGGGTTGCCATGCCCTACTCCAGGGGATCTTCCCGACCAGGATCAAATGTGGATCTCTTACATCTCTCTTGCACTGGCAGGCAGGTTCTTTACCACTAGCGCCACCTGGGAAGCCCCAGTAAGCTGGCTTAGCTTGATCTCATCTAAGGTTCCTTGGTTCTAACTAAGTAGCTAGAACTACGTACTATAATAACCTTTCTTCTTCTCTTCATCAGTGATGAGAGAAGAGTAAGATTTAGAATTTCTTAATTCCCCGGCAGTCGAGTGGTTAGGACTCCATGCTCTCACCCCTGAGGGCCTGGGTTTGAATCCTGGTTGGGAAGCTAAAATTCCACAAGCTGTGATGTGGCCAAAAAAATAACAGTAGTAGAAGAATTTCCTGAACACCTACTGCAGCCGTGATTTAGGTACTTTGCCCGACTTACCTTACTTAATCTCTACAAGAGCCCCTTGAAGTAGACCTCATTTATTTTTATTTCACTGATAAAAAAATGGCATCTCAGAGATGTCCTAGAACTTTGCCCTGTCAAGAAAAGTCACCACGATGCTATTTTGATAGGACAATAAAGGAGAATTCTGTGATCCTGACATGACCTGGGCTCAGGTGGAATAATCTGCTTTTTAAAAAATATTTATTTTTATTTACTTATTTGGCTGTGTGGAATCTTAGTAGCAGCATGCGGGATCTTTGACGTTCCTTGTAGAATGTGGAAGCTTTCTAGTTGTGGCATAAGAAGTCTTAGTTGTGGTATAAGAAGTCTTAGTTGTGGCATGTGGGAAATAATTCCCTGACCAGGGATCGAACCTGGGCCCCTGGAATTGGGACCATGCAGTCTTAGCCACCTGACCTCCAGGGAAGTCCCAATATAACTCACTTTTCATAAGAACAGAAACTACCATTGGGACAAGTCCTTACATCTGTACAGGACATTACCCTTCTCAAATTATGCTCACAAGCTTTCCCTCAGCTAATGCTAATTGCAACCCCAAGAAGCAGGACTTGCTGTATCATGATCCACATTTCAGGAAAGCAAAAAGCCAGGAGGGCACAGACACCCTGCCTTGCTCACCCAGCTGCCTGAATGTGGACTAGATCCCAAACGTGTACTCGTGATTTCCAGTCTGCTCTACCATGTGGCCTACTAGGGTACAGAAGGTCGGCTCTTGAGATTCTTATTTGAAGAAGTAAGGAAAAGATGTCTGGTTTTTAAAAATGTAAGAGAGGGGTACTTAAGAGAGAGTGTTATATGGTCGGGGGAGGGATCTTTTGCTTGTTTAGCTGCACATCTAAGAAAAGCAGCAGTGGTTGAAACTGTCCAGTCTCTGCCCATGGGTCATTGTCTAACAGATTGGGAGGGTATTACTTTCAATAAAATTTGCCCTAAATGTGAGAATATCATAGGTAGCTTCCACTAGATAGGTGTGGGGTAATAGAAAACATAATTGTTCTGGAACTAGTTAATGCTTGAGTTTTGGTTCTGCTCCTCCTAACTGCCTTCAGTATGACCCTTATTCTCTCTCTAAAGCTCTGTCCCTACATTTATGAAATGGACATGATGATGTTGCTGGCCAACATGGCAGGGGTTCCATTAAAGATCTAAAGAAACAATTCTGTGAATGTGTTGTGTAAGAAATAAGGTAGTTCTGAAGTGTATGGGGATTATTATTCTCTATCTGCCACCAGTGAAAATTTATACTTAAACTCTGTTCTGGACAGAAAGTTAAGATTTGCTACTTTCCTAGGAATTAGCCTTTTGAAATTGAGACTGTTCTGTAGCTATAGAACCTATTACTGTGAGGTAAGTTGCTTTCCTCCTTTTAGGGGGAAATCTAAGTTTACCGAGAGAGACAGGTGTCCTGGAGCCAGGTATGGAGTCACCTGGATGAAGGAAAGGCTTCCCACGCTGAGATCCTTCCCCCGTCACGTGAAGGCAGCTTCTTAGACCAGGGGGGCCCTGCTCCACTCGGGAGCAGGAAGATGAGTGAAGGCGGAGGGGCATGAGTGTACCTTTTTTCAGCAGATCTTGCATCTTGGCACAAGAGCAGTCGTTATAGACAGCCACATCGAAACCTAGGCTCCGGAAGCACTTGAAAAGAGCCTCTGCATCTTTGTCTGTGCCGTTGCGGACACCCATCCCTGTGGGAATCAAGCGCCGAGGTCACCGACGGGCGCCACGTACACAAAAGGTGAGCACTGCCCCACAAAAGGCAAGCCTCATCATGCAGCTTGTATTCATGGTCAGTCATGTCTGACTCTTTGCTACCCCATGGTCTGCAGCCCACCAGGCTCCTCTGTCCATGGGGACTCTCCACGCAAGAACACTGGAGTGGATTGCCATTTCCTCCTCCAGGGGATCTTCCCGATCCAGGGATCAAACTGGCATCTCCTGTGGCTCCTGCACTGGCAGGCAGATTCTTTATCACTAGCACCACCTGGGAATCCCCGTCAGCTGGCTCAGCCAACGCCAAACAGCCCGCGCCCCACTTCATCCTCTGAGTCCTTTGGTCCCAGTCCCACATCTGCTAAACCACATGATGGGAATCTCAAAGTCCCCAGTATCCCTTCATCCCTGTCTCCTGGAAACGTGACACCACCTGCGGAGGGGCTGTCTGCTATAGCAGGTAGACACAGCGGTCTTCTGACCAACATCTGATACAAGTCTGAACGAAGCTGAAGGAACTGGAAGGGAACAGAAGAGCTGAGCCCATGCCCCCAGCACCCACCTGTTATTCTGTCGAAGTTCTTGTTGTTTATGATGATGCATTTGCCCACCTTCTCAAAATTCATGTTATACTGATACGTAGGCACTCGGTCCCGGGGGGTGTTGACTGATCTCACTGAGTCATTTTTCTTCTTCTTACTGGTGAAATATAAAGCCAGTCAGGGGCTATGGAAGATGTCAAGACAGTAATGACCTCTTGATTTTACCACTAGCATAAAAGGGACGCCTAAGAAAGCTGCGATGTCTGTGGGGGAAAAAAAAGACCTGGGGTGGACAGATGGTTCTGTTTAGCTGTCATATTTAAAATGAATAGGATCTCCTGCTTAATTTCATTAGATGCTACAGAAATGCAAACTGAAATCATGTGATACCGGTATGTTCCTTACAAGGGCTACAGGGTGTTGGTGACTACACCTTATGAGTACTACAGGGTGTTCAGCACCTGGAGTTACTATTTGTTGCTGGGGGAACCCACTTTGTACATCCCTCTGTGGAAACTGGCAGAATCTACTAAAACTGAACTTAAACATATCCTTTGAGAGACCCATTCCACTCCTGGGTATCCAGCCTGAAGGAGAGCAGATGTTTACCTAAGGACAGAGCCACACATGGGCACAGAAGTACTGTTTAGTAACAGCCCCAAACAGGGAGTAATCCAAACGTCCATTTACAGTAGAATGGATTAACTGTGGAATATTCGTATAGTGCAACACTATAGACACAGAGATATTGTAGGTTCAGACCACCGCAATCAAGCAAATATTACAATAAAGTGAGTCAGATGATTTTTCTTTTGGTTTCCCAGTGTATATAAAAATTATGTTTACACTATACTGTAGTCTACTGTGTGCAATAGCATTATTTCTTTTAAAAAAATGTAGGTATATCTTTATTAAAAAGTACTTTATTGATGACTTCCCTGGTGGTCTGATGGCTAAGACTCTCCCAAATGCTGGGGGCCTGGATCTGATCCCTGGTCAGGGAAGTAGATCCCACATGCCACAATAGAAGATCCTGCATGCCACAATGAAGACTGAAGATCCCACGTGCTGCAACTAACACTTGGCACCGCCAAATAAATTAATAAGCAATTTAAAAAACTGCTAAAAAATTCTAACCATCATCTGACAACATAGGGTTTGTCACAAGTCTTCAATTTGTTAAAAAAAAACACATGATCTGTGATGCATGATGAATAGAGTGCATTAAAACACACGCCTAAAATAATGAGATGAATAAACTATGACAACACAGAGCCACGTGGATGCATCTCAAACAGATAATACTGAGTGAAAGAACCTAGACACAAAAGGGTACATAAGTGTGTGCATTTCTTGATATGGATGTTATCATTCAATTAGCATTTACATTAGTTCAGTCACTCAGTCGTGTCCGACTCTTTGCGACCCCATGAACTGCAGCACACCAGGCCTCTCTGTCCATCACCAACGACCGGAGACTACCCAAACCCATGTCCATCGAGTTGGTGATGCCATCCAACCATCTCATCCTCTCTCGTCCCCTTCTCCTCCTGCCCCCAATCCTACCCAGCATTAGGGTCTTTTCCAATGAGTCAACTCTTCGCATGAGGTGGCCAAAGTATTGGAGTTTCAGCTTCAACATCAGTCCTTTCAATGAACACCCAGGATTGATCTCTTTTAGGATGGATTGATTGGATCTCCTTGCAGTCCAAGGGACTCTCAAGAGCCTTCTCCAACACCACAGTTCAAAAGCATCAATTCTGTGGCGCTCAGCTTTCTTCACCGTCCAACTCTCACATCCATACATGACCCCTGGAAAAACCATAGCCTTGACTAGACGGACTTTTGTTGGCAAAGTAATGTCTCTGCTTTTAAATATGCTATCTAGGTTGGCCATAACCTTCCTTCCAAGGAGTAAGCATCTTTTAATTTCATGGCTGCAATCACCATCAGCAGTGATTTTGGAGCCCAAAAAAATAAAGTCTGACACTGTTTCCACTGTTTCCCCATCTATTTGCCATGAAGTGATGGGACCAGATGCCATGATCTTAGTTTTCTGAACGTTGAGCTTTAAGCCAACTTTTTCCACTCTCCTCTTTCAGTTTCATCAAGAGGCTCTTTAGTTCTTCTTCACTTTCTGCCATAAGGGTGGTATCATCTGCATATCTGAGGTTATTGATATTACATTAAAGGGAGAAAAAGGAATAGTAACTTAGAATGGAAAGTAGGCCCCCTCCGATCTCCAGACACTGACCATCCAGTTTTCTAAGAGTCAGGCACACAGGCACTGAAGCTGGAACCTGGGGCATTGTTGAGAGAGTAGAGGAAAAAAACATCAGATGTGAGTGGGGAGCTGCATCGCTAGTCACCCACCTGAATGTAAATTCCATGAGAGAAAATATATATTTTATCATATATATGTATATATATATATATATATATATATACTGAAAATAAAATCTCTTCTGAAAAATTGCAGAATCCCCAATACCTAGAACAACGCCTGGCCTGTAAGTTGCTCAATAAATATTTTGCTGTAAGCTACAGATCAATATCCTTCATGAATATAGATGCAAAAATCCTTGATGAGATCTTAGAAGCCAATTCTGCAATCTATAAATAGGATTATACACCATGACCAAGTATGATTGATCCCATGAACACAAGGTCAATTTAACATCCAAAAATCAATCTATATAATCCATCATATTAACGGAATAAAGGACAAAAACTATATGATAAACTCAGTTGGTGCAAAAAAGCATTTGACAAAACCCAGTACCCTGCTGAGTTAAATTCACCCATTCCAGTCCATTTTAGTTCGCTAATTCCTAAAGTGTCAACAGTCACTCTTGCCATCTCCTGTTTGACCACTTCCAATTTACCTTGATTCATGGACCTAACATTCCAGGTTCCTATGCAATATTGTTTTTTATAGCATCAGACTTTACTTCCATCACCAGTCACAGCCACAACTGGGTGTTGTTTTTGCTTTGGCTCCATCTCTTCATTCTTTCTGGACTTATTTCTCCACAGTTCTCCAGTAGCATACTGGGCACCTGCTGACCTGGGAAGTTCATCTCTCAGTGTCCTATCTTTTTGCCTTTTCATACTGTTTATGGGGTTCTCAAGGCAAGAATACTGAAGTGGTTTGCCACTGTCTTCTCCAGTGGACCATGTTTTGTCAGAACTCTCCACCATGACCCATCTGTCTTGAGTGGCCCTACATGGCATGACTCATAGTTTCATTGACCACAAGGCTGTGGTCCATGTGATCAGTTTGATTAGTTTTCTGTGATTGTGGTTTTCATTCTGTCTGCCCTCTGATGGATAAGGATAAGAGGATTATGGAAGCCTCCTGATGGGAGAGACTGACTGAGGGGGAAACTGGGTTTTATTCAGATAGGCAGGGCCATGCTCAGTAAATCTTTAATCCAATTTTCTGTTGATGGGCGGGGCTGTGTTCCCTCCCCATTGTTTGGCCTGAGGCCAAACTATGGTGGAGGTAAGAATCTCTTAGAAGAAACGGAGTAGCCATCATAGTCAACAAAAGAGTCCAAAATGCAGTACTTGGATGCAATCTCAAAAACGACAGAATGATCTCTGTTCCTTTCCAAGGCAAACCATTCAATATCACAGTAATCCAAGTCTATGCCCTCACCAGTAATGCCGAAGAAGCTGAAACTGAACCGTTCCATGAAGACCTACAAGACCTTCTAGAACTAACACCCAAAAAATATGTCCTTTACATTAGAGGGGACTGGAATGCAAAAGTAGGAGGTCAAGAAATACCTGGAGTAACAGGCAAATTTGGCCTTAAAGTACAAAATGAAGCAGGGCAAAAGCTAACAGAGTTTTGCCAACAGAACGCACTGGTCATAGCAAACACCCTCTTCCAACAACAAGACTACACATGGACATCACCAGATGATCAAAAGCGAAATCAGATGGATTATATTCTTTGCAGCCAAAGATGCAGAAGCTCTATACAGTCAGCAAAAACAAGACTGGGAGCTGACTGTGGCTCAGATCATGAACTCCTTATTGCCAAATTCAGAGTTAAACTGAACAAAGTGGGGAAAACCACTAGACCATTCAGGTATGATCTAAATCAAATTCCTTATGAGTATACAATGGTCTTCCCTGGTGGCTCAGATTATACAGTTGAAGTGACAAATAGATTCAAGGGATTAGATCTGATAGAGTGCCAGAAGAACTATGGATGGAAGTTCATGACACTGTACAGGAGGCAGTGATCAGGACCATCCCCAAGAAAAAGAAATGCAAAAAGGCAAAATGGTTGTCTGAGGAGGCCTCACAAATAGCTGAGAAAAGAAGAGAAGTGAAAAGCAAAGGAGAAAAGGCAAGATATACCCATTTGAATGCAGCGTTCCAAAGAAGAGCAAGGAGAGATAAGGAAGCCTTCCTCAGTGATCAATGCAGAGAAATAGAGGAAAACAATAGAACAGGAAAGACTAGAGATCTCTTCAAGAAAATTAGAGATACTAAGGGAACATTTCAGGCAAAGATCGGCACAATAAAGGACAGAAATGGTATGTACCTAACAGAAGAAGAAGACATTAAGGTGAGGTGGCAAGAATACACAGAAGAACTGTACAAAAAAGATCTTCATGACCCAGATAACCACGATGGTGTGATCACTCACCTAGAGCCAGACATCTTGGAATCCGAAGTCAAGTGGGCCTCAGGAAGCATCACTACAAACAAAGCTAGTGGAGGTGATGGAATTCCAGTTCAGCTATTTCAAATCCTAAAAGATGATCTTGTGAAAGTGCTGCACTCAATATGCCAGCAAAGTTGGAAAACTCAGCAGTGACCACAGGACTGGAAAAGGTCAGTTTTCATTCCAACCTCAAAGAAAGGCAATGCCAAAGAATGTTCAAACTACCGCACAATTGCACTCATCTTACAAGCTAGCAAAGTAGTGTTCAAAACTCTCCAATCCAGGCTTCAACAGTACGTGAACCATGAACTTCCAGATATTCAAGCTGCATTTAGAAAAGGCAGAAGAACCAGAGATCAAATTGCCAACATCCGCTTGATCATCAAAAAAGCAAGTGAGTTTCAGAAAAACATCTATGTCGGGAGCCGCGACAGGCATTACTGACAAAATGGAGGCATGGCCCCAACCCCCTCTTCTCATCCCGCAGGCACGGTCCCGGGATGAAGGAGTTAGGTCTTGTGATTCTGACTTGTCCTTTCCTTCCTCCAGTTGAGTTGGCTGGAAAGAATGTTATAATCCATAAAGTTAACTATTGACATTTGTTCAAGGATCTTTACAAAGAATGCTCCAGGATGAGCACATAGGCTGCAGCCTGAGACCATGGGAAACATTGTTATCTGAAACCTGCCTGTAAGGGGAATGTTTATGGCAAAAGAAGTTTGCTGAGTTTAGGGGTTAGGAATAATTAAGAATAGTTAGAAGCTAAAAGTTTAAGGTATGTTGTAGTGTTGGCATATTTTACTATAGCTTACAGAAACTAGGTATTTTAGAGATACTAATAGCTAAAAGCCTTTTTAGGAGATGATGAGCTTAAGTTACTAGGGGATAACAGGATTTAAAGAGATAAGGAATAAACTGAGGAATGTGATGTACAGCCCAGAGACAAACTTGAGTTACAATGTTATCACAAGGACACTTAAGAGGGAACTCTGAAGGGTAACAATGATTTATGGAGACAGTAAATATGGGTGAGGGGAAACTGAAGATGTCAAACCTCTGACCTAATGCTTTTGTAAAAGTATAAAAGAAAACCTGATGCTTAAAATAAACATGCAGCCCAGTGCTTTGAGCGAGAGACTGCATCATTTTCATTCGCCGACCCCGTTCATCCCTTCAGGGCGTTTCCCTGGCTGCCGGAGCTGGACTCTGGCACATCTACTTCTGCTTTATTGACTATGCTAAAGTCTTTGGTAGGACTGATGTTGAAGATGAAACTCCAATACTTTGGCCACCTGATGCGAAGAGCTGACTCATCTGAAAAGATCCTGATGCTGAGAAAGATTGAGGGCAGGAGGAGAAGGGGAAGACAGAGGATGAGATGTTTGGATGGCATTATCGACTCAATGGACATTGGTTTTGGTAAACTCCAGGAGTTGGTGATGGACAGGGAGGCCTGGCGTGCTGCGGTCCACCGGTCTCAAAGAGTCAGACACGACTGAGCGACTGAACTGAATTGAACTGAAAGTCTTTGACTGTGTGGATCACACCAAACTGGAAAACTCTTAAAGAGATGGGAATACCTGACCACCTTGCCTGCCTCCTGAGAAATCTCTATGCAGGTCAAGAAGCATCAGTTAGAACTGGACATGGAACAACAGACTGGTTCCAAATCGGGAAAGGAGTATGTCAAGGCTGTATGTTTTCACCCTGCTTATTTAACTTATATGCAGAATACATCATGCGAAAGGCTGGGCTGGATGAAGCACAAGCTGGAATCAAGATTGCCCGGAGAAATATCAATAATCTCAGATATGCAGATGACAACACCCTTATGGCAGAAAACAAAGAACTAAAGTGCCTCTTGATGAAAGTGAAAGAAGAGATTGAAAAAGTTGGCTTAAAACTCAACATTCAGAAAACTAAGATCATGGCATCTGGTCCCATCGCTTCATGGCAAATAGATGGGGAAACAATGGAAACAGTGACAGACTTCCAACAAGTCAATCCTAAAGGAAATCAGTCCTGAATATTCGTTGCAAGGACTGATACTGAAGCTGAAACTCTAATACTATGGCCACCTGATGCGAAGAACTGACTCACTGGAACAGATCCTGATGCTGGAAAGATTGAAGGCAGGAGGAGAAGGGGATGACAGAGGATGAGATGGTTGGATGGCATCACCAACTCAATGGACATGAGTTTCAGCATGCTCCGGTAGATGGTGATGGACAGGGAAGCCTGGCGTGCTGCAGTACATGGGGTCTCAAAGAGTTGGACATGACTGAGCAACTGAACTGAACTGAACACCCTGCTATGAGAAAAATGATAACTAGACTAGGATTACAATGGAACTAACTCAGCCTGCAAAGGGCATCTATGAAAAACCCACTGCTAATATCATACTTGATGAAATAAAATTTATATTTTTAGGCAGGGCAAGAAAAAAATTAAACACAAACTCTGTGTTTGTTTGGGCCTCCCCTCCTTTCCTAATGTGCAGTAAGCCTCTGCATTATACATTAACCAGGGCTCGTCTAGGATGGGGCTGCCTGCTTAGCCGCAAGGATCAATACTTCTTCTTTCTTCTGATGCTAGCAATGTATATAGCATCCTTTCCTGACTCTGCAGGGGGTCATGGTGACTTGCTGCTGGCTTTGTATGTGCTTACCTGGACTATGTGTCTTTGGTGAACTTCATGTGAAATATCAGTATGTCATTTTTTTAAAAAAATTGTTATTTATTTGGCTGCTTTGGGTCTTAGTTGTGGCACGTGGAATCTTTCTTGAGGCATGCAGGCTCAGCAGTTGTACGGTAAGGGCTTAGGTGCTCCACGGCATATGGGATTTTAGTTCCCTGACTAGGGATTGAACCTGTGTTCTCTAAATTGCAAGGTGAATTCTTCATCACTGGACCACCAAAGTCCCCAGTATGTAATTTCGATGTACGATCCTATGTCTCAAAAATGTATATAATTATGCCTTTGACTTCTAACAGGTGGAGCAGTTCTTAGAGCTTTCTGTGAATCTGCTTACTGGAGTACAATTCTCAAGCTTCAAAATTCCTGTTTTTCTTGTGACTTGATAGTTAACTGAATTTTCACTGACATACTTAATGATGAAAGGCTGAATGCTTCCTGCTTGAGATCAGGAAAAAGTCGAATATATCCACTCCTGCCACTTCTACTAAATACTGCAAGAAAGTTTTTAGTTGGGACAATCAGGATTAAAAAAAATGTCATATGAATGAATGAATCAGGTTTTGTTTGCCCATTTGGAAGACGTGGAAACTGAGGTCCACAGAGAGGTAGGGAGTTGTTCAAGGTCACCCAGCTAGTGATTGGCAGAGTGGGACCATCCCAGGTCTCCTTCTTCATGTTAGAGTTTCAGAGCCCTATGCCCTTGAGTATTTGTTAGAGTGATGTGTCCACCACCCTCCCAAAGCTCTGATCAAAAGTTGGAAGAAGGCACTTCGTTGGTGGTCAAGTGGTTAAGACTTCACCTTTAATGCAGGGCATGAGGTTTTGATTCCTGGTCAGGGATCTAAGCTCCCACATGCCTTGCGGCCAAAACCCAAAACATAAAACAGAAGCAATGCTGTAGCAAATCCAATAAAGACTTCAAAAATGGTTCATATTAAAACAAAATTTTTTTTAAAGTTGGAATAAGTAAAATGAAAGTGATACCTGAGCTTGTTCCCTGGTCCAGGGGTCCTTTACTCTGAGTCTTCACTCAATGTTATCTGAGTTTATCAGAATCTGAAAGGAGGCGACCTTTCCCCTCCTACTTTGGTCCAGATTACAGATGAGTTGTGTAAGTTCAACATTCAGATTCCTTACTGTTGTTTTCAACTTCAATGTAACTTTATCCTCCACTTCCATAAGGTCAAATTTCTTCTGTCCTATCATTTTATTTTTAAAAGAGAAATGTCCTCAGTCTGGTCTCCTACCTTCTAAAGACTCCCTCTCTCCTTTGTTTCCTGTCTATTTACAAGGGTGATGCCAGTTTTCCTTCATCCTACTTCCCCCAGGGCTTCCCTGGTGGCTCAGTGGTAAAGAATCTGTCTTCAATGCAGGAGACATGGCTTCAATACCTGGGTTGGGAAGATTCCCCAGAGAAGGAAATGGCAGCCCACTCCAGTATTCTTGCCTGAAGAATCCCATGAACAGGGGAGCCTGGTGGGCTACAGTCCATAGGGTCACAAAGAGTTGGATACGACTGAGCTACTAAACAGTTTCCCCCAGAGAGGCAGTACAAAAGAGCCCTGGACTTGGGGTTCAGACAGAGGTCTGCATTATCCTGTGTGTCCTGGGTCGATGAGTCTCTGCTTTCACAGAGCATCAGCTTCCTCTCTTGAATTCCCTGGGGCCTCTGTGACTGTCACAAAACAGTGGGGAGTTTCGGGGGCAGCAGGTCTTCCCATGGAGTCTTCTCCCACTCTAAGGCCTCCATAAAAGCTCAGAGACGAGTGTCAGCAAAGTGTTTCTGTACTGGTCAAGGACACCCCATTTGGGGAGGAGCAGGACTGGTTTCCTTATTGCCACTGTGTCAGTGACCTCCACGGATGGTGTTCTCTGTGCAAGTTAAAATATCTACACCATATTTCACACATTTACAGAATCTCTGGTCTTCAACTGACACCTCTGAGGTAGAAGGATGGGCTATAATCACACCCATCTTATATGTAATAATAACAATAATTAGCACTTGTCGGCATTTCTTAAGGGCTGCTATCCTGATAAAATTCTCATATCTGCACTTTCCCACTGACTCCTGACAGGTCTTTAGCTAATTTACGGCCACTGTCCATGGGGTCGCAAAAGAGTCAGACATGACTTAGTGACCAAACAACAAAGAGGACCATTAAGTCTGGCAGGCTGGAGGTCAAGTTTAAGACCTTTAAGAGATAAAATTTTACTTTTGTTTTCTGAAATATAGATTATTTTCAAGCAATCTGTACGATGATATCCAAATAATAAGTAATCTGTGATATCTTTAGGCTGCCATTAATCCAACTTAAGGGGTGATAAGCAAAACTATACCAGCAAGTATCTTTTATAAGAAAAATAGACTCTTGGGATTCCCTGGCTGTCCAGTGGTTAAGACTCTGCACTATCCATGCTGAGGGCGAGGGGTTTGATCCCTGGTCAGAGAACTAAGATCCTGTAAGCCACAGCACAACCAAAAAGAAAAAAACAAAGAAAAACAGGCTCAGCCACAAGTTGCATAAAGAAAAAAACTCAGTTTCTATCAGAACAGAATTTGGAAAATAAACTGCTTTAAAAATAGGAACATAAAAGTGTGCAGAAAAAGATACACACTTTAAAGAAAATATTTTCCATGGTTCTAAAAAGTACCTTAAAAATGAACATGAAATGTGATTCTCATCCCGATTAAATATCTTAAGGGAGGTAAGGACAACTTCTCTTTCTTATTCTTTCCCCATAAAGAAGGCTGAGCGCCGAAGAATTGATGCTTTCCAATTGGGGTGCTGGAGAAGATTCTTGGACTTGGAGAGTCCCTTGCACTGCAAGGAGATCAAACCAGTCAATCTTAAAGGAAATAATCCTGAATACTCAATGGAAGGACTGATGCTGAGGCTGAAGCTCCAATAATCTGGCCGCCTGATGCAAACAGCCGACTCATTGGAAAAGACCCTGATGCTGGGAAAGATTGAAGGCAAAAGGAGAAGAGGGCAGCAGAGGACGAAATGATTGGATAGCCTCATTGATTCAATGGACATGAACTTGGGCAAACTCCAGGAGACAGTGAGGGACAGGGACGCCTGGAGTGCTGCAGTCCATGGGGTTGCAAAGAGTCAGACATGACTTAGCGATTGAACAAGAACAACAACATTCTTCCCCTAAACTGAAACCTCATTTTCAAAGTGAACTTCATATCTGCTTCCTCCTTCTGGATTTGAGTCCGTTCGTGTTCATTTTTCCTTCTAACCCAAATAGGTTTTTGTTAAACCCAGGTCTTCCTCTACCGAAGATGTGCATTAGAGAATGATTATCAACTCAATCCTGTCGAGTTCATCTTGCTAAGAGGCACAGGCTTTGGGAAAACTCCACCTGTAGCTTAAGTCTGGGGAAGCAAACCCTAATGATTAGTTTAAAGTATGTAACAAGAGACAAGTTAAGAGGAAGAAACAATTGTCAAGAAGTCACCAGGAGAAAAGAGCCAGGAAGAAATCAATTAATTGGACTGACTTTCCTGGTGGTCCAGTGGTTAAGAATTTGCCTGCCAATGCAAAGTACATGGGTTTGATCCCTGGTCGGGGAAGATTCCACATGCCTCCTCGGAGAAACTAAGCCCATGTGCCATGACTACTGAGCCTGGACACCTAAAGCCTGTGCTCTGCAACAAGAGAAGCCACACAATGAGAAGCCCTTGTCTTGCAACTAGAGAGAAGCCCTCACTTGATACAATCAGATAAAGCTTGCCTATAGCAATGAAGACCCAGCCCAGCCAAAAGCAACAAAAAGGAAAAACCAAAAAATAAAAAACAAAACCCAAGTGGACTAAAGACTGTTGCCTATGGACATATTCTGCAAGAAAGAGTCCAAGAGACCAGAGTCTACCATCTACTAGTTGTGAGGCTTCAGGCTCCCTCTTCCTGAGGATTATCTAGCTCCCTTCCACCCCATTCTCGTTCTTGTGCCATCTCTCCCACTCTGCCAGTTACTGCTGCCAGGTTGTGGCACAGACATGAATTGAGCACAGCCTCACACATAGGAAGGGGACTGATCCCTGAGAGGGGCTTATGTTAGGGAGCCCCAGTCACTGATTCCGCAGGACACAGGACAATCATTGTGCTTAAGTCTTTCGTGTCTGACAACTAACAGTGTTTGGAAATACTTCTGGACAAGTTCTCTTCCTTTTTTTTTTCCCTCCATGGTTCCCATCTCCAATTTTGAAACTTAATAATAGCAAGCCTTCATGAATAGACCTGGCTGGCAGACCTAAGTTTATTCAATCAGCCACTCCCTCTTATAATAACCAGCAGGGCAAGTATCAAGATCCAGTTTGGTCTCTACTTTCTGGATGGACTCTAAAAAAGAGGTTCTTGAATCCAAATCAAACAGTATTGTTAAAAAATAATGAGGAGGCTCTCTCCGTCTCCCTGTGGCACGATTTCCAATAAGTAGTGTTAAGTGAAGAGCAAAACAAAGCAGTAGAATAGTGAGAACACTGGGCTACCTGTCAGGAAAAATTAGTATCTCGCTTGGATTTGCATGAAGAGACTTCTGCAGGATGACACAAAGGATAAATCCACAGATGCTGGGACTGGACTGCCTGTGTTTGAAACCCTGCTCCAGCACACTGCTGAATAATCGTGGGAAAGTTACTTAACCTACCCTCTCTGTGCTTCAGTTTCCTCATTTGTAAAAAGAATAATAACAGCCTCTGCCTCAAAGCTAAGTAAACAAGTTAATACCCACAAAGCACTTAGAACTGTGTTTGGCATGTAGTAAGCTATAAATAAATATCATTATTATTACTGATGTTATTTATCACATGTATGCCTGTCAAGTCTCTTCAATCATATCTGACTCTTTGCGACTCTATGGACCATAGCCTGCCAGGCTTCTCTGTCCAGAGGATTCTCCAAGCAGAAATATGGAGTCGGTTGCCAAGCCCTTCTCCAGGGTATCTTCCTGATCCAGGGATCCAAACTGAGTCTCTTACCTCTCCATCTCCTGCAATGGCAGGTGGGCTCTTCACCACTAGTGCCACCTAGGAAGCCCATGTTATTTATTAAGTAACATCAAAAGTGATTACCTGTGTTCCAGAGGCCAAGGGTAGGGAGGAAGAAGGATTTTGACTGTATATCTCTTTTTGTATCTATGAATAAGTTAACTATTCAAAGATTTCTACAAGTTATTATTTACTAGTTAAAAATCACTTGCTGCAAATGAATTTCAAGATTGGGTCTGTTTTGAACATTACTTTTTTGAAATTTTTGGATTTATACTTTTTTTGTGCGAATTGTTGAGAGATGTCCCTGAATACCCCATTTTTCTGTTTTCTACTGCAATTTCACCTCTTTCCCTAACTTTTTAAATCTATGTGTCAACAGTAACAACAATAATAAATACAGTTCTACTAAGTACCACTTTCTGAACACTAGTTGCTTTACATATTATATCTCATGTAATCTTTACAATAACTCTATGAGGCATTAACCCCATAACTCATAGAACAGATTGCATTAACTTGTCCAAGATCACAAAGCTATACAGTGGCGGTGAAAAAAGTGAAGTCGCTCAGTTGTGTCTGACTCCTTGCGACCCCATGGACTGTAGCCTACCATGCTCCTCCGTCCGTGGGATTTTCCAGGCAAGAGTACTGGAGTGGTTTGCCATTTCCTTCTCCAGAGGATCTTCCCAACCCAGGGATCAAATCTGGATCTCCCGCATTGTAGGGAGACACTTTACCATCTGAGCCACCACAGTGGCAGTACCCAGGTTTATTCTGCAGTCTGACTCCTCATTCTAGGGTTTCTCTGTTAAAACAGATTCCCAGGCTTTGCCTTAGATCCAGGCTCCGATCCCCAGGCCTGGGTGTTTTCTTGGAGACACTCACACCCTCTGAAGCCTGAGGGCCTCAGCACTGGTCTGGGCCCTCTTGACCCTGACCTTTCTCTCCTGTCTCTGCCCTTGCTTCAAGCCTCTTGGTTACTTCCAGAGCCTGTGGAAGCAGAGGTCCCAGTCCTGGCGGGTAGATGAGTCCCTCTCCCTCCCAAACAAGGTAGGAAGCACCAGCTCATCCACCCTATCAAATACCACTCTTCACAGGGATGCAGCCTTTGGGCCCCTTAGCTCTGGGCCAGAAGGTCACAAGAGTTATGCCTTGGGGAGCACGGCCTTGTGGAAGAAACCCTGGATCAGCAGCATGGTTATATTTAGGGTCAAGTGTGGGATTTATGGCTCTTCAGGAAATCCGCAAGGTGACAAAGGTGACAACTGAGCTGAACATGAAACCGAAATTAACAGCAACAACCAAGACACTTCCAGGAAATGCCTCTTTGCAAGCAAGGTCATCCTGATGTGCCCTTGTTGGCAGAACGTTTGAGCGAGTGTCCAGCACTGCCTTGGTGGCCCCAGAAGTTGTATCAGCACAGCGTGGGGAGGGGAGCTCTGCCATCCCAGTGTTAGCAGCTCATAAAGTTACTGTCTGGAGATCAATGGCCAGAGCCAAGCAGATTGTTAGATAAACAACTGCTGTTGGACAGAATCATAAGACCCTCAAAAGCTCCAAAGAGATAGTACTAATCCATCAGCCAAGTGCACAGAGATGAAAGTGGTCTGGTCCACACCTCAGCACCATAGGTTCTCCAAAGGTGGGGACCGGGGAGAGAACGAACAGGGTGATAAGAAGCTTTCAAGGACCCAGATGAAAAACTTCTTCAGCTGACGATCCTCCCCCAAAGATAAGATTTTCTAAAAGTGGCTGTTCTTGTCCTCTCAGGTTCATTTAGCTTTTCTGCAGGACATGCTATCACATGTGAAAACTGCTATTACACAGACCCCAAGAGGTGGACACCCACACTTTGTTCCAGTCCAGATCAATGGAAACCAGCCTTTCTCCTGAATCTGACAAATTGCATAAATGGTGGAGGAACCACGTCAGATATCCCCCAAGTCACCAGGAACAAGGATCATTGATAAATTTTTAAAATTTATTTTTTTGAACTATAGTTGATTTACCACATTGTGCAGCAAAGTGATTCAGATACATATGTCTGAATATATGTATTCTTTTTTTCATGTGTTCTTCCATTATGGTTTATTACAGGATACTGAATACAGTCCCCTGTGCTCTACAGTAGGGCCTTGTTGTTCCATTAATATTTTTTAGTAGTGTTTAATGCTTTACGAAGTCTGTTAATAATAATTATCCACATTTGTTCTATGAAGTACAAATGAGAGGTATGGAAGGATGTAACAAATAAAGACCAGCCAGGGTACTTTTAAAGCCAGATTCTATGCCTTCCCATTCTACCCTCCCCAGGCCCCATTCTGTCGCCTCCCTTTGCTGATTTTGTGCTGATAAACTTAGTCTCTAACTTGACCTTTCTACATTCTGAACACACTGGCCAAGATGACTGCACTGAGGAGAAACACCGGATTCTGGTTTTAAACCCTGCTGTTAAGTACAAGGCTCTGATAAACCAGTGAATTAAAAATTCCAAAATCCTCTTAAAAGCTCATGTGTTACACAATTGGCTGCAGGTTTTAAAAAAACAAACCTGACCGCAAAATCACCATGCTTGATTGGGGCCAGACAAGCAAAATCACAAGAGCCACGAAGGCCTAGCAGAAGGACTGACTTAGGAAATGCGTTCAAGTGTGCGCTCAGATACAGAGCAGCTAATTTACAGCAGCAGGCTGGCTGATTGTGGTGCTTCTTCATCCTTCACGTTGCCTGCTGCTGTAGTTCCTCGCTCACATGGGGAAGGACCACTATCTTCAACTCCCAGATGCATTCCGGTAAGTGCAAATCTCTGCTAGGAACACAGCTAATGCCAGCACTGATTATCAGGAAGGAACTAGATAATTCTAACCTCTTAGATTGAGAGCCATTTTTCAGAACGTCAAATTTCACAGTGCACGGCCAAGTCAGTCATTTGAGCAACATCAAGAGGCAAAGAATTAACAACCGAGCTCCGATGGTTATTTATACAAAAAGACTTCCTTGAAGAATCCACAGTCACTCATACCAGAAAACATTTTAGGATAAAAATACTGTGCCTACTTTACAAAGAAGTAAAAAACCTCAGAAGGCGCACAATAAATTTTTATAATACACTCGGCACAAGCATAATTTTCCCCATCACCGGAGTGAATAAATACAGGTTTTATCTTCTTACACATCCCCTAGGCTGCTCCAAATGTGAATTATACCTTTCTATATTTGGAAGGGAATATATAAGCACCCAAACCCACCCCTATTTATTTTCTAAAGTGTCTCCACGAATAGGATTCCCAGTAGCTCTGTTTGCAGACATTCATCAGCATGAAAGTAAACACACCACCAGGCAAACAATTCCCTAGGGCTGCTTCAATCGGAACCTGAGCTCTGGTTTTCATAGCTGCTTTGTCTAAATATTTTTGCAATGATTCATTCATGGTTTCAAGATTTAAGGACAGGGCATCCCCAGCAGTTGGGACACATCAAGGCACAGAACAAGACCAAGAGGAAGGAAAAGAGTGAAGGTGGTACCTCATGTCTCCATCCGAAAGCACCCCCCTCTGCATCAGAACTACGCTTCGCCCTGCGATGACCGGCAGCGAGTTTCCTTCTTCTCTGAAATAATAAAAACTCAACATGCTCGGAGCTCAGCAGGGGCAGGAGACTGGCACAGTCCACCCGGCCCTGAAGGCCTGTGACTGAATCAGCAGTGAACTGCACGCTGGACTTTTCCATAGGACCATTCACACTGGGGCTGGGAACATCAGACTGGCCTCCCCCTTCTCTGCTGACCGGCAGAAATGCCCAGGCTCCATGTGGCTGCCTCCTCCCCATTCCCGGATGGCTCCCTAGAGAAAAAGTGACTTTCTAGGAACTTGGGGTCCCAAGGGAAAACCCACAGACTTCCACGAAGATACAGCCAGCAGCACCATCTTTAAGAGTGAAAAACTAGAAAATGATGGGGCAATGGCTGGGCAGGGGACATAGGATGGGGAGAATAAAATACTACACAGCTATTTAAAGTGATGAGCATGCAGATGTAGGCAACCCACCGAAGTGCCAAATGCACAGAAAGGTGGCAAAACAGCACACACAGGAACTGCGAAAAGATGTAAAATTTTATGTAAGTGAATGAAAGTAGGAAGTGAGTGTGTGTTCAGTCTGAGTTCAAATTCATTAAGGTTATTTTTTTTTTGCTTATCAAGATACTGAAGATAGTACTATAAGTAATAAAACAAAAGACCGTAGAGGTATACCAAGGTATACCTTAATTTCCAAATAAGACATATAATCATTTTTCAAGGGTCCTGAAAAAAGCAAATGGTTCAGGAAATGACTACACTTTTCCCGTTTCACCCCTCCAAATGCAATGAGGAAGAGGTGAACACATAAAAACCCAGACTATTAAGCAAACAGCTCAGCAGTGCTGTTCTCAATTTCCTGGTTCAAGTTCACAGTCAATGAAAGGTGTGAAGCTGATGAAGTTGAGTTACAATATCTGCTCTCCTGGGCAAACCTCCTAATCACTTGCCATCCTCAGGTTTGTGAAGGAGAGAAAACTGGCTCCATTCCTTCTTCTCTGAAACTATGTTTGCAAAAATACACTTACATTGGGAAACAAAGTCCATTTAAAGTTAGGCTAAGGAGAAGAATTATTAGCCTCCATATTTCCAATTTCCTCCTTTAAAAAAGAATAGAGACCTCTGGCAATAAAAACTGATGAATGACTTTTAAAAAAATCATTCAGGGGAAATAAAGGACTGAATTCTCTTTAAATAGCCTAGAACAAAGTGGGAGACACAATGGTATCTGTATTGTGGCTGTAGGCTCCAGAACTGAGAACAGCTCAGACACTCCGTTTTGATTCTCCTACAACCACTTTATCTACCTTTTCCACTTTCAGCCGTGGAGTTTACAGAGTCATCTTACCAGCTGTAGGCCAGACAGAAAGCCCTAAGCACCAGTGAGCTGGGGTTTTATCATGCAAGGCCATAATGCACATCCTTGAGAAACAATGGGTCTTATTCTCATAGTACTTTTCTATTACTGGACTTATTTCTATGCTAACGGTGTTTGAAAAGTTCTATTACTATTTACCTCCCTTCCTCACTTTTTTTAAACCTTTTATTTTGTATTGGGGTATAGCCAATGAACAATGTTGTGACAGTTTCAGGTGGACAGCGAAGGGGCTTGGCCATACATATACATGTATCCATTCTCTCCCAAACTCCTTCCTCACTTTTTCTGTTAACTTTATAGCTTGTTATTTCTCTTCTAGAAGAGCAATCATCTATACAGGTAGAAGTTATGGCTTCAAAGTTTTAGACTGCCTGATCATGTTTCAGAGGTGTGGCTCGCTGCTCCTGAAACGGTCACATGGCCCCCTTTATCAGAAAGCCCATCGCTAGCCCTGTTGAAATGCTGTCTGTATACCATCCCTCAACTGAAGGGAAGCAGAAAGGGAGCAGTTTCAATGAAGAATTAAATTTGCTGACCCACTTGGGTGGAAGAAAAAAAACCGCCCCGCTGGTGGATTAATATGGTTGAATAGCTCGATGCCACTGCACTTGTGGATGGCACTTGATGCATTGACCTCAAGTTAGACCTGGGTCTTGGTCTTGCTGGGTGACTGTGAATAGAGGACTTTACCTCTCTGGTCTTCACTTTCTTTGATCATTACAGAAGGGGAACTGGATAAATTACCTTTCAAGGAGTTTTCTGGTTTGAAATTAGAGTTTCAAGAGTTCTCCCTCATCAGATCCTTTAATTCTCACAAACAACCCAGTGGATGGTACAGATATTTCTATCACACAGACGAGGAAACTGAGGCTCAAGAAAGCCAAAACATTTGCTCTAGTTGCTCAACTCGAGTGGGACTCAGGGCCAGGATCTGAACCTGAGTTGTCCAACTCTACACCAGCACTGGTTGTCATTTTAAGCAATATTATCACTGCTTCAACTACATCATTAAATCTTGATTACTCTTTATATAAAACATTGGGAGACAGGCCTCCAGGATTCCAGGGTCTGAACTTGAAGGCTACCTTTACAGAAAAAGTAAACTGCCTGGGTATATTTTAAAGTTCTTTTTCTTTTAGGGTGCTTGGACCTGGTCTCTTTCAATCAACGAGTATGACTGACTTTTGCTTAATTAGGGACACAGTCTTTGGAATGAGTTAAGGTCTGCTTTCTTTCTTCTTTTCTCCAATTTGCTCACCCCCTTCCACATGAACAGGCAGGCCACCTGGATCTTTCTTATAACCACACAAATAACACTTTTTTAAAACAAAACAGGGACCTGTTTACATATAACACTTACTGGTGGAGCAACTCACGCTGCAGCCCAGGAGAAAGAAGAATCACAACCAAGTGCTCTTTATGAAACACACTCCAGGAAGGACAAAAGTTGGACCACAGAGATGACACAGAGGGAAAAGCCCATGGGATCGGAGCCAGAGCCTCAAAAGTAGGGAGTTTATCAAACATTGAAAACAAGCCTTTTCTCCTGCCCTCCTCACTCAGGAACTGGAAGGATAAACACACCCCTGGGCAGGGACAGCCCAGGCTCCACCAAGGACCCGGGGAAATTTGAGAGCCTGTGTAACCTGTTTTCTGCTGTTTTTTATTTCCTTTAATAGTGACCTTGAGCAGAGCTCAGAAAGGAGTCTCTGATTTCTCAGCTGCAGTGTTGCTGGGAGGGGTCATCTTCCAGGCTACTGGGCAGAGCTTGGTCTTGTATCTGCCATGGCTTCCAGTGGTGCCACTGGGACAAAACTCACCCTATTCAAGGGCCTCCAATGAGACCTGTGCTGTGTGGCCTGGCCTGACCATCACCCCCAGGTGGCTCTGTGCCCCCCCCAACCCCCCGCCAAGGCAGGCTCTTCCAGTCCCCTGATAACCCACTGTCTATTCTCTCACAAGTCTCCAGACTTCTCCAGCTTGCCCCCCTTCTTCTTCTCCCAGCCTCATGCAGCTCCCAATACTCTACAATTCTGTGAGCAGTTACCCCTGGTTACTAGCTATTTTAGCTGTGCCTAGATATTCCTTAAGAACTTGAGTTTATATCCAGAGCAGGGACCACATCGTTATCACGGATGGCAGGTAACCTGGGCTAGGATCTAGGGTTACTGTTAATATCGAGAGAGATCCTTCTTCCAGTGCTCAGATGACATGAAGTCTTGTTCAAAAATGATGGCTCATAATGAACATAGATGGTACACACACAGTTGTCCCTTCGTATCTCAGGGCGATTGGTTCTGGGACCCCTGAGGAGACCAAAATCCTTGGATGCTCAAGTACAGTGTTTAAAACGGGGTAGTGCTTGCACATAGGGATTCCCAGGTGGCACCAGTGGTAAAGAACCTGCCTGCAAAGCAAGAGACCTAAGAGATGGGAATTCAATCCCTGGTTGGGAAGATCCCCTGGAGAAGGGAATGGCAACCCACTCCAGTATTCTTGCCTGGAGAATCCCATGGATGGAGGAATCTGGTGGGCTACAGTCCATGAGGTTGCAAAGAGTTCGACATGACTGAAGCAACTTAGCACTGTGTGCATATAATACAGGCATATCCTCCCTTATACTTTAAATTATCCTTAGATTACTTATATAATACCTCAAACAATATAAATGCTGTGTAAATAGTTGCTGGCACTCTGCAAATCCATTTTGCTTTTTGAAACTTTCTGGAACCCCCTCTCCCAATATTTTCAATCCAGCTGGTTAGAGTCACAGGTACAGAACAGAGGGCACACAGCACGTACTTCTTCTAACTCATTTAAAACAATTTTTTATGGAACTTTTTCGATTTTTATTAAAAAATTTTATTGGAATATAGTTGCTAAGTCCAAGCATTTTATTAATTTAAATTTTACATTCTAAATATTTTTACTTTGAGGTTCTCTGTGTTTTCCAAGTGTATGTACTTCAGTAATCAGATAAGTGGAAGACATTTTAATAAAGTTTTGTTTCTTAAGAAATGTGAATTAAGGAACAGTCTGGTTTACTCAGGGCCCCATGAAATGGGCTTACCCGACAGTTCAAGCGGTAAACAATTTGCCTACAATGCAGGAGACTCAGGAGACCTGGGTTCGATCCCTGGGTCGGGAAGATCCCCCGGAGGAGGAAATGGCAACCCCCTCTAGTATTCTTGCCTGGAAAATCCCACGGACAGGGGAGCCTGGCGGGCTATAGTCCATGGGGTTGCAAAGAGTCAGACACAACTGAGTATTAACATAATGCTATGCTATGCTAAGTCGCTTCAGTCGTGTCCGACTCTGTGCGACCCCATAGACGGCAGCTCACCAGGCTCTGCCGTCCCTAGGATTCTCCAGGCAAGAATACTGGAGTGGGTTGCCATTTCTTTCTCCAGTGCATGAAAGGGAAAAGTGAAAGTGAAGTCGCTCAGTCGTGTCCGACTCTTAGCGACCCCATGGACTGTAGCCTACCAGGCTCCTCCGTCCATGGGATTTTCCAGGCAAGAGTACTGCAGTGGGGTGCCATAACATAATGAAACGGAAATAAAACGATGCTGTCATGCCATCTAGTGGCAGTGAGACAAAAAACCAAGACAAGTCTAAGGGCCTGGGACCACCTAGGCCACTGTGTCCATCCCACCCAGACTTTTGGGGGGAAAAGAGGGGTCTTTTTGTTTCCTGGAGTCCTTGGGGTTTCCAGTGGAGGGTGAGGGTCCCCAGTTAGAGACAGATGGGCTGTTACTGCCCCCTCCACTGCCTTCAGTTCAGTTCAGTAGCACAGTCGTGTCCAACTCTTTGCGACCCCATGGACTGTAGCACGCCCGGCTTCCCTGTCCATCACCAACTCCCGGAGCTTGCTCAGACTCATGTCTGTCGAGTCCACCGCCTTACCTTCCTGTAATTCTGACACCTAGGGAAGGGAGCTGGGGGTGGGGCAGGAGGGGGAAGGTGCCAGCCGTCAGCTGCGGGGAGCACCCAGAGCAGCAGCGACACTCCCCCATCACAGGCTGCACCCACCTCTCTGGCGTGAGGGATGCAAAGTTCCCCATGCTCCGTAGAGGAACCACAGAGGGGCTGCCACACACCTGCCAGACTTGCAGGAAACAACCAGCATGTGTTCGGTCAGCATGAACTAGTGCTGTGTTCAGGTCACCCCAGTTACAGAATTACAACCCCAGTTAGAATCCATGAAGCACAGAGGGTAAGTGTGGGGTGTCTATGGGCTAGGTGTGATCAGGGACACTCCCTCTTTGCTTCAGATCACCCTGTCTTAACCACACTTGGAGTTTCACCCCATCATATACGAGGTCTCTGACACCATCCAAGTTTTTGACGAGGTTCTGGTCAGCAAAGCCACGGGCAGCAGGTACGGTCAGGGAAGCACTGAAAGGCAGCAAATGCTGGTTCAGTGCTGTCACTGTGACACTGGAAATAGAAAGGGCTTTACCCCTTTGCCGAGCTAGAGGGCTCAGTGGGCACGAGCCGCGTTCAACACTCCCTGGGATCCAGGTGTCACGTTCCTTTTGTCAATCTCTTCTCTGGCCTCTCCTTCCACTCGGTCAGTTTGACAGCTTCTACCTCTCAGAACCTCTGGAGGCCCCCAGCCCGCTCCATCTACACCACCCACTCTGCCTGGGTAACTCCTAACCCACTTCCTCTCCTCACAAACCCCTCTTCAGAGCATCTCCCTCCGTGCTGCAGCTCGGGCGGTCTTGTAGGTTTCTATAGGCATCATCGATCAAGTCACTCTATGGCTTAAACCCTTTAGTGACTTCCCCATCCTTAGGACCAATTCCAGATCCTGCAGACAAGTCCTTCTAAAATCCGGCTCGGCCCATCTCCCCCCATCTCTGCTCTGCCCACTCCTGACACCATCACGCTTCAGTGACTGGTTCCATGTATGGTTTCCCTACCAGAGTGTGAGTGTCTGAGGGAGAGACCACACTGATCATGTTGGTCTGCTTGCCGGCTGCAAACCCAGGGCCAAACACAGGACGTGGCACACAAAGGCGGTAACTGAGAATGGTGGTTGAGAGCTCAGTTTGAGAGGCAGGTGAGTAGAGGTTCAAATCCTGGCTCTGCCACTAGTCAACTATGGGACTTGCTGCAAGGGACTTAATGTTCTCTCAGTCACTCTGTAAATATTTACTGAATGGGACTCCCCTGGTGGCTCAGTGGATAAGAATCTGTCTGCCAATGCAGGGGACACTGGTTCAATCCCTGGTCTGGGAAGATTCCACATGTGGTGGAGTAACAGAGCCCATGTGCCACAACTATTGAAGCCCACGTGCCTAGAGTCTGTGCTCCACAACAGGAGAAGCCACTGCAATGAGAAAACCACACACTGCAACCAAAACTACCTCCCAATGGAGACCCAGCAGAGCCAAAAATAAATAATTAAAAAAAAAAATGAATGAACAAATGAAATCATCAATTAGTGACCAAAATGGTATCTCAAGTGGTTAATTTTAAAGATACTTTACTAGATGAAAGAAACTTCTATTCTACTAAAGCTAAAAACAAAAAAATCAAACAAAAACAGGGAGGAAAAATTTAAATTTTAAGGGTTTGTCACACATTTTGATTGAATTTTAACTATCTCTTTGGAAGGTGGCTGGTGTATTATCTAACATATGGGTACAGGTCAGATCTGAGTGAGGGCAGAGAAAATAAGCAACTAATATTTCACAATCTGGATGAAGACAACATTAAATTGACATTTAATGTAGCGTGAGTACTGTTTAGTAAGTCAACAATTATGGATGCAATTCATACAACTAAAATAAGCAGTTCAGAAGATGGAATGTAATTTAAATATTTTGCAAGGGTACTTAGTTTATTTTGATAATATGAAGGCTAATGTTAATATCAGCCACACTATAAAAAAGGTAAGATCCCCTGGAGTAAGGGAATGGCTACCCTCTCCAGTATTCTTGCCTGGAGAACTCCATCGATAGAGGAGCCTGGTGGGCTACAGTCTATGGGGTTGCAAATAGTCTGACCACGACTGAGAAACTAATACATAAAAAGGTATAGTGGACCAGAATATAGATTATATCCAGGCTTATTTACCTTCCCAAAGAATTTAGGGGGGTAAAAAACACCCTGCATCAAAACCACACCTATTTTGTGCAAGATGATGGGTCTTCTAGGCAGTGGTCTCCAACCAGGGTCCTCGAAGACTTTCCAAGGGATGCAGACAAGACATTTTTAAGTGAATGAATTGCCAGATCCTCAGTTTCCATTTGTATTTTTCCTAAAACTGGTCTGCTTGAGTATGATACCACCTCCCCTTTACAAACTCCCATCTCGCCAGAAGAAGAAAAGGGTGGACTTCTCACCCACCCTGAATCTTAGATGACATAGAAACAGCCACATCATCTAACAAAGGGCCAAACATCAGTGTCCATGTGTCTCCCTGACTCGCATTGAGGTGTGCTCAAGTAGGAGGCAGGGGCTCATTATTAATACTTATACAAGAGTCTGATCAGGGTGAAGGATGGCATTAGAAATAGGGCTGTTTGGGGCTACACTGGGCTGTTTAGATCCAATTATATATCAAAAAATATTTAAAAATACACATGATAAGATGAAATGAGTGGGTGTGACTCTCATTTAAGGATTTTAACACCCTAATTATTCCCAAAGACTCTGTCACTTCTGAGCTAGAGTCCTGGGAGAGCAAAGTAAACACTTAATCACAAATAAGTGGATAAATAAAGCCCAGCACTGGGCTTTGTTCCCTTTCCTTCCTTCCTTATTTCCATTTGGTTTTGGGTGACTGTTGAAGAACAGTGTCAACAATTCAGGTGGAGAATAGAGGAGGAGAGTAGTTCACGAGGAGAAAGGACCAGTTTTCAAAAATAAATAAATAGCATACAGTGTAAAAGCATCTCACCAAAATGATACTGACAAATATTTATTAATGTGATTTTAATTATCTCTATTGGAGCATTTTGGGTTAAACAAGCTGCCTTTAAGTAAAAAAGAAACAGGTTTAATTAATAGTTATTTGAGGAGTTTTGATAAAGTCTTTTTGGTGTACTTCCCAGAAACTGAAAAAAATTAAAGGTCTCAAGGGTTGAATAACAATTTATTTTGTAAGTCAGATAATTTCCAATTCTTTATTTTCAATACAACTGAAGAAAGAGCTAATTGAGTTGTCATTTTTGGCACAGAATCAGAAGGAACGAAAGAATTAAGTGACATTATAATAACAAAACTCCTGCCATCCCATGTACTTATTCACAGTTTCTCAGTACTTCTATCTCTAAAAATGAAAAATAGAAAAAAATGAGGATACTAAACTCTTTCTTATTCTAGCAAAAAGTATTATTTGTCCGTTTACTCACAAACTTGCTTTTTAAATGCCCTCCCCTCCCATATTTGATAATTATTTCTATGAAAAATTATTTAACAGCACTAACAATTTATCAACATTTATTTGTTCTGATCAACTGTCAATAAAAAACAATAACTTAGTTTAGGAGAAATTTCTTTTAATACTCATAAAACCTGGAAAAATGTCTTCAAACTTATGCATATGTACATATGCATACATATATACGTTAAAGAGATGTATGATGAGGCTGTTGCTAAGTCGCTTCAGTCGTGTCCGACTCTGTGCTACCCCATAGACGGCAGCCCACCAGGCTCCCCCGTTCCTGGGATTCTCCAGGCAAGAACACTGGAGATGATCAATAAAATACTTTCAAGCAACTAAATCTATTACATCAGAATAAAATACTGTGGAGAGAAACAATCAAAAAAAGGGTTCGAGGGAAAAAAAAGTAACAACATAAAAATTCCAGATGTTATAGGACAGCTTGTTCACGAACATTTCTAATGGGTTAAATTACTAAAGAATTAGACTTCATACACTTAAAGGGATGATTTTTAAATGTTAGTCTTGACAACACTCTTTTCATTTTCATAATCTCTGGGAAGTATAACAAAAGGCTTTACTAAGACATGAAATGACTATTGCATGATTCCAGTTTCTCTTTTACTTAGAGGCAATCTAGTTAACCTGAATACTCAAGAGAGATAGGAAAACAGAAATACTATTACATCCTTTGCAACTATTTTGACAAGAAATTTATATGTCACCTTAAAGTGTATGAGGAGGTGTGTGTCTTAGTTTTACATTATTTGGGAGGTATGTGGGCAGAAACATTTGAAAGCCACTGCACTGGGGAATGGTTTAGCCTGGACCACCTGACCTCATGACTTTGAAAAGTTTTCAGCAATTGGAGCTGTATTTTCTGGTCATCTCATGGGATATCATTGGCCCTAAATGGCAGCCAGTGCCAATGGAACGCAGATCTAGGATGCTGAGGTCTTCCCACTTTTCTGAGCCTTGTCTGGCATGATGTGACCCAAAGCTCTCTGTGGGATGTTGCAGGGAGCCAGCATGCCCCCCGTCACCAGCAATTCCCTTCCTGAGCACTGCTGGGGAGCACTCCCTAACCCCAGACTTTATCCCCCTCGCTGTCTCTCCAACGTGGGGCTTGGTTTAGGAGCTAGCAAGAAGGCTGATCCTTCTGACCACAGACCACCCTGCCTCTTTCCAGGGAGCCCCACTCACTGCCCCTCCATGACCAACGTTAAGGAGGGGAGGTAAGGGGCTCCTCCACTTCCCTGCAGCCCTACTTTTAAATAGAAAGCACAGCAGAGCTGTTAAGTGAGCAGTGCTGGTACTGCTTGGATTCTAATCTCAGCTCTACCATTTATTCACTGCCATCACAAAGGCAGGCTACTAAACCTCATAATGCCTCAGTTTACCTACCTGTTAAGTGATGGTAACAACAGAACCATCTCCTGGGGTTGTGAGGATTACATGCAATACTGAGCTGGCATACAAAGGCTTAATAGAGGAAGCTGTTATTATTAAATGTAAAGCTCAGGATTTAAGAAGTGAAAAAACGAAAAGGAAATGGTAGGAATCAGCGGAGTGCCACCCTAAAATCTCCTATCCCATGGTCTCCAGTTGCTTTTCAGCCAAGCCTGGTTCCAACTGGCAGCAGTAGTCCATGCTTTTTCCCAAAGGAGGCCAGTTTCAATTTACCTCTGATGGGGAGCTTGGCTCCCCCAGACCTGGGCTTACCCTAGAGATAGGGGAGTGCACAGGGAGGCCCCAGTGTTGTCATACACAGCAGGCAGGATTCTGCACAAATCTCCCATGCACAGCACAGACCTCCTTCCTTGAAGGCCCCCTTCCCCATGGGTGAGTGGAGATGACAGAGGTGTGACAGGCTGAAGTGACCCAGGATTCCTCTTTAAGTCAGAGAGAAAGGAAACTTACCTGAAGATTGATGAGACGAAAGAGGACCGGTCTGGCTTTGCATCAACTGTATCATTGTTTTCGGGATCCTCAGGCCCCTGCTCCACAATATAGCCTTGATCGTCTGCCATCTGGAAGGAAAAAAACCAACCAGAAAATTGGTACTGGGTAGTGGCATCACTGGCCTCATGATGTTTTAAATAACACTCATTCAGTGACACAGTTTTTAATTAAGCCTGGAGATGATCAGTATTGCCTATCTGGGCTCCAGGGCTGCTGTACCAATAATTCATTCAAATGCTCGAGTGCCAGCTCTACTTCAGGCTTCCCTCTAGAGTCAGGATACACAGCTGCAAAGAAAGCAAAGTCCTTGTCCTTCTGGGAGCTTCTAGTCCAGCATTCACGATTTTATTAAATGTTCACTGTGTAGGAGAAACTGTGGAAGGTTCATCAAGGTCTGTAACAACAAGAAACTCCCCCTGAATTCCTGACAGGTTATAAGATGCTCATCCTTTGCCTGGCATCCCTCAAGCCCAGTTCAAAAAACAGGGACTTCCCTGGTGGCTCTCCGGTTAAGAATCCGACTGCCAATGCAGGGGACATGGGTTCGATCCCTGGTCCAGGAAGATACCACATGCTGCAGAGCAACTAGGCCTGTGCCCCACAACTATTGAGCCTGTGCTCTAGAGCCGGGGAGCCACAACTACATAGCCTATGTGCCAAAAATACAGACGCTCACATGCCCTAGAGCCCGTGCTCCACAACAAAAGAAACCACAGCAATCAGAAACCTGCTGCCACGAGAGAAAACCTCTGCGCAGCAATGAAGACCCAGTACAGCCCCAAAATAAAATACAACAAAATACAACAAAGCAACCTGGAGCATAAAGCTGTCTGTTTCAGATGATTTTACATAGTTCTACCAAACAGATTTTCATCAACTTATTTCTCTGCTCAAGAATCTTTGTCAGATTCCTACAATCTAAAAGTTCAAATCTTAAACTGAACTCCTTGGCTCTTCAATATCTAGTACTGGTTTACTCAGTCACTCAGTTGTGTCCCACTCCTTGGGATCCTATGGACTGTAGCCCGCCAGACTTCTCTGTCCATGGAATTTTCCAGGCAAGAATACTGGAGTGGGTTGCCACTTCCTTCTCCAGGGGATCTTCCTGACCCAGAGATCAAACCCAAGACTCTTGTGTCTCCTGCACCAGCAGGCAGGCTCTACCACTGAGCGACCTGGGAAGCTCATCTATTACTGGAGTAGATAACAAACTATGGCCTACCATCTGTTTTTTTGTTTGGAGATTTTCTAAGTTTTATTTGTTCTTCTTTCTAATTTTGTAAGGTTGAAGCTGAAGTTACTGATTTGTGACCTTACTTCTTTCCTACATACAGGTGTTCAGTGCCAAAAATCTCACTCTACGTACTTACCACCTGTTTTTGTAAATAAAGTTTTATTGGAACACGGTCACACCCATTCATTTACATATTGTCCGTGGCTACTGTCCCACCACAACCACAGTTGAATGATCATGACAGACATCATGTGGCCTGAAGTGCCTAAAATATTTACCACCTGGCCATTTAAAAAAAGGTTCACTAACCCCTGATCTAGGATAATTACTAGCCAATAGGATCCCCTGGGACTTCCTAGGTGGCTCAAGTAGTACAGAATCCATCTGCCAAAGCAGGAGACAAGGGGCTTGATCCCTGGGTTGGGAAGATTCCGTGGAGGAGGAAATAGAAACCCACTCCAGTATTCTTGCCTGGCAAACCCAAGGGACAGAGGAGCCTGGTGAGCTACACAGTCCATGGACTTGCATAGAGTCAGACACAACTATGCAACTAAACAACAATAGGATCTCCCACTCACTTACTACTTCCCTTACTTTAAGAAGCAAAATTAATGATAATAAAAATAAAAACTCACATTTATTATTTGCCGAGCTACTTGCTTTGTAAGTATTATCTTATTTAATACTCTCCCAAATGACGTTGGGATCTCCCAGATGGTGCCAGTGGTAAAGAACCTGCCTACCAGTACAGGAGACGTAAGAGATGGGGGTTTGATCTCTGGGTTGAGAAGATCCCCTGGAGGAGGGCATGCCAACCCACCCCAGTACTCCTGCCTGAAGAATCCCATGGACAGAGGAGCCTGGTGGGGCTATAGTCCATAGGGTTGTAAAGTGTCAGATACGACTGAAGCAACTCAGCGCATGTGCATACAAATGCTGTTAAATCAGCCCTGTGATCACTGCCTTTTGACAGAGGAGGAACAGGAAGTTAGTAACTGGCCCCAGACTAAGTAACTAGTAAACCAGACTCAGAACTGAAGCCAGCAACAACACTCAGAGCCCAGCCCTCACCGCCACACCATTCAGCCTCCCAGCCTCTGAGCATCCCTGGGCCCACCATGCTCGTTTCAGGCTCCATCAAGGCTTATGGTTCTTTCACTCTGGAAGTCATCACCGAAACTTTTGCTGGACAAGCCATCTTTGGCCAGATGGCTAGTTCTCAATCTTCAGAATTGGGTTCAATGGTACCTCTGCTGGGAGGTCCTCCCTGATTACACCTACCTCCCCAGCTCCTTCCCTTCCCCTAGTCCCTTTACAATCCTTATATTTGTCTTGATTATCAGCACTCTACTTATTGCTTGACATTGTCAAACATGACAATGTAAGTTCATCATGACAGAGGCGCCTGACACACATAAAGTATTTGCTAAATAAATATTAATTGAATGGGAAGCTGGAAGAAACAAATATCCCAAAGGAAGAGAATTAGCTAAAAGTGACACAGCTGGTCAGAAGCAGAGCCTATACTAGAGTCATTTCTCCTAAACCAAGTCCTGTGTCCTTTCCTGTAAAGCGAAACCTCCCCAGACTCTGATTGGTGCTGGTTTCAATCTCAGCGATTACAGGGTCACGGCTGGCAGCTGCAGGTCTGTTCTCCTATCAGTCTCACCCCTGGAGGTTTTCACCCAGTTGGAAAATAAGAAGGCATCTATCTGACTGTGCCCCAGAGCACAAGCAATGACTTCTGGAGGGGGCAGAAGGAATCTAGATGGGGGCAGGCGTCCAAGATGGCAAAGCACTGACCTTGTGGCCCTGAGTGGTATTATCCTGTCACCTTGCAGCTTATTTAGGGGTCAGCTGGGCAGTGAGAAGTGACAGAGAGAGTGAGTTCTGTGACCAGATCTCTACAAAGACAATGAGAAGTCTGATGGCCATCCTGTTCCTCAACACATATGAACACCCCACCATAGACACCAAACTGTCTCCGGTTGGGAGGCAGTAAGATATTTCAGATTAGGACCCAAAACTGTTTCTCAAAAACATATCTAGAGGAAAGGAATGTTAAGTATAGACATGTAGAAAACACTCAATCATTTTTATTTCATCCTCTTCACACAGACTTAGTTACTTGTGGATCATTATTAGTAAAGCACAGAGATATTTTCAAAATTAACAAGTTAATGTTATACAAAATCCACCAGAAAAAGACACATAACTTTGACATGTGGTGTTGAAGCCTTAAGTCTTTTGTCCTAGAGATTGTCAAACAGAGTGAAGAAAGTTAGAAAGAATCGTACATTAATGCTAAGGCTAATCTTAAAGACGGAACCTAGGATGTACGATGATAAAACAATGTGACCATTATATAGCCCTTTATATCTATATATCAATATACAGATACAAGTTCCTGGAAGTTCAAGGCACCGGGTGTGTACCTGGAGTCTGGGAGACACCTGACCTGGCCCTGCCTTGCTGAGAGACAGGCATCGATACACAGCATGAACGTTGACAGATAACCATGATCAGGGCCACCTGCGGTCAGAGCAGGGACCTGACCAAGCCCCAGAGGAATTAGGGAGGGTTCTCTTGACCTGGTATTCCTGGTGGTTCAGATGGTAAAGAGTCGGCCCGTAGTGCAGGAGACCCAGGTTCATTCCCTGGGTCAGGAAGATCCCCTGGAGAAGGAAATGGCAACCCACTGCAGTATTCTCGCCTGAAGAATCCCATGGACAGAAGAGCCTGGCGGAGTATAGCCCATGGGGTCGCAAAGAGTTGGACACAACTGAGCCAATAACACTTTCACATGTTCACTCTTGACCTGAGGTCTGTCTGAAAAGGGGAAGCAGAGAGGGTGGAAGTAAGGGAGGCAGCGAAATGCACACCCATCAAACACCCGAAACGCTCCATCGACAGAGGGGAGCAACTTAAACCCCTCATCCCTCCCAGACACTCAAAGGGGCTTTGGACTTAGTGACAGGCTGATTTCCACAGCTCAGAGGTGGGAGGATCTCCAGAGCTTTCTTTGCAAACCCTAAGCCAGGAGTGCCTTCTGTTTGAAACCTATAGCATTTTTCTGAGCTGAGGCCGAACACTGTCTAGGAGGGCACTGAGAGACCCTTCTAACAACATTTAGAACATGTGTCTAAAACGAGGCAGCGTGCTGGAGCTTCATTCTTGTATCTGTAAGGCTAAACATTCAGTGACTGTCTTATTCCTGAGGCTGGCCTTAATTTCTGGTTGAAGTAAAGTTCACCCAGAATGAGAGTGGTGACCGAGTGGGGTGCCTGCTCTTGGTCCCATCATTTCAGTCAAGCCAAGGCTTGGTGTTGACCTTTTATTTGTGCTTCTCTTTGAAGCCCAAGATAACCCAGGCCTATCTTGGTCGGCTATGCCTGGAGAGAGCAAGTCTGGAGTCATTTTCTTGTATTCATTCCCGCTGTAAGGCTAAGGCTGCAAAGACCAGCCGGTCATTTGGGGGAATATATCGCTTATTCAATTGTCAAACGTATCTATCTTCTTTTTAATGAATTAATATTTAATACACATACAGCATTAGCAATGCCAGGCACTCTCTGTAATTACTCAGTTATTATTATTACTTTTACTATTATCCACTAGGACCCTTATTTGTAGACTGAGAAGTTATCTTAATCATCACTTTTTTGTCTCAGTCATAGAAAAGTGCCAGGTATACAACAGGCACTCAATAAATATTTCTTTATTAATGTCACAACTGAAATGTACTTAAACATTTTAAATCCTTCAGGAACCTGACTAAATTGGACATGGGACAGACAATGGAATCAAAGGGACTCAGGAGGGTGGCTGAGAGCCTAGTCACGGTGAACTGCAGGGCAGGTGTTTAAATCAGCACCTCCACCTAGATTAGCCATGGGATCTTGAACAAAGTCCTGGAGGAGGGCATGGCAACCCACTCCAGTATTCTTGCCTAGAGAATCTCATGGACAGAAAAGCCTGGCGGATTGCAAAGAGGATTACAAAGAGTCAAGACAGGACTGAAGCGACTTAGCACACATGCATGCACTTGAACAAAGTACTCAATGTCTCCAAGCCTCAGTTTCCTCATCTGTAAAATGGGAAAACAGTGATACCTAAGACACACATGGCTGTGAGGATGAATGGAACAATGCATATAAGATGCTAAATGTTCTGATGTCACTGTGTCTAAATGTTCGATAAATACTCCCTATTATCACCACTGTCTGGAGAACTCAAGACTAAGACAACACTCTACTGTCACCTCTCACTGGTATTTAAAAAGATTAGAAACATGTATATGCATGGCTGAGTCTGTTTACTGTTCACCTGAAACTATCACAACATTGTTAATTGGCTATACCCCAATACAAAATGTTTTTGGTGTTAAAAAAATTTTTTTTTAATTAAAAAAGAAAGAATGCTACAAATCATGAAAAAAAATCACGTTAACATTTTAAACAGCTTTTGTGAAGACTGAAAAAAAGTTATCCTAGTGATTATTTCTACACAGGCTTAAGTGACTCATACATATGTGGTAGGAAATCACTTCCCAGCTATTATCTGAATTTCATTGCAGCTGTTTCCCCCCAAAGTGACATAATACAACTTGTGCCTCACCCTAGCCCCAATGAAGACAATTTTTCTAAAAGGCTCAAAGAGAAGGCACCCAGAGTACCTCCACCGCTCACTTCCAGCACCTGTGGGGGGCGGGGCGGGGGGGACAGCGGTTTCTGCTGGGTCCTGAAGTACTCCACTGCTTCCTGATGCTCACAGCACTGCCAGAAAGCTGGAGCCTATTACAGAAGAAACTTTTTTTTTTTTTTTCAGAGAGGTTAAATAACCTGCCCAAAGCCACACAGCTAACAGGAAGCAGAAGTGGACTATGAATCCAGGCAGTGGCTGGCGACCTGGATGGCCATCAGGCCATAAGACCCTGAAGGAGTAAAATGGCCTGTAAGTAAACAAAAGTTAGGGCCACGTCCTTGGCCAGCCCAGGAGTTCAAGGGAAAAGGCCCGGGGATTATTCAGAATCACTCGCAAATCATTTTACTGTCCCATTAAAGGCAAACTTGCATGCAAAGGTGAAAGGTTGCAGACGGAGAGTCCTGCCTCTCTCCACTTCCTCAAGGAATCAAGAGCCCCTCACGATGACAGCGGCTTAAGCTTACCTGTAGTGTACTAAGCCCAGACAGAGGCACTGCTGTGCACCGCAATCACCTCATTCACCCCCCCGGGCCACCATCATACCCATTTCACAGACAGGCACAGAGAGGGTCAAGGCCCCAGAGCTGACAGGCGGGACGCTGGGACTGGAACCCTGGGCTGTCAGACACGGGAAGCCTCCTGTGTTAGCCAGGCGAGAGAACGAACCCCTCCCGCCCTTCCAGGTCCTCTCCTCCTTTTCCGAATCCCGAATAGCACCGTGTCCCGAGCCTCGGGGGCCAGAAGGGAAGGGAGGACAAACTGAGCAAAGCAGGTGATACTGGAGGTGGGGAGAGCCTTCTTTCCCAAGTTTTACTGCTTGGCCCGAAGGGACCCGGCCCCCGACGACCGCGCTCGGGACAACACCGGAGAGGGCAGCCGGGCGGGAAGGGAGAAAAGCGGGAGAAGGAAGGGCGGCGGCCCACGGGAGAGACACCCGGCAGTGACGGGGGCCGAAGTTACCGTTCCCACGGCGACTGGACGGCCGGAGATGGCGTACGTCTCCGTCGCTCCGCTGCGAGGGTCTGCGTCCGCTTGAACGAAATCGAAACTAAAAACTCCAGCGTAACCGGGGGAGGAGTCGCCAGGGGCAGGACCCAGACCGGGCGGGACTGCGGGCGCCGCCTCCCACTCGGGACCCCGCGCTCCGTACAGTCGGCAGCGCGCAGGACCCCCGCGCCTCCGCGCGCCCTGTCGGGGAGAGCGCGCCCAGCCCCGCTGGCCGAGCGTTGCGACCGCCGTCCCCGGAGGGCGCCCGGGGCAAAGCTGGCGGCGCGCACCGGAGAGCGTGCTGGGCAAATGGGCAAAGTTTGCAGAGCTCTAAAGCGATCCCGCCGCCGCGCGCGCCGTTCTCCCGAGAAAATTTTGCAGAATCGACCGCGCTCCCGGTGACCCGAAGAGCGCTCTCCGCATATCCGCCGCACGCAGTGTCCCCAGCCGCGCTGAACTGAGAGCGCGCCCGGCCGACTTCCCAGCGGCGCGGGATCATGGGGCGCTCGTCAGAGTCCCCGCTCCTGCCCTTTCGCTGCTGCCCTCGGTCTACAGCTCGACTTCGGCCTCCGCATCAGCTCTGGGACCCAGTTCCCAAAGCCCAAAGGCTGCTGCCCAGCCAGATCTTGACCCCACTGTGTGCGGGTCGGGTCCCCTGGGGGACTGGGCGCCCGCATCTGCACGAGTTTACCGAGGGCGGGCGGTGGGAGCCGCGGTGGTCTCCAGCTCCCAGAACTTGGTTACGCTCCCGGCGCGCCTTTCTGCAGAGCGCGTTCCCACAGCCCAACACCTCCTGCTGGCCTGGGTGTAGCTCCAGAATCATTCGTGGACTGTCTTTTGAGCGCCACCACGTGTCAGCCACTGGGTGCGTGCGCGCCTGCTGGGTCGCTCAGTCGTGTACGACTCTTTGCTACCCCATGAACTGTAAGCCTCCAAGGCTCCTCTGTCTATGGTATTCTGCAGGCAAAGAGCCTGGTTGGGGTTCCCATTTCCTCCTCTAGGGGGGGATCTTCCCGACCCAGGGATCTAACCCCCGTGTCTTTTGTCTTCTGCATTGGTAGCCATGTTCCTTACCACAAGTGCCGCCTGGGAAGCCCAGCCACCGGGTGTGTGGCCGTAAGTTAGTCTAATATGGGAGAGACATTGTAGTTGCCCCAATACCACTACACCCCTCACCCACGCGTGCCTCCACATTTGTCTTTCTTCAACCTGGAGACGCCAGCGGAGGCCTCCAAGGCCTTGCTCTCCAGGACTTGTCACGGGACCAGCTAATGAACACAGGCGCGCTGAGGTGTAAATGCTGCTGCTGCTGCTGCTGCGTCGAGTCTGTTGTGTCCGACTTTGTGCGACCCCATAGACGGCAGCCCAACAGGCTCCTCTGTCCCTGGGATTCTCCAGGCGAGAACACTGGAGTGGGTTGCCCTTGCCTTCTGAGGAGAAATTACAGTTTTCTTCACACCAGAGACATTTGCTTTGAAACTGTTAACGCCTTGAGTGAAAGGAGTGAATCTTCAGGATGTGACGTCAGGCAAGAACGGGCAATCTCTTCTTTGCTCTCCTCTGGGCCGGAGACTTCAATATGCTCCATAAAATCTCACCAGGTAAGGACACTTTCTTGGTTTAAGAAACACTGGCCCCAGGCAAGTGTAAGTGAACAATTATAATTTAATAACTTCTGCCAGAATTCTGAATTCATGAATATTTTAAACAAGCCATTATACTATTTACACTATGGCTGTGCTACACTGGACGTCTGTGCACACGTCCCCCAATTCATATGTTAAAACTTAATCCCCAGAGTGATGACGTTAGGAGGTGGGGCCTTTGGGAGGTGCTTAAATCTTGAAAGTGGAGCCCTGGGGTTAGTGCCCTTGTAAAGCTGGCCAGACAGAGCTTCCTGGCCTTTGCCACCAAGTGAGGACACAGAGAGAAATTGCAGTCTGTAACCCAAAGAAGGCTTTGACTGGAACCCAACCATGCTGGCACTCCGTTCTTGGACTTCTAGCCTCCAGTACTGTGAGGAATAAATTTCTGTTGTTCATAAGCTATTCAGCCTGTGGTATTTTGTTATAGCAACTGAAACAGACTAAGACAGGTTGTACTATTCTTTCTTGAATACCTGTATTTCTGAAATGTCAGGGCCAACTAAGTCATTGTAGACCCAAAGATAAAATACTTTTTGAAGGGATTCAATTGTGAATCACTTGAAAAATCCTTTAGTAAGGCAAATAAATTACTGTTTAATTTGTCTGATTTGTATAATTAAGTTTTTGCAAGTTATTCCTGAAATACAATGAAATAGTATTAGATGTGGAGGAGCCTTCACAACTAATCCCTCTGCTCATATTATAAAGAATCTGAGGTTCAGAGAGGTTGCCCATATCACAAGCTTGCTAGTGACAGAACAAGGATCAAGATGCTTATAAAAATAATAAATTTTCCATCCTCAAGAATTATGTCATAATTATATCATGCAGTTGTTAAAATGCGTTACACACAGGAATTCACTGCTGTCTCAGATAGAAAGATGATTTGAAGCAAAACTTCCCTTTTTCACTTCTGTAGTGTAGACTGACGCGGCAACTCCGAAAGTATTGCTCCAAGGCTGGATTATCACAGCACCAACAAATAAAACTACAAATATATGAAAGGGAAGAAACAGTTTTAAATTTTCCCCTCTCTAGCGAGAGAGCAAAAGAGACACAGATGTAAAGAACAGTCTTTTCGACTCTGTGGGAGAAGGCGAGGGTGGGATGATTTGAGAGAATAGCATTGAAACATGTATATTATCATATGTGAAACAGATTGCCAGTCCAGGTTCAATGCAAGAGACAGGGTGCTCAGGGCTGGTGCACTGGGATGACCTAGAGGGATGGGATGGGGAGAGAGGTGGGAGGGGGGTTCAGGATGGGGAACACATATACACCCATGGCTGGTTCATATCAATGTATGGCAAAAAGCACCACAATATTGTAATTAGCCTCCAATTAAAATAAATAAATTAATTTAAAAAAATCAACATTCAAAGAGCTAAAAAAAAAACCCAATTTTCCCTCTCTGATAATTGTACTGACCTGTTAGAGCCAAATGCTCTTCTGTTCTAACTGTATTTCCTGTGTTTCTTCAGCTTTGGCCCACGTCACTGTTTTCTGCTTCCTTTCCAAACTCACACGATTAGAGCTAAGTCTTTCTCTTCACCCCAGAAAAATCCCCGACTCCATTATTCAGAAGTCTTTAGAAGAGCTGACCTCATGGGTGCTCCTGGGTTGATCCCTCTGGACTTTGCCTCCGGCCCTCTGCTCTAGTCACTGGGATGCGGCTGCTAATCCTGCTGAGCTCAACAATCCCACCCTCATCCTGCTGGGTACCACACCTCCGTGGGAGGCAATCAGTGATTGCTTCTCTTGCTGTTCACAGGACAGCTCAGGCCAGGCTATGACTTTGTACAGGACTCCACTGAAGGATAATCCCTTGAGTAACAGAAATGCCCGTCTTAGGACTCACAGGCCCAAGCCCAGACTCTGGTTGAGGCACCATCAGGCTTCTGCAAAGGGGGAGAGGGATGGGTCAGGGTTCAGACTGAATTCCCTGACGAGAAGAAATGACGCTCTTAACTACTGCCTCTAAGCTCTCTGTTCTGTGAAAATGAAACTGGGTCTTTTAAGTAGTTTTCCTTTGCCTGTGGTCCTATGTTCAGCTTTGCCAGTTGGGGACAGTAGAGAAAGATTGTTGTTGTTATTCAGTTGTCAAGTCATGTCCGACTGTTTGCAAGCCCATGGACTGCAGACCGCCAGGCTTCCCTGTCCCTCACCTCTCCCAGAGTTTGCCCGAGTTCATGTCTGTTCAATCGGTAATGCCATCCAACCGGTGATGCCATCCCTTCATGGATCACTGCCTTGTCGTGGTGAAGGGGCTTGTGTAACTCAGTGAAGCTATGAGTTGTGACGTGCAGGGCCACCCAGGACAGATGTGTCATAGTGGAAAGTTCTGACAAAACGTGATCCACTGGAGGAGGGAATGCAAACCACCCCAGTATACTTGCCGTGAGAACCCCATGAACTGTATAAAAAGGCAAAAAGAGACTGCAGGAGGTAAAGGTTTTGTCCCCTGGTTCTGGTGTGTCTGGCATACTTTTGCGGAATCGGGCTCCTACAGAAGGGGTGCACACCTTCTAGGTTCCTATCACATACTTGGCTTCCCCAGCACCCACCTGGGCCTGCTGGGCACCAGTACCCGGCAATTAACAACTTCCCTGGCACCCTCTTAAGGTGTCCTTCCATTGAGATATTTCCCCATGAACAGCTCTCTCTGGCACTAGAGGATAGATTTCCAGAAAGTTCTAGAGGACAGATCACCAGCAAGTTCCATTGGCACAGTCCCCTGATAACTTCCCTGCATCTAGTAAGCCATTAACATGCTCTCTCCAGTAAAGTTTGGATCACTGCCCTGGGATGAGAAGAAGGTGCAGGGGGCTCTTCCTTAGGCCCTCTAGGGGTAATGGCAAGTTGTTGTTGTTGTTCAAATTCTCTCAGTTGTGTCCGACCCTTTGCAACCCCATGGATTGCAGCATGCCAGGCTTCACTGTCCTTCACCATCTCAAACTCATAAGTTGGAGTCAAACTCATGTTTGCTCAAACTCATGTCCATTGAGTCGGTGATGCTATCCAACCATCTTGTCCTCTGTTGTCCCCTTCTCCTCCTGCCTTCAATATTTGCCAGCATCAGGGTCTTTTCTAATGAATTGGCTCTTTGCATCAGGTGGCCAAAGTATTGGGGCTTCAGCTTTAACCTCAGTCCTTCCAATGAATATTCAGGATTGACTTCCTTTAGGATTGACTGATTTGACCTCCTTGCAGTCCAAGGGACTTACTGGCAAGTTAAGTTGTGTTATATTGTTGGGCTTCCCTAGTGGCTCAGAGGGTAAAGAATCTGCCTGCAGTTCAGACCCGGGTTCAATCCCTGGGTCGGGAAGATCCCCTGGAGAAGGGCATTACAACCCACTCCAGTATTCTTGCCTAGAGAATTCCATGGAGAGAGGAGCCTGATGGGCTATATGGAATGAATTGTTTCTCTTGCCTCCAAATTCATATGTTGAAATCAACTCTGCCTCTGTCTAACCCCATGTGATCACCCCCGGGCACCTGAAAACACCAAGGGATGAGGGTGAGAGTGGGATGGGAGTTCTGACCTGGGAAAGCCCGACATCTAGAGGCAAGCCCTTGCTTCTTGAATTCTCCACCCCAAGTGTTGGTCACATGTTTCACAGTGCAGAGAAGAGGAAGGAGGGAACAGAATTGACACCAGCAGCCAGAACAGCCAGAAAAGAAGACCGTGGGAGTTCATGGTGTATCTCATGTAAATGCTTTCCTTCCCCCTTCTCATAGTTAGTTTCCTGGAGTAATTGACCTTGCGGTACCCTATGCACATCCCCTAGGCTCATCAATAGCTCCATGTGTGGCACCAGGACCCCCTTAAGTACCTGCAGCATCATCCCCCTGCTTCTCTGCCTCTGGGCTTTCTCTGAAGCTGTAGAAGTCTGTTCAGCTTGTGCAGACCGGTGTACTCTAGAGGTGGAGGGAGTTAATGCCCCTGAGATGCAGCCAATGGGAGACGGATGAGTGTTGGGTGGATGAGTATCCCAGCCTCTGTCCTTCAGTGGGATGGCTTGGGGAAACATTCTACACAATGCCTCAGAGGATCCCTAACAAGATTGAGCCTCAGTTGCCCACAGTGGTAATTAGCTCAGGATGCACCCTTTATTGACTCTTCTTTCTCTGCTCACTCACCTCTGCTGCTGCTGCTGCTGCTGCTGCTAAGTCGCTTCAGTCGTGTCCGACTCTGTGCGACCCCATAGACGGCAGCCCACCAGGCTCCCTGTCCACAGGATTCTCCAGGCAAGAACACTGGAGTGGGTTGCCATTCCCTTCCCCAGTGCATGAAAGACCACTGCTGCTGCTGCTGCTGCTGCTGCTAAGTCGCTTCAGTCGTGTCCGACTCTGTGCGACCCCCTAGACAGCAGCCCACCGGGCTCCCCCGTCCCTGGGACTCTCCAGGCAAGAATACTGGAGTGGGCTGCCATTTCCTTCTCCAATGCATGAAAGTGAAAAGTGAAAGTGAAGCCGCTCAGTCGTGTCCGACCCCTAGCGACCCCATAGACTGCAGCCTACTAGGCTCCTCCGTCCATGGGATTTTCCAGGCAAGAGTACTGGAGTGGGGTGCCATTGCCTTCTCCGTCACTCACCTCAGACCCTCATTTTTACCTTGTGAGATCATCTCCCAAATATACCACCTGCAGCCAAGTTCTCACCTCAAGCTCTGCTTTTGGGAGAAGCTAAACTAAGGTAGGCACACACCACCACCACGGGAGGAACAAGCCCAGTCTAACCAGAGTGGTGATGACAGACTGCAGGCTTGATAGCTTTCTTTTTACTTCTCTTTGGTCATCTCTTCATAATCTCAAAACCATTTTACGTCCATGGCCCTGCAGGGCATTGGAAATGGTTCATCATATTCTAGATGACAGAACCAGGGTTCAAAAAGATCTTGACTGGCTGAAGCAATGGGGACTCCATCAATAGAATGCAATTTAAAAGAAACAAGTGCTATGGTAAAGTTGAAAAAAAAATTGATTGTTCGTGTACTGAACATGATAGTCACTAATGTGGAATGAAATGTGGGGTTTTTCATTGATCACAATCTCCCTGTGAGTCAAGACTTGAAAAAAAAAGAAGCAATATGAGACACTGTTGACAGAAGCATCTAGATCAGAGGTTAACAAGCCTCTACTTCAGCTGACTCTGGCTCACCACCACCAAGCCCAAGTCCTGGACTTTCTGCTGATTGGCCAACGTATCACACACCTCTCAGGAGCCTCTTTCCATCCACTTAGCCTCACCTGTCTTAAGACTTATGCCAGTCCAGCCTTGGCAGTGGCAACTAGCTCTATGTCAGTTTAGCCAACAGCGTCTTTGATCTGCTGTTGCCCTTGCGTTTTTCCCTGTTGCTATTGAGGCATAGGATGCTGTGGGATTCCCTGGGCACATACACAGCATGGACGTATAAGAAAGTTAACATCCAGTGGGGCCAGACGTTAGTCAGTGGTGGGCAGGGCCAACGGGTACTCCCTTCCCCCTTCCCTCCTCTAGCAGATGTTCCTAAGTAGCAGTGGTTTATGTGGCCTCTTGGAAGGTAGAGACCAAGAGATCCAATGTCCAAAGCTTCTGTGGGAAAGGATGTTGACTCTCCTCCTCCACTTCCTGCCTTCTTACTTCTGCCCCCTGGATCACACTTCTGAATAAAGTCCTTGCATGGAAGCCTTTGCCCCAGGTTCTATTTTCTGGGGAACCCAGATTAACATACGTTGTCTGAACCGATCCCAGGGGCCAGAGGAGCACACTTGTTCGTTGGCTAAGATGTGGAGGGTCTGATGGAATTGCTGTCAGAAGGGGGAGGGGCTCTGCCCAATGTTAGAGGGGTTGGGTGCACACAGGGAAGACCATCTACAAGGTCTGTAAAGCAGATGAGGGCTATGTGTCTCTGGCCTCAGCAATGCCTGTTCATTTTAGGTCCTTAAGCTGTCCCACTTCCAGTTCTACGGGGTTGTTTCTTCTCACAATTTCTGATACATAATAAGCGCCTTTCCAAAGCAGAAGTGATGGTACAAGTCAGATTTAGCATCTTGCGTTTGGGTCATCCTTGTTTTCATGACTTATAGCAGTGATGCAATCACAGCCTTAGAGAAGTGTTAGGTCATTTTTCTTTAAAGGAAATCTGGCTGCGATTCTGCATCCCTCTGGATTGGGGCAGAGTTCTTTCTCAGTGATTATTGAGGCTTCCAGCCCGTGTCCAGGTATAGCTGGAGAAACCCCACACAGAGCAAAATAGTTGGGGAAACTGTAGGTCTTTTTGTAAAAGGTATTTATTTGGCTGTGCCGGGTCTTAGTTGTGGCACACGAAATCTTTGTTGCAACATATTTAGTCACAGCATGCGGACACTTAATTGTGGGATGTGGGATCTAGTTCCCAGACCAGGGATTGAACCCAGACCCTGTGCATTGGGAGCACAGAGTCTTAGCCACTGGATCACCAGGGAAGTCCCTAACTTGTAGGTCTTAGTTCTTTGCCTTTACTGTTCCCATTTGTTCAGGCTGTGTTGTGTCACATTTCAGCCTGAGTCTTCCTGAGTGTGGGGCCCCTACTCAGAGTCTCCTTCTGGTGCCGAGAGGGCAGCTCTGCGCCCACTCTCTCTCTGTGGGGAAGCTCACAGCACCCTCTCCTTAGCGACGCTGTTCTTCTTCACCTGCTCTGTGGCCTCCTCCTCCCCATGGTTCTCCCGTCACAACACAGAAGTACTACTGAGTTCTCTCTGTCTTACCTGAGGTCCCCCCAGCAGAGTTTCCTCAGAGCCTTTTCTTGAGGTGGAAAGTCACTAATTGGTAACCTGCCGACTGAGTACTGCCCATGACCCTGTTTTATTGTTTTATTCCCAGTGTTTTGCAAAAGAGGGACTTTCAGGTGCAGATGCAGGTATCTGGCTTTTCTGGAAAAGTCAGAATATTTGTCCCTGCTGGCTACTGATTCCCTCATCACAAGTTGGCTGGGGTGGAGAGGTGGTTCAGATGGGGCCTGTGACCTATGGCTTCACCTCGGTCCCTGCAGGCAATTTGGTATCAGTGTTGACTTCTTTGATTTGATAAATATTTGTTGAGCACGTTTTCTGTATCAGACCTTGTTCTCGGCATTGGGGATACAGAAAGGACAACATGGACCAAGGACCCTATTTTGATGAAATGCATATCTTGATGGAGGAGACAGATAATTTTTAAAAGCAGATACACTATATTTAAGGTAACTGCTGTGAAGAACATAAAGCAGGAAGAGGGTTGTAGAAGAAAAACAGTGAGCCGGGAGGTGGGGACAAGTGTGTTGCCATTTTTTGTAAGCTGTTTCTGAAAGGTCTGTTTTCAGTGACATTTAGGCAATGAGGGGCTTCACAAAGCCAAGAAGAGAAAGTTTGTCTTCATGGTGCTCCCTTCAAGCCTGGAGGCAAGGACTTTTTGGAACCGCCTAAGATAACAGAACGCCACAGAATTGATGCTTTTGAACTGTGGTGTTGGAGAAGACTCTTGAGAGTCCCTTGGACTGCAAGGAGATCCAATCAATCCATCCTAAAGGAGATCAGTCCTCAGTGTTCGTTGGAAGGTCTGATGTTGAAGCTGAAACTCCAATACTTTGGCCACCTCATGGGAAGAGTTGACTCACTGGAAAAGACCCTAATGCTGTGTAGGATTGGGGGCAGGAGGAGAAGGGGACGAGAGAGGATGAGATGGTTGGATGGCATCACCAACTCGATGGACATGGGTTTGGGTAGACTCTGGGAGTTGGTGATGGACAGGGAGGCCTGGCGTGCTGCAATTCACGGGGTCGCAAAGAGTCGGACACGACTGAGCGACTGAAATGAACTGAACTGAACTGAAGATAACAGAGGTCAACACTCAATAGAGTTCTCATCTGTCCTTATTTTTGCATCCTTGCAGAAGCTAAACATGAATTGATATCTTAATAAATTTTCCATCCTACTCTTACAAACATTTTAATTTATTTTAAAAAATTTCATTGAAGTGCAGTTGGTTTACAATATTGTGTTAATTTCTGCTATACAGCAAAGTGACTCAGTTATACATACATATATTCTTTTTCATATTCTTTTCCATTATGGTTTGTCACAGGATATTGAATATAGTTCCCTGTGCCATACTGTAGAACCCTATTGCTTATCCATCCTATCTATAATAGTTTGCCTCTGCTAATCCCCAAATCCCAAGCCTTCCCACCCCTATCCAGCTCTCCCTTGGCAACCACAAGTCTGTTCTCTATGTCTGTGAGTCTTATTTGTTCCAGATACATTCATTTGTGTCATGTTTTAGATTCCCCATATAAGTGATATCATACGGTATTTGTCTTTCTCTGTCTGACTTACTTTCAATCATCTCTAGGTCCATGCACATTGACACAAATAGCCTTATTTCATTCTTTATGGTTGGGTGATATTAAACATTTTTAAGAGATAAGGCTAAATTTCAAATACAGTATTTACCCTCCACGGAGTGAATAAATCCTTTTTCATTTTTTTTGGAGGGGTGAGTTGGACTTTCTGCTTTAGTCACAGGCCTCACAGAGCGAGCTTTTCTCATTTGGTTGTTGTATGAGGGTGTGGGGTATGCCTTTGGCTTCTTTTCTTGGGTTATGATCACAGCTAATGTTAAACTACTGCATGCTGCCTGATCATACACAAGGATTTGGTCATCCACATAAACATGATGCTGTTGTGAGTTCACTTTTCTATTTAGAGAAACATGTCAGCTAGAAATACCTCCACCTTATTACCCAGACGCATGCGTGCCGAGCAAGTCTCCAAAATAGCCCTTTGAGTAAGTGGCAGCTTTAAAAACCGTCCAGCCGCCTACTTCAAACCAGAAGGTCAGCAGAGGAGAGTGGAAGTTGGATTCTGAACGGTCAAGGTGCCTACAGGAATTTAATAGGAGGCAGGATTTTGGAGACTTGAACAACCAGACAGCGGTTTCTCCTTGGATTTCTTGCCTGTTACCGATCTTGGTCTTCTCTCTTCAGACTTCACGATGAATGTGCAGGCTTGCTCTAGGTGTGGGTACGGAGTGTACCCTGCTGAGAAGATCAACTGCCTAGACCAGGTCAGTAGACGTTTCTTGGCCTTTGCAAATTGTCACAAACATGGGAAATATATCTTGTTACATATGGACATGTGGGTTTTTTTGAGCCACCAAGATAACGACGTTTCCCCCACTTTTCTTCAGTTCTACCCGTCTCTAGCTATATCTCCTATATTGTCTCAAAAATTTGTAGCCGAGTGTCTGTTTTATCACCATTTTATCTCTAAAGCTCATTTTTTTTTTGCCCTGAAATATATAAGATTCCTGAGAATGAAAGAAAAGGTAATTTTGCTCAATGTTTTCTATTTGGTTTCTAGATATGGCACAAAGCTTGTTTTCACTGTGAAGTTTGCAAGATGATGCTATCAGTGAATAACTTTGTGAGTCACCAGAAAAAGCCGTACTGTCACGCGTAAGTGTTTGACACTCCTCCCCACCACCTCTTGAATTATGTTTGTTTTTTTTTTAATGACTAACCAACCAGAGAATCAAATCACACACTCCAGGGTTAAATCCAAGAACCCAAGAAATGTCTTCTCAAAAGTTTTTACTTAAATACAGTCATTAAAGAGATCTGACACAGGATTTTATGCAATGGACAGAAAGTTGAAAATTTAAGATTTCTTACAAGTGAAAGACGAAATCTATCCTCTGTAACCCCATGTCAAACTATTAAAGATTGTGCAGAACAGTGTTATTGCTATGGATATGCAGAAAACTTTAAAATGTTTTCTTTTAAATAATTTCAGGTAAATAATTTCCAGTTAAATTTGGTTGAATTTATTTGATTTGGTTGAATTTATTTGATTTGCTTTTCCTTCTTTATGACTCATTGCCTGGAAACTCTTGAATTTAATTGTTATGTCTTAAATTTTTTTGATATAAAAAGTGACTCTTCCTTTAAGAATAGTCACTCAGTCATTGTGGATAAAGTACATTTTCTAATTCTGGTTTATATATACTTTTTGTAGCCATAACCCCAAGAACAACACTTTTACAAGTGTCTATTACACTCCATTAAATCTAAATGTGAGGAAACCTCCAGAGGCCATTTGTGGGGTAAGTTACTTAATTTTGAATTTCCAAATAGTGTTTAAAGAAAATTTCTTAGCTCAGGAACTTAGGTTTTTAAGTGTCTCTGTAAATATGGAGAAAATGAGCAGGTTTACATCTAGGCAGAAAATGGGCAGGTTTATACCTAGGCATGTTTAAGCAACAAATATTGCTATTTGCCTTACCACAACGTAGAGGCCCATACAGGATAATCCAGCTTGAATATCTGAGGATCTTGTATCCATTTTAATCTCCTTGTGTCTGTCAGCTCTATACACACTGATACAGCAGGCCATGCACACACCAGGTGCTTAATACATAAAACAAAGTTCATATAGTTGGAAAATATTACAGAGCCCTTTCTTTCCCCATTATATTTGGGTATAAACATGGAAACCTCTAGTTCCACACTTAAATCTCTCTGCATTCGGTAATGTTTAAATCTCTTTCCCCATGGGTAGGGGTAGTCAGAGATATTTTGATCTGGAACTGATGTTTGGGTAGGCCAGAAGGCTATATTGATTAACCAACCTGTTTTGAAAAACTAACAGAAGGGTTTTGTCAGATAACTATTGATTGAATGCTTGCATTTATTAAAATGATGAATCATTTCACTTGCCTCCCCCAGGCCCCATAGCAAGTTGTTTTATGGGATTGAGCTAGCAGCTTTCTAAAATTAGAGAATGACACAGGAGGTGGAAGGCTCTCTAGTAATCTTCCTTCCTCATGTTACCTCACCCTATCCTGGCTCTCCTGCCTGCCTAGGCCACGTCCTCCTCAAGAAGATGGTTTAGGTTGAGCTTATCCTTATGGCTTTTTACATGTAACCGCCAACTAGCTTATTTCACTAAGTGCTTTGCTCCAATTGTGAGTTTATTATTTTTTTTAACAAGCTTAGGTAACATTTACTGTGTAGTTGCTTAACTAATTTAACACATTGCAATCCAATAAAGTAAATACTATTATTATCCCATTCTACTGGTGAGGAAACTGAGGCTTGGAGAGTTGTTCATGTATCTATTGTTGACTTCTAACAATTAAGAAGCCTGAAGAATTCACAAGCCATCCATTACTGAGAAGGCTTATTCTTTTAGGATTTTGCTTTCATCCGTTTTTGCTTGTTTGCATGGGTTTTGTTGTTTGTTTTTGTCTGTTAACATCTAACACAAAATTGACAGTACTGAATTTAACTCTCTCAGTTCGACAGAATGCCAGACACTTTGCAACACCCTTTATCTGTATAATTTCACTTATTCTTCACAAAAACCCTCTGCAGTGTTATATTACAGTTGGGGAGGCTGAGGCTCACAGAAGTTAAGTAATGTACCTAGTTTTACTGGGCCAGTTGAATGGATACAAATCCTGATCTCTATCACTCTAGGATCCATATCCTAAACTGCTCAGTCAGCCTACTCATATGTGCCTAGGGTTTGGCAAACTCTCCAGAAGGAAAAAAAAAAGCACTTGTTTATGTTTACAAGCATCCAGATATTTCTGCAGCTCTGGGGTCAGAGTTTGCCCAGAGATTGAATACAAGGAGGTGTACTTATATACAGAATATTGATTGTATTTGTCACAAAAAGATCCATGATATCTCTGTCTTCCACCCTCAGTGAGGTATCAACTGGCATGTCCCCTTTACAAAATCTTACAACAGATCAGGCAATACTTACCTTCCTTTGAAGTGGTGGTGAATTCACTTTTTTGTAACTTGTATGACAGGCCGGACCTGGAGCAAGATTATCGCTGGTTCTATTTCCAGCCACAGGCAGTGACGTGAGCTTCCCAGGAAGCCTATGTGTGTGTGTTAGTTCACATCTATGTGAATATGTGTGTACGCGTGTAACTATGTGTGTTTGCATATGGAGAGTGTATGTATGTGTATATGCAGTTGTAAATATGTGTGCGTGTGTATACACGGTGTATATACATGTGCATATATACATGAATGTGTATATACATGGCTGTGTGCACATTTGTGTATGTGTGTGGTATGTGTATATGTGTGTATGTGTGTTATCTCTGTGTGTATATGGTGGATGTGTGTTTACATGCATGTGTATACACTTGCATATGTGTGTATGTGCATATGCGTGCATGCGTGTACACACACGTGTGTCTCTCTGTGTATGCATATATGTGTATACGTGTACATGTGTGCGTGTGCATGTGTGCAGAACAACTGACTGCTGAGACCCCTTTCTCCTTTCCCACCAGGGGAAAAATCAAGTGGACACTCATGTCCCTTCTAGGCCCCAGATCTTACAACCACCCTGGGGAACGTTGTGGATTGCATTCTTACTCCCTTTTCTTTTCTGGGAGACTTTGCCAGTTAAATAAAAAACAGATTCCTAGTGCATGTGCTAAAATTAAAAAAGGAAAGCAAGGGATTCTTCAGTTACAGCAATGAAGGTGAAATGGCATTTGAAGCTGGTTGACATTTTTCTGGTTTTTTAAATGTCACTCTTCGAAAAATAAATGCATAAATAAATATTTACTAAGACAGAATTTCCTGTTTGGTAGGTGTGAATGGAACTTTTATCAGAATAGAACATGTAGATTGTCTCCTATTCAGAGAATGAACTTTAGCCCTTAATGCTTCCTTACTCCACAAATAACATTTATGGCTTTTTTCCTCTTCCCATTTCCTCTGAATAGTCATGAGCCCTGTGAAAGGTCTCTAGGGAGGCAGGCACCGAAGCTGCCTGTACTGTGGGAGAAGGGCAGAAAATACAGATTCCTGTGTACTATGGTAACGTGATTCTGATTCCTTTAGTCACTGGCTCTAAAGGAGGGCAATTTTGCCCCCTAGGGGATATTTGGTGACGTCTGAGGGACTTTTTCTGGTCAAAACTGGGAAGGTAAGAATACCGGTGGCATCTGGTGGATAGAGACCACCCATCTTGCTCAGCATCCTGCCATGAGCTAGACAGACTGCCCTCAACAAGAAATGAACTGGCCCCAAATGTCAGTGGAGCTGCTTATGAGAAACTTTGTCTTGAGTTTATACAGTGTTCAAGGTAATTTCTCAATATCCAAGGGAAAAGGCATGTAAAGATTCTCAATTTATGTGCTTAAAAATATACATGTTAGTGCTGCATTAAGCAACCCCAGACAAAGTGCCCTTGACAGGGAACTAGAATTCCCGGGTTCTGAACCTGGCTTTGCTAACCTGCTGAATGATTTCAATAAGTTCACTTCTCTTCTCTGAGCTTCTTTCCTCGTCTGTAAAATTAATGATTTAAATTTCAGCTTGTTTAAGTTGCAGATTTCTGGGCTCCATCTTGGATCTCATACATAATATCTGGGTTTGAACCTAAGCCCCAACATTTTCTTTTGTGGTTAGTTCTTCTGATGTTCTCCTTAAGAAATCTTTGCCTATTCCAAAGTCATGAAGATATGGTTAGATGTCAGTTCTCTTCAAACTGATCGACGCATTCAGTGCAGTCCCAGCCAAAACTCTGGTGTTTTTCATAAAAATTGACAAACTGATTCTAAAATTGATATGAACATACAGTGATTCTAGAATGATGAAGAAATCTTGAAGAACAAAATCAAAGGACTTAGGTTACCAGGTTTCTAGGCTCCTCTGTCCATGAAATTCTCCAGGCAAGAATACTGAAGTTGGTTGCCATTCCCTTCTCCAGAGGATCTTCCCCACCCAAGGATCAAACCCAGGTCTCCTACATGGCAGGCGGATTCTTTACCACCTGAGCCACCAGGGTGCCTCTTGTAGTTGTTAACTCAGTGTAGTATTGGCACTACTGTAGAATTGACAGGTCAGTGGGAAACAATACAAGGTTAAGAAATAGAGCTGCACATATGTGGTCACCTGAGTTATAATAAAGGCACCACTGCAATTCATTGTAGCAAGAATCATCTTTAAATAAATGGTACCTGAGTGACTGGACACTTACATAGAAGAAATGAACCTTGATACCTACCTCATACCCATACATAAACATTAATACAAGGTGTGTTATGAATCAAGATGTGAAAGGTGGAATCATAAAGCATAGGAGAACACCTACATGAATTTGAGGAGCCAGCATTTAACAAGCTCCCTGAGTGTTGCACAGACTAGTTAGGAACCACTGCTCTCACATCTAGGTTTTCTAAGCTGAATACTTGGTACTGTGTGATAAGCTTGTAGAGACATTGTCTTTTTATTTGTGTGGCAAAATAAAGCTTTGCACACAGTAGGTGCTATCCATGTGCCACTTGGCTGGTGGTACAGATGAAGCCGATGGTGACACTTGACAGCACAGTGTGGCTTGTAGTACAGTTAAGATGCTCTGCAGTTGAGACTTAGGATCCGCTTCCCCCGCCCCTAATTTAGTTCTGTATTATTTGTTACCTTTCTCATTTCTGATGGAAACATTACTGACAACATCTTCATTGTGCAGATCGATGGCCAAGAGGATGGTGAACGGTTTAAGTCGGTTTTGCACTGGGACATGAAATCCAAGGATGAAGCCGCTGCACCTAACAGGCAACCACTGGTGGATGAGGTGAGGCGAGAGTTATAAACAGGTTTGGAAGCAGAGAAAAGAATGACGCATTGTGCAGATGACGTGTGTAGTCAGCATTACTTCTAGAGGGAATTGGTTAAGCTTTCTTTTATTCATCTTGTCATTCCAGCGGTCTACAGAAGACCTCCATGGTCTGTTTCCCACATTCTCTCAATACTTGGTATTACCAGACAAAAGTTTTGACAACCTGTATCTTGTTTTTTTCTATTTAAACTTTCCTGATTGTGAGTGTAGTTGAGCGTTATTTTCACATATGAATGGTCTGACTTTTCAGATCACCAAAGGATGGTTCTACCCAACCTGTCCAACTTGCCGTATCTCCAGCCCACTTGGCTCCCTATCTCTTCCCCCCAGTTCCAGTCAAATCCACTTCCTCATGGTCTTTCACGTGAAGTCTATCATTGCCTTCTTGCTTTTATTCATGGCAGTCCCCACTCTTAGAATTTATTCAACATGTGTTTTTTTTTCTTTTTTAAAATCAGCATGTATTTATTGAGTATTATATGCCAGGCACTATTCCAGGCTGCTGGAATACATCAGTGCACAAAAACAGATGAAAATCTCTGCCTGCATGGAATAGACCTCCTTGAGCAGATGCTTTTTCTTGTCCCTTTGCATCATCTGGTAACTGACCTCATCCCTGGAGGTCCAGCTCAAATTCCTGTCCAAATCAGGGACCCTCACATGGAGATTGCTTTTTCAAAACTCTCAGTGTTTATCTTCAGTACAGTACATTTAAGCACCAAATGTTTTCTAATCACTGATTGTTTCATATGTCAGTTTTATTTCCCTAGATAAACCACACATATCTTTAAAGAGGAACTTTGTCTTCTTTTTTTTCTCTTTTGATTTTCTTTTCCTAGTGTTAATTGCTTAATCTAGCGCTTGGCACACAACAGGTAGCAGGTTTTTGAAGTTTGGCTGAATAATGCTGATTAATCTCAGATGGCCTGTCCACAGCAACTCCCTGCTGCCCCATCTTGGTGCAATAATGAGCAAAAAGAATGTTAAGTTACGTTTGGAACTCTGCTATGATATCAATCTCTGAAAGTTTTGGTTATTTAGGAGATTAGGTTATTTTCTAGTTTGAAAAAACTGAACATTCTGGTTAGCTGAGACCTGCCATGTATCAGGAGGAGTTTATCGTTTTTAGAGAATTTCTGTTTTTTCTATCTTATGTTGACAATGTAGGTGAGCATTGCTTGGAGGGTGAGGTAGGTAGGGTGATCTTACCAAGCAAGTGTGTGGGCTATGTGTTTGTATGCATTTGTGTTTTTCCTCTCCAGAGAGCCTATTGGAGTGGATACAGGGAAGGGAATGCCTGGTGCCCAGGAGCTCTGCCAGACCCTGAAATAGTAAGGATGGTGGAGGCACGAAAGTCACTGGGTGAGGTAAGGGCTCTAGAAAATTACTTTAGCAGTTAGCTTGAATGTTCATTAAGATTGTGTTAGAATGCTGGCCCTCCCCCAAACATTCCCATGTCCTAGTCCCTGGAACCTATGAATATGCTACTATGCATGGCCAAAGATATGATGAAGGTAGAGATTTTTTTTCATTGAAGTATAGCTGATTTGCTTCCCAGGTAGCTCAGTGGTGAAAAATCCGCCTGTCAGTGCAGGAGAGGCTAGAGACACGGGAGACACGGATTTGATCCTTGGGTTGGTAAGATCCCCTGGAGGAGGAAATGGCAACCCACTCCAGTATTCTGGCCTGGAAAATCCCATGGACAGAGGAGCCTGGTGGGCTATGGTCCATCGGGTCACAAAGAATTGGACATGACTGAACGATGGAACAAATGTACATACAGTTGATTTACAGTGTTGTGTTAGTTTCTGATGTACAGCAGAGTGATTTAGTTATATGTATACATATATATGCATATATATTCTTTTTCATGTTCTTTTCCATTATAATTAATTACAAGATAATGAATATAGTTCCCTGTGCTATCCAGTGGGACCTTGTTGTTTATTTTATACATAGTAGTTTGTATCTGCTAAACTCAAGCTCCTAATTAAGCTAAGGATCTTGAGATAGGAAGATTATCCTGGAGGATTAACGTGGACCAAATGTGATCACAAGGGTGCTTATAAGGAGAGTCAGAGTCAGAGAAAAGATGATGTGACAACAGAAGCAGAGGTCAGAGCTGTCTGGGGCTGTAAACCAGGAACTGTGGGCAGCCTCTTGAAGCTGGAAAAGGAAAAGAAATGGATTTCCTACCAGAGCCTTCAGAATCAGCCCTGATGCCCTATTTTAGATTTTGGACCTATCGCACCATAAGAGAGATCTTAGTAGGTTTTCATCGTAAGAAAGACAATTTTACCCCAGGTTATGGAATTCCTTAATGATTTGCATGCTGTATCCTCTAGTCTTCTCCCTAAACCCAGGGCACCTGTCCTTTGAAGAAACCATTTTGGAAAATATTGTTAGTCTTGAGTAACTTTTCTTTAGCACATGGAAAGAAAACAACTGAAGCACAGTTGCTAAGGTGCTATGTTTCGTTAGGAAAGCAGACTAGCAGAGATATTCAAAAGTAAGGAGGAGAAAAGAACAGATATTTCACTCCCAGTACTGTAGAAATGTGTCTAGCGGTGGTTTAGTCATTAAGTCGTGTCCAACTCTGCCACCCTATGGACTGTGAAGCCCGCCATGGACTGCGGGCCCATGAACTGAGGAGCCCGCCAGGCTTCTCTGTCCATAAGGACTTTCCAGGCAAGAATACTGGAGTGGGTTGCCAGTTCCTTCTCCAGGGGATCTTCTTGACCCGGGGATCTAATGTAGGTCCCCTGCACTGCAGGCAGATTCTTTACCAACTGAACTACCAGGGAAGCCCAGAACTGTGTCTAGTGGATGAGTTGCTGAAGGGTCTCCTGCATAATAATTGCTGCATTATCTTACAAGCCTTTGAGTCAAGGGGCATCCCTTGGGTTGTGCCAGGTTCCACAGAGTTAAATATAAACATTGAAAGGGAAACTCTTTGACCTGGGAAATACAATTTCTTCAGCCTCAAAGGTGTTAATTTAAATCACCAAGTGAATAATTTTCAAATTTATTCCAGGAGACCAAAATATTTTCCTAGTGCCATATACATCCAGTTGCATTGGTTCTGATGATGCTTGCTATTGCAGTTTTATTCGTTCTCATTGGAGATCCTATTGGTTCTCATGCTGACATTGGTCTGACCAACAGGAGTATCCAGAAGACTATGAGCAACAGAAAGGTAAAGGGAGTTTTCCAGCCATGATCACACCTGCTTATCAAAGGGCCAAGATCGCCAACCAGCTGGCAAGCCAAGTGAGTGTCTTAGTGCTTACTCGCTGTTGATTACACTAATTTTTGTCATTAGTGAATCCCTGGGATTCAGGTAAAATCTAACAGGAGAGTTCTTTGGGGTCAGTAAGTACCCTGAGTACAATATTACGAAGAAGACTGTGTTCTTATCTTTTCTGTATCAGTCATTCTCTATGCCCGTGCCTCCTCTATCAATGGAGAGAAGACCATGTCGCTCACCCCAGAACTGAACCAAATAACTTTTCGAGGTTAAGCATTAAGGACACTGATTTTTATTTAGAGGATGGCAGATCCTACTGAAGAATAGCATAGCTGGTTGATTTAGAGCTCAGATTCTGGAGCCAGCTATTTTGGGATTCGAATCCTGGCTCTCTGGCTTCGTAGCTGTGGGACCCTGCACAAATTACTTAACCTCTCTGTTCCCCAGCTGCTCATCTGTAAGATGGGGAAAATCATAGTCCTGCCTCATGTGATTGCTATGGAGACAAATGAATATTTGTTCAAGTTTAGCAGTTCCTGGCACTCTCTTGGACTGAATACATGTGCGTGTTTTTGGAGAGGAGCCCATAAAGCAAGCCAGAAAGACTTTCCATAGATTTTCCTCGAGTGTTGCCCAATGGTGTAGCTTCAGGACAGCTGCAGGGAGAGGTTCTACAAAGGTTTCTGGGTGTGACCTTGACTCTGTGCTGTCTCCTCGCCAGGTGGAGTACAAGAGAGGGCATGATGAGCGCATCTCCAGATTCAGTACGGTGGCGGATACCCCCGAGCTGCTCCGGGCCAAGGCTGGTGGACAGCTTCAAAGTGATGTAAGAAATGATAGAAGCCAGGGACTTCCCTGGTGGTCTAGTGGTTGAGACTCCACACTTCCGCTGCAGGGGGGCCCTGGGTTCAATCCCTGGTCTGGGAACTAGGATCTCCCAGGCCGTTTGTGTGTTAGTCGCTCAGTCATGTCTGACTCGGTGACCCCATGGATTGCCTCCCGTCAGGCTCCTCTGTCCATGGAATTTCCCCAGGCAATAATACTGGGGTGGGTTGCCATTCCCTTCACCAGAGGATCTTCCCGACCCAGGGATCGAACCTGGGTCTCCCACATTGCAGGCAGATTCTTTACTGTCTGAGCCACCAGGGAAGTCTGTGGAGTCCCATGCCACGTAGAGTGGCCAAAAAGAAAAGAAAGCAATGATGGTGGCCAGACACTGTGATTCTTCCTTAAGGTTCCCCACTCTTTCCTAACATGGAGAAGGGTAGGCAGGTCAGATTCAGCAGCTAGCACAGACCCCGTGAAAACTCTTCCTTAGAGAGAAAAGTTTACACGGTATTAGTAACAAGCCAGATATTTCTGATTAACCTGAAAGAATTCTCTCCTTGTCACTGCAAATAACAGAATAGAACTTCCGAAGAATTTGTACCATTTGCCTTTTCGATTCCAGTTGCTCCACAGCATAATAAGATGGAAAACTTAGTGTTGTTCTGATTGGGAAGTTTAAGCACGAATCCAGGTTCAGCTTAACGAGTGGCTTCCACTTGCCTTGGTTGGCCTGCAGCAGGTGCTCATAAGTATGTGTTGAATTCCACACTGAATATCTCCATGTATCAGACACTGAGCTGGGTGTTGGGAATAAAATGGTAAATAAGGGTCCATCAAGCATTTAGCTACTACATTGCCTAAGAGATCTGATGGGAGATGTGCAGGTGTTATGGGAGCCCTTAATGGGGCTTCTCACTCAGATTGCCTGGTAGATGGTGGGATTGTGGTATGTGATTCAAAATATTTCTTTTTCCAGGTGAGATACACAGAGGCCTATGAACAGCAGAGAGGGAAAGGCAGTTTTCCTGCTATGATCACACCTGCTTATCAGATAGCCAAGAGAGCCAACGAGCTGGCAAGTGATGTAAGTGTCCCTGGCAATGTTGTCACGTGAGGGGAGGAGTCAGGAAGTTACCCAGACCTGGCGAGTCCAACTTGCTGCCTTCTGTGGTGTGCACTGTGGATCCAAGAAGTAACTTTCCTTCAGAGTTTTCAGTCAGTTTTATTAGAACAAAGATCCGGCACTTTTATGTCTAAGACACACTCCCTAGACTCGAGCAGAAAAAGAACATTCCGTACACATTCATTTTGACTCTTGTGACCTGTGTGCATAAGAGGCTAAATTTACCAGGTGTATCCTTCTCTCCCGTTCAAATAGGTGAGATACCATCAACAACATCAAAGAGAAATGAAGGGACTGGCTGGCCCTGTTGCTGGAGCTGAGGGCCCATTGCCAAAGGAATACATGGACCAGTATGGCCAGGTATGGGATAAAGTGACTTCCTGGGAGACTACCCTTTTGAATGGTCAGGTCTCAGTTTGGCAACCCTCTAGCCCGTGATACAACCTGTGACAGTTTAATCAGGGGTTGGGCTGTCGTTTATCTTTGCCCTATTTATGGAAAGTGGATTTCAAAGCCAGAAAGTAGCAGGCAAACAATTACACAGGTTTCAACTTGACTCACTTAGGAAAACAAATTCTAAGTACTTTATCTTTCCCTTTTTTTAAAAAAACTAAAGGACCTATATCAGAATGGTGCATTTGCTAGGAATAAAGCATACTCATCTATTCATTGAAAAAAAATCCTGAGGACTCAGACTGGCTGTGTTTAGCCTGTCACTGCATAGTAGCACCAAAGGGATCAATGCATGTCTTGAAAAATATTTCGCTGAGTAGCAGGATTCATTTTCTTAGAAAGTGAATTTATTATCTAGGTTGCCAGATAAAGCAATATGCTAGAGGGAAAAAAAGCATATTGCTTTATGCCTTTTTTTCTCAATTTCATTTCTTCAATGAACTCCATCTTGACAGGATGTAAAAAGATTGAGTGACAATTACAAGCTAATTTCGTTTGCACATCCCTCTGTATTTTCTGGTACAAGACAGCTGTTGTAAGGGGGGAAGTGGAACATTACTTTTTCATGGTTGTAAGTAAAGACTGTTGGAAGATCAAATGTGTGTGCTGGAAGAGTACGTTCAGTTGGGCTTAGTTGATATTTTTCTCTTAATTCGACAGTTGTTTAAATTTTTTGGTACTGAGTAGACTTTACAACACGTGTGACTTATTCGACATATATAGTTTATAAAAGGAAACAAATAACTGACTTCTGTTCTTCAGAAAACCGAGTTGCTTATAGTGGGGGGTATATTCATGTGAAACTTTGAATGAATATAAAGATAGGTTTTGGCTCCTTTGCAAATGTCTATCTGAACACAAATGTTTGATTTTGAATTTATAAGGCCATTTGATTAAATTCCACAATAATTGTTAGTCAAATGGTCTCTTAGTGCTTAAAGCTCAGTGAAAATATTTTTTTATAATTGTATTTATTTATTTATCTTTGGCTATGCTGGGTCTTTGTCTCTGTGCGGGCTCTTCTCTAGTTGCAGTGTGCAGGCTTCTCCAGGGAGCACAGGGTCCCTGTAATGCCTAAATGACAAAACAATTTATTCTTTTTAATGCATATTTTTAGGTTAATGGACTTTACCATGTATCTGTTATTTGTAACCAGTCATCTTCCCAATAGGATTAAGTGTCTCAAAAAGATTTACATACTAAAAAAAAAAGATTTACATACACAACATATATTCATATAAACAGAGACATTAAAATAAAGCCACAAACCAACTCCAAATCATAAAGCAGAATGGGAAAAAGGAGGCTACCAAAGAATTTGAGTCTTTGTTATTATTTTTTTTTTAGCTTAACTTCTTTCACTTACTACATATGGCCCAGAACCTGCTGGCAACCAACCAAAAAGGAGCTCTTAGGCTAAGCAGGTGTCATTAAAGGGGTAGAAAGGAACCCTGGGCATTCTAATTTGACCCAACTGTTTCATATAAGAGAGTAGTGTGCCAGACTCTGAACGGTATTGCTGGAGCCGGGCAGCCCCACAGTGGAGGAGGCCAGAGTGAGATGGAGTCATGAGCCCGAGGGGACACACTAAGGGTGGTTTCAGATCTGTGGGAGCACAGATGAGGAAGCAGCCAGTTCTGCCTGGAGCAGGCCTGGAAGTGAGAGTAGAGTTCCCCGGAGAAAAGGTAGCATTGATGGACTTTTGAAGTACATCCAGTTCCTGATTGCCGGGGAAGGTATACGCCAGTGACGTGGGGCTTCCCAGGTGGTGCTAGTGGTAAAGAACCTGCCTGCCAATGCAGGAGATGTAAGAGCCTTGGATTCGATCCCTGGGTTGGGAAGATCCCATAGAGGTGGGCATGACAACCCATTCCAATACTCTTGCTTGGAGAACCCCATGGACAGAGAGCCTGGTGGGATAAGTCCATAGGGTGGCAAAGAGTTGGACGTGACTGAAGCAACTTAGCACGTGAGGACAGTTCCGTGAGAAGGAAGGTTCTCCTTTATGGGAGTGGCTGGGTGATGGGAGTGGCGGGGAGGAAGGAAGAAATTAAGACTCAGATTGTAATACTTAGTTTGAAATATACATTTGGTCCCAGTTGAGATCATCTTAAGGAAATTTGAAATCTTTTCCTCCAATGTCAGAAATTCAAATCATTATATAACCTTCCTTTATTGGTAAATGAAATGAATCCATCACTGGGGGAGGCAGTTAGCGGAATATCAGTGCTTCTCTGCATAGATCTGCCAACAGATCCGAGAACAGTAGCATTCAAGACTCCTAGAAGACAGAGGGACTTTCCTGGTGTCTTTTACGAAATGATTACTCCATGGGCCTAGGAGACTCATACAGTTTCTTAACTTATCTGATGGAAACGATGATGCCAATGATAATCACTTCCGTTTATTTAGTGCTGACCCCAGTAAGTGTGCTGGACAGTAGTAGGTGGGCCTACCTCCAGAGTCCACCAGCTTAATTACCACATGTGCTGCTCTTAGGGGTGAACACAGGAGGGTTCAGTGTGGACGGGCCTCCATGGGCCTCCAACAGGAGATGTAGGAGAGATCATTGCTAATCCCCTACCCCTTCCAGTGATAGAGCATTACTCATTAAAATGTTTTAACTAATTATAAATTAAATTAAGTATTTATTTGGCTGCATTGAGTCTTGTTGCTGCTCAAGGGCTTCCTCTGTTTGCAGCGAGCAGGGGCTACTCTCTAGCTGTTGTGCATGAGCTTCTCAGAGCTTCTCATTGCAGTAGCTTCTCTTGTTGCAGGGCACAGGCTCTAGGGCACTTGGGCTTCGATAGTTGCTGCACTTAGCCTCAGTAGTTGTTGACACACAGACTTAGTTGCCCCCGCGGCATGTGGGATCCTAGGTCCCAGGCCAGGAATAGAACCCGTGTCCCCAGATTCTTAATTGCTGGACCACCAGGGAAGTCCCCTGATTAAAATTTTCAACTGACCCAGCAGGGTTACTCAGAAGAGTATGGCGAGCACAGAGGAAAAGGTAGCTTCCCGGCCATGATCACCCCAGCTTACCAGAACGCCAAGAAAGCCAACGAACTCGCTAGTGATGTAAGTACCTCATTGGGACAACCCACAGAGCCGCAGAAGCAGAGGAAAAATGAGACTTTGGAGGCTGTGCTTACTGAAACCTACACCCAGTTGATTTTTTCAGAGCTGAGTCAAAGCAGAATATTAACCTTCAATTCTTATCCAAATTTCTGACATCTGCTTTTTGGGTTCATACTGTTAGGTCACATTTGTCTGCTTTAAAGGAGATTGATGTGGACAAACCACATAACTTACTTGAGGTCAGCCGAAGCAAGCGCAGATACCAGTCCAGCCAGATAAGATGGAGTTATCTGGAGAGTCTTTGCAAAATAACCCACTTTAGAAATTGAGCACTCAAGAGGAATAGCTGGTTAAAATAAACAGTATGATTATCAAATTGGGTGTAACCCAGTTGATAAAATAATTTTTATTTCCAGAATGTTAGCCAATTGGCCATCCTTGAAAGATAAGCTATCATTACACTTGGTAAAGTCGTTACACTTGGTAAAGCGACACGCATACTGCAGATCTTTTACCAACTTCAACTTGATCAATCATCAGAAGCCCAGCATTTGTCTCATGCCTGCTTCGCCCTTCTCCTTTACTTTGTTCCTACTCAGTTATTACCAATTTCCCTAGAAAAGTGCACGTTGCCCTGAGGGGGGAAATAAAGGACACATTCATCGCTTGAGACTGGCTGAGAAATGGTTGTGAAAACCAAAGGCAGAATGGGTTTTTGGATGATACTTCTAGGTGTGATCGTTTTGAGACCTTTCTTCATGCAGAAGTAGAACGTAAAGTGTAAAAAATGTGAAAGGGGGGAGTAGCATTTTAGTCTAAAAGGGAGTGAGCGGTATAGGGAGTTAGTGGAGGAAAAACCCATGTGATTTTTTTTTTTCCTTCAGAAAATTGTATTAAGTAAATGTTGACATGAAATGTGGAGTCACTTCTGGAGAATGAAAACAACGGTTCTGGATGTTCTTTGTGCGCTTGTTTCAGGTAAAATACAGGCAGGACTTCAATAAGATGAAGGGCGCTGCACATTATCATTCCCTCCCAGCCCAGGACAACTTGGTTCTGAAGCGCGCTCAGAGCGTGAACAAGCTCGTGAGTGAGGTACGTACGGGGATGGTCCCACCTGTGTGCTGTCGCCTCCTTTGATTCTGACCGACGGTGAAGGGGTGACCCCGGAATGAACAATCCTGTGTTAACGCCACGTGAAGTACACACACATTACCAGTTGCCAAAGAATGAATAGGTGTTCAAAAGCAATTCATAACAGAGCCTGGAACCAAACTAATTAAATCTTTCTCTGATGGTTCAGAAGTTTCCTCCTCAAATTCTCACAGGGCTGTGGGATATTCCAAAGTTCCTGGTAGTAGATTTCTAGTTGCCAGAGTATTGGACGAACCAACCTTTATAACCGTATGTCATTCTTATAGAGTGGAAATCAAAGATGAGGAGTGTTTTGAACATGGAACCTCCCTCATGCTCTTATTTTTGTAGTCAGGCTTCCAAGAAGTTCTGCGTGCTGTATGAATTCCCCTTGCCTTAGAGACAGACCTGGCCGCGAGAGACTGTGTTTTGTTTGGCCTGCCAAGGGGTTAGGATTTTTATAATTGCTAGGGCTGTTTGCAAGGGAATATCTCCTCTCGTTCCCCATATCATTTTTATTATTCTTGAGTTTCTTATAGCAGCTTCTTCTCTGTTTGCATCACCAATCACGACCCTGAAGGCATTTGAGTTGTCAGCCTCTTGCCAGGCTATGCATAGGACCCATCTAACAAGTTGTCTGAAACTCAGAAAAGGATATGCAAATATCCTAAAAGATTTTTCTTCTCTAACCCCTGAGAGTCAGTCCTTTATCCCAAAAAGTGCCTTAGCCTGTGATGCTGCTCAGAATCACAAGGGGGTACATTTCTGGGTGTCATCAGAAACTTCAGATACTTAGAAATAGTGGATAGGTGCCAAGCCCTTGGAACCTGCATTTAAAAAAAAAAATTTATATTTGGCTGTGCCAGGTCTTAGTGGCTGCACATGGGATCTGGTTCCCCGACCAGGGATCAAACCCAGGCCCCTTGCATCGGGAACGTGGAGGCTTAGCCATGGGACCACCAGGGAAGTCTAGAACCTGCGTTTTAAACAAATTATCCATATGATTCTTATGCTCTAGGCCAGAGGTCAGCAAACTATGACCTGAGTAACAAATCTGGCCCACAGCCTGTTTTTAAAAATGAAATCTTATTGAAATACATCGTATATCTGCTTTTGAACGATAAGGGCAGAATTGATAGAGAGATGGTACATCGTGCAGGGCTTCCCAGGTGGCACATAGGGTCACAAAGAGTTGAACACAACTGAAGTGACTCAGTGCATGCGCGCGCGCAGACACACACACACACACACACACACACACACACACACACACACACACACACACACACACACACACACACACACACACACACACACACACACACACACACACACACACACACACACACACACACACACACACACACACACACACACACACACACACACACACACACACACACACACGTCCTGCCAAGACTCAAATGTTTACTCTCTGCTCATTTATAGAAAAAGTTGGCTGAATCTTGCATTTTGACTCATGGAACATTAGATCTAGGTGGGGTATTTGCAGTCTTTTGTCCCTGGCTTTGTCATAGACCTGGAAAAGTCAAGTGTCTTGTTTTGGTTCCGATAGACTTCTAGAGGCAGAACTAGAACCAGACCCAGGAATAACACTGTTACCATTTTGGCCTTTTTCTATGTGAAAGTGTTAATTGCTCATTTGTGTCCAACTCTTTGCGACCCCATGGACTGTAGCTCGCTACATTTATGGGATTTTCCAGGCAAGAATATTGGAGTGGGTTGCCATTTCCTTCTCCAGGGATCTTTCCGACCCAGGGATCAAACCCAGGTCTTTTGCATTACAGGCAGACTCTTTACCATCTGAGCCACCAGGGAAGCCCTTTTCTATGTGAATATACTATAAGTAAATATATGAATATAAAAACATATTTTCATAGAGTTAGAATTCAACTGTGTATACAGTTTTATGTGCTTTTTTTCATTTTATATCATATTATAAGCATTATGGTGCATCATGCAAACTTTAAGAGGCATATTCCCACCAAATGTTTTATAAGATATGATAATAAACTGTATTTCCTTTGGTAAGCATCACAAGGGAACCTTCCATTTCTTTTTGCCCTTATGTTTATCTAGTAAGACAAACCAGCCCTGCCTCTATTAATGGTAACTAGCCTTCAGCTGCCTTCTCCAATTACTTGGAATGACTTGGAGTCTATTTAATAATGACCTCACATCTTACATCCATCTAACCAGAGGAGCTCAACTAGCCATTTAAAATTAGAAGGCACTCTGCATTTATGTGTGGTCTTATTTATTATATTCTTTTGTAAAGTAACTTTTTTGGTTAAATTCTACTGAAGTATACATACAGAGAAGTGCATATATCATAAGTGTACAATAGGAAGAATTTCCACAAGTGGACTCATTTTTGTAATAAGCAATCAGATCAAAAAACAGAACATGAGCAGAAGTCCTGACATCCCCCAGACACCTGTCCCCAGAAGTGACCACTGTCCTGATTTCTAAAACTAACTTGCCATTTTTGAGCTATATAAAAATCGTAAAGTATTTACTCTTGAAAAGGACTATATATTTTTTAATATTCAGAACCAAACTGATTATTTACTTATTCACTATTTGAAAGGAAAACATGTATTGTTGACCTACAGTAGCCTATGCCTGGTATTTTAAAATCTTAGGTTGAAAGTTTTCTAAAAATATCCTAAGTTGAGCCCTGGTGACATTTTCAAGAGTGACTCCAGGTTTGGTTCTCTTGCGCATCTGGTGTTTTGGTTTCCAAGGTGGAGTATAAGAAGGATCTGGAAAGTAGTAAAGGTCATAGTATCAACTACTGTGAAACGCCTCAATTCAGGAATGTGTGCAAGATCTCAAAATTCACCAGTGATGTGAGTTTTTAATGCCTAAGACTTTGTTTGGTTTTCTTTTTTTTTAATGACCTGAATTTCTTGGTCTCTTAAGAGACCGTGTACGTGAATGCATCTGGGTGTCTTGGAGAAGCATGGCTTCTTAGGCACAAATACTGTGAATGTTGATAGAGATTGCCTGCTGGGGCTGGTCCATTGAGTGTTAAATCCCCAGCATGCACTTGACCCTGAGTCCTCAGGGCTGCATCTGCCCTCTTGCTTCCTTCATGTAAAACAGTATCCGGATCCTAGTGGCAAATGCTGGTGAGGAAGCCTAGCTGAGCATGCAACGTTCCCTCTCAACTTGACTTTGTGCTTCTTAAATTAGTACATGATCTCAGTTATCCTGCACAGTCACCTGGGGAGCCAGGTATTTCCCCATCTTACAGCTGAGCAGATGTATGTTGGAGTGGCATTTGCGAATTTGGAAATTTTCAGTTTAGGGATGTATCCTTGAGAACGTCAAAGACTGGTATATATGATTTTACTTCTACTTACTTGCTTATAGTAGTAAAATCTGAAATCACATGGGACTTTGTAAGGCTCAGTAAGGAATTTTTTTCTTTTTTACATACATGTCATAGTTGAGAGTACCAGCTTTGGAGCTGACGGGCCTGGTTCCATAATTGGCCAAGTGGCCGACTTTGGGCAAGTTGTTTAAGTTCATGGAGCCATTTTGCCTGTCTGTAAAATGGGGATGATAATAATTCCTTCCTCCTCATAGACTGTTTGTGAAGATTAACTGAGATAAGTAGAACTGTGTCTGATATAGAATAATAGTATGCTGTTAAAATACTCTCAGTGCCTGGAAACTCAATGGCCTCCCAAGGTAGGTGATTTTAATATAGCTTTATTAGAAAGTACTCAGATTTTTCTATTTATGACTTCTTGTCTTCTTGTTTTGTTCTTTGTAAGCTGCAGCTGGGACATAATATAGTTACTTAACATGGTTGCGGTAGTAACCAGTGTGTCATGTAAAAGGTGCAGAATTTGGCAAACTCAGGTTTTATTCTTATATATCTAGAAAGAGTGGTAATAGCATGCAGTGCAGGGGCTTGGGGCTTGGGGTTGCATGTAGCCCCTATATGCTCAGTGCTTGTCCTTGGAAAGCTCCACACTCATGTGATAGGTTTTCACGGTGGAAAAATCTGGTATGTTTACAACTGAAAATGTCAAAAAAAAAAAAAATCAGGTCTGTTTTGTGCTGTCTATGCATCAGATCCTATGTTTGCTTGTATGCTTGTTTTACCCCAACTTCTTGAATTCTAATTTTTTTTTTTAGGTTTGTCTCATTTTTAATTCGCTGACCCACTGAATACATAAATAGGCTCTATTTAATCATTTATATGTTGGATTTAGCACGTTAAGATGAGTCGTTTGTCTTCCACGAGTTGGGGAGAGAATGCTTTTGTTGAAGGTTTTGTGTTCCCATCTAGAATAAATATAAAGAAAACTACCAGAACCGCATGAGAGGCCACTATGAAGGAGTCGGGATGGACAAACGGATGCTCCATGCTCTGAAAGTTGGAAGCCTGGCAAGCAATGTGAGTCCTGTTGTGAAGGGCCTGCATGTCCTCGGGGTCTATTGGGGTGGAGGGAGAAAGGGCACGAGGAATTCAGCCAATTCTTTTCCAACCTCCCCTTTTAAAAAGTCAGTGTTTGTTGTGTAAAGACTGACCTCAAAGAGTTTCTAAATGTTAATCAATACAACCAAGGCTAGGTAAAAAATCCTTGAAAATTTTCAAAAGCTTCCATGTATTAATCTCAGCTTTCTCTGCTTTGAAGAGTACTTAGATCTATTGTAACTGATCCAGTGTAACAAAAACTTTCAGTTTCTGAGAGATAAAGAGAAATGGATGAGCATAATTCTCATTTGAAATGCTTCAGATTTCCAAAGCGTTTGTGATTTATTTGGAATTGATTGGTTGGTTGACTGATTTATTCATTCATTCCATTTTAGTGTTCATTGTAGATTTCCTATGTCCAGGCACTGCTCAAGACAGTGGGATAACAAGATAGATCAGGTCCCTCTTTTTGCTAAAGCATGTGATCTATTAATCTCTGGCTTTGTCCATTCAGTTTACACGTTTGCAAATGCCGAATTGTACATCTTCGAAGTAAAGGACACCAAGAAGAAGCTGATCTCGTTATTAAAACATACACATGTCAAATTCCACCTGCCTGAGAAAGTCAAATTTGACCTTTAGAAAAAAATTTCAAGTACTCTGAAGACTTTTGAATTTTCTTTTATTTTCTGGGCATTAGCCAAGAAGCTCTTTTGTTGTATACTTGTATGCAAATGCTTCTTTAACAAAAAAATCTACAAGGGACTCCATGATTAATAAGAAAGATAAAATAAATGTGCTACAGATGAAGTTAGCTAATTTTGGGTTAATTAAGAAGAAGAATTCAAGTTAATTAAAGGCAAAAGTGTGAATGTAATTTAATTTTCCTTGGAGGTGATGAAACTGAATTAATTTTGTTTCTGGTTATTTAAAGAATATTTTTATGACATTCAAACAAGGTCACAAGAAAGTGGGGGCTAATTTTAATTTCTCTTTTCTTGCTCTTTTCTTTGTGTTTCAGATCGCCTACAAGGCCGATTACAAACATGATGTTGTTGACTACAACTACCCGGCCACTCTTACCCCTTCCTATCAAACAACAATGAAACTGGTTCCCTTGAAAGATGTGAGTCCTTCCCCAGTAGACCTTTATTCCTCATCACTTCCCTCCAATGGAGTGATTCTTAGGCAGCGAGATGGAAAGGAACAGGATACAGCAGTTCTTAGGAGATACAAGGGACTGAGAAAAAGGAACTCTTTTCTAACAGGAAGTTCATATATACATGTCTGGAAACTCTTGAATTTCCAACATAAGGCAGAGACAGCCCTGGTTTCATCTTGGAAATATCCTAAAGTTCCATTTCACCTTTTAGAATTTGGGAACTATATGTGCTGCTGGGCACTATATCTGCTGCTGGGCACATTTCAAGTAATTATTTGCTAGCGGTGATGAGGTTTTTTTTTTTTTTTTTCAGTTTTATGTTTGAGGACCAGAGGAAGTAAACTGAAATAGCTACAAGTTGAGAGGAAATGGCAAGATTGGCTTAATTATTTTCTCCAGGAGCACTTAATTGTTTTCCCCAGGAGAAATATGTGTGTAATTTTAAAATTTAATTTTATATAATATTAAATAAAATAAGATTAAGATAACTTAATTTTATTATTTAATATTACAGCAGTGATTTTATTTATTTATAGTTTGGTTTGTCTCCAATGAAATATGTATAATTAATTAATTTCATTGTTTTCTAATTACAAGAATTTTACTACATGTTTATTACAGAAAATTTAGAAAGTACAGAAACGCACAAGGGAAACAATAGAAGTTATCTACTGTTTTAAAAAGTACATCAGGTGGTTTAGAACTGAGTTGTCAGTTATGTTTGTCATTGAAAGTTATCTTCAGTCAATCATTTGGTGTAAGGACTTCCCTGGTGGTCCAGCGTTTAAGCCTTCACCTTCCAATGCAGGAGGTGAGGGTTGGTCAGGGAGCCAAGATCCTGCATGCCTGATCACTGAAAAACCAAAACATAAAACAGAAGCTATATTGTAACAAATTCAGTAAATACTTTAAAAAGGGTCCACATCAAAAAAAGAAAAATCTTAAATAATTTAGTATATCATTCAACATGTGCCCACTGAGTGCTCAGGGCTACTTTCCTTCACATTCCTCTGGAGTCAGCACAGCTCCAGCAGTTGACTTGGTCTGTGCTGTTGGCAGGTAGGTCTTTGCAGCTCTTTCCCTTTTGCTCCGAGTCGGAGCAGTGTCAAGTTCAGCTTGGCATCTCCAGCATCTCACATAGATACAGGACAACGAAGGCCAGTCAGTGGCAAATGACAGCTTGATGGATGAAAGGGACTTTTCAAACGTGTGATAAAGCAGGGGATGGGGAGTAGGATATAAAGAGCCCCTATTTTGCTTCTCCCTTTCCCAGAAAGTTTGGTTGCATTGACTTACTCATTTCACCTTAATGAAATTCAAGTTTAAACTTGGCTACCAAAGCCAGGTTTCTTTTTTTGGCTGCATACATTACCTGAAAAACTTGAGAAATCAAGAGCATCTCATAAAATCTGAGTGAATTCTGTCACAGTGGGCTTCTGAGTGAGTTCCTTCTTTGAGTGGGCTTCCGTAGTAGCTCAGTCGGTAAAGAATCTGCCTGCAATGCAGGAGGCCGGGGTTCAATCCCTGGGTCAGGAAGATCCCCTGGAGAAGGAAGTGGCTACCCACTCCAGTATTCTTGCCTGGAAAATCCCATGGACAGAGGAGCCTGGTGGGCGGCAGTCCATGGGGTTGCACAGAGTCGAACATGACTGAGCAACTAACACTTTCACTTTCACAGTAGAATTCTAGAAACAATGCTTAGTAGCACAAATGAAATGAGTGAGTCCTGCAACTACAACAGTCATCCTACAACTACTAGAGTCCTACAACAGTCCTACAACTGTTACATAGGGTCATATAACAGCAGTCCTGTTATAACATGACTTGCTATTACATTTGCCTCTATAAGACAGTGGGTCAAAGCAGGTACCTGAAATAGAGCCAGCTCAACCTGGAGAAGTCTGAGAGATGAATTCAACTAGACTGGATTAGAAATATTAATTGGAAGCAGAGGTAGATTCTGCACTGGCAGCCCATGAGCCAGATCCAGGTTGCAGAGGTATTTGGTGTGGCCACACAGTGTTAAGAAAAATTGTTTTTGAAACGATATGTAGAAATTGTGAGTTCACGTAGGAACTGTGGCCCTAGTTCCTGCATGGCAGCAGTTGACGGGGACTGAGTGGCCGCTTCTTCTATCACCTTAACCTGCTTTACTTTATTTTCCTGGCTCCTGTGTGAAAATTTTTACTGCCTTTAGTGTAGGACTTTAGTTTTCAGGAAGTTTAGGAATCCATTTGTATTTGTGGTCTCTTTTTCTGTCTGGTAGTCTTAAAGTTGGTCAGGTAGCCCTGAAATTAAATAAACAAGCATGGGCCCTTAATTAGAGAACATTCCTTTCAGATGGATTTTAAAAACACTAATAGCATTAAAATGAGACTCTACCCTCAGCAAAGGGACCTTTCAGAAAGTAGACTGAAGCATTGACCAAGCATCTGTGATGTTGCAAAGATATAATTAATCATGGAGAGTGTTAATTATGTCCTGCAGAGGAAAGTAATTGTGCTCTGCAACATACTTAATGCAGAATTATCAGGAAGGAATGCACCATTTAAAAACCACAGTTTTGTGACATTTTATCATGCATAATTCTGAATTCTATTAGACTCTATTATGAGATGATAATTTTCTCTCTGACTTAGTGCGTTTGGAAGCTACTATAGTGTAATCTCATTAATATTTGACATTGAAATGACTTCATATTTCCTAGTTTTTCTACATACCCCAGGTCCAAACCTCAGAATGTGCAAAAACTTTTCTCCTTGAATTGTTAATTAAATAGAATGAAGCAATGCTGTCCCTTTTCTCCGAATCCAACAAAAGATTCTGTGGTCTAGTATCTGGAACACTCTGTTCTTCTTAGATCTTGTTCTAGAAGCTAATTTATAAGTCTTTTTTTTTTGTTTTTTGTTTGTTTTCTAATTTGTCATAATACATTTCCTCTCTAAGCAGAGATAGCTCTGGTTATAGGGAACCCCTGGCTCATCTGTAAGATAACAGGTAGCAGTTCCAAGCACACCAGCATTGGCAAAACCACAGTTATAGTATGTAGTCTGGGAGCCACTTTGGGAGGCCGACTGCTGAGATTTGAACCCTAGCTCTGACACCAGGGACTTTCCTGGTGGCTCAGACAGTAAAGAATCTTCCTGCAATGCTGGAAACCGGGAATTGACCCCTGGGTGGGGAAGATCCCCTGGAGAAGGGAATGGCTGTCCACTCTAGTATTTTTGCCTGGAGAATTCCATGGACAGAGGAGCCTGGCGGGCTACAGTCCATGGAGTGTCAAAGAGTCGGACGCGACTGAGTGACAAACACTCACTTTCTGACACCAGCTGGTGACCTTGAGCAAGTCACTTTAGGGCTCTGTGCCTCAGTTTACATGTTGTTAAGGTGGGGATAACAGTGCTCCCCACAGGGTGGTTGGGAAGATTCAATGTGTAAATAAATGTAAAGCACTTGCGGTAGTGCCAGGTACATAGTAAGTGCTATTTTTTTAGTTGTAATTATTGTTTAGCTCCTGTTGGGACAGGCAAGAATGGAGTGAGTCCAAGGAAGAGATGCAGTCTCAAGCTTTTCATTGGGTCTATTTCCCTTGGGTCAGTGGGTTTTAAAACATTGAACTGTTTCCCAGCATTTAAAATTGTAAGAATTTATATAATAATATGGATTTCTGGTTTCTTTGGGATAACTGGACTGTCTGGCCACTCCAAGTCCCACTTTGATCAAGATCACCATCTCCCAGAGCTGAGTGGTAGCTCTGCCCTTTGCCACAGTCCCCACCACTCCTCATTATTTCCCTACAAGGAGGCCAAACATTGAGCCAAGACGAGTGCCATCCAGCTAGTGGTCTGTGACTCACAGGGGTGAGCTGTCACCCAGGGAGTTGGCAACAGGAGGTGACAGCAGATGGGTAGGGTGACAAAGACATCAGACTCTGGTTTAGACAGACAGGATATGGTAGGAAAGTGCAAGGCTGCCCCTGTGAGGGCAGAGCCCCCTGCTATGGCATCATGGTCAGAGGCAGTAGATGGAGTCTGGACAGAGAAGTAAGAGCTAGTGGGAGGCAGGAAAGTGGGGTGTGGAGGCCTAAAGAAGCTGCCATACTGTGCAGGATACTGGGTGGGGCCCTGGGCTTTGGGCACTTAAACAGAGGCATGAAGACCATGTGTGGGATGTTTGATGGTGATCTGACTGCTACTAACAGATCCAGAACCTAATTGGCTAAAGGGCCTAGCCGGGAGCCGGTAGGTTTTGAAATGCCTTTCTCTGATTAGCGATGTGGACGGTCACCCTTTCTTCCATTCACTGGCCATTCAGTTGAACTCTTTTTACGAGCCGCCTGTTCAGTCACTCACTCTTCAATGGACTGTTTTTCCATCTATGGGCTTGGAGTGTCTGTTGGTCTCCAGTTGGAATCTTTGGGTTTTTCTTTGGTCATTTGAGAATCACGGCTCTATAGGGCTGAGGGGGAGGGAGCTAAGGAAATCTTAAAGTACAGGTGACACCTTGTGCCTCTCTGCATCCAGGCCAACTACAGGCAAAGCATCGACAAGCTGAAGTACAGCTCTGTGACCAACACTCCTCAGATCATTCAAGCCAAAATCAATGCCCAGCAACTGAGTCATGTAAGTGACACCCTTTCCACCCGGCTAGATGTGGGGGACTTGCAGTTGCTTTGCAGGGTTCTGGATATCTGGTTCCCCAAAGATTTGACTTCCATTGATGGTGTTACAACCATGAAATGACTCTTTTTAAAAGTTATTATTTTTAATATTTATGTATGTTTGGCTGTGCTGGATCTTCCTTGCGCTGTGCATGCAGCCTTTATATAGCTGCAGCAATCAGGTGCTACTCTCTAGCTGTGGTGCTTGGGCTTCTCATTGCAGTAGCTTTTCTAGTTTCGGAGCATGGACCCTAGAGTAGTTGTGGGTGCCAGCTTAGTTGCTCCGCAGCATGTGAGATCCTCCCAGACCAGGGATCAAACCCATGTCCGTTGCTTTGACAGGCAGATTCTTAATCACTGGACCCCTAGGGAAGTCCAGAAATTACTCTCTTTGATTTAAACTTTATTTTATAAAATTTCAAATATATTGAAAAGTAGAAAGGACGGCAGAATGAACCCCCAGGTAGCCGTCATTCAGCTTCAATGAATTAACTCGTAGCCAGTCTTGCTTCTGCATGCACATCCACTGCCCTGCTCCATATTATTTTGAAGGATGTCCTAGGTATTGTATAATTTAATCTACAGATATTTTAATATGGATCTCTAAAATATAAAAATAATTCTAAACATATTTATACAATTTTGATATATCACACCAAAAAACAAACAAAAATTCTTAACATTACCAATGTCCAGGTGGCATTCAGCATTCCAGTTGTCTCATAAGGTTATTTTTTTTGCAGTTTGTCTGAATCAAGCTCCAGATAAAGTCCACACTTTATGATTGGTTGATATGTCTTCAAGACTCTTTTCATCTTTAAGTTTTCCTCTTTATCTCTTTTCTTGCAAGTTATTTGTTGAAGAAACTGAACTGTTTACCTTATGAAGTTTCCCACATCTGAGCTTTGCTGACTGTATCCCAGTGTGGATTGCATATGTGTTCTTCTGGCCTCCAGTGCCTATAAAATAATAGCTGGATCTCTAGGTTTGGTCCGGCTCAGGTTTAATTTTGGGCAAGACTGCTTCTCATATGATGCCGTGTTCTTCTGTTGGGAATCATAAAATGTCTGGTTGGCTGTTTTTGTGTGTGGTTTAAGATGGTCTGTTTCCAATGTGGGCAGACATTTGATAATTACTCTCTGAGTATCTAACTGCACATAGCGAGAGGTTTGGCATTGCAGTAAGTTTAAAAAAACAAGTTTCATACCCTCAAGTGCTTCAGAGGCCAGTGGGTGAGGTAGCCACAGGGAAGTCTTTTGCAAACTTGTAACTGTGAGCATGTCTTTGAGTTGTTTGACTTTTCATTTGGCATCTTCCATCTGTTAATTTAAAACATTCATAAAATTACAGGCTTCCTTGTGAAATGCCTTTTCCAGAAATTCCTTCTTGGCTATGGGCCTACAAAAAGAGAGTGAAAAAGAGTGCATTCTCTCCAAAGTTCTTCTTCTGCCATGTCAAAACCATGTGCTTACCCTGAGGATTTATTTTAAATCCAACAGGTGAATTACCGTGCTGACTATGAGAAAAACAAGTTGAATTACACATTGCCCCAGGACGTACCTCAGCTGGTGAAGGCCCGAACCAATGCACAATTGTTTAGTGAGGTGAGCAAGGAGAGTGGGTGAGAACGCGGTGGGGACTTTAAACAGATGTGAAAATGAAGGGACAAGAGCGGTCCAGCAAACAGGGCCCAGAGACTCCTCTGTTCATGGAGAGGTTCATCAGAGGCGCCCATCAGGTTGTAATTTTGAATGTTGCTGCCTCATGGCATATGGTAATTCAAGAGAATAAATTGATCCCAGCAATTGAATTCTCACTGTATGTGCATGTGTATGGTGTATGCTGGAACACACACACACACACACACACACACACACACACACACACACTCCTACATACTCATCATCATCCTGATGACTCCTAGCTGGTGCTTCGCTGTGTAGGTAAAGTTTAAGTTTGAAGAAGACCAAACTTAATCACCAGATTCTCCCAGGAGTCACAATGAGGCTATGACTAGGCTTCTTATTCTAGATGGGAATTGTAGGGCAGGAGAAAGGAAAGAGGAACTAACCTGGGAGGTGGTGGTTTAGTCGCTAAGTCGTGTCCCACTCTTGGGACCCCGTGGACTGTAGCCCACCAGGCTCCTCTGCCCATGGAATTCTCCAGGCAAGAATACTGGACTGGGTTGCCATGTCCTTCTCTGGGGGATCTTCCTGACCTGGGCATTGAACCCAGGTCTCCTGCACTGCAGGCAGATTCTTTACCATCTGAGCCACCAGGGAAGCCCAGTTAAGAGTTTGGAATTAATATATGCACACTACTATCTATGGGGTAGATGAATAATAGGGACCTACTATATGTCAGGGAAGCCTGGTGTGTTGCAGTCCATGGGGTCGCAAAGAGTTAGACACGACTGAGCAACTGAACTGAACTGAACTAGATAGCACAGGGAACTGTACTAAATATCTTGTAATAACCTATATCTATCTATACATATCTGAAGCACTTTGCTATACACTTGAAACTAGCACAGAATTATAAATTATACTTTAATAAAAAATTCAAAAAGGAGAAACTAATTTTTTTTGTATGCCTATTCTGTGCTGGACACTGGGATAGGCATTGTATATGGAATTATTCATATATATTATATTCATCTAACCCCTTGGAGTTATTTATTGCAGAGACATAGTTGGTGGCATGGGCTTTGGTATCAGAGAGCCAGGTGTTACTACCATAGCAACAGCAACACCCTGTATCTCTTTGTACTTTACGTGCTTAGGATATCTGTTCTCACGTATACAATATATTCTTACTGCCACTCTTGTGTTACGTCACTTCAGCTGTGTTCAACTCTTTGCAACCCTATGGACTGTAGCCCACCAGGCTCCTCTGTCCATGGGATTCTCCAAGCAAGAATACTGGAGTAGGTTGCTATGCCCTTCTCCAGGGGATCTTTCTCACCCAGGAATCGAACCCACATCTCTTATGTCTCCTGCATTGGTGGGCGGGTTCTTTACCACTAGCGCCACATGGAAAGCCCCTTAGACAGATATATAATATTATTTTTGCAAATGGTAAATGGAGGACCAAAAAAGTGAAGTAATTTGTCCAAGGTCACATGATCAGGCAGCAACAGTGCTCAGATGAACCCGTGGGTCTTCTCATTGTCCTATCCCGTCAATACCCCACATGGCCCTACAGTGATGGAATCAACTGTGTTAATAATTGTTGTTGTCACTTTGGTAGTAACAGCCAAGATTCTGCTCTGTAAACAGATGAAGGCTCCAACTTTGTTATTTAAAAAACTTCTGTTCAACTTGTGGCAAGACTGGACAGTGACTCCTATTCACCTGTGATTCTGTTTGTCAGGTCAAGTACAGAGAAGGCTGGGAGAAGACAAAGGGGAAAGGGTTTGAGATGAAGCTGGATGCCATGTCTCTGCTGGCTGCCAAAGCTTCCGGAGAGCTTGCAAGCAATGTAGGTTTCTCTCATTAACTCAGAAATGCATAAAAAACAGTTCCGGTAAAACATCAGTGGTCCTGCAGAAAAGAATAATGACTGTTAACATTGTAAACATTGCTACGCTTTAATCTTCTGCTGGGTTTGAGAAAGACTGGGAGGTATTTTTGCAGAATAGTTCCCCTTGTACTTGTCGCTTGAACATGGTCCGCCTTGCACTAACCACAGTCCCTCACATGGCAAAGTTTATCTCTCACAGTTGACTTTCCTCTTTCTCTCCAGATTAAATACAAAGAGGAGTATGAAAAAGCAAAAGGCAAAGTCCTAGGAACTACAGACTCGAGGCTGCTGCACTCCCTCCAGGTTGCCAAGATGAGCAGTGAGGTAAAGTCTTTTCTACTCCTCAACCCCTCACTTAGGGCTGTGTTGCTGTGAAAGTTTTTCCCAGCCTGCTTCACCTGAGACTGTCATTTTTCCACTTCCGCTTGTAATTTCTTTCCTGGCTTATGTGGGAAATGTTTTCTTTCTTTATCTTGGCAAAGGCTGAATGTGAAAGTGAAGTCGCTCAGTCGTGTCCGACTCTTTGCAACCCTATGGACTGTAGCCTACCAGGCTCCTCTGTCCATGGGATTTTCCAGGCAAGAGTACTAGAGTGGGTTGCCATGTCCTTCTCCAGGGGATCTTCCTGGCCCAGGGATCAAACCCGGGTCTCCCGCATTGTAGACAGACGCTTTACCATCTGAACCACAAGGGAAGTAGATGAGAAGTGTGTGGTCCCTAAGGGTGACCGTCATCTGCTGTTCATGGTACAGGGTGTTCGGCCACATCTATTCACTCTGAAATGTTTACTAAACAACTATTCTGCGTAAGATATTGTGTGAGACATCAGGGCCGTAACAGTAAACAACCTATAACTGGTTTCTCTCTAATGGAGTTTAATTATGTTGGGAGCATTAGACAGGAAGCATTCTGTTTATAGAGGTGGTGTCCTGGATGAAGCTTCTTGTCCAAACACAAGTGGTATTCAAGATATTTAGCCAACAACTGGGGCATCTAGTTTCCAGCCACTCAAAATGGCAGTGCTTGTAAACAACTATAGTGGCTGGGGGTTAACCTGGGTAAATGTCCATTAGCAGAAAGCTTTGGGGAAGGAGCGGTCTGCCAAAAGGGTCAGATTTGGTTTCCAGTGAAGACTTCCCTGTCAATGCCGAACAGGCAAAAAGGAAGCATGGTCATCAATTCTGCTTTACGGTAGTGAGGCTGACTTATGCTGCTTTGGTAGTGCATCAGTTATGATTACCTGATGAGTCATGGAGGAACCAGGCTTGAATAGAATGAGAGAATTGGCATCTTGTAACCATTTTGGATGTGCCCTAGGACCAAGCCCTCTAATGTCCTCAGTCATGAGGCATACAGAGACACTGAGCATTTGGCTTCAGTTTAGACAGAGAACAAAACTGGTTTTGCATACTTGTAGTTGGAGCAACGGAGAAGGCAATGGCACCCCACTCCAGTACTGTTGCCTGGGAAACTCCATGGATGGAGGAGCCTGGTAGGCTGCAGTCCATGGGGTTGCTAAGAGTCAGACACGACTGAGCGACTTCACTTTCACTTTTCACTTTCATGCATTGGAGAAGGAAACGGCAACCCACTCCAGTGTTCTGGCCTCGAGAATCCCAGGGACAGGGGAGCCTGGTGGGCTGCCGTCTGTGGGGTTGCACAGAGTTGGACACGACTGACGTGACTTAGCAGCAGCAGCAGTTGGAGCAAATGGGGCCAAAAAAGATGGCCTTGCCCTAAGTCATATTGTAGTCAGTGGTAGTGGCTGAGGAATAATTAGACCACAGAACTCTTAACTTACTGGCAGTAGGCTTCTTCTCCTATACCACACTTCCTTACCATCACACCATCATCACCACCATCACACCATCACCATCATCATCACCACCATCAACACCACATCCACCCTCATTGCCAACATTTATCAAATGTTTTGCTGTATACCATCCCTGCACTAAGTGGGTTTCGGCTACTGTTTTGTTTACTTTTCACAGTAGCCCTCCAAGGAAAAGGAGCCTTTAGAGAGGTGATGTGACTTTCCAGAGGCCATCTAGCTGGCAAAGTTCAGATCAGATTTCAGCTCAAGCTTGGCTGACCCTGGAGCCCAAACTTTGCTATATTTGCCTCTCAAAGCTTCCACAGCAACCATGGATCGAGTGTTTTCTTCCTAGATCAGCTGGGTGAAAAGAGTTAGGAGGCATTTCTCGCAGAGACAAAGTAGTGTGAAACCTCAGTTCCCAGGTGCCACCACCTGACAGAGCCAGGACTTGGGTCTCACCCTTTGGACACACAGGTGGCATTGCCCAGAGTGCCAGGTCCTCATGGAAACCTGGGCTTCTTTCCTGTGTTTGTTTTCACATCACTCCTGCCAAGGCTGCTGCTGCTGCTGCTGCTGCTAATTCACTTCAGTCGTGTCCAACTCTGTGCGACCCCACAGACGGCAGCCCACCAGGCTCCGCCGTCCCTGGGATTCTCGAGGCAAGAATACTGGAGTGGGTTGCCATTTCCTTCTCCAATGCATGAAAGTGAAAAGTGAAAGGGAAGTCACTCAGTCGTGTCCGACTCTTAGCGACCCCATGGACTGCAGCCTACCAGGCCCCTCTGTCCATGGGATTTTCCAGGCAACAGTACTGGAGTGGGGTGCCATTGCCTTCTCCACCTGCCAAGGCAGGCTTCCAGTAATACAGCGTGTTTTGGTGCCTTCAAGGTTGAATACAAGAAAGGCTTCGAAAAGAGTAAGACCCACTTTCACCTGCCCATGGACATGGTCAACATCAGGCATGCTAAGAAGGCCCAAGCTCTGGCCAGTGACCTGGACTATAGGAAGAAACTGCACGAATATACTGTGCTGCCCGAAGATATGAAGACTTGCTGGGCCAAGAAAGCCTATGGGCTCCAGAGCGAGGTGAGCTCTGACTCTTTGCCTGCTCTCCCCATGTGGCTCTTGCAGCTGGATATGGTGACACTTTCAGAGTGATTTAGAACTTGTCCATGAGTCTGTTTGGTGACTCAGGACCAGGAAGAACTGATGGAGATGTGCCAGGTCCAGGGAGGATGGACGGGGAGGTGGAGATAGAGATGGAGATAGAATCAAGACAGTGGAGACTGGAGGGTGGAGGGTTGGAACTCAGAGCTATTGTGAAAGTCAAGGTGTGTTGGTAATGGGATGAGCAAAGAGGAAAGCAAGTGCTGAAAGTGGTAGAGCTGATAAATGTTGTAAAGTAAATCTAGGAAGTATAGCAGGTTGGCAGATAAGGTCCTTAAGGCAAAAAGTCTGAAAAGCCCTCCTTTTTGGTGAAGGTGGTGGTGTTTCAGAACTAAGGTAGAATAGCCTCGTCTGGTTACAAGGTGGGCAGTGGCTTCAGCCCCGAGCAGAGTTCTGCCTGACTATAAGATGAAGGGCAGAGAAAATGCAGGAGTGAGTGCTTTCCTAAGTCTCCATTAACTTCTCCCAATCCACATCCATGTGTCTGATTAAGCTTGGTCTTCCTCTTGCAGCTGCAGTACAAGGCTGACCTGGCATGGATGAAGGGGGTCGGGTGGCTGACCGAGGGCAGTCTCAATTTGGAACAGGCCAAGAAGGCTGGACAGCTGGTCAGCGAGGTAACCTGAGCCCAAGCCCCCGGCTTCTCGTCCTCAGCCCAAGTCATCCCAGAGAGCCATCTTTCCCTCTGAATTCTCCTCAACCCCCAGGCTTAGTTTTTGAGTGAGACTTAGAGGCGTACTTCTTCATTTTGCACATGTAGCTCACCCTGAACTAGCTTTCTACACCCTTATACTTCCTGGGAGGTATTTGTAAGAAGCCAACCGATTTAAGTAGTACTTGCATCCATGAGTCAGAACGGTTGTGATATACAATTAGGACATAGGAAATGTGTTTGTCATGTAAAGAGTGTGTGATTGCTTCTGAATCAGAGGATCTGGTATTTAGAGGTCAGTATTCTCATCATGCTTTTTGGGAAAAAAAAAAAAAACACCTGATGCTGGGAAAGATTGAGGGTAGGAGGAGAAGGGAACAACAGAAGATGAGATGGTTGGATGGCATCACCGATTCGATGGACATGAGTTTGAGCAAATTCCAGGAGATGGTGAAGGACAGGGAAGCCTGGCGTGCGTGCTGCATGCAGTCCATGGGGTTGCAGAGTCAGACTAAGCGACTGAACAACAACAGTTCTCACCATGTGTGTACCTTAAACTCACTGTAGACTTTGGGCAAGTCATTCAACCTTTCCAATCCTCCTTCTCTCTTATAAAAATGAGAAGGTTGGCTAGGATCCTCCCCAAATCCCTGTGGCTCCAAGCCTGTGCTTCTCTTTACTCCATGTACAGCTGGCGTTGGCAGCAGGCAGAGGAGGACTTTTGAAGGACATTTCATTTGTAACTATTTTAAATGTAACTATTTCAGGAACCCCATTTGGGATCTTCAAAGGGGGTTCTTATTTTGGTGCCAGGAAGGCTGAGTCGGCATTTTTCTTTCATATGGTAATCATAGTGCTGATAACAGCTGCCGTTTATAGGCTGATAATAATTATGCAACCAGTGCTGTCATTCATTGATGACACACCCATGGTTCATTTATCACTCACATTTATTGCTCCTCTGTGAGTAGACACTAGTATTATTATATTCATATCCCCATTTTACATAGGTGGAAGGTAAGACAGAGTTAGATTTCTGGGAATGGCAGAGCTGGAATCTATACTTAGTGTTTTGGTCCAATGCACCAGCTCTGGACAATTAAGCAATATTGGATTCCCGAAGCACCTTTTCTAATTTATTCTTATTTATCCACTGCACTCATCCTTCTCTCAGACACAGACACAGACACATTCAAGGTTCGGGTGTTTGAATAAGGAAGGTAGAGAGAAGAGAATACCCTTGAGGGTTCCCATCACTTAACTTCTTTGAGACCAATTGAAATCCAGGTGGAACAAGCCAAGCCCCGTTTGTCTTGGACATGGGTGTGGTAAGGGGACCTTCTGCCTTAGGCATGCCTGATCCCATCTCACTCCTGTGCCGACTCATTGTTAAGCTCCTCCAGGGCCAGGAAGATACCCTTTCCTTTACCTTTTTCATAGCCCTGCTTTGCCCTGGGCACGGTGGATTCTTGGCTCCTCACTCGGCACTTCTGATTTGACCAATGCAGAGGCTGGGACACCCAGGGATTTCCAACCGTGGAAAGGCAATGTGACTTCCTTCAATTATGTGGTGAAGGAGTTTTCCCGTTCAACATGCTCCAATGAGAAAGGAAAAGTACGAGTCTCTGCGGAACATTTTTTGTAGAATTTCTTTTCTTCCTCCTGGGAGGAAATTCGGAGCTTTCGATATTCTAATCCCTATTTGTGCTTCAGTTGCTATCGACAACCGTTTTGCTGACAGCACTGGGGGCTCTGCTCACCTGTGATCTCCCCACAAGTTTCTGCTTCAATAAGCCATTCTCAGCAGCTTCCTCTCCCATCAGCTTTGGCAACTCCAATGGAAAAGCCAGAGGAACTAAACCTCCGGGAAGGACAAGAAGTCCCCGTGGGGGAACAGAATTAGCACGTGTAATTTTTGCCAGTGGCTTTGCGGCTGTGAGATGGGGACACAAGGAAGACAAGCCCTCAGTAATCTGGAACATGGAGAGCTGTGAGAGCAGAACCTACCTGGCCACCTGCCTTCTGGATGTGGCTCCTGGCCTTTCCTTTCACAATACTTCCTGGAACATCCTGACAGCACTGTGAATAACAGTGACTGCAAGCACAGTGATCGCTTACTCTGCCCAAGGACTCCCCTCGCGGGAAGGGAGGCTTTGAAGCCTCTGCACCACCTGCAGTGAAGCAGCTTCTGTTGTTTTCCACATTGTACAGTCCAAGCCTGAACAGCTCAGGGGATCCAGGGATCTGCCCCAGGCCATGAAGCCAGAAAGAGGTCAGGAGATTTGGACCTCGAGATTCACGCCTGTCAAGTCCAAGTTCCCTCCACTCAGCTCTCCTATGTCAGATCTAGGTTTACAGAATGGATCCATCCGAGGGCTCACGGTGACATACAGGGTTCACTGAAGGGAATATTCAAGTTCCCATTCAGTAGAAGCGACTAAAACAGTCTCAACAGGCTGAAAGTCTCAGGTCTGAGTGGTCCTCTTTAAGCTATAGAAATATCTGGACCATCCCCCCCTGGGGAAATTCTTGGATCACAGGAAGTATGTGGGGTTTGCATGTCTGTGATGGTGGGGACAGCCCGATCTAATGCTACCGGGTTCCTTTTCTTTGGAAACAGAAAAACTACAGGCAGAGGGTGGACGAGCTGAAGTTCACCAGTGTGGCCGACAGCTCCCAGATGGAGCATGCCAAGAAGAGCCAGGAACTGCAGAGCGGGGTGAGTCCCGGGCACCCTTTCTCCTCTGAGCTGCTGTGTCATGGGCTTGGGAACCTCCGGGACCATAGCAGGTGCTGTGCAGGCACGAGCCAGGAGCCAAAGAGCCTTCCCTTTAAATAGGCTGGACTCTGCTTTCCACGGGCTTTCAGGCCTCCCTACCTCACTCGCCATATTTCTCCTCCGGTTGTTAAGGACAGATGTCAACTGACATTGTTCCTTTTCAGTTTTCAATCTTGCCTAGTTCATTCTTCTTTCTTTCTCCTTCTCTCTCTCTCAGCAAGGACTCCAGAATTCTGGAGCCAGTAGAGAGTTATCTTAGAGGAGGATAGCATTTGCTTGTGGGATGGGTGCGCTTCCTGCCCACTTGCAGGCAAATGTGGAAAGTAGAACAATGAAACACCACATATGTTATTTACACATTAGGGATCAACAGCTGAGCAGGTGTAGTTGCTACCATCTGGCCAGGACGGTCCTAGCTTTCCTTTCTAAAGGTCCAGATACATCTACCAGAAAGGATACAATAAACATGATTCAGAGTCAGCAGAAAGCCACTGCATGGAAACTCAGGCTGGGAAGTGGGAAAGAAGGGAAGAGAAAAAGAGCAGGAGTAATTCGGTTTCCACGGAGAAGATGTTCACTCATGCTGCCTTTGTGGTCACTGTTCACTTTCCAGGTGTCACTACCTGTGGATGTGCTAGGTTTGATCATGGGGTGCAGGAGGCAGGAGATACTCCTTATTTTTCCCACTTGGGGAGTCCATGTTCCTCTTAGCCCTCTAGTGAGTCATTTGTGTGGCCATGGACACTGTGGATGGGAACAGCTTGGGGAAATTGATGCCTCCTGGGAAAATGGGGCTTCCCTGATGGCTCAGATGGTGAAGAATCTGCCTGCAATACAGGAAACCCAGGTTCGAGGGTCAGAAAGATCCCCTGGAGACGGGAATGGCAACCCAATCCAATATGCTTGCCTGGAGAATCCCATGGACGTAGGAGTCTGGCAGGTTATAGTCCATGGGGTTACAAAGAGTCAGACATGACTGAGCGACTAACATTTTCACTTTCTTTAAGGGAAAATGAGAACCTTAGAGGGGTTCTCAGATTGGTCCCCTGGCCACGTTTTCCTCCCAGTTGCTCACTGCTGCTGCTCATTCCCTAGTCATCTATCCTGCCTTAAGCCTCATTTCCTGCATGCTGCCAGCAAGCATCTGCCCTGATTGATCTTGTAATGGATTTTCCATATAAGACACAGAAGAACCAAGCAGCCAGCCACCTCCTCCTTTGCCTTCTGCTCTTGACCCAGTGTTCTCTCCCAACAGGTGGCCTACAAGGCAGAGCACGAGCAGTCCGTCCATCAGTACAGCATTAGCAAAGACGAGCCTGTCTTCCTACAGGCCCGAGCCAACGCTGCCAATCTCAGCGAGGTACAGTCAGGGGGGTGGGTGGCTGAGGGCTCTACTTTCCTGTATGTAGGCACCTGATCTGTAAAACCCACCAGCTATATCAGTGTGTCTGTGTCCGGTGAGGCTGCGTACATCTGGTCATTGTAAACTCCTTTCCAGTATTAGTGGGCAGGAAGGGCTTCCCTGGTGGCTCAGTGGTAAAGAATCTGCCTGCCAAACAGGAGATGCCGGTTCAATCCCTGGGTCGGGAAGATCCCCTGGAGGAAGAAATGGCAACCCAGTCTAGTATTCTTGCCTGGAAAATCCCAGGGACAGAGAAGCCTGGTGGGTTACAGTCTTTGAGGTCACAAAAGAGTTGGACACCATTGCGCAATGGAGCACGCACACACGCACGCATGCATGCAGACAACCTTTGGTAGGGATGAGCACCAGCTATATGATGGAGTAGGAGGCAGTGATGATTCCGGGGTTGGAGTTGAAACAACATAAGAATAGTAATAAAGAGGGGAGTGAAAAAGAGCTCAGAAATTGGCTCCAAACTGTCTAGGTTTTTAGCACTTATTAGGTGTGCAACCGTGGGCAATTTCTTTGCTCTCAGCTGTTCCGCTGGCAAACGAGGGCACTCCTAGTTCCCTCTACATTGGGTTGCGCCGAAGTCTCAGTGAGCTGATACACAGCAAGCACAGGAAGGAGCATGCTTACAGCAGTTATTCCTTAGGCACGAAAGCTTGCAGAGTTCCAACTTGTCTTCTCTGTCTTCTAAGGAAGGGCCTTTCTTGGCTCTTCTGCTGGGCTCCCAGGTCTTTGGGGTCCTGATGCAAGTATTGGGAAGAGGGGGGAGAACTAGAAGGAGAAACATAAGCTAAATTGATTCACACACAGAAATGGATGGAACTTTAGATGGTAAAGAATCTGCCTGCAATGCAGGACACCCAGGTTCGATCCCTGATTTGGGAAGATGTCCTGGAGAAAGAAATGGCTACCCACTCCAGTATTCTTGCCTGGAGAACCTCATGGACAGAGGAGCCTTGTGGGCTACAGTCCATGGGGTCGCAAAGAGCCAGATACCGCTGAGCGACTTGCACTTTCCAGAAGAAAGAACTTGAAATCTGGAGGTGGGGGCAGGACAGGAAGTGGGAAGAGCAAAGGAAAGACCCACATGCACTAGAGGCTGGCTCAGAAAGAGAAAGGGGTGTGCCAGGAGCAGCTGCTGAGCTGGTGGGGTGTGCAGGCAGACGGGGAGCAGACTCTTCAGAAGTGCTGCTGTGTGTTGTGCGATGCCGTTGCACCTATGACCTGTCACTAGACTCTTAGTATTTTCCAGGGCTTCTGGAGTTCAGTGTCTGCTTCTTTCAGTCAAAGCCCTGTAAGGCAAGTGGCCATAAGGTAGGAACAAGAAGGCCTGGTTGTATTCAGGCTGTAGGTTTCTCTGGGTCTCAGGGTGTCTATGGAAGCATGTAATGGGTGTTTGCCTCTTGGAGAGGTTGTTATAGAGTCTAAGGGAGGTCCTCTCACTTCAGGATGATCTCTTTTCTCCTAAATCCCCTTAGAAACTATATAAGAGTAGCTGGGAAAACCAGAAGGCGAAAGCGTTTGATCTGCGTCTTGACTCCTTGGCCTTCCTGGCAGCCAAAGCCAAGAGGGACCTGGCCAGTGAGGTGAGTCAGTCCCTGATTTGTACTCGGCACCATGAATCCTGGGAGAGTCTGAAAGTGTCCTGGCAGGTTTTTAGTCTCTCTGAGCCTCAGGGTTCTAATCTGTAAAATGGAGATAAGTATGACCATCTTGCAGTGAGATAATCGTGTAAGTGTCTAGCACACTGCCTGCCGCACACTTGTTTTTGGTAAGTGGTAACTGGTATTATGAGTAGTAGTAGTGTGAGTAGTAATCCAAACCACTCATTTTACAGGTAAGCTGATGCCCAGAGACATTCCATGACTTTCTAGGGATGTGGAGGCCTGCTGAGGTTTAGAGTAGAGGCTCAGGTGTTGGAAAGACTCGGGGTAAAATCCCCGCTCCATCACCAAATAGCTTGTGACTTGGGGTGGGCTGTCTCACCTTTCAAAATCTCAGTGAACTCATGGGTAAATTGGTAATTGCAAAACGGATATGAGGAAATGAGATGCGTTGATGTGTGTTAAGTGTTCTGTAGTCCAGTGCTGTCTATTACGAGCCTGATGTGAGATAAGGAGCTTGGGCAAAGTTGTTAGTCTGACGTTGGTGGCTCAGACAATAAAGAATCTGCTTGCAATGCAGGAGACCTGGGTTTGAACCTTGGGTCAGGAAGATCCCTTGGAGAAGGGAATGGCTACCCACTCCAGTATTCTTGCCTGGAGAATTCCATGGACAGAGGAGCCTGGTGGGCTACAGTCCCTGGGGTCACAAAGAGTCGAAACCAACTGAGCAGCTTTCACTTGCACTGCTTCCTTCATCAAGAAAGTCTTGCTTCCAAAAAAAACCCCCAAATATGTATGTGTGTGTGTGTGTATACACATTCTGTATCTATCATGTATGCATATGTAATAATATATACACACAAAAAAAAATATACCCATAAATGTATATAGATATCAGCTGAACTAAACAATGGCTTGGCAATGTGGTTGATTTATATTATGACACAAGCCCTTTGTCTCATCACAAACCAGCAACTTGTCTGTAGATGCACCATGAGTGGCACAGATTTATACCATCCCTGGCTCATTGCAAGTGTTCAATAAATCGTGGCGGATAGTGATCCTGTTGTTCTTGTTGGCAGATTTGAGAGTAGAGCCCAGGTCTCCTGATGACCCCAGTAATGACGATGTTGAAATGATGCCACACACCAGCATCCTGCTACAGTTTTCAAAGCATTTCCGTATTTATTCTTTCTTCAGATCTTCATAAATCTTGGCCTAATGTTTCTTTTTCAGGCCAGTGTGCTCCCTTTTGCTCCCCGTAACTCCTGAATATTTACAAGTACCTCAGTTGTCTTTCATTTGAACTTCTTTCTGAAATAGCAGTTGTATTTTAGGTATTCTGTGTCTTTTTCATTTCATGATGACTTTCCATACTATTCTCCCTGTTATCAAAAAAGATTACAAAGTGGCTTTCACAAAAGCAACAGGCCACTTAACAATAAACCCAGAAAGAGTAATCTCAAATAATATAGAGACAAGGTGGAATTTCACCAGGAAATGGGGAGAAGACTGTTCGATAGTTGGACTTTGAGTTTAGTTCTGAGGTTCTGGCAGTGCAGGTGTAAAGGGAAATAATGAGTTGTGATTTTTTTTCAATATTTGATGAAAGAAAATATATCAGTTGTTCAAAGGAGGCACAATTTTTATGACACTAATTCTGGTAGGTTCTGTTGTATGACTGTTTTCACTTTCTTGTGTGGCTTGACGCTTAATTCCTTTAGGAGATATCTGCTAAGGTACCCCTGCTCTCTTTCTCTCATTTAGGTGAAGTACAAAGAGGATTATGAAAAATCCAGAGGGAAGCTCATTGGAGCTCAGGGTGTCCAGGGGGATTCGCAAATGAGCCACTCACTGCAAATGTCCAAGCTGCAGAGTGAACTGGAATATAAGAGGGGCTTCGAGGACACCAAATCCCAGTGCCACGTCCCCCTGGACATGATCCACCTCGTGCATGCCCGAAAGGCTCAGCACTTAGCCACAGACATAGGCTACAAGACGGCATCCCATCACTTTACAGCTTTGCCCACAGACATGAAGGTGGAATGGGCCAAGAAGGCTTACGGTTTACAGAGTGATGTAAGCTCCTTGTGTGTGTGTGTGTGTGTGTGTGTGTGTGTGCGCGCGCTAGTGTTTCCCAAACCCTTCAGGAGATAGTCTATACTTTGAGATACCTGTTTCTGGATCCCTCAGTGGAAATGTTTAAGCTTCCTAGTGCCTTAATTTTACTCCGAACTATGTCCATTTTAGATTCTGTACTACCAAACAGAAAATTATACAGCTTCCTTTTTATTCCTAGCATTCTGATGGACATAGGTTATCTATGTTTCTCCTTATTGCTGGGTTGGTGAGGGGATGTATATGTGACATTCTTAACTGTGACCTGCCCGAGGAGAGAGCATTCCTGGTATTCAGTCCAAGGTCAGTAGTCCCATTTTTAGAAAGGGCAGCTTGCTAGTCCTCTGCAACCCTTCTCCCCCTCCCCATTATGTTCTTTCACCTTCGGTTGACTCTTGCACAGGAAAGTGGGCAAACTGAAAAGACAGGTCAGCGATGGTCAGACTGTCACCCATGGAGGTGGGGTGCGGGCAGTGCAGGCACACCCTTCCAGGTAGAGCTCTTTTAGGATGGAGAGGTGATCTGCTAGTTTCAGAGAGGTGTCCATATAAATGATTTTCCATTAAAACTACTCCTTCTTCCATGGCAAAGAGAGAAATGAGAAATACCTCCCCCGCTGCCCTGCGCTGAGGTTCCTAAGAAGGAGTTGGCACCGTGGGAAGTCGTGCATGTCTTGTGAAATTCCCTCAGATAGCTCCCCACCCAGCTTCTGTTGTGAATTCTCATTTTCTTCTCCCCTGCGTGTCATTTTAAACAAGAAACTGGGGAAAGCAGACAATGAGGCCGCGCTTCTTCCCGATGTTGCCGTGGACCTGTAATGAGGGATGCGACTGATGGGGCCCCCCCCTCCATCCAGCTTCACCCCCAGCAGTGTCGTGAGCGGCTAAAGCCACCATCCGCGGGTCGGCTCCAATTAAGGGAGAAATTAATTTACATTTTGGAGCCCTACCTGTGACTGTGCAGAAATGGATAAGACAAAAGTGGCATCTAATTTGACTCAGCTGGCACCAAGGTGGCATCGGGGAGCCATTAATAGCCCTTTAAATGTCTGCACACCAACAATGGCCTGCCTTTTTTTTTCCCCCTTTCTCCTTTGTCAGAACCAATACAGGGCAGATGTGAAGTGGATGAAAGGGACGGGCTGGGTCGCCACCGGGTCATTAAATGTGGAGCAGGCGAAGAAGGCAGGAGAACTCATTAGCGAGGTGAGATTCCCTGACAGCGTGTGGCGGGCCTGGCTGCATTAGGCGTGCGGCATTGCTGTATAAAATTAAAATAATTTCCACTCAAAAGGCAAAGAAAAAGGCAAAGCTACATGAAAGGCCTCCAAACCCAGACTAGGGCCGGTAATTAGAGGAAAACCACATACCAAACACACCCCAGTAGGGGCCCAGAGAGCCCTGGCAAAAACAAAGTGGGTGACAAATGATATTATGAATAATAATGACAATCAAACAGAGCTCAATTGCTACCCACCAACTTACCTTTTTAATGAAGCAACATGGGAGAGATGATAAAAAGACACATTTATCGCACCCAGAAAGCCCTTTGGTGACTTCACGCACATTTTCTTCCTCTTTCTTTCTGAGGCAGCCCGTGTAAACAGTTTTTGAATATTCACGTGGTGTCGAACATGTGACATGGTTCTTTTTTTGTTGGAGGGTCTCATTTCTGTTTGAATCTCACTGCTATCTACTTGCAGCCACCCTGGCTGGACGCAGAAGCTTCTGAAAAGAACCTTTCCTTGCTTTTTAGGACAGTATCCTTGAGCAGATCTTTTAAAGACTAGGTCAGCATTTCTTGGCCTTGGCCCTGTGGACATTTTGATGACTGTTTGTTGTGGGGCTGTCCTGGGCTTTGCAGGGTGTTTGGCAGCATCACTGGCCTCTAAGCATTAGACGTTCACGGCACTCTTTCCCAGTCGTGGCAACCAAATATGCCTCCAGACACTGTTGCAGGGTGGAGTGACTGCCCCTGGGCTGGACACATCAGAGTCATCTTTGTCTCACGTTCACAGAGAGGCTGCACACCCTCAATAAGCCAAATCCACTCTGTAATGTCTGCTTTGGGAGGCACTTGGTCAGCAGCCTGGTTTTTCTGGATGTTCCTGGGTGAGGAGGAGACATAATGACTGTAGCCCCAGAAGACTTCAACCTTGACAGTGAGCAGCCTGGGACAGTGGTTTGGTCCCAGGTCCTCCTAAATGTAAAGTTAAAGCAGAAAGACACCTGTAGTGTAAGCACACCTGCCAAGCATTGATATTTTCCCATGGACAAGCATTCCAGTCACCTGACATGTTATAGTCTATGCATGATAAGTCGCTTCAGTTGTATCCAGCTCTTTGTGACCCTATGGACCGTAGCCTGCCAGATTCCTCTGTCCATGGGATTCTCCAGGCAAGAATACTGGAGTGGGTTCCTGTGCCCTCTTCCAGGGGATCTTCCCCACCCAGGGATCAAGCCAGCATCTCTTATGTCTGTTACATTGACAGGCGAGTTCTTTACCACTAGCACCACCCGGGAAGCCCAATGTGTCACAGAGCTGATTTAAAACATGGCCTTGCTCTGATTGACCTAATTTTTAGAAATGTTAGTGGACATGCAAGGCTCAGAAGACCCTGGGAGTTCTGTAGAGATTGTACTGCCCTAAGTGTTAAATAATTCAGTCTTATTAAGGAGAAGCTCCCTTAGGAGGGTGAACATGAGAAACTTACAGGAGGAACCATTTAGAGTTGATTCATGCTCCCAAACTCTCCATATTGGACCCACTCATAAAAATAAAGGCCATTGTACACATCATTTAGACTTTGAGATGATTCCTTCATGTATTTAAGCCTGGAAGACAAGGGATCTTTTTTGGAACCATCTTTCCTATAGTGGTCTTAATTTTCCACCACATTTTGCAAACTTATTTAACACATTTGCTTATCTTCTGTGCTTTGTGTGGGTTCAGTCACTCAGTTGTGTCTGACTCTTTGTGACCCCGTGGACTGTAACCCACCAGGCTCCTCTGTCCATGGAGTAGGAAATGGAGCAGCTTGCCATTTCCTATTCCAGGGAACTCTCCGTGCTTTATACAGGTCTTCAGACTTCAAGAAGGACATCTTTCAGCAACGTTTCCCAACCATCTCATTCCAGTTTGGCATGTTTCCAGTTTAGTGTCAAATTGAATTGATTTATTAGTTTTCAGATGGAATGTCAGGCTCTGTGAAAGAGCCACAAATGCACACACACTTGTCATTTAAACCAGGAGTTAGCAAACCTTTTTTTGTAAAGGACCTGATGGTTGATATTTTTGGTTTTGCCAAAAACCAGCCACCCCACTTCTGTTGTAACTACTCACTGCTACCATTGTAGCAAGATACAGCCATAGATAAACGCGTAAATGAATGAACACCACTGTGTTCTAATAAAACTTTATTTACAAAACAAATGATAGACCAAATTCACCTGGACATTTAACTGTCTTCTTAAGATAACCCAGTATACAAATATCCAACCCAAAGGAAATGTTTCTAAAATAATTGTTTGATTGGATAAAGAATATACTTCATAATTCCATTAAGATAGCAACTGTTTTACACTCCTGGAACTGTACTTTGATTAAAAAAAAACAGGAATTAATTTAAGCATGATTTTCAGAATACTTCAAAATTGGGTATCTCAGACCTTGTTAGCATTTGTATTTCTTGTAACCCTTATCGTTTGTTTCAGTCTCTTTCAAATTGTCTGATGATTCCTTTCAATAATAGCACTCTTTTTCTTGTTATTATAACATTTATAGAATTATTGCATACGTTAACTGAACCGGTTTGTATGGTCACTGACTGTTAAAGTAAGGGTTTTGACTGTGATAATCTCTTCCAAGTTCTTTTGTGGAAGGAACTTTGAAAGCTTCAACGATAAATGTAACTATGAATGTTCTTTCTTGCTTGGGAGACCCAAACTAAGGTATGTAAACAACTGCAAGACAGTATCTGAAGGCTATATAAAGAATCCTTTCCTAAGTGTGTATCCTACAGTATTTTACCCATATAACCTAATTTTGAGATGTTTTCTTTGCACCAGGTAGAAATACTTTAATGTTAATTGACATGAGGTTATTCTTAAATTGAAACAAATATTAACCTGAAGGCACCTAGGATATAAAGATGGAGGAAGCCGAATAATAATTATGTTCACAAATTCACTCTAATCTCAAGCAACCTATGATTTTCTCTTTCAAATGGCATGAAAGAGCAGCACAAAATTCACAGCTTTGATCTTTTTCTGCTCAACAGAAGAAGTACCGGCAGCATCCAGATGCTTTGAAGTTTACCAGTATTAAAGACACTCCGGAGATGGTCCAGGCCAGAATTAGTTATACCCAAGCAGTGGATGTAAGTGATAATGTATATACATTATGACTCTAAGAGTGGGCTCTTCTTTCAACCCTGCGATTGAAGCCGAGGGGTTCTTGGCTCGCTCCTTCTGTTGTTCTAAGGATGAAGGAGCTTCTTATCCTTTGCTGAGACTCACCTTAGCGGGGGTGCTTCTTCATCAGGATGCAAATGGGGTGTTACCGCTGCTCTTAGCTGCCAAGTGGGGCTCCACCACCCCAGTGCCCCACGCTTTCATTCCTTCCTATTTGCATGTCTCCAGGATTTGTCATGGTCAAGGCCTTTACCCCTCTCCTTTTGTTTTGAAACATTGTTTTCAGAAATGGGACTTTGGGGGGAAATTCTTGATGATTGGAATACTTAGGAATTGGAATGCTTAGGGTTTCTTGGGACCCAGGGCAGGAATTCTGGCTTTCTGAATTCCCCTAGAGACTTTGAAAGTGATTTGGATCTGATTGATGTGCATTAAACTAACTTTCAAGCCGTTTCCCATCTTCCCTTTATAAAGTGAAACCAAAATCTGGCCTTTTGCCCTCTCGGCGCAGGGTTCCTTGGAGACTGGGAAGAATGACGAGGTCCTCTAAAAATTCACGTTAAGACAAGATTAGCCCTGTTTGGCTGATTCTACTGAGGGGGCCCCTGGGTCATTGTGCGGGACAGACAGGCTTTTAAAATATCTTCAGACCTTTTAAGTTGCCACGAGGGAAACTGACAAACTTTGGTGGGGAGGAGTTGCCAAATGTCTCCCTTGCTTCCCAATTGAAGAAATTACTCCTGTTGTGCCATATTCAATAGACGTTCTGAGATGTCTCGAGTGCCTATCTGAATATGTTATGAGATAATTCACAAACTTATGGGTTTAGAAATTTATTATTTCTTGACAATCAGCCCAGCCCATCGGAAGAAAATTTAATTCTGAGAAACATAGATGGTCAAACGAGAACTTGTGTAGGAAGAGGAAAAAAATACCTGCTTTTTCCTTATCCTAACCAACTCTAGGGGGCACTGCTGTGATACGTAGAAACTTGGACACGTCTAATAAGATTTGGGATGGAAAAGCCTGATTTAGAAACTTTCTCTGGTGGTGGATGCCAACTCCATGTGCCACTGCTAACTACTAGAATTATCATAAGCCCAGATCAGAGATCTGGATGGACAGAGCCCCAGACCCACCCATCCAACCGGGAAGAGGTTTATTAATAAGCATAAGAATCCTTGAGGTGACAGGGATGAGGGGAGAATGGAAGTAGGTCCAGGGAAAATCTCAGCTGTGGAAGAACCATTCTCTCTTGTGCCTGCTGTATTTTGAGGTCCTCTCCTTGTTGTTATTGTTAAGTTGCTCAGTCGTGTCAGCTCTTTGCCACTCCGTGGACTGCAGCACACCAGGCTTCCCTGTCTTGCCCCATCTCCTGGAATTTGCTAAAATTCATGTCCATTGAGGCTGTGATGCCATCCAACCATCTCATCCTCAGCCGCATGTCCCCTCCTAGCTCTTAGTTAATAACGAAATTCCTAGAGATTAATCAGACCTCATTCTCTCATTTGACACCCATCTCAGCAGTGTGCTCCAAGGGGAGTGTTCACTGAGAGGGCAAGTTTCAGCCTGTCATGTTCTGGGCTGGGAAGTAGAACTCGGGAGGGAGTGAAATGCATGTCACCGGGTGGAGGATCTCTGTGCAGTCCGGGAGGAGGCAGGACACCCAAGATCCTATCTCCATGGGGAGGGGCCAGCGGCAGCGCCTTTGTCTCCTGGAGGGTAACCTGGCTGATGGCTGCATGGGGGAGGCTTCTGGGTTTAATGCAAAACCTCTCTGCATCCACAGAGGTTATACCGAGAACAAGGAGAAAACCTAAAGCATCACTACACGCAGACCGCCGACCTCCCTGAAGTCCTGCTGGCCAAGCTGAATGCCATGAATATCAGCGAGGTGAGGCTGATGGAGGGGAAGGGGAAAGTGTTAGTCTCTCAGTCGTGTCCGACTCTTTGCCACCCCATGGACTGTAGCCCATGAGGCTTCTCTGTGCATGGAATTCTCCAGGCAAGAATACTGGAGTGGGAAGCCATTCCCTGCTCCAGGAGATCTTTCTGACCCAGGGATCGAACTTGGGTCTCCTGCATTGCAGGCAGATTCTTTACCACGTGAACCACCAGGGAAGCCCTGATGGAGGGGGGCATTGGTTTTAATTGCGGGAGATCCCGGGACCCGCGTGGTGACACTGTACCTGCGCTTGGAAGCATCCTGCGCTCCCGCTCTTTGTTTAATGCTCTGCTGTCACCGAAATGTGCAAGGTTTCTGAACAAGGGGCCCCATGTTTTCCTTTGCACTGGACCCTGCACACGGTGTGGCTGGTTGTGCAGAAGAGCCAAGCACATTGATAAGGATGAGACTAGGAAAGCTTCCTTCACACAAAGGGCATTTATACTGAGGGGCTGGGATATAGGTGAAGCCCTATTTTCTATGTAGAAGCTATATTCTGTAGCCTCAGAATAGAGGTGAAGACATCCAGCCAAAGAGAGACTTGGGAGAGTGAGCTCTTTCCTTCCCTCATCCCTGTCAGCACCCTCCTTGCCTCTTCTTCAGCAGAGACAGTCGAATCCCCTTGATTCTCCGTCAGGAGCTGTGCGCCTACAGCCTCATGCCTCCTTCTTCCAATCAACTTGCTGCTCAGAACAATCTGGTTCTGACTCCAGAGCTCTTGCCTTTTAAACCCCAGCCCCAGCCCCATGGCACTCCGTCCTCCAAGGCTGGACACGAGGCAGGTTCCCGCTCTTGGTTGGTTTTTGCTGGGCCACAGTGATCTCTTAACTGGGGGGAGCCGAGCCTGGTGGGCTGCCGTCTATGGGGTCGCACAGAGTCGGACACGACTGAAGCGACTTAGCAGCAGCAGCTCCACAAGAAACAAGATTCTCGTTTTGATCGTGGGAATTTAGGAAAGGTCTTTATTGGTGCCCATCTTCTCAACAGACACGTTATAAGGAATCCTGGAGCAAACTTCGCGACGGTGGCTATAAACTGAGACTGGATGCCATTCCATTCCAGGCAGCAAAGGCTTCTGGAGAAATCATAAGTGATGTGAGCTGCCACCTGCGGTCCTGTGACAATGTTTAATAGTCACCCATTTGTATTCCTTTTGCCCCTAGCCCCTGCCTTCTTTTGCCTGTGGCTAATATCCTCTCCTATCCCCAACTGACTGTGTCAGGGCAATCAGATAACGACCAGTGAGAAAGAACATGCCTTACAACAACAAAAAAAATCCACTAGCCGGGGTACAAAGCTGATGCTGGACTGTAAATATGGACCCCGGGCAGATGAAACGCACCCTCCGCCAAGCGCTTTCCTAAAGCCAGTCCATGTGAAGAGACTGTTAACAATGCACCCACCTTCCTCCCAGCCTGGGCCGCCCAAGCGCTCTCATGTCCTGCCATTTCATATCCCAGCCCTTTAGTCATTGGGAGGCTTGCATATGAAAGAATAGGCCTTTTGACGACTCCCGCGCCTTTTCTTTTAACTCACCCAGTTACTGTCAAAAGAACAAAACATTTTTTGCCCAATACCCACCTCTTCCATTCCGTGTCCCTTGTCCCCGAGCTGTTACTCTCTCCCGCTCTCTTTCCCTTTAGTACAAATACAAAGAGGCATTTGAGAAAATGAAAGGGCAGATGCTCGGCTCCCGGAGCTTGGAAGATGATATCAGCCTTGCGCATTCGGTGTACGCAAGCTCTCTGCAGAGCCAAGTAAGTGGGAGAGACCTTGTAGAGCCTGGACCCCCAAACCTAATGATGACACACAGCCCACAGATGTCCTTGTCCTTCTGGTTGTGGACTTTGGTGCTGTTCCGGCTAGCTGGGTGGCATGGTCAGGACCCTTGGCCCCTCTGGGCTTCAGCTTCTTCCTCGGTCAAGTGAGAGATTGAGCATTCTTTGATTCTCTCGTTCTACGATTTTGACCAGCGGCCACAAATGGAGGCCTGTGGGTTGGATTTTGGACTGCAGAGGTATTCTGTTGGGTCTGCAGAGAAGATTGATTGCAGACTTTTCAAAATGGGAAACTTGGCATGAAAGTTGTAAAGTTCTGTGCAGAAGCCAGGCCTGGATTCCTCAAGGCTACCACTGAAGTTGATTACTGAGCGCCCCATTTAGAAGGGATCTGTGCTCTCCTGGTCATGCAGCCAAGCCCTGCTCACCCACTTCCTCCTTCACTCATTTATGCTACCTGTCTGGCTCCTGGTGACATCTGAGTTTGCACCCCTTGACTTTGATCCTCTGGGTGCTGGCACGTGCGTGTAAGGTATCTCCTTGCACATATGTGAGTTGGCTAATGGCCAGGATGAAATCTAATATGTGTCCGACATGTAGCAGAGGACTAAACACTTTAACATGCAGTGTCTCATTTAATCATCAACTTATTTCTAGGAACATCGTCTGTTCATCCTGGTTACTGATAAGGAAACCTAGACCCTGAGTGTCTCAGTCCCTTGCCCAAGGCCAGCTGGAAAGGGGCAGAGCTGCACATGGAGCCATCATGTGCTCTCTTCACAGCTTCTCTGCCTCAGTTTCCCTGTTTCTAACATTTCTTTCCACTTTCTGTACCAGGGTGGGATTGGACATGAATTGTCCGTGGCTTTATACCAGGGGTTGGGGGAGGATGAGCAGAAGAGGGGGTGGGTGGTTAGGGGGGAGTGGGCGGAGCTTGGAGGGCAGTGAGAAGGCTGGAGGAAGAAGAGATGGCGATTATGCATCTGACTCCCCAGAAAGCACGGAGTGAGCTTTGAGGACCTTCAGACAGCTCCTCCGAGGACTGGGGTGGAGCTTGAGGTCTGCAAATGGGCCTCCCTTTTCCTGCTGCTGGAAGCATATTGGGCTCTTGGGAACTCACCCCTCAGAACTGGCTTGTCAGGCATCCGCCTGCTGCTCCCGGTTCCTAGATTTACTAGGATGTCGTTGTCTCATGTTTGAAGACGCTCTTCATTAGCGAGCATGAGAGGAGAAACCCTGGTGTCTCAGTCTGAACTTGAGAGGGTGATAAGAAGCTCTGGGGAGCAGGAGGCAGCTCAGCCATGCCTCCTCTTGCTTTTGGAAAGCAAGACGATCTAGACTTGACCTAGGGAACCGTTGACATTATATCTGCCCCTTGAGCGTCTGTATTTTCCCCAAGTCGGGGAGCCCTGAGCCTGGGTCATCCCAACTGATGACCACCAAGAGCTGAGAGTGGTGAGTGGCAGGTCCTAGAGATGAGTCCTACTTATTAAGCCAGTCCCCATAAGAAAGGAGGACTGGCCCTGCCAAGAACACCCCTCCGGGCTCACCTGGGACAATCGCAGCACATCGTTCTCCCTCGTGGCCCTGATGCAAATGGCGGCTTTGAAATAACTGTTGATCTGTCTGTGCATCTAGGTGAATTACAAGAAAGACTTTGAACACTCAAAGGCGCAGTTCCATCTGCCGTTGGACATGGTAACCCTGGTGCATGCCAAGAAGGCTCAGACCCTGGCCAGCGACCAGGACTACAGACACCCACTCCCCCAGTACACGTCCTTGGCTGAGGACCTGAGGCTCAGCTGCGCCAAGAGAGCTCACGAGTTGCAGAGTGAGGTAAGGGGACCTGCCTCTCTCTTCAGGCTCTTTTCCTCTTAAATGACCATGAGGCAGTGACCCACAAGCTCCTGTTGGCTCAGTGGGGGCTCCAGAGATGAAGAATCCGATACCTGGGATTTCTTTTGAAGCACTGCCCCCGTTGTTCCTGCCTTACTCTTCATAAGCACAGTCACATAAATCTATTAATAATAGCAACAATTTATTGAGTGTGTTAAGTGTGTATTCAGTCGCTCAGTCGTGTCTGACTCTTTGCAACCCCATAGACTTAACTTTCCCCTATGGAGCCCGCCAGCCTCCTCTATCCATGGAATTCTCCAGGCAAGAATACTGGAGTGGGTTGCCATTTCCTTCTCCAATTTATTGAGTATTTCTGATGAATTCTAGGTGTTGCGTTTACAAGCATTATCTCTTTTAATACTCAAAATAACCTGATAGTTTTTATCCCCATTTTACAGAGAAACTATAGTGAGTCTCAAAGAAGTTAAATAGCTCATGCGAGATCACGGAACTATAAATGAGAAAGGGGGTGCCGAGATTTGGAGGGAGTCTGAGGAAGATGCCTTCGAGGCTCACGGTTTAGCACGTTCAGGACTTGTCAGTGGTGTTGCCTGTGGCCCAGGTTGGGCTGGGGGTTCCTCTAGGAGCCTCATATGTTCCTGGGTCACCCGTCTTCTGAAGAGGCCTGAGGTCTGCCAGGAGAGGTGCTCAGAGCCCCTTTGGAAGTAAACCAGTTCAGGCAGAGGAGAGTGTCGGGCGGTTGTTGTTCAGTCGCCCAGTCTTGTCCGACTCTTTGTGACCCCATGGACTGCAGCACGCCGGGCTTCCCTGTCCTTCACCATCTCCCAGAGTTTGCTCAAACTCATGTCCATTGAGCCAATGAGACAGAGGGCAGGGAAATCAGGGCCCCAGAGACCATCCCTGGGCCCTCCCAAGGAGTCTCCCGAGGCCTTCACGCTCCCCCCAAGTGCGTTTCTAGCTCATGCTGCCCGTTTTCTTGGCAGCCAGGCCTGGGAGCATTGGGAAGTGTTGAAGAATTTCCTCACTTACCGGATGTATCTTCCCAACAGGCAGCAGCATCCTTTTTGGTGCTCATCTTATCCCCCAGCGTGCTACATTTCCATTGCCGGGAGATTTGCAAATAATGGGCCTGAGTTGGAAATAAAACAACCTCCCCCCCACCAAAAAAAAAACACCTACTTTCTGGTTTGGCAGAGCCTGAGAGCTGAGCAGTGCTCAGATCTGGGTTGCTGTTGTCTGTTGGAATTTTCCGCCCATGTGCGGCGTTTACTGAGTGACATAAACTGTCAGGAACCCAGGAGCAGCTGGAGGAACTAGCGAGCCACCACGCTCAGCTCCGGGGCCCGTTTGTCACTTGAGCAGAGTCCTGGCTGTCCCTGCCTCTCGTTGCCTTAGCAGTTGGAAGGAGGCACGCCCAGGGGGTGCCTTGGTGGCTGAAGGGGAGTGAATTTGAGGCCCTCTTTAAACTGTCAGCCCAGACCCTTCAGGTACACACCCCCGCCCCCACCCCCACAGACTTGGGGCTTTGTCAGATTATTCTGGATTCATTTATTAATTCTTTCTTAACCCATGATTAATTCATGCCACCCTCTGCTGCTGGGGTTTGTTTTGAAGACCTATTAAATCATTTCCACATTTGCCCCAAGACAGCTGACTTTCTAACCACAATCCGCTCCAGCGATTATTTTTTGATAGCCCACATGAAAATAAAACTCCGCTGAGCACCCCTCTAACAGCTACAGAGACGAGTGACAGCAGAATTATTTTCTTCTGACCTACATTTTTGTTTCCCTAATGAGCATTTACTCAGAAGCCTGCGTGCGTTCGCTGAGTATTATGTGTCTGGAGAGGCTGGTTTGGCCTTGAGTTCTAATTACGAAGCTGTCTGTTGTGGGTCCTTGTTCCACAAGCTTGGTTTTTCTGATTCCTTGTAGAATCTGTACCGATCGGACCTGAACTTTATGCGAGGTGTTGCCTGTGTCATTCCAGGCACGTTAGAGATTGAAGGGAGAAAGAGAGCGTCTGAACTCATCAGTGAGGTAACTGGGGGCGCAGGATGGGATGGGGATGTCAAGTATATTCCACAGTAGAGATTAGACAACAATCAGTTGTGTCTTACTAAAGCCAATTAGATGCTACACTGTTAGCTGTGGTGACTCACCCAGCCTCTCCCCTTACTCCCTTCTCCATTCAGACAGGGTACCACATAAGACAACTTTTCAGATTCCGGGTCAGGTCTTTTATTAATACCATACAAGAATCATTCACTGGCTCGCAAGATGTACTTTCCCAGAATCCCTTTGAAGAGTGAAAAGAGGGCAAGCTTTGGAGACACAGATGGTGATTCATTTGCTGTGTGACCTCAAGCCAGTCACCTGCCCTCTCTGAGCCTCAATATCTTAATCAGTCAAATGGGAATACTCAGACCTGCCTCATTTAGTTTTTGAGAGGGTCAACAGTCATCTAAGCACTGTGCTTCTCTGTTGGCTGTATATGAAATCATTGCTATGAGCCCGGTGATAATTTCTTTGTAAAAATATAGAAGTCTGGAATTCTAAGCTTTTTGAATTCCTGAGGAATCTGGCCCACCCCTGGGAGGGCTCTGGGACTTCCGTTCCCAGTAGACAGGCAAAATGGAAGGCATTAGAAATGAAAGGCAGTCAGCGTCCAGCCTGGGTGCATCAGAATGTCTTATGCGTTGATTGATTAGAGGCTCTGAGCAAGCAGAATTGGCCTCACTGTGGGAGTCGAGATTTAACTTTGTGTTTTGCTTTTCCAGTGAAATCTCTAAAGCAAGTGGTTTCTAAACTTCATGGCGCGTCAGAATCCCCTTGGGAAACTTAAAAAAATTACAGAAGCCTGAGGCTACTGCCGATTTATTGAATCCCATTTCCTGGGGTGGTGTGCAGGCGTGTGGGTTACTTTAAGCTGAACGAATGTTTCCCGTGTACCCCCAAAGCTGAGGAATCCAGGGTCTTCAGTGAGCAAAGGAAATTTGGGAGCAAAACATGAATTTCAGTAGTCATGTTCATATTCGTGGCAAAGGACTAGCTCTCCCTTTCTTGCTAATAAGCATCCGATTCCGTCTGTCCCCTCCTCTCCTGTTTCTTCATCTCACTGAGTTCTGAGGTCACAAGAGCAGGTGATGGACTGGATTCTGGGTCACAGACTGGCAACCTTTGCAAAAATGAGGTTTTATCACTAGTGCTTCAAGAGCTGATTCTTCCTCTGGGTTTGCATCTCACCTTGTCCTCTTATTCCCTCCTGTGTGTGACTTCAGAGTAAATATCGTCAGCATCCCCAGTCGCTCAGGTACACAGCCGTGACCGACACACCCAGCCTCACTCATGCAAAACTCAGCAACCAGATTACAAATGAGGTAAAACCTTCGGATGACTTCGGGATGGGCTTTTTAAAAAACTGCTAGATTGTTTTTCTTTAAAAAAGTATGAATATTTGTGGGACCGGGGAGGTAGGGAGCAGGGGAAAGCATGGAAAGAAAGGAATATCATTAGATGAAGCCTAAATGGTTTCCAGAAGGAAAAAAGGCCCAGTAGAAAGTCTGTGGTCTTGCCCCCGCCACCCCAACTCCAAATGCATTTACAGATTGACAGCATCAGCATCCCCTGGGAGCTTGTTAGAAATGCTGAACCTCAGGCCCCACCCGAGAGCCATCGAATCCACAGGGTCATTTAAGACCCTCACGGATTTGCTTTGCACATGAAAGTTTGAGAAGTGCTGGTCTGTCTTTTGTCTCTTCTAGCTGGGCAGATATCCGCTAACCCTTCTTCCACTGTCATTCCGACGATGGTGATGGGGAGGATTTGTGGTTATCCAGGGACGGTGATTGATACGGTGTGAAGTCTGCCAGGCTTCTTGGTTCTCTGCCTTCCCATCTTCTTGCTCACCACTTACCCAATTCTCACTGTAATATTCGAGCAGAGGGAGCCCAGGGGAGAGAATCTTAACTCCGTCACATCATCGTTCCAGCTCTACCTCTTCGGAGTGACTCTCTGACATGTTTGAAATAGCAAGTGAGCTTGGCAGAGAATGAAATGAGTTTTTCAGATTCTCCTTCTGACCCTAGCTTTTAAAAGTCAGTTGAGATTTGGATATTTATATATTAGTTTCCACACTTACCCCAAGATTGGGTTAAGAAGACCCAAAGGGCTGTGTAGCGACGTTATCAATTTAAGATTCCCACTGAACCTATCTTGCCTGCTTTGTGATTGGGGTACTGTGGGATAGTAAGGCCTCCTTCAGTGGCCTCTGGCCTCGGAGAACTCAGCAACCGCAGGCCATTTCTAATTACAAGAGCATGTGTTTTCATACCGGCTGAGGCCCTGCACGGGAGCACTGGTGTGTTTGCCCGTGGGAGGATCCTGGGACTTTAGTGAAGGATGCAGACTGGGGTTTGGGAACCTCCTTTCCAACCAGCAGAACGGCTCCTAAATTTCCCAGATATTAATATTGTCTTTACACCATGTCCTCAGCAAAAAAAAAAAAAAAAAAAGAATCTACAATGGAAAGAACCATAACAGTGTTCCTAAAGGTGTTTTTTTTTTTTTTTTACCCCTATTATTGAGCAAAGTAGCTGCTACTGCTAAGTCGCTTCAGTCGTGTCCGACTCTGTGTGACCCCATAGACGGCAGCCCACCAGGCTCTGCCGTCCCTGGGATTCTCCAGGCAAGAATACTGGAGTGGGGTGCCATTGCCTTCTCTGGAGCAAAGTAGAGGGCAGGGAAAAATATCTTTTCTTTGACTCACCTTGGGTTCTCAGCTGGGGCTCTGTAACAAAAGACAGATGAACAAGGGAAAAGCATACACATTTATTTAATATGAGCTTTAGGGGATGCAGGAGTCTTCGTAAGCAAATGGAGATCAGGAGGAACCGTTAAACCTGAGCATTTTTATTCCAGGTTTGATGAGGAATGTAATCGTGGGCAGGTGTCATAGCACAAAAGGGGATGAGCTGAGGGTAGGAAACTGGGGGACACTGAGCGAGTTCAGATGCCTCTCGGGTTCCTCGGGGTTCAGAGATCAGATGCCCCTTTCTCCCTCCACCAGAGGGAGGGCAGCTCCCCCAGGAGGCATGTGACCTGCTGTAGGGGGGAAGGTCAGAGAGAGGTCTTCCATCTCCTGCTACTTCCAGATTCCTTCTGCTTAAAATATGCACTACACTAAGGTACCCTCTTTGGGGGTAACATGTCCTGAACCCCATCACAAGCAACTTGCAATTTTTTTACATATTCCTTTCATAGCACTCAATTTGACTCATGAAGGACTATCTTTCCTTCAAGTTTTTTTTTAAATTTTGATGTGGACCATTTAAAATCTGTATTGGATTTCTTACAATATTGCTTGCTTTTTTTAAAAAAATTTATGATTTGGTTTTTTGTTCATGAGACACATGTGATCCTAGCTCCCCAACCAGGGATTGAACCCACACCCTCTTCATTGGAAGGCGAAGTCTTAAACACTGGACCTCCAGGGAAATCCCATGGAAAATTACCTTTATTGAAAGAAATATCTTCCCCAAGCTGAGGCTGTGTCCATGACACAGTGAACAGCCTTTTACAAACGTATTTCCCAGTTGCAAAGGAGGGACCTCCAGTCCTGCAGAAATGCACAGTGCTTACCTTGTTTTTTTTTTCCCCTCCTGCCCAGCGCCTCTATAAAGCAGCTGGAGAAGATGCAAGACACCAGTACACAATGACCCTGGGCCTGCCTGAGTTTGTCCGAGCGAAAACAAACGCGGCCAATCTGAGTGACGTAAGCCTTTCCCGTCGCTGAGGTTGAGATGTTCTCCAAGGCCAAGTCTATGTCTGTGATGGGACGTAACAGTGACTATGCTGGCATTCGCAGAAACTTTCAAACATGTATCTTGTCGACATGCATGTTAAACATACCTTTTCCCAGATGTGTTGATATATATGTTTCAGAGCCCACTTCTGGGAGGGTGCTAATGAGATTTTCTTTGCCAAATTGAAAGCTTTTGCTTGTCAGAAATCCATTCTGCAACACCACACTGCAAATGAAGTGGGTAGCCTTTGTTCATGGAGTCATGTAATTTTTTTTTTTTCTTAAGAAGATCTACATGTGTTCCTAACCGTAGGCAAAATACAAGGAGTCTTGGAGGAATCTCCGTGCTCAAGGCTACAAGCTGACAATAGATGCTCTGCCCTTCCAGGCGGCTCGAGTCTCTGGAGACATAGCCAGTGATGTGAGTTGAATGATACGACCTTCCATTCTGCCTAATTTCTGTTAACTTCATGTAAAACAATGTCTACGGCTGATTTCCCTGAATTAAAGCAGATCTTTCGCCATGTGAGACAGGATGTCATCCGCGGAATATATTAGTTATGAATGAGATTCTTTGATGGAGAGAGGGAAAGAAAGGCCCTAATCAGAAGCTAAATGCAGGCAAAGATCTCCAGCAGAAAGGAGATTACAATTTATTTCTAATTGTAGCATCTAGGCAACCATCTCCCCGTAATGTGTGAACTGTCTGTTTTCTAACTCCACCCAGAATTAGAAACAGAATTTGCAGCAGAAATTGTAATGTGGCCATAGCACAGTCCCCTCTTGACTCTCTGTAGCTTCCCGCATCAGCGGTAGGGTTTGCAGCTGTGTTTCAGCCACTCTCCTCATAGCGTTCATAGCTTTGGGACATGAAGGTGACTTTCTCTTTCCCACAAACAAATCGCAGAAAATGTAGACTTCAAATAAATGGATCCTGTCTTTTGGGTTTGATGTTTTGCCAAGTGTGAGGGGATAAAGCACAAGTTTGTCTTTCACTCTTTTTGATAAATTCCTTTTGGCCATAGAACTCATAAGGGGAGTGGGCCCTCACTTTGGTTCTAAGGATCTGGTTTTAATTAGATGGGAGGACGGGAGCGCTGTTTTAATTGTTCCTCCCCCTTGGTCGGGGAAGCAGGCTCTCAGGCCAGCCTCACTGTGCCATTTCTTATAATCATCCCCAACTCGTGTAATAACAGGTGATTTTCTTAGTGACCGCGAGGAAAAGGCACAGATAGAACATCAGTGGGTCAAACGCCGGCCCCTGACCGCCTGGTTCCCCTTCTAGTTCCTCTACAGACATGACTTTGTGAAGGAGCGAGGACGGCTGATCGGGGCCCAGAGCGTGAGCGACGACCCCCGGCTCCAGCACTGTCAGCGGATGGGCCGGCTGCAGAGCGAGCTTCAGTACAGGAGGCAGGCGGCGGGCAGCAGAGCCCAGTGCCACCTGCCCATGGACATGGTGCCACTGGTCCACGCCAGGAAGGCCCAGGCCCTGGCCAGCGACCTTGACTATAGGACACGGTGCCACGCGTTCACGGCGCTGCCCGAGGACCTGAAGATGGCTTGGGCCAAGAAGGCTCATGCCCTACAGAGTGAGGTAGGGCGTCTGTGGATCACACATCTCCCCGATCTTCCTCCTCCCACCAGGCCTGGGTGTACATCTCTGCCTCTTCCTTAGCCTTTCAGATCCCTTCACCAGCCCCCGCCCCTCACCAATGACTTGCTGGGTCTGTATCATCTAGGTTGGAATTATTCAGACAACAAATATTTATTGAGCACCTACTATGTCACAGGCATTCCTCAAGGCCCTGGGAATATAGCAGTCAGCAAAAGAGTCCAAAAGTTCCTGGTGTCAGGGAGCTTCTAGTCTGTGGGAAGGAGATACAGCAGGAGTGAGCTGTGTGGTGTGTCAGATGGAGATAGAGCAGGGAAGTGGGGTGTGTGTCAAAGTGTGAAAGTGTTAGCACAGTCACGTCTGACTCTTTGTGATCCCATGGACTGTGGCCCACCAGGCTCCTCTGTCCATGGGAATTCTCCAGGCAAGAATACTGGAGTGGGTTGCCATGCCCTTCTCCAGGGCATCTTCCCAACCCAGGGATCAAACCTGGGTCTCCCCTGTTGCAGGCAGATTCTTTACCATCTGAGCCAGCAGAGAAGGCCAGGTAAGCGTATGTGTGCAATGTGAAAAAATGGGGGACAGGATCATTCTCATCCTCTATCACCCCCTTCTCCTCCTGCCTTCAATCTTTCCCAGCATCAGGGTCTTTTCCAATGAGTCAGCTCTTCCCATCAGGTGGCCTAAGTATTGGAGCTTCACCTTCAGCATCAGTCCTTCCAATGAATATTCAGGGTTGTTTTCCTTTAGGATTGACTGACTTGATCTCCTTGCAGTCCAAGGAGGATGAGATGGTTAATGGCATCGCTGATTCGATGGATATGAATTTTGAGCAACCTCTGGGAGATAGTGAAGTACAGGGGCAGGGACAAAGACAGTACTGGTGTGCTGCAGTCCATGGGACCGCAAAGAGTCAGACATGACTTAGCGACTGAACAACAACAAAAACAGGGTCATTCTCGCTGCAGAGGTTGCATTTGAGTAAAGACCCTGGGCAGCAGCAGCCTCAGCATATCTGGGACTGGACTGAAGCGAATGCCTGAGTGCGTGAGTGAGGAGGATGTCCCAGGGGATGGGATGGGGGTCTGAGAAAGAGACTCAGGACCTGACTGTGTGTGCTGGGGGTGTCCGTGAGGCGAGTTGGAGAGTTGTGCCCAGAGCTGCCATTCCCTGACTGCTCACCAGTATGGCACCCTTGTTCCAGCACTTGGGGATGAGGGCCTTGTTCCTCCTGTTGCACAGATGAGGTCACGTGGGAGGGGCTGAGGCAGGCCTGGCTCCAGAACCCACACTCTCAGCCATGCCACCCTCCTGGAGCAAGGGAGTCATATTTCCTATGATGCAGGTGTGGATACTGAGGCCTAGAGAGGGGACATCCTGGCCCACACGGGGGCATTAGGTCCCACCTTTAGTGGAAGTCTCCGGACTCAGTGCCTCTGAAGTAAGTGCCAGGCCACTCCAAGTCTCGGCTCCCTCAGGAGGGCCAGAGTAGTGATGAAAATGTGGTCGCGGTCAGCACTTCCAGGCCGTGTGCCCATGGCAGGCTCTGCACCATGTTTGCTTATGTGTATCATCTCCCCCAGCCCTACAGCTCCCCCAGGAAGAAGGTGCCCTTGTGAGATTTTAGAGCAGATCTCATGAGACTTTAGTCACATGACCCTTCATCATCCATATCGGGATTTCCAAACTTGGGCAGCTTTGACACTTCGGGCTGGATGCTTTGTTGTGTGGGCCTGTCCTGTGCATTGCAGCATCCCTGGCCTCTACCCTCGAGATGCCATTAGCAACCCCCTCAGTGTGACAATCAAAAACATCTCCATATATTGCCAAATGCACCTGGGGGAACAAAACTGTACCCGATTGAGAACTCTGGTTTCAGTTGAGGGCTGTCTGTATGATGCGCTGCACTGAGCACAGACAGCACATGGTCCATAGGAACGTGCCAGAGGGTGTGAGCTGTGAGGATTATGTTTTCCACCAAGCCTTTTGATTCTGGGGGCCTTCAGGGCAGTGACTGCTTCTGGTTTAGTTATATGACACAGGCAGAGTGTTGAAAATACCCAGTTGATGATTAATTATGACAACAATGATGTAATGATTTAATGAATGCCATGATCATCTAATTATGATCAAGATTTGCTGGGACTGCAGTATTGAGTGGGCACCAGCCAGGGGAGCATGGAGCAGGGCATGCGTTTGCTGAAGCACAGCCCAGGACCCACTTAGAAAGCCTTCTACTTACTAGCAGGCCACCCTGAGGTCCCTAAGAAGAGTCTCTTAGTGTGACTCAGTGCCCAGCCCAGGACCCTTCTGTCAGTGGCCTCTTCCAGGGAGAAAATAAACCTCCTCGGACAGGACAGGCCACTGTGGGGAGGTTGGGGGCCGGGCTAGAAGCCCAGCTTCGTCCTTCAGCAGCCACTTGGCTTTCTAGGCCTTCATGTTTCTACTGGAAAAGCAAAAGATGTTTGATTTATTGGTGATCTCAGATTTCAGGATTCATAGATAAATGTTTTTTTAAATGCTGTCATTATCATAATATCAGACTATTTCACTAAGTAAGGAAAAAAGACCCAAAACCAACTCTTACCTCAAGCTACCATTTATATCACCGTTACTTCTGAAAAGAAAGGATATTTTAACACACACACACACACAAATAAGAACAACAAAAAGAGTCCTTCCCAAGAAACGCTTGTTGGCAATCATAGACTTACACTTTACCAAATGCGATATGTTTTGTGCTGAGAAATTATTTCCTGATTTAAGAATGACCATGTTGGGCTTCATGCATTGTTTTGAAACTTCAGGTTTGCTAAACTGGGCGGTCTGGGATCCCAAGATCCTTGAACAGCAGACCCCCAGAATGTCCAACTGGTTTGGAGGCTTGTTTTCTTTCAGTCATCACTGAAAATCCAATTCCATGTAGTTATGTTTTAGCGAAAACGAAACAAAGGCTCTTTGTGAGCTCACGCAGTTCAGCAGAGTTCGGGGCAGGAGCAGTAGCTCCAATAGCCATCAGTCGTCCTCCTGACCTCTCCCATCCAGGCCAGAGAGCAAGCGTGGGCCTTGGTGCTCACCCTTGGCCGGAAGGTCCTCAAGGCTGTGACTGCTGAAGTCTTGGGAAGGTCATGCTTACCTCAGGGATGCATCTGAGACACGTGCTCCGCCCAGGCTGTGCTCCACCACCAGGGGTGCTGGTTCAGTCACCTCTTGCTGCTGCTGCTGCTGCTGCTGCTGCTGCTAAGTCGCTTCAGTCGTGTCCGACTCTGTGCAACCCCATAGATGGCAGCCCACCAGGCTCCTCTGTCCCTGGGATTCTCCAGGCGAGAACACTGGAGTGGGTTGCCATTTCCTTCTCCAGTGCATGAAAGTGAAAAGTGAAAGTGAAGTTGCTCAGTTGTGTCCAACTCTTAGCGACCCCATGGACTGCAACCTACCAGGCTCCTCTGTCACCTCTTAGTCCTTTCCAAATCTGCCACTCCACGCTCCCCTCCGTGATCTCACGTAAGGGCTGCGGGCACCCTACAAAGCACATGAAGGAACAGTCAAGGGGACAGTCTTGGCCCCAGTCCTTATGGCTGCACGGCCTCAGGAGACTCCTTAAGCTTCCCCGGCTTCCATTTCCCCATCAGAAATAACAGCAATGACAGTAACAATACCTAAGAAGTACGGAATGCTTATCCTGGGCTAGGCATTTATTTAAATATTTTGCATGAATATCTCATGTAGTATCTAGGTAGGTATTGTAAGTACTCCCATTTTTACAGATGCGGTAACTAACGCACCTATAAATCTTCAGGAACTTGCTCAGGGTCATAAGGTGCCAGGGAAATGACTTGCTCAAGACCATAGGGCTTAGTAAGAGGCAAAACCAATGACTTGCTCAAGACCATACAGCTAGTTAAGAGGCAAAGCCCATGTCTGGGCTCCTGACTCTGGGGTTCGCGCCCTCTGGCTCCCCCTGGTGGCTAGATTAGGAACCAGGCGCTCTGGCTCTTGAGGGTTCTCTTAAGGACCACCTGCACAGCATCATCCCCAGAGGACAGCAGCTAGTGACTCTTCTGAGAATCTGAGCAAGCATTTAACCCCCAGATTGTTCTATAGTTGGGAATAAGAGCTCGTCCTTTGAGAATGGCATTAGGATTGAATGAGGTAATGGGAGTGAAAGCGAAGTCACTCAGTCGTGTCTGACTCTTTGCAACCCCATGGACTATAGCCTACCAGGCTCCTCTGTCCATGGAATTTTCCAGGCAAGGGTACTGGAGTGGGTTGCCATTTCCTTCTCCAGGGGATCTTCCTGACCCAGGGATCGAACCCAGGTCTCCCGCATTGCAGGCAGACGCTTTACCATCTGAACCACCAGGGAAGCCCCAAATGAGTCTGAAGCAAACCACACCTTTTGCAAGATAGTTGTTACAGTGATTCTTATTATTAATATGACAAATATACCCCTTCCCCTGGCTACCTCCTGGGTGCACCTCCTGGTTATGTAATTCCTGTTAGCACTCAAGGGGTGAAAGCTACAGCTTGTGTGTCTCCAGAATGGGGGGGTGCCAGGAACCCCACGTATGACCCTGAAGGTGGCGTCCAGGCCTTCATATGTACACGGGCAAATAGTGAGGCTGCCGCTTGGGGAAGCGAGATATAGCTGGGCAGCCCAAGAATATCTCTTATTATCTTAGAATCCTTCTTGGAAACCATCTTTGGGCCGATTCTCCTCGACTACCCTCCTTGCTCCCCACCCCCCCTTTTATGGTGAGGTCTGGGGCAGGTGTGTTGTTTTTAGGGTCTGCGTGAATAGTCAAAGCGGGGCTGGGAGCAGAAATATCAATAGACAATCCATTTATAAGAGAGTCGGAGGCGCAGTCAGATCTTTGGGGAACCTGCGTCTTGCCTTCTGACTCACCTGCGCTCGCACTGTTCAGCTCAACAAAAGGCAAGTTGAAAGCGTGCGCCCCCACTTCATCTCACTTATGAAAGGAGCAAGGCCCGGCTGTGAAGAGGCCCTGTAGGATTATTCTCTCTAACTTAGAAATTTATCCAATTTTCTCTGTTCTTTATCAGAGTGGAAGGCAAAAGCTTTGCTGGTGTAGACTGAAAGATCGTGGTATAAAAAGCAATTTCACTGACATGGGGTTTTGAAACGTGCTCCCAAACCCGAGTGATGTCCCCCTTCACCAGTTGGAAAGCAGAGTGGAATTTGCACAGGGGCCTTAACCAGCAGACAGTAGATCAGAAACGGACCCTCTTTGAGGCCAGCTGTGAGGAGCACTGTGATTCCTGAAATGAAAGAAAACTAAAAAGGCTGAAAGGCTGATTTCAGGAGTGGGTATTTTGCGTTACCGCAGAGCTTGTACCTAAATTAGAGAAATGCCAGCAACTTCGTTTAGGTCCAAATTTCACATTTCCTTAGAGAGTCCTTTTTCTTCCTTTAAAAATGCCTAATTTCCATATGGAGAGGAAGAAAAGCTTTTTCAGAGACTGTCTCGATGTAAGTAATGGTGGGCAGATCAAGGAATGGTAATAAGATTAAACGTTTCAGGAGATTCCTAATCAGGCCCATTGTCTTAAAACCCCACTTACTATTTTCTTCCTGGAATTGATGCTGTAGTTCTGATCTTCTGAGTCCTTAAGAGGAGGAAAATGGATAAAGTTTAAGCCCATTGTGCAATGTAGACAAATCCTGAGTAACCATAGGAGGAGGGGTAAACTGAGGCATGGAAATATTAAGGTGATTTACACACCATTCCCCAGTTGTAGCCAGGTTTGTTGCAGTTTTGAGAGTCCTGCAAAGAACCCCCCCTCCCCCACCACCGCAAAGAAAAAAACAAATCTAACACAGAGTGTCTTTTACCCCTCAGGACTCTCAGGTGTTTTTATGAGAACAGAGGGATTGTCGTGACCTTCGGGTATCACAGAGAGAAACTGAGTCACATTTTGGTACAGTGATTTGCCCTGAGTCACAGCAGGTTTGATCCAGAGCTCAAAGCCCTTTGATCCACTGAAAGTGTGTAAAACGTTTCTGTTTAGACAGGCGGTCAATCGCCTCACTCCCAGAATGAAACCAAATAATCAAGGCTGATGTGTGGGCTGGGGTGTATATCTCAGATCTTTCTTAAGGGATCATTCCCATAGATCACAACCTTCTGCTTGGAATCCAGCCAGTTTACAAGTGGGACCTTCTTGTGTCTTACACATGATCCGTTACTTAATTCTGGGTGGAATGCACAAACTCAAATAGTTTGCCTTGATGACAATGACATGCAGAACGCACCTGAATGAAGATATTGAAATGTTGTGATGAAGAATTTTACAGATGCCTCAATGGTTTGCAACCTTTCCTGATAAAAGCCAGTGTTTTTTTCTTCTCGCAGTTGCGCTACAAGTCGGACCTGATGGGTATGAAGGGGACAGGATGGCTGGCGCTGAGTTCCCCACAGATAGAAAGTGCAAAGAAAGCCGGAGAGCTCATCAGTGAGGTATCATTAACCTGACCTTACCCCAAACGCAACCTGGCATTTCTCTCCTCCTGACGAGGGAACCTGCAGATGGACTGGAGAGCCTGGGAGGGCCCCATAGCACTGGACTCCCAATATCTTTTTGAGGCTATTTGCAACCAAATCCCAAAACAGAACAAGATTTGGCTCCCAGTGAATTCACTTGCTGGGGAGTTAAAGGCTTGTTCCAATCAGGCAGTGAAAGAGGGGTGATGCATTAGACGATGCCCAACAAACGTTTTATGTACAATTATGATCTAACCTGACCCATGATTTTCATGGAGGTAAGGAGAGAGTTTGCCACCCGTCTCCTGAGTTTACTCAGTTCAATGTCCTAGGGTTACCTGACTTCAGAGGGTGTTAAAAGTTGCCCAGAGATGGTTACATTAACTGAACTCCCCACCATGTTGATGACCCAGAGATTCTTGCCCTGGGAACTCCTTAAGAGCATGGCACTGCCTTTAGTTCCTTAATAACAAAACCTACTTGAATAGGGTCTGGGCAGGGCCGACTTAAGGCTGAATCCTCCCATCTACTGAATTCCTTTTCTTGTGATGAGCTTTGGCATTTTGCAGCCTCTCTTTTCAAGGATGTAAATACCTGTAAAACGGTCCTTATCACAGAGGCAGCTTGAATCTCTTCTGTATGCTGGTGAGGTGGCCACAAAGCAGAGAGATTTCTTTCCCAAGCCTGTCATTGGTACATCTGGTACTGAGTAGGTAGGGTGAAGCTGCACCCAAAAAATGCATGGTGTTTGATTGTTTCTTGAGAATCTTCGTCTTTCTCTTACAGACCAAATACCGTGAAAAACCAGACACCATCAAGTTTACCACAGTGGTTGACTCCCCGGACCTAGTTCATGCCAAGAACAGCTGCATGCGTTGCAATGAGGTGGGTGTTTTCTGCTCACTCATCCCAGGCTTAATAGTGGGTAGTGCAGTGCAGTGGTCAGTGCTTAAGATGTAAATCCCATGGACGGAAGAGCCTGGTGGGCTATAGTCCATGGGGTCGCACAGAGTCGGACACAACTGAAGCGACTTAGCAGCAGCAGCAGCAGAAGTAAATAAAACTTCATGAAGCTTTTAGCAAGTATTTAGAATATAGTATGTCCTCAGTAAATGTCCCTAGTTTGCCTCATAATCATCACAATAGTAATACTAAGTATTATTGATGGACCCTTACCAAATACTAGATCATATATATCTTAATTGTCCATAGATGATAATGGAATTAAATCTTAACATAAGCCAATTAGAAAAAAAAAGCAGCTATATAAAGAACTTCTTTCTACTTTTGCTGCTGCTGCTGCTGCTAAGTCGCTTCAGTCATGTCCGACTCTGTGCAACCCCATAGACGGCAGCCCACCAGGCTCCGCCATCCCTGGGATTCTCCAGGCAAGAATACTGGAGTGGGTTGCCATTTCCTTCTCCAGTGCATGAATGGGAAAAGTGAAAGTGAAGTCGCTCAGTCGTGTCCGACTCTTAGCGACCCCATGGACTGTAGCCCACCAGGCTCTTCCGTCCATGGGATTTTCCAGGCAAGAGTACTGGAGTGGGGTGCCATTGCCTTCTCCCTTTCTACTTTTAAGAGATATTAAGGTGTTTAAGGTTTTTTAGCTGCCATGTCTTTTTATTATTACTATTAATGTTTAGTAACAAAGGCATTGAGGCATCTTGTTACTAGTAAAAAGCTTGAGCAAATGCCTGATTGCAAAGATCCTCTGAAATATCCACCCATCTTTTACTGTTTGTGAAACACAGGTACAGTGACCCAGGGTGATGGTTTGTGACCCTTTTGGAGCAAAACTTGATGAATATTTTAAACACTTAAAACCAGCTCCCCACCACCTGACCCTGGCCACTTGGGCACCTCCCTTCCTGGGTGGCATCTGGAGGGATGCTCTCCAAGTGCAGGATGGCTTCTGCACCCTGGGTTGGGAGGGGCAGGAAAGGGCATCAGCCCTCTCTTCACCTTTGACTGCAGCAAGTGCGGTTCCCCATTTACCGTGAGCCTTCTTCCCTGCAGCGCCTGTACAGGTCAGGAGATGCTGAATCCCGACACAGATACACCCTGGTGCCCGACCACCCTGATTTCACTAGAGCCCGCCTCAACGCCCTGCATCTGAGTGATGTAAGTGAACCGGCCTTTCATGTGGTGTGTGCCCGTTTCTGTAATATGATCTGTGCCCAAATGGGATTTTTTTTTTTCCAGATAGAATTCCTAGGAAGGGAGCTGGGAACAGAAAGCACCCTAGACTGAGAGTAGGATAAACGGCATGTATAACTTTGAGCCACTTTTCTCTCTGGGCCTCAGTCTCCCCAGCTGCAAAATGGGGATAGAGCTGTGCTAGCCGACTCCTGTGGTCCTGCCAGCTCTAGCATCCCAATGCTGGGCGTGGCTCCAAAGACCTCAGTCAGGGGCTGGGCTACAGTCAGAGGAGCGGTGCCCTGGCCCCGCGGGTGTAGACACCTGCTCTGCTCTGCTTCCCTGGACTCCTCTCCTTAGCCATTCAGAGCCTTGTAAGTTTGGAGACGGAATGGCACTTTCTCTGCTTTCTGCAGGTTAGAAAGACGCTGCAATTGTAGTCCATGGGATCCAAACACAATCCGCTCCTTTGTGCCTGAGGCTGTGGCCCCCGACACGTCTGTTCCCTTGGATGTGTGCCCTTTGCATGCATCTCCAAGATGCTGTTTCCTCAGCCCGGCTTGTTGTTGGCAGGGGTCGGAGGCCCCTGGTTGTAATAGAATAGGCGGCCGCTCTGCCGGCAAAGCTGTGATCCTGGGATAACAGGTACCGAGGCGGCAGAATCAAAAGACACTGTCAGATCAGAATAACACAGGCTGAGTGTGTCGGCCTGGGGCCGCGCGGGGCCTCCCAGAGTCCGGCCATTCTTCCTGCCCTGGCCCGGCCATTGTGTCCTGGGGCTCCGTGCAGATCAACAGCTGCTGCTGCTCACCCCAGAGGTAGCCGCCTCGCAGGGGTCTGCGAGAGGCGCCTTCTAGTTAGCGTGTGTATTAGTTTGTTGCGTTTGTAAAGCCCTGTGGGATCCCACGCGGTGAATGTGCTGGTGCTTTGTAAATATGAGTTATTATGACCATTTGATGCTTTTGAGGGATGCGCAGGCGATAATTTTAGAACAGCAGCTCTGGTGGGCTGACCTCCATCTGGGGAAGCGGGACCTCCCCCTCAGCAGAGCTCGGACAAAACATCCATCTCATTAATGCTTCAAGGATGGGGGAAGGCCAGGCCTCCATATGAGGAACTCCTGGAGGCCCATCGCCCTGGACACTGGGATAGAAGTGCCAGTCCTTCTGGGGCCCAACTTAAGGAGGACAGCCACCCCGGGCTGGTGGCAAAGGCATCCTTCCTTCCACAAGGGGTGCCAGTCTGCAGAGTCCCGGAGCTGAAATTAGCCGCCAGGGCACGCGGGTATGGAGGACTCATGAACCTCTTTTGAAAGAGCACTTCTTCGGGGGCGTGTAGGATACGCACAATTGGATCAAGTGCTCTGTGAGGAAGATGTGGAGGGAAAGTGACCTTCCTGGGCAAAGAAAGCCATTGAGATGTGTAAGGCAGCCGAAATAACTAAAAATCAAATGACTCTAATGTGTGAGGATGAGGGCAAAGCTGTGCCCACTGTGATAAAGAAGAGGAACGCCCAGGGTTCCAAATCAAAGAGCCTGCGGAATCTAAAGACTCCCAGTGGCAAGGCAAAAACCTCAACAGAATAAAAAAAAAAAAAAAAAAAAAACTCAGGGAGGAAGCGATGACAATCAAGCAAATAGTATACAGGGAGAAGTGGGGCGGGGAGACAGGGAGCCAGCGCCTTGGGCAGAACCCCAATTTGGGCCTGCCCTTGAGTTGACTCCCATGTGCTGCAGTGATAAAGAATCCGCCTGTCAATGCAGGAGACGTAAGAGACGCGGGCGGGTTCAATACCTGGGTTGGGACGATCCCCTGGAGGAGGAAATGGCAACCCACTCTAGTATTCTTGCCTGGAGCATCCCATGGACAGAGGAGCCTGGGGGGCTATGGTCCATTGGGTGGCAAAGAGGCGGACAGGACTGAGAACACACACATACTTACACTTGAGTCGACCCTCAGTTACAGAGACTTGGAGGCTGGGGTGCCGTGACACCAAAGCAGGGTGACCTTGGAGTTTGATGCTGTGAAAAGATTGGTGTCATTTCCTAGCCCAGATCTGGTGGAGAATCTTATTAGGAAGGCGCTGACAGACCCCTTTCCAGGGAACAATAAGGATTTTGACTCTCCTTCCTAGTCTAATATTTGTAGGACCATCAAAACAAGGAAACGCAGTGCTAGAGGGGCTGATTGTCACTATCTGAATGCGCCTCCCTTTCTACACACCTCTCAGTCCTGCCCGCTAAACTCAACGACGACCCAGGAAATCTGATCCTTTGGGCCCTGTTTGTGATCTGCCAATGAGTGATGACCTCAGCGATGATTAGTTCTATATTTCTAGGTGCATCAACAGAGTAGGCATTTGGCTTCTGGTTTGTGATGTTGGGACTGGAAGAAGTGATGAAGGTAAAGGTGATGATGAGCAGCAGGACTTAACAAACAATGAGCTCCACCACGCTTGGCTCAAGCTTTCCGTGGTCCCCTCTAGTTCCGGGCTCGGTTGTGGGGTGGCATGAGGGCACTCTGCTTTTTTCTCTGCCGCTCTTCCTCTGCTTAATCCCCCCAATCCCCTGTAGAACAGAGTCTCAGCCTTGACCTCTATTTCCAAATGACAAAAGTAAGGTTTTTAAGGGCCCCCTGACCTGCCGTGGCTCTGAGATGCGTGAACGACGGACACGGTCTGGGGCTGTCACTTTGTCATCTGCTGGCGATGCGCCTCGCCTGCTGTCTCCCTTCTCTGTGACAGAATAAAGGACAGCCTTCTGCTGGGATCTCCAGATGACTCCTTTCATGGAGCCATTCCCTTATCTTGAAAAAAAAAAAAAATGAGCTACATGAAGGCACGGGCGGTTTTGATGCCTCCATAGGTGATGTGGGTCTACCTGAGGACTAAGAGGATGTGATTACAGACTCCCGGAGGGTGTGCAAGAACAACTTGAAAGGGGGGAAAATAAAAGAGGACGATGTGAAATGCAGGGGTCAGGAACTCGGTCAGGTTCCTGACGATCAATTTAATTCAGGTGAAGGCTCTCCTCTCGGTGCAGACACCAGGAGGGCGTGGGGGCTGCAGCACGCTTCACAGGGATGCTGTGACGTGGCATCAAAGATGGCCCAGGGGCCCCCAGGAAGTGAGTGGAGCCGATGAACATGAGGGTGCCAGGACCCAAGGAATAGAACTGGCAGCATGTGTAGAGAAACAGGGTTCTTTAACTTTGCATTCTGGCAGCTGGAAGCTGCAAACTTGAGGTGCTGGAATGAAAACAAAGACAGGAAGAAGGGGGATAGGGGCATCTGGTACCCCCAAGATGTAGCAAATCAGCCAGACCCCGAGACCCACAAGAGCAGGGCCTGATGCTCAGGCTGGGCGTTTAGAGCCAAAGCCCTTCATGGCCAGAGCTGGGGAGGCCCTCAGGGTGGTCTGCCATCTGCCATCATGGGCTCTGCCATCTGAGCACCAGCAAGACAGAGAGTACCTGTATAGGAATTACTCCCTCTGACAACTAGCAGACATGGAGGCATGGAGCTGCCCACTCAACTCTCACTCATTTCTTTGTTTCCCCAACTAGAAAGTTTACAGACACTCCTGGGAGCAGACCCGGGCTGGCGGCTACGACTTCAGGCTGGACGCCATCCCGTTCCAGACGGCCCGGGCATCGAGGGAGATTGCCAGTGACGTAAGACCTCACGTTCTCTCCCTGCCTCTGTCACTGATAGGTTTCACTGTGGTTTTCCCAGTTCTGTTGAAAGGCAAGCCACTGGGAACCAAAGCTGAAAATGTATTTCAAGTGAAAGGAATAAAAGTTGGCCTTATTTTCTAGCATCTCAGCCAGAAATTTGGAATCGGGGAAGGTTTTATTCCTACTTCGTCTCCTTCAAGAGAGGCATTCTTAAACGTTGATGCACATGGACAGAAACTAGAAATCAGTTAGCAGAGGACTGATTTGTTGACCTTCAATAAAGGGACTTTTTTTTTTTAAAGCTGAAGTGCACTATGGGATAGAAAGAGATTGGGTTTCCCGCCTAGATTGACTTGAGTTCAGATCCTGGCTCAGTTGCGTAGGAGTTGGCTCTGTGGTCTTGAGCAAGTTGCTTAAATCCTCTGAACTAAAATTTCTCCTATGAAATAGAGATCTAATACTTGTCTCTATTGATGACAGGATTGATGTAGAGAAAGTGAAAGTCGCTCAGCCGTGTCTAACTCTTTGCCACCCTATGAACTATACAGTCCATGGAATTCTCCAGGCCAGAATGCTGGAGTGGGTAGCCTTTCCCTTTTCCAGGGGATCTTCCCAACCCAGGGATAGAACCAGGGTCTCATGCATTGCAGGTGGATTCTCTACCAGCTGAGCCACAAGGAAGCCCAGGATTGATGTAGGAATGTAACCAAAATGGTTCACAGTGTCATGTACAGAGCAGGGGGGCAAAACATGGTAGCTGTTATTATCAAAGAGGAAGACATCACTACCTTGATAGGAAGACATTACTAACTAGATATGTGGTCATTCATGAACAACTTGTCACAGGTTCAAAGTGAAACAAGTATAGAAACCAAGCATTTAGCAACACTGAGCAATTAGATGTTCTGACCTCCAAGCCTGAGATGGATGGACTCCTCCGGCTGAGCAGAATAGAGGCCAGTTTGGGTTTATCAAATGCACCTGGTATTTTTACATACTAATCACAGGCTTCCCAGGTGGTGCTAGTGTTAAAGAACCCATGTGCCAGTACAGGAGACATAAGAGATGCGGGTTCGATCCCTGGGTGGGGAAGATCCCCTGGTGGAGGGCACGGCAACCCGCTCCAGTATTCTTGCCTGGAGAATCCCATGGACAGGGGAGCCTGGCGGCTACAGTCCGTGGGGTCACACAGAGTCAGACACGACTGAAGTGATTTCGCACACATGCCATCACAGGCAGAAGGACCACATACTGAGCTTCGATGGACTGGAAATTTTAAAAAGCAAAACAAAGTGAATCAATCCCGTTTTTCATTATATATGGTTGGAGGAGCGCTAGGTTGGGTCCCTGAAAGCTGGTAATAAATCAAAGGATGAGTGGCTGCTGATAGAATGGGTGCGCTTCTTAGCTGTTGGATTAACTGTTACCACAGCAATACCCGCACCTACCACTGGGTGGATGTGAGCCTGTGCGGGACATGAAGCTCAGCCCCATCTCGCTGAATCCTCTCACTATCCCGTGGGATGGAGGTTCATGCACCCATTTTATCAAGTGGGGAAACCAAAGCTCAGAGAGACTCAGTAACTGACCCGAGGCCACACAACTAAAGGAAACAGAGGGAAACCCGGATCCCGGGCCTACTTGAATCCAAAGCGGTGCCCTTGACCCACTGTTGAACTTCCTGTTGAGAATCCCGAGGGCCGGCGCTGGAGGGAAGGGGGGCTCCCGTGACCCCCCCATCTCTACTCCTCTGCCCTGTAGTTCCGGTACAAAGAGGCCTTCCTGCGGGACCGGGGCCTGCAGATTGGGTACCGCAGCATCCACGACGACCCGAGAATGAAGCATTTCCTCAGCGTCGGCAGACTCCAGAGTGACAACGAGTACAAGAAAGACTTCGCCAAGAGTCGGTCCCAGTTCCACAGCCGCCCAGACCAGCCCGGCTTCCTCCAGGCCAAGAGAAGCCAGCAGCTGGCCAGTGACGTACACTACAGGCAGCCCCTGCCCCAGCCCACCTGCGACCCGGAGCAGCTGGGCCTGAAACACGCGCAGAAGGCCCACCGGCTGCAGAGCGATGTGAGCTGCCCTCCCCGCCCCCCAGGCCTAGGCCCTGCCTCTGGTTCTCTTCATTGGAGGTGTCCATAATCCCACGTCCCGTGTTTGCCTCAGGGAGGAGCTGGGCTGAGATAGAACCTAGACCTAACATGATAGTGCCAGAAAAAATGACAAGAATCCCAGTGTATCGAGCCCTTCCTGTGGGCCAGGCTCTGGGCCAAATGCTTTCCATGTTGTGCCCCATGGCTCTCACAACCAGCCAGTTTACAGATAGGGAACCGGAGGCTTAGAGCGGTGAAGTCACTTACTCAGGATCCCATGGCAATCAGTAGCAGGTCTGGGATCTGAGCCCCATATTGTTTAATGTGAGAGCCCAAGGTCTTGATTGCTGCGCACTTTCCAGGGCTTTCCAGGTGGCGCTAGGGGTAAAGAACCCACTTGCCTGTGCAGGAGATGTGAGAGACACGGGTTTGATCGCTGGGTCAGGAAGATTCCCTGGAGAAGGGCGTGGCAACCCACTCTAGTATTCTTGCCTGGGAAATCCCATGGACTGAGAAGCCTGACGGGCTACAGTCTGGCGACGAGTCAGACATGACTGAAGCGGCTTAGCAGGCACATACTCTTTCCAAGGGATCTTAGTAGTCACCAGCCTGGCCCTTTATCTCTGAGAGGCAACTGAAGCCCCTAAATGGGAAATGACTTCCTTAAGGTTACAGAGCAGGTCTAGATAGGAGCTCGGCCTTGAACCAGATCTCTGACCCTCCACTCTCACTGCAGCCCCCTTGAGTAGAGAGATACAGGGGACAGCGCTGTGCTGGCCCAACTCCCAGCATAGTGAGTCCTCAGTGCCAAGGAGCTCCTGCTTAAGGCAGTTTGGCTCCCACGTCCTGGTTTCACTAACAACATAGTCCCCAGGGCAGCCTTTTTAAGCCTCTCCACTCTATGCCCTGCTGACCTATTCCTCTTGCCTCCCTCGTTCCCCCAAGGTCAAGTACAAATCAGACTTGAACCTGACCAGAGGTATTGGCTGGACACCTCCTGGCTCCTACAAAGTGGAAATGGCTCGGCGGGCTGCAGAACTGGCCAACACAAGGGGCCTGGGTCTCCGAGGGGCTTACGTAAGTAGCGGGCTGGCAGGCAAGGCCACGGGATGGAGGTGGGGGGAGGCAAACTCAATTGTTTCTTTTCCAACTTTATTTTTGGCCAAAGGTTAGCTGGCTCTAAAGACGCATGCAATGCAGCTCAGGCAAGGCGCCTAATTTCATGGGTCTGAGATGACCAGGCGGATGACACCTGGGTTAAACTTCCTGCAGGGTTTTCTCTGAAGTCACAGCCATTAGTTCTTCGGAGGCGAGCGTGCCGGGGCTACATCAATCCCGGCCACGCCAGCCAGGCTGGGCCGACTGCTTGCTCGTTACATGTGTGGAAGGGGTCAGAGCCTTGCTGTCTACCACAGTCTGGGTTTTGAACCCTACTTTGTTCAGAAGAAAGGCACCCCGTCTAAATGAGAGATGGGCTTTGCTTCTTTCTTTCTTGCCTTGAGGTTCCTTTTTCTTGGGGAGGATGGAGGAGGGAGAAAGGAAGGAGAGGGAGAGCTTTTTAGACAGCTTGTCTTGTGGGAGCTTCCGCTTCACTCAGGGAAGTGTGTCTGGTTTCTGCAGTGGGGGCCGGAGGCTATGGAGACTGGAGATGATCAGAGGGGGGTTGTAAACCCAGATGCCACCGAGATTCTGCACGTCAAAAGGAGGAAGGCCCCGCCGTTCTGAGTGGGCGGCGTCCACCCTTGGTTCTTGGGAGAGAAGCTGGAGAGGAAATCTGCATGCCCGAGACATGGCTTCAGTCGGAGCCAACTGTGAAAATGGCGCCCCTGCCCTAGTCCTCCTTTATTAAAATAACAGCTCCCTGAAAATGTGTGGAGAATGTTGTGTTTTGGTCCTCTGTCTAACACCTAGCAGTGGGTGGCTGGCCCTGTTGTGCACCTTGAGTGTCTGAGGAATAAAGACGTAAAGGTGACCCCCACCGACGCTGAGCCGTCTGAAAGCTCACACTTGCCAATGTCCCAGGTGAAGGCAGGCTGTGAACACTGATTTTCTAGAAGCTATGATTGTTGGAAGGGAAGCAAACGTCATGCACTTCAGGTTGATTCTCTCATTTCTGGGTTTCCCAGGAGGGATCCTGAGGAAGCGGGGGCCACGCTGGTCCCGGGTGCCCTGGGCTGGGCAGCAGTGGTCTCTGCTTAGAACCTGGATACTCAGAGGCTCCAGGGGGCGTCCATTGCTGCCCACAGGGCCTCGCCTTGTCTGGGTGTTCACAGGACGGGCTGTGAGCCTCAGAAGACACCTCAGAAGCTTGCCTCCTTCTCCATGGTGGCTTTGATCCACGTTAGGAATTTGGTCACTTGGGTGTAGACCCCTGGCTTCTTCCCACACTCCAGGCCCCAGCTCACGATCCCGTAGATGTAGGAGGTGCCGTCCTTCTCACAGGTCAGAGGGCCTCCAGAGTCGCCCTACGGGAAAAGATGCAGGAGTCCACTTTGTGGTTCAGTATACACTCAGAGACACCCCCGCCTTCTGTGAGGGGATGCTGGTGGGTGAGGGGTGGGACCGTTGGCCAACCCTGGGGAAAGTGGCAACAATGTTCTTCTTAGGCCTCATATGATGCAGTGCTCTGAAGGGAGAGAAGCAGATACCAACCTGCGTCCTAAGTCAGAGAGGGCTTGGCAGAGAAGCCATGGGGCTGGGCCCAGGTCACGTCCTGACTTCCTGACCCACCATGACTCAGTGATGCAGATATTACTAAGGGGCTCTCGACTTCTCATTCCATCCTGGGATCTAGCAGGGGCTGGAGGGATGCCCTGTTTGGATAGAGCACCTGCAGGGCACACATTTGGTCAGGAAGGATGGGGTTCAGAGGCAGCATGGCCATGATGTTCAGCATGGTCTATGGGGTTAGATTTACTGGGCTCCAAACCAGGCTGTCCATCTGCTGGCCTATGGGGCCTCCATTTCTCACACTGTAAACCATGGGCGGCAACAGAACCCACCCGAGGGTTCTTGTAAGGACTAATGCTTGTAAGGCTCATGGGACAGTGCATGGTTCACATTAAACCAGTTAGAGTGGAGAGGAGGAGGGTGGTGGGGAGGACAAGAATGAGAACGACAGCTCACACACACACACACGCCTGCTCCTGCTTACACACCTGGTAGGATATTTAATGAATATTTCTTTCGATCTTAGCTACAATCTCCTAATTTTATGGATACTCTAGTTCCATTTTATAGATTAGACACCTGAGGTCGGCTAGTTATTTGAGGGCAGCAGGTTGAATGTTTGTGTCTTCCCTGCCCTTCTCAAATTCCTGTGTTAAAGCCTAATGTTTTATTAGAAGGTGGGGCTTTGGGGAGGTAATTAGGTTGCGAGGGTGGGGACCATGCACGGGATTCGTGCCCTTGTAGGAACCTTGTGGCCCAGTCGTTATAGAGTCCACTTGCAGTGCAGGAAACACACATTTGATCCCTGGGTCAGGAAGATCCCCTGGAGAAGGAAATGGTAACCCACGCCAGTATTCTTGCTTGAGAAATCCCATGGACAGAGGAGCCTGGTGGGCTGCAGTCCTTGGGGTTGCAAAGAATCGGACACAACCGAGCAACTAGGCACACATGCAGAAGGGACCTAGAGAGCTCTCTTCTCTTTGCCACATGAGGACATGATGAGAAGTTGGCAGTCAGAGTGAGTCCTCACTGGAACCATGCCGGCACCCTGATCTCAGTCTTCCAGCCTCCAGGACTGTGAGAAATAAATGTCTGCTGTTTAGCCACCCAGTGTGCAGTCACCTGTATAGAAGCCCAAGCTGACTAAGCCATTCAGTGACTGATAAAGGTCACAAAGTAAAGGACAGAAGTGGGTTTCAAACCTTTGACTGTCTTTTTAAAATCCTGCAATTTGTTTCCTTATCCATCTTCTAGGGACTCAGGGAAAATCACTCCCATCTGCCCACACCCTTCAAGTAGGTAGATACCTGTGGCTCCTTGGGAGAGGGCAGAGGGTCACAGGAGAGCCACAGACCCTGAGAGTGACCATGATTTCCCATTCCAAAACAGTCTCGAGGCTGCAGATCATTGTTGAGTTCCTTTGTAGGGAGGAGCTCAGGCTTGAGTGTGCCCATGCTTGTCCCCCAAAGTCCTGCCTGGGGGTGGATGTCAGGCAGGATCTAAATTGGCTCTAGCCACAGAGGAGCCACTCAGCCAATTAGTGTATTAGGGCTAAATTTCCTTCCCGCTTCACACACACACATTTAAATCCTAACGGTGACTCAATATTCTGCATTCTCTGGCCCCTCATCTTTCTCTTTCTAACCACTGGTCTTTGCAAATGTCCCCTGCTCACTGGGATTTGCAGACAAGCTGCCCAGTGCTGAGGGCAGAAACACCCTCTACACATTTTAACACAGAGGAGCAAGTTCTTGCTCTGCACTCTACCCAGGAGCTATGGGCCAAGATAATTTCTCTAAGCGTCCGTGCAATGATGACAGTGACATCCTTCACCAGACTGGTGACAGTCAAATTCAACAACAGCGAGCAAAGTGACTGCTATGGTATTGATGCTGAGTCCTCCTGGTCTGGTGTGGATTCAGGTTTGCCAGAGGACAGATATGCCCACCTTGACTGAATGGCAGGTGGGTCTCTGCCTCTCCTTCCCGGGCTCTAAGGGCCCTCTGTGCCCCCGTATAAGGCCCTGCTTTCTCCAAATGCCACGTGGAGTCTCTGACCTGGCAGGAGTCTTGTCCAGGCTTCTGGAGGTTTCCTGCACAAATCATGTTGTCGTCAATTGAGTGGTCATAGAGTCGGTGGGAGTTGCACATCGTGTTGCTGATCAGCTTGACCTTGGCATCCAGGAGCTGGCGGGACCCTTCTCCTGAGGGGCAGAGAAAAGACCTTGCCATTGTAGAGACCAGGCTGGAACCTGCCCCACCAGAAGTCAGCAGTGGTCAGAAGAGGGCCACCAGCCCCACGTTCAAGCAGTAGGGGTTTTTCCAGGAGACGAGGAGAGACGCCTACTTGAAATGATCCTTGCTTTCCATTATTAAGAACAAAATCGGAAGGGAGAGAAGTCTATTTTGAGTATTTGAGAGACACTTAAGATACGACTTCTGAATTTCCGTATGACAGGGCACATGCATTGGAAGGACTGATGCTGAAGCTGAAGTTCCAATACTTTGGCCGCCTGATGGGAACAGCCAACTCATTGGAAAAGACTCATGCTGGGAAAGAAGGAAGACAAAAGGAAAAGAGGGCAGCAGAGGATGAGATGGTTAGATAGCATCACCTACTCAACAGACATGAATCTGAGCAGACTCTGGGAGATAGTGAAGGACAGGGAAGCCTGGCATGCTGCAGTCCATGGGGTCACAAAGAGTTGGACATGACTTAGCGACTGAACGATAATGACATAATCTTGTCAGTACTATATATACCTAGGAAAGGAGGAAATTCTCCATGGATACAAGATCAATGCTTGGTGAAAGTCAAGGAGCTAGGGGCTAGGGCCAAAGACAGATGTGGAGATGAGAGGAGACTGTGAAGGTGATGAGATTTAACTAGAGCTAGAGAGATGGCCAGGAAAATACCTTGGAGTAGGAAATGGCAACCCACTACAGTGTTCTTGCCTGGAAAAGCCCATGGACAGAGAAGCCTGGCAGGCTACAGTCCATGGGGTTGCAAAGAGGCAGAAATGACTGAGCACATACACAGAAAGCTGGGGCAATCTCTTTCTTTTGATAGGTCATTTTGAAAATAACTCTGATTTCTAGTCCCAGAGGGCAGTTGAATGTGACCCTTTCTTGTCTGGAGGATGTAAGTCACCTGAGTCTCAGGATAATGCATGGCCAGACTCACCTGTTTCTGTGACACCCCAGCCGGAGATGTGGCACTCGGTCCCAGAGGGAAAGGGACCGTCGGGCAAACAGACAGTTTTCACGTATTTGGATTCGAGGGCACAGTGCCCATCCACTGGCTTTAGCTTGAGCAAGGCTAGGTAGAGAGAGGGAAAATGGGTGATGAGACCCTCTCGATCGAAGAAGCATCACCTTCAGCTCGATTGGAAGGTGGTCGTAGGAAAACCCCACTCCCAATACCCCAAATTCTTCTCTTATCATTTCATGCTTTTAACTTGCACCTGGGGAGGAATCATAACACTTCAGGCTGAGAGGAATACTAAGAAATGGTAACTGGGTTTGAAATCATTTGGAATCCATTTTAGAAAAACAGGCTTTAAGGGGGAGAAAGGTGTTGAGGACAGAGGAGCCTGGTAGGCTGCAGTCCATAGGGTCGCACAGAGTCAGACACGACTGAAGCGACTTAGCACGCATGCACAGTGTTGAGGAGGGAGAGTGAGAAGTGTGTGGATGAAGAAATAAGATACAGAACTAAGGAGCAAGAAGCTTAAGTACATCATTGCCTACCAGGTGCCAGATGTACGTGAGACACGGGTACCTCATGTCACTTAGCACACAGGAAGTGAACATCAGTGTCCCTGTTTCACAGAAGAGGGAACTGAGACTTAGAAGGCTGAAACCAGTTAATAAGTGGGGGAGTAGGGATTCAAGACTCAGCTCTGCACAGCACACCATCCTTCACATCGGATGTTCCTTCCCCTCGGTTTAAAAGTCTGTACACATTTATCTGCAACACTTACACAGAACTTTCAGAACTAAAACACCCTGGAACCTTACAGGATCTATGAAAGACCTGCTTAGAGCACCTTCCAGAACCAAGTCTCGACCTTCTGTCAGTAGAGAAATCCACGCAGGACAAGACCCACGGGAAAGCCACAATAGAAGAGACTTGCCAATATCGTTGTAGGGAATGTTGTCTATTTCAATATAGTGGCTGTACTTGAATATCTTCTCTACCCCAAAGCTCTGCTCATGGAATTCCGTCTTCTTCAGGTCCTGGTCTCCAAGTACCACTTTTAGATTTTTGGTTTTTATCCTGTAAGCAAAAAGTAAGATGATCAGATCTAGTCCTGGAATTTGAGAGGCTGGAGCCACACCCTGGCTCTGTTCCCCGTGAGCTGTGTGACCTTTGATAGATGACCTGACTTCTCGCCCCATGGCATCCTCATCTGTAGTCGTGGTCTTGCTCACAGAGCTCTCCTGCTGGTCATTCAGCAGTCAGTTTAGAGGCTTGACTGTCATAACACATGTAATGCACGTGGTAAGCATTCTACACACAGGAGCTTTCTTCTGTTGTCTGGTTTTAAGGAGACACGCTTTTGCCCTTGGAGCTAGATCAGACCCCCTAGTCCTGCCACAAGACGCTGATCAGATGGGAAGGGGAGAGCACCCCTGGGGATTCTGGCCACCCTGGCCTTTGCTCCCAGCAGGCGCTTACTCAGTGCAGTGGGCGGCAGTCAGCACCCAGCATGGGTGGATCAGCGCCCCCCCACAGTAGTGGCCCTGGGGCATGGAGACGGTCAGTCGTAGTGAGGTCTGCAGGGATGCCTGCCACGGGTGCTTGCCCGCTGTGCTCTTAAAGCCTCCAAAGATCCTCTTGACCTTCCTCTCTGCTATCTCAGCCCTCCCGCAGGACTCAAACTCAGGAAACTTGGTCAAGGGCTCCGTGGGTCTTCCCTCTGGGTTGGCAACGTCTGTGAAACACAAGAGAAATAAATCATACTTCCACCTTCCCTCTAGGTTCTCAGAAGGACCTTATCAGAGGTATGGCTCTGCCTCAGAAGCTGAGCTAGTGTCCAGAGCTAAGAGACTACACTGGTGCATACAGGATGGGCACATATGCGATTAACATTTGTTGGCAGAGTTCCCTGATGGTCCAGTGGTTAAGACTCTGTGCTCTTACTGCTGAAGGCCCAGATTCAATACCTGGTCGAGGACTGAAGATCCCACAAGCCCACGTGGTATAGTGGAAAAAAAAAAACCTGCATGCTTATACATACCCTTAAAGAATTGTTGAGCACCTTAACACAAAGCAAGTCTATAGAATTAATGATGAAGACATTGCTTTTTCCTTCTTATTTTGATGTGTATACAAACACATAAAAATGTGTATGATTTATATATGGAATCTAAAAAATACAACAAATAGAGACTGTAAAAAAAAAGAAGCAGACTCAGGCATAGTGTATGAACTAGTGCTTAGCAGAGGGAGGAGAGGCAAGACAGGGATAAGGGATTAAAAGGTGCAAACTATTAGGTATAAAATAAACTACAGGGCGTTTATTTTGTTGTACAACAGGAGGAATATAGTCCATATTTTATAATAACTATAAATATAGTACAACATTTAAAAACTGTGACTCCTAGTATACACCTGTAACTTACATAACACTGTATATAGCAACTGTATTTCAATAAAACATGTGCAAATAAGTATCAAAATAGAAATCCATCTCTGGTAGTTTAGTTGCTAAGTTGTGTCCAAATCCATGGACTGTAACCCACCAAGTTCCTCTATCCATGGGATTTTCCAGGCAAGAATACTGGAGTGGGTTGCCATTTCCTTCTCCAGGGGATCTTCCAGACCCAGGAATCAAACACAGGTCACCTGCATTGCAGGCGGATTCTTTACTGACTTCTGGGGATGTATTTAACTATGTTAATGCACACATAGATTTTTGAAGGCTTTTTTGGTGCCTAGGGGAAGATACCCAGATGACCGAGTTGGGTAGATGAGACATTTGCACAGATACCTGTCAACCAAAGGAAAGCGCAATATGAGTATGGGTGGTGCCCAATCTATTTCATGAGGTTTGTAAGGAGTGAGAGGTAACACTTCACTTGGTAGATCATGGAGGACTTTCTGGAGGAGTGATTGAAAGTGACAGTTGCTCAGTCATGTCCGACTCTTTGTGACCCCACAGACTATAGCCAATCAAGATCCTCGGTCCATGGAATTCTCCAGGCAAGAATTCTAGAGTGGGTAGCCACTCCCTTCTCCAGGGGATCTTCTTGACCCAGGGACTGAACCCAGATCTCCTGCACTGCAGGTGGATTCTTTACCATTTGAGCCAGGAGGAGTGATTACTTGGGGTGATTCTCAAAGAATAGTTAGATATGGACAAGGGCAAACATGGGATAGAGCAAAGGCACAAAAATGAAACTGTTCAGGGAAGTAATTCCACTGATCAGGGCAGGAGGGTGCATAGCTTCAGATGTGGGTAGAGAAGTGGACCAAGGCAGACTTTCAGAAAGACCGTGAGGCTAGAAATCAGTCCATGTTGCATCCTGAGAGGCTGTGGAGGCCCAGCCAATGTTTGATCCCCACTGTACACTGAAGGCCTGGCACAGCACCTGGCATACGGCAAGCAAGCGATCAGTATTTGCTGAATGCACTGACTGGGAGCAGGAGGCCTGAGTTTGCAAAGTTGTCCAGGTCTGCTCAACCTCCCGAGAAGGGAGCAGAGGGTCGGGAAGTTGGGTTGCCACTAGAATGGCAAACTATGACGCAGGTGTGCAGGGAGGGTAGGCGTAGGAGAGAGAGAGCTCCAGAAATATCTGTCTGTGGATCTACAACCTCCCCACCACCGGACCTCCAGGCAGCCACGGTCTTACCTAGGGCAGAGCAGGTAGGGACATCACAGTACTCCCATTTCACCTTTGCATTGTTTACTTTAAAGAAACACCAGGGCTTTTTGTCTCCATCCGGGTTTCTAAAAAAACAAAAAAACAAAGTAAGCCGGGGTCATGGCCCAGGGCCACCTTCCATTCCATTCCTCTAACAGGTTAGCAAAGCGTGGCGTATAAGGGTGGTTATAGCTCTGGGACCAAGTCTTAACTTCTGTAGGGGAATCTCAATAACCAGGAAGTAGTTCACAAGCTTTATGCCAGATCCACAGGACACAGATTTTTTTGCAGGAAAATAAATGAGATCCTTATTGAAGATCCTTCTTTATCAGGAACATGAAATAAGTATGGAAACAATGTGAGAGAAGGGCTCCTTTGCCCAAAGTTTCAAATTCGGAGCATGAGAATTCTCTGAGAGAGGCTACCTGAAGACAATCCCGTGGAAGGAACAGCTCAAGGTCAACGAAAGTGGAAGGGAACTTGTGTGTTGTGCAAGGGAAATCCTCCTGCTTAATGGAACCAGCTGAAAACCATACACAAAATCCCTCTTTCTATATGGAGACCGTATAGAATGTCCTTGCTTTGGTTAGACAATGAGCAGAGGGAGGAAGGCAACAGAATGGTCTGGAGGCAGCAGAGGGGGAAGAAGGTAACTAGTCATCACCAGGGATGGAAATAACATTATTCTTATCTGGGAAAACCTGCATATCCTTGTGGCAGAGACTGTAAGGCTCACCAAACCTTTCATTTTCTCCTTTGACATTCCATTTCTCCCTTGAAGTTTATGTGGGACCATGTGACTATTTCTGGTCAATGAAATATGTGTGCCGAAATGATGTGTCACTTCTAGGTTGAGGTAGTAAAAATCTCCATGTTCCAGGCTCTCCTTGCCTTCTCTGGATATTTGAGTAACTTTGTGGAGTTACCCAACCTACATGACACATGCAGTGTGAGTGAGAAATAAACACTGATGTTTTCAAACCACTGGGGTTTGGGGTTGTTTGTTACAGCAGCATAACCTAACCTATACTGAGTTGGAAAATCTTCCTATTGATAGAAAGCTGATGAGTTTCAGTGTTCCATTCCAAAATCTCTAAGCTGACTCAGGAAAACTAGGAGCAAGGGGAAGGGACAAACAAATCCTCACCCTGACAAGTAGCCAAGACTGATTAGAAAGGAAGGTGAGTTTTACCTGCAGAAGTTGTGCTCTCCAATCCCATGGGCCTCAGCGTCCTCCATAAACATGTTGTAATTCTCCTGCAAGAGGAGGTGGGAGTTCCAGTAAAGGCACGAGTGCTGGTTGACTGTCTTACTCACTTTCCCTCGGTAAGAGTAGCCGTCACCTACATAGCAGTCATCAGGACCTCGGAGAGAGCAGGCAAGAATGTGAGAAGTGAGACCAACTGGTGTGCCATGCCCGGAAAGGACTTGTCAGGTGTATCAGGTGTTGAGAGGACTAGGCCTAAATATTGATCACCCTGAGATTTCACCACAGGTCCCAGGTGGTTTGAGAATGTTCCACCTTCAACCCAGCTTAAAAACACAGAATGTCATGGAGGTGGGGGGTAGGAACTGAATTATTTAATTTTGGCTCAAACAAGAACTGATACATTGAGGTAGGTGCATTGAGGATCAAGGATGCCCAGGTGTATTTGACTTGCCTACATATATCCCCGTTTATTACATCCTTTACATGGAGCGGGACGCACCCTATGCCCTTTGGTTAGAAGGCTGAGACAATAGCAGTGCTTGGGAATCTTGACTTGAATCCTGTTCTGCCAAGTTCCCAACAGATAAAGGATTCCAGAGGCCTCCTGTGTGGCTCTGAAATTCTGGAGAAGTGGTAGAGACCCATACCTATTTCACAGACTTTCCCCTTGAACTGGTCAGGACAGGCACAGGTGAACTTGGACCTCCGCCTCTGCCGGGAGCAGATGCCACCGTTTTGGCAGGGATTTGGCCTGCACACAGGAACCACTGTGAACACAGGGAGTGGGTCCAGGAAGACTCTTTAGGAGGAGTGGCAGCTACATCGGAGCTGATGAGGAGATGTTGGTGGCACTTTTCTGGTGTCCATCCTTTCACAGAAGATGGGTCACCAAAGGGGAAAGAGAGACCCACTGACATGCTAGTAAACATACACACACACCTTCAGAACATAAACAAACATGGGTGAAGCAATATGATGGAGGCCAGCAAAAATGAGTATATAAGTAGATGGGTCGTTCAGTAAGGAATAACAAGATGCATGGACTGAACAGGAATTTGGGGCCAGTCTGAGCTAGGTTGAAACTTAGCTCTGCCCCTTGATAGCTGTGTAATCACGATCAAGTTAGCTAACCTCTCTGAACTTCAATTTTTCCATCTGTAAAACTCTTTCTTGTAGTGTTTTTGGGAGAATGTAAATCTCCTCGGACAATGCCTGACTCACAGCAGTGAATAAATATACATGACTCATTCTAGGAATGGGCCAGGGCTTACTTCCTAGAAGTGAGTTTCAAGATGATTTTTTAACAGGAAGGCACACAGACCAGTCAATTCCCACCAGACTCTCCAGGGATAATGAATATTAAAAAGTCTTAGTTAAAAGGGCCATCTTGAATGCCACCAAAATTTTGGATTGGTATCTGAACTTCACACAGTAGGATACTGACATCCCAGGCATAAGTCAGGGTAGAGAGAGCTTAGCATAGAAGAGGCTTCCAGTACTTACCTCTGGAGCAGTCTGAACCCCTGTAAGGGTGTTTGCAGGCACAGCGGTGGTAAGGAGGACTCTGAGTGATGAGACAGTCTCCCCGGCCACATGGGTTGTTTTTGCACTTGTTTTGCACTGTGGGAGATCAATAGAGAAGTTTTGCCAAAGTACAGGATGTTATTTGGGGCACATTTTACATTGAGAGGTACCTGCACAGTACAATAATTAGGAGGGGGCCCTGGGGGAGGTAGTGATGGTGACTGGTAGAGCATGTGCCCTTGTCCATGGTTCTGAAACACCATGTTGCCCACCCCTCACCCCTCAACCCCCCAGAAAATTTCCCTTATCCTTGGGTAATGGATGATTGCCTCCCAGTTCCTTATGAGTTCCTAGTGCTCATAGCCTTTATTATTCTATCTTTATAAACACTTTGATAATTTTTACACCTTCAAAAAATCCAAATGGATCTGCAATTTGAGTTTCTCCACTTTATAGCTGATTTCATATTCCATTTACAATTTTGTCACTCTTCCAAGAAGTGGAGGGATAAACTCAGATGCTGTCTTTGTGCCTGATATCCCAAACCATCCTGAAGCATTTATTTAAAGACTTTGTAGGGTTGAAAATGATAGGAGGGACTTCCCTGGTGGCCTGGGGGCTAAGACTCCATGCTCCCAGTGCAGGGGGCCTGGGTTCAATTCCTGGGTGGGGAACTGGATCCCACATGCTACAACTAAGAGTTTGAATGCCACAACTGAAGATCTCACATGCCCCAACTAAGACCCAGCACAACCAAATAAATGAATTTTTTTAAAAGAAAATAGTAGGAATAATCGAAAAGGGCACAGAGAAAAGAAGTCAAACTTAAAACCCTCACTGCCTCCCCCACCCCAGTTATATGGTCACTAGATAGAACAGAATCCAGGTTCTCTCTAAGGGTATAATTGGCCCATAAGAATTCTATTCCCAATACCTTATCACCTCATGCTATGCCCACAAGAGGTCACTAAAGGCAGACACAGCTTTTATCAGAGTCTCCACGAGTGAGGATGGTAGGAAGAGAGAGCCTCCGGCTGGAATCAGGCTCCAGATCTCTAATTCCTGCTCTTCTGCTAACTAGATGTGTGACCATGCACAAGTACCCCGTATACTCTGGTCTCCCTTTCTCTAACAGGATTGGGCCTTATGTGCCCTGAGCACCTTCCTGCTCCCCTATTTGAGAACACTTTTCTGTTGAAGATGGTCTAAACGCTCCAAACAATAATAATAACAAGTCCTGGTCAGGATCCAGTTCTTATCTCCTCAGTGTTCTCATCTGTGGAATGGACATATTAGTCCAATCTAACACGTGGGGATGAAGACTCAGGGAGATGTTGCCTTGACCAGGCTGAGGAATCCTTTATGCATAATATAATATGTGTGGTTTTCAGTCTTTTCATGGGATTTCTGAGAGCCTTCATGACTCCCCTAGAATTGCAGGAACAAATGCCTGTTATTCAACTTGGAGGAAAGAGTGGATCTGGTGAAGGTACACTCACCATTCTGACACCTGTTTCCAGAGAAAGGGTCCCGGCAGCGGCAGGTGAAGGTGGCGCCACTGATGAGGCAGTCCCCGCCATGTGTACAGGGGTTGGACAGGCATGGGTCTAAAGCACATGGGCAGAAGTCAAGGTTTGCAATGAAAAGCAGGTGAGATGCCCCCCTTCGCTCATTGGATTTCTGCCTCCTGCCCCCAAATAAGAGAGGAACTACAGAACTAGTGATCAGGGAAAGGGGGAGACACGCTTTGCCCTTAAAGAGCCAGGAACACTGCCATCACAAGGGCAGAGGGAGGGATTCGGGTTAGTAAGAGGAGAGGAGAGAAGGAATCGTTCCTGTCTCCCTCGGCCTGGCTTTGGATGGGGCCTTTCTCCTGGAGTAACTCCCCTTTCCCGTCATCACTGTCTCTCTCCTCCCAGTCTCGCTGGGAGTGCCACGGGGTCTGTCTCTGATGCTGAAGGCATTTCACAAGCCTGAAGACCTCCCCTACTCCCAGTGCCCAGGGGTGGAGGTCAGGAGTGGGGAACGAAAACCCACCCCTAATGAAACACCAGCCTTCTGAACATCAGGAAAGAAGACCAAAGGCAAGAGGGGGACAGAAGAATTGACGGCGAGGAGGAAATGACCCAGTGGCCTTCATCTTTCTTCAACTACTTGTTCAGTTAGATTTTGTCATATTTCATCTGTGCCTTTGGCTTTTCATGGTTGTCTGAATGGATCTTCCCTTGGGGAATTCTTTATCCTTCTGTTCACACACATTGTTCTTTGGTTCAGGAACTAGGATCCCTGGGCCTGGCTCTTGTTTTGATGGTCCCTTCTGATGTTCCCCTGATGCCCTGGATCTTGGCCCTGCCTTCCAGGCCACTTCGCAGTTACACAGCTTTTATTCCAGCTGCTAAGTGCTTTGCATTCCTTCTCCTGGTTTAGTCACGTGCCTCTGCTTAGGCCCAGCTCTCATTTTCCTTTCTGCCCCTTTGCTTGGGTTAAGAAGCCACAGAAAGAAAAACAAATGTGACTGAAGCACACGTGTGAATACACACATGCACACACACACAACCTAATGACCGTGCAAAGCTTCCCAAGAGTGAAAAGAGAAAGGAAAACATAGCGCAGGTGAAAGGAAAGTCCCAATGCCAGCTGTGCATTAGCTACAGTCTGATGCCTGATGCTAACTGAAATTCTTCTGCATAATTAGAACCCCCGTGTCATGAAAGCTCTGGGAATGACTTTGAATGTGACTCTAACCCACAGGGTCGGGAGACCTGAATGACGATGCGCTAACTTGCTGTGTGATCTTGGCTAAGTCAGCTCCTCTCTTGGCCTCACTTGCTTCCCCTGTCATTTGAGGGTGGAAGAGATGGTGTCTAACAATCTCCCCAGTTTTCACAGTATATGATTCTAACTGGGGGAAAAAAAAAGCCACTCTAAATAACTTTTTTCAAAACCTATTTTATAATACCACTCAGAGAGGAGGGAGAGAGCCCTCACACGTGGTCATATGTAAACTCCCCGCTAGCTGTGCTGCCCTCCTTTTGGGAGGGCCCTCAGACAGCTTTGGTACCCACCATCCTCTTCGTAGTACCAGTCAGGGTTGTCAGAATAGGCAGGGCTACTGCTGGCATTCTCTTCCTGGTTATAATACTCTTGGCTGTACTCATACTGGTCAGGAGTCCAATCTACAGATGTGGGAACAGGACAGAAGAAACACTAATTGTTAGACTTACATGAAGCCACCATTTTATTTCACTGAAAACCCCGTTTTCCAAAGATTTCTAGGTCCTAAAAGAGGCTTCCTGTGTCTTTTCAGCTCCTGACACTGATAGGGTGTATAGAAGGGGTCAGGCATTTTGAATTTTCATTTGAGGGGCTTGTTATGACCCAGTGAGCCAGTACTGGCATTTGGCAAGGTCAAGAGCATGTGATGGGAAATGGGGAGAAGATGTCAAATTCTGGCTTTTCATTAACCACGACCTGGGACACAAGCCAGCTGTGTGCTCGGTGCCTCAGTTTCCTTACCTGTAACAACAGGAAGATGACTGGGGTCTAGGAATCCTCCAAGTTGCTATATGAGATCTGCCCAGCGTCAGATCCAGGGGCACTTGGGTGCCTTGTTGGGTGGTTCTATGGATGAAATTTCTCAGTGGGACTTTACCAGTCACTTCAGCTCAATCAAGACAAAGAAATTTGTCACCTCCCTTTCGGTCACAGCATCAAACTGCTCCCAAGTTATTTCTATAGAGTCATCATAACCGTTAATATTTACTGAGTCTTTACTATGTACCAGGCTCTGTACTAAGCATTTTACATGAACCATCCCATTTTTTCATTCTCCTGAAAATCTGGGAAGTGTATTATTATCTCTACTTTAAACTTAGAAACCTGAGTCTCAAAGAAGTTCAGTAACTTGTCCAAGGTCACACACTAATGGATGGTAGCATATGAACTAAAGCAGCTCATCTCTGCATAACCCCTAAATTGCACACTCTCAACTTCTTCAGCAGGCCTCTCACACTGCCTCAGAGAATTCACACTTGCCCTTGGCAAAGGGGTCCAGTCATTCCCACTGCATATCCAACCTGTTAATTAGGAATCACCCAAGAACAACCTTGAGCAGGTTCACAGATCTTGCCCACTGAGAGAAAGGGCAGTGTATGGCCTTGGCCATGGTGGTAAACCTCACACTAGACCAGTCCATTGGGAAAAGCAGTATGTGTAAGGCTGGACCCAAGCTCCTTGTTGTCTGGGGCTTTGGAAGATGTTGGTAGCTCTGCGGCTGACAGAGAGAAGTTTGGGATTTAAGAGAAGTGGAGTTGACTTTGCTCTCTCCAGCTGGCAGGAGTGTGGCAAGTCGGCAAGCTGAAGCTGCAAGAAAGCCCTCCGGAGATGCATATGACAATGAGGTAGGGGCAAATGCAGATAGCCAACTTGAAAAGGCACTCCCACGGAGCCAGCTGATGGCTCGGAGAATGCCACTTTACCTAAGCCTGATTATCAATCACATTATCTTACTGGTCTCTCAGTCATTCCCTGATAGTCTTTATCTCTCTGGCCTTTGAAAACTCAACTTTTGCACAATGGCTGTTTTATATTTCCCATTAAAATGGAACTATCTTTTTATTTCCTTTTTGAATACACCAACTCTGGTTCCTTGCCAAAGTTTCACCTCATTTATCACAGTGTCAAGTCAAGACTCCCTTTGCTTCCTCATTATTTCACTTGAGCCGCTTTTCCCCACTATGAAAATGCTCCCAGAGGAGGCCACCTTCCCAGGCATGAGGATCTAAGTTGAAGATAAGGCCATTATCTTCCTGGAGCAAATCAAGTTTCTTTCCAGCTAGCTTGATAAAGTAGAGAAAGAGAGGAGAGAGCGAGGGGAAAAAAAATGTTTTTCTGAATTTGACATGAAAGATTTCAAACTGACATTTTACAGAGACAATGGGTTTGGTAATGAGTTGATGGCCCCATTTCTTTCTTTCTTTTTTCTTTGGGGAATTGATTTTTGGTTTTCCAACAGGTGTTTATAGATAAGTGCCATCAAATTGCTCTTGTAATTTCTCCCATCACTCCCGCATTTGAGGGTCAGATTGGCTGATCTTGGTTAGACCATTGCAGATATTTGGAAATGAGAGGAGGTTTTTATAGATAGATGGAATGGTATGATTTTTCCAGATGACGAGGGATGGATGAAATGTCTATTGGAGGGTTTTGACTTGAATCCAGCTCTATTTACAAGGCCTGCTCACCCCTCAGTGAAGCTAAGGAGGGAATAAAATAGATGTTGAATTATAGTCCTGCTAAGTAAGGCAGTGTGTGTGTGTGTGTTTGTGTGTGTGCTCACTCGTGTCCGACTGTTTGCGACCCCATTGACCGTAGCCAGCCAGGCTCCTCTGTCCATGGGATTTCCCAAGCAAGAATATTGGAGTGGGTTGCCATTTCCTTCTCCAGGGGTCTTTATGACCCAGGAATCAAACCCACGTTTGCAGTATTGCAGGCAGATTCTTTACTGCTGAGCCACTAGGGAAGTTAAGCTGGGGGTAGGGGGGACTCAAAGTAGATTTTTGACTATATTGGGGTCAGCATCCCTGACCCTCAAATTGTTCAAGGGTCGACTATATCATTTAGTAATAACAAACAGACCCACATAGCTTGATTAATATTCAGTTGCTGGTGGGATACAACTTTTAGATACTAGAACTCCTCAATGACTCAGCTGGTTGCAGAATTTTAGGTTGCATGGCTCAATCTCAGAGGGCAAATCTCTTGTATTTTGTATTTAACTTGATCTATCTGATTTGTTTCCTCCAACTACATAGTCGGCTTCTTAAGAGTAAGATCCATGTCCATTCCTCTTTTTTACTCCACAGTGCCCAGCACAGAGCCCTGTTAGCCCCTGACATATGCATTTGATAGATCAAGCTTTCCCTCGGTGGCCAAGCCTCCCTTCCTTCTGATCAGCCAACACAGTGGGTACACAGCTCTGCCAGCAAAGACGGTGTCTATCTGGTTTAGAGTAAACAGAGAATTCAGGAGAGAAACTGTGAAATTTGGGTCATAAATATTTGGTGAAGACAGTGTGTGATGAGCTTGACAGGAGTATAGAAATTTGTCCAAGGGCTTACCTGGGGAGAGAAGGATTGCATGCAGCCTGACATGAAATTTGGTTCCATTGGTAGATTTTGAAAAATCACTCCAGGTTCAAATACAGATTATTGGAAACTTTCTCTAGTCTTTAGAAAAGGAGAAAGCTTTGGGGGAAGAATGGGGCAGCTGTCAGAAGCATTTCATATCAGTTATAAAAAGAAACCCTTGTGGATTTGTCTAATTATCAGAGTCTGCTTTTAGAATTTATCAGGAAGAATGGTAAGAGTATCTTAACTCCAAGAATCCAAATAAGAGGTTATTATACATTCACTATTTTCTGTGTATTGCTGACTATACTAAATAAATGTGATTTCACACAATCTGTTTAACCTTAAAAAAACAAAACAAAACCCTATGGCATAGGTCTTCTTCTTTTTATTTTACAGAAAAGGAAAAGTTAGGGCAGAAGGAGATGATATCAGAACCCCGGTCTACCTGACTCCTAGTCTAGTTTGCTTTTTATGAGTCCGGGAGCCTCTTGTGGGTTTGTGTTTCCTGAAAGTCCATGGGTTTTAGCTTCTAGGAAGTAACACACGTTGGGAAATCTCCTTTGGCACGTGCTCCAGGTCCCTGGACCGGGATTATCGTGGTCCCTACAGAAAAACTCCTGAGTTCCTGGGATGGGGCTCTGCAGCTGTTTGGGTTAAAGAGCTCGCCAGATGTGTGGAACGGAGTAGAAATCCCTGGAACGCTGTCCCTGTTGGCACCATCCATCACTGTGGCACAAACCGCTCCTCCAAGGGCCGCCCCCAAACCTCAGCCCTGTCGGCCTGCATTTGACACTTCCAATCCGGCTGACAGGGCGAGCCCAGCAGAGAGCCTTGCTGGCAGGCAGCGGGACAGCTGATGGATGTGCTCAGCCTGTGTTGCTGGGCCCAGTCTAGCCGGCTTTGAAGAGATATTTCCATAGGCTTGTGGGCTGTCGCGTCACCTGCTTTGGGGAGATGGGCAGAGTCTGTGTTGTTTGATGGCCACCTCCTCTGTCACCCGTTGGGGATTGTGTCCTGGCCCCTTCTGTTCCAGCCAGGCCCTCACCATACACTGTCTCCAGCAGGATCAACCACAGCGGCGGCTTGCCCGTGGACATGAACACAGTGTATCTCTGGCCCCACCATTGTCTAAAGCCGGTGGGGAATCTGACAAAATTCCATCAAAGTACAACCCTCTGATGAAATTAAATCAGACACAAACAGAGGGGTCTTTAGAACGTAACCCGCTCTTTGCAGACAGACCCAGCCACGACATCTCACCCCATTCCATAGCCACAGGCTGACCGAACACCTTGAGAGGGACTCGGGAACCTGTGGGTGGCCTGCTCCAGGGTCCCTTCTTCTACTCACCAAACTCTCAGAAGCCATTGGCAGAGTTCTTATAAAGTCCAGAAACTCAGCATGTTAAATCCCGCTCTTTTCTCTCCCTATTGTTGTTGTTGTTCAGTCGCTAAGTCGTGGCCAGCTCTTTGAGATCCTGTGGACTGCAGCACGCCAGGCTTCCCTGTCCTTCCCTATCTCCTGGAGTTTGCTCAAATTCATGGTCATTAAGTGGTTTTTCAGCCTGTGCTTGAATACCACCAGGGATGGAGAACTCGCTATTTTCCAAGAGCCCCAAAGCCCATTGAGATTTTTTTTGGAGAACTCTGATGGTTAGGAAGAACTTGCTATTCGCAGATCGAATCTGCCACTATAGTTTCCAATCTGTTTAATTAAAGCTGAGAGCTTGGTGTATGCGTAGACTGTATCCAGTTCCTTTTCTGTGATGTCTGTTCAGCAGAACCACTGCATATAGTCCATGTTCTTTACACTGTTCACTGCACAATCCAGGGCATCTTAAACTTAGAGTCATTGTAGATGTCTTTTGCAACTTTCTGGCAGGTGGCAGTAAAGTGTGTTGAGGTAAATACCCCTCTTAATTCCCACAAAGGCTAAGGGTGGGGCTGCTTTTCAAATACGTGGAGAGAGTGAGGTCCCTTGAGTCTTCAATGTCCTGTTTCTTCCTCTGTGCGACCCCGCAGTTCTGCAGCTCCGTCTCTTGGGCACCCAGACTACAGCAGCCCATTCAGTGGTGCCTGAGCAGTTTTGTGCAGAAGGCTTGGATGGGGGCAGCTCGTCCCATCTCTTGACTTTGGACCTTCTCTGGATTCCACGTGTGGACACTGCTGGTCTGGCCATCCGAGGGAGCCCCCCTGAAGTAACATCCTTCCAAGGAATTATATGTTGTTGAATTCAACACTCTCCTGTGCTTTGAGGAAAGACAACAATCCTTTCAAATCCCTGCATGCCACACTCATGTATATTTCTTACCAATTTCACAAACATTCCCTAAGCACATGGGGTGGGACAAGGTCGCTTGCTTTGAGCCGGCACAAGTCTGTCTGCCCACGTAGGGCTTTGCTGCCAGAGAATATTGACTGTCAAGCTGAATTTGAGCCGGTTAATGCCATCTTTGCTCCAAAGAGACCCTTGATCCAAAGCTGAGATGTGACTGTAGTCTCCTTGTGCCTGGCTCATGTCCTCTGCAGGTGACCAACATGGGGCACTACCAGTGGGGGATGCGTTCTCCCCCCAAGTGAAGTAGTGAGTGGAGTTAACTCCCTTGGGTCTCAGAGCAGCAAAAAGAGACTCAGACCTGGAGACAGAGACCCAGAGGGGACCAGATGGCAGGAAGGAGCAGCTCTGCTCAGCCCTGGGTGCCAGGCAGAGGAGACAGGACAGGGAGAAGGTGAGAGGTGGCAGGTGTGTCTGTGAGAGAAGAGCTTGTGTCAAAGAACATTGAGGAAACAAAGCCGGTGGAGGAGCATCCCAGTGGGGCTGGTGGTGGGAGGCCGTCTGCAGGGATGGGCCAGCCTGGAGCCTGCCTACTCAACACCACCCTCTCCACAGAGAGGTGCCAGCCTCCCACTGTTGGAGTGGCGAGAGTAGGGTAGCACAGGGCTGGCCTGCATGGAGCCATTGCTCAAGATATCCTCCCTTCGCCAAGGCAAAGTGTCTCATCTCAGCCACTAATAGGCTGTGTGACCTGGGGCAGGTTGCTTCCCCTCTCTGAGCCTGTTTCCTTCTCTGTGAAATGAAGGGGTTTAACTACTTCAGCAGTTGTTCTCTTGGAGTCCTGAGACTGGACCTCAGTCAACTCAAAATTGTGTGAAACACTGTGTGTGGACACATAAACACCCAGGCGTATATTTCTTTGGGGAAATCCTCAAAGGGGTCCGAGCCACTTCCTAAACATGGGAACCCTGGGGTCATACCCACACTCACACAAAGGGCACCCTTTCTTCATCCCAGAACCAGCCTGTGGGGTGGGCAGCCCCAGGGTAGTCTGTACACTCACCTGGGTCCGGGTCTGTGAGAAAAGACAGCAGGGAGAACTGAAAAAGAAAATGACACAGAGAGGAGGAAGGTTGAGTTCTCCGAGCTGGCCGGGCTCTTTCCTGAGCTCCTGTGAGCCGAAAGGGGCTGTTTTGGGGTCATAGCCAGGGCATAGCAGCACTAGGTACTTTCTGATGGCTGAGGGGAGGGGGGTGTGGATTGGAGAGAGTGGTAGGGCCTATTTGACCATGTTCCCCAATCTTCCTGTGCTGGTTGAGCATCCGAAACATCACTCTTTCTCCCCGGTATGGAGGCAGAGTGCTCGCACTTACCTGTTCCCATGTTGGAACCTGGCTGCCCAGGTACCAACCATCTTCTTAGTTACAGTGATCACCATGTATTGTGTGTTTCCTCTGCCTGACTATACATTGCTGCAGTTAACTCTTACAACAACCCTATGAAGAGGCTTTTATTAACCTGTTCACAGATAAGAAAACTGAGTGTCAGAGGTCACACAGCTGTGAGAGGATTCACATTCAGGCCCATGTCTAGGTGATTGCCTTAGACCTCTCTGGTGGCTCAGAGGGTAAAGAATCCACCTGCAATGCAGGAGACTTAGGTTCAATCCCTGGGTTGGGAAGATCCCCTGGAGAAGGGAATGGCAACCCTTGCCTGTATTCCTGCCTGGGAAATCCCATGGACAGAGGAGCCTGGTGGGCCCGATGAGAGCCATGGGGTCACAAAGAGTTGGACACAACTGAGCGACTAACACACAACAGCTCCTTAAGGTTGGAGATGGACAGATGTTTAAACTCTCCAGTTACTCCTCATTGTTCTTGGAACAAAACAGAAACACCTGCCATGACCTATGAACCTCATCCCATACCCTTTTCTCCTAATGGTGTTTCTCTCCTGGTGCTCCAACCAGACCTGGGTTCAAAATGGCACCAGCCAAGCTCTTCCCTCCTTGGGGCTTTTGCACTTGTTGTTCCTTCCGCCTAGATAGCTTGCCCTGCCATTCCTCCCCTGCCGCCATGTCAGCTTTAATGTCATCTTCTCCGCATCTTCCCACCTCCCCCATCAGTATGAAACACCCCCATAGTTTTGTCTCTGCACCCATTCATTTCCTCCATGGTCCCCATTACAGCTTATAATTTTATATGTGTTTATTTGCATGTTATCTGTTGCTCACATCAAACTCTGATTCTCTAGAAAATCAAGGCTCTTTCTATTTCACCACTGATGTATTTAGCCATTATCCAGCACAGTGTTTGGCATATGGCATGCCTCAACATAGTTTTGCTGAAAAAATAGATAATGGTAGGAATAGTGTTCACTTTGTTTTTAAAATGCAGTCAGTCAGTCAGTTCAGTTGCTCAGTCATGTCCAACTCTTTGCGACCCCATGGACTGCAACATGCCAGACTTCCCTGTCCATCACCAGCTCCCGGAGCTTGCTCAAACTCATGTCCATCGAGTCCGTGATGCCATCCAACCATCTCATCCTCTGTTGTCCCCTTTGTTTTTAAAATTCAGTACATCAGAAAAAAAGAGAAAGTGTTATTTATTTAATAGGTGGAATATTTTCTTTCAGTTAAATCATAGATCAGCTAAAAAAAAAAAAAAAAATAGCCCTTAGGCTGAAGCCAGGTTGTGTTTGTGCCAATAAAGTTTTATTGGAACATGGCCACGCCCACCTGCTTATATACTGACTCTAACTGCTTCGATGCTATAATGGTAGGACAGTTGTGACAGACACAGTATAGTCCCAAATATTTCCTGTCTGAAACTTTACAGGCAAGGTTTGAGGACCTCTGACTTAGAAAACAGGAGTTCCATCTTCTGACAGGCTTCCCTTTGGTTCTCAGTGGCCCAGAAGCTGTCAGTGCAATGCATTTTCCTGGTACCCAGTCTAGGCAGTTTGGTGTATTTGCTTCCTCCACCCTCCAGCAGAAGCTTTAGTTTTCTGTTTTACTGTAGCCCCTTCAGTCATTTTTAGGTGAAATGGTGAGAAGAAAGAATGCATTCCAACATGGTGTACGAAGGGCACAACAGTCTAGACAAAAATGCTTATCCTGAATCTGCTCATGAAGAACATGACAGACACAAAAAGTGGGCTTTCTGCAAAACAGCTAGCCTCAACTCCACAAGTCTGTCAATGTCATAAAAAATGAAAAAGCTGGGACGATTGTTCCCTATTAAATGAGGCTAGAGAGACCTGACAACTAAATGCAGTAAAGGATCCTTAATTAGATCCTAGATTTTTTTTAAAAAACCCTAAGGATATCATTGGTACTATTGGGAAATTTGAATATAGACCTAGGTTAGACAGTATTATAGTGTCAATGTTGAATTTCTTCAGTGTGATAATGGAAGTGTGGTTTTATAGGAAAATGTCTTTGTTCTAAGAAGGTCCTGAAGCAGGGGGTGAGATGGCTGCAATTTAGTTGCCAAGGATTCAGCAAAACAACCAGCTAACCAACCAACCAACCATCCAAATCAAATGTATATACATAAGATCAGGGCAGAAAGCAACTATGGCAAATGATCAGTGTTGCCATTATTGTCTGGGTGAACAATATTCACTGTATTATTCTTTCCACTTTTCTAGAGGTTTGACAAATTATAAAATAAAAAGTTGAGGAGGAGAAAGGATGCAGAGAAAGAGAGCGGTCGTTTGCTACCTGGAGTGTGCCAGTTTCGAAGAGGTGAAGGCAGGTCAGCAGAGGAAGGGCAAGTCCAGGTCTCAGGGTGTTTCTGGGCCCGGGGAGTGTCTGACATTGATACCTCTGGGCTTGGGTGCCAGGTAGGTGCCAGAGAAGAGGAATGAGGGGGCCCTGGAACAAACGTTACCCCCTCCTTCAATCTTATCCTTGTCACAGCCAGTCAGCTCAGCCTTGATCCAGTTCTTTGCCTGTCTCTTCCTCCATCCATGGAGCTGTCTGGAGGCCAGGGTCTGTCCCTTTCTACTGGCCTTCATCCAGACCTGCAGGACCTATGCCAGGCCAGAGCCCCACATTTTAACTGGAAACTGGAGCCTGAGGGACAGCTGGGTGCTGCACTGCCCATGGCCAGCAGATGGCAGACGTGCCCTTCCCAGGAGTTGGAACCAGAGCTGGAGCTCAAATGGAAACTAAACAAAAAGAAAGCAGGACCTTCCTGAGCTGGGGGCCCTTCAGATCCCACGGGCTCTGGGAGTCTGAAGCAGCTGCCTCCCAGCTGTGCACCCTGGGCTGATGTCAAGGGGCCTCAGGGGTCCGAAGCAGGCCCACTTATTTCATGAATCACTGGATCCACCCACAGAAAAGAGACTGTGGTGGAAATGTGGATACTGGCAGTCGCAACACCGGGCTGGCCCAAGCCGGAAAGGCCACAAGAATCGTCAGTTGTTTGTGCCATACACCTGGATCCTGTAACTCACCTGGGTGATGGCGGGGGATGGGGGGTGGGAATAGACAACATCTACCTACTTTCATCCCAATAATCCATTCTGTTTCTACAGAGAGACAGGGAAAGGATAAGAATTCTTATTCCTGGGACTTGTAAATCCAAAGAGGAAGATCACTGATGCAAAACAAGGAGAATGGGGAGAAGGAGGGGACAACTATGATCTCAGTTCACATTTATTAAGACCTGACAGTTGCCAAGGACTGTGCTAAATGTTTTATGTGCATTTTGTCTCTTTTATTGCACATAATCTTTGATAATTGGAGTACTATAATTATGTCCATTGTAGACATTAAGTTACTGAAAGTAACTCAGCTAGTAAATGCTGGAGCCAGAGTAGAATGGAGCCAGTCTTATGCCAGAGCCATTGTGTGAAGTATGAGGGACCCACCGCATGCAAACATGGTAATGAAGGGGTGGAGAAGGAAGTAGGAGAGCCACCTAACCCTAAGAGAGGCAGGGTACTCAGTCTGGTGAAGAGATTGGGCCCCTGTCTTTGGAAAGTTTTTGCAGGTCCTACCCAGACTAGCCCAGGCCCGGCAGACACAGGAAGGGCTGCTAGGCTCCAGGGACACTCAGAGTAGGGACAAAAGTCAGCTGGAGCCGCAGCCAGTTCACTGTGACAAACACATCTCAGCAAACGTCTCCACCCAGATCGAAAAGCGCCTGCTTCTTCCATCATGTGTCTCAACAGGGCCGAGTGGTCACAGCTGCCCCAGTTCCCCTGAGAGGGCTGGGAATAGCTACTCTGGCACATGGAAAGGTAGATGGTCTGCAGTAGATTCAGTCAGACCCCTTGAGATCCAACTGCTGGTCCATCTCTAATCGGGCTTTCACAATGGATCCATGCCTCAGGACTTTGGCCTTCCCCAGTTGGAAGGACTGATGTTGAAGCTTAAACTCCAATACTTTGGCCACCTGATGTGAAGAACTGACTCATTTGAAAAGACCCTGATGCTGGGAAAGATTGAGGGCAGGAAGAGAACGGGATGACAGTTGGATGGCATCACTGACTCGATGGACATGGGTTTGAGCAAGCTCGGGGAATTGGTGATGGACAGGGAAGCCTGGAGTGCTGCAGTCCATGGAGTCGCAAACAGTCGGACATGACTGAATGACTGAACTGAACTGAGTTAGAAGCAAATTACTAGTGATGTTAACATCCCACCCCCTAACCCAGTCACCAGTGAGCATAATATGGTGTCTTCTAGGCTAACGATGGTTGGTGGGGAAGGCAGGGAGGGGCGGAGAGGGGGATCCTATGACTTCAGCGTAATCTCCTTGGGGGTGGAGGGCATTGTGGTCTAATCTCTTCTGTCCTATCTTTAATCTAGTGATTATTTCAACTCAGTTTCTTCCTCTACCTTTTACAATTTTAACCTTCTAGAAAACAAAACAAAAAAGCAGAGACTAAAAGTCTGTGTTGATGGTCTCCAGGAATTAACTATTAGGACATTTTCTCAGAAGGCAGAATGCCAAAGAATTGATGATTTTGAACTGCTGCTGGAGAAGACTCCTGAAAGTCCCTTAGACAGCAAGGAGATCAAACTAGTCAATCTTAAGGGAGATCAACCCTGAATATTCACTGGAAGGACTGATGCTGAAGCTGAAGCTCCAGTATTTTGGACATCTGATGAGGAGAGCTGACTCACTGGACAAGACCCTGATGCTGGGAAAGATCAAGGGCAGAAGGAGAAGAAGGTGTCAGAGGATGAGGTAGCTGGACAGCATCACTGATGCAGTGAACTTGGGCAAACTCCAGGAGATGGTGAGGGATAAGGAGTCCATGTGCTGCAGTCCATGGTGTCGCAAAGAGTCGGACATGACTGGGACATGAACAGCAACAACAACAGCAACATCTTCTCAGAGGACTGGGAAGCAGTAGAGTGAAGAGGTGGGGCTAGACCTGACCTTTGGGGCCAGAACCTTGGCTTAGAATGAGCCAATAGCAGAACAACGTTTCACCTGGTAGGTAAGATTGGAACTCATATCCCACCCATCTCTTTCTCCTTGGAAGTTCTACCATGCCCTGGTGGTAGACCAGATGTCACTACACACCAGGGAAGGATTTGCATTGCTCCTAAAGGCAGCTGGGCAGGAGAGAATTGCATTGTGGCCACATGAGGCTGCAGGGCTGGAAAGCGAGCCAAGGGCAGGAGTGCACAGCTCAGCAGGGCCTGTCCCCACTGCTGGACCAAGGGCTCAAGGTTAGGGTAAGAGGTGTAGGTGACAGAGGACAGGGGTTGCCAGTGTTCCAGTCACCATTCCAACTGCTGCCTCCCTCACACCATCTTTCTGCTCTGGCCCCTGCCACAAACATAAGCTACGTCATGAGATGAACAATTGTGCAAAGCCTCAGTCATTTTTTAAAATTGTTAAATTCATAGAAATACTATTTTTCATTTTAACCATTTTTAAGCATACCATTCAGTGGCATTAATTGCATTCACAATATTATGTAACCATCACCACTATCTATAGCCAAAACTTTTTCATTATCCCCAACATATAAACTCTGTACCCATTAAATAATAACTCTCAGGCTACCCTGGTGGCCCAGTGGTTAAGAATCCACCTCGCAAAAGAGGGGAAAACAGTTCCAGCCCTGGTCTGGAAAGATCCCACATGCTTCAGTATAACTGAACCCATGCGCCACAACTATTGAAGCCTTTGCAGCTATAGTCTATGTTCTGCAACAAGAGAAGCCAACACAATGAGAAGCCCAAGCACTATAGCTAGAGAAGCCCCCAGTCGCCACAACTAGAGAAACCTCGTGCACAGTAACGAAGACCCAGCACAGCCAAAAATAAATCAATAAATAAAAATTTTAAAAATAACTCTCTTCCTTCCTCCTCCAAGCCCTCATTAACCTTTATTGTACTTTGTCACTATGAATTTACCTATTCTAGGTACCTCATGTAAGCAGAATCATACAATATGTGTCCTTCTATGACTGGCTTTATGTCACTGCTATTCATAATGTTTGCAAGGTTCATCCATGTTGTAGCATATATCAAAATTTTGTTCCTTTTTATAGCTAAATAATATTCCATGGCATATCACAGTTTGTTTATCCATTCATCTGCTGATGGACACTTGGGTTGTGATATCCTTTGCCTATATGAATAAGGGTGCTATGAACATTGGTGTACACGTACCTGTTTGAGTCCCTTATTTCCATTCTTTGGGGTTGATATTAGAAGTGGAATTGCTAGATCATGTTGTAATTCTATGTTTAACTTTTTAAGAAATCACCATACTTTTCCACAGTGACTGCACCATTTAACATTCCCACCAGCAAAAAATGAGGGCTTCGATTTTTTCACATCGTCACCAGTCCTTGCTATTTTTCATTTTTAAAAGGTTCTAGGCATCCTGATAGGTGTGAAGTGGTGCCGCTCTGTCCTTTGTGGTCACAAGAAATCTCATCCTTGCTTTAGCACATGAACTATGTATCCATTGCACATGCGCAATACTATCCTAGCAGTGGCTTCACTGTGGCTTTGCTCTCATCTGGAGCTAGAGGTAAGGAGGGACGGCTCTAATGGGAAAATTTGAGGCCAAAGGAGAAGCAGCAGCCAGTGGTCCCTCTGGGTGGTCTCCTTCTTGGGAGACTGGGCAAAGCTGTTTACAGGACCACAGTGATGAGCCAGGAGGTGAAGAGGAGCTGGCCCAGACCCTTTACATGCAAAGGAAGAAGCTCAGGCCCAGTGGGATAATGCACTTCTGTGAGGACACAAGTGGATCGGGCCAGGGAGGAAGTCAAGCCCGGATCCCTTCACTCTGAGGCAGTCACCTGTGCCCGACCCAGAGCCACCTACACCACCTCTGCTCAGTTAGCTGCGGACTGGACTGCACAGCTTTGCAATCAGTTGCTCTTCACATAAGCACTTGGAGAGAGATACTGGTGCAAATGTGGTATCCCAGGAGCTTGCAGGGAGGGGGCTGAAGGATCGGGCATGAGACCATCCAGGATAAGGAGGTTGGAGAAAAACACTCATTTCTGGATGTGATCATGCTCTTGGGAGCCCATTGAAAAGGCAAATGAACAAACAAAAGAGTGGGTTGGCCTTGCGTCTGAGGCCCACCACATGGGCACGAGCCCCGATATTCCCCTCCTCGGCCAGTCTGTTCTCAGGAAAAGCCCAGGCCTTCCCAGGGAAGTGGACTTCCCTGGTGACTCAGACCAGGGAAAGAATCCACCTGCAATGCAGGAGACCTGGGTTTGATCCCTGGGTCAGAAAGATCCCCTGGAGAAGGAAATGGCAACCCACTCCAGTAATCTTGCCTGGAGAATTCCATGGACAGAGGAACCTGGCAGGCAGGCTATAGTCCACGGGGTCATAAAGAGTCAGTCGCAACTGAGCAACTATCTCTTGCACTTTTCTCACTTTCCCAGGAAAGTAACTTCCCACAAATGGGAACCAATTCCATCCCCGAAGCTGTCTTTACATCTGTGCTTTCCCTGGTGTGGCATGTGAACTGCTGCTGGTACCCAAGTTGACTCGGGTGGTGCCTGGCCAGGGAGAGACATCACATCAAAACACAGCATGAGAAAGTCATTTCCTTCTTAGTTTTACTGTAAACTCTCCCAATCCCATAACAAAGACAGACTGGGGTGGTGCTGGTAAGTCCTTCTCCTCTAAAGTGAAGTGTTAGTTGTTCAGTCATGTCTAACTCTTTGTGAGATCATGGACTGATGATCACCAGGCTCCTCTGTCCATGGAATTCTCCAGGCAAGAATACTGGAGTAGGTTGCCATTCCCTTCTCCAGGGGATCTTCCCGACCCAGGAATCCAACCCAGGTCTATCTCATTGCAGGCAGATTCTTTACCATCTGAGCCACTCTTCCTAAGGAGAAAGCAGAGTTCCGCGCAGTTTTAGAATGACAGCTGCAGCCAGCTGGAATTCAATATCATTGTTTCCTTTTCTTTGATTTTCTAATTTATAGTAGTGACAGTTTCCTTTAAAAAGAAATCTATTTAGGTTGACAGAAAGTATTAAGAAGCTGGTCTGGGCTTTGGCAAAATTTCTGAAGATGGATTCATTCATGACTAAAGTTTTAAACGCCCTGAGCTAATGGGCTAGCCATCTAGCAAGACTTGATTCCTCTCGCGTTGGAAAGAAAAGCTTCAGGGATTGTTGGAGAAGCATCCAGGTGGGAATGACTTTTCCTCCTGCCTGAAGCTGGAATCTGAGGCCACTGTCCCTCTGGACACTTTCCATTCCATATTGAAAGTCTCAGTCGTTTCAGGGTATTGCCTGTCAGAGCAACCTCTAACACAGAGGTTATGAATTTGGAACCAGCATCAAGCCATCCTGGGTTTGAATCCCAGCTCTGTAACCTCACAGGGCAGCCATCTGTGCAGATTATTTAATTTCTTTAAAGCTTAGTTTGTTATCTGTAAAATGAGGATGACAGCAGTCTTTACCTCATGGGGCTGTGGGGAAGCTATACATGAGGTAATAAATATAAAGCACACGATGTCTGACATATAGTAAAGACTTAATAAGCTTAATAAATACTTGCTACAGTGATTATTAGCCATTGTTGTCAATATGTTTAAAAAACAAATTTTTTTTCAAATTATGAAGTGATTGAGGAGAGCTCACTCAGCACAAACTCTTCCTGGAATTTGTTCGTCAGGTCACAAGCACGTCACACCAGCCCCCTCCCCCCATTTTTCCTGGGATCTTTGCCAAGTCCTAAGCCAGGAAACCTTGTTATATTAATTATGAAGAAAAAGCATGTTTTATTTAAAATTCCGGCTGCCGAATATTCTGCCATGCTGTTTCTCTGTGACAGCAGAATTGCTTTTGCATTTAGGAAACTCTAATGAATTGAAAATATAAATATATCTGTGCCTACACACACATACGAGTTCCTGCGACCTGATTTCCCTAAATACCAGTGTACACTACCAAAGCTAATGAGTTGGACTTGTGCTTAGGATCAGGGTTTTTTTTTTTTTTTTTTTTTATCTATAAGTACATGAAGTGCAAATCAGTACTTATCTTTTCCATAAGACTGAATGGGTTACAGCACCAAGGAGGGATGTCTCCTATGCCTGAAAGAGACTCTGACATTCTGGAGCATTGAGGCTTTGAAAAGGGCGGGTTGTGTCTTCTGGTCAAAGCCCTTGTTTGGTCCTGGGGGCCGTGCGGTTATGGATTCTTGAATTAATCAGACAAGGAGCCCTGTTACTTGACCACCCAAAACTGACTGTAATATTTCAGCATCCACAATGTCTCTGAACAATAATCAGACAAATGTGCTCTCTGTGTTTCTTTCCTTGTTTGTCTCTCTCTTTCCAAGGTAGACCTGGACAGGTGATGTACATGCATCGAACAGAGACAGTGTCAGAAGTAGAGCTGGGACCTGGGGGACCTGGCATCTTCAGTTTCTAATTCCAGAAGCAGTAGTTCTTTGTCCCCTCGGTGTCATATAAGAATGGAAGCCCATGTTACTAGAATGTCTGATTTTCAGGAAAAGCTGGAGTCTGTATTATTATATGAAGTGTCTTGATTCTCAAATGTCACTAGCAACCGAAAGGAAATGAAAACACTCTTCAGGGTGAACTTTTACCTGCCAAACAAAACATGGGCTGTGAGCAGCATGTATCCCAAGCCACAAATTTGCAACCTCTTGTCTGTGCAGATATTTTTGTGACTCTCTACCTAGGAGGATTCTGGAGCCCTAGAGTTCTTGAGTTTAAATTCTAGGGTTTAAAAAGCTAAGAAATGGGAGCAAACATGCCTTTTAATTGCCAGGCCCCCTGTTGAGGATGAGCTGAGATAAACAGGGCAAGGCTGACAAGCCTTGTCCTCTAGCTTCTGACCCTGGAAGGAGTCAAATTGCATTACAGCTGAGCCCAGGGGCACCCCAAGTCACCCTGAGGACCGCAGCAGGAAAAGAAGTCAAAGCCCTAGGCACAGTGCTCATAGTTGAGCAAACCTCCTGTGATGGGTGAGGAGTCGAACAGAGCTGAGTCTCAGTTCTGGCTGGGAAGTTAGGTCACCATCTTTGGGCTTGTTTCTCCTTCAGAAAATGGGAATAACAATACAAGATGTGCTGGGAATTTTGTTGTTGGTGGTTAGTCGCTTGTGTCCGACTCTTTTGCACCCCCATGGACTGTAGCCCGCCAGGCTCCTCTGTCCATGGAATTTCCCAGGCAAGAATACTGGAGTGGGTTGCCATTTCCTACTCCAGGGAATCTTCCCGACCCAGGGATTGAAGCTGATCCTCTTGTATTGGCAGGCATTCTGTACCACTGCGCCACCAGGGAAGCCCCTGTGCTGGGGACAGGTGTTCAACAATGACAGGTTAAGAAAAACAAATCTAGACCTGGAATCTGTGGCAATAATATCCGACCACCCTTTTTTTGGATCGTGATACCTGAATATAAACCTAAGTTACAGATGAGCCCATATAGAAGTCATCATAATGTTTGTGGTATGATCTGAAGGCATAGGTGGGTTTCCAGGCATCTCTCCAGTGGGCAGCAATGAGAGACCTGTGACTGTTTTTGTTTAAAGTTTCAGAGGCACATGGAATCTGTGCCTGACACTTTACCCAGCAACGGGCCCCTGGTCTAAAAGCCCCCATTCCTATAGGAAGGATCATACCCCTAAGTCTATATGCTGTTGTTTAGTCGCCAAGTGGTGTCTGACTCTTTCGCGACCTCATGGACTGTAGCCTCGCCATGTTCCTCTGTCTATGGGATTTCCCATGCAAGAATACTGAAGTGGATTGCCATTCCCTTCTCCAGGGGATCTTCCTGACCCAGGGAACGAACGCAGGTCTCCTGCATTGCAGGCAGATTTTTTACCATCTGAGTCACCAGGGAAGCCCCCCTAAAACTAGTTAGTCGGTTGTGTCTGACTCTTTGTGACTGCATGGACTATAGCCCACCAGGCTCCTCTGTCCAAGGAATTCTCCAGACAAGAATACTGGAGGCTGTATGGACCAAAGACATCTCATCCTCAGCCAGGGCCCCAGGCAAGAGACCTTATCCAGACCGATGGAAACCAGCCATAGTCTAAGACTCAGCTCTGCCACCTCCTAGTTTGAGAACACGTTCCTCAGTTTACTGATCTGCAAACTGGGAGCAATAACAGTAATACTTTCTTTTGTTTTTAAACTTTTTATTTTGTGTTGGAGTATAGCTGATTAACAATGCTGTGATAGTTTCAGGTGTACAGCCAAGAGATTCAGCTATATATGTACATGTATCCATTCCCCCCCAAATTCCCCTCCCATCTAGTCTGCCACACATCATTGAGCAGAGTTCCCTGCTCTATACAGTAGGAACTTGGTTATCCATTTTAAATATAGCAGTGTGTACATGTCCATTCCAAACTCCCTAACTAGTCCTTCTCCCCATTCTTCCCCCTGGCAACCGTAAGTTCATCCTCTAAGTCTGTGAGCCTATTGCTGTTTTGTAAAAAAGTTTATTTGTATCATTTCTTTTTAGATTCCATGTATAAAAGATGTAATATGCTATCTATCCTTCCCTGTTTGACTTATTTCACTCAGTATGACAATCTCTAGGTCTATTCATGTTGCTGCAAATGGCATTATGTCATTCTTTTTAATAGTACCTATTTCAGAGGATTCTTCTGGACAACTCAAAGACCAATCCCTCAAAAGTACAGAGCATGGCACACAGGATTTCTCATTAAATGGCAGTTTGTTATTACTTTGCCTACATTGGGGCAGGAGAGCCACCCCGTCCATCTGGCTACATGGTTCCTTCCTTCCTGGTAATGTCTCAAGCTCTCTAAACATCTGAGTGAGTTGGCCACTTTCCCCTGTATCTCTGTGCATTGGCCTATGGAATGTGAGCCACTCTCCCAACCACCTGTCTGGCATGCATCCGGAGTAAGAAAACATTCCAAAGCCCTGAATCCTCCCTTTGGAATTGACTAAGCTCATTGCCTAAAGGCTAGTTCTCATATTTTCTCTTTTATCTGTTGTTGACTTACAATTTCATTGCTAACCCTAAAAATTCACTAGGGCTTGCAAAATAAGGATTTGGGGGGACCATTATCTTTTGCTGAACTTCAAACAGACTACATCCACTCCCTTCCTTGCCTGCAAATTTTAGGATTTAATTCCTTCTGAGTGGTACTTTCTCTGGAGCGTTTGTGAGTCTCTGATAATTTCCATCGCTTTTCTCTAGACCTGTGCTATTTCTGCAGGGTTTTAGCCTCAGACATTCAATAGCAATCAGTGATGTAGAGGGTTTGATAACGACTGATCATTGCAGCCACACACCGCCCCCCCCCCAAGTTATCACTGGAAAAGAAAATTCTTTCCGAGATGAGTCATTGGCAGCTTAATATGGTACTAAGGTAGGTGTCCAAGTACAGTTTACGAAAAGGGAAGGAGAAGCTGCTGTTTTCAAGGCATGCTAATCAGAAAGCTTAGAATCTAATCTGCTTCCTGCAGGAAAAGCTCTATGGAGTGAAACTAGAAATAAAATGCAAAGATGTTTAATATGATGACTGTTATTTCAGTTCTCATCCCTTTCTTGTAAGTTACTCACCGCCCCCTCCACTCTAACAAAGGTGAGCCTTCTTTGATTTTTAAAAAGAGCTCATGTTCACTTTGGAAATTTCAAGGGAAAAGAGCTCACATTTATTGAAAGCCACATGCGTTGCCCTGCTTAATCAGTCACAACCCTCCCCAAATCTGGGGGAGATTATCAGTTGGTTTGCAGTGGAGGAAACTGAGGTTCGCAGAGATGATGTTACTTGCATGAGGTTTCACACCCAGAACGTGGCAAAGCTGAGATTCAAACCCTGGCTCCCAAGCCCGCACTCCCACTGCAGACCACCTCCAGCATGGAACTTGAGAGGTTTGAGGTCTGGTGAAGACCCCTCTCATATGCCCACAGAGACCCAGCTAACACTCTTAGACTACAAGGGCATGAAACAGGAGCAGACACCACCACACCTCATCTGCTCTCCGATGTCTTGAGTCCCCCATGTGAGACCCCCCCAGATGTCACTTTCCTTTTCCACTCACCACGACCTCCTGGGCCCTTGCTCACCTCTCTGCCCTGTTAGCTACAGCCACGGTCACAGGGTGATGCGAGAAAAAGTCCTGCTTGTGAAGCTTCTCTCCAAATTCTCTAAGTAAAGCTGTGGCCAGCAGGATTCTCCTCTAGGGTCAAAGTAGGGGGATTCTTACCCTAATGTCCCCCAAAGAAGCTGGAGAACTGGGTATGCGTGTCAGCATGTGCAGAGAAAGAGTTTGTCACTTTCAGTGGCTTCCCAAAGGGATCTCTGTGGTTCATATCAGACAAAACATGCTGCCGTAGCAGATTTTTTTGCTTCGATCCCCTTAGTTGGAAGGTGTTCATGGAGACTGCTCCAAGATGGCTCAAGTCAATTGCATGGCTTCATGGACCTGGCCACTTAATAGCAACCAACATGAAAGACCTGCATTAGCGCTTGAAATCAGGACATATTCGACCCGGCAACACCAGTCTTTCACAACTAAAGTTTCTCATTGCTCCTGGCCCAGCTGGTTCGGTCTTCCTAATAACCTCAGAGCCTCTCAACACCAGATATTTGAAAAGAACACTTACCCCGAAGGCTGTCTTTCCCGCCAGAACCATTAACAGCAGAACATGGAGATCAGACATGCTGGCAAACATCTTTGTAGTTTAAGAACTCTTGTTTTGCTCTAAATACAATTTCTTTTGTTGTCTCTGCCTTTGGGGGGGAGGGGGGAATGTCAGTCTCCCAGGATTCAGGAACAAATGAAGAGGATGCAAATTATTAACTAGGCATCAAATACTGTTTAATGTTTAATGTTTTGCAAACCAACTAACTTGATTAAACAAATGGTAACTTTGGGGCTGGGCTGAGTCATGGGGTTGGTTTCTTTTCTGGAGAGAAAGTCTCCAAAGAAAGCAGCAGAGATAAAGTGCTCCTGGCTCCTGGGGGTGGGGGCAGAGTTGCCAAGGGTTCAGTGCAGAAGGCCCCACAGTTCACTAGCATCTCGGTTGCAGGATAAAAGCCTGGCCAGAGTGAGACTCCTGCCGCAGGCCTCTGACATTGCTGATTCGATCAGAATGTTAATAGAGATCTGATTCATCAAATCACAAACAGAATTAAGGCATGGATAGGCTCCTAATAACATCATGCTTTATATTCATGAAAGATAAATTAAAGGATGCAAAACTGCTATTGACAAACATTGATTCTAGGCCCTTTGAAGCATTGCCCACGATTGCTTGTTGGCTTCAAAGTTTTCTTTTAAATTTCATTACATAAGGCTTTAACTTTTTAATTATTTTTTTTTCCCTTTCATTAGAGTCTTTCTTTGATCAAGAGAGGGGAAAAAGTGCCCATGGTGCTCATATCTGGGGCCAATTGTTTCTTATACTCCTTTTTTACCTACACTGATTACAGGTAGCACTACATAAAGCAAGAGGTACCTATGAAGCATGGGTGCTCATGGATACAATTGATCTCTTTAACAGGCATCATTGTGAGCTTCTGTAAACACGTAGCTGCCCGCAATAATCTATGCAAGGGCTCCAGGAATCCTCTCATCTGAGTCCTAAATCCAGGCTCTAAAATCCTGCTGATGACCAAGGCAGGTGCTCACCTGGCTCACCTGTTCATCCATCTGCCATCCCTACTTGGACATGCACTTAGACTCCTCTGCAGCTGCTTCAACCTTCAGAAGCCAGGTTGCTGGTCATGGAGGGCCCCACAAGTACTAGCCCAGGAGAAGACCAAAGTCAGTGCCCCAGTCACCAGAAAGATGGTCCTTGAAGAGCAAACCATCAAAAAAGAGCAAATCACAAAAAAAGACAAACCATAATTTGTCTTCTGTTCACTTATTTTGTCTCCATTCTGTTTTAGGCAGACAGCAATTCGTTCCTGGTCAACATGCACTGAATCCCTATAAGACAAGCACAGTTTTCTGGGAAAGATCTCGAATTTTCCCCTATGACTCCCCAATCTTTTTCACTTGCTCACTCAGTTGCGTCCGACTCTTTGATCCTATGGGCTGTAGCCCACTAGGCTCCTTTGCCCATGAAATTTCCAGGCAAGAATACTGGAGTGGTTTGCCATTTCCTACTCCAGGTGATCTTCCTGACCAGGGATTGAACCGTGTCTCCTGAGTCTGCTACATTGCAGGCAGATTCTTTACTGCTGAGCCACTGGGGAAGCCCCAGCCTTATTCCACTCCTAACTCTTATCCTAACTCTAACCCTGATCACTCTTTAGCAAATTAATTTAGGTACCCATCTAGTTAATCCAACTTTCCAATTTCAGCCCAAACGTTACTTCTTTTTAAAAATTTTTATTATTTTTTTTCTACCTAATTTTATTTATTTATTTATTTTTGGCTGTCCTGGGTCTTCATTGATTTACGCGAGTTTTCTCTAGTTGCGGTGAGCAGGGGCTACTCTTTGTGGTGGTGTGCCGGCTTCTCATTGCGGTGGTTTCTCTTCTTGCGAAGCACAGGCTCTAGACACTCAGGCTTTAGTAGTTGCAGCACAAGGGCTCAGTTGTTGTGGCACATGGGCTTTGTTGCTCTGCAGTACATGGAATCCTCCCAAATCAGGGATCAAACCTGTGTCCCCTGCATTGCCAGGAGGATTCTTATCCACTGTGCCACCAGGGCTGTCCCAAACTTTACTTCTTCAAAAGCCCTACATGCGTTTTTCTTTCACAACACTTACTAAGGTTGCAATTGCATACCTATATTACTCTTCCATTAATATTTGCTTTCCCACTGCCCCACTGGACTGAAAACTCGTGTGGTAGGCACTCTGTTTTGTTCATCATTGAATACTTGGTAGGGATGCCTGGCACTTGCATTCAATAGATACACCATGAATGAATGAGGAAAGGAATAACCACTTTCTTACAGTGACAGCTGGACACTTTTTAACCCAGGCACCATAGATAGCATAGCCAACTCAATGTGAAAAGGAAAACTGGGTATGAAAAAAAAGTTAAAGCATCGGTACACTTGTAAACATTCTTCAGTTTATTCATGGACACTACATGAATATTCATCGATTATCCACTGATGATCTGCTGTGAGCAAGTGTTGGCCACGCCGGGACAGAAGAGTCGGACATGAACTTTTCTCTTAAGGAACTTGCTTGCTGGTTGAGGGAGAGTTAGGCAGACCATGAAAGGGTAAGCAAGTTAATTTTAATAAGTGAAAAAGAATAAGTCTGGAAAAGAATGAAACAAGGTAATGGGACAGAAATCTTTGTGAGTGGGAGTCTTCCACAGGCTGGGAGGTGGCAATGGTAGTGACAGTGGCTAAGTGGGTCACTGTGGGGTGTAGACAGTGTTACTGGTTATCTGGCCATGAAGCAAGGGTCAAAGAGGCAGTGTGCACAAACAGCTTGCTGCTCTCCAGACTCAGAGCTGGAGTCTTCTTAGTATCAGCTCAAGCTGTAAAAGGCGGAAATGGAAATTTCAGACAAGTCAAATCACTGAATCACCCACGTGGCTTTTCTTTTAACCTCAACAGCCTCCTGTGAACTAGCGACCTTCTGACTTTGTGGAAAGATTCCCAGAAAACAAACCAGAAGCTTTTCTTCCTGTGTTAACAGGAAGTGACCTGGTGAGTCTGTTGTTCACCTTTATTAGTAGAACCCAGATTCATTTCCCTGACATGTACTCTTCCTTTTATCTCAAACAAAAAGTGAACAATTGTGTTCTTTGTGTAATAACCGCAGGCCTCCCACATATTGTCTCAGGTCCCTGAAGTTCTGTTATCACAACAATGTGAAACTGAATAAACTTCTGCTTGTAGCCCTGAAAGACAGAATTCTCTAAAAGATGCTTAATCCTTTTAATTTGGTGGGACAAAAGGACCAGTTTATCATGTGATATGGCTTTATCAGGGGAGTTGAAATGAACCTATCTGGGATCTCTGTTTTTTAAGTCCAAACACATTAGACTTCACCTCTTGTCCCAGCGGAGGTTTCAGATGTGATCAAGTCAATCTATTCTCTAGCGCTCTGGGGGACGTTTTCTCAAGTGTAGGGTTACATGCTGCCCGTGAGAATGTCTGTCCTGCCCCAGGAGGCCTTAGGACTCTGGTTCTCTAGCAGGCTGATTCTTCCACCCTAAGGGAAGTCTCCTTCATAAAGTGCCCTTGCTGGAGACCCAGCCTTTCATGGACTGGGTTACATGACATCTACGTCTGTTGGGTCTGGACTGACCTGCCTCGTGTTTATTATTTACAAGTAACACTCTTCCTGCTAGGGCTTCAGTATGGAAAGGTAGCGGGCGTCGGGGGTAAAGAACAGCAGCCCAGACTTGAAATTGACCTGAGCCCTGGCCCAGCCACATCTCCGCTTTGGACAGCAGGACAATCATTTACTCCCTCTGAATCTTGGTTTCCTCATCTGCAAAATAGGGATGCTGTGGTTCCCCCCTTGTGGCATCACCATGAAGTATACATGAGAGAATAAAGGTAAGGCGTTAAATGCAGTGTCTGGCATAAAGCAGCCTTTGTGAAACACACTGGTTTTAGTATCAGCAAAGTCTTTTCATAGGATGGTACTTGCTGAGCCCCCAGACCCTCAGAGATGAAAGGGCCTGTGTTCAGTGAATCTAATCCTCAACCCATGGACAGAATGACTGTATCCTTGGGGTGACTCTTGTCTTGCTGTTCTCTCTAGCACAGAGGTCAAAAAACTTATGAAAGTGCTAGATAGTAAAAATCTTAGTTTTTTTCTAGACTTCCAGTTTATGTTGTGAATCTTCAATTCTGCCGTTTTTACACAGAAGCAGCTGTAGCTAACACATCCAGCACTCCACATCCACGGTTCTGTACCTGCAGATTCGACCAACCATAGATCAAAAATATTTTTTAAAAAAATTCTAGACAATTCCAAAAAGCAAAATTTGAATTTGCTGCTTGCTAACAATGCTCAATATTTACATAGCATCTACAATTATTTAGTTTGAGCAAGTTCCGAGAGTTGGTGATGGACAGGAAGCCTGGCATGCTGCAGCCCATCAGGTTGCAAAGTGTCGGACATGACTGAGCGACTGAACTGACTGACTGACAACTATTTATATAGCATGTTCTTTGTATTAACCACTGAAATGGTTGGATGGCATCACCGATTCAATGAACATGAATTTGGGAAAACTCCAGGAGATGATGAGGGACAGGGAAGCCTGATGTGCTGCAGTCTGCAGGTCACAAAGAGTCAGAAATGACTTGGTGACTGAACAACAACATTTATATTAGATATTATAAACAATCTAGAGATGATTTAGAGGATACATATAGGTTTTATGTAACTACTACGCCATTTTTTATAGGATACTTGAGCATCTGTGGATTTTGTTATCCTCAGAGGGTCCTAGAACCAATCCTCCCCAGACACTGAGGGATGGTAGTACTAATGCCAACAGCAAGACTATGTTTCCATAAAACCATATTTTTGAAAAAGAGCACCATAGTTTGTGGATTACGACTCTAGGAGAGAGCCCTGAAGATGTAGCCAGAGCACTGCACAACTGGAGGGGCCCTGGAAAACAATGGAGACGCTTTGGTAAACACGGGAGGGGGCCCTGGACTGATGACACTGCTGTCCCCAGAGTGTTTGGTGTTGGTGCTTTGGTCACAAAATCGTGTCCGACTTTTGCAACTCCACTGACTGTAGCCCACCAGGCTTCTCTGTCCATGGGATTCTCTAGGCAAGAATACTGGAGTGAGTTGCCATTTCCTTCTCCAGGGAACCTTCTCAACCTGGGAATCAAACCTGGGTCTCCTTCATAGCAGGCAGATTCTTTACCAACTTTACAAGGGAAGTTAGAGTGTTTACTCAGAAATTATTCCTCCCAAATTCTGGAATCATCAGAACTTCTTTGTGGGGTGGGAGGACTAGAAATCATTTGTCATTCCTTCTACAAGAATTTATTGAGCACTTACTGTGTGCCAGATGACAGACCAGGTGACGGCTTGCTGGGGTTCCATTCCCAGGAGTATCCCCACTCAGAGTCACATGGCTGATCTTTGGCTAAATTCTGCGGTCATCCTTTATCATAGATGACATCCTGCAGGAACATGTCACTGCTCCTTTCTGCTGTTCCCAGAGGCCTCTGCCTGATCCATTCACTTCCAAGAGCACTCTCTTTTGCGAGGAAGGGGGATGGCTTGTTAACTTGTCACGGGGTAGTGATCTTCCCCCAGTCTGCCTCACACCCCCTAGCATGGTCTATTATGTTCAGATTCATTGTAAACTTGTTGGTACCACATACCCCATTCTCTGATCTGAAAGATACTAGTGTGCCCCCCACCTTGTTTGTGAAAAGAAACCAGCATTTATGGAGCAGTTTCTGTGTTACAGGTGCTTTTACAATCTTGAGCTCATACAGTTTGTATAACTACCCTGCGAGGTGATTTGATCCATTTTGCAAATAAAGAAACTCAAGAGACTCAGAGAGGTTAAGCACATTGCCCAAGGTCACAGATCTTGAGGCAGAGCCAGGTCTGAAGGTCTTCCTACTCTACTGCATGGACTGGAGACTCTCGGGGTGGTGGTTTTGCCCTTAACCCCGAGACACATTGAAACTTACTGAAGAAAACAACATGTCTAAAAGCAAAGGTTGCTCATCGCCTCACCAATTTCCATGTTCAAGTCTTCCTTACAGTTACTTATTCTTAGGGGTGGCACTGTTGCCACCAGCAATAGCAGCCATTTGTTTTAAGTTGGGTTTCCTGGGAAACAGAGATGTTGAGATTTGTGGGCAGGGAGTTTGTTGGGAAGTACTCTTAGGACCAACATCCATGAGGAGTGAGGGAGGCAGAGGGAAAGGTTTGGCTGTAAGGCAGTCACAACAGAGACCCATTTCATGAAATGTTCTGGAGCTGGGATGGCCTTGAGTGTTGTCCTGTCGTGAGCCAAGGGACTAGGACTTTGTACTGGGACTATCTTGTCGTGGGATGGGGGCTAACCCTGGGAAAGAGGGCTGAGCTTGGGCAAGGCAACCCTGGTTAAGAGTAACTCTCAGAGAGGAACTCAGCTGAGAGCCCCTGGTAGCCAATATCTGGCCTTTGAGAGAAAGGGGACTTCATTTGGGAACAGGAGATCTGGTGGTATCCTCTAGAACACCCACTTCAACCATTAACTGGGAATTTACCCCACATCCCTCAGTTCAAATATCCAATTCAGGAAACTTGAATGGCCCAGTCAAGTTCTGAATGAACATCTTTAGTCAATTCTTGGTCTAGTCAGAGATGGCTGGAGCTACAAACATGGGAAGACTGATCTGGATCCATGGGATAGACAATGACAGATGTTTAGTTGAGCTAATCAATATCAAGGAGAAAACCAGAATGCTATTATGGAACCATAAACTCTACATAGTTATTAAGCAAGCCAAGTTACAAATTTATAGCTAAGCTCCCCGTTGGCCAAAGGAAATTGAAAGCCCTGATCATTTGGCATGATTTTCATGATACTTTAATCAATTTTGTAAGAAAAATTTAAAAAAAATTCCCAAGACCAATTCCAGGTCAATTTTTTCTTTTGTTTTTTAAAAACCTTATGATCTGATGAACACAAGTAGGAATTAAGTAAATGAGATGGTGAAACTCATGGTCTAACCGATGATTCAAATTCCACGTGGTCCATCAGCGTCACACATGTAGGGTCTCTGTCTATCAGGCCAAACCAAGAGTCAGGATGAACCCATGACATAGATTTGCTTCTTTTTCTCAGAAGCAGGTGTTGAGTCTCTAGCAGATAGTAGGTGCTCAAGAAATGCCAGTTGGAGGATGCGAATAATCAACTTTTCCCAATCCTCTCCACTTTAGAAAATGGCATCAGTGTACACATGACTTTTCAAGTTGGCAATCTGGAAATCAGCATTTGTCTCTCCCGAAGAATTGATGCTTTTGAACTGTGGTGTTGGAGAAGACTCTTGAGAGTCCCTTGGACTGCAAGGAGATCCAACCAGTCCATCCTAAAGGAGATCAGTCCTGGGTGTTCATTGGAAGGACTTATGTTGAAGCTGAAACTCCAATACTTTGGCCACCTCATGCGAAGAGTTGACTCATTGGAAAAAACCCTAATGCTGGGAAGGATTGGGGGCAGGAGGAGAAGGGGACGACAGAGGATGAGATGGTTGGATGGCATCACCGGCTCGATGGACATGGGTTTGGGTAGACTCCGGGAGTTGGTGATGGACAGGGAGGCCTGGCGTGCTGTGATTCATGGGGTTGCAAAGAGTCAAGATACGACTGAGTGACTGAACTGAACTGAACTTCTTCCCCAATCCCAAATTGACAGCATGTTTCTACCTACAGAATGCATCTCAAATCCTTCTAGTACCACCCATCCTAGTCTAAGCATGCATGATCTCCTGCCTAATCTCTTGGAGAAGCCCCTTTACTGCTTTTCCTGTTTTCACTCCTGCCTCCTCTTAAATTCATTCTCCACCATATAATAGTATGTCCTGTAGAAAACGGATTGCCAGGTGACACAGTGGTAAAGAATCCGCCTGCCACTGCCCTAGATGCTAGACTAGGCTATGATTCCTGGGTTGGGAAGATCCTCTGGAGTAGGAAATGGCAGCTCACTCAAGCATTCTTGCCTGTAAAATTCCGTGAACTGAAGAGCCTGGTGGGATACAGTCCATGGGGTCACAAAAGTTGGACACAACTGAACACATATGCACCACCGTTGTAGAAAAGCCTAATCCAGATTACATCATGTCCCTGTTTAAAACTCTTGGATATTTTCTTTTTGCACTTAGAATGAAAGCCACAATTCTTACTGAGATACTGTTTGATCTGGCCTCATTGTGAGTTCTTCTCAGACACGCAGTATTCTCCAGAAGACCATGTATCTGTCGTGTTTACTGCCCTGACTTATCTTCTCACCCACAGTATGGTATGGAGTGTCAATATTTATTCATTGGCTGAATAGATGAATGGATGGTTGGAGAGACAGTGGGAAGCCATGCTAGATCAGGTGCCAGAAGCTTCTCTTTCGGCAAGGGCTCACCATGGACTCCAAACTCAGAGCTCCTTCCCTCTTGCCAAGAGGGATCCCTGGTCTTTGGTCATTGGTAGTTCTGGTTCTTGTGATCTATAAGGTTTGGAAAAATGTAAAACCCTTGAGATGCACTACAACTGTATAACCTCCAAACACAATGCAACCCATTATGTATTAAACACCTCAAGTCTTCACACAACAATTGATCTATTTGTGCTTCTTTCCTTTCTTTAGGCTTTCAGTGAGGCTTCGATCTTTCCTCTTTCATTTTAAATCTCCTCTGTTCAGTGGTTGTCTATGGCAGAGAGTGTATTTTCCCCCCCAATCTCTCCCATTCAGTCAGTTCTACAGAAACACAGTATGCCCCTTGACTCTCCAGCCTCACAAAGAGCTGTCACCTGGGCTGTGTAATACTTCTTACTCTAAGTGCATCTTTGATTTATTAGACATTTTTGAATAAAATTCTGCATACATTTTACATGTTGGAAGGTTTCTCCACCCTTCAACATAACAGAAAACCTGAAAGAGAGGTGGGATCTTGATATTTGGGTGTTCTTTTCTGAATAGACTTTCCAGTATTCTGAACAGAGGGTTCAGTTATATTTTCAAAATCCTTTTCTCTTTAAGGGAAAGCAGACTTCTCAATACTTCTCCAAAATGTATATCTTCTAGACCCTGCCTGACATTGACATCTTTCAGAAGCACATTTTCTTTCTTTTTTTTTTTTAATTTAGTGTGAAAGTGAAAGTCACTCAGTCGTGTCCGACTCTTTGCGACCCCATGGACTATACAGTCCATGGAATTCTCCAGGCCAGAATGCTGGAGTGGGTAGCCTTTGCCTTCTCCAGGGGATCTTTCCAACCCAGGGATTGAACCCAGGTCTCCTGCATTGCGGGCGGATCCTTTACCAGCTGAGCCACCAGGTTTCTCAACCCAACCCTCAAATCCACACTTCATGGAGCCAGAGAGCTGTCTTCTAAAATGCTGATCTGGTTGTGTCACTCACCGGCTTAGAACTCATCAGTGGTGCCTAATTGGCTGCAGGACAAAGTCCAGAATGAGTCACGTGACACAGGACGCCCTGCTAAACTGGCCTCTGGCGACTCGCTTTCTCCTCGCCTCCTGGCTCTGTTCCCAACTACCATCCCACTTCCCTCACATCCATCCTAAACACGCACCCTACGCTCCAGCCACAGAAGCGCCCATGCCTTCGTTTATTTACAACTGTGACTCCCTGGCCAGAAGAGTCTCCACACCTCTGGTGCCTGGAAAACTGTACCATTTTCTCTTTTAAATCTCGGCTTGACAGACCTCCTAGGGGAAGCTTTCTTCCCCTATAAGTTGGAATCCGCTGCTACCCTGAGGGTTCCTGTGGCAACTTGAAGTTTAAGACCTTAAGACCCTGGTGTGTTACTCTTACGGCTTCCCAGGTGGGTCAGTGGTAAAGATTCCCAATGCAGGAGATGCAGTAGACATGGGTTCGATTCCTGGGTCAGGAAGATCCCCCCGGAGGAGGAAATGGCAACCCACTCCAGTACTCTTGCCTGGAGGATTCCATGGATAGAAGAGTCTGGAGGATGACAGTCCATGGGGTCACAGAGTCAGACATGACTGAGCATGAGCACATGTTACTCTTGGGGACACTGGAGCTGAGCCTGTGATTCTCTCACTTTTGCATTTCCAATGTACGGTACACAACAGGTGCTCAATAATTGTTTTCTGAATGAAGTTAATGTGTTTTTGTCACTTTAAGGGCATGGGAGCTCACAAGGATTTAGGAACAGGGAAAAGAAAGGGAAAAGAGAGATGAAGGCAGGCTTAGAAAGAAGCAGTGGTGCCCTTGGAGATTCTAGGGCCCCAGATCCAGTCTCTGTCTATTACATCCCTGAGTAATCGGAAGCAACAGCAAATGAATATAAGGAGCATATGTCAGTGGGCCCATGGGAACTGGTCCCTTCAGAAGCAGGCTGGTCTCCTCTGTCAGTACGCATGCTCCTGCTGGTTTTGGCTCCAGACTGAACCCTCCCACTGGCTCCCACATAGATCTCTGCTGAGCCCCTCTAGAGGGCTGACGTTCATGTGCTTCAACAGTGGAGCTGGGAGTTTGAGTTTTGGATCTCAATAACTTCTTTTTCTCAGCCCGTGATCTGAGATTGTTTGGTTATTCAACCAGTTGGGATCAATAAGGACTTAGATAATATACAGAAGCTCTTTGTACAGTACCTTGCATGTAGTAAGTGCTCAATAAATGCAGCTATTATTTCTCAAGCTACCTTAGAGCAAGAAATTTAACAATCATAAATGAATGCACATATTACAAGAGAAAATTATTAAAGTTCTTTGTATAACATCCTAATGGTTCTTTCCTGAGGCTGGTATTCTTCATCTGAATCCTTCACTTGATAATATGTGCTCACAGAAATCACAAAACAATAATAATAAATAGGAATTTTTTTATAGAAAAAAATCATACATTTTCTAAAAACAAACTCATTTTGTGGTTGGATTTGGGATTTTGTGATCACATGAGGTCAATGGATACCAGAGGTCTCTGGGTCTCTTTCTAGGTGGTTTTTTCCCAGCCCTTTCTCATAAAACCGGTTTTCTGATATGTTCTTCTATCTTTAAAACATTTACACTGGAGATGGCACCGGCCCCAGAGAGGGATACACTTACACAGAGCTATCAAAAGTTTTCCCTATTCTAAGAAATTATTGACTCATCAATAATTGATCAACTAGTCAATTCTTCATTTTACACTCAAGCAGTGGAGTCCTGAAAGCTGACTCACACTGGCTCACAAGAGTCAGCTGTCCACATCTCTTTTCAATTCTGCATTCAGTAATATCACACTGGTAGCTTAAAATCAACCATGTAGAAATAGATCACAGAAGTTGGCAAATGCCATAAATCGGGGCTTCTCTCCCACACTCAAGAGTAAGCTACTCAACATTTACCAGCATATCTTGGATCCAATGGAAATGAGAAACAGAAAGATAAAGTGACTCTCTCAAAGTCACATAGCACAGTAGTTTAGAAGAGAAATATTTAAGAAGGACTTTTTCGAACATGTAAGACTTAAATTTGGCTTCTAAGATAAATAAATAGAATAGAATAGAAAGATAGACAAAATAATGGCCCCCTAAAGATGCCCATGCCCCAATCCCACAGAATTTGTGAATATGTTACCATATATGGCAAAAGGGTCTTTGCAGATGTGAGTAAGGGTTTGGACCTTGAGATGCTGGGATTATTCTGGATTATCTGGGTTTGCTCAATTTCTTAAAGACATGAGTCCTTAAAAGCAGAGAACATTTCTTGGCTGGGTCAGAGGGATGAAACAGAAGAAAAAGGAGAGATTCAAAGTGTGAAAAGAGCCCCCTGGTTGCCTAGTGCTTAGGAGTTGGGCTTTAACTGCTGTGACCCAGCTTTAGTCCCTGGTTGGGAAACTAAGACCCTGTACACTGCAGGGATGGGCCAAAAAAAAAAAAAAAAAATGCCCAAAGTTGTAAGAGAGGTCAGATGTCTAAGATGGAGAAAGAGGAAACTTCCTTTGTGGTCCAATGGTTAAGACTTCCTTGGTGGTCCAGTGGTTAAGACTTTGCCTTCCAATGCAGGGGTTATGGGTTTGACCCCTGGTTATGGAGCTAAGATCTCACATGCCTTGTGGCCAGAAAACCAAAACATGAAACAGAAGCAATACTGTAGCAAAATCAAAAAGCTTTGAAATGGTCCACATCAAAAAAATCTTTTTAAAAAATGGGAGGGGGGAGAGAAAGTCCATGTATTAAGAATATGGGGGGCCTCTAGAAGCTGAGAAATGACCCTCAGCTGATAGCTAGCAAAAAAATTAGGGATCAGCAAGGAACACAGCCCTGCTGACACCTTAAAGGTAGCGTGGAGACCCATGTTGGGTATCTGTCCTACAGAAGCACCAAGGAATAAATTTGTGTTGTTTAAGCCACAAACTGTTATGGAAGCAATAGAAAACTGATAGTGAGGTTAACATTTAGTTGCTAAAGGAAAAGTAGGGAAAGTACAGATACCCAAGCAAAGGAGGCAGGAGGGGCAATGCATTTTCAAGGAATGAGAGTAGATGACTTGTCTACATGGAGGCTTCCAGTGGAATCAGAGTGGGAAGAGACTTTGGCAGGTCCAGGGCTCTGTGTGGCCCTTCAGGAACTGTTGGCAAGTGGCAAGGACAGAAGCAAGAACCAGCAGTAACAGGATGAGTCTGGGGCTACTAATGTAGATGCCTGCAGAGGCCAGGCAGGAAATCTGAAATGAGTGGAATGGGGGATGTGTAAGGAAAACAGCCTGAGGATGGCGATGAATATTAGCTAACATTTAGCTTCAAGGAGGGAAGCAAAATGGTTGGGGAACCTGGGGGAGCCCCACCCAGGGTCAGCATCCTAGAGCTGCAGGACTGTGGGCTTGGTGTGGCCAGAGAGTTATCTTTTTCAAGAGAAGCCAGAAATCCTGAGTTCTTCTGATTTCTAAATGTTGACAACTATTTCAATGATTTTTTAAAATTAATTTATTTATTTTAATTGGAGTCTAATTACTTTACAATATTGTACTGGTTTTTGCCATACATTGACATTTCAATGATTTTTTTTAAACATGCATTGGTCATCATTGTCTGTGTCCCATTAAAGCACATCCACAGGCCAGCTCTTGACCTTTGTCTCCCGCTCCCCGCTTTTTCTCCTCCTGGTTTTTGGATCCCGTGCTGATTCCCAATTTGGATTGAGTAAGCTTCCAGGAAGATTACACAATTCTGTAGTGGGAGGGCTCAAGGCGGGCAGAGTCTGGCCTTCCTGCTAGTACTGGCCCAACTGCTTCATTATAAAAATGACAAGAGCTCATCCTTCCCCTCCCATCCCCTTTCTCTCCGCAAAAAAGGAAAACAAAAGTGAACATATTTTGCTGGCTTGATGGCTGGCTTGCTAAAGTCTTGCTGACTCCATCTGTTGTTCCATCTCTTGTTGACCCCGGTCTTTGATGCTGAAGAAGAACAGGCCCAGCTGGGGGTCTTCTCTTCCGGTTGACGGGATGGCTGCGGTCCTTCCCACTCCCTCACCGTTTTACCCAGGACCTGCTTGGACTTACCTGGAGCCTTGGGAGGGGCGGGGGAAAAGGAAGGCAATTATTTGAATTTGTTGTCAGAAAACAACTTATGCTGCATTTATCTGAACAGGATTCAATATTTTTTCTTCCCCAGAGCCACCATTTATTTATTTATTTTGGGGGGTAATTGATTCTTTGTACTTTTCCTGTGCTATCTGATGGAGTGCTGCTGAGGAAGCAGTTTTAAGTGGTAAAGTACACAGAGATGAAAAAATGAAAGCAGGGATTGGGGGAGAGGCTGCCCTGGGGCATTTCCTGAAGGTGCAGACCTTTGTTCCTGACTTGGGCCCTTTCAACCACTTCTCAGTGCAACGGGATCCTGGTCTCGATGGAAGGGGGAGCCAGAGCTCACTTCAGGGGGCTGGGTGGTGTGATGGTTGGGAGCTCTGGTTCTGGGTGAGACTGACCCTCCTGCTATTCTGAATTCACTAGTTAGGACTTGAATGATGTTAAATACATCAAGCCCTAGGAGCCTCAGCTTCTTATCTTACAGGGTTTGGGGAAGATGAACTAGGGTAGGTTATGTAAAGGGTCTTGCTATTACTTCTTGATGTGTTATATTTATGAGCTTGCAGCCCAGACTGCATGCACCCCAAGTGTGGAGACACGTACCTATGTGCACACTGCCTGCAGATGTGTCTGTTCTCACATCCGTTCCTTGTGCCTCCCCTGCTTCAGTTTCCAGGAAGGGAATTACGTTGATCAGCTCTCTTGCCCTCTGGCTTCTGGGCAGGTTTGGCCACAGGGTGGTGGTTGGAGGTGGGGAGGTAAAGGTTGTTGTTACCGTTCAGTCACCAAGTTGTGTCTGACTCTTTGTGACCCCATGGACTGCAGCACATCAGGCTTCCCTGTCCTTCACTATCTCCTGGAGTTTGCTCAAATTCATGTCCATTGAGTTGGTGATGCCATCCAACCATCTCATCCTCTGTCACCCGCTTCTTCTCCTGCCTTCAATCTTTCCCAGCATCGGGATCGTTTCCAATGAGTCAGCTCTTCACATCAGGTGGCCAAAGTATTGGAGCTTCAGCTTCAGCATCAGTCCTTCCAATGAATATTCAGGGTTGATTTCCTATAGAATTGACCGGTTTGATCTCCTTGCAGTCCAAGGGACTCTCAAGAGTTTTCTCCAATACCACAGTTCAAAAGCATCAATTCTTCGGCACTCAGCCTTCTTTATGGTCCAACTCTCACATTCGTACTTGACTACTGGAAAAACCATAGCTTTGACCTTGCAGACCTTTGTCAGCAAAGTCATGTCTCTGCTTTTAATATGCTAATACATCTAGGTTTGTCATAGCTTTTCTTCCAAGGAGCATTTCATGGCTGCAGTCACCATCCACACTGATTTTGGAGCCCAAGAAAATAAAATCTGCCACTGTTTCCATTTTTTCTCCATCTATTTGTCATGCTAAGTGCTTTACATATATTTCAATCTTATTTCAGCCTCTCAGGGCCCCTATGAAGAGGAGGCTACCATCATTAGTCCCATTTTACAGATGAGAATACTGAGTCTCAGGTTAAACTGCCTGCCAGCCATCTCACCACTAGTCACCAGTGTCACCAGGATGTAAACTAACATAGTTTGACTCTAGAGCCTTTGCTCACCAAGTAATGAGTCTTACAGAACTGAGGGCTGGCTCAAGTCTTACTTCATTAGCAAACCATGACCCTAACTGCCAGGCCAGCAGGCTGACACCAGCCCATTCTGGGCCTTGACAAGAAACACTTCTTGTACTACAGCTCCAAGGAGGGGAGAGCTTCCTCTAAGAGCTGCAGCTGTTAAAGTTTTGACAGACAACACTAGCTGGGCCCGAGAAAGGCTCTGCAGCTTTGATGGGTGACAAGATCCCATCCAGGCAGCTCCCGGAGATGGCTTTGCTCTGAACAGATAACTCAATATAAAGGAGAGGAAAAAGTGGAGGGGTGGAGGGAGAGAGAGAGGCAGGGAGAGGGGGCGGGGGAGAAAGTCCTCGATTTCACAGAGCCCAACCCCGACCAGACACTCTCTGATGACCAGGGGAAAGGCTTTGAAAAGTGGAGGGGTAGCGCCTCAAACCCCGTTCCCTGAAAGTGGGGGTGGATCCTGGCAGAAATCACATGGGGACCCCTGCTGTGGAGCCAGGGAGCCCGGGAAAGTTCAGGTGATAAAAAAAAAAAATGTTAATAGAGGACTGAAATGCATTTGGCTGCAATTCCAGTCTTCCGATTCCCAGTTTGAAATCCTAGGGAAAGAAGGCAGTCAGGCTGCTGCCTCTCCCACCCGAGGACTCCACTCCCTCTGGGGCGATGCCACTCAAGGCTGGCACAGCTTTTGTTGATCTGTGATGTGAGAGCCGCCATATTAAATGTGGCCAAACAGGCACCTTGGTTTGAATGGCTCTTCCGTCAAGCATCTTCCTTCCTCCTAGATCTTTGAACCACTTGCTGGCCACAGATGAAAACATTTGAAGGCTATATGGACTCCTTGACCCAAGAAAGACGCGGTGTCTGTGCCAATGATTGATGAAGAGGAACCCATTGATATCCCCAGTCCATTCTCCAGAAAGGATATAGTAAGGTACAAAAATGGGATCACGTTGCTTCTCTGCTGAAATCTTCACGCCTTCCTCATGCGCTTAGATTACAATCCAGAGTCCTCACTTGTCTAACCAGGTTCTACATGGCCGGCCTGAGCCTTCTGGAAACCCCATCTCAGACCACTCTCCTCTTTGCTCACAAAGCTCCAGCGGAAGGGCCTCCTCTCAGTTCCTTGAATACAGTCTGCTCCTCATCTCTGCCACAGGGCCTTTGCACATTCACTTTACTCTTCCTGGGGCCCCCCCTTCAGGCTGCTCTGTATGAGCCTGGCTCCTTTGTATGCTCTGGCTTAGCTTAGATGCCTGGCAGCATTTCTCTTTAGAGAATAAAAGGTCTATGATTTTCAATCTCAACATCCTTTAGGGCAGCAGTCCCCAACATTTTTGGCACCAGGGACCGGTTTTGTGGAAGATAATTTTTCCATGGACTGGGAGGGGTGGTGGTGAGGGGAACGATTTCAGGATGATTCAAATCCATTACATTTATTTTGCACTTTATTTCTATTGTTATTGCATCAGCTCCACCTCAGATCATCAGGCATCATATCCTGGAGGTTGGCGATACCTGCTTTATGGTACTTTCACAGTATGGAGTTTGTTTATTTACTGGCTATCCCTCTTAAGCCCCTCTCCCAAAGTTCAGGGGCATTGTGTGTCTTTTACACATCTTTGTCCTCAGTGTGTAAGCAGAGGTGGTTGCTCAGTGAATATTGGTTGAATCCATGACTGAAGAGGGCAGGAAGCAGAGAGCTGGGAACTGCAGAAGGGAAGGGGGACCTCCTGACTAGCCCGTAGGTGACTATTCCTGGAGGGAATGGGGACGAAAGGCCAACTATTAGGAGCTGGCTGTCGAAGAGGGAAGATTGTGAAAGGGGGTCCACGTGGGCAAGAGGAGGTCTGTGCTACTGTGGCTCCCCGGCTTCCTCTGGCAGATGTGTGTGTCGGCAAAAGCAGGCATAGACCTTGATCCTTTCATTTTATCTGGGCCAGTTTCTAGACCTGGGTCCACCAGCTCCCCACACACATCACTCTCTCTTTTTTGCTTCCCTGTGGGACAGCAACAAAACTGTGACAATTCCACCCAGCCAACCAACTATTTTGAGATCATGTAGATGAAGACACGGTAAAAGAACCAATGAAACAGAAAAGAAAGACATTGCAGCAAATAGAGACACAGACATGTGTGTGTAAATATTAATAGTTGCCGTTATTTAGTCCCTAAGTTGTGTCCAATGCTTTTGTGATCCCATGGACTGTAGCCCACCAGATTCCTCTGTCCGTGGGATTTTCCAGGCAAAACACTAGAGTGGTTTGCCATTTCCTTCTCCTGGGGATCTTCCTGACCCAGAGACTGAACCCAGGTCTCCTGCTTGGAAGGCAGTTTCTTTACCACTGATCCACCAGAGAAGCCCCATGTAAATCGTACATATTTTTAAACAATACACATTTAGACAATTTAAACCAATTTATTATTTAGATAAATGTGACAAGTAGAGAAAACAAGAATTTTGATTTAGTTTGAATGGAGAAAAGGAAGAAGGAGGGATGAGTGAGTGTCCTGAGAGAAAAAACCCAACCCTCATCTATCTGAGTAGGAGATCAACAGATTCATAATCCATAAAACAAGGAGTGGTGGTGGAAGCAGAGTATCTGGAGAAGGTCATCAGAAGAACTAAAAGCAGAAGACATTTTTAAAATTGAAAAGAAGCTGCCTCTGAGCTTGAGAGAGGAGGGTTGTGTTTCATAAGCCATTGAGTGCTATTTTTTTTTTTTAGTTGCATTCATGTCACTTTGATACATGACATGATACACTTTTTTAAAATTAAAAAAACATTTGTGTGTGTTTCAGTGGCTTTGATAAACATTTAAAAATATTTTATACTTTCTAAAATATTCATATGTTTAGTTTTTCAGAAGATAAAGACAGGTAAAATTGCAGAGGGGAAGGGGAACTAGGTCAGATGGAATGTGCTGGAAACCAAGTTAAGCCTGTGTAACTCTCCATTAGCGTACTTCTCCCGGTTCCCAGGCTAGCTGCACAGATCATCGCCTCTTCTTGCATGTTCCGCACCACCCCCCATCCACTCTCACCTAGCACTCCTGGGCAAATCTCAGATCGGGGACAGGGCTGCAAGCCCTTCCTCACCCTAAGACTCTGGGAAGGGAATAATTACAGAGAAGCCCAGGACCCTGAACCAGGTCAGAATGGACCTGCCTTGAGACTCCCAAACCCCCATCAGCAGATGTCCTTCCTCGTGTGCCCGGTTCCTGGAGGAGAAAGGACAGAGGAACATCCATCTCAGGGTACCTTCCCCGAATGGCCCTTGAACTGACTTCTCTCCTTCCTACAGCCCTGCGCAGACCTGCAGACCAGGTTCCCATCTCCCAGCATCTGTGTGGGGCTCCTGGGTGGGTCTGAATCCCACCTGGCAGTCCTCAAAGCCTCAAGGGGGAAGGGAGAAACTGCTGTTCTTCTTGAAGCCAAGAGCCATCTTCTTCCCCTCTGACCATGACTCTTCTCCTATTCTTTCTTGATTTGGGCCAGGTCACCTGGGCCATCCTTGGAACCCTGCTCCCCCTCAGCCTCACTCTGCAGGGCCCTCTGTGAGCTGGGTCATGTCCCGTTCATGCTTCTGAGAACTGGGGTTGGCAGGCTCCTACCTGCAGACCTGACAGTTCAGCATACATGGGCATGACTGTGAACTCCTGTGACTGCTATTTTAAGTCAGCCATGCCTCCAAACATGTGCTGTCTCCTTGGAAGCACTAAACTCTCTTGCAGGTCCCAGGGAACCACTCCTTCCTGTCGGGTCAGGTGCCATCCACCCTGCTAGGACTCCCCTTCAGACGCTTCATCCTGTTAGCCCCGCCGATGGCAACCTTCAGCCTTCAATCAGGACTTGGATTTCTTTGGAACTGAAATAGCCAGGGTCTTGGGATCGGAAACCAGGCACACTGCAAGAGGTGGCTTCCTTGTGCCCGTGTTAAGATCCTCTGTGAGTGTCCTTCTGTTCCAAGCCAGCCCGCCCTGCCCCCAGGTCTTGGCAGAACCCAATGCTCGTACTTTGAATGGTGTGCAATCAGGCAGATCGGTGGCCCCCCAGGCTGAGAAGGAAAGACACCTTGTTGGTGCAACAGAACATTCGAGCATCACACGTGTGGAGGCTGCTCCTTTTCCTCTTCCCTCCTGCGCTGCCCCAACTGTCCAAAGGAAGCACCATCCTCTATTCATCCTCTGTGGGCGAATCTCACCTTCCTCTGACTGCAGGGAAAGGACGCGGTCTTGTTTCCACAAACGGCTCAATGCGGGGCTTTGCCAGGAGGCCTCTCTCTTATCTCCGCTCTCCTTTCTCACAAAGAATTGCAGGGCAGGTTTCAATTTGGGGATTAATCTCACCCAAGTACGGAATCTCCTTCTCTGCATGGAGAACGCTCTCCACGCTGTTGTTTATCTGTCCCCCTCCCACCCCCCTCCCTGTTTCATCCTAATCTTTGGAGCTTAAAAAGGCTTAAAGTGCTTCTCAGGCTTGGAATCATTCTTAGGAAGCAACTATTGATGAGCTAAACAGAACTGACTTCAAAACTTATTGTGTGAACTTTTCTCCGTGACTGTATGGCCGGATGTGGAGCGAAAAGGGAAAGCGTAGGCTCTCCTATTGTCTTATGTTGTCTGATATCTTCTTTCTGGGGAAAGACTGGCCATTGGAATGTTCAAACACGGAACCTTGAACCTGCTATGGAGGCAGTGAGTCAGAGGGCCCCCACCTTTGCCCTTCACCTGGGAGGAGGAGTTAGTTCCCTTCACATCATCCTATTGCTTCTCGTTTTATCAGTTCTCAGCAAAATGGCATATCAGAATAGAATCCTAACATCCAAGTGGCCCCTTGCTGTGTGAAAACTGCTTTCACATGCATCGTTTTATTTGTCACTCACCACAATGCAATGGCATAAGTTCAATGATTACCATTTGACAGATGAGAAGACTGAGGCTTGGAGAAGGGCAACAACTTACCCAGAGTATCTCAATTACTAAGGTGTAGTGTTAGGATCCGGAGAAGGCAATGGCACCCCACTCTAGTACTCTTGCCTGGAAAATCCCATGGACGGAGGAGCCTGGTAGGCTACAGTCCATGGGGTCGCTAAGAGTCGGACACGACTGAGCGACTTCACTTTCACTTTTCCCTTTCATGCACTGGAGAAAGAAATGGCAACCCACTCCAGTATTCTTGCCTGGAGAATCCTAGGGACGGCGGAGCCTGGTGAGCTGCCGTCTATGGGGTCGCATAGAGTCGGACACGACTGAAGCGACTTAGCACAGCATAGCATAGCATAGTGTTAGGATCGAACCCACAGTTCTGAAACCACAGTCCTTTTGCTGCTCATTCCTGGTCCAGCTGCTTCCCATAGCCATGAGTGAAGCTGCAAAATGGATGATGATTGATGATTTGAGCAAGGCGTGAGTCCTTTGTGATATTATTAATAGAAGAAGAAAGGTCTGTGGGTTAGTCCCAAATCAAATCAGTTGGAGACTCCATGCAACATGTTGGGAAAGAAACGTCCCAAAAGAAGGTATCTCTGAGCTGAAACGAACACTCGAAATGAACACAGAATTTACCTTAGCAAGTTAGGGAATTAGAATCCAGTGACCTTAAAATGACCTTAAAACCTGGGCTTCCAAGGTAGTGCAGTGGTAAAGAACCCATCTGCCAATGCGGGAAACACAAGAGACACAGTTTCAATCCCTGGGTCAGGAAGATCCCCTGGAGAAGGAAATGGCAACTTGCTCCAGTATTCTTGCCTGGAGAATTCCATGGGCAGTGTAGCCTGGCAAGCTACAGTCCATGAAGTTGCAAAGAGTCAGAAATGACTGATTGACTGAGTATACACAGCACATGACCTTAAAATCTACCATCAAGAGCATATTAGAGCTGACCCACCCATAGGAAGGGGGAGCGACAATTAAGGGCAAAGTCAAGAGATTGAGAGCATGCTGACTGTTCCTGGGGGGAGCAGAGGCTGAAGTGTCTTGGTAATTCCATGCCTTTCTCCTCACCCTGCGTGAGTAGACCAGCTGAGCTGAAGGAGCAAAGAGAATGTCTGCCTTAGCAGCTCCATCAATGCTGATTTTAGAGGCAAACCACAACCACCAGTTTTGAGGTAGAAACCTTTGCTGCTGACACTAGCTTTTGAATCTTCTACTCACATTGTTGAGAAAACAGTACATGTTTGATGCTTCCTTTCAAGTCTTTTTCTATTCCCTCACTGTGGAAGGACAAAATTGGCAAGAGGTGGAAAGGAGGAATTCAGTCATAAGAAGAGATGCATGCATGAATATCTGTGGTTATTGTCCTGAGTTCTGAAGGTCCCCGGCTGTCTTGTCTAATTCACTTGAGGAGCATGATATTTACTTGGGGACTCCTGGAAGACCCAGTGGTGTCCTAATGAAATAATAATAGGGCATATCCTTCTCCCCAGCATTTTCTACAGGGAAGGTTTACTGTCACCCCAGACGGGGATTAGGTCTAATAAATTGCACTTCAGAATGCAGGATGCACACAAAACGGCAAGGCTGCGTCCACGCACGGATGGCCCTGAGCACAGAAAATTCATCATCCTGGGGGTAGACACACAGCAGGCACCAAGCAACAGGAAGTAGCCTGCAGTGTGCCCACCCCCCGACTCTCGCTCCCGAAGTGGTTGTTGGAGCTGAGAAGGAAATACTGACAGCGATGCAGGGGAGAATGACTGTGTGTGTGGGTTGTGCGGGAGGGGGCACTCAGATGCCACATTTGTGGGACCCTCATTTTCCTAAGAGAATGTTGCCCATTCCTGGGTCTACCTGGCTTTCTCAGTCTCAGCACCGTTGACGTCCTAGGTCAGATCATCCTAGGCTGGGATGGAGGGGGCTGTCTCGTGTAGTTTAGGAGGTTTAGCATTCTCCTTGCCCTCTGCCCACTAGATTCCATTAGCATAAAAAATGTCTCTAGACAAAACGTGCCAGGATGGGGGACAAATTGCCCCCAGTTGAGAACCACTGGTCTATACTAGGAGAGATGGAGTGGCTGCTACGTCACCAGAACAGAGAATGGCTTCCAGTCTCACTCAGAGTCTACTGGAACCCCAGCTCCTTCCTCATCCACCTATCCAGCCTCACCCAACGCTTTTTCCCCTGCTCACCCCACGCTTGCTGGTCCTCGTGGGCCCCAGCCGTCCCCTTGTTAGGGACTGTGTGTTTGCCCTTTCTCCTGCCTGAAATGCTCTTTGCACCTCCCCCTCCCCAGTATGCACGTGGCTCATTTCCTCCCCTATTAGGGTCTCTGCTCAAATGTCACTCACTTGGAGACATCTTCCTCCTGACCTTTCACCTTGAAGAGCATCCCACTCCCATCACACTCTGAGCTCTTACTCCTCATTCTGACTTACCGTCCCCATGATACCCCTCCCCATTCTGTACCTGCTGCCCATCTTCCTCATCAGAACTCGTGCTGCTTGTGGATGGGACCTTGTCCACTAGATCAGTTGCTGAAGTCCAGGCTTCTCCAATAGGACCTGGCCACCTCAGGTGCTCAGAAACCTGTTGACTAAATGAGGACAGAGTCTGTGCCCGTATTGGTCACCAACATGAACTCAGAGCCCACAGGATGTTAAAGAAGTCTGTTGAGCTATGATTAATGACTTCTCGGATGGTGTCCTCTCTTACAGGTGTGAGATGGGGATAAATGGAAATCAGAAATAATCAAGCAAGATGCATATCCTAGGTGTCTGCCTGGGGTCAACTCTGCATGGGGCTAAGAGCTTGACTTGGGATCAGACTGACCTGGATTCAAATATCTGCTGTGGGATTTCATGAAAAAGCCACACACTGGCTTTGGGATCTTTGGTAATTGTTCACTCCTCCAGGCATCAGTTTGACAGTGGGGATAAGGGTATCCCCTCCTGGCCAGGTCGGAGGAGAACATGAGCTGATGCTGACAAATGATTGGTCCACCCTACTGAGGCGGATCTGCCTCCAATCTGGGCCTCCATGAGATGCTGCCTGCCCCCTCAAAGCAGATGAATGCAGGGCCTGGTGTCCCCCTGTTTCCTTGACCCAGTGTGGTTTCAGGAGGTTGGGTGATGGTGGGAATGAGGGTGCTAAGAAGGAATGGAGCTACACTTTCAGCCTAGGCAAGTCCCACCCAGCACATCAGCCCAGAACTTGCCAGGGATGAGCAGAGAAGGGGGGCTGGTTGAACTCAAGTTTCAGGGTCATCAGGCAGTTTACTTGGTGGGGGAACCTGAGTGGTGCCTGCTGCCACCTTCCTCCTCCCAAGCCCTCGGTGTGTGTGGGGGGGGTCACCTGGCCAATGTCATCCCAGTGTGCTCAGCAGGGAGAGGCCCCGTGGTTCTCTGAGCTTCCAAACAACAGTCCAGGGCTGTGTGGGCCTCCAGCCCGGGACCTGACCTCTGCTGTCTTGCAGAGGTTCGCTGGGAACTGTGTCCCAGGGACACAGTTTCAATGCATAGTTCACAGCAGGATGTGACCTCAGACACCTTCTCAAATTTCTGTGTCTAGCATTTCTCCCTGCAGTTTGACCCAAGACCCTGAATCACCATCATACATTTACACCAGTAGCTGCAAGAGAATATTGTTACAAATACTATTTTTAGGGTGTCCCCTAGCCAGGAAGGAACCCTTTCGTTCCTACTCCTGAAGCTGAGAGTCTGAGAGCATTGTTCTCTTCCCCTCACTCCAACCTTGCCTCCCCTTCTCCATGCTTCCTGAGAACAGATGCAGAGATGGGAACACAGGTCAAGCCCCTGGGTTACACTTTCAGCAAGGAGTCATTTTTACCGTACCCCTTGGCTAGCATGCTCCCTGCTGCCTTCCCAAGTCCCCATGAGTTGGGAGGAGGAGGATGTCACAGGGAACTTTTAACCTTTCCTATTAAAAATCATTGGGCTTCCCAGGTGACTCAGTGTGTTAAGAAACTGTCTGCAATGCAGGAGACACAGGAGAGTTGGGAAGATTCCCTGGAGGAGGACATGGCAACCCACTACAGCATTCTTGCCTGGAGAATCCTGCGGACAGAGGAGCCTGGCAGGCTAGAGTCCAGGGAGTCGTGAGGAGTCAGACACGACTGAAGGGACTGAGCATGCACGCAGGCTTTAAAAATTTTGGTGGGGTGAGACGATCATACGAGTAAATATAGGAATTGTAGAAAATGTGTCCTATTTAGCCCCAGGAAAGGAACAAAGAAACAAAGGGGAATGGAGCCCGAGAGGAGTCCAGCAGCTTCCTGACGGTGACTCACTATCAGGAACATCTGATGCAAAGACGGAAAGACTCTTTGTCCTGCAGACTGGCACCGGGCAGAACGTTCCACCAAGGTGGGCTCAGGCCTGGGCAAGCTGCACTTCTGGGCAATTTCTTTGCTGGCAGAGTCTTTCCTCAGAAGACTGGGCCCTTCCCCTCCGTCCAGTGTGGAGCCCTGCCTGGGACACAGCTATTGATATAACACAGTGGTTAAGAGCACAGGCTCTGAAGTCGGGATTCCTGGGTTCAAATCATTTTTCTGCCACTTAGTAACTGCAAGCCCTTGGAGGAGTTTGTTAACACGTCTGGGCCTCAGTGATCCATCTATACGATGGAGATGCCATAGTGAGGATGGAGCGAGTTATTACTAGTACATGGTTCAAACAGTTTCCAGCAACATTAATTGCTCAGTAAATGTCAGGTAGCATTATTTTACTGTGAATTTAACCCTCCAACAACAAATTGCTTTCTACCTTACATTCCCACCTGTGAACTAGGGCTTTTCAGAACCTCATAGAGTTCTAGTCTGCTGGCCATCAGTGGTAGGAATTCTCCAAGGTCTCCTCAAGGACAGGCCCGGGGTCAAGTAAGGACTCTGTCTTTGCTTACTGGCTTGGGTTCAAGGACATTCCTTTGGGGTTGGTAGGGCATCCCCACCCATGGGTCAAGGGGCCATAGCACAAGTCTATGTGACCCCTCAGGAACACCTGTGCAGACATGGGTGGAAATAAGAAAGGACCCTGGGGAGCAGACAGAAGAGCCCTCAGGACCCCCACTGGGGCACAAGCCCAGGGAACATGACCTGTGAGCTATGAAACTCCTACAGAGTTCCTGAAGCCTCTCCCACTGTGTCACTTACTGGACAATGCAAAGGATGAAAAAATATACCCTCCTGGTTCCTATTAGCATGGGGTGTCTTTGTCCCCTTGGAAGACTTCCCAGGAATCATATCAGAAGTAAAAAGAATAGCTGCTTGTTTAAAATCTGTTCCTAAAAAAAGTTAGGTGATAGGATAAAAAGATAATTCTTGTACATTCCATGCTTATAACATCTCAAGCACTGGACCAAATCTTCATATATATCCTTTCATTTGATTACCACAACAGCCCTATGAACTAGGTCCTTTGTTATTATCTCCATCTTATAGAGGAGGGAACCAAGGTTCAGAGAGGTTAAGTATCTTGTCCAAGGTCACACAGCTAGGAAGTGGTGAGGCTGAGGTTCAATTCCAGGTCTGTATGACCTTTGAGCCCAAGTGACTTTATTTCACATTAGGAAATGGAGTCTCCTAATAAAGGAATTGTCCCTCTGACCTCTCTTCTGATTACTGGAGTATTTCAGTTAAATATACACTTTCTTTCTTAACAACGGGGACATTCAGGGTCCTGTGTATGAGACTTACTGTTCTGTATTACCAAAGAACACTTTTTTCCTCCTCATTTTAGGTGATATTGTGAAAAGGACACTTGACCCAGATATGCAGTATCTTTTGGAATAAACCAGATTGCCGCAAATGCCTCTTAATTAAGCCATGACCTTTACCCAGTTTATCTTCTTCCTGAATGGATGCTCTCATTTTCTGCCCAAACTGCTTTGAGTAAAAACGAGGCTGGACCTGTAAAGCATTAACCTTTTTCTCTCTTCCTTTAACTAATATCTGCCCCTCTAGCTCTGGTTCCCATCTCTCATTTCCAGTTGCCCACAGGAAATTGCCACTGGCAGTCCTGAAGGCCCCTCCGACTCCACCCCTCACCCCAAACAAAGCATATCCTCTCCTCTGTGCCCACCCCTCTTCCTGCTGAAGGTGCCATTGTTCTCCCAGCCTGCAGAGTTCAAGGTCAGTGAAGCAGCTTTGCTGGCACCACTTCCTTCATTCCTGATGTAGCAGAAGTCACCAAGCCCACAAAAGCTGCCTTCCCAGCATCCTGGGCGTTTGTCTCCATCAGCACCTTGTCCTGAGGTCCGAACTTCCTCACCTCCTCTCAGGACTCAGGCCCATTCACAATCTTCCTGGCATGAGCTGCCAGAGGGGCCTTGCCTCCAAAGGACATGATCACATACATTTGCCCGGCAACATTCAGAGAGTCCCTTTGCTAACTGCGGCAGTCTGCTCAGAGTCCCAGAGAGCAGACCCTCTGTGCCCGCTCTTTCCTATCAGATCTATCTTCTCACTCGTAATTTAGCTCACTTCACGCCCTCTGGCGAAGATGCCCTCCCCCTCCCTCTTTAGGTCTTCAACCACCCTTGTGTCAAGTCTTGGAAAAGTCAGTTAGACTCCATTTCCCACTCAGCTTAATGGTTGTAACTGCCTGGAGCTCTGTAATGAGAACTCTGAGGTCATATAGTTGGTCTACATGAGAAAGAGAGAGAGAGAGAGAGAGTGAGTAAGTGTGTGTGTGTGTGTGTGTGTGTGTGCGCGCGCGTGCGCGCACGTGCTATGATTGATTAGCAATGTCTGCCATGAGTGTGAAAGCTCAAATGATTGATTAGTGATGTCTGCCATAGGAAAGGAGGGAGAAATTGAAACCAGTGGACTCTGGCTAGGCTTCCATGGTGGTCCAGCAGTAAAGAATCTACCTACAATGCAGGAGACACAGGAGATGCAGGTTTGATCTCTGGGTTGGGAAGATCCCCTGGAGGAGGGCATGGCAAACCGTTACTCCAGTATTCTTTCCTGGAGAATCCCATGGACAGAGGAGCCTGGTAGGCTATAGTCCAGGGGGTCCCAAAGAGTCAGACATGACTGAAGCAACTTGGCACACACAGACTCTGGCTAGTGCTAGATGATAGCCATGCCTTTTCCATGCAGCCTTGCGTCAAGGCAACCCTATGGGTCATCTTGCAATCGATGCACTACCGTATTAATAAACACCTTATTGCAAAGGGCTCTGAGAATTAAAAACACTAAGAAGATCTGCCTTTGAGAAGGCTAGATTAGGAGTATATTTATCCCACTCTTTATTATATCCTACCCTGTTCTCTATCTGCGTGAGATAATTAAAAATATTATCTATAACAATAATGGCTAACACTTACGGGAATTACTCTGTGCTGCGTACCACACTGAGGTCTTGATACACATCATCTCCTTTAAACATCTTGACTCTATGAAGGAGGAACTCTTACTAGGCCCATTTTGCAGACAAGGAAATGTCTAAAGTGATTTCAAGGTCACGTAGGCAATAAGTGGTGGGACCAGGGCTCTCTGATTCCGAAGCTCAACTGTTAGGTTGACAGGTATTTTTATGATTTTTTATTAGTGTACAGTGTCCCATAATGTCACCCTGAATTACTCACTGTTGGTGAAGGTATTATGAATAGACCGTCGAGTCTTTGAGGGCAGAGAGCTGCTACACACACTGTGTCATTTCCTTTCCTTCAACAGCCAATTACTTGACACAGTGCTAAACCAGAGCTGGTGGACACTTGGAGTCTCTGATGCTCACTTTAAGGCCAATCAAGCCCATTGAAAGTGCTTCCCTTTTGCAGCCAATTAAGCCGACTGTGCTCTTTTCCCCATTGGGGCCCAGTGTGCAATGGCTGCAAACAGCAGCCTCCTTGGTAGTGTATGCAACCTGTTGCCTGTACAGGTTGTCCTAAGGGACCTTGGACACAACTCTTCTAGTGGGCATTCGTGACTAGCCTGCTGTTCCCCAGTCTAGACTCCAGACAGGTATGCACGGTGCTTTTGGAAAGCACCAGGGCACAGTGGCCAGGGTCCACATTGGCCAGGTCATAATGTCCATCCGCACCAAGCTGCAGAACAAGGAGCATGTGATTGAAGCCCTCCGCCGGGCCAAGTTCAAGTTCCCTGGCCGCCAGAAGATCCACATCTCCAAGAAGTGGGGATTTACCAAGTTCAACGCGGATGAATTTGAAAACATGGTGGCAGAAAAGCGACTCATCCCGGACGGCTGTGGGGTCAAATACATCCCTAATCGTGGTCTCCTGGACAAATGGCGGGCCCTGCACTCATGAGCATTAGCACTGTCCCCTCCTTAATCATGCTCACCAATAAATGCTATTTCCTGTCCATCTGAAAAAAAAAAAAAAAAAAGAAAGTGCTTCCCTGATAGCTCAGTCAGTAAAGAATCCTCCTGCAATGCTGGAGACCCTGGTTCGATTCCTGGGTCAGGAAAATCGGCTGCAGAAGGTATTATAGGCTACCCACTCCAGTATTCTTGGGCTTCCCTTGTGGCTCAGCTGGTAAAGAATCCGCCTGCAATGCGGGAGACCTCGGTTCGATCCCCGAGTTGGGAAGGTCCCCTGTAGAAGGGAAAGGCTACCCACTCCAGTATTCTGGCCTGGAGAATGCCATGGACTGTATATCCTATGGGGTCCAAAAGAGTTGGACGCAACTTTCACTTTTCACTTTCACAAGCCCTATTAGTTATCTATCTAGCATTATCTTAACATATTTTCAAGCCATTGGAAGGAAGATTGCAGATATATACAGGGTATGCAGGACTGGATCAAAAAGGCTCAGGGATCTGAAAAACACAGTGTTACAGGAAACAAAAATATCTCCCTCTCTGTGCCTGCAGTGCAATCTTTTTCAGATGTGACAGCAACATTTTGGCCACAAGAGGGCAGTAAAGACAAGGCTACCAGGACCAAATCGCACCAGATTCCATCCAGGCCTCAGAAGCAAGTGGAGACCTTGGCTGCAATTGTTTCTTCTATTGATATTACGGCCACTGTCATAAATCTTCAGCTGAGATGTACTGCAACAGCTGATGCGAAGAGCTAATTTATGGGTTCTCTGCAATTTCCAACAGAAACTAAGCTAAATGGGTTTGTATTCATGAATGTATTTGTGCCACCTGCATTTATTGAGCACCTACTGTATTCCAAGTACCATGCTGCTGCTGAGGATGACAGAGAAGTAAATTGAGAATTCTCCTGCAGGCTCCTAAAAGGCACCTGCAACCTCAGAGGAGGCACTCGCAATGTTCCTGGAAGGGTCTGGGATGGATGGCATTGTAGGAGGTGACTTGGGAGTTGGGCCTTGGAGGAAGTCTAGGATTCCCCCACATAGAGAAGGCTGGGGAAAGGGCATCTCAGGCAAAGGAAACAGGAGAATGGGAACTGCACAAGTCACTGGCCTGGAAGTGAATTTTTTTTACTACTTTCCAGGGGTTGGAATTTGATGGTTATCTTTATGTGAAGATTCCTGAGATTCTCCTGTCTCTGTTGTTCACGTTTGTAAACATTGACAGGAGTAGAGCTACAAGCTCCAGCTCAAGGGGAGCAGTGGGAATCATCTTTTCCAGAAAGTTCCTATGGTAATATTCTTCCTGAGCACATTCGTGGGAGCTCCCAGCAAAGGCTTCATGGATCTGCCTCTGGAACAAACCCAAAGGGACAAGGTGGAAACCCCTTGGTGTCCTTCCCACCCACACTCAGTTAGAGACGGCTGAGGGCCCAGCTCTCAACTTGGAAAAGTGGCCACAGTCCAGTCCCCAAGCAGCTGGATTTCCCAATCTGTTCTTCCTCCGTGAGCTCTTTTTCCAAAATGGTCTTTCAACCCCGCCCCCCCCCCCTTCTGTTTTAGGCAGATTCTGTGTCAAATAACAGCTTCCCTGGCAGTTGATCTGAGCCTCCGGGTATAAGGTGGGGTAGGAGGTCATGAGGTATCTGAGGTCAGCCCTGAGCTCAAATCTAGGTCATGTCCACACCATGGCTACGTGAGCTTGGACTCAAGGCTCAGCCTTTCTGGGCCTCCATTTCTTTATCTGAGAAATGAGAATCAGAGCCCTTTCCTCAGATGCTTATGCTGAGCAGTTGCAGAGGTAAATGTGAGCTGCAGTCCCAAGTGAGGGCCTGGGCTCTGGACCCCAGGATGCCTGAGCATCGTGAAGGCAGTGACTGGGCATGTCAGGGTGTCAGGAACACCTGGGCAAGGGCCATAGCTTAATCTGCCCAGGGATCCTCCTGGGGCAAGATGGGTGCCTTCCCTTCCACAGCATGGGGGACCTCAGTGAGGAAAGCATGCCCAGAAACTGTTGGGGGAGGCTGTACGGTTGTCTCCACCAGTGCTGACCCTTAGTCCAGGGAAGCTGGAAGCTGAGAGGGGCTAAAATGGATGCTGGAGGGAGGGTGATGGGGGAGCCGATGCCAGGGTGCAGTCATGGCCCCCACAACCCAGAGTTGTTCCTTTTCAAGGGGATCCCAAGAGAGGGCAGGGCTGGGTGGGAGCAGGGATTGTGTCAATCACAGTGTCAGGGCTGTACCCATGACAAGAAAAGGGGACCTCAACCCAGAAACTAGAAAGCCAAGAGCACAGTGGGTGTCAGGGCCTGGGGAGAATGTAAAATTTGTGAGGCAATGGAGAGAAAGATCCTGTGTGTCTTTCATCATCACCATCACCATCATCAACATAACAATATTACTACTACTAATAATAAAGGAGTAACGTGAATTTACTGAGCTCCTACAACACTTCAGGTACTTTCCACACACGAAATCCTCACAACAGTATTTCCACATATTTGTCATTATTACTCACATTTGCAGATGAAGACTCTGAGGCTCAGAGAGTCTAAGGAACTTTCCAACTTGCTAAAAAAAGCAGCAAAAGCCAGGATTCAAATCCCGGTGCACCTGACTTCAAAGTTCAGCCTCTTTCCACTTCCCCACTGCTTCTCTGAAAGAATGAGTCACTCTTGATTCAAAGGACAAGGACCCATGCAAATATCCTTCAACGATTTGGTTACTCTGAGTTAAAATGCATGGACCTCAAAGGCAGATTGGGAAAATCAGCTGATGTGTAAGGGATGAGCAGTGAAAAAACCAGAACCCTGGGTGCCAAAAAGAAAAAAAACAAGAGCTGTGGGAGGTACCCCACAGACCTGAAGGCCAGCCAGTACTGTGCCCTTCTGTTCTCTCACCATCTCCCATCCTAGCACCCAACTGACTGGGCCAGATTTTGCAACCACCCTTCTCCATCTTCAGACTTGCCTGGGGAGAGAACATTCTGCTCTCTGCAGGGCTGGAACTTCCAGCCCCTGCCCCACTGGAAGCCAGCGACTGAAAGCCAGGCAGAGCCTGTTTTAAGTCCAAAGAGTGGCTGTGTGGCCTCCTCCGGCATGTCTCCTAATCTCTCTGGGCCTCAATTGTCTTGTCTGTGAGATGGGCTAATACCTGACTTGTGCACATGTAAGATGTCCTCAGTTGTAAGATGCACCATGATTTTATGTACCACTGCAGAAAGGTTTCTAAAAGTGCTGCCAATTAAACTCTGAGTCAGTACTGAGACGGCATGAACACTCGGACATATCCATATTGTGGTGATACAAAAACATGCAATGGATGTTTGTTTTAGAATTGATGACAGAGGGCGATGGTCCCCACATCTAACTCTCAGCACACTGCCTGGCGCGAAGCCATCATCCCGTGAATGGAAGCCAGATGGGGCTGCCTTTTCTGTATTGTCTCTTGTTTATAGGGTCCCCTCCAGAACTCCCTCCACCCTCAGGGGTATCCTCCCAGTACCCCACCCCAGTGAGCGCCCCTGGACACCTCCCCCCTTCACTCCCTGCTTCTCCCTTCCTGCCTGCTCCCCTCTCAGGAGCAGCTTTCCCCCAGGCAAGAACGTGGGCTCAAGTCCCTTCAGAAATGGAGAGGAAAAAAACACATGATTTTAAAAGTTCTCGGGGAAGCTTTCTTTTTCTCTATTTTCGGTGAGCCTGTCAGACTCCTGCCTGTTCTTTGAAAGTTAGAACATTAGCTGGGTCAGCAGGGGAGCCCCGTGCACTGCAGAGCTTCTGCACGTGGGCAAAACTTTTCTCCCTACTGCGGTGAGACCGTGTCCTTGCTTGCATCCCCAGCTCTCCTCCACCGGCTCTCTGGATAGTGGGGCTGATTCATGTCTTGAAAGACATTCACAGTTTTCCTGAAGGGGCGGAAGTCGAGTTTGGCGGTTCTCCAGCTCCTTGCAGCCCACAGAGCTGCAATTGAGGACCCACCAAGCCTATACCCTGTCCTCAGGGCTTACACAGGAGCCGGTGGTCCTTCCGTTGGCCCATCACACGGCCAACTCCTCATAGCTTTGGTCTATCGGCTCTGGACCCCTTGCTTCCCCTTGGCCAGAAATCAGGCAGGAGGGAGGGGCAGTGATCCACAGGGATGCTCCTGCAAAGGAGGGACACCCACTCCCCTCACTCAGTCTTGTCACCTGAGCTTTGCCAATAGCGTTCATCTGGGCCTTGCCCACAGGTGCATCTCCCCTGTGGGTACCATGCACACCTCAGAGTTGGGAGATGCCCACCTGCCTCTCTGAGAGCCTTTGGTTTCTTTCTCCCGAGACCACCTTGGGCAAGGGGTTACTACATGTTGAGCTATGCTCCCCGTGTGTGGATGGACAGAGATCTTTTCCTACTGCCCTGGAAACACTTTTCAAGAGACATGGAATGTTCTAGAGCCACAATTAACAGCTCCCAAGCCATGAAGATCCCAGACAGGGGAGTCGTAGGTGTCTCATTTAAAAAAAAAAATGAGCCATATTTTTGCTTTTTGTTTGCCCACTGACATTCCTTCTTTAGGAGACAAGGAGGAAGAAGTGGATTTATATAAAAGAAGGCTGATGCCAAGTCCCCGAGCGGTTGAAGAACCCAGGGGGGGCGCTCAACACTCAGCTAGAGCAGCCAGCCTGTGGTCCTGGAAGCAGGCCTGGCTGTGAAAGTGAAAGTCACTCAGTCCTGTCCAGCTCTTTGCGACCTCATGGACTATACAGTCCATGGAATTCTCCAGGCCAGAATACTGGAGTGAGTAGCCTTTCCCTTCTTCCGGAGATCTTCCCAACTCAGGGATCAAACCCAGGTCTCCCGCATTGCAGGCAGATTCCTTACCAGCTGAGCCACAAGGGAAGTCCTGCCAAGGGGGCTGGAAAGGCAAGAACTGGCTGACCTCAAATTCTGAAGACTGAGAAGGAGTCAATGGAGAAACAATGGCTTAAAATTAGAAGAGACTGAGGTACAGGGAATGAACTTTTCCTTACCTGTCACGTGGGTCTTAGGGTACAGGTCAAATTACCTTTTTGTCATTCTGAAATCCCCAAACCTCTGAAAACAGAAAGCCTCATCTTTTTTTTTTCCTTAATTTTTGGCACAAAAACTCAGTGAGTGGTGAAGTCTAACCTGCATTAATAAGAAGTAATGTATAACTTATTTGTCCTACCAAAGGTGAAATTAGGTATGTGTTTGATCAAAGTGTGGTACTGCTGATCCTATGGGGGCATCATGGATTGTATACCCTATTATTCTTTTTCTGAAATCTGAGAGGAAAAGGCTTAATTTTGAAACACAGCAGACCCCGAGAATTTTTGGCTAAGGGCCTGGGGACCTGCAAGACCTTCCACAGAAGATTGTTCTAGAAATCAAATAAGGTAACACAGGTAAAGTACTTACCATGGAATTTGGCATCTAGTAGGAAATTCACTGGCCCCTGTCCCCAAATGGTATCCCTAGCATGTTTGGACTTTGGACAGAAAGAGAGCTGGACATCCTTTTGAAAAGGGACCTTTCCCCTGAGGGAGCAATAGGGTCTTCCCTTAACACCAGGATCCCCCTTGCTCCCCAAATCATATTTCTCCCAGTGAATCAAGGTATCCACCCCACTAAATCAGTTTCCAGAAATAACGATGTATTATACATGGCTTTCTCCTCCAGCTGCTTTAAGTTGTGATACTCCCTGTTGGTTATGAAGTTGAAAAATACATTCACATCTGTCCTTGATCTGGTAAGTCAAGAACATGAAAACTCAGAAACACAAAGACATTCTTCCACGCTCCTTCGAAAGGGGCAGTTTCTATCAACTGTGCGGGTGAGTAAGAATTGCTTTACATATGTTTTTGATGCTGAAACTATAACATTTGACTTTCTTCTCCTGCCCCAAAGTGTTAACCAAATAAATAAGAATTAGATGATGTTGCGTAAACTCCGATACATGACCTAAGATTCTTGTTTTCTTCTGACTTCGGCATAAGGCTTAACTACTTAATCCTTACACTTTAAAGCACATGTCCTACTTATTTATTTATTTTATCAAATCCATTTATGTGGCAAATAACCTCTTCCCCTGCAAATATACAAGCAAGGAGATTGTTTTGTAGTCTTACCAGAGTGGAATGAACACTGGAGCTTTGTGGCTGTCTAGGGGTGGGGCCATTTCACTTATTATCTGGATCAATATAGGTTCTTTTCTGTCCTCATAGCCTTGGTCCCCTGACTTCTAGCCACTAGCCACCAGGGGGAATGGGCATAGGGTGACGAATGGACTTCACTTGTCCGAGACTGAAAGGTTTTCTAGGCATGGAACTTTCAGCTGTAAAACTGAAAAAATTCTGGATAAACAGGGACCAAGTGGTTTCCTGGGCCTGGGCGAGAGGATGGGTGTGTCAAAATAAGCTATCCCTTCCACTGGGTTAGAATGCATGCACCATCTTTATTCCTTAAAAGGTGCAAGAACACCTGGTCACACAAGCAGGGGATGGAAGGCAATGGAAGCTTCAGGGTGCGAGGACTTTGGCAGAAAGCCACTGTGAGTTGTGCAGGAGCAGGGGCCCAGCCCAGTCTCACCCCAACAGATACCAGCCATGAGGGGCCATGGGATGGGACAAATCTCTGGAGAGCTTGGTGAAGACCTGGAGTGTCACAGGGAGGATAAGCCCACAGGACACATCTCTCCCACAACGCCAGGATGGAACAGAAGTTCTCCCACCACAAACAAACAAAAAAAACACATGACAATAATGAATGATGACGCTGCCTCCCAGAAGAGGGCTGAAGAATGGGGTAAGGAAGGTCCAGAACAAAATTGAGATCACATTCTGAAAAGGCAAAAATTCATCCCAAAGAGTTCATCTCAGACTGTTTTAAATCGCAGACATTAAGAATGTCCAGTATGAGGTTTTTATTTGTCGGTGGTGAGAAAGATCTCGGTGCTAGATCAAGTTGACATTACTTAGAGGGGAAAGGTTACATTCTTGAATCTTAGAGAATAAGTGTGGAAGCCTCTCCCCCACTGGCTTGATCATTATGACAACTTCTGTTACTTTTAAGATAAGGTCCAGATCTCTATCACAGATGCTGGATGACATTGTCCCTGCTTTGTTCCTTTCCAACCACATCTGGTACCATCGCCTCCCCTCCCTCTGCATGCCCAGCACACTGGTCTGCTTCCTTCCCATCCCCCACACCCCAATTTCGCCCTGTTTCAGGGCCTTTGCACCCCTCCTGATCCTTCTTCCTGAATACCTCCCTTACTTCTTTTTCTAGATCACTCTAATTTTCCTTCTTCATTCCACATTAAATGTCTTTTCCTTGGGGATGCAATTCATGACCTCTGAAATTAAGCATTTCTGCATCCCCAGTACTTGGCACAATGTGGAGCACAAAGTTGGTACTTAAAAAATATTTATCAGACTGACATAAGTTAAGAACTCCAATAGTTCATTCCTCCTTAGAAGGGATGTATAAACTGGCAAAAACTTCATCAGAATCAAATATTTTTTGAATTCTGGAAATTAATCAAAAGCATGAAACAATAAAGAGAATTGTGGTTGGTGGTTTTGATCTGTCAGGTGGCTTCCTGGAGGAGTAGTTTAAAGGGCTTGCCATTATCTTGCCTAACTTAGAACTCTCCCAGTGCTGAGATGGTTATCCAAAGGGCATTTGTCAAAGATATTTAAGGACATGTACTAGTTCCTGCTAGCTGGACAGTGTATAACAGCTGGGGCAAACAATAAACTAACCAAAAATTTGAGAGGAAAAGCTGGAGGATAAGATACTTTGAGAAATAAGGGCTTTGAAAAGCTCTGGCATTTTCTTGAGAGTATTGAAGGCCACAGGCATACCAACTGGTGGATCCATGCTCAGGAAAGAACAGAGAAGTCTCTAAGGTCTTATAGTTGGCTGACCTTAAATTATTGCACTTATAGGAAGAAAAGGTTAAGGCAGAGTTGTCAGCTGCTTACCTGAGTGTTGAAGGCATGCCCCAATAGGTATCAGAACTCATCTACAAAGACTGAGAGTTTTTTGTTGTTCTAGACATCTAAAGACATCTCTTTCTACCCTCTGGCTGATTACTAAGCCAATGAAATAGAGACTTCAGTGATCACAATTGACAAAGAATACAGACTTTACAAAATTAGTTCAGAAAAATCATTGAACAACTACAACACATAGAAATCTATAAACTGTGGGAAGGAAGATAATCTAATTTCCAGAATTGCTACATTAAAATGTTCAATGTCCAGCTTTCAACAAAAAAAAACTATGGAGCATGCAAAGAAACAAAATGTATGGTTCACGCACAGAAAGAAAAACAATCCATAGAAACTGTCCCTGAGAAACCTAGATGTTTGGTGTCCTAGACCAAGACTCCATGTCAAATATTTTAAATATGTTCAGAAAGCTAAAGAAAATCATGAGAATGATGTATCACCAAATAGAGAATATCAATTAAGAGACAGAAATTATAAAAGGGAATCAAATGGAAATTCTCAGTTGAAAATTACAATATTAGAAATTAATAATTTACTTGTTTTTTAGTTGCTAAGACATGTCCAACTCTTTGTGACCTCTTGGACTGTAGTCAGGCAGGCTCCTCTCTTCATGGGATATCCCAGGCAGGAATACTAGAGCGGGTTACCATTTACTTCCCCAGGGGATCTTCCTGACCCAGGGATCAAACCCACACCTCCTGCATTGGCAGGCAGACTCTTTACTGCTGAGCCACCAGGGAAGTGAGCCATATATTATCATTGTGTTATATTTATATCAGAAGGATTGTGGAAGATGTGTGTGTATGTCTTTATCTGATGGGCTAAAAAAAAAAAAAATTCACTAGGTGGGCTCACTAGCACATTTGATCAGACAGAAGAAGGAATCAGCAAATTTGAAAATGGATTAACTATCCAATATGAGGTGCAAAAAGAAAAAATAAGGAAGGAGAATTAACAGCCTAAGAGACCTATAGGACACCATCAAGAATACCAACATATGTATAATGGGAGTTTTAGGAATGGAGAGAGAGAAAGAGGGGTAGAATATTTGGAATATTCGAGGAAATAATGACTCAAACTTTTTAAATTTTGATGAAAACTTTAATCTACTCACCCAAGAAGCTCAACAAACTCTAAGAAGGATAAACACAGAAAAGATTCACCCAGAGATAAAGTGAAATCAAACTCTGTATAATTTAAGTCAAAAAAGCTTTCTTGAAAGTGGTAAGAGAGATGTGACTTGCCCTGTACATGTGATCCTCAATAAGATTAACACCTAATTTATCTTCAGAAACCATGGAGGCCAGAAAGCAGTGGGATGACATATTCAAAATGTTGAAATGAAAAAAACATCAACCAAAAGTTCTATATCTTACAAAACTATTCTTCAAATGTAAAGGAGAAATGAAGACATTCTCAGATGAACAAAAATGGAGAGAATTAGTAGCTGGTTGATCTTCCTTATCAGAAATGCTAAAGGAAGACTTTCAGGCTTAAATGTCTTTCAGAAATAACTCAAATTCACCTAAAGCAATAAAGGACATTGTTAAAGGTAACTACATAGATAAATACAAAACACAACATTAGTCTCTTTTTGGTTTGTTTCCTTTTTCCTATGTTATTTAAAAGAAATCTTCTTAAAACAATAGTTATAAATCTATGTTGATGGGCACACAAAGCATAAAGATGTAATTTGTGACAATAACCACATGAAGAGGGGACAGTCTCATAGGAGCAGTTTTGTAACACTATTGAAACTAAGTTGGTATTAATCTGACCTATATTGTTATAAATTGAGACACTAATTGTAAAATCCAGAGCAATCACTAAGAAAATTAAAATATATGGCAAAAGCAACAAGGGAATTAAAGTAGTACCCTATAAAATATCTGTTTAACACAAAGGAAAGGAAAGTAGTAATGGTGAAATAGAAGCCAAAAAAAAGAAAAAAGATATGACATGTAGAATAGCAAAATGAAATGAGTAAGCCCTTCCTTATAAGTAATTACATTAAAAGAAAATGAATTAAACTCTACTCAAATGGCAGGAATAGGTGGAATGGATTAAAAAGAACATGATTCAACTATATAACATCTACAAGAGACTCACTTGAGGTGCTGCCATGGTTTAAATTTCAAGGGAAACACAGTGACTGATGCTGCCTATTCAAGTCTATTTTTGTCAAACAATACCCCTTCTTCTCTGGCAACTTGGGAGAGAGGAATCCAGGGAAATTATTGATATTCTGCCAAAAACCTAGAAACCACTTTTTGCTAGGCTAGATCAAAAATGAAAATAACACATATATGGAAACTTTGAAGGTTATTCTCAGCCAGTTGATAGTGGGCATTGACTATATCACCTGCATCTTCTACTTTTAATACTTAATCATGTCCTTCAGTAATATCCATGGGCCGTATGTGTGGCCTTTTAGCAGCAAAGAAGGGGCTGGTACTCTTATACATCTCCCAAGGGCATTTACCTTACAGTGTGGCTTGAGAGGAGATTTGGGCCACTTGGTCTATGTGAGGGTTTGAACTGAAATTTGATTCAACATTTTTTTTTTTTTAGCACCAATCATCATGCTAAATTTTGAGGCTGTAGTGTGAATGAATCCAAGTCCCTGTCTCATGGAGCTTCTTTGTTAAGGTGGGAGGTGGGGTAAGGGGATAGACAGATAGTAAACAAGGGAACAAGAATATATGAGTCACATGGCAGTGTATGCTTTGTAGACAAATCTCTTAAGGGAAGGGAGTGAGGCTGGGGGAGGGGAACTTGTCACTACTTTATACAGGGTATTCAGGGACCCAGTAGGTACCTCTGAGTAGAGACCTGACAGAAGTGAGTGGGAGCCACGGAGATATCTGAGGGGAGGTTGTTCCAGGCAGAGGGAAGAGTGAGTGGGCAGGTCTTGGGGTAGGAGCTAGTCCTGTTTGAGGAATGGCAGGAAAGCCGTGTGTACGGATCAGAGTGAGCAGGAGGTCGAGTGGTAGAAGATGAGATCAATGAAGACCAGACGACAGAGAGTTTTATGGACAAGTCTAAGATGACTGAACTTGAACTTGTATCATGGTGTAGGTGGGAGCTCTTTCTTGAGGGCTAGAAGATATTTGGGGTCTAGACAGAGGACTAGATTCAATGAACCTGGCTGCCACAAAATCATTTGCCACCTGGACATGAAACCCCTTGGGTGCATGGAGGGTCTATCCTAGACTAAGGCCGGGCATGTCCTGGTCTATGTGCCAGATGCTCCAAAGGGAAAGAGGAGGGCAGCAGCTGGGCTACCCCAGCTTCACCTGATTCCCTGGTCATTCCGAAATCACAGGGAAGCAAGCCAATCTTGAGAGCGGATGCTAGAGCGAGCTGTCCACCGAAAATAAGCAACTCTCCCTCCCCGGTGTGTCTTCCTCCTGTTCCCATCCCCTTCCTTCCAGAAGGTTCCTTCTGGGCTTGTGTTGTCTCTGTGTGCCTTTGCATGGCACATCATTATACTGCCTTCCTGACTCTGTTGAACATTCCTGGCACAGCAGTACAAGTGAGAAGAGCCACAGACTGAAGACCCATTCGAAGTCTTAGGGCACAGCTGCTGAGTCACTTCAAAAAACACAAAACAGCCTTTTAACGAGCCTTTGTATCAGGGTGTAGGTGGGGGCTCTTTCTTGAGGGCTAGAAGATATTTGGGGTCTGGAAAGAGGAATTCATTCAACTTCCACACTTGAAAATTCCCTTCAATTTGAATCAATCACCCTGAAATCCTAGTGCTCCCAGCATCCATCCAGGATGAGTTAGTGACTGCCCTCTACTGATTCCACCATGGTGCACACAGGGTTAATTCAAATTTGCCTGTGCTCCTCTAACTGGTGAAAAGCTGGAAGCATTTCTGTTTTATTTCTGTTCCTCGATTTAATGGTTTTCCTAAGTTGCTCATTTTTCAAGAAGTAATTCCTTTGTCCTTTAGGAAGGATGAAGTCGTTTTTTTATTTCATTATGTTTATCCCAAACCCTTGTCACCAAGGGCTCTGTAAATTATGCCTGCTATTCCTTAGCTTCTGGGTATAATTAGCTCCCATTGTAATCATACAACTGACCAATCATGGGCGCCCTCAAGGGGGCCAAGGCTGGAAGGGAGACTATTCATAAAATCATACTTAATATAGCCTTATCTTGCCACGGAAAAAAAGCCATCTGTGTGGCATCCCACAACCCAGTGCCATGCAGGTTCTCCAGCTCTCCTTATGGTGACAACTCTCACCAAAGTGTGCAGCCAACGGGCTTCAAAAGAGTCACACACACGAAGTGACCAGAATGCTTATGGACCTTGTCAAACGACAGTTGCCGGAGTGCTGTTAGTGGACAAATGCACCTCACAACTCAGAAAACAGGAAAGAATGAAAACAGAAAAGAATAGGCAGGCTCCTCAGCATCACTCACCCATGCCAGCCTTGCAGAAAGCTGGTTTCTCCCCCTCCTAAAGACTTGCCTTGAAACTGCTGCAAAAAAGCATTGCCAGGAAAGTTAATGAGTCCCACCCCACCCTTCTCTCCTACTCCCTCCCAAAGAAGTAAAACAGGCTTATTTACATAGGTCAGCATCTGAAGGTAATTAAAAATGTAATCTTATACTTGCAGCAAGCTCTCTCATCTCTAGTAAATTCCCATCACCGAATCATACTAGGTGGCGTGGTGGTAAAGAATTTGCCTCCCCATGCAGGAGACACAAGAGATGTGGGTTTGATCCCTGGGTCGGGAAGACCCCTTGGAGTAGGAAATGGCAACCCACTCCAGTATTCTTGCCTGGAAAATCCATGGACAGAGGAGCCTGACAGGCTACAGTCTATGGGATTGTCAAGAGTTGGACATGACTGGGCGAAAGAGCACAGATGCAAATCATACTACTGCCCAACATCTGGAGTGCGCACTTTAAGCTTCTCTTTTCCATACTCTCACTCAGGTGATGGATTTAGATCCTCATTGCAATCTGCCCCCTCTGGGTGGGTAGAAAAAGAGCCAATATCCCCCTTCTACAGACAGGAAAACTGAAGTAGAGAGGGATTCCATGACTCATCTAAGTTCAGTGAAGCCGGGTGTCCCAGTTTCGAGTGAAGAGTTATTTGGCCCATGTCATGAAGATGATAAGGAATGGTTTGTTCTGGTGCATTGATTGCTTTGCTCAACTCAGTTTCCACATGTGCTAACTTAGGCTCCAAAATGTTCAAAAAAAGAAAGGAAATGCTACTGAAGAGGATTTTATGTAGAATTTTACGCTGAATTTTGGAGCTAGAAGTTGATTTAAAGCACGTGGAGACCACTTCTCGCATCATGGACAGAAATCTATGCCCCAGAGGAGGCCGTGTCAGCCAAGTGACACACAAGGAAAGGGCAGGTCCAACCTGGGAGAGGGGGCTCCCAACTTGTAGAAGATTGATCCAGCGTCTTCAGATTCAGAAATCACTTCCAAATCTTTCTCCCATATAACCTCTCTACTCATTGTCAGGGCTTAGCATTGTGAAAACAGGTGGTTCAGTGAGTTTTCCAGCTATTTGGATTCTAAATGGTGTTCAGTATCATAAAACCAAACGAACACTAGAAAGTGGCATAATGTAGTGGGCTGAGCACTTTACTGGGAAGAGACACATCTTTTCTGACTTAAGTTCTGTTAATAATTCATTAGGGAAGGGGTTGGAGGCCTGGGGTCTTGTTCCCCATCTGCCACTAACTGGCTGTCTGATTCCAATTTCTCTCCATTTTCTCATCTGTGTAAGAGGGAATGGAGGTGTTGGATGAGTTGGTCGGGAAGGGCACTTTTGTCTTGAGAAAAATGTTGGTTTTAGGGCACATACGTAGTACTGTCTCTCCCCATCCTGCCAGGGGAAGATCATCTTGGAATTAGTGAATAAATTAGAAGGACATGTCTGATCTCAATTGGACCTCCACAGGAATTTGCATTTCACTTACATTGTACTTGTCTTCCAGCGGGTATCAAACTGGGGTGGATGTGTATGAGAAGGCTTCAGTTCCACAGATGTTTTTGTTCAAATGTAATGGTACTTGTTCTAATAGGATTTGATCTATACACATGAACACTGAGCTTTCCTTAACAAACATCTTCCATTCCCACAGTGCAGGGGCTCTTTCTTCCGGCAAATTCAGGACCGACTTATTGTGGAGGTGACTGCCAGGTGACAATGCTGGGAGACCTTCAGAGGAGGGGGTCGGTGGTGACTCCAAGCCTCATCAGGGATCCCAGCTTGCCATGGCCTCAGCATCCAGTGACAACAGAAAAGAAGGACGCACACAGAAAGGAGTGGTCAGCATTTTGCTAACTGCCCTTCCTTCTGCAAGCCCATTAGAGAAGTCCAATCACAGGTCCTTAGAGAGGGCACCTCCACCGCTAATGCCCCGCCACTCAGGGAGCAGAACAGGGAGGCAGTGGGGAGGACGCCCCCTCTTCTCCCACCATCAGAGCCCAAAGCCAGCCTCCGTCATGCCTTCCTTTCCAGTCTGCATCTGCACATCAACCCCCATCCCTGGTCCCCGACACACAATACTGAATAAATATGCCTGGCCCGGGTCCATGTGGGAATTCTGGAGAGTTACGATTGTTATTTCCAGGAATGCACAGACACCAGCAAAAATTCATTTCCCAGACGCTTGGCTATTTTGAGAACCAAATCTCCTGCTCTGTAGCAATCAAATTGGGGGCTTTTCAAGTCTTGCTTTACAATAGAAACCTGTTCTGCCTTCAGCTGCCTTTTACCTACAAGAATTCAATAAGAGATAGAGAAGCCATTAGAGTTTCCTTCCCCATCTCCGCTTTGGCGCGACATATATTCCTGGCCAACTTTCTCGACTCTATATCTTAGTAAATTCTTCCTGACAATAGTTAGTGACAAGCATGTCAGAAGCAGCAAACTCCGTCATCTATACGGCTCATCAATAATTTAGTCTCTTCCCCCTCGTGAGAGCCTGTGTGTTTTGCAATAATGAAATATATGATTTTAAAAATAAATAATAGGCTGTTGTCAGCCCGATTGTAGCTGCAAGTTATGAATGTGATTGATTGATTGAACATTTGACTTCATCCGCTCGAGCAGGATCAAAGAGAGACTCTTCCACCCGCCTAAGGCCACTAGCAATTTATTTAGAGACTGTGTTCGTATCCCAGCAGGTAGCAATATTGGACTGAGGTACACAGAAAATCAGCTCTTTGAAATTTTTTCCAAGTCCGAGGGAAGCAACAAATGAGATTTTTTTTTTTTCTTAGTTCATTAAATCATTAACCACTTAATCACTAAAACAAGACATGATAAGCATTCCCCTTAGCTGGGTTACCCAGGAAAAAAAGAAATGAGGCTTTGCCGAGATCTAGTGTTGGAAGGTGGGCCCTTTTTACACAACGTGACAGTCTCTAATTTTTTATTTATATGGTGCTGTATTTTTTTTTTTCTTCATCTTAACTAATCAGCATGGCAACAGCCACAATGACATCCAAAAGTGACAGGTGTCTGAATTGCAATGAGGTATCTACACAACTGCCAGCACGGGGATGGAAAAGACAAAGGTATGGAGGAGATGTTTGTAAAACAAATACTGCAACTGCTAGCAGTTGGATAGAAAAGGGGGGGGGGAGAAAAGAAAATGGGGCATAGGATATTGCTGGAGGTGTGGAATATAGCTCCCCAGTTCAGCCAGGGGAGAGATTCTCCTGAGTTTGGGTGCCCAGCCGGCAGGGAAAGGCTGTCCCTTCTTTCTCAAGGGGTCAAGTGGGACTCTTGGTCCCTCACACAACAACTTCCCTGATCTTTTAAAACCCTGCAACCCAGAGCTCTCCCCATGAGCTGAGGAGCTGTACAGCATTCCGATGAGCGGGGCTGGTGAGGAGCCTGCATCTGGTCCTAACCAGGGTGCTGGGAAGAAAGGAGACAGGATGTGAAGGCCCGAGGACATCCACCCACAGAGGGACAGGTCCATCTTAACAAGAATGGGTTGTGGTCTTCGTTGTTCTAGCAGGGGAATGGAAGAAAGGGAACAGGCTTTCCTTCCCGTCTCCCCTAGTCTTCTGCTGTCTGACCTCAGGCAAGGCAATTTAATAATCATCCAAGCGCTTTTGACTTCATAGGGCCTTTCATCCACAGATCTCAAAGCACTTCACAAATACCAATTCATTAACCTTCACAACCCGCCCTGGGGGACAGAGGGTGGGCACATTTCCCTTGTGGTGGGGACACTCAGCTGGAGGCATGGAGAAAAGCAGTTTTTCCTTCAAGGTCACTTGAAAGTTGACCAGGAAACTCCGGAGTGAGATCCAGAGCAGCTGGCATCAGCACCCAATACTGCTGATGCTGGAGCCTCAGTTTACCCTCCTTTGTGCCATTGGGCTGGACCCACACCTCTGAGGCTCCTCGTAGAGAAGAGAGGAGAAGCAGCTTCAGGGAGGACAGGATGAACCACATGGCTTGCTGCCGGCTGTTCACTAGCTGCTTTCACATGCTACGTCTCATTCATTCCCTAGAGAATCCTGTGAAGTTCTACAAGCCCTGTTTCACAGGTGAGAAAATTGTGGCTCAGAGGTGCAAAGAACTCACTCAAGGTCACCTAACTCACAAGTAGTAGAGTGACCATCTGTCTGTAGTAGTAATAATAGTAATAATAATACGTAGATATTCACTTGAGAGGAATCTTGAGAGTCCCTTGAACTGCAAAGAGATCAAACCAGTCATTCCTAAAGGAAATCAACCCTGAATATTCACTGGAAGGACTGATGCTGAAGTTGAAGCTCTAATACTTCGGCCACCTGATGCAAAGAGCCGACTCATTGAAACGACCCTGAAGCTAGGAAAGATTGAGGGCAGAAGGAGAAGGGGAAGACAGGATAAAATGGTTGGATGGTGTCACTGACTCAATGGACATGAGTTTGAGCAAATTCCAGGAGATAGTGAAGGACAGGGAAGCCATGGGGTTGCAGAGTTGGACACAACTTAGCAACTGAACAACAACATAGATATTCACAGTCACTTTCCTGAGGATACCTCTAAGAACTCTGTTTTTGTTTATGAGCCTTCCTGGGTCTATATGATCCACTCATCAATTGAGCCTCTGAGCTGTAACATAAAATGTTCAGGCCAGTAATGGCAAAAGCTTGGCTCAGTTTAGAGAGCCAGAGAATGAGGAGACAAAGAGTAGCTCTGAAGAGGGAGAGGGAGATGGGGAAGGTGAGAGGGACAGCTTGGTATGGGTTTAGAGAGACATTTTAGGGGAATGAGCTTGGCGTATAGGATGCTTGGCATCAAGGATGGGAAGCAGCTGCTGTACACGTGTGAACTAATTATGGAGAGATGCAGAAAAAGAATTTTAAGAAGCTTTGCTTTGCAAATGTGATGCGGTTTATTAAGGGACTATAATGTATATTTGAACTACTTCTGAGTTGCTTTTGGGTGCCAGACTGATGCTCCCTAAGTGCAATGCTAGGCAGAAGCCAGCTGATGCTCAGTATGGTGCTGTGAGTCACACATTTGCCAGCTGCACATCTCTGCTCCTTTCATGCCGCATCGTCTGGCATCCCTCCCACCTCTGCTGAGCTTTTGTACTCCCATGGTATTCAAAACGGGTGTTGACCACATGCTATTCACCCCCTCTTGTAACTGTTTTGTGATAAACACTGCTTCCTCTGAGGAGCAGGGTGAGGCTTGGCAGAACAAGAGGCATAACTGATTCTACCATCTAAGTAATCTAATACACATGCCAGGAGGCAATCAATATGTGCAAGATGTATTAGTCAGAGTAGATTAACTGTCATAACAAACAGCTCCATTGGGTTGACAGAATGAAAGATGATTTCCCACTCATGTGATGTTCCCTGTTGTTGTCCCTGATAAGCTGTTCTCCTGGGCAAGTCACCTCCAAGCAAGACTCTGGGGCTAAGCTTCTACAGTTCTGATATTCACCCATCCTCTGGGGCTGTGAAGCCCTGCACATCCAGTTGCAAGAATGGCAGAAAGATGGAGGGTGAAGAAGGGCACAAGGGCCAGAGTCAGACCTGAAAGTGTCATATATGTCACTCTGCCAATCATATGGTCCTGCCTAAATGTCAGGGAGGTCGAGACATGCTGTCTAGCTGTGTGTCCAGAAGGAAAAGGAAATCTGGTTTAATAAGCATATGAGTGTCTCCAGGCTTCCCAGGTGGCACTACTGGTGAAGAACCCACTTGCCAATGCAAGAGACTTAAGACACGTGGGTTCGATCCCTGGGTCAGGAAGATTCCCTGGAGGAGAGCATGGCAACCCACTCCAGTATGCATGCCTGAAGAATCCCATGGACAGAGGAGCCTGGCAGGTTGTAGTCCATAGGGTTGAAAGAGACATGACCGAAGCAAGTTAGCACACATACATACACGCACACACACAGGAAAGTCTCTGCCACACAGGGTCCTCCACCTCAACACCAGGTATTCACTCATCAGTCACACTTGGAGGTCTGCTAGAGATACTCTTGCAGGCAGTCGGGCATCAAGTTTGCAGGTACCATGTGATTCTCTTTTCCCCCACATGGATTTATGAGTAAGCTGAAATTCTCCAGAGAGCAGCAAAACTTGTTTGGGGAATTTTGAAAATGGATGAGGACAATCGGAAGGCGTCTGATATTTTCTGGTTGAAGGGAGACATGTCTGATTTAATAAATGCCTTTAAACTGACATTGACCAAGACATCCTTTTCTTTATTCTGTAAAAAACAAAAAACAGAAAAACAAAAAACTCCACTGCACATCATGTGCAAAAACCTGGCAGAAAGGAGTTGATCACCTGGACACCAAAGGTGAGTGCTAACAAGCGCTAACATTCCTCAGTTTTCTATCTCCAGTGTCCATCCAGCTAAGGTTGACTGTGCTTTCTTGGAATATCCATTCAATCTTAGGCAAAAGAGAATGATTTGTGCTTTATTTTCAGAGATCAGCCTCCGTTCTCCTTCCATGTACAGTCGTGGCCTCAGCAGTAAAGCTGGTAGGAAGTTTCATTCCTCTGATTCCCTGGAGAAGCTATGCTTTCTGGGTCACTATGACAATCCTCAAACATGCAGTTTTATTTTGGAACACAACTGTGCATACTTCTCATACATTGCAGGAGTTTAATAATGGCAAAAACCTCTTAGAGCACAGTCGGTTCCTTTTCATTTCCCCTGAAAATACCAAACTCGGGTTGTTCCAGAGAACCAAGGTGAAAATACCCCAAAGAAATGTCTCATTCATCCTTTCTCCTGAGTTCTTTTCTCTGCTGCCTTCAATTCCCCTTCCCTTTCTATCTGTAGAGACAAAAGCGAAAATTCTGTAACCACTGGCCTCGGTCCAGGAATACAGAAGAAAACGAAGCAAGGCAAGCAACAGAGAAAAGTGAACAACAGAAGAACAAGCTCAAATAAAGCTGCTTGATGATCGTATAGTGCCAGCCTGGCAGGGGTGTGCTTTAACTTCTTTTGCTCGTCTTCCTTAGCATCCAGTTTGGGGTCAAAATTCTTAAAATAAAATTGAATATGGTTAAAAGTGCTTGAAAACCCGTACATGGAAATGACTTGCCCATCAATATGTATCCTGGATCTTTTAAAGAAGTTATCTGGTTTGACTCAGTAATTCTGCTGCCGAGATTCTATCCAAAGCTATGACTTGGCTTGGTGTCTCCTAGCAGCAGAGCCTGAGATAAAGATTTGGTGCAAGTAGGTGGTTTCCTTGGGAGGTGACCCCAGGAAGCATGGTGAAGGAGTGAGGATTGTGGGAAATAGGTATGAAATGTTGACCTTAAAATGTTATTTTACCAGTAAAAAAGAGTCTGTTCAGAAATAGCAGAGGAATTGCAATATGAGACAAGAAAAGCTATCCCACGGACAGAGGAGCCTGGCGGACATGCCTGAGCGACTGAGCACACACCCACACAAGCTAACTAAAGAGCCATAGGCAAGTCTAACAAAGGAGAAGAATGCTGTTTTATAGAGAAAAGAGAGGAAGTTGGGAGAGGTTGTTCTGAGAGAAAGTCTGTTGGAGAAAAGCGGGAGTTCAAGGTGATGATGGTTTCTCACTGACTGAGTTGCTGGGGTAGCCAGAGTCTTGGAGGAGATGCAGTGCGCGTCTTTTCCTGTTGGGATCTGTAATTGACAATTCCTGTAAGTGACACTGAGTGGTACCACATGAGAGCTCTGCCTTCTGGCTTCCTGACTCCATTTTCACGGGAGGAAGATAACATGATCGATATGTTAATAAGCTGGCCACTGCGGGTAGCTGGGGCTCAACCCTATGGGAATGATCTGACAGACTGTGTAGAACACACCCTTCATTGGTCACCCGGATGAGCAAGGAAGCTGAAATTCCCATCCCCACTGGTTGAGGGTCACTTAGGGACATCAAGGCTAGGATAAGCGTACTCCCATGGTCAGAGAATAAGTTCAGGTAAGTGACATAGGAAGCCAGCAGATGGACCTGGGAGAGTCTTCAGGTACCCCTGGGAAAGTCCTAGGGGCGGAATGCTGACAGTATCTGTTACGGATAATAATCTTCATATAGAAAAAAATAAGCATACCAGAATTGCAGCATTATCTATAGTGGTGAAAAAGTAAAGGCGACTTTAATGTCTATGTTAGAGAGAGGGTTCGATGAGTTCTGGTATACCCATTCCATGAAATACTCCTCATTGTTGCTTTGTTCAGTAATACTACTATCTACCAGGCTCTGCACTAGGTCCTATGGTCACTATGATGAGAAAGACAGACCCTGTCCTTACCCTTCAGAAGGGTATGGTCTCATTTGTTTAAATAGGATTTGGAAAAAACATGAGTACATGTCTGAGTTATACGCTAATATTCTGGAATCAGGATTGTACATACAGCTTGACCTTAATTCTGTTTTTTAAAATGCATAGAAAAAAGACTGGAGGCAAGTACACCTGACTGTTAATAGTGATTTTCTTCGAGTGATGAGGGTTTCTTTGCTTCTTGCATTTCTCTTTTCACCAAATTTTCTATAATAAGAATGTCTTCTTCTCATAAGGGAGAAAATAATACACTTTATTTGAAAATAAGAGGGAAAAAAGTCACCTGCCAAGCAGAAGAGAACTCAAAGCTGGCCCTTCTCACCTTCTCCCTATGCCCAACTTTTGTGTGTGTCTAACATTTCTGGTTTCCTGCTGCAGCTGGAACCAGCATCTAATGCGAAGTAATTTGTAATTTGGGGTGCCTTCTCAGGCATGACTGGGGCTTGAAGGTAGCAAGCATTTCCCGATAAAATGCGAAATTCAAGGGCATCGCAAAGAGAACCAGGATATCTACTCTTTTTACTTTTCTTCAATTAACTCATGGAAATATGAAGTCCACAGTCACATTGTCCACACTGGTTCCTCTGTACACTGATTAGCTTTGATGCCATCTTCAACAGTTTGCTGGTGACTTCAGCATTGCCAAATTTCCTGCTACTGTTAGAAACTGACCATCTCGGCTAGAGGGAGGGGACCTCCATGGTGGGGAATTTTCTTGCCAATCATCTCTCTGATAGATTCGTGAGACTTGGAGCTGAAAGATATGACCTAAATACAAAGTGTTCTCATCAAATGGTTTGAAAATATACAATAAGCTAGGCTTAAAGGAGCAGAAATATGAGTATATTCAATGTAATTTCATGTACTGGAATAGTTGCAATTGGCAAAGTTCATCTTGAAATATTTTCCATGCAGTTTAAAAGAGTTAAATATCTTGGAAATCCCCTCTCTAGGCTCCCCCAAACCCTTTAAGTTATTTCTGGGAGATGGAAATATTTTAGTTCTTAAGCTTCTCATTAATTCTGGATTTGGCTTCTAGTCCAGGCTGCAGTGATGCGTGACTCCAGGGAACTCTATTCCAGCAGGACTGTCCCTTGGGGCTTTGTTTACCCAAATTAAAGATATTCTTTCAAAAATAAATAAAGTAAAATTTAAAATAAGTTTAGGAAAGGCCAGTTCAGTGGCGTTCAAGAGGATTTTTAACTCCAGGCCTTTTTACTTCTTGGTCTTGAAGGTGCATCATGTATCTTTATGAATCTCCAAGAAGAGAACAGAATAGACAGTGGCCTGAGAATCTGCATTTCTGAGTTCCTAAGTGATGCTGGGCTGCTGGTGTAGGGAGAGAACTATTTGAGTATTTTGAAACTACTGGTTTAGAGGGATTTAGTGCTTCCCCAGAAAGACAGATGACCTGAAAGGAAAGAAGTAGTTTTCTAGTCATACCACTGGTCCTTTTGGATATGAGCACCCTGTTTTCCTAAAATAAAAGAGCATGATGGTGGAAGGATACTTGATTTTTAAAGGCCAGGGTTGAGGCCCTAAAGGAGCAGATGAGAACTTGATCTGGGAGCACAATTAGATGAAGTTGCAGAAGCTACAGTACCAGATTAGGACAGGGGGAAGGAACACAAGCTTCCATGTCAGACAACCTGGCTTCAAAACCCAGGCAACACATGTCTCTGGAGCTCAGTTTTCTTATCCGTTGTAAGGGCATCATGGGTCTTACCTGCTATGGTTATGGGAGGAGCAAATTAGAGAGCATTTGTAAAATACTTAGCATGTAAATGGCAGGCACTCAAATAAATGAGAGGGTAAAAGACCTGCTCACTGGAGCTTGTCTGGTGGCTCAGAGGTAAAGAATCCACCTGCCAATTCAGGAGACCCAGGTGCGATCCCTGGTCCAGGAAGATCCCATATGCTGGGGGCAACTAAGCCCATAAGCCACAACTATTGAGACTCTAGAGTCTGAGAGCCTCAACTACTAAGCCCATGTGCCTCAACTACTGAAGACCGAGTGTCCTAGAGATTGTGCTCCGCAATAAGAGAAGCCACCACAATGAGAAGCCCTCACATTGCAACTAGAGAAAGCCTGCATGCAGCGATGAAGACCCAGCACAGACAAAAGTTAAATAAATAAGTAAAATTATATATATATATATGTATGTATATAAGAGATCTGCTCACTGGGAATAAGGCAAGAATTGGGTACAGGAAATAAAGCATCAAGGCCAGATAACAAACATGATTTACTGAGCACTTAGTCCAAGTTCCCTGAAAATACTTTGTCTGGGACTGGTTTCTTAGTATAGAACTGAGATTAGGACTGAAAGGCCCCTCAGAGGAGGACTATGGACCCTAGGAGCAAGACAGTCAGCCTGCCAGGTCTTGTGCTTCTCTCAAAGCCTCCAGTGCCCATCCAGCCACACAGTAGGTGCTCATTTATATCTGTTGCATAATCACTGTATTTGATAGGGGGCTATGACCAACTTGATCCCAGGAGTTACCGAACAATAACACACCAAGACTTTGCTTTAGTCTGTTTAGTTTGTTCTTCTCAGAACAAATGAACAAAAACCCAAACAAAACAAAAAAGAAAATCAGACAAGGTTGTGTTCTGAAAGACACTGAACAAATACACTTGAGTTCTAATCACAAGAAAAATCAATAACTTTCCCAGTGTCTGAGCCTTCGGCGTTGACTTGGAAACACTGAAATCCTGCCGGCCAGAGGGTCTCCCGAGTCCAGGGGCTGAGCACGCAGGCTTCAGCATCCCGAGCGGCTGAGCCAGTGTGAAATCATTTCCTTCTTGGAGCGCAGGGCTATTGCTGCAGGTATTAACGCGCCTTCCAAGCCCTCTGCCTCCTGGCTAATGTAGCGAATGGACAAAGGAAAGAGGAGGCAGGTCAGGCAGGTGTGGGGTTTGGGGTTTTGGAGAGCAGGTTTGGGAAAATCGCAGGGGAGTTCAGCACAGCCGGGAGACTGGCCAAGAGCTAAGCAGATGCTTGGCTGAGCAGCAGCATCACCTGGGGACCTTTTATTAAAATGATTAGTAGTATTTAAATTATTATTTAATGACAGGTTCCTAGGTCCCACCCTAGAGTAGATTCACAGTCTTCATCTTAACATCCTCTTCTGGAGAGTCCATGATGGAAAAACCTTGCAGCAGTCAATTTATGATTCAGTCTCGGAGACGTCATCGTTCTGAGCCGTCTCCAGCCTTTTGCAGCTCACCCAGGGGGCTGAGGCTCCAGAGAATTCTCCCCAAGTGCTCCTCTTGGAGGAGCAAGCTCACAGCATTGGGGAGGACATATGGTGTTCTTAGAATATAGAGTGTGAAAAAGAAGAGCTGGAGAATTCTCAAAGACTCTTTTCGTGGTTGCAACCACGTGTATGTCAGTTCATCTTGGAAAGCGTTCCCTTTCAAAAATCATTACAAAGAGTGGAGAGAGGGGTGCCCTTCTGTCTGTTTAAAAGCATGTCAAGATTCTTCCTTTCAGCACTTCGGCTCCTATGAAGAAAAAGCAGATCCTTCGGGTATCTTGTTAACAAATGAGGGGCCAGCTCGTCCTTATAGCTTGAGAGACAGTGCATGACTGTCTAGCTCTCTCCTCCCTGGCTGCGCCCACTCTGAATGAGACTAACTCTCATTATGGGGGCTCCTGTAGTAAGCGTTTTACATACATTGTCTCATTTACGTCTCCTGACAACCTTACAAAATGGGTCAAGGGTTGGCAAACAACGGTCAGTCACCTATTTTTTTTCCTTAATATTTACTTTTATTTATTTATTTATTTGGCTGCACTGGGTCTTAGTTGTGGCATGTGGGATCCAGTTCCCCAAACAGGGATTGAACTCGGGCCCCCTGCATTGGGAGTTCGAGTCCCAGTCACGGGACCACCAGGGAAGTCCCTCAGTTACCTGTTTTTGTAAATACAAACATATTGTACTATGGGTCATGTGCTCAGTCGTGTCTGATTCTTTGTGACCCCATGGAATGTAGCCTGCCAGGCTCCTCTGTCCATGGGATTTCCCAGGCAAGAATATTAGAGTGGGTTCCCATTTCCTTCTCTAGGAGATCTTCCTGGCCCAGGGATTGAACCAAGGTCTCCTGCATTGCAGGCAGATTCTTTACCAACTGAGCCACCAGGGAAGCCCATATTGGACTATAGCCAGCACCATTCATTTATATATCATCTGTGGCCGCTTTTGCTCTACAAGGATGGAAGAGAGCAGTTGTGACAAAAACCCTATGCCTTACAAAGTCTAAAATATTTGCTGTGTTGCCCTCTACAGAAAAAGTGGGTGGACCTCTAAAATGGGCCATTGGTACCACTTTACAGACAGGCAAACAGAGGCAAAAAAGGCTCAATGTGTCACCTAAAATATTTAGGTTATAAATGAATGTCAGAGATGTCTCTGGCCCCAGAGAAACTATTCCTGTGCTTCTCCCTACCCTACACCATAGAACCTCTTACTCTGTCATGTTGATGGATTCCTGATAAATGTGTCAGGCAAGAGGGACATGTTTATTTGCTCTAACAAAATGTCTTCTGCTTACCATCACACAGAGAGGCCTGCAGGAGATGCTGGAGTCCCATAGAGGCAGTCATCTGGCCCACCCACTTCTCTCCCAGCCCCTAACATCAGGGTCCAACCTGCCCAGGATTTATAAGAGGGATCATCATCCAATATAGAGACAGCTTTTTCAAGTTCAGGAGATTGGCTCAAGGATTTGCTGATTAAAGAACTAGAGAAAAGAGGACTTCGCTGGTGGTCCAGTGCTTAAGACTCTGCACATTCACTGCAGGGGGTATGAATTCTATCCTGGGTCTAGAACTAAGATCCTTCATGCTGCACGTGCAGCCAAAAAAAAAAAAAAAGAACTAGGGAAGAACCAGATATGTGTGTTAGTTGCTCAGGAATGTCCAACTGTTTGCAACCCCATGGACTGTAGCCCACCAGCCTCCTCTGTCCATGGGATTCTCCAGGCAAGAATACTGGAGTAAGTTGTCATTTCCTTCTCCAGCAGATCTTCCCAACCCAGGGATTGAACCCAGGTCTCCCACATTGCAGCCAGATTCTTTACCATCTGAGCCACCAGGGAAGGCCCCAGAACCAGGTAACCTCAAGCCAAGAACAACAGCTGCCCTTGCCTGAGCGACACCTCCAGGGGAGCTTTAACCCTAGACCTATCCCTGGAGACAGGCCCACGTTTGTCTTGTCTGCCATTCTGCCCCTGCCGATGTCTTTCCACTCAGCCTTGGCTTGATTTGTCTGCTGGTATTGCTCATAGTCACGCTGCCCTGCTGTCCAGAGTTCCCATGCGGTCCTGGTTTCTGCCTGTCTGACCTTGGCTCACACTTGACCCTGTAGGTAAACAGGCCATGCCTCAATAGTGGTCTGCAGCTCCTAAGGGATGTCAAAGCTGAAGCTCCGTATCTTGGGGAGAAAACTCAACGTTTCCATACATATTTTGAAACCAAACCAATTCCAAGAATGGAATGAAAAGTGAAACCACTGGAAAAGATTGCTCAGTCAAAAGCCACCAGAACTTCCAAACACATAGAAATAGTTATATCAATTAATGGCAAATCTATACAATGGAATATTATGGAGCCATTTAAAATGATATCAACAAAGATTTTAAAATAACATTATGCAGCAGAGACAGAACCAGCTCACTGGTGTGGGACCTATGCAGTTAAACAGGGACCTATGTTTATAAGGGCCCCACACTTGGTTTAATTCTCCATGGCCGCCGTCTTGAAATTCTTAATAAATTTTGGACAAAGAGGGCCCACATTTTCATTTTGCACTGAGCCTAGAAGTTATGCAGTTGATCCTAAGTAGACATATGTCCCAGAATTTATTCTCTCCTTAGTAATAGAACTTCCCCAATCCAAACCATATCACCCCGACAAACGTTTCATGTGAGAATGCCTTTCCAGTATTTCTTGGGAATTTTTTATGTTTTTCCAAATTCTGAAAAAAAAATTAGTAAAGAAACTGGGATAATGTGAAAAAATACAGTAATCCGCCTGCAAGAATTGAAGCTTAATAATCAACATAGAGACATTTGTCTGAATCCTCCTGTGTTATGACAAAAGCAAGAGCAGAAACTCGAACAGGTTAAGACTGACATGGAACCAGAACGGGAGCACGTAGTAGAGAACTGGCTATGGTCTAATCAGTCAGTCATACTGATAGCTCTTGTTCTGTTTTAAATGTATATGTGGGGCTTCCCTGGTAGCTCAGTGGTAAAGAATTCGCCTGCCGATGCAGGAGACTTGGGTTCAATTCCTGATTGGGGTAGGTCCCACATGCCATGGAGCAACTGAACCTGTGCACCACAATTTTTGAGCCTGTGCTCTAGAGCCTGGGAGTCACAACTACTGAGCTCATGTGCCACAACTACTGAAGCCTGTGTGCCTTAAAGCCCATGCTCTGCAACAAGAGAAACCGCCACAATGAGAACCCCTTGCAGGCAACTAGTGAGTAGCCCTCACTCACTGCAGCTAGAGAAGAGCCTGCAGAGCACCAAAGACTCAGCACAGCCCAAAATAAATAAATTAAAAAAATAACAAAACACCTTAAAAATTTTAAATGTATACATGGCCATGACTGCTACTAATGGCAAGTCATTCTTGCAAATTATAATATATATTAAAATTTATTATATAATAAATAAGTATTATTTTATGTGCATATGTACTTTACATACATATCTTGTTAGTGATGTTCTCAGAAATAACAAGTTTGGGGGGCAAAATAAGCCCCTAAAGGAGCAGTATTGACATGTGATTCTATATAGGGCCTTAACTGCTGGAAATTTAATTGCTACATTATTTAAATATTACCCACTAGAGTTCACTGGTATTTTCCAATGTTTAATTTTTTATGACAGTCTATAATTGCTTGTAGGGCTTCCCACGTGGTGCTAGTGGTAAAGAAGATGCCTGCCAATGCAGATGTAAAGATGCGAGTTCAGTCCCTGAATTGGGAAGATCCTTTGGAGGAGAGCATGCAACCCACCCAAGTATTCTTGCCTGGAGAATCCCCATGGACAGAGGAGCCTGGCAGGCTACAGTCCATAGGGTCACAAAGAGTCGGACACGACTGAAGAAACTGAGCAGGCATGCATGCACAGTTGTTTGTAAATTCACTAAATCAGTATTTCTTATTTATCAAGCTGCTATTGTTAGGTATCCACAGTAATGAGTAAAGACTATGAAGAAAGTTGGAAGATCTTTAAGAATAATATAATTTCAGGAGTTTTGAGGCATTCCAGCTTCTCATTTGTAAACCCTCAGTATTCATATCCATTGGGTAGTGGAAAACATTGCTTCTATACATAACTGCTCAACTAGAGACTACAATTTCCAGCTTCCTTTGCAGCTGGTTATAGTTATGTTCTAAGTTTTGGCCGATGAAATGTACGCCCATGTGAAGGGTGTACCTACTGGATCATGTTTTTGTGAGGAAGTTGCTTTCCCTCCATTCTCTTTCCTCTTCTCCCTGGCCTGGAAATGATGAAAACTGGAGAAGCCACCTGGGCTGAGATATGGAGACGGTGTGTTCAAGAAGAAAGAGCTGCCCATCCAGTTTGTTCCATGGATGACCTTGTAGAACAGAATTATCTACCCATGATAGCCTATCTTTAGATTGTTAAATGAGAGATGAATAAATCTTGTTTTGAAGTGTAAATACATATATATATAAATATATTAAAATATATATTAAAGTCTGTATATTAAAGTCTCTTTTTTTGTAGCAGTTTAGCTTATATGAACACGTGTGTGTGTGCTAAATCGCTTTAGTCATTTTGGACTCTTTGCGACCCCATGGACCATAGCCCACCAGGTTCCTTTGTCCATGGATTTTCCCAGGCAAGAATACTGGAGTGGGTTGCCATTTATTCCTCCAGGAGGTCTTCCAGATCCAGGGATCAAACCTAGGTCTTCTGCATTGCAGGTGGATTCTTAACTGTCTGAGCCATATAATCTTATGCTGCAATGCTACTTGACAAAGCATCATACACAATTGTATATATTATATCACACTGGAGTTGCAAAGAGTTAGACACAACTTAGCAACTGAACAACAATAACACTATTCTGTGTATTATATTATACATAATTGTGTATGTAGTTCTAGAATGCCCCATGGATACAAAAATCTGCAGATGCTCAAGTCCCTTTTATAAAATGCCCTAGCATTTGCATACAACCTACACACAACTTCCTGTATACTTTAAATCATCCCCAGATTACTTATAACACCTAATATAAATACTATATAAGGGGTCATAAACCACAATATAAATGCTATGTAAATGTTGCCAGCATGCAGCAAATTCAAGGTTTGCTTTTTGGAACTTTCTGGATTAAAAAATATATATTTTAGACCTACAGTTGGTTGAATCATGCATAGATGCATAACCAATAGATACAGAGGGCTGACTGTATATATAACATAATCTCAATCGCTATAAAACACACAAATAAAATGCCCAGTAGAAAACATGTCAAGAGGAGCAAGAAGCCTGCCTCCAAAAAAGAGAGAAAGAGATGAAAGAAGCCAAATCAGACATTATTTCAGAAAGAATTAGGTAATATTATCTCTATAATTGGGCTTCTTTTGTGGCTCAGCTTGTAAAGAATCCACCTGCAATGTGGGAGACCCGGGTTTGATCCTTGGGTTGGGAAGATTCCCTGGAGAAGAGAAAGGCTACTCACTCCAGTATTCTGGCCTGGAGAATTCCATGGACGGTATAGTTCATGGGGTCGCAAAGAGTCAGACACAACTAAGCAACTTTCATTTTCACTTTCATCTCTATAACTAGGGCTTCCCCAGTGACTCACTGGTTAAGAATCTCCCTCAATACAGTAGTCACAGGAGATGCAGGTTCGATCCCTGGGTTGGGAGTATCCCCTGGAGGAGGGCATGGCAACCCACTCCAGCATTCTTGCCTGGAGAATCTCATGGACAGTGGAGCCTGGCAGACTATAGGCCATAGACTCACAAAGAGTTGTACATGACTGAAGCGACTTAGCACACATCTCTATAGTCATTAAACTAATACTCATTGAGCACTACTTATGTTTCAGGCAGGGAACTAGAACAGAGAGCAAGAAAGATATATTCTCTGTATAAAATTTAGGGTAAAACTAGAAAGGAAGGTATATAATTTGTACATAATAACCAGCTTGAATGATATGAAGAATTTATTCTCTCCTTTCTATGAGTCTTTCTTCATGGGAACGGGAATATTGATGAGATGTGGGGTTTTGGATAACCTCAGCCTCTTCTTCAAGGACTAATCCCTGCCTAATGTCTATAGAAGTTTAGCTTCCTCTGGGAGGTGCCCCCCCCCTTCCAGGAATCCTTCAAGGCTAAGGATGGGCACGAGAATTCAAGGGTTTCCAGTCACATTCCTGCTGCTCCTCTTGGGAAAGCTCCATCCAGCTTCTCCAGCCCCGGGCTAAAGAAAACTAGAATGTATCCCAGCCTCATTACACTCTCTGTGTCAAGGGAGCCCTCCTTATCTGAGAACCCAGGGCTGGCTATTGGGTTGCCATCTTGGGAAAACCAAGAACATCTCTTTGGTGTGAGTTCAGGGGAAAAGCCAAGAAAGATGAACAAACGTGTAAGTGGAAATTTGGCACTTGTCTTATACAGTAGCTATAATTTTCATAGTCTTAAAAAAGTGAGAAACTCAAATGTTCTGTTTAGCTGAAGTCATTAAACATGCTGTAAGAGGCTGTTTTAAGCCAGTGAGAGGTGGTCAGTTTACTGTTGGGTAATACTCAAAGTGTTTACTGAAGACTTTACCTGCCTATCTGTCCATCTACCTGCCTGGCGAACATGTCTGGCTCTGCCAGCCACTGCAGGGCATTTCTGTCCACATACCTGTCAGATTCCATTTTTCACCAGAAGCTTCATTAAGAAATAGAAGCTGAGCATTCTTAGAGGCACTTTAAACCACTGAAAATAATGAAGGAGAAGTCAATGCAATTAGCCAAGCCCTTGGCAGTAGGATTTGAATAGCAAAGGAACTAATTATGTGCCCCAGGCACCCACACATTGTATTTGCCGCATTATCAGGCCACAGCAAAGAATGTCTCAAAGCTGTGCATCTCACAGGGCCAGAGTGAGACAAAAGTTACCTTGGTGAATTCCTTTCCTTCTCCATAAAGAAGGCTGAATCTTGCAAGATAGAGTCTACTCTTGTTTATCCTCTGTCATTCACCCCTTCTTTTCTATCAGAAACAAGATTTTACCCAGATTGGCAATGTGCCCAGATAAAAGAACACACTTCCTCATCTCCTTTGCAATTATAAATGGTCAATGAAATGTTAGTGGAAGTCAAACGAGTCTTCTGAGAAGGCTGTCCTTTCCCCCTTTCTCTTTCTACCTGGAATATGGATGTAAAAAAGTGGAGTTTCAGCAGTTATCTTGTTACCATGAGGCAATCTTGGGAATGGAATTCATCAACTTAAGATGGAAGAGCAGAGATTGAATTAGATTGGCTGCCTGATGACCATGAAGCTGCCATGGGATTTGCAGGCTCTAGACTTCGTGTTGCATGACACAAAAATAAATCTAATTATTTATTGAGTGTGTCAATCACTCAGTCATGTCCGACTCTTTGCCACCCTGTGGACTGTAGCCTGACAGGCTCCTCTGTCCATGAGATTCTCCAGGCAAGAATACTGGAGTGGGATGCCATTTCCTTCTCCAGGTGATCTTCCCAACCCAGGGATCAAACCCAGTTCTCCCGCATTGCAGGCAGATTCTTTACCATCTGAGCTGCCAGGGAAGCCATAGTTATGTATTACAACTATTAATTCAGTTATCTGTTTCTAGCAAGAAGTCTAACTTTAACACATACAACATACATTCAATTTCTACCTCTTCCACGAGTTTTTCCAAGAGCCCCTAGAAAAATTCAATCATTGACTGAGGCATTTACTTAATGCCCACTGTCAGCCCAACTCTGTGGTCCACATGGGGGAATGGAAAGACGAGCATGCGTGGTCCCTGATGCGAGAAGCACAGTTCCCCACTTCCCCATTAGAATTACCTGTTCTCTCCCACTGAACTTTGAGTCATTGTTAGAGTTGCCCTGCAGGAGAGGAATTGTGTAAGCTGCTGGAAGACAGAGAACCTGCTTTGTTCATTTTGATATCTTCCTCCCACAGTCCCTGGCCCAATTCCTCCCCTTTAGGAGCCCAACGTCCAGAGCAGGGGTATATCAAGGTTGAGCCTTCAGCCCAGCCCAGCTTGTTTCAGCAACTGCCTGCATCTGACCATCACTGTATAAAGAGTGGCCCCGTTCGTACTCAGGGTTCACTAACGATGCTCGTCTCTCTCCAACCATGTGCCCTGAGGCTCAGATCCCCATTTCATCCTCACCATTCTCCTCAGATATGGTGCAGAGGAAGATGGGACTTCCTCTCAATTCTGACTCTGCCTCTCTATCCTGACTTTGCTTCGGATATGGCCTTGTCAGTTCAGCTGGGCCCCAGCCCCATCAGGCAAGGAATACCCTTTGCGTCCTCTACCCAATCACGTGTATTCAGGGTGAAGAAACCATCAAATCTGCCAGATAGTAGCCCCATTCTATCAACTGGTCTAGAGTAGGATCATCTCTGAAGATCAAGGATTTCACTGAAGGGGAGCCAGTGAGCCCCCCATGGTATATCCCTGGGGGTCAATTTTAGCAATGGGATTTTGCGGCAAATACACCATTTGTTTCTCTCCAACCTTCTCAGGCTCTCCAGTGTGCCAGTTCCCAAGCCCATCATGACTGAGGCCCTTTCAGATCCTTACTCTGGTCAGCCGGTGAGGGTAGCGGGGGTGGTGGGTGGGGGGCATCAGTTCTTGCTGTCTGGGCCCAGATTATGCTGGAGGGCAGCGTGGTCTGCATACCAACTCCATTCCTTTCTACCTCTGGGACTGTGGACAAATTACTCAATCACACTAAGTGTCAGTTTTCTCACCTGTCAAATGGGAACAACACACTGACCTTACAGACTTGTTATAAAGATTAAAGACGTCAACGCACAAAAGCCCTGTTCCTAGGACAGAGTGAACTTTCAATCAACAATAACTGTCATCATCTGTTAGTAAAACCTGGCATCACCTGTTGTTAGAATTGTCTCATAACTTACTAAACATTAAACACTGTTGCTGTTCACTCACTCAGTTGTGTCCAACTCTTTGTGATCCCCATGAACTGCAGCACAGCCAGGCCTCCCTGTCCATCACCAGCTCCCGGAGTTTACCCATACTCATGTCCATTGAGTCGGTGATGCCATCCAACCATCTCATCCTCTGTCGTCCCCTTCTCCTCCTGCCCGCAATCTTTCCCAGCATCAGGGTCTTTTTCAATGAATTGGCTCTTCACATCAGGTGGCCAAAGTATTGGAGTTTCAGCTTCAGCATCAGACTTTCAGTGAATATTCAGGGTTGATTTCCTTTAGGATTGATTGCCTTGATCTCCTTGCTGTCCAAGGGACTCTCAAGAATCTTTTCCAGTACCACAATTTGAAAGCTTCAATTCTTCGGCGCTCAGCCTTCTTTGTAGTCCAACTCTCATATTCACACATGACTACTGAAAAAACCATAGTCTGACTAGATGGACCTTTATCAGCAAATTGATGTGTCTGCTTTTTCATACACTGTCTAGGTTGCTTACAACTCTTCTTCCAAGGAGCAAGGGTCTTTTAATTTCATGGCTGCAGTCACCGTCTGCAGTGATTTTGGAGCCCAAGAAAATAAAGTCTGTCACTGTTTCCACTTTTCCCCCATCTATTTGCCATGAAGTGATAGGATCAGATGCCATGATCTTCGTTTTTTGAACACTGAAAACATTAAATGTATTTAAGGTTATAATATTGGTGAAGAATCTCAGTTAGATTTGGGGCGGGGGTAGCTAATTTTTTAAAGTGACCGCCTCCTTTATTTTTCTCAACTCTCTCCTTTATTTCCCATTCTTCTCTCTAGGGATATTTTTTGTCCCCGAGGTCATAAGGAAACAACCCCACTGCAGTCTAAGTTCTCATTCTAACATCCTTGCTCTGAAGCATCTTTCTTACTCCCTCTCCATTGCTTTTTCTTTTCTTTTGTGAAGTTTACAGTAAAGGGTCAAATTACCTGCCCATTTTCTTCCCAGGACGCTCCCATCCATGGCCATGTCTGAGGTGTGGTGAGACAGGCAGAAACATAAAGACGCATGTGGGAATAAATGTGTAAATGTATTTAGACTTTATTTGGGGAAACTGGGCTTTTGCCATCATCCAAGTTCAACAGAGATGGCTGTGCAGACCAAACAGTGGTTAGTCGTTGACACCAAAAACCATGTGCAGCCCAAATTAGACACAACAAATCAGAGAAGGAATTTTTAAAAATTCTAACCTTGCAACCCACCCCTCACCCCGGACTACTTCAGGCATCAGAAACAAAGGGAAATATGCATACCAAGAGGAGGCTCGGGAGGCCAGAGCGGATTCCTGGGAGTGTGCAGGTGAAAAACACATTTGTGAAAAGAGAGCACGTGTGGGGGGATGGGAATGGAGAAGCTGGGAGCGTTTGTGAGATGAGGCCCTTGGTCCTGTCTCCCCTTTATTCCCAGTGTAAGAAACTGTCCGAGCTGAGGACTGGGTCATCCCTATGCCAGTGCTGTTGGTAATAAAGCAGAAAAACTCAGGGATTCTGGCTGGGACCTGACAGGCATGAGCCTGCAAAATTCAGACAGGAACCTATGTCAGTGGAGTGGGTGGCTTAAGACCAAAGGGCTGGAGGGCCCCGTGGTGAACCAGACGACAGGCCCTGCAGGAGAAGAGAGTGTCCCCCAGGGGTCGCTGTCTATGCAGCCCTGCCTGGTGGCTGCTGTGAAGAAATGTAGGCCGAGAGTGGCCAGATCTTCAGATGTTTTAAGAGATGCTATAAAAGATCCTGATTTTCAAATGCTTGGCAACTGATTCAACGCACTTTACAACACTGTGTACGGACTGAAGAAAACAAATCTGTCTGCTGTATCTGGCTTGCAGGGCAGCCGGCTTCTGAATTCTGGGTGGGGGCTGACTTTTATCTCACCTCTGAAGCACGGGGGTTTCGGGGGCTGGGTTGAGAGCCCACATGTATCCACGTTCCCTCTTCTGCCCAGATCGTCCCACTGCTAAATTAATCTAGCCTAAGAACTCCTTTGCAGCACTGAGAAAAGCAAAGCTCAAAAATCAAAGTACAAACCCAGACAAAAACCTTCCAGGTAGAAGCCTCAAAGATTGAGCTTTACTTTTATTTTTTTATGTATTTTGTCATGTCCTGGAATGCTTGGCCATTTTAAAATCACAGGTGGAATGAGAGTCATGATGCTCTGTAGCTCCTGGGGACCGGACAGCTTAGGGAAGGAAGGGAGAAATGGAAGATGCTAAGTGATGGCATCCAAGACCACCCAGGAGGCTGGGGGTGGGGATGGGGGTGCTAGTCAGGGGCCAAACTTATTTCCTCCTCCTCCTCCAGCTTTTAGTTTGAAGCCTGTATTCCCAAGCCACCCCCTGGAACTTGGAATATCTAGACAATGCTCTGGTAGATTGCTTGAGGAGCAAAGTTTGAAGGGAAGAGCTCCGGGTGTGGATGGGAAGAGTGAGGTCAGAGGGTGCCCAGCTGGCAGGGCAGAGGGGAAACCCCTGCCCCCCCACAGGTCAAGGTGGCCCCACTGTCTTTTGCATCGACCAAGCAAGGACTGTCCACAGGAACCCAAATATTAAAAAAAAAAAAAAAAAGGCCAATGCATCTTGGGGCGAGGACTCGAGTCAGAAAACAGACTCTGCACAAAAATCTCCAGTTCCAGGCAAGTGCTGTAACAACCCAGCCAGCCAGGACTTCTAAAGGTTGACGTCCTCCTCTTCCTGCCCTGTACGCCTTCACCGCTGTTGCACATCTGGGGAAAGGGAAGAAGAAGAAGGCAAAAAGCAAAAATACAACAAGCAACAGGAACAAAACCCAAAACCACAGAAAGGCAAGGTACGGGGTCTCTAGCCTATGATTAAGCCCTAAAGGGCTGGCAGCTCATTGCCACAGCCCCGCACCTGCCTGGCATTTCCCCCGCAGACACCAAAGTACCTCCCTCACCTACCACCACACACGAACCTTTCACTTTGTTCCCTAGAGCTCAGACACTGGGGCTGCTCAGAAAGATGTGGGAGCTTGCAGAGCATTGTGGGTACTGACATGCAAATGAGGAGCGCAACCAAGCGTGTCCCACATTGCTTCAGAGGACCTGAATTTTTTATGGCTTGTATGTGCTTTTTGATGTTTTCATTGTCTCCCAGCATAACTGATATGCATTCCGATTCTGACAACTAGAAGTTGTCTTTTTTTTCTTTTCCTGGAGCTGGTCTTCTCCACCTTAAAACAAAACAAAGCAAAAAAAAAAAACAAACAAAAAAAACAACCCAAGTGGGGAGGAAAAAATAAAAAAACAAATCCACCACCATAACAAACTGAGGTTACTTTAAGGAGTGAAATATTTTAAGCAATTGAACCACAGATGCAACCAGGAAAGGAAAACATGTTGATTTTCTTAAATTCCTTGGAGGAAAACAACTCCAGCTTGTCTACCTCATTTAAAGGGACAACTTCCAAAGAGAGCAGAGTAGGAAGAGAGTCACTTTTTTTTTTAATTTGCTGGCGGTCAGTCCTGAAGAGCCCATTCTATTATGAAATTCACCCTTCCCATCTGTTTGCACTTGCTCTTAATTAGGTTGGGGAAGTTCATTAGGAAAAAGTGAGAGCTTTGTTGGACACACTTCCCTACACACACACACACACACACACACACACTCCAAGTACTAAGTGAACTTTTAAGGGAACCATTTTCATTTTATAGTCATTTGCCCTTAGAGGACCCAGAACACCATAACCCACACCAAATACCTCAGGCTCAGTGGTTGCTTGGCTGAGGCAAGGAATAGCTGAACAAATCACAAGAAAGTCATTTCTGAGAGAGTCCTGTCAGTGTCCGCTTCCACCTCCCATCTCAGGGGACTAAGATCACCTGGGTGATGGGCTGCATGGCACAAGGCCTTTGTGAACCTAGATGTGGGAACTTCGACGCACTCTATCCTTAGCCGCACAAAAAGTAGACAGAGCACATCTTCTAAATGTGAGTACAATCACAATGTCTGTAAAAAGAGATAATACACCTTGTGTTTTGCTCGCCGTTCTCATCCAAGTTCTTGCAACTCGTTGTTCCAGCCTCCATATCCCTCCTTTATCCAGACTCAGCATCATTTTTTCCTTTTGGTCCCATTCTCTTGTGTCCATTGGCTTTGGATGATTCAGCCAATAAAAGCTAACCACCCACTCACCAGAGCCCCCAATCCCCACACTCCTTCAGTTCAATTCAGTTCAGTTGCTCATTTGTGTCCAAATCTATGCGATCTCATGAACCGCAGCACGCCAGGCCTCCCTGTCCATCACCAGCTCCAGGAGTCCACCCAAACTCAAGTCCATCGAGTTGGTGATGCCATCCAATCATCTCATCCTGTGTCGTCCCCTTCTCCTCCTGCCCTCAATCTCTCCCAACATCAGGGTTTTTTCCAATGGGTGAACTCTTCGCATGAGGTGGTCAAAGTACTGGAGTATCAGCTTCAACCTCAGTCCGTCCAATGAACACCCAGGACTGATCTCCTTTAGGATGGACTGGTTGGATCTCCTTGCAGTCCAAGGGACTCTCAAGAGTCTTCTTCAACACCACAGTTCAAAAGCATCAATTCTTCAGCACTTAGCTTTCTTCACCGTCCAACGCTCACATCCATACATGACCACTGGAAAAACCATAGCCTTGACTAGACGGACCTTTGTTGACAAAGTAATGTCTCTGCTTTTAAATATGCTATCTAGGTTGGTCATAACTTTCCTTCCAAGGAGTAAGCGTCTTTTAATTTCATGGCTGCGGTCACCATCTGGAGTGATTTTGGAGCCCCCCAAAATAAAGTCAGCCACTGTTTCCACTGTTTCCCCATCTATCTGCCATGAAGTGATGGGACTGGATGCCATCATCTTAGTTTTCTGAATGTTGAGCTTTAAGCCAACGTTTTCACTCTCCATTTTCACTTTCATCAAGAGGCTCTTTAGTTCTTCTTCACTTTCTGCCATAAGGGCGGTGTCATCTGCATATCTGAGGTTATTGATATTTCTCCCGGCAATCTTGATTCCAGCTTGTGCTTCATCCAGCCCAGCATTTCTCATGATGTACTCTGCATATAAGTTAAATAAGCAGGGTGACAATATACAGCCTTGACGTACTCCTTTTCCTATTTGGAACCAGTCTGTTGTTCCATGTCCAGTTCTAACTGACCTGCTTCCTGACCTGCATACAGGTTTCTCAAGAGGCAGGTCAGATGGTCTGGTATTCCCATCTCTTCCAGAATTTTCCACAGTTTATTGTGATCCACACACCGAAGAAGCTGAAATTGAACAGTTCTATGAAGACTACAAGACCTTCTAGAACTAACACCCTAAAAAGATGTCCCTTTCATTATAGGGGACTGGAATGCAAAAGTAGGAAGTCAAGACACACCTGGAATAACAGGCAAATTTGGTCTTGGAGTACAGAATGAATCAGGGCAAAGGCTAATAGAGTTCTGCCAAGAGAACTCACTGGTCATAGCAAACACCCTCTTCCAACAACCCAAGAGAAGACTCTACACATGGACATCACCAGATGGTCAACACTGAAATCAGATTGATTATATTCTTGGCAGCCAAAGATGGAGAAGCTTTATACAGTCAGCAAAAACAAGACCGGGAGCTGACTGTGGATCAGACCATGAACTCCTTATTGCCAAATTCAGACTGAAATTGAAGAAAGTGGAGAAAACCACTAGACCATTCATGTATGACCTAAATCAAATCCCTTATGACTACACAGTAGAAGTGAGAAATAGATTTAAAGGACTAGATCTGATAGACAAAATACCTAATGAACTATGGATGGAGGTTCATGACATTGTACAGGAGACAGGAATCAAGACCATCCCCAAGAAAAAGAAATGCAAAAAAGCAAAACGGCTGTCTGAGGAGGACTTACAAATAGTCATGAAAAGACGGAAGCGAAAAGCAAAGAAGAAAAGGAAAGATACACCTATTTGAATGCAGAGTTCCAAAGAATAGCAAGGAGAGATAAGAAGGCCTTCCTCGGTGATCAATGCAAAGAAATAGAGGAAAACAGTAGAATGGGAAAGACTAGAGATCTTTTCAAGCAAATTAGAGATACCAAGGGAACATTTCATGCAAAGATGGGCTCAATAAAGGACAGAAATGGTAGGGACCTAACAGAAACAGAAGATATTAAGAAGAGGTGGCAAGAATACACAGAAGAACTGTACAAAAAAGATCTTCACGACCCAGACAATCACGATGGTGTGATCACTCACCTAGAGCCAGACATCCTGGAATGTGAAGTCAAGTAGGCCTTAGGAAGCATCACTATGAACAAAACTAGTGGAGGTGATGGAATTCCAGTTGAGCTATTTCAAATCCTGAAAGATGATGCTGTGAAAGTGCTGCACTCAATATGCCAACAAATCTGGAAAACTCAGCAGTGGCCACAAGACTGGAAAAGTTCAGTTTTCATTCCAATCCCAAAGAAAGGCAATGCTAAAGAATGCTCAAACTACCGCACAATTGCACTCATCTCACACGCCAGTAAAGTAATGCTCAAAATTCTCCAAGCCAGGCTTCAGCAATACGTGAACCGTGAACTTCCAGATGTTCAAATTGGTTTTAGAAAAGGCAGAGGAACCAGAGATCAAATTGCCAACATCCGATGGATCATTGAAAAAGCAAGAGAGTACCAGAAAAACATCTATTTCTGCTTTATTGACTATACCAAAGCCTTTGACTGTGTGGATCACAATAAACTGTGGAAAATTCTGGAAGAGATGGGAATACCAGACCACCTGACCTGCCTCTTGAGAAACCTGTATGCAGGTCAGGAAGCAGGTCAGTTAGAACTGGACATGGAACAACAGACTGGTTCCAAATAGGAAAAGGAGTACGTCAAGGCTGTATATTGTCACCCTGCTTATTTAACTTATATGCAGAGTACATCATGAGAAATGCTGGGCTGGATGAAGCACAAGCTGGAATCAAGATTGCCGGGAGAAATATCAATAACCTCAGATATGCAGATGACACCGCCCTTATGGCAGAAAGTGAAGAAGAACTAAAGAGCCTCTTGATGAAAGTGAAAATGGAGAGTGAAAACGTTGGCTTAAAGCTCAACATTCAGAAAACTAAGATGATGGCATCCAGTCCCATCACTTCATGGCAGATAGATGGGGAAACAGTGGAAACAGTGGCTGACTTTATTTTGGGGGGCTCCAAAATCACTCCAGATGGTGACCGCAGCCATGAAATTAAAAGACGCTTACTCCTTGGAAGGAAAGTTATGACCAACCTAGATAGCATGTTTAAAAGCAGAGACATTACTTTGTCAACAAAGGTCCGTCTAGTCAAGGCTATGGTTTTTCCAGTGGTCATGTATGGATGTGAGAGTTGGACGGTGAAGAAAGCTGAGTGCTGAAGAATTGATGCTTTTGAACTGTGGTGTTGAAGAAGACTCTTGAGAGTCCCTTGGACTGCAAGGAGATCCAACCAGTCCATCCTAAAGGAGATCAGTCCTGGGTGTTCATTGGACGGACTGAGGTTGAAGCTGAAACTCCAATACTTTGGCCACCTGATGCGAAGAGCTGACTCATTGGAAAAAACCCTGATGTTGGGAAAGATTGAGGGCGGAAGGAGAAGGGGATGACAGAGGATGAGATGGCTGGATGACATCATTGACTCGATGGACATGGGTTTGGGTGGACTCAGGGAGTTGGTGATGGACAGGGAGGCCTGGCATTTTGCTGTTCATGGGGTCGCAAAGAGTCAGACACGACTGAGTGACTGAACTGAACTGAACACAGTCAAAGGCTTTGGCATAGTCAATAAAGCAGAAGTAGATGTTTTTCTGGTACTCTCTTGCTTTTTTGATGATCCAGCAGATGTTGGCAATTTGATCTCTGGTTCCTCTGCCTTTTCTAAAACCAACTTGAACATCTGGAAGTTCACGGTTCACGTGTTGCTGAAGCCTGGGTTGGAGAAGTTTGAGCATTACTTTACTGGCGTGTGAGATGAGTGCAATTGTGCAGTAGTTTGAGCATTCTTTAGCATTGCCTTTCTTTGGGATTGGAATGAAAACATGACCTTTTCCAGTCCTGTGGCCACTGTTGAGTTTACCAAATTTGCCTGCATATTGTGAGCAGCCCTCCCTCCTTAGCTTGGACAGTTTAGACCCAGTTACTCTTTCCTATCTTTCCTTGACTCTTCTTCCCACAGCCAGGGCGGGGCAGGGGGGTGGTGGAGGAGGAGGGTACAGGTTCCAAAGCCAGAGCTGCTGAGGCCAAAGGTCAGCAGCTCTCACATTTGACCTCAAGGTCAAAACTGCTCCTCAGACAACTTCTATTAATTTCTCCATCCTCAGCTCCCAGCAGCCCATCTTAGGCACAGTCAGTTTTGCAAAATAATTATGAATGAAAGTACTTCATTATTTACTCTACTGTTTCACACATATTGTGTCTAATTTTCACTAAAGGCCTAAGAGGTAGGTATTAGCATATCCATTTCACAGGTGATAAAACTGAGGCTGTGAGAGGGCACATGACTTCCACAACTATTCAGTGTCCAAAGTCTAGTGATCTCCAAAAGAGATATATCTTATCCCTTTATCTTTTTCAAATCACTTCCACAAACAGTATTTCTGGGACTTCCACGATGACCCTGTCCGATGGAGGTGAATAATAACCCTGTTTTACAATGTGGGATTGAGTAGCATAAACCCTTGCAGTCCCATGGCAGTTCTGTTCTCTTCTTCCAGAACCTTCTTTGGAAGACCACGATAACTGTGGTGATTAAAAGGGAGTTTGATTCTCCCACAGCATAAGCTCCCAGAGGCAAGAGGGAGGTCAGGTAGGAATCTGAAGGAGCCGTGTTAACCTTTTCAATTACAAAAGCCTACAGGGACTTCATTCACCAAACCACCCTCAAGACACAAGAATTTATGATCTTTCTAAATATACCCAAACGAGTCTCCGGAAGTATCTCAGGTAGCCAGAATCCAGCTCCATAAAGCATATAAATACATTTAAAATAGCAGTACATGTTTCCACCCTTCTGCTTTTTTAATGACTGAATGCACCCCAAATAGAAATGCTGGCAGCCAACCCTTTAATAACGCTATTTACATTTAACTTATCAGGGTGTAAATAGAAGCACAGTAGGCGCACATACCAGACCTTGGTTTATGTGTTTTCAACTTCAGGGCCAGCCAGTCCTGGTTTTGTACTGACAATAAAAATACAGAGAGACACAAGTGTTCTCACTTCATCTTCAGCTTCCAGCTCTGGTGCCCTTCAGAATATTCAGTTTTCTCTGGAGCATCTCAGAGGAGAGAGTCTTCAAATGGACTTAGCTTTCCAAATCATGAATGAGAGGGGGATTTCTTGTGAAACGTTTTATAGTGGTGGCTGCAGTAGAACTCTAGAAAAAAATCAACTGGCACAAATTAGGGTGGACACAAAAAGAAACAATATTTCCTAACTGCACATAAAAGCGTCCAAACATCCCCCACCCAACCCTTCCTTGCACCCTCACATTGTTTAGATTTCAGGTTCTTCAAGGAAATGTATTTCTTTTGACATTTAATAATGTCTGTTGACATGCAGCATCCCTGCTAGGGCTTTTCATTTTTTTATTAAATGATGTAAGTTCTGTAACTGATACCCGTTGTCATCAAACATCTTAAAGCCACTCAGGCCTCGAGTCATCAATATTTATTGTCCCTGGTGGGGGAGAGGCTGTTTTCAGTTTGGGGCAGATGGGTTTAATTTTTAAGTGGAATAGTTAAAGCAGACGCACCTAGTATAAAATATCAGACTGGCAAGGATCTGCCGACATGGTACAATTGAGATGTTCACGCAGCTGAAAGGAAGAGGATGGGGGAAGAGAAGGCGAGAAAGGGAGGAGAGAGGAAGAGAAGGGGGCAGGCACAGATGAGAGGCCGGGAAAGAGTGGACGTGGGGAAAGGAATAAAGAAAGGAGAGAGAAAAAGGAAAAAAAAGGTGTGGATTCTCATCAGATGTATGGCGTGTACACAAACAAAAATTTCACTGTTCCAGTGAAGGCTGTCAAAAAAGGGAGACTTCCCTGCTGGTCCAGTGACCATGACTCCGCACTCCCAATGCAGGGGGCCCAGGATGGATACCTGGTCGGGGAACTAGATCCCACGTGCCACAACTGAAGATCCCTCACCCTGCAACGAAGATAGAAGCTCCCATGTGCCACAACCAGGACCCGACACAGCCAAATCAATCAATATGTAATATGACTTAAAAAAAAAAAAAAGACTCAGGGCCACGGAAGGAGACACCATGCTCTGCAAGGGCATGCTGAGTACTACAGCGCAAAAAGAATTAGAGAAAGTGAAAGCGAAATGCAAGAGAATGAAAGTAAAAGAGAGAAGCTGAAAAGCAAGGCAAAAAGGAAAATAAATAAGATATAATGTGAGAGAAAGTGGAAGACACAAAACAAGAACGTGAAAAATGAGCGAAAAAAAATTCAACGAGGGAAGGAGCGATCTGTAGACAGAGAAGGTGAAAGAGGAGTGAGCCAGAGGCAGGGTCAGGAGATGCTAGTGGGTCTGACAGCTGGTACCAGTCTGGGAAGGGAGGGGACCAGGACAGGGGCCAGCATCCTAGGGGCAGGGTGGGATGGGGTAGGAGCTTGGGTAGGCTTTGGCAAGCTAATCACAACCAGAGCTGGGGGAGTGCATCAGTTTATCTCTGGCACCCTCATCTGTCCTACCTGTGTCCTCTTCCCCATTGGAGGTCTCTGTCTCATGTGCCTGGCTTCTGGAGTCTTCTCACACTCTGCCTCGGGAAAGGCTCTGAGTATATCATTCACACCGAGGCATAAATGACCAATAAAGCTTAATGGGATACTCCTGGCTGGTTCAAGTTTTACTTACTTGATTTTAGTGCTAATGGCAAATACTCAGACCAGTGTCAGCCCGTGAGTGTCAGTTGCTCGGTCGTGTCCGACTCTTTGCGACCCCGTGGAGTGTAGCCTGCCAGGCTCCTCTGTCCATGGAATTCTCCAGGCAAGAATGCTGGAGTGGGTTGTCATTCCCTTCTCCAAGGGATCTTCCTCATCCAGGGATTAAACCCAGGTTTTCCACATTGCAGGCAGATTCTTTACCATCTGAGCCACCAGAGAAGCTCTCAATGTCAGCCAGGTAAGGAAAATTTCAGATGTGAAGCTGGCAGCCAAGCCTCATCCCATAGACAAGTCTATCCTGCCTCCTGAATGTTCTGTTGGGAGCACACTTTTTAGACCCAAAGTTCTTTTTTTGGTGGGTTAGGGGTTGCTCAAATACTTTGGCCACCTGATGCAAAGAGCTGACTCATTGGAAAAGACCCTGATAATAGGAAAGATTGAAGGTAGGAGGAGAAGGGGGTGAGACAGGATGACATGGTTGGATGGCATCACAGTGGACATGAGATTGAGCAAACTCCAGGAGATGGTGAAGGACAGGGAGGCTTGACGTGCCGCAGTCCATGGGGTTGCAAAGAGTCAGACACGACTTAGTGACTGAACAACAACAACAGTTGATGGGAGTGATAGAAGTATGACTAAGCCTTGAGCCTAGATGGTGCTGGACAAACCTTGGGAGTGCAGTCCTGAGCTGCTGAACAGAGGGACCAGAAAGTGGGATCTCCAGGGAACAGAGGCTGAAGAACGTTGTCCCTCATCCTGGGACTTCAGGGGACTCTTGCAGAGACCAGGGCCTGGGGGGAGGAGGGGTCAGGAATGGACTCCTTGCCCTCAGTGTCCTTCAACGCCCAATTTCTGCCCACGCTCGCTTCTGTGCTGACGTCAAAGTCAGAGGGAAGAAAGGAAGAAGGAAGGAAAAACCTTAACAAAGAGAGCTTCCAAAAAAGCTCCTGGTGAAAAAGAAATAGGTCAAACCTCAAAGCAGCTCAGCACACTCTTCCTAGTGGTTCAGCCCACCACTTGCGTTTTGAAATTACAGGCCTTCGTATTTATGTAACCTCGCCTGTGATGTAGGCGGGGGCAGGGTGCCCTCCCACAGCGTGGATAAGGATTCTGAGGCAGGGAGAGTCCCCACACAGGGTCCCAGAGAATGTTCAAAGCACCAGAGGAGCCAGACCCAAAGACCTCACTCGTATCTGCTATCTTCCTTCCCTCCTCGGAAGAATGAGAGGCTGGGGCAGGTATTAATGTTGCAATATCCCATAACTGACCTCTATTTCTCCCACCCTCTCTTGTACATTTCTGAGGAGAAAGATGCTGTACTCTGTAGCTCTCTCCTGAATTTTCCCATCTGATCAGGACAAGTGTCAGAGCCTGAACGCCACCCTGGTTCCTTCTGTTGATGCGCATCCAGGCCACCCTTGGAGGTTACCTGATAGCTCACTGACAGCTCACCTTGCATCATTTGAAATGGCTACACGCCATTCCTTGTCCAAGCACCTAGCTAGCAACCCAGAACTCACTGGAGATATTGCTGTTGTTACTTAGTCGCTCAGTCGTGTCCGACTCTTTGCGACCCCATGGACTGCAGCGCACCAAGCTCCTCTGTCCGTGGAATTTCCCATGCAAGAATACTGGAGTGGGTTGCCATTTTCTTCTATCCAGGGGAATCTTCCCAACCCAGGGATCAAACCTGCGTCTCCTGCATTGTCAGGCGGATTCTTTACCACTGATCCACCAGGGAAGCCCCACTGTGGATATTACGGGGTCCTTGTATTTCTAGAGAATTGAGCTGATTGGAAGGTTCCTGTTTCCCCTTATCCTCACTAACGTTTTGCCTTTTCTTCTAACTTTTCTAATTGTTGCCAGCCGGCATCTCACTGCTTTTTAATTTGCATCAGTCTTACTACTGATGAGGTTGAAGAGTTCTCCATAAATTTATTGGCCATTTAACTTTCCCTTCTAAGAGCTGCCCATATCGCCCCATTAGATTTTCTGTCTTTCTCTTGTTAGTTTCCAGTAACATATTCTAAAGTCTATTCCTTTGTTAGCTTTAGACAATGTTCATTATTTCTTCCCAGTCTGTCGCCCATCAGTTAATTACGGCTCTAGTGGCCATGTTTGAACAGATATTTTAAATTTTGATGTAGTCAAGTTCACCGATTTTTGCCATGTGGTTTATGCTTTTGCTGTCTTATTGAAGAAAGCTTTACCACCCTAAGGTCAAAAAGATATTCTTTTACATATTCTTCTATTGAATACACAGCATTTTCCTTTCACATGTAGGTCTTTTTTGAGTTTATTTTTGAATGTGGTTTGAATTAGAGTCCAACTGTATTTATGTTCACCCAGTGAGCCAGTTACCCCAACAGAATCTATTAAATAATTCACTTTTTTTCCTCTACTGAATCCTTGTGCCTGTTTATCATACATCATCGATCTCTTTCTGAGTTTTCTTCTTTATTCTATTAATCTGTTTGTCTGTTCTTACATGAATACCCCATAATCTATAGTACCATGTCTTTGTGGAATGTCTTGATATCTAAAAGAGCAAAATTTTGTTTCTTTCTTTCTTTTTATTTTTCAAAATTATCTTAGCTATTTGTGTAGCTTTATTTGTCTTAATTTCAGAAGATTTACAAAGGTCAAAAAAAAGGTAAAATTCTATTGAACAGAATTTTAGGAATTGATATGGAAAGGATTGACATTTAAGTTGCTCTATGTATAAATATGTTCTTTGTCTCTATTCAGCATTATTTTATTTAAATTGTTTTCTCTGTAAAGATCTTGTATATTTTTAGGTGGATCTCTAGATACTCCTGGTAATAGAGGGTGATAGTAGACTGTTATGAATCATGACATGGGTTCTATTATATTTTTCTAGTAGATTATCTCTGATATAGTGGAACCCCAATGATTTTTTTTTTAACTTTTTAAATCCTCAACTTTACTGGCACAAAAATTTACAGACAATAAGATGCACCCACTTTGACTATAGGATTTAATGACTTTTAACAAGTGTGTACACTGAGGTAATCCCCACCACAATCAAAATATAGAACATTTCTGTCACCTGACAAAGTCCCCTCTTGCTGCTCTGTAATCAATCCTTATACTCTCTAGTCACCCAAGGCAACCACTGATTCTCTTTCTATCTCTATAGGTTAGAATTGCCTTTTTAAGAATTTTATTTCCTAATTTTTCTTTAGTTGTATATGGAAATAAATTAATTTTTGTATATTGACCTTGTATCATGAAGTACTGTTAAATTAGTATATTAGTTCCAGTTTCATGTTTGTAGACTCTTGGAATTTTGTACATAGACAATCAGATAAATTCTCTAAATAAAGATAATTTCACTTCTTCTTTTTCAGTCTTCATCCCTTCAATTTAAAAATGTCTTCCCTATATTATTACACTGTCTGGGACCACCAGTACAACACTGAACAGACATGGTGAGAACAGACATCTTTGCTTGTTTCCAACTTTAAGAAAGAAGTTTGCTTTTCACCCTAAAGTATGACGTTAGCTCTAGGTATTTCTTACAGATAACTTTTATCAGTTGAGGAAGTTCTTTCTTATTCCTAATTAGTTGAGAGTTATTATCATGAATGGATATTGAATTTTATCAAATATCTTTTCTATATCTACTAAGATGATCATATAAGGTTTCTCCTCTATTCTATTAATAAGGTGAATTATGTTTGATTTTTTTCTTTTTCTTTTTTTCATCTCCAAGATAAACCCTGCTTAGACACAATGTATTCTCCATTGTATACATTATTGGTTTAGATTTACTAAACCTTTTTAATGATTTTTGCAGGTATTTTATGAAAACTATTACTCTATAACTTTTTTCTTTTGATTTCTTTTACTTTTTTGCCTTGTTTTGATATTCAGGCAATACCAACTTTATGAGTTAGGAAGTGTTCCCTCTTGGTCTATTTTCTGAAAAACAAACAAACAAACAAGATTGATGTTGTTTCTTCCTTAAATGCTTGATAGACTGATAGACTTTACCAGTAAAGACATCTGAGCCAGGATTTTTCTTGTGGGAAAGTTCTTAATTACTAATTTATTTTTAAAACTGATATAAGAGCTTCCCTGGTGGCTCAAACGTAAAGAATCTGCCTGCGATGCAGGAGACCCAGGTTCGATCCCTGGGTCGGGAAGATCCCCTCGAGAAGGGAACAGCGACCCATTCCAGTATTCTTGCCTGGAGAATCCCATGGACAGAGGAGCCTGGTGGGCAAGAGTCGGACATGACTGAGCAACTAGCACACACATACAGTAGGTTCTCATTAGTTACCTATTTTAATGGGGATACGTGTCAATCTCAATCTCCCAGTTCATTCCACCCCCTTCCCCCCTTAACCATGTTTGTTTTCTACATCTGTGACTCTTGTTTCTGCTTTGCAAATAAATTCATCTGTACCATTATTTTTAGATTCCACATAGAAGCAATGATATATGATTATTTATCTTTGTCTTTCTGACTTACTTCATTCTGTATGACAATCTCTAGGCCCATCAATGTTGCTGCAAATGGCATTATTCATTCCTTTTTATGGCATGGAGTTCTTTCTCTGTCTGACCTCCTTCCTCTCTGGTTCTCTGCCCACAAGTTCCAGTCTCCTCAGCCGCATCAAACTCTGACCTCTTTCTTCCCAGCTCAGTGAGGCAGCCATGAGCTGCTTGAGGAAGTGCCCTCAAGATGGGGGTTGGTACCCTAAGTGCAGGCCGTCCCTCAGGTTAACTTGAGACATGCCCTCTTTGTACTGTATTACAGAATATTCTTTCAGGCAGGCCAGGGATTGTGAGATTTGCCTCATTTGTTTGCCATTTTTGAAAGATCACAGTCCTATGTTGCCTGTTGTTCAATACCTGAAAATAGCTGTTTCATATATTTTAACCTATTCCCTAGTTGCTTATGGTAAGATGGTAAGTCCTGTCCCAGGCCTTCAACAGTAGACCATAAGCAGAAGTCAGGGGCTCCCCGATAGCTTAGTTGGTAAAGAATCCACCTGCAATGCAGGAGACCCATTTTGATTCCTGGGTTGGGAAGATCCGCTAGAGAAGGGATAGGCTACCCACTCAGCATTCTTGGGCTTCCCTTGTGGCTCAGCTGATAAAGAATCTGCCTGCAATGCGGGAGAGCTGGGTTCGATCCCTAGGTTGGGAAGATCTCCTTGGAGAAGGGAAAGGCTACCCAGGGTCGCAAAGAGTCAGACACAACTGAGTGACTTTCACTTTCCAGCAGAAGTCAGAGATAAGTTTTTTCATTGAGGTATATAAATACTCTTGTATCTAGCAATCTTGCCAGGCACTTATGAGTCTTAAGAGTTTTTTTTTCTATTGATTCTGTTGGATTCACTGTGGAAATAATAATTTACAAATAAGTATAATTTAAAAAAATTTTCAATTTCCACGTTCTGTCTCATTTTCTTATTGTTGTATTAGACAGAGCATCCTGTACCACATAGTTTAAAAGCATGGAGCACATATTTATCTCATTAGCAATCTTAATGAAATTTACCTGAATTTTTTTCATAGAGTTTAGATTTTGCTCATGTGTATATATTGAGCATTTATCAATTTAAGGAAAGCTTTTTCAAAGTACCTTTTCTCTGAGTTAAAAAAATCATAATTAGATGCTGAACCTTATGAAAATCATATTCTGAATATACTGAGATAGCCATGTAATTTTTCTTTAGTACATAAGAAATGGTGAATTTCATTGCTCTATTGTCTGGAATTAAGCTACACTTTGTCATTATTTATTTGGCTGCAATTGTAATATTTTTCTAGCATACCCCTCTCATAAAATATGTTAGATAGCTGTCCCTCCTGATTTCTGAAACAACTTGTGTGAGGTAGGATTATCCCTTACTTTGATGATTTAATAGAACTTTCTTCTAAAATTGATATTGGAGTTTACAGTGGAAACATAGTTGATCACCATATCTATGGTTGATACTTGAGCAACATAAGGTTTAGGGGTGCCAACCCTTTGTGGGGTCAAAAATCCACAAATAACTTTATAGTTGGTTATCCATATTGTGGTTCCATCCACATACGTAACTGTGGATCAATGATGTAGTACTACAGTACACATTTAGTGAAAATAATCCACCAGTTAGTGGACTTGCACTGTTTGAACCCATGTTGTTCAAGAATCAACTGTATTACTTTATGAGCTATTTCTATTCAATATTTCTGTTTGTCTTATCCTAGTTTTGGCTTTTTATTTTTCTGACAATTTATCCGTTTTGCCTCAGTTTTCCAGTCTTTTAGGACTGTCCTAATCATGGCATCTGGTCCCATTACTTCATGGGAAATAGATGGGGAAACAGTGGAAACAGTGGCTGACTTTATGTTTTTGGGCTCCAAAATCACTGCAGATGGTGATTGCAACCATGAAATTAAAAGACACTTACTCCTTGGAAAGAAAGTTATGACCAACCTAGATAGCATATTAAAAAGCAGAGACATTACTTTGCCAACAAATATCCATCTAGTCAAGGCTATGGTTTTTCCAGTAGTCACGTACGGATGTGAGAGTTGGGCTGTGCAGAAGGATCTTCAATCCAGTCTTTTAGGATTAGCATATAGCTGTCCTAATATAATATTTTATTGTTATCCTCTGATTTTTCACTGCATCTCTAGGTATTTATCTGCTTTAATTATGTATCTATTTGTTTGTGTCTCCTCCCCTTTTATTTAAAAATCAATTTTTCATGATGAATCCTTATGAAAAAGAAACTGTTTGGTATCTTGGCTGGGGTACCAGATACACAACATTAAACATGTGACAAAGTCACTTAGAACTTATATGTGTGTGTGTGTGTGTGTGTGTACAACTGAATCACTTTGTTGAACGCTTAAAACATTGTAAATTAACAGTTCAGTTCAGTTCAGTCGTTCAGTCATGTCCAACTCTTTGCGACCCCATGAATCACAGCATGCCAGTCCTCCTTATCTATCACCACCTCCTGGAGTTTACCCAAATTCATGTCCATTGAGTCGGTGATGCCATCCAGCCATCCCATCCTCCATCATCCCCTTCTCCTCCTGCCCCCAATCCTTCCCAGCATCAGGGTCTTATCCAATGAGTCAACTCTTTGCATAAGGTGGCCAAAGCATTGGAGTTTCAGCCTCAACATCAGACCTTCCAATGGACACCCAGGACTGATATCCCTAGGATGGACTGGTTGGATCTCCTTGCAGTCCAAGGGACTCTCAAGAGTCTTCTCCAACACCACAGTTCAAAAGCATCAATCTTCGGCGCTCAGCCTTCTTCACAGTCCAACTCTCACATCCATACGTGACTACTGGAAAAACCATAGCCTTGACTAGATGGACATTTGTTGGCAAAGTAATGTCTCTGCTTTTTAATATACTATCTAGGTTGGTCATAACTTTCTTTCCAAGGAGTAAGTGTCTTTTAATTTCATGGTTGCAATCACCATCTGCAGTGATTTTGGAGCCCAAAAACATAAAGTCAGCCACTGTTTCCACTGTTTCCCCATCTATTTCCCATGAAGTAATGGGACCAGATGCCATGATCTTAGTTTTCTGAATGTTGAGCTTTAAGCCAACTTCTTCACTCACCTCTTTCACTTTCATCAAGAGGCTTTTTAGTTCCTCTTCACTCTAAAAAAGAATAAATTGGGTGCAATAAGTTGAAAAAATTGCATAGAACTAAGTACACACACATGCATACATACAAATATGAGTAAATAAAACTGTAAAATTCTAAATAAAATCAGTATATTGTATTATTGTCAATAACCTGGTTGTGCTTTGTACTATGGTTTTGTAAAATGTTACCTTTGGGGAAAAAAATACATGAAATTTCTCTATGTTATTTCTTATGATTGCATGTAAATTTACAATTCTTTCAACCAAAATTTTAGTTAAAAAATCAGTTTTACCATATGTTTGTCTCATCTCATTAATCTTTTCAAAATGCTAACTTCTGGTCTTGTTAGTCTTGTCAATGTTTTTCTGTTCTCTGTTTTATTCATTTCTAGCCTGTTTATTATTTCTTTCCATCTTGCCTTTTTGAGGTTTCTGTTTTGCTGCTGAAAACATATAAAAGTTTAGATCTCAAAGCTTAGATGATTTGTTTTCAGGGTTTTTTTTTCCTGGACAAATGTATTTAAAGCCATATGTTCCTTCTTTCATCTGTTGTACAAATTATGGTATAGTGTTTGCATTTGCATTTGGCTTTAAGTATTTTAGAACTTCCCTCACAGTTTTCTATTCAACCCAAGAGTAATTAAATAGTACATTTTTTAATTACATAGTGGATGTAATTTTTAAAGTTAATAGTTTGATATTGGTTTCTTCTTTTCCTGACATAAGAAAACATTGTCTGATGCTAATTATTTAGAATTTATTGAGGTTTCTTTAATGGCTAAGTCAATAGCTAAGTTTTTGTGTATGTTCTATGTGCACTCAAAAAATGATGTATATTCTGTATTAAATATGTTGTTCTATAAACATCTATTAATGTGAGTTTACTAATTGTGTGTATTTCTGGACCTTGGTTCTTATTTATTTATGTTTTTGGTTTTTACTTTTGATCCAATCTGAAATCATTGGGTTTTTTTTTTTATCAGTGAATTTAACCTATTTACAGTTACTATTGGGTTTCCCAGGTGGCGCTAGTGGTAAAGAACCTACCGGCCTGTGCAGAGACATAAGAGACTCAGGTTCGATCCTTGGGTTAGGAAGATCCCCTGGAGGGGGGCATGGCAACCCACTCCAGTATTCCTGCTTGGAGAATCCCATGGACAGAGGAGCCTGGTGGGCTGTAGTCCACAGAGTCACAAAGAGTCAGACAGGACTGAAGTGACTTGGCATGCAAGCATGCACAGTTACTATTATACTAAGACAAATTTTTGCCACTTTATTTATCCATTTCCATTTACCATACTGTCTTAGGTCAAGTTCTCTAGAAGCAGAGCCTGAAACAGGGATTTTTGTTCAAGGGATGTCTTAGCAGAGAGGTCTCAGGAGAAGGAGGAACACAGAACAGGGCAGGGGAAGTGGACTAAGGCTATATTTTCAGCTGGAGCTGGGCCTCCACTGCGGAGGATGGCAGACCACCCTGGCTAGTCTGGAGCCCGCCTTGATGCTAACCTGCTTCCTCCAGCAGCTGCTGGTGGGCACTGCTGTACCTCCCAGAGGAGATGAAGCCCTGTGGTCTGCCCGGGACAATGTGAGAAAGAGAAAAGGGCAAACCTTAAAGGCTCTCCCACACCGAGGGAGCTGACCCTGTTTTATTTTGGGAGTTCCTGCTCTTCAACCTGGAGCTCCATCATCTTCTTTTTGCTTAGAGGTTGATTCCACATGTCTTCCCTCTCATTTTGCAGTTTCATCCACCTTCCTCTGGTCTCCATGGCACCTGCAGGGCTGGGGTCAGGGACGGGCACAGCAGCCTCTGTCCATTTACCATCATGTGCTGCTGTTTGAGCTTCCACTCACTTCCTCCTGTCACAGGCTTCTCTGAGGACCCAGGTCCACTTTGATGAGTGAGTTGGAGGTTGACCTGAGTGACAGCCTGCACTTGGAGTACCAGTCCCCATCTTTTCCAGTACTGTCAGTTCTCCCTTGCTCTAGGATGAGTCCTTTCGCAGGAGGCTCCCCCATCTTTCAGGTAGATAGACTGCTGCTAGGGAGTCCTCAAATCCCTGGGACTGGTTCCCATATGCTTACATCTTTGGAGGAAAGCAGTTCAGATTGCAGCTAAGACTCCCCTTTCGTTGTATTATACGTGACTTGAACTGGACCAAACTCTGTCAAGTGGTGGCTAGTGAAAGAAGAACATATAAAGGTAGAAACAAAACACTTACAAATAAAATTAGCAAGATTACAAGTCATACACAAGGAGAAGTAAAAGAATTCTTTCAGGAAAGATATTTGGATTCAAGCTTTAACTTTACCTGGCAACTAAGGTAAACCAGATAGGCACTGGGCCACATTCAGCTGGAGATTAACCCTGAATGGATCATTTGGGAAATCAACAGCAAATATTTCTAATTTAAAAATTCCTCTTTTTCAAAGCCAACATATCTTTAAACAAGTTGGTCAGCTTCTTCCTCACTTCTTTTTTCTGGCTGATTTTTTTCTTCAAACTCGCTTGACAAGTGAAAAAATAATCATGTTCCAGACCAAGTCCATAGCTTTCTTTGCTTTGCCTTTTGCTTCCATTTTATTATTGGATTTAGAAAAATATTTATTTTAAAGGTGTGTCTTCACTGTCCCCTCACTAGGCTTTCGTGGGTTCTGGGAAAGAGTTGCAGGATTGGATTCAAATGGTGTGTGTGTGTCTGTGTGTGTGTGTCTGTGTGTGTCTGTGTGTGTGTGTGTATGTGTGTGTGTGTGTGTGTCTGTGTGTGTGTGTCTGTGTGTGTTTTCTGTCCACTCCCCAAACAATTCATGTCATACCTCGAAGCCTTGTGCTGGGGTTTTTTGTTATAAACTATCCCCACTTCACAAGTAGCCTCAAGCAACAATTAGTCCTGCATGTAATTTCTGAATCAAATGGTGGGTTTGGGTGAGAACTGTGCAAGCAGTTTGGAAGCAGATGTAGCCAGAGGTGAAGTCACTCTCCACGTTTAATGGGAGGCAGGAAGGGGGTGGAGGGAAAGGGAGGACGCACAGCCTGGTGTCTGACCCAGCGCTCTGAATGAGGCACCAGAGAATGGAGATCACCATGCAGTGGGCAGAATAATGGCCCCTAAGGAGGTCTACACCCTCATCCCCCGAAGCCTGTCAACACCTTACCTGACAGGGCAGAGGAGACACTGCAGATGGGATTTAGGTGGAGGACCTTGAGATTGGGAGGTTAGCCTAGATTATCTGGGTGGGTGCCACTAGTCCTTAAAAGTGAAGACCCTTTCCTGGCGGTGGTCAGAGAGAGGTGTGTCCGACAGAAGGGTCAGCAAGATTTAATGTTGCTGCCTTTGAAGATGGAGGAGGGGACCGTAAGCCAAGGCAGGCAGTGGCCTCTGGAAGCTGGAACGGGCAAAGAAGTGGATTTTACCCTAGACTGACCAGGAGGAAGGCAGTCCTGCTGACACCTCAATTTGAGCCCAGTGAGACCCATGTCTGACCCTTGTAAAGTACTAAATTTGTGTTGTTTCCAGTCACTGAGTTAGTGGTACTTTTACAGCATCGCAGAAGATGAATATGGCCTGCCTCCAAAGCTGCCTCTTACTGCCCTAACATTTGGCCACACCACTGAACTCTCCCTGAGCCTCGATGCTTTCATCAGTAAAATGGGGACAGTCACTTTTTATCATCCAAAAGGGTCCAGGCCTGGCCAGCACATGGGGTAAGGGGAAGTCAGCTAAACTATTACATACGAATGTGTGCCTCTGCCCCGCTTCGGTGCAGTCAGCAGGCACCAGCAAGCCCCCTTCCCACCTACCTTTCTGCAAGACAAATTCCACATTCCCTTGCACTCAGAAAGTGGCCTGTAGCTTTTTAGCCAGGCTCTACATGCCAGTTTAAGTCTTACTAGGTGGCACTAGTGGAAAAGAACCCACCTGCAATGCAGGAGACATAAGGGACACAGGTTCAGTCCATGGGTTGGGAAGATCCCCTGGAGGAGGAAATGGCTACCCACTCCAGTATTCTGTCCTGGGGAATCCCACAGAGAAGTCTGGTGGGCCACGGCCCATAGCATCACAAAGAGTTGGACACGACTGAAGCAACTTAGCACGCACTTGCCTGTTTCAACTCAGCCCCGCAGAAAGGACTCTGCTGTCAATTTCACAGCCCCTTACTGCTCTTTGATGCTAACCCCTCAACTCAGTGCTCAGCAGCCTCTATTACCACTCCTCACTCATCTTGGGGAGCATCCTTGACCTTGTACCCAGAACTCCTTTCCATCAAAACTTATCTGTCCTGTGTCTCACCCCCTTCCCTCAGGGGCTTGCCCTCTACAGATCTGAAAACTTCCAGGAGAGTGGGGAGGTGGCAAAGATCATTATTTTCCCCTTGACAGCTTTGCCCAAGGCTGGCCCTGAAGCAGATAATGCACCCAGAGCAAGTTGGGGGCACAAGCTGCTTCATGCTTTTTGTGATACAAACGTGCACAATCTATGTGACCCTTGTTTGGAGTAACATCTTCTAGGAATCAACCTCAAAGCACCCAGTCAAGGCTGTGCTTCTTCCTTTCAGGAGACCAGAGGGTTGGGGGAGGGATCTGCTGTCTCAACAGCATCCCCTTGGAATCAGCAAGAAGCTTTTCTACCTGGAGTCCTCAGGGGCTCTTGCCAGGGTCGCTGATCAACAAGACCTTTCAGATTCAGGGTGAATCTTTCTGTGGAAGCTCCAGCCAGGTTTCAGAAGCTGAGCCTAAGTACCCACGCCCACCATGGACAAGGATCCTGGACAGTCATAAAGCAGCTCTGGTGGATGAAGACACCTCAGACACAGCCACCCTCCATGACCTAAACTCTGAGCCGAGCTCAGGGGAATGTGGGACACACCGGGGACTCTCCTCACCAACCCTCAGTGTAGTGTCCTCTCCCAAGAAAAGAATTTGAAAAAGCTCCTAAGGGTTCTAAAGTGCATTCTGGTTGTGCTCATTTCCGAAGGCAAAACTCCAAATCCCCAAATGATAGGCAAACACGACTTGGTCGCCACCCTGGAGCGGGGGGGGGGGGGTCAAGATGGAAAAAGATGAGGACAAAAGAAAACACGAAGTTTGAGGTGCCTGCCAGGAGCTGGTTGTTGAAGCTGGCCTGAGAGAATCTTGCTCTGGCCTGAAGGTGCCACAAGATGGCAGCATTTCTGAATATTTCAGACCCACCCAGGGGCCGCCTGTCAGGGCACTGGGGTGCCTTGGCGCCTGGTCAGGAGCACAACCTCCCTCGTGTTCAGGAGGATTAAGAGTCCCGGCCTGGGCTGCTCCGTCCTCAGCCAGAGACGGGAGAGAGGAGGGCCAGGGCAGAAGGGCTGGAGCTCCGCGGCGCGCATTCAGCTGTTTCAACAAAATCAGCGTTGAACCCAAGTGCCTGTTGGCCAGTGGCCACTTTGGATGTTGGCTGGTTTATCTTAGTTTGTCTGAAAAACTAAATGCTTATTTGGCCAGATGTTGTGCAGGGGTCAAGGAACTTTGCGGCACTTGAGAAAGTACATCCCCCCAGCCCCCTTCTAAGCCTCAGTTTATGTGCTCTGGGGGATTTTTTTCAGCATGGCCTGGCATACGTGCCAGCTTTTGGATTCCCACCCTGCCCCCACCAGCCTGGATGCTGGCAGCAATCAGTTGGGGTGAAAGAGTGGACAGTTTTTGCTATTAAGATCCTTTCTGGTATTTGTCTGCTTCTTTATTCATTCATTCATTCAATAAGGCACTTTTCAATAAATATATATTCGGCACCTACTATGAGCCAAGTGTTCTATTGTGTCCTAGGGATACAAGAATGACCGTTCTGCCATCATAGAACTTGCATCTAGTTGCAGGGTGTGGATAATGTGTGTGTGTATGTGTGTTAGTCATTCAGTCATGTCCAACCTTTTATGACTCCATGGACTATAGCCCATCATGCTCCTCTGTATATGGGATTCTCCAGGCAAGAATACTGGAGTAGGTGGCCATGCCTTCCTCCAGGGGATCTTCCCAACCCAGGGACCGAACCCAGGTCTCCTGCATTGCAGGCGGATTCTTCACTGTCTGGGGGGAGTTAATGAATCACAATTATAAAGACTGCTCTGCAGGCAAAGTGCAGTGTTCTGACCGGGACTCTGGAAGGCTCTGCTCTTTATTAGCAGTTGATTTTGGGTGAGTTAGAGAGGGCCTCTGTACAGTCCCTGAGATTTTGCATGACATGGTGGTGAGAATTAAAGAATTAACACATGTGATTCTGTCTGGCATATGGTAAATGCCAAGTGAGGGCTCTTATTTCTGCCGTGCAGCCCTCACCGGCTGGGTGTGCTATTCACATGTACTCTTGACACACGCAGCGGATGGTGGCATCTTTGACTTAACCTCTCCGAGTTTCAGTTTCCTCATCTGTAAAAAGAAATAATAATGCTGACATCATCATGTAGTTGTTGTGAGGATTAAATGAGATATGGAAAGAGGGTAAGTATTTAGCTTGGTACCTGGTGTCTGTTATTATTATTAGATGTAGAAGGCATGATATCAAAGCTACATGTGAAGATTTAAATCTGCATTTCGGAGACACACGTATAGCCCCAGGGTGCCCATTAAGGTGTGTGTTTGGCTAATTAATGGCCCCTTTTCATCTGGTAACTGCCTCCTCTTCGCACCACCTGAAGGGGCTGTTGAGAAAGCCAATGCTGATGGCCTGGCAGTGTGCCCATGCCTAGCTTTCGAGATCAGGTTGGTGCCCATCTCTATGCAGCAGAGAAAGATCTGTCCAAGCTGCTGGCCAGTCAGATTGGCAAACCTGGCTGAGGTGGGAGGAGAGAAGACCACACCCTTTGTAGAGTGACCCATAGTGACAGCTACTGACCCTGATATGTCACCTTATGTCCTCCTCAGGCAGCCCTAGAACATAGACACCTATTTCAGCATCCCTATGTTATAGATTAGGACATGGAGGTCAAAGTCACATGTCAAGTACGTGCTGGAGCTGGGCTCACACAGGGTCAGCCTGACTGCAGATCCTAATGTCTGTCTGAGAGGTTTAATGGAATTTATAGAAAGTCACTGCTTAGCTTGTTGACAAGAGGCACTTAAGTGCTAGTTGAATTGGGCCAAGGGGCCAATTCGGTACAAACGGGCCATCCTTCGGCTCCCACGTGGACAAACACGGCCTGCTAGAAAATGATTAAATGGTGACTCCACCAGCTTGTGTGATGCTATTAGCTTCCTTCCAGCCCACCCTCAGCTGCCCCTGGGTGAGCGGTCTCATGTAGGCAGATTGCTATCTGTGGACGGGGCGTTCCTGAGGACAGGGGCAGTTCTGGCAGTGCGCTGTCTCATCTGACATCCAGGAAGAAGGTCTTATGGTCTCAAGACAACCCCGGGTGAAGTCAACCCTGTTCAGACCCCCGAGAGAAAGGCTATTTTGAGGTTCCCATGGGAGAAGGGAAACAGCAATGTCTCTAAATATTGCCCTCCACCTAACTGGGATGGCAGTGACATAGAGTAACCCTCAGGGCCAGGGATGGTGAATGCAGGCCAGAGGACAGATGGCGCCTCAGCCCACACTCAGGTCCTACTGCTGACTCTTCTTGCCACCTTGGTTTTCAGGATATCCGGGCAGAATTATGATGAAAGTGCTTCTCAGATACAGGAAATTTCAAGTGTTGTCACCAGACTGTTTGGTTATTGAGGGTCTGGGTCCAATGAGGTGTCACAATGGACACACTGTCACACAACAGCTTATTTTGTTCCTCAACACTCATTTTGTCAAGCTATAGGGGCTTCCCTGGTAGCTCAGCAGTAAAGAATCCGCCTGCCAATACAGGAGTCGGCTTCGATCCCTAGGTCAGGAAGTTCTCCGGGAGAAGAGAGAAAACGGCAACCCACTCCAGTATTGTTGCCTGGAAAATCCCATGGACAGAGGAGCCTGGCAGGCTACAGTCCATGGGGTCACAAAAGAATCAGACACGACTTAGCAGCTAAACAACAAAAACAGCAGTGAAGAGCAGGAATTTATCCCGGCCCAGCATCCATTCCTCTTCTTCTCAGAATAACATCCTGGGTATTCCCGTGGGGGCCACCCCCTCCCTCTGCCCAGTCTTCTGGTTTGAATGGGACTGACTCCTTGCACCAACTCTGGGGGTGTGCACGTGACCACAGCTGACCAATCCCCATGCTTTATGCCCTGGAGGCGTGATTGTGTCCGAGATGGGTGTGTGTCTTCAGCCAGACCAAAAGAGAGTCAGCCCTCCAGTTTCGCTGGAATCTGGGGACAGCACACTCTCTATCTTAGGAGTTGTTAGGCTGATCGCCCATCAGCCTGGTTCTGCTGGTGGCTATGTTACTGCCACCTGAGATGAAGCCAGCCTTCAGGAAAGCAGAGGGAAGAGATGAGACTGAGATTCCTGTGACATCTTCTGAGTGGCTGGATTCAGCTGTGGTCTTTTCCAGTTAGAGAGTTAATACATTTCTTTTGGAGCTTTCGCAAGTTTGAGTTGAGTTATCATCTCTTAGACCCAAAACATCCTGTCTGATGGAACATTCCCAAAATATACCAGTGAGTTGGGTGCTGAGAATTCAATGAAAATTTCATTTGAGATATGTTTGACACTTAATAGCAATCGTGATTGTTTTGTGATATTAAAGATGTAAAAGATGTGATATGCCTATGTTATGTCACAGAGAAAGCAAACAAAAGTAAACTAATACCCACTACAACATTATCTAATAAATCCCTGAGATCTGCTTCTCTGGAGGCAGAAAGGTCTGAGTTTGAATTCTAGCTCTGCCAATTATCTTGGGTGATTGGCATAACTGTCATGAGCCTCAGTCCCCTCACCTGCAATGTGGTGTTAATGAGAGTAGCTACATCACTGGATCACAATGGAGGACTATCCGAAGTAGTAAGAATATCCGTCCTTACAGCAGTTCTGTGAGATAGGAACTCAGGGGCAGAACTTGCTCAAGGTCAATAACTAGTTCAAGATCAGCCAACTAGTAAGTGGCAGAGCTGGGATTTGGACCTGGGCAGCATGGCTCAGGGCTTCCACCCTTGACCACCATGTTTACTAACTCTTGAGCTAAGAGAGGTTGAGTCACTTGCCCAAGGTTGCATTTCCTAATGTGGTACACAAAGTGCTTTTCAAGTGAGTAGATCCATAGTAAATCTCAACAGATGTTAAGGAGAACACGGAGAGAGGAGAATGTTAAGCAGATGGTTATATTTTAGGGCAGGGTCATGTCTGCAGTAATGAAGAGAAAATGCAGAATAGGATTTAGGACACCCAGTTTTAGATTCTACTCTGTTGCAAACCTAACACATGACCTTAGCAAGTCACTTGCTTCTCTGGTCTTTGGCTTCTCATATGTAGATGGGAGGATCAGAATTATTGCCTTCCAAAAGCTTGTCCACTGTAACCATCTACTGGTCCAGGATTTGGAGCCATTTGTCACAATCAAGGTGAGTGAGGCTACAAGAACTAGACATGGAGAGTTGGCTAGATCAGAAGTGCCCATCTCCTGTGGGTCAGTCTGAAGACTGGGGTTCAGGACTTCATCTCCATGCTCTACACTGCTTCCAACTTGGGTCTTCTCTCCCAAGTTTTCCACCTTTTTCTAATCTACTGTATTTCCAAGATCAAGGGGAAAAAGTGTGACCAACATAGTCCTTCTCTGAACTAGAGTGAAGAAAACCCAGACTAGGCCCGCAGCCTCCTCACATATCAGACTCATGATCAGCTCCTAGCCTTTTCACTGGAATTGTTTCAAAGGCTTTTTATCACATCTGAAAATGCTTCCCAAATGGCAACAAACTCTTTCGGGGGGGAAAAAAAAGAGTGTTCTGGTGAGTTAACTGTAAATGAATCGAAACCACATGGATTAAATTTCCCCTGAAATACACTCAGGGTTGATCATTAAGGACAAATGTTTTGGGACAATACAGGCTTTCGGGTGGGAGGGGTGGACAGCATAGGGTCCAACTTGGAACTTCTACTCTGTTCCTAGCCACACCTCCCCAAACACTCTGTGTTTAACAAATGAACTGATCATCTGAGGCTGGGACTTAATGGAACTTTTTTTAACCTGAATAACCAAGAGCATCTCATTTTAGCTGCTCTTGCTGTGACAGTCTCTGTGAAAAGGTGGTAAACTTGTTGAAGGTGGTAAACAACCTTGAACAAACAAGTCAACTTGTTTACTCAGTCAAAGAACATTTACTGAGCCCCAGTTTGTGTCAGAAACTGCACAGCAGGAACTTACCCGGCAGTCCAGTGTTTAAGACTCTGCGCTTCCATTGCAGGGGATATTCGTTCAATCCCTGATTGGGGAACTAAGACCCCACACACCACGTGGAAGAGCCAAAAAGAGGGGAAAAAAGAAGAAAAGAAACTGCAAAGTAGTGAGAAGCAAAGAGAAATGAGACCATCCCAGCTGCTTTGTCTCATCTGCCTACTTCATGACACCGTTTGCCCTGCTGTTGCTTCTGGGTGGGTCTCTCTTGCTCTTGATGCCACCAAGCTCTCTGCTGAGAAGGCTTTCAGACCAATTTGGTAGTATTCTCTCAAGGCTTTGGTTGTGGCCTGGGATGTACTGGATGGCAGTTTATCTACTCTGATGCACACTTGTTCATCATAGAAGGCGGGGCATCCTATCCTATGTGATGAGCGAAGCATGCATATTTGGCTTTCTCTGGTTGGTCCTGAGTTGAAAGCAGAGTCGAAAATTACCATCCTCTCCTACGGAAACACCAAGGCAGACTCCTAATGGTTCGTCTTGTTTGTCCCCTTCCAACCCAACCACCAGCACAATCTGCCTAGACCTCAAATCTGACCACATCATCCTACTGTTCTGAGAGTCAGAGCTCCTGTGCATCCACTCAGTTAAATGCAAGCTCCCCAGCCTGGCAGACAAGGCCCTGTAGGGCTGGTCCTTCCTTGCACTGATGCTTCTTCAGTCCTCTCTCTCCATTTTGTACTTCACACTCTGGCAACACCGAAGTGCCTGTAGCCCTCACTACCATGTACCCCATGATTTCCCATCTCTGTCTCCTTGTTCATCCAGAATCTTCTACCATTCTTTGCTGCACTAATTCAAGCTCTTGGCCAAATTCCTGAACTCTCCTCCAAGGAACACTGGCTCAGTGAGATGTTGAATATTTTGCTCCATGAAATAAAGGATCTCATGGTCAAAAATGTATGGAAAGTACTGAGTTAGCAAAAGTGAAGTGGGCTTTTTTCTTTTGCAGACCTTCTCAGAGCCTTGACTCTGCTTTGCTCAGAGTGCTAACATGCACTGAGGATCTTTAGGATCAAACCTCATTTGATCACAGAATCCTGTGTGTCTCAAATACTTATTACCATCTGTCATTTCTGGGAACATAGCTGAGGAAAACTATCCTGGCAGTAACTCATTCTACAACCTTGAACAGACAAGTTAATATGTGCATTCAAAGAACATTTATTATTGTGTCAATCTGATAAAAATGGAGGCTATGAACAAGCTTAAAGCCTCAAAAACTCTTTTAAGAAAAATATGTGCAAAGCACTGATCTGACAAAAGACTATTTTCTAGAATATATTTTAAAAACTCTCAAATCACAACAGCAAAAACCTACATAATCCAATTATAAAATGTGCAAAAATCATGAACAGACATTTCACCAAAGAGGTTACCCAGATGGCAAATAAAAACACATGAAGAAAATGTTTAATATCATTAGCCATTCAGTTCAGTTCTGTTCAGTCTTGCATTAGCCATTAGGGAAATGCAAATTAAAACTACAGTGGGACATCACTATAGACCTACCAGAATGGCTAAAATTTAAAAAATGACAACATCAAAAGCTGGAGAGGATGTAGAGAAACTGGATCATTTATACATTGCTGGATATATCCATTGCTGGAATATAATAGGGTACCTCCACTTTGGGAAATAGTTGAAAGTTTCTTATACAACTATACATGCAATCACTACATGACGCAGCAGTTGTACTCTTGGGCATTTGTCCCAGAAAAAATGAAAACTTATGTTCACACAAAAACCTCTATGTGAATGTTTATCAGTTCAGTTCAGTTCAGTCGCTCAGTCGTGTCTGACTCTTTGCAACCCCATGAATTGCAGCATGCCAGGCCTCTCTGTCCATCACCAACTCCTGGAGTCTACCCAAACCCATGTCCATCGAGTTGGTGATGCCATCCAACCATCTCATCCTCTGTCGTCCCCTTCTCCTCCTGCCCCCAATCCTACCCAGCATTAGGGTCTTTTCCAATGAGTCAACTCTTTGTATGAGGTGGCCAAAGTATTGGAGTTTCAGCTTCAACATCAGACCTTCCAATGAACACCCAGGATTGATCTCTTTTAGGATGGATTGATTGGATCTCCTTGCAGTCCAAGGGACTCTCAAGAGTCTTCTCCAACAACACGGTTCAAAAGCATCAATTCTTCAGCACTCAGCTTCCAACTCTCACATCCATACATGACCACTGGAAAAACCATAGCCTTGACTAGACGGATTTTTGTTGGCAAAGTAATGTCTCTGCTTTTAAATATGCTAGCTAGGTTGGCCATAACCTTCCTTCCAAGGAGTAAGCGTCTTTTAATTTCATGGCTGCAGTCACCATCAGCAGTGATTCTGGAGCCCCCCAAAAATAAAGTCTGACACTGTTTCCACTGTTTCCCCATCTATTTCCCATGAAGTGATGGGACCAGATGCCATGATCTTAGTTTTCTGAACGTTGAGCTTTAAGCCAACTTTTTCCACTCTCCTCTTTCACTTTCATCAAGAGGCTCTTTAGTTCTTCTTCACTTTCTGCCATAAGGGTGGTGTCATCTGCATATCTGAGGTTATTGATATTTCTCCCAGCAATCTTGATTCCAGCTTGTGTTTCTTCCAGCCCAGCGTTTCTCATGATGTACTCTGCATATAAGTTGAATAAGCCGGGTGACAATATACAGCCTTGACGTACTCCTTTTCCTATTTGGAACCAGTCTGTTGTTCCATGTCCAGTTCTAACTGTTGCTTCCTGACCTGCATACAGGTTTCTCAAGAGGCAGGTCAGATGGTCTGGTATTCCCATCTCTTTCAGAATTTTCCACAGTTTATTGTGATCCACACAGTCAAAGGCTTTGGCATAGTCAACAAAGCAGAAATAGATGTTTTTCTGGAACTCTCTTGCTTTTTTATAGCAGCTTTATTTATTAAACCCCAATTGGAAAAGACCCTGATGCTGGGAAGGATTGCGGGCAGGAGGAGAAGGGGATGACAGAGGATGAGATGGCTGGATGGCATCACCGACTCGATGGACATGAGTTTGGGTAAACTCCAGGAGCTGGTGATGGACAGGGAGGCCTGGTGTGCTGCGGTTCATGGGGTCTCAAAGAGTCGGACACGACTGAGCAACTGAACGGAACTGAACTAAAACCTGGAAACAGCCCAGATGCCTTTGAATGAGTGAACGGTTTGTTTAAACTGTGGTACATTCGTACCATGGAATACTACTCAGCAAGAAAAAGGGACAATTAATACACGCAACAGCTTGGATTGAATCTCCAGAGAATTATGTGGAGTTAAGAAAGTCAATCCCAAAAGTCATATACTATATGGTTCCATTTATATAACATTTTTGAAATGACAAAATTATAGAAATAGAGAATACATTAGTGGTTGCTAGGATTTGCATGAGAGGTAGAGGGCAAGAGGGAGGTGAATGGATGTGGTCATAAAAGAGCAAGAGGAGAGATTCTTGGGGCAGTAGAAATGTTCTGTATCTCGACTGTGGTTGTGGTTATGGGAACACACATGTGATAAAATTGAATAGAAGCTCAAGTAGAGTTTCCGTTTTGCAAGATGAAGAGTTCTGGAGATGGACTGCATGACAACATCAACACATTTTACACTGAGATGTGCACTTAAAAATTATTAAGTTGATAAATTTTATATGATGTGTATTTTACTAGATGAAAAAAAATTGTTAATGCCTGGAACTAAGTACACCCTCATACTAGTTCAGTTCAGTCGCTCAGTCGTGTCCGACTCTTTGCGACCCCATGAACCGCAGCACGCCAGACCTCCCTGTCCATCACCAACTCCCTGAGTCCACCCAAACCCATGACCTTCAAGTCACCGATGTCGTCCAGCCATCTCATCCTCTGTCGTTCCCTTCTCGTCCTGGCCTCAATCTTTCCCAGCATCAGGGTCTTTTCCAGTGAGTCAGCTCTTCCCATCAGGTGGCCAAAGTATTGGAGTTTCAGCTTCAACATCAGTCCTTCCAATGAACACCCAGGACTGATCTCCTTTAGGATGGATTGGTTGGATTTCCTAGCAGTCCAAGGGACTCTCAAGAGTCTTCTCCAACACCACAGTTCAAAAGCATCAATTCTTCAGCACTCAGCTTTCTTTATAGTCCAACTCTCACATCCATACATGACCACTGGAAAAACTGTAGTCTTGACTAGACCGACCTTTGTTGGCAAAGTAATGTCTCTGCTTTTTAATATACTATCTAGGTTGGTCATAACTTTCCTTCCAAGGAATAAGTGTCTTTTAATTTCATGGCTGCAGTCACCATCTGCAGTGATTTTGGAGCCCAGAAAAATAAAGGCGGCCACTGTTTCCACTGTTTCCTGATCTATCTGCCATGAAGTGATGGGACCGGATGCCATGATCTTAGTTTTCTGAATGTTGAGCTTTAAGCCAACTTTTTCACTCACCTCTTTCACTTTCATCAAGAGGCTCTTTAGTTATTCTTCACCTTCTGCCATAAGGGTGGTGTCATCTGCATATCTGAGATTATTGATATTTCTCCCGGCAATCTTGATTCCAGCTTGTGCTTCCTCCAGCCTAGCGTTTCTCGTGATGTACTCTGCATATAAGTTAAATAAGTAGGGTGACAATATACAGCCTTGACATATTCCTTTTCCCATTTGGAACCAGTCTGTTGTTCCATGTCCAGTTCTAACTGTTGCTTCCTGACCTGCATACAGGTTTCTCAAGAGGCAGGTCAGGTGGTCTGGTATTCCCATCTCTTTCAGAATTTTCCACAGTTTATTGTGATCCACACAGTCAAAGGCTTTGGCATAGTCAATAAAGCAGAAATAGATGGTTTTCTGGTACTCTCTTGCTTTTTCGATGATCCAGTGGATGTTGGCAATTTGATCTCTGGTTCCTCTGTCTTTTCTAAAACCAGTTTGAACATCTGGAGGTTCACGGTTCACGTATTGCTGAAGCCTGGCTTGGAGAATTTTAAGCATTAATTTACTAGCGTGTGAAATGAGTGCAATTGTGCAATAGTTTGAGTGTTCTTTGGCATTGCCTTTCTTTGGGATTGGGATGAAAACTGATGTTTTCCAGTCTTGTGGCCACTGCTGAGTTTTCCAGATTTGCTGGCATATTGACTGCAGCACTTTCTTTTTTTTTTTTTTTTTATAAATTTATTTATTTTAGTTGGGGGCTAATTACTTTACAATATTGTAATAGTTTTTGCCATACATTGACATGAATCAGCCATGGGTTTACATGTGTTCCCCTTCCTGGACCCCCCACCCACCTCCCTCCCCATCCCATCCTTCTGGATCATCCCATTGCCCCGGCCCTGAGCCCTTGTCACATGCATCGAACATAGAATGGTGTTCTGTTTCACATATGATAATATACATGTTTCAATGCTATTCTCCCAGAACGTCCCACCCTCACCTTCTCCCTCAGAGTCCATAAAATTGTTCCATGCATCTGTGTCTCTTATTCTGTCTCGCATATAGGGTTATCGTTACCATCTTTCAAATTCCATATATATGCATTAGTATACTGTATTGTTGTTTTTCTTTCTGGCTTACTTCACTCTGTATAATGGGCTCCAGTTTCATCCATCTCAGTAGAACCGATTCAAATGTATTTTTTTTAATGGCTGAGTAATATTCCATTGTGTATATGTACCACAGCTTCCTTATCCATTTGTCTGCTGATGGACATCTAGGTTGCTTCCATGTCCTGGCTATTGTAAACAGTGCTGCCATGAACATTGGGGTACACGCGTCTCTTTCAATTCTGGTTTCCTCGGTGTATATGCCCAGCAGTGGGATTGCTGGGTCATATGGCAGTTCTATTCCCAGTTTTTTAAGGAATCTCCACACTGTTCTCCATAGTGGCTGTACTAGTTTGCATTCCCACCAACAGTGTAAGAGGGTTCCCTTTTCTCCACACCCTCTCCAGCATTTATTGCTTGTAGACTTTTGGATAGCAGCCATTCTGACTGGTGTGAAATGATACCTCATTGTGGTTTTGATTTGCATGTCTCTAATAATGAGTGATGTTGAGCATCTTTTCATGTGTTTGTTAGCCATCTGTATGTCTTCTTTGGAGAAATGTCTGTTTAGTTCTTTGGCCCATTTTTTGATTGGGTCGTTTATTTTTCTGGAATTCAGCTGCAGAAGTTGCTTGTATATTTTTGAGATTAATTGTCTGTTGCTTCATTTGCTATTATTTTCTCCCATTCTGAAGGCTGTCTTTTCACCTTGTTTATAGTTTCCTTTGTTGTGCAAAAGCTTTTAATTTTAATTAGGTCCCATTTGTTTATTTTTGCTTTTATTTCCAATATTCTGGGAGGTGGGTCATGGAGGATCCTGCTGTGATTTATGTCGGAGAGTGTTTTGCCTATGTTTTCCTCTAGGAGTTTTATTGTTTCTGGTCTTACGTTTAGATCTTTAATCCATTTTGAGTTTATTTTTGTGTACGGTGTTAGGAAGTGTTCTAGTTTCATTCTTTTACAAGTGGTTGACCAGTTTTCCCAGCACCACTTGTTAAAGAGATTGTCTTTTCTCCATTGTATATTCTTGCCTCCTTTGTCGAAGATAAGGTGTCCATATGTGCGTGGGTTTATCTCTGGGCTTTCTATTTTGTTCCATTGATCTATATTTCTATCTTTGTGCCAGTACCATACTGTCTTGATGACTGTGGCTTTGTAGTAGAGCCTGAAGTCAGGCAGGTTGATTCCTCCAGTTCCATTCTTCTTCCTCAAGATTGCTTTGGCTATTCGAGGTTTCTTATATTTCCATACAAATTGTGAGATGATTTGTTCTAGTTCTGTGAAAAATACCATTGGTAGCTTGATAGGGATTGCATTGAATCTATAGATTGCTTTGGGTAGTATACTCATTTTCACTATATTAATTCTTCCAATCCATGAACACGGTATATTTCTCCATCTGTTTGTGTCCTCTTTGATTTCTTTCATCAGTGTTTTATAGTTTTCTATATATAAGTCTTTTGTTTCTTTAGGTAGATATATTCCTAAGTATTTTATTCTTTTTGATGCAATGGTGAATGGTATTGTTTCCTTAATTTCTCTTTCTGTTTTCTCAATATTGGAGTATAGGAATGCAAGGGATTTCTGTGTGTTAATTTTATATCCTGCAACTTTACTATATTCATTGATCAACTCTAGTAATTTTCTAGTAGAGTCTTTAGGGTTTTCTATGTAGAGGATCATGTCATCTGACTGCAGCACTTTCACAGCGTCATCTTTCAGGATTTGAAATAGCTCAACTGGAATTTCATCACCTCCACTAGCTTTGTTAGTAGTGATGCTTTCTAAGGCCCACTTGACTTCACATTCCAGGATGTCTGGCTCTAGGTGAGTGATCACACCATCGTGGTTGTCTAGGTCATGAAGAACTTTTTTGTACAGTTCTTCTGTGTATTCTTGCCACCTCTTCTTAATATCTTCTGCTTCTGTTAGGTCCCTACCATTTCTGTCCTTTATTGAGCCCACCTTTGCATGAAATGTTCCCTTGGTATCTCTAATTTTCTTGAAGAGATCTCTAGTCTTTCCCATTCTATTGTTTTCCTCTATTTCTTTGCACTGATAGCTGTGGAAGGCTTTCTTATCTCTCCTTGCTATTCTTTGGAACTTTGTATTCAAATGGGTATATCTTTCTTTTCTCCTTTGCTTTTCGCTTCCCGTCTTTTCACGACTATTTGTAAGGCCTCCTCAGACAGCCATTTTGCTTTTTTACATTTCTTTTTCTTGGGGATGGTCTTGATTCCTGTCTCCTGTACAATGTCACAAACCTCCATGCATAGTTCATCAGGCCTTCTATCTATCAGATCTAGTCCTTTAAATCTATTTCTCACTTCTACTGTATAGTCACAAGGGATTTGGTTTAGGTCATACATGGATGGTCTACTGGTTTTCTCCACTTTCTTCAATTTAAGTCTGAGTTTGGCAGTAAGGGGTTCATGATCTGATCCACAGTCAGCTCCCGGTCTTGTTTTTGCTGACTGTATAGAGCTTCTCCATCTTTGGCTACAAAGAATATAATGAATCTGATTTCAGTGTTGACCATCTGGTGATATCCATGTGTAGAGTATTCTCTTGTGTTGTTGGAAGAGGGTGTTTGCTATGACCAGTGCGTTCCCTTGGCAGAACTCTATTAGCTTTTGCCCTGCTTCATTCTGTACTCCAAGGCCAAATTTGCCTGTTATTCCAGCATAAGTGAAACTGGAGAAATTTGAATAAGATCTGTAAATGCATCCATCTTAATATCTTAGATGTGAGTTTGTACTATAATTTTGTGAGATGTTACCATAGGAGGAAATCAGGTAAAGAGTACATGAAATTTCTCTGTATTAATATTTTTTTTACAACTGCATGTAGGTCTACAGTTATATTAAAATAAAAAGTTTATTTTAAAAATCTGCTGTCTCAAACTAAACAACCTCTACCAACTTTTATATCATCTTCTAAGGACATTGCTATTTTTGCTCTTATATAAGTATCTGGTGGACTTTTTAAAATAAATTAATTTTTTATTGAAGTGTAGTTGATTTACAATGTTGTGTTCATTTTTGGTGTGGACCAAAGTGATTCAGTTATATATACATGTATATATATATATATAATTTTTCAGATTCTTTTCTGTTATAGCTTATTACAAGATATTGAATATAGTTCCCAATAGGACCTTGTTATTTATCTATTTTATATATAACAGTGTGTGTTAATCCTAAGCTCCTAATTTATCCCTCCCCTCCCACCTTTCCCCTTTGGTAACCATAAGTTTGTTTTTAAAGTCTGTGAATCTGTTTTGTAAATAAGTTCATTTGTATCACTTTTTTAGATTCCGCATAGAAGTGATACCATAAGATATTTGTCTTTCCCTATCTGACTTACTTCATTTAGTATGATAATCTCTAGATCCATCCATGTTGTTGCAAATGGCATTATTCCTTCTTTTTTATGGCTGGTTAATACTCCATTGTGTGTACATGTATTTGTATATTTATGTATACCACATCTTCTTTATCCACTCATCCGTCAATGGCCATCATTTTGGTTGCTCCCATCCCTTGGCTATTGCAAATAGTGCTGCTCTGAACATTGGAGTACATGTTTCGTTCTGAATTAGAGTTTTCTCCAGATACGTTTTCAGGAGTGGGCTTTCTGGATCACATGCTAAGTCTATCTTTAATTTTTAGAGGAACCTCCATACTGTTCTCCACAGTGGCTGTACCGCTTTACATTCCCATCAACAGTGCAGGAGGGTTTCCTTTTCTCCATACACTTTTCTGGTGCACTTTTTTTAATCGCATATTATTTGTTCTTACTCTTAGAGTCCACAGGGTACATTTCATACAAGTTAACGTATGTTACATGAATTCACAATGATTTTTAAAAAATTCACACATACACATGCATTACCACATAGTGGGCAATATTAGCACATAGCATTAGATCCAAGACCGTAAGAAGGGAAGTGCAAAGTGAAAAACAAAATAGCATATTCCTTGAACTTGACTGTGATTCTGCTTGATGGGGTGGGAAGCAGGGGGGTGGGGGTTGGGGAGAAGGAGGCCATGTGAGACTCCCAGAGTTATCTTGTCATCTAAGATGGCTGAGAAATCAACTTGGCATTCCTTACAGGAAGCAAGCAATTCCAACGTGAAATTTCAGAGGCACTCAAACTGAAATCCATGAGGAGTGTTTTGCAGTTAGAAGGCACGCCAAAGTGAATTGGTAGTTACTTTTATTTTCCCAAGGAAAAGAAAAGTGGGGGAGAAAGGATTGAGTCAAGCCAGAGGCAACCTGAGAGTTTAGGAAGTCTGTCCCCAAGTTAGAGCATTATACTCCTGGGAGACTGAACATACAGACAGACAATGGCCAGACCAGACATGAAAATGGAGCTTTGACCTGCAACCTGCAGCACCCGTTCACCTAGGATAAACAGCCCAGGAAGCCCGCCTGCAATGAATCAGACTTGTGGGAAGCCAGATTGCTATCTCCAGTGATAATCCAGGAAGCTAAACAATAACTTCTGTGACAGTCGGCCTTAGATAATCAGGATTTGATTAGTAACTGATGGCTTCCTTCATTTCCAACTCTGCTTCCAACTCAGGACCAACCAGAGAAAGCCAAATAATGCATGCTTCACTCATCACAGAGGATAGGATGCCCCGCCTTCTATTTATCTGCCTTCAGCACCCCCAGGCTAACAGCCTCCAACCAGTGCACACGTGAAGCTTCCTTATTTTTCCATTTTAAAGCTCATCCACCCCTCTGCCAGCTTTGGAGCCTCTGTCAAGACACAAGTGATGGTGACTGACACCCTCGCTATAGCAAGCTCTGAATAGTCTTTGCTTTTCTCATTTGGTTAGTCTTTGCTTATTTTCACACACCTTTCTAGATATTTGTGGAATAAACAATTCCAAGCAACCAATGGTATCACCTACTCTCCCCACTTCAGTTTCCAGTGGCACCAGCTGGTAAACGGGTAACTGTCAGGTGCTCCCACCTCTTTGCTTTACAGCCAGAGGTCCCTTCGCAGGCTCCATCCTGGGTGTGCCATGATGGGTTCCCGAGGTCTTGAGCCAGCCTGATGGGCAACTCTAAGAGGCACTGGTTGGGCCTGAGTGTTTTTTGATGGCTGGCATACATTCTGATTGCTTGAGGCCCCTGACTCAATACAGCACTGCGTTTCTTACTCAAAACTGCAGTGGGCTGGTTTCTAATCCCAGCACTGGCCAGCAGGGCAAGCAACACACCTCCTTGGTCCTGCCCCTGCTGCTGTAATGCGAGGACTGGGCTCATTAATGTCTTCGATCCCTGCTGTATCTAACCCAGCTGAACCTCCTCTCCATTGCCACCCAGCCCTCACAGGTTGGACCTTACAGAAATCTCAGAAGGACCACCAGTGGGCTTACCCTTGCAGAAGGAGGGTGAATCAAGCTAGTGGCATTTCTACTGCTTGGCCAGAGAGAGGCAAATCCAGGATGGAATCAAGCCCTTGTTTTCCTAAACTAGACCTGCCTTTCCATTTAAGCCCCACCAACTTTTGAGCTCCTGCACCCTGGTTATAATTCACGCCCACAGACTTGATTCCCTGGGGAACAGGTTTTTAAATGTTGAATGAATCCAGAGTTCACATCTGTTGCCTGAATGCAACATGGTGTAAGACTTTTTTTTTTTTCCTATTGGTAGCATCGCCCCTCCTTTAGAAACTCACTCTCATTGAGTGGCTTAAAAACAAAACAAAACAAAATCCTCACTCCCACTCAGAGGCCTCAGTCCTGGGGACAGAGCAGAGGAGAGATTGTCACCTCCCAAGTTCAGCAATAAAAATGACTTTCTCCTTTCAGCTGCTCTTCCCTGATGTGACTGTGATCAGTATCAAATGCTCAGTAGCAAGGATTTCTGTGTAGCCTCCTCAGCTAAAATAGACTGAACCTGCCCGCTGCTCTTTGTGTGGCAACAATGGACGTGACAATGAGGAGCTGCTATATTGTTCATGCCTGAATAGTCCCGATTCTAGATATTTGTTGTTGGGCCCTGTAGATTACCTGCAAAGAATGTCCGGCTCCCCCGGCTGAGAAAGGTTATGCTACCATTGAGCAGTCCAGGCTGCTCCATGGTAATGAATCAATAGGGGCCTGCAATTAACGAAGTCTCATTGCAAAATGGTAGGGAGTCACCTTGTGAAATAGGGTCTGTTTTTCCCTCCAGTTTAATTGCACAGCCTAGGTTATCTCCAGTTTGAATGGGTCAACTTTGTGTGTGAGCCAGGGTTAGGGGGGCTGGCAGGAAAGGGCAGAGGGTGAAAAGCAAGATGGCTTTGGGGGCTTACTTGGGCAAGCTCTGGGAAAAATGAAACCCATATGTGTGGTGATTAGCATGTAACTTGGAACCAGGAGAACTACCGAGGCGGGCTGGAAGGGCAAGAACATCTTCTGAGTTTCCCAGCCCCAATTTTTCAGTTGGGCAAAATCTGAATCACTAGGGATTCCTGCTATGTGGCTGCAGACTGAGTCTTTGAGAACCCATGGCTACTGCACGGTGGTGCTGGTGGGGAAAAAAAAACCCTCATAGACTTTGGATCCAGCACATCTGAATCTCAATCATCGCACTGTTGCTTACCAGCTGTGTGACCTTAGGCAAACTGCTTGACCTCTCTGAGCATCCTCTGTCTCCTCTGTCAAACGGGTATATCATCACCTTCCTGTAGGGCTCCCATAAAAAAAATACATTCCCCTAGTGGGCATTTGGGCTTGCCTGGTGGCTCAGATGGTAGAGAAGCTGCCTGCATTGCAGGAGACCTAGGTTCAATCCCTGGATTGGGAAGATCCCCTAGGGAAATGTAAGGCTACCCACTCCAGTATTCTTGATTGGAGAATTCCATGGACAGAGGAGCCTGGTGGGCTACAGTCCATGGAGTCAAAGAGTTGGACATGACTGAGCGACTTTCACTTCACTTCAGTGGGCATTCAATAAATGGGTGAGACAAATATTGCTAGTTTCTCTCTCTCTCTCTATGTATATATATCTAACCTCCCTTTCTTCCTTACGAACAGAATCTCAATTTTCTTTGGGGCAGCAGTGTATTCAGCTGTGAAAATCTCAATTTCTCAGTGTCCCTTGAGGTTGGAGTGGCCATTGGACATTGTTCTGGTCAATCAAAAGTGGAAGTCTGTTGGATAGGGCTTCCTGGAAAGCTAATTTTTTTTCTTGATTAAAAGACAGACAGACTTCACAAAGTTTTCCCCTTTTACCCTATCCTTTCCTTCCTTTCTGGAAAGCAGTCACAATGCCCAGAAGTGTAGGAGCCATCTTGTAAACATGAGGACAAGTTGGGAATGGCACAGAAGAATGGAGGTGAGGGGAAGGATTGAGGAGGTAGTGAAGCAGCTGTAGTGTGTCTCGCTCAGGACTTCTGGTCCAGTGAGAACAATAAATCCTTGTACATTTAAGTCCCATTTCTTGAAATTTCTCTTGCATGCAGCGGAGAACAATCGCTAACTAATACCTGGTGATTGTTATTTCTTCAGGCAGGCAAAACAAGCCATTGGAAACTTCCTAGGAGACTGACTAAAGGAAGGAGAAGAAATACACTGGCAGACAAACCACCCAGTCTCTGTTATATCATGACCTCACTACCTTTTCCTGTATCTGCCATCATACACTCGAGCTTTGTATTTACGTAAGTTTCCTTGCGTGCTGAGTGCTAAGTTGCTTCGGTCATGTCTGACTCTTTGGAGCAATATGGACTGTATCCCACCAGGCTCCCCTGTCCATGGAATTCTCCAGGCAAGAATGCCAGAGTGGGTTGCCGTGCCCTCCTCCAGTGGATCTTCCCTACCCAGGGATCGAACCCACATCTCTTGAGGCTCCTCCATTTCAGGCAGATTCTTTATCGCTGAACCACCAGGGAAGCCCGTAAGCTTCCTTGCTTACTATTAAATCAAGGCTTCCGGGAAAATGGAGCTAAATTAAGGGAGATCAGAGGCAAAGATAGTCATGGTACTGTATAAAAATACCAGTTTGCATCACATAAGATAGTGGAGTTAATCAACTCCAAGAAAATAGGCAGTTTCTAAATGAAAAAACTGCCATGGCCACCCTGCTGAGCACAGGAAGTAAACATGGGAACCAGTAGGTCCCCAATAATAATGGCAATAAGATTTTAAAAGCTTCATCCCTAATAAAGAAGCCTTTACTGAATTGTCACCCCCTGAACAAAGAGCCAAGAATATTGGGCTCATCCAAAGAGACTTAGCAAAAAGTTGGGGACAGTATAGACATGTCTTAGTCAGATTGGGATGGGGCCGCTTGACCAAGAGGGAGAGCTAAGAGGGAGCCTTCTAGTGACCTTTGAAGGTCAAGCCACTGGCCTACCGCTCTGGGCAGTGTAGTTTAGAGGCTGCTTCTCTAGGAAAAGAGTGGAGTAAAATGAGTCGCAAATGAGCTGATCACCATTAATGTTCCAGCTGAAACTGCCAGTCTGACATCCCTCCTAATGGCTGACAAATGTCAGGGTGACTTGTGTGCTTTTTTTGTTAATTGGATTGGTTAATTAGGTCCCAGAGGCCTAGCTGCTAATTATGAGCTACAGCCGAATATGAACTTAAGAAAAAATAGATGCAAGGAAGTTAAAACAAAAGAGAAAACACACACACACACAGACACACACACATACACATACACACACACACACACAGACACACACACAATTCATTTGTATTCTTTACAATCTGTACTATTACCTTCCCTTAATTTTTGACCTGCCACATGTTACTACTTTCTTGATGTGCTCAAAAAAAATTTTAAAAGAGAGCAAGAAAAACTCCAATTCTGCCTCTTTCCATGAGGAGCATCTGCTCAATCAGTATTTCGTTCATTAATTTTCTGCCAATTAGCAAGAAAAAAAAAAAAAAGACAGGCAAAGGGAGAAAGAGTCCAGATTTCCAGCCTAATGCATTACCTTGTGAAGATGGTGTCTGCAGAAGGGACATGTTGCCTCCTGTTTGGAGAAAGAAACTGCAAGGGTCTACCAGATCCAGCAGACTTGTCAATGTTTAAGAAAACTTTCCCAGAATTTTCTAGAACAGGCCCCAGATGCAGAGCCATCTCTACTGCCCCTTTGAGGAATATCTTTAAAGGTAAATAAAGTGCCTTGTAACTCATGGAGGACTTGAGAAATTTAGCACTGAAGGCGAGAGAAGTAGCTCTCTACTCTGACCCACAGCTCCTGGCTTTGTCTTTGGTTTTTGCGTCCAATTAGGGGAGAACATTAAAGGAAGTTGAAAGTTCCGGCTTCCTGACTCCAGTTCACACTGCTCCTGGGAGCTGGCAGACCCCAAATATCTGATAAGCTAGTCCAGCATCCTTTGGCTGGTGGGGGGAGGAGGAGAAACAGGGCCGGAGGCAAACCGAGCTGGGGAGGGAAAGGGGAGGAACTCAAAGAACCTTTGTGGCAGAATCAGATTCTTCCAGCCCCTGAGGTTCTGGCAAAGATATTTGGATGTGGAGAAGCTGCCCAGGACTGCACTCGCAGCCTCAATCTTGGGTTGGCAGAGCCTGGGAAAGCATGTGGCCAGGAGCTTGAGGACTTGAAGAATGTGTGTGACCCAGACACTGCTTGGAGCATCTTCCCCTGGCAGAGTCAGGTGCGTTTGACTCACATTCCCCATCCCACAGTCTGCCCTCCAGTTTCAGCTGCCAGGTCCAGAGCGCTCCTCCCAGTTTCTTCCAGTTCCCAGCCTTCGCCCTGTTACATCCTGTGCATCTGCTCCCGGGGGTGATCCCTCAGGATGGCACCAAGCCAGTTTCCAGGCTCCTCTTCATGGAATTCTCCAGGCAGGAATACCGGAGTGGGTAGTCATTCCCTTCTCTAAGGGATCTTCCCGAACCAGGGATTGAACCTGGGTCTCCTATGTTGCAACAGATTCTTCACTGTCTAAGCCACCAGGGAAGCTCCTTAACACTTGCCCCATTCCACAGTCTGCCCTCCAGGCTCAGCCACCTGTATATGTGTCCAGAGCATGTATGTGTGTTCAGTAGCCCAGTCATGTCTGACTCTAAGTTCAGAGCACTCCTCCCAGTTCTTCTAGTTCCCAGCCTTCACCCTGCGCATCTGCTCCCAGGGGGTGATGCCTCAGGATGGCTCCAAGCCAGTTTTTGGCCACTTGATGTTCCCAAGTCCTCCAATCAGAAAGGCTCTAGCTTTCCTGAAGACTTGAGAGGGAGGAGCCACACCTGACACAGAGCCTCTGCCTTCTGCAAGGCTCTCCCTCCAAAGCCCCAGCATCTTTTTAAACTCCTCTCTGACTCTCTTCTAAGGTCATTGGTTGTAGACTGCCTCACTCACTTCAGGTGGACAGTCACTGAGACATGTGCGTGAAAAGTTCAACATTTGAAAGAAAAGCTGCATGCTTTACCCATGAGTTTCTGCATTTTTACCAGCAAGTGCATGTGTGTGCATGTGTGTGTGTGTGCCAGCATTACAACAGCGTTGACTCCTTGGGTTCATCCTGAGCAAAGCAGCTCTGAAGGGTTTTCAGAAAATCACGGTAATAATCTATGAGGACCTTTGGTGAGCTTGATTTTGCTGGGAGGACAGGATATCAGCTGGCCATGGGGCATCCTGGTCAGGGCCGTGCAGGACTTTCATCAGCTGAAAGGGATGATCAAATTCCACATCCTGGCCTTGATACTTGCTACTTGCTCGATCTTAAACTAACTGCTTTATCTTTGAGATGTATGTTTTCAACTATGAAATGCAAATAGTAAGAGTGCCTGTCTCCTAGGACTGCTGGGGGGAGTAAAGGAGAGAAGCGGTGAAAGCTGTGAGCACCACACACCCAGGAAAGACCAGCTACCACACTTGGTTTCCTCTTTCACTCTATCCTTTCAAAACCTAACATCTGCATAAACACTGGCAACACCAGGAATTTACCATCAGTATCTTTCACTTCATTTGCTTTGCTTACCACAAGCTTCTCACACAGTTTAGATGGTAAAAAATATGCCTGCAATGCAGGAGGTCCAGGTTCTATCCCTGGGTTGGGAAGATCCCCTGGAGAAGGGCATGGCTACCCATTCCAGAATTCTTGCCTGGAGAATTCCATGGACAGAGGAGCCTGGTGGGCTACAGTCCAGAGTATCGCAAAGAGTCAGACATGACTGAGCATCTGACACTTCCACTTCACTTTCTTCTTTGTCTTATCATCAGATGAAAGGGAAGATCATTTGACTGCCCTAAAACATAGGGTGATTAAATGTGGCAGGGGAGTGCCCAGGACAGAGGAGATTCTGGGACATGGGTCTTTCAGGACTCAGAGGAGGAACAGCCCAGGCAAACCAGGATGAGTCGGTCACCCCCTAGAAGGGAGAACTTTAATTGTTTGTTTAGGAGAATCACTGTGGTTGGGGGAGGTGATGATGCCAAACCAGCCAGCAAGGTAACAAACTCAGTAAAAGCCTGGGGCTGCTCAGTGCATCAACAGATGTTAAGTGTGGACATGTGGCTTGGCCGGGTGCTGATGGCAGAAGTCACAGAAACACAGCATTGCTCATCACATGGGACCAAGGCTGTAGAACTCGGGCCCTTGGAAGTTGAAGTCCCATATGGGAACTTGTTAGAAAGGAAGTCCTGAGTTAACCAAGCTGCTCCCCACAGGTTACATTATGGACCATACATACATATATATATATGCATATATATACATGCTCTATAATGTATATGTTAATATATACTTTCCGTAATATATTGGCTTCCCTGATAGCTCAGTTGGTAAAGAACCTGCCTACAATGCAGGAGACCCCAGTTCAAATCCTAGGTCAGGAAGATCCGCTGGAAAAGGGATAGGCCACCCACTCCAGTATTCTTGAGTTTCCCTCCTGACTCAGCTGGTGAAGAATCTGCCTGCAATTCAGGAGACCTGGGTTCCATTCCTGGGTTAGGAAGATCCTCTGGAGAAGGGAAAGGCTACCCACTCCAGTATTCTGGCCTGGAGAATTCCATAGACTATATAGTCCATGGGGTCCCAAAAAGTCAGACATGTAATATATATATATATATATATATATATATATACACGTGTGTGTGTGTGTGTGTGTGTGTGTGTGTGTGTGTATGTAGCGAGAGAGAGAGGAGGAAATCTTTTTTCCTTTATTTTGATACTTGAAGTTTCAAAAAATATTTTATTTACTTATTTTTAAATAAATTAAAAGGCACTTGCTCCTTGGCAGGAAAATTAAGACAAACCTAAACAGCATATTAAAAAGCAGAGACATTACTCTGCTAACACAGGTGTATAGTCAAAGCTATGGTTTTTCCAATAGTCACCCTTATGGCAGAAAGTGAAGAAGAACTAAAGAGCCTCTTGATGAAAGTGAAAGAGGAGAATGAAAAAGTTGGCTTAAAGCTCAACATTCAGAAAACTAAGATCATGGCATCTGGTCCCATCACTTCATGGCAGATAGATGGAGAAACAGTGGAAACAGTGGCCGCCTTTATTTTTCTGGGCTCCAAAATCACTGCAGATGGTGACTGCAGCCATGAAATTAAAAGACGCTTACTCCTTGGAAGGAAAGTTATGACCAACCTAGATAGCATATTAAAAAGTAGAGACATTACTTTGCCAACAAAAGTCCATCTAGTCAAGGCTATGGTTTTTCCAGTGGTCATGTATGGATGTGAGAGTTGGACTATAAAGAAAACTGACTGCCGAAGAATTGATGCTTTTGAACTGTGGTGTTGGAGAAGACTCTTGAGAGTCCCTTGGACTGCAAGGAGATCCAACCAGTCCATCCTAAAGGAGATCAGTCCTGGGTATTCATTGGAAGGACTGAGGTTGAAGCTGAAACTCCAATACTTTGGCCACCTGATGCGAAGAGTTGACTCATTGGAAAAGACCCTGATGCTGGGAAAGATGGAAGGCAGGAGGAGAAGGGGACGACAGAGGATGAGATGGCTGGATGGCATTGCTGACTCGATGGACATGGGTTTGGGTGGACTCAGGGAGGTGGTGATGGACAGGGAGGCCTGGCATGCTGCGGTTCATGGGGTCACAAAGAGTCGGACCTGACTGAGCGACTGAACTGAGCTGAACGTGTTTGGATGTGAGATTTGGGTCAGAAAGAAGGCTGAGTGCCAAAGAATGGATGCTTTCAAATTGTGGTGCTGGAGAAGACTCTTGAGAGTCCCTTGGACTGCAAGGAGATCAAACCAGTCAATTCTAAAGGAAACCAACCCTCACTATTCATTGGAAGGACTGATGCTGAAGCTGAAACTCCAATACTTTGGCCACAGGATGTGAAGAGCTGACTCATTAGAAAAGACCCTGATGCTAGGAAAGATAGAAGGCAGGAGGAGAAGGGGATGACAGAGGATGAGATGATTTGATGGCATCACTGACTCAGTGGACATGAGTCTGAGCAAGCTCCGGGAGATGGTGAAGGACAGGGAAACCTGGGTGCTGCAGTCCATGGGGTCACAAAGAGTCAGACATGACTGAACAATAATGTTTTTAATTAATTTTTAAGATTGAAGTATAGCTGATTTATAATGTTTCAGGTATACAGCAAAGTGATTCAGTAACGCATATAAATGTATATACATTCTTTTTCAGTTTATTTTCCATTGTAGGTTATTACAAGATATTGAATCTAGTTCCTTATGCTATACAGTAAGTCCTTATTGTTTATCGAGGAGATGTTTAGGTGCCAATAAAATAAAAAACCCACAGGGGCCTCGAGGATACTGCTCACCAGAGGCACAACCTGAGAGATGTCAACCACGTTCTCATATCCTGATGCCAGCTCCTGGAAAGTTGCCTTTCTCAACTGGGGTGATTGCTTTGAAATTAGACAGCCAAGGATGCCTCTTCCAGATTTGCAAAAGATGATGCAAAAAGAAATGAGGGTTATATCTCTCCACAGAAGGAAAGAGGAAATAAACATCAGGGAGGAGAACTAATCTGCTTTGAGCACCTAAAATATGCTGGTCCAAGGGTCACAGAATATTTTCAGAGAATCTTAAATATTAAAAGATGTTAGTTTTGTGATTCAGATTTAATAACTGAGAAAACCGGGGCTCAAGAAGGAATGTAAGTGTTACAAGCTCACTCAGCTAAGAAGTGGCAGATCTGAGTGATAATTATTAATTAAATTGATAATTATTATTTAGTAAAAATAACCAACATAGTGGAGCAATAGTTAATATGTATTATGTGTTTCTTAGGTCCAGGTACCAGACTATACACACTCTTTAATGTTTACTCCCATTTAGTCCTGAAACAGCCTTCCCACTGAGTACCACTATTAAGCCCATTTATCATGAGTAAATTGAGGATTAGAGAGTTTCTATAAACTTCTGGGGGACATCCAGCCAGTAAGTGGCAGCACTGGAGTTTGAACCCACATCTGTCTGGCTCTATAAACCAGGGTATAAGACATTTGACCCTTCTCAGCTTACAAAAACATTTCTGTGCAGGTTATCACACTTGACTATTGAGACTAATATTTTCTAGATTTAAAAAGTGAAGCCAAGAGAGGTTCTGATTTGTCCCAACTCATATAGCTTTTAAGTGTGGAAGAGTCTGCCAGAAAACTGACCCCTGGTCCCAGTACCCCAAGAGAATAGTGGGCCAATGTGTCCACTGGGAAAAGAATATTCTTCCAAAATGCTAGCTTTCTTCTCTCTGCTGCAACAGGAAGCTTCCTAGGTAAACAGATCTACCCCATAGGAGATCACTGGGTGACTCTGAAAGAGAAAGGAGACAGTCATACTAAGAAAGCAAAGCCAGAAGAGCCTCTGCCATCCCAAGCCTCCTCCCCCAGACAGTGCAGCAAGGCCTGGATCGCGCCTGCACGTGGAATATTGACCTGGTGATATTGATGCACCCCCTGCAGGGTTGCCTTTCCTTATTGATAACCAATGGCAGCGCCTTAAGTTCAAACACTGCTGGGCGGCTTTCATGTTTGTAAACAGTATTGATGTGCATAAATAAGAACCCATCAGAATACAGGATTAGACAGGATGGAGACAGAACATTTGGGAGATTAAATCCAGAAGCAGCTAATTAAAACCAGAGCTGGGAAGGAAGCTGGAAAGGGTGCCAGGTAATGTCAATGCCTCCAATCCTGGACACCCCAGTACCCCAACTCAGCCTCTCCCAAGCTGGTGGCCAATGATGCTGCCTCCTTCTCCTCAGGATGAAACTGGTCCAAGGCTGGCTGCCCTTGGTTTACCCCCAACAGAGCCTGGTGGGCCAGTGACCCTGTGGGAATAGCCACGCTGTCTGAGAAAACTAGGCGGTCTGCGGAGAGCATAGACATCTGACATCACCATTTTGACCCAGGATATTTTGATGAAGCCTAGAAAACAAACGTTTAAACTTTCAATTGAAAAAAAATAAAATATGTAGTTAACAAGAAATGCGTACACAGCAATACTTACTCTTTGACTCCAAGAGGTCCATTTTAAGGACAAGATTGGGTTCAGGGAGAGAGGAAGGCTCAAGTTCAGTTGTTCTCATTACTTTTAATTTTTTTTTTAAATCCATTTTCTCCCAAAACAATGAAGAAAATGGTAATAGGATCATACATATCAATAATTACCTTAAATGTAAATGGATTAAATGCTCTAACCAAAAGACATAGGGTGGGTGGATGAAAACATGTGTATGTATGCACATCCACTTACCACATCACTCTACTTCATCCCTCAGATTGTACATAATTATTTTATATAGTTAGGTTAATCATGTTTCCATTACGGCTTGTAACTGTAAGCATCTTTTATATTTTGTCTGGCTATTGATTGTGAAAACTGATAAACATCTCTTACTATTGTGATTATGTAACTGTTACTTAATACCATTATATCATGATTGGTCAACAGAAAATAATTGAATTCTATATCATCACTATTACCATTTAATAGAAAAACATGTACTCACTTTTTAAAATCCAGATACATATCAGAATTATCTTGGAATTTTTTGAAAAATACAAATGACCAGGTATTGCTTTCTTGTCTCCAAAGCTCCAGGTATGATTCTAATGAGCAGCCATGTTTAAAAACAACTGGACTATGTGATGATCTTTTACTTTTATCTAGTTTGTTTCACTTTTTCTATTTCATATTCACTGCTCCCATTTCACTTAGTTTATGTTTTCCAATTTCTCCCTCTCTTCTTTTTTTTTTTGATGTCCTTTCTTAAGCCTTTATCAAACATAGTAGAAAAGCCTTTGTATACACATATATACATAAATAATATGTATCATATATATATTTTAGAAAACTTGTGAATTTTTGTTTAGCTAAAAAAATTACAAATTTTGATTTCACTTGTTTGACTTAGTATAAATAGAATGCTAGATTTCTAACTTAAAAAACAGATACACAGCAAGCAATGAAGATTTAGTATATAGCACAGGGAACTATAGTCAATATCTTATAATAACCTACAATGGAAAATAATCTGAAAGATAATATATGTGTGTGTGTATAATTGAATCACCTTGCTGTGTACCTGAAACGTTGTAAGTCAATTATACTTCAATAAAATATATATATTAAGGAAAAAAGGATGTTTTCTGCATTATGATGGATCAATAGCAAAAAGGTCACACTGAAATGTCCCATCTCAAAACAGCTGTGTCCAAAGTGCCACCTCACTCTTGGGCAACCTAAGTGTGTGAGGGCAGGTGCTGGTTGTCTTGGGATAAAGAATCTCTTGCCAGTTGCTCAGGAGAAACACCTTAAGAGCTGTTAACAACAGGGAGGTATTTCATGTTCTTTTGGTGCCACGCTTTATCCTTTTCACCATCCTTAGTGAGGCTTCATTCAAAGCCAATAAAAATAACAGCTAACATTGATTCAGCACTTACTGTGTGCCAGACACTATCTTAGGCACTTTACCTACATAAGCTTGTTTAATTTTCATGACAACCCTAAGAGAGGAAGCTGAAGTACAAAGAGAGATGATGTTATTGCCACAATGACTTTATTTCCCCAAGCGATCTTGGAAGGGAAATAATGTTAGTCCCACTTTTGAGATGAAGAACATAAGCCTAAGGGGTAAAAATGACTTTTCACAGTGAGAGGCAGACAACTAGCAGAGCATCGTTTTGGGTGCACCTAGATGCCTTGCTTTTGTAGAGCAGCATGTGGGGGCCATGTTTTGCCCCCAGACACCATTCACCATTATCATGGGCCAGTCACAGCCCAACACGCTTCCAGAAGCATTGTATTGGATTTAAGAAAAGATAAGGTAAGATAGACCCAATATTGGGCTGTCATGAAGAACAATGCCATCAAATGCTGTAAAGATGTCCTAGGCTATTGTTCCGATGAGAGGAGTTTCCCCTAAAACAGATTCCAAGGCTGCCTTTTTCTTAGCTGGTCCCAGCAAAGGTACCCTCTGCTGGCTTGAGTGCCAGGGCATCCGCATTGTGCAAAAGCACCTAAGATTTCTGGGAGCTACAGAGGGAATGTGGGGGTGGGGGTGCGGTGAGGGCATGTGAGTAAGAAGGATCATGTTCCTGGCTTTATGTTAGCTCCAGGACTGGAATGCTTAACTCATGTGGTTTTTCAAGATTAATCATAAGTTACAACAAGCTACTTCCCCTTGGGGTATTTCATTTGCATCATCTTCTCTCCCAGAGGGTTGAAGGAAGAAAAAATATCCGCTGCACAGCTTTGGAAATTAGCTGCTTGTCACTCACTCGCTTGGAATGGGATTTGGATCTCATGGCCTTTGTTCCAGAGCTCTGGACCGGCTCCCCATTAAGCAAGAGGCGTACAGCTGGAAAAGACACTGCTGCCAAGATGCTCAGAGCGAAGAAAGCCAGTTGTGGGCAGCTCAGCAGTAACATGAGCCCCAGCTTCCCAGTGCCATCATTTATCTACAGGTCCCCAGGCACTTCAAAACTAGGCACTTAGCCCGCCATATGCATTTGAGCTTCAGGAAGGAGCCTGCTTGCCCCGTTCTCCAAGGACATGAGAGACTGTGGTTGAATCTTGGGGGAGAGAGCTTTAGGTGAGGTATTCGGGGTCCTCGGCTGTCCAGGTAGGGCAGCTGTCTGGAAACTGACCTGGCTGGGAAGTTGCTGACTGCCTTTCAGAAGGGCAACCCAGGGTCCTATTCTGTATTATACAAACTGGCCAAGTGAACCCAGACTCGATGGAGTCGGTGTCATGGTGCAGCATCTGGGGAGTGGAACATGTTCCCAAGGCACAAAGTCCATACCGTCTGAAGGAGGACCTCAGCCAGAATCTGGGAGTGGAGGGTCATCAGAGCCCAAGATACGAGGCTGATAATCAGAGCGGCAAATTCAGAGTGGTGGGAAAACTGAACAGAAAACCAGGAAGGTGGACAGAAGTGTGTCCATGGGCACGGCCAGCACTGGGTATGGCCAGGGCCAGACACAGCAAGATCACTTTAAGGCTGGGCTCCCCCACGGCAGGTCTAGCGTAGCACAGTTCCACAGAAAACCACACCTTCCGGCTAGTTAAGACTGAATATGCTGCCTGACTCTGGTGGACTGACTCACGAACAGGACTGGTGTTGGTATCTGGAGAGATGACTCCAACCAGGTGCCTCCAAGCCTGCCAAGATCCCAAGTGCCACTTACTGGGGTGCTCACTGAGGTGTCACTGCCAAGAGATGAGATGGATCAGAAGTTTGACCAACAAAGTGGCGTCCCCAGGAAGCAGTATGCTCAACTGTGTAGCCAGAAGGAGCTCTATTTACTTCAGCAAAGCCAATCACTCTAGAAAATCATTCATTACTTTATTACTAAATGTCTCGACTTCTAATTTCCTTTGCTGAACTAGGACTTATTCTTGATTACATTTTGACCATTGACAAACCCAAAATCCTCCAGAAAATTCTTCCTTGGAAAACTATAACAGTTTTTTTTTTTTTTTTTAATTGGTGGAAAAAAGTATACTGCTTTAGTCCATGATCGGAATTATTTGATTTTGCACTCAGAGAGGGTTAATCAGGGCTAATATGAAAAAGAGAGCTGTGTGCTAAAATAGGAAGCAGAGACCACTGATAGCAGGCTACTTCAATTATCTTCTAAGAGAGCAAATGTTTCATGGAGGGCAGGAGGTATAGGTCTTGTGCACAGAGGGTACATGTATACAATGGAAGTCATATTACTCAGCCATGAAAAGAATGAAATAACGCTGCTTGTGGCAACTGAATGGGACCTAGAGATTGTCGTACTGAATGAAATAAGTCAGAGAAAGTCAAATATCAGATGACATTGATTATGTGTGGAATCTAAAAAAAATGATACAAATGAGCTTATTTACAAAACAGAGTCACAGATGAAGAAAACAACCTTATGGTCATGGGGAGAAATGGAGAAGGGATAAATTGGGAGATTGGGATTGACATATATGCACTACTATATATAAAGTAGATAATAAGGAGTTCTGTACAGCATGGGGAACTCGACTCAATACTCTGTGATGACCTATATGGGAAAAGAACCTAAGAAAGCATGGATGCATGTATATGCATTACTGATTCACTTTGCTATACAGCAGAAACTAGCACAACATTGTAAATCAACTACACTCCAATTATAAAATTTTTTAAAAGTAAAGAAACTAACACAATATTGTAAATTAACTACACTCCAATAAAAATTTTTAAAAAATAGAAAATACACTTCATCAATTAAAAGACGCTAGGTTTGGGGGAACATACAACCCCATGATTGCTATGGCTTGCAGCCATGAAGGTTTGCTTCTTGCTCAGGTATGTGTCCACTCTGAGCTCACTGCCACTCTGCTCCATGCTGAATGCTCCAGGGGACCCAGGCAGGTGATGAAGCAGCCTCTAGCTGGAACCTGGCCAACTTTATGGCAGAAGGAAGAGACATATGGCAGGTCACTCAGAGCTCTTAGAGCTTCTTCTTGGACAGAGCTCACATTTCACTGGCCCAGGGAAGTTACCTAGCCCCGTCTGAAGTTGAGGCAGGAATGTGTAATCCTCCTGCAGGGAGGGGCCACTGCACAGAGGGGCACTGAATGTGAGTTCAACCCACCATGGGAGCATAAGCTTCATAACATATTTCTGAGAGAACCAGCTTTATGTGACGTTGGGTGGTCATTTTATTTCTCTAGCCCTCAGCCTTTTCATTGAGTAAATGGGAATCGTAACACTTACCCTTTCTTCCTTACAGGGCCATGGAGAAAATTAACCATGCGATTAAATATGAAATTGCTTGATGAATGATTCTTAAAGCACCCCAGGGACAAAGGGCATACATTTACCATATTTGGAATATAAATTGCAGTTTATGTCAACAGCAAAGACTGGTGCCCAGTGACAAACCATGTCTTTCCCCTGAGCTGTTGGAAAGGAAGGCAGCCTGGTGGGTGAGTGGGTTCAGTAAGGCAGTGCCCATAGGTGTAGCCTAGATAGTTGGGAGGACTGGGGAGGAAGAGGCCATCTTGCTGGCACATTAGTCTCCTCACCGTAATGGACTTTTTCCTTTAAACAACTCTCTTATCCACCTGCCTTCCTGGTTACCTGGTTAGTGCAGGTCCAAACACTGATCCACATTAAAGGGATGTAAATGCAATAGGATACGTGCATGCTAAGTTGCTTCAGTCAGGTCCACCTCTTTGCAACCCCATGGACTGTAGCCTGCTAGGCTTCTCTGTCCATGGGATTCTCCAGGCAAGAATACTGGAGTGGGTTACCGTGCCCTGTTCCAGGGGATCTTTGCAATCGAATCCAGATCTCCTGCACTGCAGGCAGATTACGGCTGTGCCACTGGGGAAGCAAAATGCAATTGGATTGCTACCTGCGTTTTAGCTAAGGAAAGCTAAAGGAAACAAGCAAGATGTTCAAGGTCACACAGTAAGTAAACACACAGCATCTCCTTTAAGCACTTACATACAGTAATATTTAATCCTTGCAACAACTGTATGAGGCAGGAATTATAACTGTGCCCATATCACAGATGAGGAAATTGAGGTACAGAGAGGCTAAATAATTTGCCCACTGTCCCACAGCTCATTAGTGGCCAGTACTGGGGGAGCCCTGGGGTTGAACATCCACAGTTGCACATTTTTCTCCCCACAATTTAACATCTCTGAAATTTGGATGTGTCTTTAATTGACTGTGTATCATAGCTGAGGAATCAGTATATTTTTTAGTGGTATATAAAATAACAGGGCTTCTTAAATTTAATGACATCTTACTTAGAATCAATGTAATAAGAGACTTGATTTCTTCTTGATCCACCCCTCCCCACTTCCCTTCATCAATTTTGAGATTTAAAAGTGATCCTTCCCCCTTGGTGGAGGGGAAATCAGACATAGATCCTATCATCATTCTTTTTTCTTTCCTCCAGCCCTCTAGGTTAAAACATAGGAGACGTTGCTGACAAAAGGTGGCCAGTTCGGGAGCAAGGCAGCACACATGGCTGTGGACTGCTCCTGGGCAAGATGGGGTATTTGGGAAAGAGGGGTGCTATCCAGCCAGCATTTCCAGGAGGTCAGAGCCCCAGCCAGATTCCCACACACAGCACCCGTTTGTGAGCCCCAGTGCTGAGAGCAAGCCCATTCCCTGATGTGCAGAGATGAAGCCAGGAAACCCGAGTAGGAACTCAGGGGCAACTGCAGAAGGCACGTCTAAGGCACTGCAGTTACTGAACAAGACACGAATCTGTGTCCATTTCTTGGGGGGTAAATACAACCACATGTGGCTGAAACCCTCACATCATTTAGTCTGCGCTGACATGAATCCCCTTGGAAGAGTTAGCATTTGGTTAGGTAAACGTTTCCCCTCTCCCTCCCCTCCTCACCTCCCTCCTTCTCCATCAATATCTTGCAGATGTTGGAACAAGCCGCTGACGGACTCCTTTCCCACATGGAATGCTGGCCTGGGGAACGATGCCGCAGCGCTTTCTGGCTGCCTGCTACCCTCGGCTACAATGGGCCTCCTACACTCACTTACTTGCGCATCAAGCCTCTGGCTGCTTGCTGCCAAGTATTAAGTGCTTGTTCCACAAACCTGGTGTAGATTATCACTTCGCCGTATAGATGTATCTAATAGAATTAAATAGTTGGCTCCTGACCAGTAACAGATGTGCTACGTATAATGCAATAATAATGAGATTGAAACCACCATGTAATATTGAGGGAAGAGTGGAGGGCAGCTTGCATTTCTCTAGTTTGAAAGAAAAGGAAAGCAGAGAGGATGGCCATTTATTTGCACCGAATGAGCTGTATCTCTGTGTTACAAATTCTGCAAGGAGTGCCTCTTGCAACCCTGTGCACACCCGTGTAATGAGAGGCAAATAGGGTAGGAATGGGGGTGGTTTGTGCTAGAGGCAGACTGGTTGAGCTCAATGACCCCTGCCCCTCCCCGCAACCTGGTGCTGCTGGCTTTGGAGGGCTGTATTGGGATCATACTGGGACACACTCTTGCAGGCTGCTTCAGGTGAGAGATGACCAGTGGAGCCTGAGCTCGGGAGGTCAGCCATGTGGGCAGGAGGAAGACGGAAGTGTAGACGAGGGAAAAAGGAAGCCAGGCTGCTTGCTGGGCAGGCCCCCAATGTTCCCAGGTGGGGACTGCAGGGCTCTCTCCTGATGCTTGTGCAGTTCCAGAACCTTCCTCAGAATTAGCACAAGCTGGTCTCTGGAGACGCCTGCTTCCCAAGAGTTCTCAACTCTGGCCCCTAGGACTGCTAAACAGGAGACCCAGGAGGGAGTATACATGCAGTGAAGGGGTAGCCAAGCTCAACACTGGAGGTCAAAGGGCAACCACAGGGTGGAATTCCTGCTGTACAGCAGTGCTTACTATGAATTTAGAGCTGCAGTTTTTCCGAGTGTTTTGATCTGTTACTGTACCCTTTTCCTGTCTTCTTCAACTCCATTGCCCTCCTTTTCTCTACTCTTCAATATTAATGTATTTGTCAGTTAGTTATTGCTGAGTAACAAACAACCAACAAAACTTAATATATGCTTTATTTATTTGTTTTTCTCACAAGTCTCTGTGTCAATTCGGTTGATCTGAGGCAACTCAGACCTAGTTATCTTGGCTGGACTTGCTCATATGTCTGTGATCAGCGGATAGACTGGCAGAGGACTGGCTGGTCTTGGATCGCCTTCGGTCCTCATAGCTCTTACAGTCCTCCAACAGCTTTTTTGCCTGGCTACATTCCTCTGCCAGTGTCGGAGTTGTGACAAGAGAGTTGGCGGAAATAAACCTGTACTTTTGAACTTCCACTTGCATCCCACTGGCTTCCCACTGGCTAAGCCAGTGTCACAGCTAAGCTAGAATCTGAGCAGGAAGGGACTACAAAGTTACAAGACAAAGGGAGGTCATGCAGTCATTCTACTACAGTATCTGTGACATTTCTCAGAGATTTTCAGGTACACAGATTAGGAAGAGTCAGTGAAACAGGTTTATGACATGCCCTGAAAACTGAAGTCCTATTTCAGTCCATCTGAAGACATGGTCAGAAGGCATTCAGGCCAGTTTCTGCTGTCTCTAGCTGGACTTCCATCTTCTGTCTTCCTACAATAGCACTTTGGGACTGCTGCTGTCTCCCAACCCCCATTGACATACACACTCAAGGACAGACCCTGGTGCAGTTTCTGGGGCCACTTCCTGCCACAGTCCCCAGTCACTATAAGGATAGGCAAGACGCATAAAGTTAAGGTATGAGAGCACAGCACATACTCCCAGAAAGTTTGGGTAGCAGGAGAGGAAAAATCAAGGGGACAAACAGACTTGATACTGAGAGGAGACCAAATAGTAATTAATACAGGGACTCCCTCATGCCCTAGACCCAGAGGTACAATTGAGGTCAACACAAGATGGTGGTAAATAGGCCCACCTTGTCAGGTGAACAAAATAAAGGGTAGCATAGTCAAGTACTCCTAACAGCACCCAAAGGATCGAGCTAGGAAAGCAAAAGGAAATCTACTTGGCACATAATAATCACTCCATGAAATTTGTAGACTGACTGGCTAGGAAACTATTCTAAGAAACCAACAGACTCTTAAAGACTTAAGAACAAGGAGAGTCATTGAAACCTATTTGTAAGAGTGGAAACAAACCAAATGTTTAACAATAGGGAATGATTAAATAATTTATGGCACATCTATATAAATGGCATATGATGCAGTTATTTAAAATGATGTTTTAAATTAAATTTTTACAACTGAGGAGAAATTCAACATGTAATTTGAAGTGAAAAGGCAGGTTCCAAAACGATATGCAATCTGATCCCAAAGAGGCATAAAATAGTGTGGTTTTAACAGTGGTTTATGGGAGATTTTTGTATCTTTACGCTTTTTACATTTTCCAGGTTTTTGGTAATTCCTCTACGTTTGTAAAAATAATTGAAGTTCTGAAAAGAACATGGATCTTAATTTTGAAACAAAGACTGAGATGTTAATGTCCTCTTGTTGTTACATCAGGCACTCTGAGACCCTCTCACCTATGCTCCTGTATTTTCACTGGTACCACTTACCAAGCATTATATGTAGTTGGTAGTCCCTTCTCTCTCTTCTTCAACAGAATGTAGACTCTAGGAGGGTAAGGGTTTTGCTTGTCTTGTTCACTCATGTGTCCCCCGCATTCACCACAGCCTTATGGACTGCAGGCCCTCAGAAAATATTTTTTGAATGAATGAGTGAGTGAATGAATGAAAGCACTCAGAGGGAATTCCCTTTCCCCTCTACTGTCTTCTCTGGGATGTTCTGAAGCATCAGTACTCGGTGCACCTTGATTTATCCACAGAGAGAAGTGTTAGGATCAACTTTGATTTGCAAATACCCATTGCCTCTGATGTCCATAGATTTCCTACTGGGCTCAGCATGGTACCGAGCACTATGGTGGACAAGAAGGCAACAGGATAGATTACAGGACAGAGCATCCATCAGATCAAAGAAGGGAACTCTAGCACACAGGACAAAGACTCAGTTACACATGGCCACTGCTTCCCACTGATATCTTCAAGAGCCAATAAACTGCCCTTCCTCTCACATCATTTGGGAGTCAGCACCAGAAACCCCACATGTGTCCTTCCGTGCACGTTCTCGAAGCAAATGATGCCCCTGCTCTACTGTTTTCCGCTGCGTGGAACTCTCTTGACTGCATCTCAGCCAGTTCCTTGTCTAGTGTACCAGATCAAGAAGCAATTATTCTATTAGTTACTACAGGTAATTCTAATAGTTATTCTATTCTCTTTTTAAAAAATATTTATTGATTGATTTGTTTATTTGGCTGCCCCGGGTCTTAGGTGCAGCACACAGGATCTTTGTTCTCCTTGCAGCATGCAGGATTTTTCACTGTGGCATGTGTGATCTAGTTCCCTGAACAGGGATTGAACCCAGGCCCCCTGCACTGGGAGCTCAGAGTCTTAGCCTCTGGACCTCCAGGGAAGTCTGTAATTTTTCTATTCTACTCTTCATCTCCATCTTGTGTCACTCTTTCCCAGGCACATAAAGATAACTTTTATTTCTATTCCTCTCTCCTTGTCTTTTCTCTCTCAGTTTCATGTTTGAGCCCTCTCTTTCCCTGTAATGCTATCAAACACCACTAAAAAGCAAATCAGTCTTATCAGTAACAGAAAAGGAAAAAGAAAGTGACCAGCAGAATTAGCCAAGAGAGCACATTCACCGTGTGAGGTCCTTGAAAGTGTCCAGTACTCATTTCAGACGCTGCTCACCATTCTTTAATGAAACTTGCCTTTCTGCACCCACCAATGCTTGAGATATAGAAAACAAATATTTTCATCTGGAGTGTTGTTTGTCCCTTTTGTTAGAAGTGAGGTTCTCCACTATTTTTTTTTTTTTTAAATACACGCATGTAGAAACTTCCCTGGATATCCAGTGGTTAAGACTTTGCGCTCCCACTGCAGAGGGGTGCAGATTCAATCCCTGGCTGGGGAACTAAAAATCCCACATGCCACATGGAACAGCCAAAAAAAAAAAAGCCCAAAACAAATGAACAAATAAACAGGTTATTTTTTTTTTTTACAAATCATTGTTTCAAAAAAACAAGTACATAGTATTTCACTTTATAATAGCAATGATTGCTGCTCACTGAACTCTTACTGATGCCCAGACAGTGTGCTAAGGACTGAATCTGCCTGAATTATTCAGTTACTTCAACAACCCATGAGCTCAGTTCAGTTCAGTTAAGTCGCTCAGTCATGTCCAACTCTTTGTGACCCCATGGACTACAGCACTCTAGGCCTCCCTGTCCATCACCAACTCCGGAGCTAGTACTATTATTATTCGCCATTTTTCCAGATGAGGAAACTCAGAGAAAGTAAGCAACCTGCCTAGTCATCCAGTTAACCTCTTAGACTGATATGGAAGAATAATTGCCGTTCACAACATTCTGTGAAGAAATATACAGTTGACCCTTAAATGACACAAGGGTTAGGGACCCTGACCTTCCCCCACTCCCCATGCTATTGAAAATCCATGCATAACTTTGACTCTTCCAAAACTTAATTACTAATAGCCTATGGCTGACCTGAAGACTTCCAACAATATAAACAGTCAATTCACACATATTTTGTATATCTACATAAATTTTATGCATTCATGAAATATCTAGCTTTCTCTTAATTTTTTTCAATATTCCTAGGCTACATGGTTTATCTGTGAATTTTTTCAAATTGTCACAAGTCTCCGAATTTTTTTCCAATACACTAATTGAAAAAAATCCACGTATAAGTGAACCCATGCAGTTCAAACCTGTGTTGTTCAAGGGTCAGCTGTATTCCCACTGCAAAGGACCAACAAACACACACACACACACACTCCTCAGGAACACAATCTGCTTCTACTTCTTAGTGGAGAGAAGAGTCAACACGTGTGACTCTTTTGTCCCTGTGAAAGGTTCAAATACGAGTGGCTTCTGGTGATAGATCAATAATCTGCCTCTGGACTAAGGGGAGAGCTTGTCTTCTCCCAGCCACAGTGATTGGTCCACAGGGTGAACTTGTAACTTAAGCTGGACCAATCAGTTCCTTCCCTAGGATTAAAAACACAAAAACAAAACAATGGAAACTGGAAACAGCCTCCTCTACCTCCTATCTCATCAGGGACAGGCTGTGAATCCGGGGTTGCTGAAGGCTGAAGAAGAAGGAGGTAACCGGCTATTGAAGGAGAAAAGAAGGCCAAGCAGAGGGTAGCAGAAACGAGCAGTGATGGAGAGGAGTGTGATGGTGAGACTGAACTCGCTTGTCCCCAAGCTTCTCTTTCCATGTTTTGAGCTGTTGCCTTCTTTTCACAATTCAGGAAACTGAACCAGGGAGACCTAAGATACTTTTTCAAGGTTAAGATTAAGCTCATGGAAGAGCCCAAAGCACAAGTCCCTGACCCCAGCAGAGCACTCCTAAAGACACTCAAATGGCCTGGGGGAGGGAGGAACCCACTGGGAAGGGAGAAGGGAAGACGCTTCCGGCTTCTGTGAAGGCCAACGGCTCAGCCAGCTATGCTCAGCCCACGCCCCAGCTCCACGGACCTGCCGCCTGGATGGCTCCACCGCAGCCCAGTGGATGCCTCATTAACGGGATCCACCTGTGGGCACTTTATTTAATTATCGCAATTGGAACAGAGTCAAGTTACTGGAGTTAATGTCCTTCCGCTTTCTGAGAGCTAATTATCACCTGTAGCTTGGCCCCAGGCATGTACGGAAGGGGTCACCCACGGCACTGAAATTGTGTTGCGTGAGTTGAGAGCGTTCCCTCTCATTTTGGTAGGAAAGTTGAGTTAAACATGACAGGGGGTCAGGAAACATCTGGTTCAGTGCCTGCCTCCAGACATTAGAGCCTTGTGACCCGGGTTGTCCATTTCCATCACCAGCCTGGGCATAAAGAAGTGCCCAGAATCCTGGGGCCTGAAAACAACTACAACTGTCTCTTATGGAGCACTTACTGTGTGCCAAGCCCTCCTCGGCTACAATCACAAGTTCTCACAACAGCTGTGAGGGTATTTTTACTTGCCATTCTGCCTGGAAGGTTTCTGTTGGCTCAGAGAGATTAAGTGACTTATCTGGAGTTTCACAGGTAGGTGAATGAGCTAAGATGGAAACTTCAATCTGGTTAACACAGGAACCAAACCTTTCCCTTGCCGCCTCTGTCTCAAGGAGCGTAATTGATTACCTACTGCGTGCCAAACACTGAGATCAGTATGGGAAATAGAAAAATATATTTACTTTTTCTATATCCCTTGACTTATTTTGTATTAAAATAATTATACTTTCTGATACCATACTAGCAAGGTGCCTCAGTCTTTAGATGTAGGATCTTCCATACACTACCTGCCCCGCATCTTGAACCAGGGAGCATGGAATTCATCTTATCTCCCTTGTTTCACGGGGTTGCTAGGACCTCAAGTCAAGTAACACACGGTGAAAACTCTGTTTACTAATGCACAGCTTTGTTTGTTGTAGGCAGTATTATTATTGGATGGAATCCTAGATTGACTTAACTCCTCCAGGAGTCAGAAGATTGAATGTAGCACAATTCACAAGCAAGAGATCTCCGCTTATAAACTAGGTCCCAGAAATGGGAATGAGGCCCCTGCTTAGAAATTCTTTTTTCTGCCTCACACAGATCCAATGGTAAGCAGAAGGAGTTCCTCTGGGCCTTGAAAGTGACCTGATGGCTAATAAATAATAAACAAAAATCATAATTTACTTACAGACTTTCTGGAACTGGAATTTAAGATGATTTCCTCCTGTCTTGGCCTAGATGGTTCCAGGGGACTATTGCTGTCTTGTTAAACAACAGTAGCATGCGTCATCATTACTCTTTCCTTCTTCACTGTCACATATCAGGATGCTATTTTGAGGAAGGGCAGGCAAGAAATGGGATTGCCTTCCCTAGACCAACGTGCTGGCTCACCCTATAGAGACAGAGCTACAGACACCAGTGCATGCTTTTCTGGAAAAAAAAAAAACAAACTCTGGCCATAACACCTAAGGAGGTTACTCAGAGTTGGAGTCTAACTCCCATACCCAGAGTGAACAACTTGTTCCAGTTTGTCTGAGACTTTCCTGGTTTTAGCACCGTAAGTCCTGCAATCCTGGGCACCCTGGGATAGTCAGTTAGTCTATCCACGCTTTTCCCCTCTGGAGCGGAGAGCACAGTGGTGCTGAGTCAGCTGTGGTATTCAGCGAGTGGCTCATCTCTTCTCTCTCAAGTGGGCAACTTGTTTACTTCTCTGAGGCCTTAGTTTCTCCATCTGTAAATGGGGAGAATAGCAAACTTGCCTCACAGATCATTGTGAGGAGAAAACAAGTCTGGAAGTTTCTCCATACAGAACAGGCGTGTGTGCATTCTCAGTCACTCAGTCAAGTCTCATTCTTTGCGACCCTATGGACTGTAACCCTCCAGGCTCCTCTGTCCATGGAGATTCCCCAGACAAGAATACTGGAGTGAGTTGCCATGCCCTCCTCCAGGGGATCTTCCCAACCCAGGAATCGAACCCATGTCTGCCTGCATCTCCTGCACTGCAGGCAGATTCTTTACCCACTGAGCCACCTGGGAAGCCCACAGAACAGGCACAAGGAGCCAAATAATCTTTCATTAACGTCATTGCCTGGCGCTGGCCATAGGAGCTTACGCTCAAGTCGAGGAGATGACAAAGATCTTCCAAGATAGTTTTATTTCTTCCTCTTCCCTTTGCATCTCTCTTCCTGGCTTAACCACCTTCATGACTCCCGGCTCCCCAGGCTGCCTCACTGTTTCTCGCTCCCTCATCCAAGGATGCACAATGCCGTCGCTTTTCACAGTGCATTATTCATTTCTTGGCAGGGAATGCTGTGCTCATAAGAATTAACATTTGGGTTTTATTTACTAGCTTACAAAGTGCCAGAATTGCATGGGGGATTCGGTTGCACAAACTCTCTTGATGAGAAATCAATGACAAATTGAGAAGAAGGGGGCTTGAGGATCAAACAGCAGACCCTTCACAATCCTTGTTTGAAAACTCAGTCCTGGCTGATTTATTGCCGCCGATCCCAAAGTGATAGGGGAGAGGGACTAGGTCTCTCTCCGGAGTCCCCTCGTTGACCACCAAATTGAACAATTAGACCCGTTCCCAGTCTTACATGAGATTAGTCACAGGATATTTCATTTTAAATCCAATGGAATGTTTTCTCAAATCAGACAAGACTCTTTCAATGTTTATGGCTGTTTTGTTGGAATTCTCTTCGGCTCCAGGAGGGATTTGAAAATTAAATACATTTCCTTTTGGTGACCCAGGGCCAAGCTGGAGGGAGATGAGGCCCCAGGCTTGGGCCAGCAGGAACTTGTAAGGCTGGTTCCAAGAAGTCGCTCCCATTGGCCAGTCTTATTGAGCACCTGCAGCCCAGCACAGGGCCCCATCAGGCACTTCATCCCTGCAGCCCTTCTCCCATCATCCGACCCGCTAGTGCACCATGGGAAGCTGGAAACACAACACAAACGTTTTGCAAAATTAAAAAGGTGGGGAGAGCTCAAGCCATTTGGCAGAGAACATGGAAGGCTCACATGGGGCTTCTTTTCACATTCAGGACTTTCTTTTTGCCTGTGTGGTAGGTCAAAATACAGAATTCTTATCAAAGTTACTGTGCTTAGAGGTTGCAGAATTCATCCAATATGGTAGGTGGCTGTTTCACTGGTTTTTAACACAGATGAAGAGATGAAAAGAGACACAGTCCTAGAGAAATGATGATGAGATGAGATGAGGAAAAGAGAACATGAGAAACATGGGCATTTACTTAAAACTAATACTCTGTTCTCCAAAGCTTACAACGGCTTCCCCGGAGATTGATGAAATCCTAAAGGTATGTTTTTCCCATTTTATAATTTCTAATGAACTTGATTTTAATTGATTATTTCTGCCTCTTCTTTTACATAATTTTTATCTATGGATAAAAATTGAGGTGGTCTATGTTGGCTTAAAGCTCAACATTCAGAAAACTAAGATTATGGCATCTGGTCCCATCACTTCATGGGAAATAGATGGGGAAACAGTGGAAACAGTGTCAGGCTTTATTTTTGGGGGCTCCAAAATCACTGCTGATGGTGATTGCAGCCATGAAATTAAAAGACGCTTACTCCTTGGAAGGAAGGTTATGACCAACCTAGATAGCATATTGAAAAGCAGAGACATTACTCTGCCAACTAAGGTCTGTCTAGTCAAGGCTATCGTTTTTCCAGTAGTCATGTATGGATGTGAGAGTTGGACGGTGAAGAAAGCTGAGTGCCACAGAATTGATGCTTTTGAACTGTGGTGTTGGAGAAGACTCTTGAGAGTCCCTTGGACAGCAAGGAGATCCAACCAGTCCATCCTAAAGGAGATCAGTCCTGGGTGTTCATTGGAAGGACTGATGTTGAGGCTGAAACTGCAATCCTTTGGCTACCTCATGCGAAGAGTTGACTCACTGGAAAACACCCTGATGCTGGGAAGGATTGAGGGCAGGAGGAGAAGGGGACGACAGAGGATGAGATGGCTGGATGGCATCACCGACTCAATGGAGATGGGTTTGGGTAGACTCCAGGAGTTGGTGATAGATAGGGAGGCCTGGCATGCTGCGATTCATGGGATCGCAAAGAGTTGAACATGACTGAGCGACTGAACTGAAACTGAATGGACCACCTTAAAGGAGAAACAATTCAGCCAGGGGCACAGACTCTGAAGTCAAGCTACTCCTTGAATTTGAGTCTAATTTTAGCCACTTATTAGTTGTGCATCTCTGGACAAGTGCCTTAATGTCTCTGTACCTCAGTTTCCTCAACCAAAAAAGGTATGTTATGGTAGAACCAAATTCAAAGGGTTTTTTGAGAAGAGCAAATAAAGACTGTAAACTGTTCAGAAGTGTCCCTGGTCTATAGCAAGCTCTTTCTATTATCAAATCTGACGTAATTCAGAAGGTTGACATTACCAAAATTTGTGTTTCCAACAGGCCTCCAATTGCACAGGCTGTCAGATGAGCAGAGATTGGACTGAGTATGTCTCCCCTGGGAAAGGCCAAAGCCCTGATGAAGCCAAGTGGAGGTACAATCATTTAAATAAATTCCTGGTTCTGTTTTAGCAAGTGTCTCCATTAGGACTCATTAAGCCACAAATAATAAAAATCTCCATTCAAACAAGCCTAGTAGCTCAGATGGTAAAGCATCCGCCTACAATGCAGGAGACCTGGGTTCGATCCCTGAGTCAGGAAGATCCCCTGGAGAAGGAAATGGCAACCCACTGCAGTATTCTTGCCTGGAGAATCCCATGGACAGAGGAGCCTGGCAGGCTACAGTCCACGGGGTCGCAAAGAGTCAGACACAACTGAGCAACTAACATGCAACCACTAAAATGTATTACACTTCAAATGCAGGAAGTTGAGAGGTAGCTGGGCTTCCATGTTGGTTCTGACCCATCAACTGGATCATCAAGGACCTATGTTCTTTCTGTCTTTCCATCTAGCAACCATGAGGTTGTTGTATCCTAAGTCAGGCTTCCCTCACGATTATAATATGTCTGGCAATGGACATCAGGTGAAGTGTTTCTCTGTCATGTTCATCAGGATATAACAATAGGGAGACACTCTCTGTAAGCCTTCCTGTCCACTTCTTCTCATATTGTATTGCCTTCAATTGTTGCATGCTCAAAGTCACTGTCTAGAAGCATAGGATTAGCCCCAGCTACTGCTTCTGCAAAGTTGCTTCAGTCGTGTCCGACTCTGTGTGACCCCATAGACGGCAGCCCACCAGGTTCCCTTGTCCCTGGGATTCTCCAGGCAAGAACACTGGAGTGGGTTGCCATTTCCTTCTCCAATGGATTAGCCCCAGAGCTGTGGTCTAATCACAAACAGCACTGCCATTACTTAATTAGGACAGGAGCAGACAGACTCATTGTTCATCATTCTGCAATTTAGGTGCTCCCACATTAGATGGTAATTCACATTCAAGGTTGCATGAGTTTCCAGGAGTTCCAGAAAATTCTATGATGTCATTTAATTTCATAGAACTCTGCATGATGGGATTGCTAGGAATAGAGTTCTGAAGATGAGATTTTTAAAGATATGTCCTGGTGAGCACGAGGTCTGCTGTGTGTCCTCTCCACACATAAGCCCTCGGCTTTGACCTAAATATTGTCTGTGATTAGATAGAATATTTCAGCACCCTCCCCCGGGACTTCCTCCACAATGACCAGCGGGAACAGGGATTACTTCTGCCTCATTCGTCATTGTATCCATACTGCCTGGCCAATAGTAAAAATCGATATTTATTGAATGCATGCATCTTCCCCTCTCCAAGTCCTTTTTATTAACTTGTGCTCAGGCTCTGTTCCTCTTGCTCTAAATGTTCACTCTCCTTCTCTCAACTCCTTTAAAGGCCTCAGTGGCCTGGAAATGACCCCTTCCTCTAGGAGTGATAATAGCTCTCATTCGTTTATTGAACACTGACTATATGTCCTGCCCAGTGCTAAGCGCTTCACAGATATTACCTCATTGAATGTTTACAAAATTTTATAAGGTTGGTTTATAGGTGAATAAAATGTCTTACCAATGGCGACATAACCTATAAACAGAAACAGAAGAGAGATTCAAGCCCCCAGGGGCACCGAAGTCTGACATCCTAGCCACTCTCTGGATGTCTCTGGATGTCCTTCCAGGCTTCTGAGGTCCACAGGACTCTCCCCCTAAGGTTGCTCTCTTGGTCTGTGCTCCCCTGTCGTCTACAAATGTCCGTGTATCCATCTCACCTCCTCCATGCCATACAATGCTCTGAAGGCTGGAAGGGTTGCGTTTTTATACTGCAGGGCCCCCTGCACTCAGCAGAGATCCCTGTCTCGAGTAGATGTCATTTGACTTGAACTGCATCCAGGGCCTCTGGATGGCCCCACTGCAGCCCACGTGTGGAGGTCGCTGGGGCTCCCCTGGCCCAGCCTGTGTGTAGTCTATGTCTTGGCCAAGCCAGCTTAAAGCAAGCCACTGCTTCAGACAGTCACTCGAGCCTGGAGCCCAGTGTCCATCTGACTAGAGATGAGGTCAGCCACGGGGCCCCAGGCTGACTGGCTTGGCTCGGTTCTCTTTAACACAAGCAAGCTCAAGGACCCTGACCCCCCGGCTCTGCTGTTTCTCTGCCTCATGCTGTCCATTAAAGTATTTGTTTTTGTAAACGTAGCTCTTCCAGGCCAGGGAGGAGCCCCCAGGCTTTCAGAGAGCACCAGGGCACTGGACTCTTCCTTCTCCATTAAGAGAACCGTGAAAACTTTTGACCTCCAGCTGGAGGCACCAGAATGGAACAATTTATAACTCCTTATTATAGGTTGTGTCTCACATGGCATGCTTTAAGAGCTTTCGGCTGGGCCACACATATACACACAATCTGCTTCACACAGCCCTGACCACTTGTCCCAGAACTCAGCCAAATTTGGGGCAAGTGTGTGGCCACTGGTTTGCTGGGCCAGCCATTGGACAAGCTAGCAATGGACTGGCTGAGTCTTCTGGAAACCAAAAGCAATTGCTGACATCTGGATGCCATGGGATTGGGTTCCAAAGTGCTGGGTCATTCCACAGTCATGGGAGAGAAAAGCTGATAGTGAGGGCAAGGGTGGACAGAAAGTCTACTCCCTTCTTGCTGGTCCCAAGGATTCAGAAGGCTGAATGGAATCCCTCTGCCACCAAAGCAGAGTTCCCGACAAGTGAATCAGGTTCTACCACTGAAGTAGTGAAGTTTCATCTGGCTATACCTGGTAGATCTCTAAGCCACTTATTGCCACCTTCTCTGCTTATTGTTCTCTCTGATATCACCTTCTCTCCTTTTCCCCTATTATTATGTGAGGAGTAAGACCAAGGGAACAACACTGCATTCTCTTCTTGGCTCAGCACTCAGTTCTTCCCTTCCTATTCTAAGTCTCCAGGCTGCAGGAAAACAAACAGGCTTCTCAGGTGGTGCTAGTGGTAAAGACTCCACCTGCCAAAGCAGGAGATACAAGAGATTCAGATTCCATCCCTGGGTCAGGAAGATCCCCTGGAATGGAAAATAGCACCCCACTCCAGTAAAATTCCATGGACAGAAGAGCTTGGCAGGCTACAGTCCATGGGGCTGCAAAGAGTCGGGCATGACTGAGCACAGCACAGCACAGGGAAACAAATAAATTGGGAGACTCAGGTCGCAAAGGACAGAAATGCCTACAGAGGTCATGGAAGAACCCATGTGTAACCTTTGTGTGAGCTAAAAAGGCAGCAGAATGTTTTATCTCACCCCTTATGCTTAATACAAACTAAGTTGGGAAGATAGAAAGATTTAGTTGATGAAAAAACACAAAAAGAAAATCGTTTGAATAAATCCAAGCTGCTGAGCCATCATAATAAATGTGAGTGGATCAAAGCTATCGTATTAAAGAATAAAGACTTTCAGACTGGATTTTAAAAAAAATACCCCAAAATGACTTTTTGGTAGTTAGGAACAATATCTAAAATAAAATGACACAAGAAGGTTAAAAATTAAGGGGTGATAAAACAGGCTCCCAAAACAGTTGGGGAAGTGTGAGTGGAAAATGGAGAGTGGCTACCAGACCTGTCCCCACTCTCCAAGAAACAATCTATTTCTAAAAAAAAGAAAAATGTTGTTTGGCTTTATCCCCAGAATGACCTTGAAGGAAAGCATTTAGGGAAAACATGTCTCACTGGGATCTCCAGGGCAGACTCCATGTTAAAGCTTCTCCATTCATGCCCCAACTCTCCCCATTTTAGAAGCTGAGAGAAGCACAGAAGTCTCTTGGATGGACTATTCCATCAGTCTCTTTTCTGTTTCCAAACAAAGGTGATGATGTTAATTAAAAACAAGTTCAGAAGTGTCCTCATGCTTCTTCTCAGTACCACCCCTGGAAAATGGCTTCCAGCTGGCCAGCTGGATAATTTTCCAGGCAAAGAGGTCACATACAGGCCACAGAGCCAGTTTTGTGAGTGGGCCAACTGGGCCATCCATTTAAGCAACCAAGTGAAATCAGCACAAAGGAAAATGGGGATGACCGGACAAAGGAGCCAATGCGCCAATGTGTATATAAGCGAATATTCCATAGATGGTCTCAAGAGTTTGGAAAATCCTGCATATTGTAAGAGGACTTTGAATCTGTCAGCTCCCCCCACACCAACCCGCCCACCTAGGAACAGATTTCTTAGCTTCCAGCACATTTCCAAATGGATTGCTGGCCTCAAAATGTTTTAGAACCATTGAATGGTATAATAATTTCAAAGCTGTAATGACAGTCAGTGGCCTCCAAAGACCCCCATGTCAAGGCTTGGGGTCCTACTGCAGTTCACAGAGCAGAGAACTAAGCATAGAACTCAGCCCTTGATCAGCAGAGGTAAAGAAGAGCTATGCTAATTGAGTTTGAGGAGAGAAGGTGCTTATGTGGGTCTCACAGTCAACCAAGAGTGGAATTGTTTTTTCACTGGTTCCCTGCCCCATCATCCCATAGCCTATTCATATGGGAAACCATTTTCTAGAGTGCTGACAAACTCCACCTTGAAAAACTGGGCTCATTGGTAGAATAAATTTGGGAAATGCTAGATGGAAGATAAATCTCCGATGAAGTGCACATTTTTATGATAAAGGCTCTGACAAATCCTGCTAACGTAGCATTTAAGTTAAGTTAACCTAGAGTTTCTAAAAGTTATTTGAGCAGACTTCACTCTTCCCCAGAACTTCTCTTACATGCCACTTAACTGGAGTTCGACCACACATGCTTTGGGGGAAGCAAAGAAAGTCAAAGTCTAAAGTACTTCTTGGCACTCAAGTCTTACCTTCTGGCTCTCCTTCACATTTTCCATCAAACATGGTGCCCAGGCTAAACCCATCACACCTTGCCCTTCCCTGCTTCTTGCTTCCATGCACATGATGCTACTCTCTCCCTTTAGACTCTTCCCTGTCCTCCTGGTGATCTAAGTCACATCAAAGGTTAGCGCTAGCCACCATCCCTCCTTTCTTCCACAAAGACTTTCCAACAAAGAGCAGATGCAAAATAAAATTATCCTGGGGTAGGAGGGATACAGAGGGAGGTAATCTTCTGTGGTCACCTCCTACCATCTCTTAGGCCCTCTTGGACAGACTGTGTTCTCAGATATGGACATTGAACTTTCACCTTCTTTCAACGGGGCTCCTGCTGCCTGGTCATCTCCATGCATTTCCAGACTGAAGGTAACAGGATGATAAGAAAGAGAAAAAGCAAGGGATGAGTATCAAGCAAAGGAACAAGACATAGATGACACAAACATAAGTTCTCTTGATAGGGATTTGTTTTTACCTCTGCTCTTGCCATTCATACCAGCTCCTGTGATGAATCCACAGTCTGAAGTATATGTTTTATGAAGCCTGGGCCAAAGGGTAGATAGGCTTTGGTGGCAGGCTAAACTTCAGTGAACATCAAAGAGTCAATAAAAGGGACACTGGGCATTAAGTAAGTTATCACCTCCCCTAAAAATTCCCTAGACTCCCAGCCAAACTTGAAATGAGTCCTGAGTACAGCAGAGAGATCTGTGGTTGGTCAGGCTTCCAAGTTCAGAGGGCTTCCCTTGTGGCTCAGCTGGTAAAGAATCCAGCTGCAATGTGAGTCTTTTCTGGCAGACTTCATAGTCCCCTCTTCTTCCATGATTCCTTCTCCCAAGGAACAAGATTTTGTTCTTTAGTCTTAGGATTAAGATGTGGACACTAACCACCCTTGGGTCTGTAGGAGATCCTTATCTTGAGAGGACCCAGAGCTGCAGAAACTGGTCCTCAAGACAAGCATGGCAACAGAAGACAAGAAGAGTGATAACATCCTGCCTCTACCACTTGTGGGCTGTGCGGCCTTAGGCAGGTTACTTAGTGTCTCTGTGCCTTAGCTGTTTCATTTATGAAACGAGGCGAATACTCACATCATAGGCCTATTGTAAGGGCTGGATGAATGTAAAACCCCTGGCTCATACAGCTGCTTATGAGTAGCAATTGTTATTATCATTATCATCATTATTACTCTAGAATGCACTGGACTGGGAGTCGGTAAGCCTGAATTTTAGGCCCAGGACTACAATTAACGTTCATCCTGGTATTGGAACACCGTGGACCTCAGTTTTGCCATTTGTAAAGTGGAAGTGGGAGTTCTGTACTTCCTTAGGAAAGTGTCGTAAGGCTTAAATGAGACAAGTATTAAAGTACTTTGGACAGTGAACACCTCTGAGTTGTAAGGCACCATCAGGAAGAAGCAGGCAACCGCCACATGCATTTTGGGTCTCTGGCTTGTCTGTACTCCTCTAGAGCATCACAGGGGACTCTCCTCTCTCCCAACTCTTCCTTCTTGCTGAGATTCTGGACTCAGATTGCTCACACAGAAGTGTCTGATGTGATGGCCAGGATTTCCTCTGCTGTGGCTCCAGCCTTTTAGGATCCTCAGGAGATGTAGAGATGATGACGAACATTCTATCTTCCAGAATCTCAGAAGACTTCCTTAACTTCATTTATTTTATGTTGTCTCGCTGAAAACCAAGCTGTTTAAAATAATTCCAAAACTGGACCTTCTGAGCAAGACTTGCACAAGAAGGCAAAAAAAATGTTCCCTATGACGTGGATATTCACTGGAAGGACTGATGCTGAAGCTGAAGCTCCAATACTTTGGCCACCTGATGCGAAAAGCTGACTCATTGGAAAAGACCCAGATGTCAGGAAAGATTGAGGACAGAAGAAGGGGGCAACAGAGGATGAGATGGCTGGATGGCATCACTGACTTAATGGACATGAGTTTGAGCAAAGTGAAGAGATAGTGAAGGACAGGGAAGCCTGGCATGCTGCGGTCCAGGGGATCAAAAGAGTCAGACAAGACTTAGCAACCGAATAAAAACAAATGACATGATTCATCATTTTTATCATATTACTGTTCTGGTTATTATTATACTTATGACTATGATTCTGATCATGACAGCAACTCTATGAACCCAGCACTACGCTGAGAGCAGAGCAGACATTTACACATTTCTCACAACAGCCTGATGAGAGAGGTACTGGCATTACCCCATTTTACAGATGATAAATCTGAAGCTCAGCCTGCTCCTGGTCCCATAACAATACACATCTCCAGGTGGGGGAGAAGCGACTGAGGTCAGAGAAGGAGAAGGCAGCTTCCTCTGATGCTGTCATCCTCCTCTGGGAGGCACCTTATCTGGGAGAGTGTCTTCTGTCTTCTCCTGGTAGGTCCTTAGCATCTGGATCTGAAGCCCATGAGCCCGGTAGGATTCAGGCTGAGCCAGACATCTTGGTGTCATCATGTCTCTTGGGTCCTTAGCCTCAGGTCTAGCATCACCCAAATTATATTGCTTTTCATGGTTTTCTTTAAAAACAGGGTGTTGAGTTAATCATACTCTTCAGCTCATGGTCTATTATCATCATTGATAGATTGACTCATTCATTTATTTACTTTATTTATTTCTTTTGATCCTTATTTTCCATTTCTATTCCTCTCCTCCCATAGGCACTTCTAATATGTTTAATGTGATCTTTTTATTTTACATGTATTGCTGCTTTATGAGCATTTACTTTTGATTTAGGGAAATCATAGTGTCTTATGCATCTCATTCTATTTCTCTTTTTTTAAAACTCAGGATCATGTTTTTAAGATCCAACCATGTTGGTGAATGTGCACCTATGCTGAATCCACTTATTTGAACAGTCTGGTAGCTTTCCAAGGGAAGGGTGAAGGCAAATAAGACAAAGGGCACGCGGGCTGTTTCATCAGTGAGTCCATGTAGGAGTCTGAGAGGATATAGGGGAAAGTTCCACCAAGTGAAACAGCTCTAGGCTATCTCCCTGAATGGAAGTCAGAATGGATGCCCACAGACAGCACATTCAGTGAAGCCAACCAGAAATGGAGAGCGTAAAGAAACAAGGAGTAGAGATCAAGCACATTGGACCCTGACCTGGTCACTTTGGCTTCGACAAACCCGCATCTTCTCGGATGTCTGTGGTGCCCAGCCTCAAGCAAACCTTCCCAGCTGGCGATGCTGGCCTTGTTAGGAGTGTATGTGTGGCTCTATGGCTGAGACCCTCCTCTCTGTCAGCCACAGAGGAGTCTGCCATGTGTCCTGGGCAAAGAAAATTAGCCTGAGGGGCTGCCAAGATCCTCAGATGTGACCTGCCTTTCGGTGGCTCTTCCTGCCCTCTCTGCCTCCACACAGAACCAAAGGAATGGGCTGACTTTTGAATAAATCAAAACCAGTTCCATTCTTTAAAACTGAAATTTCACAGGTCATCAGCCTACCCCATGGCCCACTGCCCTTGGAGAGGATGGAGAAATAATTGGAATCATATGAGTCAGTTTGATTAGAAAAGCGAATGTGGTTTGGAGGGAAGGCCCAGATTCCCTGCCCTTGGTGACCAACTTGACCTCACCTTCCATGGGCCTAAACTCTTTAGAGATAAAACTGCCTACTTGCCCAGAGACCTGATCCCATTTAAGAGGCAAGAGGTCGCCTACTCCCCCAGAGGCCAAGACCATTCACCGGCAGAACAGTCAGTTGAAAAGTCAAACATTCAGCCACACAAGCTGACAAGGTGTTTCCAAACCTTTGACCCACAGCTGCCCCTCCTCATCCCCCCACTCTCACCCTCACCCCATAGACGTGACCAGTTGTTTGGGTAGGCTGTAACTGTACCTCTGCAGATGACACAATTTCATCAATGACCTCATGGATCAGAGTTTGCTATGAAAAACTATTTCATGATTACAAAGTAGCTCCAGAAAGGATGTTATAGGAAAAAAGGGAGGGAGTATGTAAAGGGTTTCTTGGGATGCCTTTCTGAGTATTTTCTGGGCAATCAGATGCATGGCTCTTAATTTAGCAGTAACTGAGAGTTGGACACACCTCAGCAGCTGAACAACAACAAAATGTCAGATCAGGTCTGGGTGGTGGGAGCAATTAGTTTGCAAAGTTCCACTTCACAGCAAATCAAGGAGTTAGGCAAACTCCTCACAACCCATCTTAGGTCCCATCCTCTCTTCTTGGTCATCCTCAGCTAAGATGCAAAGAAATACTTAGCAGTAGTTAGTGATGGAACATGGCTCTTCTCTAATGGTGTTTCCACCCAGAAATTTTGCCGATCACTTTGCCGACAAAGGTCCGCATAGTCAAAGCTATGGTTTTTCCAGTAGTCATGTATAGATGTGAGAGTTGGACTATAAAGAAAGCTGAGCACTGAAGAATTGATGCTTTTGAATTGCGGTGCTGGAGAAGACTTTTGAGAGTTCCTTGGACAGCAAGGAGATCAAACCAGTCAATCCTAAAGAAATCAACCCTGAATAATCATTGGAAGGACTGATGCTGAAGCTGAAGTTCCAATACTATGGCCACCTGATGGGAAGAGCTGACTCATTGGAAAAGACCTTGATGCTGGGGAAGATTGAGGGCAAGAGGAGAAGAGGGTGACGGAGGATGAGATGGTTGGACGGCATCACTAACTCAGTGGACATGAGTTTTTGCAAACTCTGGGAGATAGTGAAGGACAGGAAAGTCTGGTGTGCTGCAGTCTGTGGGATCACAGAGACTCAGACACAACTTAGTGACTGAATAACACCAACCCAGAAATTTTAGAAACTATGCTTTGAAAGTTGAGTGACCCTTTAACTTGGGTGGCCTCTTCTAAGTTCTAAGACACTCTCCTCTCCTGAAATCTAGCCAGTCACAATCCCAGCACCCCACCCCCCTTGTCGCCCCACTCCCTCTAAACCTAGAAACATGTCAGGGCTTGACTGGCAATCTTACTTCACTGCCAGGAAAAGACTTTCCCATGAAGCTTTACATCTGGTCACAAAAAAAAAAACAGCTTCCCTTCAAAGCAAAGAAATCAAGACAAGCGTCTCCTATGAGCACTTCATAAACCTAAAATCTCCCAGTTCCAAAATTTAGAGTGGGGAATTGCCTCTAGCTGCCTGAGCTTTCCCGATAACCTGCTTTGACCCCATAAGCCAATCCCACAGCCATATTGAATGCAGACCAGCAATGACCTGTAACAACTCAGACCTTAACAGCCATGTGTCAAGAGTGGCTTAAGCCATATGTGCATGCAAAATAGAGCTAGCAAATGCTTAGAGTTTTTTTTTTTTTTTAATACCTCTTGTTAAGCATGTTTTTTCTAAGACCTCCAGCTATCTATTGCTCTTTTTTTTAGGCTTAGTGAGGTGAACTATCTTTCCCCTGTAGACCTCCCCTGCAAATTGCTTTTCAATAATCCCAACACAACCTGCTGGCAGCCGTATTCTACATAACAATGCAGCTCGCAAATGCATCACCTGCAATTATAACTCTAGCTTTGATGTAAGACCAATTTAAAGATAGAGAATCTGGGTCTAATTAAGGCAGCTCAAGCTCAGACTGATAAGGGCCACCTTCATTACAGCTCAAGTGAGCTGAAAGCAGTCCCAAAGACTCAGGAATCGCTTGGGAATATTTTCCCAGCATTTCAAAAGCACATTATATTGTGAAACAAGATTCTGGTCTCTACATTTCCTTCTCTGGACTCATTAGCAGAGTTTTTCGTCTATATATATAAAGGACTGTGCTCAGCTGTGTCTGATTCTTTGCAACCCCGTGGACTATATCCAGTCAGGATCCTTTGTCCATGGAGTTTTCCAGGCAAGAATACTGGAGTAGGTTGCCATTTCCTACTCCAGGGGATCTTCTGGACCCAGGGATCGAACCTGTGTCTCTTGCATCTCCTGCATTGACAGGCAGATTCTTTACCATTGCACCACCTGGGGAGCCCCGCCCTCTGCAAAAAAATTTCTCGGCGTTTGAAACAGAATGACAAAGGGTGGTCCTGGATTGGAAAGAGTTTACCCTGGGTCAATCCAATGATGTCACCCCTACTTAAAACCCTCCTGTTGCATTAGAATAAAATCCCAGGTCCTGTCACCACCCACAAGGCCCTGCAGGGCTTGGGCCCCACCTGCATGTCCATCATGTCCATCCTCATCTCGTTGCCTGCTGTCCTTGGCTCTGCAGTTCAGCTCACAGGCCTTACAGCTGTTCTTGGACTCCAAGGAACTATTTCTGCCTCTTGGGGTTGGTGTTTGCTGTTCCTTCTGCCTGAGATCTTGTTCTCTCTGCTCTTTGCGTGGGTGGCCTTTTTGCATCGTCTTAGGTCCAGTGTCATCTCCTGGGAGAGATCTTCCTTAACTGCTTGGTTTCTTCCTGTTTCATTCCTTCAGGCCATCTTTTCATTCACAATTGAAGTTTTGAATAGTTTCTCTCTTTCCATGGCAAGTTCGCTGGTACCAAGTACAACACAAGTAGGCACTCAATTTAAAAAAATGATAAAATGAATAAGTTGACAAAAGACCAATAGCCCTGAGTTAATGGACTGATACAGTATTCAAAGCTACTGTTTTGAAATCAACCCTGAATATTCATTGGAAGGACTGATGCTGAAGCTGAAGCCCCAATACTCTGGCCACGACCTGATGCAAAGAGCCAACTCATTGGAAAAGACCCTGATGCTGGGAAAGATTGAAGGTCAAAGGAGAAGGCGGCAGAGGATGAGATGGTTAGATAGCATCACCAACTCAATAGACATATTTGAGCAAACTCCGGGAGATAGTGGAGGACAGGGAAGCCTGACGTGCTATAGTCCTGGGGTTGCAAAGAGTCTGACATGAGTAAGAGATTGAACAACAACTACACTGTTCCCCTAGCTGCACAGATCAAAGGAGAGTGAAGGGAGGTAGCCTATACCTCTTGCCATGTTAAAACCCCTTCTGCAAGGTTATAAATGAGTGTCCCCTGCCTCTGCTAGAACAACTCAGGTGACATTAGTCTTGTTGGCCATGGGAGCCCATTTTCCACAAAGCTATTTTGAATCTCCATAAAAAAACACTGGCTAGACGTTTCTTAAAAGCCTTTGTGGTAACTTACCTGAGCCAACACTCACTGCATTGAGCAGGATGCAGGGAGGGTCATCATATTGACATACAGCTTTTTCTACCTCAAGAGCCTTGAAACTACATTTGGAATGGTACTGAAGAATACGAACATATATAACATTTAGCACATACCATGTACATGCACTATATTAAACACTGGACCCATCTTGTGTCATTTAATCTTCACAACCCTAGGAGATAGGCACTCCTATCTCCCATTATTCCCAATTTACAGACAGGGAAACAATGCTCAGAGAGGTTAAGTAACTTGCCCCAAGACACACAGCTAGCTCATGGGTAGTTCAAGTCCAGTTCTGCCCCTACTTCCTAACTCCCTCACCCTAACTTTGTCCTGTTTTTAGTCTGAACATCTCAGAAGCCAGGCCTGGATCTCCATAGGTGTCAGAAGGAAGATTCCAGAGCCAAAGTGGATGTTTCCGCAGAGCTGTGGGCATGCGATTAATTTGCAAGGCAGTTCCGTGCCCTCCCCTCCCAGTGCTGGGCTCGCTAATGAACTAAATCTGAGAGCACAGAGGCCAGGATGCTGAAGAGCCGGCTAGGCCCAAGTTCGGCCTGGGGAGCCCCACCGCTGCCCCCACCGGCATGCTGTGTAAACGATTTCACACTCTGGCAGCCCAATCAATTGGATGTTTCCCTGTTTAAAAATCACTGGGTTAAAATATTTCCCTGTCTATAGTCAGGGCATGTTCTTGGCCTGTCAGGGGGCCTTTGAAAGGGGCTGGTTTTGTATTTAAGAATAAAGCATTGCTATCAAAAAATTTTAACGTCTTCTCCAGCATTTGAGAGATGACACTCTCCTTGGGATCTCCTGAAAGAGATGCCTCTGAGGGGATTTAGAGACGTCCCAGGGAGGAGGCTTCCTAGGTGACACTAGTGGTGGGCAGGAGATGTAAGAGATGCGGGTTCGATCCCTCGGTTGGGAGGATCCCCTGGAAAAGAGCATGGCAACCCACTCTAGTATTCTTGCCTGTAGAATCCCATGAACAAAGGAGCCTGGTGGGCTACAGTCATGGAGTCACAAAGAGTCGGACATGACTGAAGCGACTTAGCATGCACGCACAGGGAGGAGGCAGTTTGTGTCTCAGGCTCTTGGCTGCAGAGAGGCAAGAGTGGGCTGGAGTTGATGTCAGAGCCCCGGAGCCATGCCTGGTACTCAGAAACGTGGATGGCGAGCAGAGAGCAGGGCCCTTGGGCTCCAAGGTCCCCATGGAACAGGAAGCTGAGCTGGGGAAGGCTGTGTGGCCAGCCTTCCAGAGGACCTGTAGGTGTGCTTAGTGGGTGCAGGGAGCAGAGATGCTGCTTCTCTTTTGCTCTGGGACCTAAATGCCCCCCAGGGCTTCCTACCTGCCTTAGAAAATTATTTGTCAGGTCCTGACACAAGGATACAGCATGAACTCCAAGGAAACACCAGAATTTCAGTGGCTTGGAACTTAGGGCTGGTTGGACATGTTTGAGGCAGGGGCATTGTTTTTATCCAGGGCATATATTAGGGTGCGGGTCATGGTGGAGAGGTCTGACAGAATGTGGTCCACTGGAGAAGGGAGTGGTAAACCACTTCAGTATTCTTGCCTTGAGAACCCCATGAACAGTATGAAAAAGCAAAAAGATAGGACACTGAAAGATGAACTCCCCAGGTTGGTAGGTGCCCAATATGCTACTGGAGATCAGTGGAAAATAACTCCAGAAAGAATGATGGGATGGAGCCAAAGCAAAAACGATACCCAGTTGTGAATGTGAATGGTAACGGAAGCAAGTCTGATGCTGTAAAGAGCAACATTGCATAGGAACTTGCAATGTTAAGTCCATGAATCAAGGCAAATTGGAAGTGATCACACAGGAGATGGCAAGAGTGAACGTCGACCTTCTAGGAATCAGCAAACTAAGATGGACTGGAATGGGTGAATTTAACTCAGATGACCATTACATCTACTACTGTGGGCAGGAATCCCTTAGAAGAAATGGAGTAGCCATCATGGTCAACAAAAGAGTCCGAAATGCAGTACTTGGATGCAATCTCAAAAATGACAGAATGATCTCTGTTTGTTTCCAAGGCAAACCATTCAATATCATGGTAATCCAAGTCTATGCCCTGACCAATAATGCTAAAGAAGCTGAACTTGAACAGTTCTATGAAGACTACAAGACCCTTTAGAACTAACACACAAAAAAGATGTCCCTTTCCTTATAGGGGACTGGAATGCAAAAGTAGGAAGTCAGGAAACACCTGGAGTAACAGGCAAATTTGGCCTTGGAGTACAGAATGAAGCAGGGCAAAGGCTAATAGAGTTTTGTCAAGAGAATGCACTGGTCATAGCAAACACCTTCTTCCAACAACACAAGAGAAGACTCTACACGTGGACATCACCAGATGGTCAACACCGAAATCAGACTGATTATATTCTTTGCAGCCAAATATGGAGAAGCTCTATACAGTCAGCAAAAACAAGACCAGGAGCAGATTGTGGCTCAGATCATGAACTCCTTATTGCCAAATTCAGACTGAAATTGAAGAAAGTAGGGAAAACCACTAGACCATTCAGGTATGACCTAAACCAAATCCTTTATGATTATACAGTGGAAGTGACAAATAGATTTAAGGGACTAGATCTGATAGACAGAGTGCCTGATGAACTATGGACAGAAGTTTGTGACATTGTACAGGAGACAGGGATCAAGACCATCCCCATGGAAAAGACATGCAAAAGAGCAAAATGGCTGTCTGAGGAGGCCTTACAAATAGCTGTGAAAAGAAGAGAAGTGAAAAGCAAAGGAGAAAAGGAAAGATATTCCCATCTGAATGCAGAGTTCCAAAGAAGAGCAAGGAGAGATAAGAAAGACTTTCTCAGCGATCAATGCAAAAAAATAGAGGACAACAATAGAATGGGAAGGACTAGAGATCTCTTCAAAAAATTAGAGATATCAAGGGAACATTTCATGCAAAGATGGGCTCAATAAAGGACAGAAATGGTAGAGACCTAACAGAAGCAGAAGATACTAAGAAGAGGTGGCAAGAATACACAGAAGAACTGTACAAAAAAGATCTTCATGACCCAGATAATCACGATGGTGTGATCACTCACCTAGAGCCAGACATCCTGGAATGTGAAGTCAAGTGGGCCTTAGGAAGCATCACTACGAACAAAGCTAGTGGAGGTGATGGAATTCCAGTTGAGCTATTTCAAATTCTGAAAGATGATGCTGTGAAAGTGCTGCACTCAATATGGCAGCAAATATGGAAAACTCAGCAGTGGCCACAGGACTGGAAAAGGTCAGTTTTCATTCCAATCCCAAAGAAAGGCAATGCCAAAGAATGCTCAAACTACCGCACAATTGCACTCATCTCACACACTAGTAAAGTAATTCTCAAAATTCTCCAAGCCAGGCTTCAGCAATACGTGAACCGTGAACTTCCAGATGTTCAAGCTGGATTTAGAAAAGGCAGAGAAACCAGAGATCAAATTGCCAACATCCGCTGGATCATTGAAAAATCAAGAGAGTACCAGAAAAACATCTATTTCTGCTTTACTGACTATGCCAAAGCCTTTGACTGTGTGGATCACAATAAACTGTGGAAAATTCTGAAAGAGATGGGAATACCAGACCATCTGACCTGTCTCTTGAGAAACCTGTATGCAGGTCAGGAAGCAGGTCAGTTAGAACTGGACATGGAACAACAGACTGGTTGCAAATAGGAAAAGGAGTATGTCAAGGCTGTATATTGTCACCCTGCTTATTTAGCTTGTAAGCAGAGTACATCATGAGAAATGCTGGGCTGGATGAAGCACAAGCTGGAATCAAGATTGCCGGGAGAAATATCAATAACTTCAGATATGCGGATGACATCACCCTTACGGCAGAAAGTGAAGAAGAGCTAGAGAGCCTCTTGAAGAAAGTGAAAGTGGAGAGTGAAAAAGTTGGCTTAAAGCTCAACATTCAGAAAACTAAGATCATGGCATCCAGTCCCATCACTTCATGGCAGATAGATGGGGAAACAGTGGATACAGTGTCAGACTTTATTTTCTTGGGTTCCAAAATCACTTCAGATGGTGACTGCAGCCATGAAATTAAAAGACGCTTACTCCTTGGAAGGAAAGTTACGACCAACCTAGATAGCATATTTAAAAGCAGAGACATTACTTTGTCAACAAAGGTCCGTCTAGTCAAGGCTATGGTTTTTCCAGTAGTCATGTATGGATGTGAGAGTTGGACGGTGAAGAAAGCTGAGCGCCAAAGAATTGATGCTTTTGAACTGTGTTGTTGGAGAAGACTCTTGAGAGTCCCTCGCACTGCAAGAAGATACAACCAGTCCATCCTAAAGGAGATCAGTCCTGGGTGTTCATTGGAAGGACTGATGTTGAGGCTGAAACTGCAATCCTTTGGCCACCTCATGCGAAGAGTTGACTCACTGGAAAAGACCCTGATGCTGGGAAGGATTGAGGGCAGGAGGAGAAGGGGATGACAGAGGATGAGAAGGCTGGATGGCATCACCGACTCAATGGAGATGGGTTTGGGTAGACTCCAGGAGTTGGTGATGGATAGGGAGGCCTGGCGTGCTGCTATTCATGGGGTCGCAAAGAGTCAGACACAACTGAGCGACTGAACTGAACTGAACTGAACTGATATTAGGGTAAAGGTAGCTAGGCTGGATATAGCCTTGGGTTTACCAGGACCACCAGGAGTCAGCTCCTCCCTGAAGCATCTTCTCCGTGGCCCTGGATGGGGCTGGGCTCGATGAGGCTGTTCCTGCCAGATTGTCATCTCTTAGTGAGGAAAGCAGGGAAGAAGAGAGAGAGGAAGAGAGAGGTATCTGGAGAAATCCATGGTATTTCTGGATATACTATCCTCATGGGAAGGCAGAGGCTAACCCACCTGTGTGTAGCTGGAAAAAGCAATTCAGGCAAATAGCCAGTCAGTTAATGGGGAAGACCCAGACCGAGTCAAAATACTTGTTTTTCTGATAGTCTAATCAATGCAGTCAAGGTGATTGATGCACTCTCCCTAAAGGGCTAAGGAAAGCAACACCCTATGTGATATCTGTGTTTCTGGAAGCCTCCCCCAGCCATTGTCTGCAGGGGAAGCATGGCATTTCCTCCACATTGAAAACAAAGGCAGTTACTTTTTTTTAAGACTACACTACAAAGTAGAAAAGAGAGTGGTAGAAGCTGTCAGAGTCCCTGCCCACCTCTGCTCCTCAGACTCTCCCTAGTCCAGGAGAGAAACTCCTGGAACCACTCCAGCCCTCTGCATGCTCAGCACAGTTAATTCTCTGATTACGGGTCTCACACAGTGATCTGAACCTCAAATAAGAGTTTCTGATCTTAAAGTCAGTCATTGAATTGACTGTAATCTTTATTAAGAGGAAAATTAGTAGTAATTTCATATTTCAATAGAGATTTTTGATGAAGAAAACATGACTCATAATGGGTTGACAAGATGGCAAAATGTAATAAAAAGGGAAAACTTCAACTACTCACAGTGAATTTTCCAAATGAACAGCTCATACATTTGCATGAAAAATAAAAATGTAACAACTCACAGATGAATAATCATAAGTAAGTAAATGAGAGGGAAAGTAGGTGAATTTTCCATGTCCCAAAGAAGGTGGATGCTGTGTTGGCACGGGGCAGGGCTGTATGTACTCCTACAAAATTGAACAAATGAGACAACTATCTGTGTGCTAAATCCCATTCCCCCCAATATTCAGATAATTGTAGCCACAAAGTGTATTGCCCTAAACAGGGGAGAGGGCTTGATTCTTTTTCTTTTTATTGGCATATAATTGCTTTGCAATGTTGCATTAGTTTCTGCTGTACAAGGGAATCAGCTATATGTATATGTATGTTCCCTCCCTCTTGAATCTCCCTCCCACCCATCTATGTCACCACAGAGCACAGAGCTGAGCTCCCTGTTCTATACAGCAGGTTCCCACTAGCTATTTGTTTTACACGTGGTAGTGTACACATGTCAATCGTAATCTCCCAGTTTGTCCCATCCTCCCCGCCCCCCTCCCCCTGTTCAAGTGTCTGTTCTCTCCAGCTGCATCTCTATTCCTGAGGGCTTGGTTCTTGTGGGATGGTAACCTGCCAGCAGCTGCCTGACCTGCAGTTACCCCTACCTGGCAGAACAATGAGCCGGGACCCCTCCCCCGCAGTCTGCTGGCAGGGTGGGAGTGGGGTAGAGGGGGCTTAGGAGGTTATTGACATGCCTGCCTTCAGCGCACTGGGGAATCTCTTCGAGATTTCTGATGCCTCCTATCCAAAGATCGTTAGCTGAGTCTTCAGGTGCATTCAATATTTTCAACTTACGAGAGCAAGAAGAGCCAATTCCATGCCTGGCATCTTTTCACGTGGAAGCCTTTCCAATGCATAGCTGCACGAAATATGCTCATCCCAGCCAGGGCACGCCCCACAGCATGAAAAAATGGAGCCTGTGAAGCCTGCTTAACATCTGAAACTTGGTCTGCTTGGACCTTGGTCTGCCTGGGGAGGGAGCGCTGTGCTGAGACGGGGGCAGTGGTGTGTCCCCAAGGAGGAGGCCCCTCGCAGAGGCCCTGCAGCACGCCTGCTGCATGTGCGGTGTTGTGAAGACCTGGAGCCCCATGCTGGGCAGAAGGTTCATTCTGTCTGGTGACACTGAGCAATAGCCGTGTCCATTGAGCACTTGAGGACACCAAGCTGCCACCTGTCCTGACCCTGACGCGGTCCTCCACGGTATGACTGCTGCTCTGCCCTGAGCCCACGGCCCTGTGTGCAGCTCTGGGCCTGTTTCCCCACCTGTCAGACATGTTTAGATGAAATGATTTTCAAGGCAACCCCAGCATGCATTTCCCTTCTGGCCAACCATACTGATTCCATAGGGCTGGGCTGTAACAAATGACCACAATCTGGGTGACTTCAAACAACAGAAATGCTTTCTGGAAGCCAGAAGTCCAAAATCAACAGGTCAGCATGGCCATGCTCCCTCTGAAGGCTCCAGGGGGAGAATCCCCCCTTGCCATTCCTGGGGAATGGCTGGTGGTGGCCGCAGGAGTCCTTGGCATTGCTTGGCCTGCAGCTGCATCCCTCTAGACTCCACTTCTCTTCTCACGTCTTCCTCTCTCTGTGTTAATGTCTCTCTCCAGACCTTCTCTTTTTACAAGGATACCAGTCATTGGGTTAGGATCCCCAATTCCAATATGACCTCATCATCCCTTGATGATATCTGCAAAGACCCCATTTCCAAATAAGGTGACAGTCAGAGTTAACAACAATATGTTTAGGAATGTATCAGTGGCTCTAATGGTAAAGAATCCCCCTGCAAAGCAGGAGACCCTAGTTCAATCCTGGGTCGGGAAGATCCCCTGGAGGAAGGCACGGCAACCCACTCCAGTATTTTTGCCTGGAGAATCCCATGGACAAAGGAGCCTAGGGAGCTACAGTCCATGAGGTCACAAATAGTTGGACATGACTGAGCAACTAACACACTTTCATGAAACTCAGGATAGATGCTGTACATTTCCCTTCCATTGCACTGATCTGTGGATTTTGAAGCAGAAATCAGCATTTGTGTTGGCTTCCAGGGGACCACAAGCAATGTTAAGCAGACGCACTTTGTCTTCTAGGCCAAGGAGAAAAGTTAAGCCACGTCTACAGAGATTCAGACTTCTGTGCCCCAAATGGAGAGTAACTTTTACAAAACGCCCCTCACCTTTTTTTCAAGAATCTTCTTCAGACTTTCTAGAATCTGCTCTACAAGATGACTTGAGTTTGCATAGCTACAACTAGGGGAGAGAAGCATCTAGTGGCCCAGGGCACTCTGTTACCAGTCCTGTTTTACCTTTTTTTAACTTTTTATTTTATATTGGAGTATAACCAATTAAAACTGTTGTGATAGTTTTAGGTGGACGATGAAGGACTCGGCCACACATATATATGTATCCATTCTCCCCAAACTCCCCTCCCATCCAGACTTCCACATAACACTGAGCAGAGTTCCCTATGCTATACAGTAGGATCTTGTTGGTTATCCATTTTAAATACAGCAGTGTGTTCATGTCAATCTCAAACTCCCTAACTATCCCTTCCCCCCGACTCTCCCTCCTTGGCAACCATAAGTTCGTTCTCTAAGTCTGTGAGTCTGCTTCTGTTTTGTAGATAAACTCATTTGTATCTTTTCTTTTTAGATTCGGCATGTAACGGATGTCGTATGGTAGCTCCCCTTCTCTGACTTCACTCAATTTGGCAATCTCTAGGTCCATCCATGTTAGTGCAAATGGCATTATGTCATTATTTTTAGTGGCTAATAGTCCATTATATATATATATATGTACCACACCTTCTTGATCCATTCATGTTGATGGATATTTAGGTTGCTTCCATGTCTTGACTATTGTAAATAGTGCAGCTATGAACACTGAGGTGCACATATCCTTTTGGACCATGTTTTTTTCTGACTTTGCTTCACTCTAGCTGTGTAACCTTGAGCACATTACTTCATCCCATAAACTGAGGAAGGATGAAGATAACATAGCACTTGCCTCATAGGGTTATAGTGAGGATCAAATGAGTTCATAAACAATAAATGCTCTTGTTGTTTTGCCTGGAACTCAGTAAGGGTTAGATAAAGTTTAATGGTTGTCATTAGCAGACATACACGTTACCCGGTGTGGGGCAGCATGGAGATGCCAAATCCCATGCTGGGCAGAAGATTCTATTTGTCTCTGCTGGTCAGGGAAGGTGCACTGTTGGGTCTAGGGGTGTAGATTAGTAGATTTCTGCAAAGTTGCAAAGTCGGATTAATGTTATGACCCAACGACACATCTTAGAGATTGGGCAGGATCTGCTGCCAATAAGAATGAGAATGCTTAGTGACATCTAATGATCCCCTATTGTGTGTCACAGCTGGGACCAAGCATTTTACATTCCTCATCTTCGTACATGATGAACCTAAAAATGTAGGTCCTATTTATGTCCCCATTTGACAGATGAGGAAATTGAGGCCCAGAGCACTTCAGTAACTTGTGCAGGTTACACAGAGCCCCTGTGGCACCAGGCTTCAAACCCAGGCAAAACTAACCCTAAACTCCTAAGTTCTACTGCCGTGAAAGCCCCATCCCAGGATCGTCTCTTGAAGAAAATCTGGGTCTGGAGTGGAACAATTCTCCCCTTGGCCTCAGGAAATAAGCTGATCACATGGGGAGCATGGGATCCATGGCAGGACACATACACCTGAAGGAGGAAAGGCCCTTGCCCAGGCCTGGTGAGCTCAGCTCAACCCCAGCTGGTGCTGTTCTCCAACCTCTGGGTTCACAGGCCCCTGCTTCCTCTCTTCCACTCTTCACACCCAGGGAGGAACCACAGTCATTTCCAGACCCTCCTCACATTGCGGCCTCAGGAGCACCTGGCAGCCAACAACAACAACAACAAAAAGCGCATGCACACACACACACACACACAAAGGAGAGTGAGAGCTCAAGCCAGGTTTCTCCTCGTTCCCAGGCAGAATCATGCAGGGGTGTAAGCAGAGCCACCGGGGTCACTGCTGATGGCCAGGTCCCCTGGGGCCTCGGGCCTCGCTACCCTCAGCTGCTCGCTCGGTGTACCACCACCAGCACTGCTGGAGCTAACAGCTTGAGTGCCAATCAGGGCTGTACACTGTCAGTGCCACTGGGCGGTCACCCTTCTCTATGTGGGTCGCTGTAGAACTGGGCTCTGCGGGGAGGGGGCTGGCAGGATACTGTTTCCCCACCCTCGCCCCCACCCCACCCAGAGAAACCAGCGCTTCTGACTGCCCACCCTCCCCTGTCCCACCAAGCTCACACATCCTCTTCTTCCTGCCTGGCTGAAAAGGCTTGGACTTAACCTCTCTGCATCCTCAGGGTCTCACCAGGCAGGAAGTCTGTGACCAGAACAGCAGGGAAGTGCATCTTCCATCAAGAGTCTGGACTCCTGCCCAGCTTGTTGACTGTTTTCCTGCTGACGGGGCAAGTTATGAAGCCTTCCCCAAACGTCAGTTTCCTCATCTGTTAAATGGGTATAATGTCATCCTCATCGTGAGATGCAAAAGAATTCAGAGTGGCCCTAAAGCACACAAAGCCCATCACAGAAACGGATATAATTTTCATTGTTCTCATTATGAGGGGAGGGGCTTCCTGGGTGGCACTAGTGATAAAGAACCCACCCGCCAATGCAAGAGACATAAGAGACTTGGGCTTGATCCCTTGGTTGGGCTCATCCCCTGGAGGAGGTCACGGCAACCCACTCCAGTATTCTTGCCTGGAGAATTCCATGGACAGAGGAGCCTGGTGGGCTATAATCCATAGGATCGCAAAGAGTCGGATACAACTGAAGCAACTTAGCACACATGCATGCATTATAAAGGGGAATAAATGTCTGTGAACTTGAAAACAGCACTTAGCTGTAATTTTGGGGAGGGGAATGGAAAACATGATTGGCCAAAGGATTCATGGGTGAAGAATGGTTTCCCATGACTTTTGCCTTCCTAGTTTTTGCTTTGCAGAAATGGGGAGACTATGACAGAGAATCCAGACCCAGAAAGGGAGCTGGAGATGATGTGGGTTAGAAGGGAACGAGAAACAAAGCCTGACTGGTGTTGGGTGCTGAACTAGAAACTTAGATGCTGTTTATTAGGTCCTCCCCTTGCCCAGCAGAGCAGGTAAGGTTTCTCCCATTTTGCAGAAGAGGAAGCTGAAGTTTGACGATCATAGGAGACGTGCCCCAAGTCTCTTAGTTGACTAAGGGGTTGTGTTGAGATTTGAACTCAGCTCTGGCCAAACTTCTGAACGTGAATGGGAGTTTCAATCGTGAGATGGACACAAAGCTGGTTGGGAGGAAAGCTACCTCCCTGACCTAAACATCAACAAAGACTGGAACTGGAAAGTATCTTCATCAGTGAGTCCTATTCTCTGTTTGCAGATGAGGAAATCAGGCTCAGAGAGGTTGAGTAACTTGCCCAGGGACACACAGACGAGGACCAGAGCTCCCATCTACATCCTCGTGCTGAGTCGCGTCAAAATGGCCTCCGAACTCTTACAGCTCAGAAACACAGACCTGGATTCAGAAGAGAAAGCGATCTTTAAAACATACAGGAAGAAAGTTCCAGGGGTCTCTTGGTGAGAAGTTCGGGTGAACCATCTTTTCCAGGCTTCTTTTTCAACCTGCGTCAGGGGGCATGCCTTCTGGGAAAGCTCCACCCTCCCTCTGCTCTCAGCCGATATCGCGGCCCGTGCTGACGATGAATATCGTTTCCTCAGCTCGGTCCTTCTGAGAAGAAAGGATCAAACATATCACTTCCAGGATTTGTGAACTATTGTCAAAAGGGTAATATGCCCCGGAAAATGTAATTTTTCAAGGAATATTTGTGTTTTGAAAATATTCCTTGTGTCAAGAGGCCACATCGTTTGAAAGAACCTTCTCGCCAATCCTGACAGGATCTTGGTGGCTGTTGTCTAGAGCCATGCTCAAGGAAAGGGACTGGGTTAAAGGCTCCTTATTAAGCTAACCTGACAGCCTCATCCCAGTCTACTTTGTTGTTGTTTAGCCGCTCAGTCGTGTCTGACTCTTTTCTGACGCCGTGGACTGTAGCCCTCCAGGTTCCTCTGTCCATGGGATTTTGCAGGCAAGAATACTGGAATGGGTTGCCATTTCCTCCTGCAGGGGATCTTCATAACCCAGGGACTGGACTTGCATCTCCTGCGTCTTCTGCTTTGGCAGGCAGATTCTTTACCACTGTGCCACCTGGGAAGCCCCCTGGTCTGCTTAGGTGCCTTCAATTCGAATCGTAATTGAATTATAATCATTATTATCATAAAGACAATGATATTCTTCACAACTATATTTACTGAACACTGATTTACATGTCAGGTATTGTATTAAGTATGTTACATGATTTCATCTTTCACGTGCACCCTCCACACTCTCCCTGATGCCAAATAGGATGAGAAAATTGAGGATCTGAGAGGTCAAGTCACTTGCCTGAGAAAACAGAACTTTAGGAGCCAGGTTTTGAACCTGAGATATGTGCCTTTGAGCTGTACCCTTCACCATGAAGCTACTGATGAAAAAAGATCTCATAGATCCTTAGAACTCGGATGTAAGCATATCCACCTATTTTCCTGTCTCTCACCAGTCACGTTTTTCAATCAGATATGGCCAGTTCTCTGTTCTTAGCCAGGAGCTCTAGCCTCTTAGAAAACCTTCAGGGATCCAGTCGGGAAACATCTCCACCCACGGACTATCTAAGTAGGAGGCAGGCACTGTCCAGTGCTTCAGGGACCCAAGGAAGAAGAAGACGATGTTCTGGTTTCAAGGATCCCGTTGTCTGCGGGGTGAGGGAAGCCAGAAACAGGCAAACAATGGCCCCAGATGAGAGCAGAACAAAGGGTGGCAGGACAGAAAGGGGAGTAGCCCCCCGAGGATACGGCACTGAAGCTGGAACTCTAGGAGATGTGAAGGAGGACAGGGAGTTTGCCAGACACGGAGGGAGGCGCAGGGAAGAGCATTTCACGCTGAAGACGTGGCATGTACAGTGGTACCGAGGCAGGAGAGGACGGGGCAGGTCTGAAAACAATGAGAAGAGCACCCTGGCGCTCAGGCATCGCCTGACCTGTGGTTGCATTCAGAGCCCCCGCCCAGGGCTGTCCTACATTTTCACCTCTCTTGTTCCTAATCCCCTTCTTTGATTCCAGGGCATCTCTAGTTGTGACAGGCAGCTGACTCTTCCAGAGATTTGGATGGGTGTGTCTCCTTGACTGTTGACTCAACAGGATTCTGACTCATGGCATCTCTTGGCTTATCTGCTACTGGGTCCTAAACTTTGGCGGGCCAAGATGGCTTTTCAACCTAGCTTAGGATCTCTGCTCCCCAATACCGTGCTGGGCATGCAGAAGGTACTTAAAAAGTAATGGCGGTGAAGAAGACCTGTCCCTCCTGGTGTCTGCTTGGTCCTCTGTGGTCGGTGCCCACAGAGGTGTGCAGAGCACACTCAGCACCATCCCCCAGGCTGAGAGCTCCAGAACTCTGCCACCAGAGCCCATGGCAGTCAGGGTGCTCCCCACTGCCCTCCCTCACCTATCCTCTCCTTTGTCTCGTAGCCTTAAAGATGTACTCTCTGCAGCCCAGGCTTTCTGAGCCGACATCTCCTAGCTGGAAAGAGAAGGCCACTCTACCACCTGGTAGGCCATGGTGGGGTTTGTTGTGAGGGGTCTGGAGCCCTTGACATGGTACATAGTGTTTTAGTGTTTAGTAAGTAAGTAAGTAAGTGTTAGTTGCCCAGTCATGTCCGACTCTTTGCAACTCCATGGACTGCAGCCCACCAGGATCTGCATCCATGAGATTTTCCAGGCAAGGATACTGGAGTGTGTTTAGTGTTTTAGTATTGTTACAGAAGTAGTTCAGTATTGAGATTAAGGGGTCAGATTCTGGAAGCTAGACTCGATGTTGTTGTTCAGTCACTAAGTTATGTCTTTATAAAAAGGAAGCTGGAAAGCAACCTAGATGTCCATCAGCCAGCAGACAAATGGATAAGGAAGCTGTGGTACATATACACAGTGGAATATTACTCAGCAATTAAAAAGAATACATTTGAATCAGTTCTATTGAGATGGATGAAACTGGAGCCCATTATACAGAGTGAAGTAGGCCAGAAAGAAAAACACTAATACAGTATACTAACGCATATATATGGAATTTGAAAGATGGTAACGATAACCCTATATGCGAGACAGAATAAGAGACACAGATGCATAGAATAGTCTTAAGGACTCTGAGGGAGAAGGTGAGCGTGGGACGTTCTGAGAGAATGGCATTGAAACATGTATATTATCATATGTGAAACAGAACACCATTCCAGGTTCGATGCATGAGACAAATGCTCAGGGCTGGGGCAATGGGATGACCCAGAGGGATGGGATGGGGAGGGAGGTGGGAGGGGGGTTCAGGATGGGGAACACATGTAAACCCATGGCTGATTCATGTCAATGTATGGCAAAAACCACTACAATATTGTAAAGTAATTAACCCCCAACTAAAATAAATAAATTTATTTAAAAAAAAAAAAAAAAAGGAAGCTAGACTACCTGGGTGCAAATCCTGACTTCACTACTAGCTTTTGAAGTATTGATTGTGTTCTGTAATAAGATAGGCTGAAGTCCTAATGTCCAGGACTTTAGAAGGTGATCTTATTTGGAAACAAAGTCCTTCAGATGTATTTAGTTAAGATGTCGTTAAGGCAGTCCCCAGCCCAATATTTCCTGACATCCAAAGAGGAAAATGACACAGAGAGACGCACATGGAGAAGAATGCCAAGTGACAACAGAGGCAGAAGGGGAAGTTATTCAGTTGCAAACCAATAAATGCCAAAAATTGTCAGCAACACTGGTAGTTGAGAGAAAAGCATGAGACAGATTCTCTCTTAAAGCTTTTGAGACAGCCTGGCCCTGCCACCAACACTTTGATTATGGACTTCTAGCCTCCAGGACTGGAAAAGAATAACTTCCTGTTGTTTTAAATCCCTTGGTTGTATTTTGTTACGGAAGCCCTAGGAAACTCATACACTAAATAGAGCAGTGGCCAAGTTAACTAAACTTTCTGTGCCTCAATGTTTGCATTTGGTGATAATAAGTATCGATAGTGTCTGCCTTCAAGGGTTGTTCAGAGATGGAAGCTATCAGCACAGTGCCTGGCACACAGTAGGTGTTTAGTAAAGATTGCCATTCTTCCTCCCAATTTGTTTATTTATTTACTACGGAGAGGGACCGTGGCTTTCATTTGATTTTCAAATAGGCTATGTCAAAAAAAAAGGGTTAAGAAGCATTGCCTTAGGTCTTTCCTCCCAGGTGATGGCAGCAGAGCCCGGGGCTCCTTCCCCTTCCTCCAGTACCCTCCACCCCGTAATTTGTGCATGGTGTCTTGTCTTCCCACAGAGGAAAGATGCTGGAATCCCTGTGAGCCTCGTCTGTACCTGAGTGACGCTCCTCTACATGGTCATACGTGTTGCCTCCCTCTCTGCTGCCAGCCACTTCAAGAGACGAGCTAAGTCATCTCCACTTTGCAGGTGAAGAAACCAAAGAATGGTTCTCTTGCTCCCTCCTGCCAGATGACCTCCATCACCCACCTACTAGGTATGCATCTCAGGAGACCACAAACCTTCACTAATTTGACCAGGGGGTCAGTTGAGAACCCCAGAATCACAAGATCGTGGGGATGAGTCTTCAACAAAGGTCACAGCCTGGCCACAGAGAGGAGGTAACTCTGTTAAACACAGAGTCATAAGGGTTCAGGAGACAGAATTGAAATGGAATCATCCCCTGGCTTTTCATGTGATAATGGAAAGTGTTGTCATCATTCATCTAGTTACAGACTGTTCCCGCTGATTCCTGCTGTGCCCACTTCTCCCTTTCCATCCCCAGCCATTCAGCAAATGAGGCCAATGAATGGGTAAGTTCTGTGCTAGGAGAAGAGAGACACCATGTCACCCAGGGCATTTCCTTTTTGGCTTCTGCTGCTAGAAATGTCCAGCCTAAGTCATTGCCCAAGCCTGAACATCTACTCGTTTGTGTGCCTCAGAGCGATGACTCCTTTTCTCACTTCCATGAGATAATCTTGGCTTCCTTTTACTTGGCCGAGCACAGTCCTTTCGTACATGAGCAACTTCCTCAAGCCATCCAGGAAAAAGATTGGAATAAACCCTAGATGCACATTATGAAACAGACTCCAAGACAAAGTCTCCAAGACATTGGCAGGAAATGGGTTGTCCCAGATGGCAAAGACACACCTTGGGGAGATGGATGGAATGAGGGAAACAATATAAAAACGGGTCTCTCTGCCAAGTGGTGATGCCTTCATCCCAAAGTGTGGATGGGCATGTGCCAACATAGGCCATCTCTCCATGTGTGGAGCTTGGTGAGAAAGGGTGAGTCTTTCTCTAAACTGGTTCAATTCTTTTGCCTGATTTTGTGGATTGGTTCAGTTCTCCAAGAGTCAAGATTTTTTTTTCCAACATTTTATTAAAAACAACAACCTTTCTATTGTCTTAATGATCTGAGTGAGTAAAGAACCAAGCTGGTCAGGTATACTTACACACATACCGGTGTCCATGCATGCAGATCAGAATGGATCGGAATGAAGATGTGATTGAATTTTTTTAAATATTGGCAAGAATACTGTCTTGTTTCTGGGATGGAAGAAGGGATTTAAGTATTTGGACTCCTGATACAAAGAGCTGACAGGTTGGAAAAGACCCTGATGCTGGGAAAGATTGAGGGCAGGAGGAGAAGGGGGTGACAGAGGATGAGATGGCGGGATGGCATCACTGACTCAATGGACATGTGTTTGAGCAAACTCCAGGAGATAGTGAAGGCAGGGAAAGCTGGGGTACTGCAGTCCATTGGGTCACAAAGAGTCAGACACGACTGAGCGGCTGAACAACAACAGCAACATCCAACCTGGTTTGAAGTCACAGAGTATGTGCCTCTCATTGTCCTGGACCTGCCCCACCTGTGTTGATTTGGCTCCAGTAGTGACCAGTCTAGGGTTTGGATTCTGATAGTTTGGGCACCTTTCCTAGGAAAAAAAGTCTGAAGAAGAGATGTTTCAAAGGGTGGTATTTCTGCTCCATCTCAGATATAACTTTCCTGGCTATTTCAACATTTCCTTTTCAGATCTGAGATAAGATATCAGATGTGAAAACAGACCACCATCCCCATCTGGAGAGCATGTTGGTATTAGTGCTGTCCTCGTGGTGGTAGGAGAAGGGATCGCAGAGACCTCAGCCAGCTTTCCCGGATGGCCCAGGATTGGGGCAGCCACACCCAGAGCAGACCATGTGGTGAATAAAGAGGACAGCAGGGATGTGGGGATGCAAGGATGCCGGGTGGGCTCCTGCACCTCTGAGGACGGACAGGGGGAGTGTGCTGAGATTTGGCTTGGCAGGCAGACACGTGCAGACCGTAGTCTCTCACATGGATCTCATAAAAGGCAGGAAATTCCCTGGAAACTGTGGACCCTTTTCTTAGCGTGGCTCAGCAAATACCTCCCAACCCAAGGGTTGGGTTGTGGGTCTTTCTTTCCAGCTATGGTTTAAGTGTTTATGTCCCCCTAAAGGGATTCCCAGGTGGTGCAGTGGTAAAGAATTTGCCTGCCAATGCAGGAGACACAAGAGACATAGATTTGATCCCTGGGTTGGGAAGATCCCCTGGAATAGGAAATGACAAACTGCTCCAGTGTTCTTGCCTGGAGAATCCCATGGATAGAGAAGTACCCCTTAAAGTCACATGTTGGAATCTTAACCCCAGAAGGTGATAGAATGAGGAGCTGTGACCTTTGGAGGTGCTTAAGTCAGGAGGGTAGAACCTCGTGAATGGGATTAGTGGTTTATAAGAGAGACTCCAGAGGGATCCTTCAGCGCCTTCTGCCCTGTGAGGACATGGCAAGAAGTCTACAAACCCAAAGAGGACTTTACCCACCACAGTGGCTCTGATCTCAGACTTCCAGCCTCCAGGCCTGAGAGCAATACATTTTTGTTGTCCCCACATCCCTCAGTCTGTGGTATTTTGTTCCAGCAGGCTGAATAGACTAAGACATTTACCATGATAACCTGCCAAGCTCTCACTTCACACTGCGGGCTGGACACCCATTCAGAGCGTGGGTTCCTCCAACAACCTTCACATATACCTGGAACATAGCAGCAAAAGCCAAGAACATTTGCAATATATTTTGAGGCGTCTAAAGGACAGGCTTCCATCCACCAGCTCTCCCATGTCTGGAGGACTCAACAGCTGTACCAGAAACACTAACTGCGCAATGAATCCACCACCCCATTCAAAGAGCAGACTCCCCAGAGCCAAAATCAAAAAGGGCCGGACATCAATCATTCCCCAAATGGGATGTTTCACTCTCCCCGAAATACATTCTGTATGTTCAGAAATAGAGTGAAGTTGATTATTTCTTCTTGAGGACCCAGTGGCCACAGCCACTTCCCCACAGCTCCATTGCCAGCCTCCCCAAATTGACTGTCTAAATATTTATCAGAGCATAACATGAGGTCAGCTTGAGTTCATCGGTTTTTCTGATTATCCCCGGCATTTGATGTGAGAAGGAAGTGCTGCAAACACTGTAAATATTTACAGATGACTCGGATCAGAGAGTCTAGCTTTGACTCCAAACAGCTCACCCCACAACCCTCCCACAGGCAAGCCAGGCACCAGTGCACATACGTAGAGAAAAAACCCCACGGGGATAGGCAGGCGCTGGCACTGCCACCAGGGACCACTGCTCCTAGAAGGCACAGCTCAACAGAGGTGCTGGAGCTTTGTGTTTCCATAATGGAAGCACTTTTAATTATTCATAAACGTGAGGGTTTCACACTATTTATAGTATTAAAGTTAATCATTTATTTAGCACCGTTTCTCCAAAAGAGTTCAAGATAACCTTTATCATGCTCATTAAACAGTAACTTGTAATAATTAGTACTTGTTCCTTTTCTATCTTCCTGGCTGGACCATAGATGTCTCAAGGGCAGGGCCGGCATCTGACTGGTTTGCTGCTTTATCCTGTGCTTAGAACACAGCCTTTTACATAGTAGGTGCTTAACGCATATTTATAGATGGACCACATCAACTTAGATTTTTGCCTTTCATTTGACTTTCAAAGAGGCACCAGGAAGATGTTATTTTGAGCTTTAAACTCAACTACATTAAGCTCCTAAATCTGAGATAGTACCCTAAGTTTCCCCAAACGGTTGACTTTGGGGTCTTCTAAAGAGTCCCAAGCAGAGAGTTACGAGGCCCCGTGCCCTTTCTGCCACTAACCAGCTGTGTGACTTTAAACAAGCACTTACTTAGACCACTGATCAAGAGTCATTTTCTTGGGGTCTTTGGGTCCCCTAGAGATCCACAGGTGGACGGCAGGGGCTATAAACCCCTGAAGTTGTATGTATAGGTGTGCATGACCCAGATGTAGAGGACTGTCTTGTGAACACAGCGGGGAAGAAGAGGGTGGGACCAACTGAGACAGTAGCATTGACATATATACACAACCACGGGTAAAATAGGTAGCTAGTGGGAAGCTGATATATAACACAGGAAACCCAGCCTGGAACTCTGTGATGACCTAGATGGTGGGATGGGTGTGGGGAGTGAGAGGGAGGCTCAAAAGGGAGGATGGATATACATATATATATATATATATGGCTGATTCAGGCTGTTGTATGGCAGAAACCAACACAACATTGTAAAGCAATTATCCTCCAATTAAAAAGTTTTAAAAAGGTGCATGATACAAATGGGTACTTACATTGGGTGGGAGAAAGTCCACAGCTTCAATAAGATTCTCTAAGGACTCCATAATTCAAATAAAAGTAAGCACCATTTCCTGTCTTCTTAATGTTTGTGGACTGTGGTGAGACAAATCATATCGGGCTGACTTAACATATCAATCAAGGTTTCCTGTACCATATACCCCCCACTCCTAGCCCTGGACACCCCCTCCAGCCTACACCCCTGCCTGGGGTTTGTTCTTACCCCAGTCTAGTAGACCATCCTCCTATCCCCACCCCATACTTCCAAATCAACAAGAAGTGACTTTGCTGGCCAAAACAGAAGACTGCACATTGGCTCATCACCATTGACACTTCCAGCTCTGTGGTCAATGACTCCTGTGCTCAGTCTTACCCTTTCTCATCTTTAACAAAGTGTATATGACATTGTACAAACCTTTTTGCCACATCCTAGAACAATACTTTCTTCTATCTGGACCTGCATGCCCTGCTGGCTTTGTGCAATGTTTTTGTGAAATGAAACACGAGTGTCTCTTTAGGATTAAGAGGCTAGGGAGTCCTGGTTCTATTACCTCCTTCTGTGGAGTGCAGCCATAAATAGAGTCAAGTCTGGGTCCTAGTAGCCCAGAATTTTAGCCAAGAAGTATGTAGGGGTGGGGGTGGGGGGAAGGAAGTACTTAATCTCATTATTAGAAGCTTCTAGTAACTGTGTACAGTATCAATTTGGTGAAGACAGTGTATGTCTTGACCCTTCTGCCTGTCGTTCAATCATTAGCACACTTCCCTTCAAGTCCAAGACTCATTTTCAAGGCCCATTTGAAAAGACAATGGTGTTACTAGAGGCGGTGGGGTTTGGGATTGATGTTGTGTTTTTAAGGTTATTAGCTAACACCTTAAGTAAGTTGTCACTTTAGCAAGTCCAGGGAAATCTGCTACTCATAAGAAGGTGAGTCATTTGAACTGTGCACATTCTTATTTTCTCATCTTTAAAATGAAATCACTGGACTATATTTAGCAAAGAGGTTTAAACTCCAGTATATCTCTGACAAAATGTGGTCCACTGGAGAAGGGAATGGCAAACCACTTCAGTATTCTTGCCCTGAGAACCCCATGAACTGTATGAAAAGGCAAAAAGATAGGACACTGAAAGATGAACTCTCCAGGTCAGTTGGTAGGTGCCCGATATGCTACTGGAGATCCGTGGAGAAATAACTCCAGGAAGAATGAAGAGATGGAGCCAAAGCAAAAAACAACACCCAGTTGTGGATGTGACTGGTGATGGAAGTAAAGTCTGATGCTGTAAAGAGCAGTATTGCATAGGAACCTGGAATGTTAGGTCCATGAATCAAGGCAAATTAGAAGTGGTCAAATAGGAGATGGCCAGAATGAACATCGACGTTTTAGGAATCAGCAAACTAAAATGGACTAGAATGGGTGAATTTAACTCAGATGACCATTATATCTACTACTGTGGGCAAGAATCCCTTAGAAGAAATGGAGTAGCCATCATGGTCAACAAAAGAGTCTGAAATGCAGTATTTGGATGCAAACTCAAAAATGACAGAATGATCTCCGTTCATTTTCAAGGCAAACCACTCAATATCACAGTAATCCAAGTCTATGCCCCTACCAGGAATGCTGAAAAAGCTGAAGTTGAATGGTTCTATGAAGACCTACAAGACCTTCTAGAACTAACACCCCAAAAAGATGTCCTTTTCCTTATAGGGGACTGGAATGCAAAAGTAGGAAGTCAAGAAATACCTGGAGCAACAGGCAAATTTGGCCTTGGAGTAGAGAATGAAGCAGGGCAAAAGCTAACAGAGTTTTGCCAAGAGAACACACTGGTCATAGCAAACACCCTCTTCCAACAACACAAGAGAAGACTCTACACATGGACATCACCAGATGGTCAAAAGTGAAATCAGATTGATTATATTCTTTGCAGCCAAGGATGGAGAAGCTCTATACAGTCAGCAAAAACAAGACTAGAAGCTGACTGTGGCTCAGATCATGAACTGCTTATTGCCAAATTCAGACTTAAACTGAAGAAAGTAGGGAAAATCTCTAGACCATTCACCATACCATTTAGATATGACCTAAAAATCAAATCCCTTATGATTATACAGTGAAAGTGAGAAATAGATTCAAGGGGTTAGATCTGATAGAGTGCCTGAAGAACTATGGATGGAGGTTCGTGACATCGTACAGGAGGCAGAGATCAAGACCATCCCCAAGAAAAAGAAATACAAAAAGGCAAAATGGTTGTCTGAGGAGGCCTTACAAATAGGTGTGAAAAGGAGAGAAGTGAAAGGCAAAGGAGAAAAAGAAAGATATACCCATTTGAATGCAGAGTTCCAAAGAAGAGCAAGGAGAGATAAGAAAGACTTCCTCAGTGATCAATGCAAAGAAATAGAGGAAAACAATAGAATGGGAAAGACTAGAGATCTCTTCAAGAAAATCAGAGATACCAAGGGAACATTTCATGCAATAATGGGCACAAAAAAGGACAGAAACAGTGTGGACCTAACAGAAGCAGAAGATATTAAGAAGAGGTGGCAAGAATACACAGAAGAACTATACAAAAATGATCTTCATGACCCAGATAACCACAGTGGTGTGATCACTCACCTAGAACCAGACATCTGGGATGTGAAGTCAAATGGGCTTTAGGAAGCATCACTACGAACAAAGCTAGTAGAGGTGATGGAATTCCAGTTGAGCTACTTCAAATCCTAAAAGATGATGATGTGAAAGTGTTGCACTCAATATGTCAGCAAATTTGGAAAATTCAGCAGTGGCCAGAGGACTGGAAAAGGTCAGTTTTCATTCCAATCCCAAAGAAAGGCAATGCCAAAGAATGTTCAAACTACCACACAATTGTACTCATCTCACACGCTAACAAAGTAATGCTCAAAATTCTCCAAGCCAGGCTTCAACAGTACATGAACCATGAACTTGCAGATGTTCAAGCTGGATTTAGAAAAGGCAGAGGAGCCAGAGATCAAATTGCCAACATCTGTTGAATCATTGAAAAAGCAAGAAAGTTCCAGAAAAACACTACTTCTGCTTTATTGACTATGCCAAAGACTTTGACTGTGGATCATAACAAACTGGAAAATTTTTAAAGAGATGGGAATACCAGACTGCCTGACCTGCCTCCTGAGACATCTGTATGCAGGTCAAGAAGCAGCAGTTAGAACTGGCCATGGAGCAACAGACTGGTTCCAAATTAGGAAAGGAGCACATCAAGGCTGTATATCACCACCCTGCTTATTTAACTTATATGCAAAGTACATCATGAGAAATCATCATGAGAAATGCTGGACTGGATGAAGTACAAGCTGGAATCAAGATTGCTGGGAGAAATATCAATAACCTCAGATAGGCAGATGACACCACCCTTATTGCAGAAAGTGAAGAAGAACTAAAGAGCCTCTTGATAAAAGTGAAAGAGGAGAGTAAAAATGTTGGCTTAAAGCTCAACATTCAGAAAACTAAGATCATGGCATCTGGTCCCATCACTTCATGGCAAATAGATGGGGAAACAATGGAAACAGTGAAAAACTTTATTTTGGGGGGCTCCAAAATCACTCCAGATGGTGACTGCAGCCATGAAATTAATAGATGCTTGCTCCTTGGAAGAAAAAGCTATGACCAACCTAGACAGCATATTGAAAAGCAGAGACATTACTTTGCCAACAAATGTCCATATAGTCCAAACCATGGTTTTTCCAGTAGTCATGTATGGATGTGAGAGTTGGACTATAAAGAAAACTGAGCACCGAAGAATTGATGCTTTTGAACTGTGGTGTTGGAAAAGATTCTTGAGAGTCCCTTGGACAGCAAGGAGATCCAACCAACCCATCCTAAAGGAAATCATTCCTGAATATTCATTGGAAGGACTGATGCTGAAGCTGAAACTCCAATACTTTGACTCCAATACTTTGGCCACCTGATGCCAAGAGCTGACTCATTTGAAAAGACCCTGATGCTGGGAAAGATTGAAGGTGGGAGGAGAAGGGGACAACAGAGGATGAGATCATCGGATGGCATCACCAACTCAATGGAGATGAGTTTGAGTAAGCTCCAGGAGTTGGTGATGGACAGGGAGGCCTGGCGTGCTGCAGTCCATGGGGTCACAAAGAGTCGGACACAACTGAGTGACTGAACTTAACTGAATATCTCTGGTTGCTTAGACCCATGCTTCTCAAACTTTATTGTGTATACAGTTCATCTAAGGATCTCATTAAATGCATATTTCAGCTCAATAGTCCTGGGGTGGGATTTGAGATTCCAAATTTCTTTCAAACTTCCAGGTGATGCTGATGCTGTTGGTCCATGGTGCATGCCTTGGGAGCAAGGTTCTAAACTTCTGTGTTGGAAACATTTGGAGAATAGTCTGGACCCATGAGGAAAGAACAGCAGGACTGAATAGTGATGCCTGCTAAAGAAATAAAGGAAATGTTAAATGGCTGTGAAAAGACAATACTCAGACAAGATGGTTCTTAAAGAATCTTCCAAGTCCAACACAGGCATTCTCGAAGTTGGTCTCCTAGCCAGCAGGATTAGCATCACCTAGGAATTTGTTAGAGGTCCAAGTTCTTGGACTGCAACCCACACCCACAGAGTCAGAAGTAGGTTCCAGAAATCTGAAGTTAACCATGGAATTTAATGGAATTTTGTTAAGCCTCATCTGGCCCAATTCCCACTCTTCAGATGATTCTGGTGCATACTCAGATTGTGAGCACCTTTGATCCAACATCCAAGTCATCTATAAAATTGATGATTATCAGCTGAGGTCAGGAATGAGCACAGGTTCTTCATGAGAGATGGGCTGGGGGGCGGGGGGCAGTCCCAAGGGTGAAAGGAGTCCAGGTAATAGAATTGGGTTGAAACCAAATACTCTTCCTTTTGTACCCTTTTATTCAACTGTGGAACTCTGAAAAAAAATCATTAAATATTAAGAGTGTTTTTCAGCCTTCTTTGGTCTTGCTCAGTGAAATTCATCTTCTGACCTGCATAATATGTATCTGGCTCATGTTTTTAAAACTTATCAGAATTGTAGCATGATCTACTTGTCATTCCCATAGCCTTGGGTATGGGTCAAAAGAGACATGAACAAAATTCCATTTTGTTCATAGCCGGTACATGTGCTGAGTCTTGAACTTGACCAACTGTTCTTTCTTGGTTGGACTATTTCTGTATTGCTGAGAAATTTTAAATAGCAGACCCCAGAGAAAGTGGGATGCTAAAATCTCGGGGTCAGAGTAAAGTCTTAGCCCAAGGGAGGTTAACAGTGATAGCCAACTGCCAGTGTCTCCTTCACAAGAAAGGAAAAATCATCTCTACATCAGAAAGTGGGAAAAGACTCTCTCCTACCCCATCTCCACAACTGTAGGAACAGTACAAGAATCAGGCAAAACAGCACCCAGGTGTGGAACAGATTATGGTGCACAGCTGGAGGCAAAGAAGTTACAACTCTATCCAATTACACCAATTTAATTGGGTGTTAAAAAACTTAGACCCCAACAGTAGTTCCTTGGCCAGACGGCAGTCTGTAATGGGAAGAAGCAGCATCTCTCTTTGCTAGGAGTTGTGATTTGGGGCACGTTGCTTCGCATGCCCCAAGGTGGGCATCATCTTAACTTTGAGGATGAACTTGATGTCAGGTTTGGGTGTTGAAGACTTCAAATCTCTTCTTCAGTGTTCATGAGAGCACAGGGTGAAGAAGAGTCCCGCAAATTCTTTCAGTCCATGGACTACTAGGAAGAGCCCTGTATTCAGGCTCTCCCATTTATGTCTTACAAGTCTAAAACCAACCCTCTAAATATGGAAGAACTTGGACACTAACTGAATGTCCAGCGCCAGAAGAAAGGTTGAGAGGCTTATGTTGCATCAGTCTCATGGCAATAATTGCAGCCAGTATAAATATTCATGAACAATTTCTAACACCATGAGGAAATGCTTATGATATAATGCTAAATCAAAGATGTAGGATACAAAATTATCATATGTATGTTCTCATTAACATCCAAAAGGCACAGAAAAGTAACCACAGTTTAAAAGTGATTTCCTTTTAATGGTAGATTGATAGGTAATGGCTTTTATTCCTCTAGTTTTACTGTATTTTCTAAAATTCCTACAACTTCATGTATAATTTTCATACGTAGAAACAAAACCTATTCAACTAAAAACATTCACTCCATTTTTATCTGACTGGTCTGTTCTCTGTACCTGGCTTGAACTTTTTTTTTTTTGCAAATCTTCTGTTACAAATCATTCCCTTCCCTGGCATACTCTGCTTGCTCTTCCTGCTTGCTTATCCTAAACTTTCCTATCCTTCATTCGGTTGGGTTTCCTTCCCCTCCAGGAAGCTGCTGGGTCCCTTCCAATCACAGACTATTCCCCCCCTCCTGAACGCCTGCACCACAGTGTATACACACCGTTCATGAAGTCAGGGGATCTTAGGGATCTTTTATCCTCAGCATGCCATCTCCATGCCTAGGCCACACTCCTGACCACTTGCCTCAGAATCTAGGGAGGGGCCCAGACATGAGTACTTTTTTAAAAATCTTACTAGATGATTCCAAAGTATAGCTAGGACTGAAAATCACTGATCAAAAGTCACCTCCTATACACACAGCAAGCATTTTCCCCAGATATTCAAATTCAAGTATCTGTCAAGTTGATCCCACGTAAACCATGGAAGCCTATCAAAAATTTTGATGTTCCAGTCCTTACCTACTATTATTATTATTTTAACCATATTAACTATGTCTCTGAGATGTACTTGGATACCAAACTCATGTCATATCTTTTGGCTGGTTCAGATATATTTGGTTTGAATTCTTGGAGAATTGTCAGATTTAACAAATAAAAATACATGCTGCCCAACTAAATTTGTATCTCAGATACACAGTGAATCATTTTTAAAGGGTGAGTATATCCCAAATATATCCTGAGACATACTTACCCTAAACATGTATTCACTGCTTATCTGAAATGCAAAAGTAACTGGGAACTTGTGTTTTATCTGACAACCCTTGTTTCAGGAAATAGGATTTCTGTACTCAAAGGCTTTAATTTCCTGTTGTGCTAGCATGAAGCCATCATATAGTCCTGGCTGAACCTCTAATGTAGCTGAGTCACTGACTGCAGAACTAATCCAGAATTAACTGGGAGAAAAGTCCTACTTCCCAGGCTCTGTCACTGATGGGGGCTTGTTAGTAACATTTCATTTGCAGACGCATAAAGGAGGTCAAAATATAAATACCACTGCCAGCCTGCATCCAGAATCTGAGAATCACTAGCCTATAACGGGCAGGCTTCTCAGGTGGCTCAGTGGTAAAGAATCCTCCTGCTGATGCAGGAGACGCAAGAGATGGTTTGATCCCTGGGTCAGGAAGATCCTCTGGAGAAGGAAATGGCAACCCACTCCAGTATTCTTGCCTGGAAAATCCCATGGACAGAGGAGCCTGGTGGGCTACAGACCATGGGGTCACAAAGAGTCAGACACGACTGAGTGACTGATCACACACACAGCTTAAGTTGGGCAGTGGCTCAGAGTACAAGATTCTAGAGTGTGATAGTTCTGGGTGTGACTCTCAGCTCTCCCCGCTATTGTACGATTCTAGACAAATTAATGAACTTTCTTGTGTTTCTATTTTCTCACCTATGGGTTGAGTTAGTTGTACCTCTCTACCTAATTAATTAGCCTTAGAATTAAATGAGATCACATTATAAAGTTTTTAGCATAATGCTTGGGTCATTATTATTACTCATATGAAAGGAATATGTATATATTTTCAAATTCAGTCAACAAGCAAACGAATAAACTTGCTGTCACCCTCTAGCCCAGCAATCTTCTGGCCCTCAGCCTGCTGCCTCTGATAGATGCAGACAGTGATGACCAGAAGGGGCTGGAAAAAAGCCTGCTGTGGAAAAAGAGGGTGAGATTCTCCCAGAAACAGAAGACTGTTTAAATAAGGCAGATACGGGTTGGTAGTATTTCATGCAAATTACAACCAAGTGGCTGGCCTTCATAGCAAGATATTATGCACTTGATTGTAGTCCACTAACAAATTCAAGTGGAAATGAGTGGCCAGGGTCACCGCAAACACCAGGGTCTTTGATCAGCCCCGAGTGCTGGCACCAAGGGCCAGCACCACTCTTGCGTGTCACTTCTTCAAATTCCTGCAGGTCAAAAACCACGTTTCTGTCTCAGCGATAGTTTCTACCCTGGGGCAATTCAGAATCACCTTGTCTGATGCTACCTACAGCCACCCCTTCTGGAACAGCCAGACCATAACCAGATCTGATTTTTCGGTTTTTCAAAAACAAGTTTGAAAAATATCACTTGGGACAGCTGGTAAAAGAATGCCAGGCCGACTGCTCTACAAAGAGACACATCAGCCGCCAGTCACTGTCAACTTCCTGCTTAGACAGTGACAGACTATTGCATGGAAAGAAGGCCACGCGGCCAAGCTAGGCACTGGGTACAGCATCCCGCACAGATCCCAGGAGTGGACTGATCAGGGGGCCACAAGAGGAGGGGGACATGAAGGATGCAGGGGGCCCAGCCATCTCAGGTCATCCTTCCAAGTTCATCTTCTGCTCTAAGAATGGCACATTTTGGGGAACTCTCAAGACATGCTTTGAGGAGGGAACAGAAGTAGCAGGCTCACCCCATCACTACATGGACAAATCCCTCAACCTTTCTGACCCCAATATCTTCCTCTGGGAGTTTGGGACGGTCTCTGCCTTGCTCTCCTTACCATGGTTGAGAGGGTAGCGGAGATCACAGATGGGAAACAGCTTGAAAGCCCTGAAGACGTTCTGCGTGTTGCTAGGACGACACCCCTGTCTCCATGGAGACAAGGCATCCACCCAGATGTCGAAACAGCCCATGTATAAAGACTCCACGGTCTCTACTGGCCTCCCTCAGCTGCAACTAGGAAGGCAGCTCACGAGCCCATGGTGAAGCATTGCCACCAGCCTCTCCTGCCTGCCCCCCACCATGCCCCTGAACTCTCTTCCAGGGTCTGTTCTGTTTCAGAAACGTTGAAGCAGTGAGCTGTGGGGGAGGGAGAGAGCTAGTGGCTTTCAGGTGGTCAGACTAAGGGGAGTGTGAGGACGGCAGGACAAGCGAGGTGTGGAAAGCCGTCTACTTGGCTAAGCTCAGCTCACAAATGAGGTTGACCCCCTCAGCCTTCTCACTTGATGCACACTCAAATGAGGTGACAACACGCTGTGGAGGGCAAGGGGCCGGTCTTGTGGTTTCCCATCTGGTCTCGTTGGGCTTTTGGGGTTTGGCACCTCTGACAGACACATGCAGAACAGCCTTGTCGTCTTGAATCAGACAGTCGGCCTGGGTGCGCAAGAATACGTGTGAGATTTCACACATGTTCACTGGAGGAGAGGGGCCATGGTGCAGGAGAGGAGGCATATTTACATTCTCTGCGAGTGTTTGGATTTTTAAAGAAAAAAAATAGACATTTCACAGGGCATGTTATAAACCAATGTCAGCTTTCCCCCTGCATGATATTGAAGAGACATGAACAAGCAGGAGAAAAATCTGACTCTGAGCTACTACGGCTTGGAATGACCACCTGGTTCATTCAAGAAGTTCTTTTTCTTATGGTTACTGGAGGGAAGGATGAGGGGAAGGGATAGTTAGTTAGGGAGTTGGGGATGGACAGGTACAGACTGCTATATTTAAAATAGATAACCAACAAGAACCTACTGTATAGCACAGGGAACTTTGGTCAATGTTATGTGCCAGCCTGGATGGGAGGGGAGTTTGAGGGAGAATGGATCCATGTACATGTATGGCTGAGTACTTTGGAAACTATCACAGCGTTGTTAATTGGCTATACTCCAATACAAAATAAAAAGTTTGTTTTTTTTTTAAAAAAAGGAGTTCTCTTGCCATATTTATTCTGCTTACTAACATTTCACAATGAGACTTTCCTCCACAAGACTCAGGAGTAGGATAAGATTCATCTGCTATTTAAAAAACCTGTTCTGGGTAATACAGATTCTGTTACCCATATGCCAAGAACCGAAAGATTAAGTACCTTGAAAACACAGAGGTGAACATTTAAAAAATAGGGCCATTTTTACTTTTCTGAACTTCTGGACTTTTCACAATAACCATAAATTACTTGTCAAAGACAGTAAGATAATTGTTTTTTAAAAAATGGGCACAATCTACATCAGTATGCAGCTGGAGATGGGGGCGATGGGGACGAGAGCTGGAGTGGATAGCGTGGCAGGAAGGAGAACTCTCACTTCCACCTACCTCCAACTTTGATATGGGTGATTCCTCTCATTCAGCATCATTCTGAGCCAACTTTAACTGTCTTGAAGAGTGCCACGTGAAATCAGCTAAGAGGCATTCATTAAGACGCTAGAATGTGCTGCTGCTGCTGCTGCTGCTATGTCACTTCAGTCGTGTCCGACTCTGTGTGACCCCATAGACAGCAGCCCACCAGGCTAGAATGTCCTAGAGTTGACCAAATACCTCCACAAATGATTCCATTTACATCCCAAGCAACCCTGTTGTGGTCGCTGTTCAGTCACTAAGCCGTCTCCAACTCTTTGTGATCCCGTGGACTATAGCATGCCAGGCTTCCCTGAGTTCACTATCTCCTGGCGTTTGCTCAAATTCATGTCCATTGAGTTGTTGATGTTATCTGACCATCTCATCCTCTGCTGCCCTCTTCTCCATTTGCCTTCTGTCTTTCCCAGCATCGAGGTCTTTTTGCGTCAGGTGGCCAAAGTATTGGAGCTTCAGCATCAGTCCTTCCAGTGCATATTCAGAGCTGATTTCCTTTAGGATTAACTGGTTTGATCTCTTTCCCAGGTGGCTCAGTGGTAGAATCTCCTGTCAAGCAAGAAATAAGGGTCTGATCCCTAAGTCAGGAAGATCCTTGGGAGAAATGGCAACCCACTCCAATATTCTTGCCTGGGAAATCCCATTGACAGAGGAGCCTGGTGGGCTACAGTCCACAGGGCCGCAAAAGAGTCGGACACAACTTAGTGACAAAAACAACAAGAACTAGAGCTAAACCTTCCAAGTCCACGTCTCCCATTCTTAGACTTAGCAGAAGTCAAAGGAGCCCAGTAGGGAAGCTTGCAGGCTCTCCTCCCAGGTTGTCTGGTTCAAGTCCCAGATCTGATGCTTGTTTTGCTGACCCTAGGGAAAGATACAGAAATTCTCTCACTCTCAACTCCCTTATCTGTAAAATAGGAATGATAATAATAAGATCCCCTTTGCAAGGTTCTCATGGGGATTCAATGAAACAACACAGGTAAAGCACTTAGCCTAATGCCAGACACTCAGCGTATATCAGATCCCTGAACTGGGGGATTATTAAGAGTAATGCATTCTATTCAGATTTCCTGATACATCTTGTTTTTCAATTATCTTTGTAATAGAACCCAATAGTGACGGTACCTATGAAAAGTTCTCTCCAGACCAAAATCTCTGTTTCTTAGAGGTCGGACATCCGGGCCAGACCTGCTTTATTGCAATAATGTAAAAATCTCTTCCAAGGCGTTCACCATAGCTTGGAGGAAATAAGCCGCAGTCTACACTCCTCCAGGCTTGCCCAAGATGCTAATTAAGTGAAAGAAGGAGTCAAGCTCTTCCCTGGGACAACACAGATATACCTTTTTTGGTGGAATAAAACTTTATTTAAAAAAATTTCATACGGGAGAGGAAGGAAGGTGTTTTTTTAAAAAAAGTTTGGACAAGAAGAAGGGAACATCTGGTGTGACTGGTAGTGAAGCCTGGAGCAAGTGGACAGAAAGTTAGGATGGTAATTTGTAGCATTTGTACATTCAGCAGTGTTTGGATTTCTTACCGCCAATAGGCATTCTTTTGTAATAAAAAATTAAAAGGTGGCTTTTTCCTAGGCTGGCTAGAGGAACCCTGTAGGAACTGGCCCTAGGCCCTTCTCAACAAGGAAACTCTTAAGTTTATCCTTAAGATGACATTCAAGGTATTAAGGGGCTTCCTAGGTGGAGCTAGTGCTAAAGAACCCACCTGCCAAGTCAAGAGATGTTTCAGACACAGATTGCAATCCCTGGGTCGGGAAGATCCCCTGGAGGAGAGCATGGCAACCCCTTCCAATATTCTTGCCTGGAGAGTCCCATGGACAGAGGAGCCTGGTGCGCTAACGTCCATAGGGTTGAGAAGAGCCAGATACGACTGAAGTGACTTGGCACACATGCATGCAAGGTATTGAGGGGACAAATCATAAGTTCTATCACAAAGGAAAAAAAAAATCTTTTTTTCCTTTTCTTTTATATTTATATGAGATGATAGATGTGAAGTAAACTTACTGTGGTTGTTGTATCACAATATATGTAAGCCAAGTCATTCTGCTGTACACCTTGAACAATGTTATGCGTCGATAATATCTCCATGAAACAGAAGGTTAAAAAGTACCTAGCTCAACCGTTAGTTCCTCTAGGAAGCCATTCCAGGTGAAATTCATTCTTTCTTCTGTGATCCAATAGTACTTTGTGCCACCGGTGTTCTAGAAAAGTACAGACATGAAAGTATTAGTCACTCAGTCATGTCCAAATCTTTGCAACCCCATGGACTGTAGCCCACCAGACTTTTCTGTCCATGGAATTCTCCAGGCAAGAATACTGGAGTGGGTTCCCATTTCTTCCTCCAGGGGATCTGCCGGACCCAGGGATAGAACCAGGGCTCCTGCATTGCAGGTGGATTCCTCACCATCTGAGCCACCAGGGAAGCCCACCAGCATTCTGACACTTCATTAATTCAGCCTTTCATCTGTTCACCTATTCAACAGCTGCTCTATGAATAAGGTCCTGGGGGAGGCTCTGAGGAGTTAAGGTCAGTAAGACAGGCCAGGTGCCTTCTTGTCAGAGCTTGCTTTGATGGGGAAGATGGACAGTGACACCCTCCTCGCCCCCGCCTTCCTCCCCTGGCCAGCCCTGGATTCTTTAGCTGTCCTTGTGTTGTGAGCTCTGATGGAGAAGGGACAGGGCCAAAGTAGCATACACTCTAGAGACCTGGCATGACCCAGGAAGCCTGAGAAAGTGACCAGGCTTTCTCTGTCCAAGTGACCTTACAGCTGGGAACTAAGAGATGAGAAGTATTAACTAGGTGAAAGGGTGGGAGGAAGATGAGTTGAGTGTTGGGCTGAGCACTCAAGCCGGCACTGCAATGAGAGGGAACAGAGCTCACCCATGAAAGGAGAAGTTGACCCAGCGGAAGGGCTAAGACGAGATCCAAGAAGCAGGCAGGGGCCAGATCGTGTGATGCTTTGCAAAATATGGGATGTTCACCTTCCCCTAAGAACAGTTACAAACCACTGAGAGACTTACACCAAGTCTCCATTGCTCTTCTTCCCTTTGTTCACCTCCACTCTGACACACCAGCTCCAGGCTCTCAGCACCTTGGCATTAATGGGAGCCTAATTATTACTGGCTAGATGGCTGAACCAAGTCACCCTAAAGAAGAAGAGACTGCAAGCAAAGCACACAACTAGGCAGCCCGCCTCTCTCCTCCCTTTTGTCTCCCCCAGTCCAAGCCTGCAAGCTGAGAAATATAAAATCCACACAATGGGATGGTTAGCAATGAGAGGCAAGGCTAAGCCATTTCTTCTGCCTCATGGTCCTTCCAAAATGTTCACCGCTGGCATCAGATATCATTATCCTGACCTACGAGACAAGCAACAAAATTGGAGACTTGGAAAGGATGAGCATTTGCTAAAGGCTGTACAGCAAAGCCACAGCTGCTCTGATCGTGTCTTGGCTGGTTGTTAAGGGCAGATTCCTCCATCCCCTGCCTAAAATACGTATTTATAGGCTTAATCATCTGAATTTTGCTTTCCTTTGGCTCAAAGAGAGTGGGTGTAGAGGCATTTTTCATGCTGCACAAAAATGAAAGTATACTGAAAACATCCTCACCTCAAACCGAATGTTAGAGCAGTTGGATTCCTCAGCAGCAACTGAATACTTTTTATAGAAAGGGAAGTCAATTGAGAAATCACAAAAAATTACAGTTGGGAAGGACCTCTGTGCTCACAAGGGTCAGGTCCCAGGAGCTGCTGTCGAATTATTCCCTGCAGTGAAGGGTCTAATGTTTTGTCCACTCAGGTTTTAAATATCTCTACCGATAGCTCGCCCCTGGGGACACCTCTCCACGGGCGATAGATCTTGCTGTCAGGGCTTTTTTCCTGCTATTCAATCTCACTCTTCCTTTTCTCCACTTCATCCCATTTGTCTTTGGCAATGATTTAGACAAGAGTGTGCTGACGTCTGAAAACAAAAAGCCCTGTCTTTGCCTTCAACTTCGTTTTCCAGACCCCTCTACCTATGGCAACGTGGAGATCTGGGAAAAGGGGAGGCAATCAAGCTGATGTTCATTCTGGATGAGCTCATTTCCAAAGGCCAGACCCAAAGTCTTGAGCCTCCAGGTGGACATGAGGGATCGTTAATGCCTCGGAAACGTGCAGGGTACCGAGGGCCTGACTCTTAAAGGCAGAGGGGACAGTCACCGGGTTTTCCAAAGTTTAACAGCCTCCTGACGTGACGGCTGGGACAGAAGGTGGCAGCAGAGTATCAGGCTCCGTGGGCCGAGCGGTCCTTCCGGATAACTCAAGTCCCAACATTCTCACTCGGAGGGCACGTTTAATGGGACTGGCCGAGAAAGCTGCACTTTAGCCAAGAGTAAGCTGGAATCAAGGCTCTGCCCAGTCTTTTAAGTCAAATCCCAAACAGTCAGGATTCTGTGAGCACGGTCCTTTTTCTCCCAAAGTAGGTCCTGCAGCCAGAATTTAATCCCAAGAATAACTTCAGTCCTAAACAGGGACGTTGCTCCAAGCTGATCTAAACACATAAAGTGCCATCTGGTCTGGTGTGGTGACACCTAAATTTTTGTGTTTAAGGAAATTTGGAGCTAGTGCAATTTTTTCTTTATTCTTTCTAACCCCAAGCTATTTGTTTGTGCATTTGGCTCTGGTTTCCTAGTTTCCCTTTGCTCGCTCAATTGCTTACTTCTTTGGTTGTGTTTGCAGGCAGCCCTTCCAAAGCAGAGTTCTAGAGAGTAAGCGTTTCTGACTTCAGGCTGGCCTCCTGCTGGGGAACCAATTAAATGTACTACCCACCAGGGAGAGTGTGATATTTTTTATTACTTTCTAATTTTGAGCCCTGAAATGGCTTCAGTGATCAGAACATTCTTCTGCTTTAGAACCTGAAGGAGCCGGTGGAATGATGCTTTGGATTGGTGTTTCATTTACAATGGCTCATACTCGCCAAGCATACTCCAAGGATTTCCATGGGGCCTCAGATTCTTGAGGTGGGGAAAACACAGGACAAAGAAAACCACAACAAAACTTTCTCCTCACTTTACCTTATTGCACTGTAAACTGTCAGATACTTTGGGAAAGTCTTTCTTTGAGAAGTCGGTGAACTGAGAAAAAAAGAGAGAGAGAACAATTAGAACAAAACAATGTCCCCGGGTTCTAACTCTATTTAAACTACAATAGTAAATCAACATCGTGCCTCTTTCTCATTACTGATGGCCTGATAATAGGGCCTCCAAACTGCTCATGAAGGGGAAAGAAAGAGTTATGTTGTATTTCTAAAAACAGTTGCAGAAAACCCACACCCAAGGTTCTCACTGCTGTTTGATTTGTGCCTCATTTTCTTTCTAAAAGAGTTAGCATGAAACAAAAAGGAAAGGCAGGAAAAAGTAAAGGGAGTGGGGGGTCCAAACAGGTTCTAATGAAGAAGGAAATCAAAGTCCAGTTTCCTTGAATGTCTGAATTTCTGTTTATTTTGCAGCAAGGAAGGATGCCTTAAAACCCAGAATTGCTCTTGAATAAAATCAAATACTAAAAACCTAGCAAAACAGCTAAAAACCCAAATTATTAGCCTTTCCAAGTTCTTCCTACTGGCCATGGGGGTCCTGGTTTAGGGTTTTTACATTCTTTCTTTTTTTCCCCTCCCTCCCGTCCCCCCACAGCTTGCTTGCTTTGCTAGAGATAAATCTAAATGTTTATCTGAATTATCTCACTCATACTCTAAGGGGACTTTTCTCTCAAGCAAAAGCTCCCCTGAAAACAGAGACTTGTTTCAGTTCCCATTAAATATTGGTCAGTGTTGAGTCTGTTACTAGTGAATGGCTTCTTTTAGCGACAGTGACAATAAAAAATTGACAAATATAACCATGCTCAGTGGCAACTTTTGTAAATGTGATTCAAAAATTAACATTTATCATTTTATAATAGGCCAGCTATCATATTTGCTATTGTATCATGCTCTGTTAAAAATCATCTTTCCTATTTTTAAATAGAAGTCCCATGAGAGCAAAAATGTTTATCTTTATTGTTTATGGCCCTGTTAAGTACCTCTTTATCATATGATTTAAAATTCAACAATATAACTTAGCAGTCAGTATTTATTTATTTAAAGAAAGGGTAAGTGTTTCTTCAGAGTTTGTCTAAATTTAAAATCATAAGCCAAACCATCTCTCTTCCCTTCTTCATTCTTTTTCTTCCCTCCCTTCCTCCCTTCTTCCTTCCCTCTTTTCCTTGCTTCCTCCCTCCTTTCCTTCCTTCGATACATTCATTTTAAAACCCAGTAACTGAATGTTGTTGGGTCTAAATGTTCCATAAAAAATTCAACTTCTCTTCAAGATTAGTTGAAATGACCAACTTCCGTAACGATAACCCTATATGCAAGACAGAATAAGAGACACAGATGCATAGAACAGTCTTATGGACTCAGGGAGAAGGTGAGGGTGGGACGTTCTGGGAGAATAGCACTGAAACATGTATATTATCATATGTGAAACAGAACACCATTCCAGGTTCGATGCATGAGACAAATGCTCAGGACTGGGGCAATGGGATGACCCAGAGGGATGGGATGGGGAGGGAGGTGGGAGGGGGGTCCAGGAAGGGGAACACATGTAAACCCATGGCTGATTCATGTCAATGTATGGCAAAAACTACTACAATATTGTAAAGTAATTAGCCCCCAACTAAAATAAATAAATTTATTTAAAAAAAAAAAAGAAATGACCAACTTCCTTGACAGGTCTTTAGAGAGAATACTCTATATTAACTGGCTAAAAAAGCAATGTTCCAGATCAAAATATAGTCCAGCTCTACAATGGCAAGGAAACTAGAGCCAGTAAATAGTGAATAGAAGCAGGAACGCATGAACAGAGGGATACCCAGGCAGACGTGAAGCAGAATCACAGTACTCAAAGCTTCTAGTTAACTCAGTTCTCCACGAAACTCCCGCCTACAACAGAGCAAACACTCACTGGACAACTTCCTGTAAGAGACAACAGATTGTCAGCCTCTGGGAAGCAGTACTATTTCAATCAACCCATTTGGCGTGTTGTGTTTTCCAGTTTCTAAAATTAACACAGAATGCAAACAAAAACACGGCCAGTGTGGAACTATAGGCAAAGGACCCTGTTGTGTGGTTGCTTCGAATCTCCTCCTCATCAAAATTAACTGCCTTATCCATCCAGCTCCCATTTTTGAAGGCACACCTTTCATTAACCAAGCAGTCATTATGTGCTGGGGATGGCCGAATTTTCCAGGATTCTCGTTTTTAAATCCAGTGTTGATAGGAGTCCTAAAGCTGGGAGCTGAGGGGAAGGTGGACGCAGCAGAAATGTTTGGAGAATTTGCAGGTAGCACTCAGGCTTGCTCTGGCTCCTCTCCTGGCTTCAGCAAAGACAACACATAGGAACAGTGCCAGGTTTTTCCTTTGCATTGAGCAAAGCTACATTTTCTGGGCTTGGCCGAGGAATTTTCTTCTGCATGAATTATGAAGCTGACTTCCAACCAGATGCTGGGCGCTCTGTCCTTTCTGTTCATCCAGGGTGTATTGATATTTGCTCATCATGTTGCATGCTCCTCGTGTTTGCCTCCTTTTCAACCCGTTCTCATTAGGAGGGTCAAAAGGAGTGGGGGTTTCTTTGTAAGTCACTCTGATTTTACACAGTTTGGGTGAACAGATCCATGCACCTCCAAAGAGAATGTTGACAGAACAAGTGGAGAGGTAAGGAAGGAGCGGAGGGAGAAAGCAAAGCAGATAGCAGAGAAAGCAAAGCTTGATATAAAACCAAGCCAGAGAATTGTTAACCATGATGCATTTTCCCAAAGAGCCACCTGGCCTCCCAGGTAAACAGAAACCATCGCTGGGACATTCTCGAGGCAGTCACTTTTTGGGGGGGGACTGCCTCCAGGAAACACATCCCATGAAGGCAAGGAAGCAAGTTCAGCGTCAAAAGGAGACAGCAGATACTTAAAATTCTGTCTTTCACACCCTGGTCACTTAAATATTCTTGTTAAAAATTTCCTTCATCCTTAACATATACAATTTTCCGAGACAAAGAATGACTTTTTAGAGTCTCTCTGTGCCCATAAAATTCTGTCTCAGAGATTTTATTAATAATCATAAAAACATCAGTATCCATCAGGATCACTGTGGAAAGAGAGAGGCAGTTTTTCCTAAAAGTGTGTTCAAATTGTCTGAGACCAATGTTGACATGAAAGGGGGGTTAACTCGAGTCTGATGATGGATAGATCTCTCTGCTTCCCCGTCCATTCATGGTAGAGGACAGGCCGGCTGGAAGCTCACATAAGCCTGCGTGGTGGGAAGCAAGCAACCACACCTGCAGAGTATTCCAACCTTCACGGTGACAGGTTGTATGTTTATCCACAACATGGAGGGCAGGGGAGGGATGGGGAGTTTAGCACTACATAGTTTTTTATGGCATGAGGATATGTTTCTTGGGACTTTGAGAAGTCTAGGATGACGAACTTTAAATGACTATTTGAGTATTCCCCAGCTAGCTCTAAGCACTGGCTGAACAGCCCTGGATTGTTGATTGTCAGTGAAGAGCAACCAAAATAGCAAACAGTGAAATGATGCCTGCGGTGGGATTTGTAGGGTGGGCTCCTTGGTTCACCTTTTGGAGGAGGTTGATGGAGTGATCATGATCTGTCTTCCCGTAAGCTCCCTTACTTTTTCTTCTCACCTTGTACCTTAAGACCTGCAGTCAGGCAAAACTTTGATCTTAGAAGTTCGAAATTCTAAAGACCAAAAATTCATGAGGGGTTTTGAGGGAAGGGGTTACTGCACAATGCAATGGCCCGGTCAATCGAAGAGTTACTGGAAATGATCCAAGACACTCATAATCCATCGTTATCCAGGCAGCATGGGGTGGCTTCAAGGGTATGAGTTCTGGAATCAGTGAGGTTGAATGAAGTCTGTGCCAGTTCCATCACTACCAATTTCTAGATCTCTCTGTACCTCAGTTTCCTCCGAGCAAAAATTAGCATGAGAGTATCTACTTTCATGGGTTGCTGGGCTTTCAGGAATCCATCATGACACTATGCCTGGTGACTAGTTGGCCCTCACAATATGCTACTATCTTCTCCTAATCCCAGCCAAGAAGTGTTCTGTGATGAGTTGCTGTGACAAAAAATGGGTCTCTCAATTGGTTAAGCAGCAACCTAAACTGGAGAAACACACAGGTACACGCATGGGTGAAACCCAGAAATCTTCCTCAGGTGAGCCTAATGCAGACCACCTGACCTAGGACCATACACCAATACTCCCCGACTTCTACCCACCAGATGCCAGTGGCACCCTTCCCCTCGTTGTGACAACCGAGAATGTCTCCAGACACTGCCAGATGTCCCCTGGGAGGCAAAAATGTCCATTCGAGAATCACTGGCATAAGCTAAATGAAATGTATTCTCAAAAGTTGTAGAATACTTCTCTCAGCAAAAGTTTCCACACTGTCCTGTGTCCCTTGGCCATGGCCACAAGGTGAGATAAGCAGGTATCTTCATTTGACAAGTAATTACTGTACAAAGCTGATTGTAACGCAACGTATTTCCCCCTAAACTGGTCTCTAATGTAAGTCCTTACGAAGTTTCTCATTCCTGATGTTTTCTCAGTTACCTTATTTTGAATATCAAGGAAGTGTTTGGGGGCGACTTCCCTGGTGGTTCAGTGGTTAAGACTCCATACTTCCCCTGCAGGGGTCTCTGGTTCCATCCCTGGTTAGGGAACAAAGATCCTGCAAGCCACATAGTATGGCCCCCCAAAAAAATTAAAAAAGAAAGTTTTGGGGGGAAGACATTAGCCCCAAAGGACCTCAACCAATGATGATGATCTTGGTGATGATGGGGGAGGCTTAGAGATGGCATCTGATAACACCAGGGGAAGAAAGAGAGGTAAAAATACATAACACAGATATGGGGTTTATTTTTGAAGATATGACTTCATCATTAAAAAATATTGAAGGTATTTAAAGCAAGTCTTTCAACATTCGTTTTATCAAAAAAAAGGGCATATTTTAAGTGGTAACCATCTAGGTATCATAAATATCCACCCAGAGAACAAGTGAGAAAACCTCTTAGGGATTAAAATAAAATTTTCAGTAACAGCATCTTAGATGGATTCAAAGTGCTCTTTTTTGAACAACTTGAAGTGCAGGTGATGTGTGATAGGGAATTATGTTCAATGATTCAAAAGCGGCTTTGGTGGTGGTGAAGACAAATGACAAAGGTGCACAGGAAGAATCCGAATACGATTATTCGATGGCCTTAACTTTATTTTAAAGATCGGGGGACATATTTCTCAGTGTTTTCACTATTTTATGTAATATGCTGCTAAGTTGCTTCAGTCGTGTCCGACTCTGTGCGACTCCATAGACAGCAGTCCACCAGGCTCCCCCGTCCCTGGGATTCTCCAGGCAAGAGTAGGGAGTGGGGTGCCATTGCCTTCTCCTTATGTAATATGACACAGATGCAAATAAAGTGATCAATGAAGTATGGAAGCAAACATCTTACTGTTTCCTAGAAGTTTGTATAGTAGGGTTGGTTCTCTCTTTGGACAGAGAGGCGCTGCTCTGTATTGCGTGCTAAGTCACTTCAGTCATGTCCAACTTTTTGTAACCCTATGGACTCTATATACCAGCAAATTTGGAAAACTCAGCAGTGGCCATAGAACTGGAAAAGGTCAGTTTTCATTCCAATCCCAAAGAAAGGCAATGCCAAAGAATGCTCAAACTACCATACAGTTGGGCTCATCTCACACGCTAATAAAGTAATGCTTAAAATTCTCCAAGCCAGGCTTCAACAATACGTGAACCGTGAACTTCCAGATGTTCAAGCTGGTTTTAGAAAAGGCAGAGGAACCAGAGATCAAATTGCCAACATCCACTGGATCATCGAAAAAGCAAGAGAGTACCAGAAAACCATCTATTTCTGCTTTATTGATTAGGCCAAAGCCTTTGACTGTGTGGATCACAATAAACTGTGGAAAATTCTGAAAGAGATGGGAATACCAGACCACCTGACCTGCCTCTTGAGAAACCTGTATGCAGGTCAGGAAGCAACAGTTAGAACTGGACATGGAACAACAGACTGGTTCCAAATAGAAAAAGGAGTACATCAAGGCTGTATATTGTCACCCTGCTTATTTAACTTATATGCAGAGTACATCATGAGAAATGCTGGGCTGGATGAAGCACAAGCTGGAATCAAGATTGCCGGGAGAAATACCAATAACCTCAGATATGCAGATGACACCACCCTTATGGCAGAAGGTGAAGAAGAACTAAAGAGCCTCTTGATGAAAGTGAAAGAGGAGAGTGAAAAAGTTGGCTTAAAGCTCAACATTCAGAAAACTAAGATCATGGCATCCAGTCCCATCACTTCATGGGAAATAGATGGGGAAACAGTGGAAACAGTGGCTGACTTTATTTTTCTTGGCTCAAAAATGACTGAAGATGGTGATTGCAGCCATGAAATTAAAAGATGCTTACTCCTTGGAAGGAAAGTTATGACCAACCTAGCTGCTGCTGCTGCTGCTGCTAAGTCACTTCAGTCGTGTCCGAGTCTGTGCTACCCCATAGATGGCAGCCCACCAGGCTCCGCCGTCCCTGGGATTCTCCAGGCAAGAATACTGGAGTGGGTTGCCATTTCCTTTTCCAGTGCATGAAAGGGAAAAGTGAAAGTGAAGTCGCTCAGTCGTGTCTGACTCTTAGCGACCCCATGGACTGTAGCCAACCAGGCTCCTCCATCCACGGGATTTTCCAGTCAAGAGTACTGGAGTGGGGTGCCGTTGCCTTCTCTGTGACCAACCTAGACAGCATATTAAAAAGCAGAGACATTACTTTGTCAACAAAGGCCCATCTAGTCAAGGCTATGGTTTTTCCAGTGATCATGTATAGATATGAGAGTTGGCCTATAAAGAAAGCTGAGCGCTGAAGAATTGATGCTTTTGAACTGTGGTGTTGGAGAAGACTCTTGAGAGTCCCTTGGACCACAAGGAGATCCAACCAGTCCATCCTAAAGGAGATCAGTCCTGGATGTTCATTGGAAGGACTGATGTTGAAGCTGAAACTCCAATATTTTGGCTACCTGATGGGAAGAGCTGACTCATTGGAAAAGACCCTGATGCTGGGAAAGATTGAGGGCAAGAGAAGAAGGGGACGACAGAGGATGAGATGGTTGGATGGCATCACCGACTCAATGGACACGGGTTTGGGTAGACTCCAGGAGTTGGTGATGGACAGGGAGGCCTGGCGTGCTATGGTTCATGGGGTCGCAAAGAGTCAGACAAGACTGAGTGACTGAACTGAACTGAACTTGCCCTGTATTCCATGCATGCTAAGTTGCTTCAGTCATGTCCAACTCTGTGTGACCCTATAAACTGTAGTCCACCACATTCCTCTGTCCATGGGATTCTCCAGACATGAATACTGGAGTGGGTTGCCATGCTCTTCTCCAGGGGATCTTCCTGACCCAGGGATCAAACCTACATCTCCTGAGGCTCCTGCATTGGGAGGCAAGTTCTTTATCACTAGCCTTATCCTCAGACATATACTCAGTTGAAGCATTTACTGTTTTTAAGACTCTGTGTGAGTCAGAATAACACTTGGAGCACATGTTTCTGGTCCCCAAGAGCTTATGATCTCTGTGGGAAAATCAGACAGAAGCAGGAGAAGCAGCTTCCACATAACTCAGTGTGATTTGGCTCCAGGTAAGTGGTTCAGATGATGTGCTGGGAGGAGGAGGCAGGATGATCTTTGAGAGATGCTTCCAGATGAACTTCTTGAAACTCACAATCAGATGTGTGTGCCCTACTCAGGATTAAAGATCGACATCCCCAGGGCTTCCCTGGTGACTCAGTGGTGAAGAATCTGCCTTCTATTGCAGGAGACACAGGTTGGATCCCTGATCTGATAAGATCCCACATGCCACGGAGCTATGAAGCCCATGCACCAGAGCTATTGAGCCTGTGTTCTAGAGTCCGGGAACCGCAACTGTTGAGCTCACGTGCTGCAGTTACTGAAGCCCACGTGCCCTAGAGCCCATGCTCTGCAACAAGAGAAGCCACTGCAATGAGAAGCCTGTACACTGAAACTAGAGAGTAGACCCCCTTGCTGCAACTAGAGAACAGCCTGCACAGCAAAGAAGACCCAGTATAGCCAAAAATAAATGAATAAAAATTATATATAAAAAAAGATCGACATCCCTAATGTGGTTTCCAACAATCAGTGTGGCTTGGACATCTCCTTCCTGCCAACCCCATCTCTACCTTCAAGAGCCCTTCTGCTGATCCCACTCTCTGACTATCCCTTGGACACCTCCTCACCTCCCAGCCCTAGTTGTAACTCTCCTCCCACTACCTGCCCCCTCCCTGGACTGTACCTCACCTTCCCACCTGTCTTCCTCCTGCCTGTCTTTCTACCTTTGCAACTTGCTCTCTTCTCCGCTCTGCTTGCAAACTTCCTCTCATTCTTCAGATAGTAGCTCAATCCTCACTTCACCTGGGAAGCCTTCCTGGATACCCCCTCTTGTGGTCAGGTTCCTTGGCTGTAGCTCTCACAAAACTGGTTCTTTCCTTTAAAGTATTCTCTCCGTTTATGCTTATGCATCCATTAGTGTCATTGTTGATTGGTGTGTGTCTCTCCTTTACGCTATAAGCCTGGTGAGAGCAGATCCTTCATCCTTTTCCACTCATCACTGTATTCCCAGGGCCTGGCCCCAAAGTTGGTACTCAATAAATAGTTGTTGAGTGAATCAATGATTAATTGAACATGTATTTGCTACAACCTTTAGCTTAAGGCTTGTTATTACATCGTTACTACATGACAAGACCTAAGATCCAGTAGCATTACTGTAAGTTAAGTACCTTATGTGTTTTGTCTCATTTAATCTTCACAAAATCCTATTATATAGATTCTGCTGTTTATATTACCCTTGTTTTCTATATGAGAACTCTAGGGCTCAGGAGAGAAGTTAAGTAATTTAGTCAAGGTTACAGGCACAGCGAGTGTGTTTAGGAGTTAGGATTGATTCCTGGTCCATCTGGCTTCAGAATACTATCACCTATATTGTATTGTACTGTATTATATTATATTTATTATATCTCATCTGTGATACTCATATGAAATCTACCCATATGACCTGGTGTAAGATCTAATACCTCTAAGAAGTTCTTAACTATGCCTCTCATCTCTGCTTCCTGCTACTACTTTTAGCTGGTTCCCCACCATTTGGTAATGGATGTCTTGGCTGGTGGAATCATTCTTATCATTTATAAACCTATCAAATATACCCTTGTTATATTACTCCCTTATTGAGACTAGGTTACGACTGAAGCAACTTAGCAGCAGCAGCAGCAGCAGCACTAGGCAGAAAATTTCTCTTTTGTTTCTATGGGACCCATGACATCTGGCAAGTGCTCAGCACCCAGTGGACACTCACTTATTATTCCATTATTGGTTGATGACATCACAATGGTCTTCTTAGAAGTAACAACTCAGGGTTCAGAACTGGGGCTGGATTTCATATACCTTTGATGTTATTGCCTTTCCAGAATTTAACCAACATCTTGTCTTGTACAGGCAATATTCATTTTAAAAATCTCATACATTTCATTCTAATCCATCAACAAATATTTGTTGTGGGGGCGGAGGTGTCAGTTGTTGGACAGATCCTTCCACTTTTCTCATCTGACCCCACCTGTCAGCTTGTGGAAAGAGACACTAGTCCAGGTGATCCTCTGGCCTGTCCTCGGTCTTGGGTATCTAAGTGGCTTCCTTAACTCACTTGGACCATCAGGCGACTCTGTAAGAAGCCCCTCCATCGTATTTAGGGAACTGCTAAAGTTTCCGCAGCACATTTGCTTTTGAACCCCACCCTCAGATACTTCCCCAAGACATAAGGGAAACCAAGAAACAAGGCATCTGCAGAACTACAGAGTTTTTACGTGAGATCAAAGTAGCACCAGGACTTTTTAATTGTGAAACAATGAATCAAGAGAGGAAGAATCAAATGAGAGATGGTAAATATTCCATAAAGAGCAGGATTAGAGTTCTCAGGCAGGGAATACCCACAGCTATCTTTATACCAACTTAAATCAGGCAGAAGCTCTAATGATGAGGATAAAATGAAATAATGGATGTATTATTTCTAGTGGGACTTGCATTGCTATTTGGCCTAATTATTCGTGATATTTCACCCATATAAGAAGCTTCTTCAGAGGAAAGAAATAACAGTTTGTCTCCTTGAAAACAAAGAACAAAGGCTTCCGTGCACTCTAGAAGCTCGCCTATCATTAGGAGGAGAAAGAATCTGTCCATTAGCAGGAAATTCTCCCTAGAGATCTTGAATATCTCCCTAAATAATCCCTCAGTGAACTGCAAATGCCCACATGGATGAAGATTCAGAAGGCATAGGCCTTGCTGCAGAGGTGAGAGAGGGGCAATGCAAGCCAAAGAAACATTCTCTCTAGCCTTGGTCTATGGTGACTGCTGTGTGTGTATGTGTGCATGTGTGTGTGTGTGCACGCGCGCACATCATGTACATTTTAACAATAAATTGGGAAAAGGGAGCACACCCCCAGGATTGCTTCCTTTAATGCCCTCTAGTGTCAAGGACTAGGTTTGGCTGAGAATGATAGAAAATCCACAATAACGATGGCCTGAACAATACACACATTAATTTTCTGTCACCGGGGAGGGGGTCCTTGTAGTTCAGGCTGGAACAGCCATCTACAGTCAACAGGGACAAGGTCCCAAGCAAGACTGGACCAGGGAAAGTCAGAAAGAGTAGCTGCTCATCAGGTACAATAGAGTACCTGATGTCTTTCTGGTTCTAGGGTTCCACGGCGTTTCCTTCCTTGGGTTGCATGAGAAACCCCTGTGTTTTTATTAAAGTTCTCCATTTTGGGCTTAGGGTTGTTTGAGTGGTTTCTCTTCCTTGCAGCCAGAAGGACCTTGACAATGACAATGTCTTTGTGTGGCTATGGCTCTGAGCGGAGGACAACAGCCAACTCAATGGTCTCCTTCTCGTCCTGGCTTCCTGGACAGGGACAAAGCACATCCCTCTCCCTCAGGAAAGTATTAGTCACTCAGTCATGTCTGACTCTTTAGGACCGCATGGACTGTAGCCTGCCAGGCTCCTCTGTCTGTAGAATTCTCCAGGCAAGAATACTGGAGTGGGTTGCTGTTTCCTTCTTCAGGGACCTTGACTTAAATCCATTAAGTTGATTCACTTTTAGAATCTAGATTGTTCCCATCTAAACAGTGAGGCACTGCAACTTGAGTAGTAGATGTTACAGCTAGAGATAGGGTTTTCTGCTTTGCATATTTCAAATAGTTAACACTTGGAGAAGGAACCCAATGAATGCCTCCAGTTAACAAATTGTCTATCTAACCCAGACTCCCAAGCATAATCATCTAGCTTAATCTTTTGCCTCTGTGGGCCTCAGTTTCCTCTTTCATAAAATGAAGGGGTGGTATTAGAAGTCTCTTCCAACTGAGAGGTTTTATGAGCCCCCACTGACAGAAAAAGCTTTGACAAATCTAGCAGCATATTAAAAAGCAGAGACATCACTTTGCCAACAAAGATCCATATAAGTCAAAGCTATGGTTGTTCCAGTAGTCATGTACGGATGTGGGAGTTAGACCATAAAGAAGGCTGAGCTCAAAAAATTGATGCTTTTGAACTGTGGTGTTGGAGAAGACTCTTGAGAGTCCCTTGCACAGCAAGGAGATCAAACTAGCCAATCCTAAAGGAAATCAACCTTGAGTATTCATTGGAAGGACTGATGCTGAAGCTGAAGCTCCAATACTTTGTCCACCTGAGCACAGAGCTGACTCATGCTGGGAAAGATTGAAGGCAGGAGGAGAAGGGGGCAACAGAGGATAAGATGATTGGTTGGCATCGTCGATTCAATGGACATGAATTTGAACAAACTCCACGTAATGGTGAAGGACAGGGAAGCCTGGTGTGCTGCAGTCCATGAGGTTGCAAACAGTCATACACGAATGAGTGACTGAACAACCACAACTACTCACAGAGAGAGTAGGATCACCTAGAAGGTCCTGAAGATGGAAAGGAAGAACTCAAAAGATTGGCTCTGCCACTTCCTAGCTGTTTACACATGGGTGAAAAAATATCTTCAACCCTAAACCTCAGTTTCTGACCTGTAAATGAGAAACAGTGACAGTGTCTACTTGACAGGGGTCTTCCCGGGGCTTAGCATAGTGTTCCTGACAGCTGGGATGGGAGCCTTGGGTATTGGTCATCGCAGCACTGATCATCACAGGCCTTCCTCAAATGATCCATCTTGCAGAGGATCACACCTACCCCCCAATGCCACGTGACACACACACACACACACACAGGCTGACTTGTCATCTTTGATAAATGTCACTTTTATTAATTAAACCTGTGTGAGGGAAAAGCTAAAGTAAAGGGATGGAAGGCATAGGAGTGAGACAGCCTGAGTTGGGAAAAATTCCTGAGCTATTTTCCAAATAGTCTGGCGTGACAAAAGAAAGTAGGAAAAATCCCTTCCTAAGCACATGGCCTGTTAATTTTAAAATTCAACTGTATATTTCAATGGAAAGTTAATTCATATATTTCTGAATCTTTTGCGCTTAACCGATCAAAAAATTGTTTGAAAATAATTATTTGATGTCCAATAAGCAGTCTTTCATGTCAATTTCCCTGTGCAACCACCTGGGTGATAGTTGCCTGAAAGGCAAATGGCTCCAGTTGAGACTCAAGTGTCTCTTGTCCCCAGCCCTGTGGTCTGACCAGCAAGCATTATAACTCTCCCCTTCTGGCTAGAGTTGATCAGCTGGCCTGGGATGGCCATCCATGGACATACTGGCCACTGCTGAATGCAGCATGACCTAAAAAGATGAGCTGATCTCTCACCAAACAAGAGAGCTGGTCCCTCTCTTTGTAATTTGGACAAAGTGACTCAGAATGAAGGTGCCAAGGAGCAGTAGATCCTAGCGCTGCATAGTCATGGGGATTCTGGACTGGGGCCACTATGGGCTGTTTTAGTGCATTCCTCCAGAAGAAGACCTTTGAGTTTCTTTGGGATGTGGTCCCAGAAAATACTGGTCAGGGAAAAATAGGAGTAAAGGGAGCAACAGAGACAAGCATGTTTCCATGGTGGGCAAATGGAGTTTTACCTTGCTGGGGAACTCAGAGAGCCAGGATAGAACATGTGCCTTATTTTGGTTGCAAGCAACAGAAACTAATGCTGATGAACTTAACAAAAAAGTGAATCTGCAAGAAAAATCTGAGGTACCCAGGGATAGAAAAGGAAGCCACCGAATCCAGTGAGGGATAGACAGGAACCATCATAAGGTCTCAGTGGGAAGGTCTCCCCTGGGTATTGCCACTGAAAGGAGCTCCAGCCCTTCATTTCATCATCACTGTACAGTCAAGGGTCCAGTTAACCAAACTTAGGTCGTACAACCACTGCTTGATCATCCTGAGTAGCAAGAGAAAATGCCTACTGGGGACTCTACAGAGTGAGTGAGAATTCTCAGAAGAAAAGGCTATTGGGAAGGAGGAATGGATGCAGGGTAGTGGGGAAGCACGCACGTGCATGCACACACATACACACACACAGACACAATATTTCCAGAAGTCTATCACTTGATGAGAGAATTAGAAATAACAACCTTTTATAAGAAATGCTACAGTGGAGACATAGACACATGAAAAATCCTGGGATTCCAAAGAAAGGAGTAGCTGGGGCCATGTGGCAGGAAGCAAAGTTTTGCAGAGACCCATATTCAAGAAACACTCAAAGGGTAATATTAAATGCCAGACATCATGTCCACCATGATATTTAAGCAGAATCCAGAAAACTGAGGAAGAGTGCTTAAGTGGAATCTATATGCAAAAGGGGGCATTACAGGTCAAAAGAAGAGAAGGTATAAAGCCATGGAAGTGTGAAATAACAAAGGCACTGAGCCCTTGACGGGAAAGAGATTTGTGGTGAAAAGAGGCAGGAAGCAGGCATGATCGTAGGTCAAGACATCAATGGGCTTTCCGTGTCAGATGCATGAGACTGGATACACTCAAAGGCAGTAGTCAGTCATGAAGAGTATCTAGTGTGTCATGGGACTGAGCTCTAGACAGACCCCTCTGGTGGATTGTGGTGGTTGGATCATGAGGATATTACAGGAAGAGCAGTTCCTCTGTAGCTAGAAGGTCAGTTAAATGCCAAGTGCACTATGCCAGGAGGCATGTGATGAGGGATGATTTGGCTCATGACTTAGAGAGGGAGAGGTGACGATTAGCAGAGTTATTTGGAGAGTAGAATTCTCAGGACTTCATCATCAACTTTGGGAAGTGAAGGAAGAGAAGAGATCTTATAGTCTTAATGGAAAAAAACTCATAGGGTGACTCATAAGCTGGAATTTGACAGGAACTGCAAGGCTTTTCCTGGCCTCCCACTGGGGAAATGGAAGGTCTAGTCCACTCTTTCTTCCAGAAATGCAGTGGCCATCCACAGAGCTCCAGGTTGGTTGTCAGAGCTCAGCAAAGGGTGGAGCAGGATCCAATGCAGCTGACCGTGGACATGCCCATCCTCTTCCTGCCTTCTTTCCAGTCAATATCTTCCAAAGGCAGGTGCCAATCTGGTGCATCAGCTTTATCTTCCAGCACAGTCCAATACATATAGTGAAAAATGAAAGTAGTAAAAGTGTTAGTCTCTCAGTCATGACCAACTCTTTGCGACCATATGGACTGTAGCCCACCAGGCTCCCCTGTCCGTGGGGATTCTCCAGACAAGAATACTGGAGTGGGTAGCCATTCTCTTCTCCAAGAAATCTTCCTGACCTGGGAATCGAACCTGGGTCTCCTGTGATACAGGCAGATTCTTTACCATCTGCCTCACCAGGAAAGCCCTCCTATACATATATTGCTCCAAACAAGACTCATTCCTTCCCCACCTCCAGGCCTTTCTTCAGGCCATTCCTGCCATCCAGATGTCCTTCCATATTCTCCAGCTTCCAACATCACCTCCCACTTCCATGAAGACAGACAGAGATCAACCAGAAAATCAAAGCCATCCAGGAAACCCACTCTTGGCTCTTCTGAGTAGGCTGGGAAGTATGGTGAAGCAGGAAGAGCTCTCTGCTCCCCAGGAAGTCTCCTGCCTATACAGGCCTAGGAAGTAGGATGCTGGAGATACAGTAAGCAGTACCTGCTGGGAAAGCTTCTATTCAAAGCTGCAGGAGGGAGAATCTGATGGCCCTTTTGCCTGGGCAGCTAAGGATGGAGCCCATCCTCTCAGCTTCCATACAAGAAGTGGGCACCCTGGCTTAGATCTTTGCCAGGACTTCCCAAAATGGCACATGGGGGAAGGTGGTAACTTCCTATCAGGAACTCAAGGTGCTGTAGGCAACCGGGAAAGAAATATCTCCCATGGTGGGGAATGTGCTAGAGTTTAGTTCTGACAAGAGGGGGTCAGCAATCACCATTGTCCCTGTCTCACTGTGAAGCCATGCATGATGGTTGCATTGCAGAGGCTCTGAGACCCCCTTCGTGGCTGGAGCAGAGCCTGGGAGGGAGATTTCTCTTGTCTGTTTCCAGCCTTGCTGCGGGCAGTAAACTTGATCGGCTTATACTGATTGGGATCTTTCCTTGAGAGATCACACAGATGCCTTTTTCTTTCCCGGGACAGGATATTCAGGGTCAGAGGGAAGTAGAATTGAAGATAGAGGCTAAGGTCACAGAGTCGAGAGCCCCAGTTTTGTCTTCCGTTCTCTAATTTATGGCTCAAGGGAGATCTCGGTTTTCTCCTGTGTAAAATAGGCATGCCAAATCACTTGCCCGACTAACCAGGATAGAAATAAGTCACAGTTGCAAGTATGGTTGAAAATACATCATACCAATAGATCTGGTCATCACCATTAGAAGCAACTCATCAGCCCTCATCCAAATTTGTATGTGATTATAAATGACCTCTTCCTGCAACTCTCTTGCAAAAAAACAAATGTGTATGTATGTGTATATACATGCGCACACACATGCATTGTATACATATACATACATGCACATATCAGGGAGGCTTTGTATAACCACTGATGCTCTTGGGTTCCAACTTAAAAGAATCCAGCCCCCCAGATACCTCCCCAGGGGGAATGATCTATTGAGGAGAAAGGCTGAGTGTTTTATCACTGTTCCTGTAGCAACCTAAATTTCTTTGGGTCTCTCCCAAGTCAAGTAAAACAGAGTAAAATGCAGGCTCAGCATTTCAATTTCTAGGAGGACATGTGCCAACATGATATGGATCACGAACCCAGGGGAGTTTTCAAACCAATAATGCAAATGAAAATAAAGTAAATTTGGGCAAGCAGCCTGCTATGTTAATACTATGTTCAGCGTTACAAGCTACCTTTCCCTGATAATTATTGCCCCTAGAGGAACTTGCTGGAAAACCAAAAATTGCTCTCCTAACTTGGAGATTTTAATCCTTGATCTTGAAACCTGCCAGATGCCAACATTTTCAGTGGGGTTTCTTCCAACCTTCTTTTGCATGTTAATTGCAGTCCTTGTTTTAATCTCACTGGCCCCTCCATATTTCCATGATTTCTGTTCTATTCAATGCTTCCCTGGCATAGCTTTGAATATCCTGGGTAGAAACAGTTGTTCTCTTGTCAGTGGTTTCTAAACACGTTGGAACTCTTTCCAAATTGTAAAATCTTATCTCGCTCCCAACTCCAGTGCACATTTCTGATTACAGCAGTTATAAAGCAGGTTTTTGTGAAGGGAAGTAAGCAAAAAAAAATATTGTTGTTTTTTTGTCACTTAGTCATGTCTGACTCTTTTGCAGCCTCGTGGACTGTAGCCCACAAGGCTCCTCTGTCCATAGGATTTCCCAGGCAAGAATACCTGGAGTGGGTTGTCATTTCCTTCCCCAGGGGAATCTTCCCGACTCAGGGATAAAACCCCCATCTCCTGAATTGGCAGGCAGATTCTTTACCATCGAGCTATCATTTAATTTAAAAGTAAACCTAAGAGGAAAGTTCTCTTGGCCTGAGAAGTGAAAAATAATCAATTTTATGTTGTAAAAAAATGAGGGGATGCCATGAGCAGTTGTGAGTTCCCCACATTCTGCGCTGGCTCATCCCTTGCTTCGATGGAGATCACTGTGTAATCATGTTCCCACCTAAGTGGAATGGGGTTGGGGGCTATAAATCCAGGGCCTCAGAGACCCTAGGCAATGTGTGTTCTTCCAACAACAGTCAGAAGAAAGGAATTTCCTAAGATCTTTGGCAAATTGGAAGGAAACCTGACAGGGAGCCTAAGGGCTGTGCATCCTCAAAATATATGGGTGTGGCTTGTCAATACCTTATTGGGGCAAAAGATTGTGCCAAGTCCATCAGAAGTCCACGAAATCAACCACAGACAGTGTGGCCCATGTAGCACAGTCTGGTACAGAGTTTGAGGGTAACTACCATTTCTGGAATGATTTAATACCATACCCTCATTCTTTACTGGCTTCCCAGGTGGCTCAAGTGGTAAGGAATCCGCCTGCCAATGCAGGAGATGAAGGAGACATGGGTTCGATCCCTGGGGCAGGAAGATCCCCTGGAGGAGGAAATGGCAACCCACTCCAGTATTCTTGCCTGGGAAATCCCATGGACAGAGGAGCCTGGTGGACTACAGTCCATGGGGTCACAAAGAGTCAGACACAACTGAGTATGCACGTGCACACACGCATCCCTAACTGTACAAGCTTTGGCAAGTTCCTTCCTCCACAGCTTTACAATGGGTTGGTAATAGCACCAACCTCCCAAGGCTGTCCAAGGACGAAAGGACACATGAAAAATGCTTAGAACAATGCCTGAAATCCAGTAACTCTTCAACAAAGATCAGAGACTCCCGTTTTCGCTGAGGCAGTATACAAATTGCAAAAGTTTATTCCTGCTAGAACATCAAAACAGTGAGTTGCCTATCTTCTGATAAGACCCACCAGCCCAGCATCTTGTTTATCTGCTGCTTCTTCCTCTCCTCTATGTACCACTGTTCTCATTCTATGCCTCTAAATGATTGTGTGGGGGGGATAAAAGCCAAATCAGCTTTCCCTGAGACTTAATTCATCCACAGAGTTCAACAGGCTGATCAAGTGTGACAGCAGCCCATGGATATATTAAATATAAATGAAGAGTATATGCTTCCCCACTCAATACCCATCACTGAATGTGGTCCAGTATTGTGTTCAGCACTTGCCAACTCTTCCCTCATTTCATCCTTTAAAAATTTTACAGGATAAGTATTACTATTCTTTACAGGAGGAGGAGAAGAGGAAAGGAAAGAGTGAATATACACACTTCATTTCCTTTTTGGGGGGCTGTTTTGGGCAGCCTCTAAGACGACCTCCTGGATATGATTTTGAGCAAACTCCAAGAGATAGTGAAGGACAGGGATGCCTGGCATGCTGCAGCCCATGAGGTGGCAAAGAATCAGACTGATCAACAACAAGATGACCTCCGTTAATCCCAGCCTCCTGGTAACCACGCCCTTGTATAATACAATCCCATTTCCTTGAGTGTGGACTGGATTTATTGACTTATGTCTAACTAACAGAGTATAGCCGAAATGGTGAGATGCCACCTCCAAGATCCCTTCTCTCACTTTCGCACATGCTAGTTCTAAGAGAAGCCAGCTTCCAGATTACAAAGTGCTCGATGGAGAGGTCTGCATGATTAAAAAAAAAACAAAAGCAGGCTACTATAGCCAGCAAGGAACTGAGACCCTAAGTCCAACAGCCCATGAAAAACTGAATCCAGTCAACAACTACATAAGTGACCTTGGAAGCAGATCCTCCCCAGTCAGGCCTTCAGATGAAGGTACAGCACACGACATAGTGACCAAGCACCATTGACAGCAGCCCTGGCTGACAGTTTGACCTCAGCTTTGTGAGAGACGATAATTCAGAGGCAGTTAGCTAAGCTGCAGAAATTGGGAGATAATACTTTTTGTTTTAAGTTGATGAATTCTGAGGTAATTTGTTACATGGCACTATATAATTAATACAGGAATCTTTTAATTTATTTTTCCATTTTTAAAAATATTTCTTTAATTTTTAAATTATTTACTTATTTATTTTTAGTTGTGGTGGGTCTTAGTTGCGGCTTGCAGGATCTTTGCTGTGACTCACGGGCTTCTCTCTAGTTGTGGCATGAAGGTTCCAGAGCTAATGGTCTCAGTAGTTGTGGCCCAAGGAACTACCTGCTCCAAGGTGTGTCAGATCTTTGTAAACTGACCAGGGATCAAACCTATGTCCCTTGCACTGAAAGATGGATTCTTAACCACTGGACCTCCAGGGAAGTCCCCAGAGGTCTTTTTTTTTTTTTTTTTTTTTTTAATAAATTTATTTATTTTAGTTGGGGGCTAATTACTTTACAATATTGTAATAGTTTTTGCCATACAGTGACATGAATCAGCCATGGGTTTACATGTGTTCCCCTTCCCGGACCCCCCACCCACCTCCCTCCCCATCCCATCCTTCTGGATCATCCCATTGCCCCGGCCCTGAGCCCTTGTCACATGCATCGAACATGGAATGGTGCTCTGTTTCACATATGACAATACACATGTCTCAATGCCATTCTCCCAGAACGTCCCACCCTCACCTTCTCCCTCAGAGTCCATAAAATTGTCCCAGAGGTCTTTTTATATGTAGCTTACACTCTGAATTTATGCTTACCGTCAATAGCCTAATGTTTGTTTGTTTGTTTTTGTTTTATAAGGATTGTTCAAGTTTAAAACACTTAAAATGTAAAACTCTTTTCATGACAGTCACAATTTCTTAAGATCCTGGGCCTCACCCACTTCTTTCTTTTTTCTTTTTTTTCTTTACCCTCCTCTTATGTCTCAACTGGTTGGCAGTAGGAAGAAGATGCTGCAGAGTCTGGCTTAATCTTGAGGGACGTGCACTTGTCTTGGGTTGGCCTCCATTCACAACACTAGCTGGCCAATCAACCCATTTCCACTCGCACATTCTCTGGCCACACAGACACAGCTATTAAAAGCACCAACCAGTATAACCACCTGAAATTAACCATGGTCATGGCTAGGATCTGGCCATGGTTTAGTGTACATCATCGTCTCATTCGGGCTTCCCAGGTGGCACTAGTGGTAAAGAACCCACCTGCCAGTGCAGGAGACATAAGAGATGCGGATTCAATCCCTGGGTTGGAAAGATCCCCTGGAGGAGGAAACGGCAACCCACTCCAGTATTTTTGCCTGGAGAACCCCATGGACAGAGGAGCCTGGCGGGCTACAGTCCGTGGTGTCGCACACATGCATTGTTTCATTCAATGGTACTGAGATTCCACAGACTACTTGGTTCTAATGCAAGCATTTGGCCATGCTGAATGTTTTAGTTCCACAATACTCTTTCGGGTTGAGCCATGTAATACTATTTTCTCAGTCAGTAACAGGGTTTCCCAGCTGACACTAGTGGTAAAGAACCTGCCTGCAAATGCAGGAGACATAAGAGACCCAGGTTCAATCCCTGGGTCGGGAAGATCCCCTGGAGGAGGGCATGGCAACACACTCCAGTATTTCTGCCTAGAGAATTCCATGGACACAGGAGCCTGGTGGGCTACAGTCCATAAGGTTGCAAAGAGTCAGACACAACCGAGGCAACTTAGCAGCAGTCTGTAACACTCTTTCCCTTACTTCTTCAGACTACGTAATGCTTGTTCTTTATCTTTCATCTTGGGTACCACTTCCTCTGTGATGTGCTTCCTGACCACTTAGCCCAGGTCTGTTGGGTACCTTATTCTCCAGTGCCCTGTATTGCCCAATCACAGCGCTTCCCACATTATATTGTATTATTTGCTGACACATCCTTTTCTCTCACTAAACCAAAGCTGTAAACCAAGGTATCTTGTCTCGGAATCGCTGCTGCATCCTCAATGCCTAGTTCTGTCTCTGGCATTGAATAACTGAATGATAAATATTTGTTGAATGAACAAATGCTTTGGAGTCTTTAGGCCAAAATTTTGCCTCCAAAACTTATCCATGCTTTTTACCATCAAAACCTCAGAAAGCAACAACCTGGATAAAGAATGTAGGCAATAAAAGGCAGCTGGAATGCAAAAGAGAACACAAATTCCAAGGAAAACAGAAGAATGAGACAGCTGTCTAGATAACAGAAGCCATCAGATACACTTTGGCTACAACTCAGTGGTTAATTCAGGTGAGAGTGTTCAGTTGGCCTAAATTATCTGGATAATTCTTCATTTTGCTTTGGTCCATAAATTCTTTTATCTCCTTTACAGTTGGATGGTTGGCAAAGCCTATCACTCCCACCAAAGAATGCAGATGGGTTCCAAGGCACTGACCTCCCTTTTATCCAGTTTCATCCCTTTTAGTTCCATTTCATTTCTTCTGGTTCCAGTTGGTTCCCTGGGTTAAGAGTTTCAGAACTGGTTAAGAGTGATTTTCTGTTTCCACCAATCTTACAATCGAACCTCCTCAGTGAGTTTCAGTGTTTGGTGTTTGCTTTATACATTATTCTGGCTTAAAGAATGTTGATGTCAAACTTTTAAAATATGATGGGAGGAAAGACTTTAAAATACTTCCAGAAAAATCCTTATTGATGTCTTAAATCTTCTTGTTTTTCGCAATTAATCCTAAGCCATGTGACTATACAAAATAGCTACCAGAAAGATTGGCATGCCCCCAGTCTGTCTCTACAGACAGAAATCATTTTGAACAAAAATCAGGCAATTTAAATGACTGGTTGATTCAATCATTAAGTAATAATAGAGCATATTATTTGCTGCATAACAAGCCACACCAGAACTTAGTAACTTAGAACGACAACTTCTTATTTAGCTCACAAGTTTGGGGATTGGCTGGATGGTCTTCTGCTCTGAGCTGGCTCAATTGATCTCTATGACTGGTCACTCCCCTGCTTCTGGAGTTAGCTGATAGGAGGACTGGTAGCTGGATGATCTAGTGTTACTTCTCTTACACATCTGGCAGGTGATAGGCTGTCTGCTGGGTTACCTTGGTTACCCACGTGGACTCTCATCCTCCACTAGGCTAGTTCAGTTCCACTTGCATACTAGATTCAGGGTTCCAAGCCCAACAAAAGAGATAAACCTCCAATAGGCAAGAAATTTTCAAGTCTTTGCCTGTTTCACATTTGCTAATGCTCCAAGTCACATGGCTAATCAAGATATGAGAGGTGGAGAAATCGACTCTACCTCTTAATGGGATGTCGCAAGGAAACGGAAGTAGAAAGGGAAATGACCATTTTGACAATCTAGAAGAACAGCATTTCCATACAACGTACCTTGTTTAGTCCTCATTGCAACCCACTGGAGGAGTATTCATTTCCATTTTATGGATGAAGCCACTGAGGCCAAGATGGGTATAACACACACATGGTTATAGCACTAACAAGTGGCAGAGCTGGGATTTGGGCTTGCTTCTGCCTTGCTCTAAAAACTGTCTTTCCCATCATTCTGCTTTGTGCCTCAACCAGGGACTGGCTGGTTTCCCACAGGTTGCTACTCTGAATTCGGGGCTATTTTTACCCCCATGCATCTAGGCAGCAGCTTCAGTCTGTGTTTATCAAATATTTTCAAAATATTTTTGCAAAGATTATTTTCATTACCAGTTCAATAAAACCTCAAGCCCCAGATGTGGTTTAGTCAGGCTCTCTTCCCCTGAACTTTCAAGCCCTGAGGCACTTTATGGTAATGCACCCTCAACTCCTCCAGCTCCTCAGTGACATGCCTTCCTGCTTATAAACAGAAAGTATCTTCTTTTTTGAAGCCATGAAATTCTGCTGCAGGTTCCACCCTTGGAAGAGACAAGACTCAGAACCTCCAGGCTCATTCCTGGCCCCAGCTTTCCTTTCAAGACCAAGGCAGGTCTTGGGGCACATCCAGAAATGTTGCCTTCTTGCTTCGATAGGAAGGGGTCATGAGAGCCCATCAATTTTCAGACAAATGAGGAACCACACAAAAATGAATCCAGAGCCAAGTGAGCAGCGCCTCCGAGCTGGTCTCTGCCCAATGTTTGCAAAGGTAGATTTTTTGCATTTCTAGTTTCTGCTCCTCTTTCTTCGTCCCATCACCCTCCCTTCCTCACTCCTCCCCTTGGCGGCTCTTCCCACCCACTTTTCATTAGAGCTCTCATTTCTTCCACTGCCATTTCTTAAAATCCAAACATCCTTTCTTCTCCATCCCTTGCCTTCCTTTGGCTGCGGAATGCCATTTAGGAGTAGAAATGAGCCCCCAAGATGCCTTGGGCTGTAATTTGAAAAGATGGAAGACCCAGGAGGTGAGTTAAACGCACTTGATGAATCTGGTCACCGTTTATTTTAAGGGAATAGAAACACATTATTTTGTACTTACATATATTCTGAGTCTACTCTGAAGTTTCCCATTGAGTAGGAATGAATTTATCTTCATTTGACAATTTTATGACCCAAATCAGCCAGCTCTGTCCATTTATCTGATTTAAAATGCAACCAAAGGACTGGACTGCTTTGACAGAAATCCAAGCATGGCCAACAGTGCCTACCATCAACATAGATTTTTCATAATATGCGAGTTTCCCAGCGTGGCTATCAGGGCCTTCTGGTTAAGCTTCCTTCTTGAATGACCATTATTCAGCAACAGCAAATGATTCAGTAATGAAAACAAGTGCTTGGTTTTTTTTTTACTTTTCAGATTTATTAAAGCTCCTCGGAGGCTGTTTTTATAAAACCCAGCCCTTAGAGTGGCTGACCTTAAAAATGTGTTTGTCTAAGCTATATTCCCCAAAACGTTGACCAACATGATAAATAATTTATTTAATGTTTCCTTAAATATTATTTTATTTGGTTTAGACCCAAAGTAGAAACTTCTTCTCCCCAAAAAGGAACACTGTCTCCATTTTTTGGTATACACTGGAAACTTTTGGGGACAAATAAAAGGAATATAATCTTTTTCACAAATTTTGGTTTACAAGGTGACTGCTGGTTAATCCAGGGGCTGTGGAATACATGTTGTGACACTTAGGTGTTAAATTAGGACGTTGGTTGATGGTTATATGCTTATTTCAAGCATTTCCTAATACTGGTAGGAAAATAAATATCCACAAATAAACACAGCAAGTAGGGCACAAAGGAATAATCGATAGAAAAATGCCCCCCACCCAAGCCACAAGCAACACAAGGGCAGTGTTCATGTTGACAAGTTTTTTTTTGTTTGTTTGTTTTTTCCCAGAGGTTTTAGTAAACCCATAGCTTGGTTATACTGGAAACGTCCTTCAGGAGAACTTGTTAAAAATTCCCACTTTTCCTGCAGAACTGTTCTTCAATCCACACAACTAGTAATCCCAGAATTCCTAGCCCTGGGCCACAGAGGCCAGCCCTGACGTAGGCTAGACAACCAGAATCCACTCTCTGGGACTCGGATGGGTCATGTCACACATAGGCCCGACCTAAACCAATTCTAAATCTTGGGAATTTTTAAATAAGGAACAGGATGAGAAACTGCCTGACTCTTGGAGTTATAGAACTAGAAGCAGAACAAAAGGCTGCCCAGGAAGGAACCTGACTACAGAAGAGGAAAAGAAGACTGTTCGGAGAAGCAGGTCTCAGCACGGAGACAGTGATTTCTGACAATGCTGTGTAAGCTCCTGGATCCAGCCGAGCCTGACCATAAATCCCCCCTCTTGTTTTAAGCTGGCTGGAATCCGTGTGGGCACATCACCTCTAATAACCCAAAGAGTCCTGACTAATCCAATGAGTCAAGGATGAGACGCAGGGGCCCTCAGGGGATATTTGTTTTTTTGTTACTCCCTAGCTTTCTGTTGGTAACTTAGATTTTTGTCTATCTTAAATCTTAGCTTCACAGTTGTATAGAATTCTGTTCACTTTTTTCTTTTTTTTTTTTATCTTGATGAAAAAAATCCCTATAGGAACACGAAGTCAGGATGTCAGTTAGATTCTTGCAGGGAAGAGCGTGATGAATTACGCTATAACAAGCCAGTCCTTGAAAGCATTTTTGCTGCTCTCAGAATGTATCTTTGAATTAACAGCAAACACGAGTGTGTGCTCAACCCATCTGAGGATTCTTACATTTTAAATACAATTATGAAACTAGTTTGTGAAGGCTCATTTGGGGTCCAGCTGGAGACCTTTGGCACCTTAAAACTGTCACTCTTTGAATGACGACAAGACAACACTTACTGGATGGCAGGTCTCATATACAGAGTCCCAATTAAGCCTCCCACAATCCTGTGTGGTAGATACCAGAACTGCCCCATTTCACGGATAAGGAAGAGACATTCTGAATGGTTCAGAAATCTGCTTAAGGTCTCTTAATTAATGGGTTGTAGGGGCTGGATGAAATCCCAGATCTATAATTTTCCATCCACCACCACCCCCCGAACCCAGGTCACTATGCTGAAAAATGAAGAACAGAGGGGAAGCTGCAGACGATACCAGCCCTGCCCCACAAGGTTGAGGAGGGGCTGTTGAGAAGGGTCAACTATTTAGCAAAGAACATGGGAGATAGAGCGAGCATGTTCCAGGCTGACACCCCACCTCTGCCACTTCCTTGCCACTTTGGGACACATGTTTCTATCCCTCTAAGCCTCAGTTTCCACCACTAGAAAGCAGCCTAATGATACTGTAGTAGGTGGTCTCCAAACCCAATCCTCCCAACCTCTGCCCCTCCTTAGATCAAGAAGGGATGTCTAGGTCCCTCTCCTCAAGGATGGATTAGCCTTGGTGTTTGTTTGAGCCAATAGAACGGGAAGGAAGTAATGACCTGGGACTTCTGAGTCCAGGCCTTCATCAGCTGCTTCTTTTCTCTGGGATCCCAGACCCCATATTCTCGGGAAGTTCAGGTTAGACTGGCGAGTGATTGGGGAATCTGGAGGATGTGTCCATATGAAATGAAGCCACGACCAATCTTCCAGCAAAATGCAGCTGCATCAAACTCTAAGCGAGACCAGCAGAAGAAGCGGCCCAGCTGAGCCCCAGCCAAGGCACAGACCTGTGAGACAGAATAAATATTGTCCTTTGAAGCCATTCCATTTGGGGCTGATTTGTTATAAAGCAACAGATAACTAACAAACGTACCTCAGTAGGTGGTTGGGAGGATTACACAAGCAAATGCATTTAAAAGCAAGAATGCCTAGGGCTTCCCTAGAGGCTCATTGGTAAAGAATCCACCTGCTAGTGGAGGAGACAGAGGTTCGATCCCTGGTCCAGGAAGATCCTACATACCACTGAGGAACGAAGCCTGTGCGTGGGCCACGGCCACTGAGCCTGTGATGTAGAGCCTGGGAGTCGCAACTACTGAGCCCAGCACACCTAGGGCCCGTGCTCCACAACAAAGGAAGCCACCAAGGGAGGAGCCTATGCACCGCAACTAGAGAAGAAGCTCTTGCAGCAATGAAGACCCAGCACAGCCATAAATAAAGAAATAGAATATTTAAAAAAAATTTTTAAACACTAAAAAAAAAAAATGGGCAGAACACCTGGAATGGTTCTTAGCAGTGGGGCCCTCAAACATGCTGGCTGAGCAAGTACCTTGGGCTCACTGTTCGAGGCAACTTGGAGACGAATACTGAGGAGATACGGTCCCTGCCCTCCTGGAGCTTATGTTTAAGAGGCACAATGGATAGGCACAAATAAGTGATCTTCAGTCAAGTACTGAGACCAGCTGGCAAGAGTTGCTACCTAGCAGCCCGACACTTGTGTGTGTGCTCATGTTGATCCTTGGTGCCTGTGCCCCCAGTTCCTGCCTTCAGACAGGACAGGATGGGACAGCAAGCTGGAACATGTGCCCGAGAGAGAAGACAGAAGACCTGTTTGGATGGTGCGGTCAGAGTAGATCCCGCTACGTGGGAGATCTGAACAGACATCTGAATGATCCCAGGAAGCCAGCCTTCCCCAGTACACCCATGATTCCTAGAGCTTGCCCATTCCCGCAGGAAGTTTTCATTATTTTATTTTCATCTGTTTATCCTCTCTCTCTGAGAGTTAGCAGGGCAGATGCAGGTGTTTCTCATTCTGATTCTCTATGCCTTGGTCTGAGTACCGAAGAATTGATGCTTTCCAACTGTGGTGCTGGAGAAGACTCTTGAGAGTCCCTTGGACTGCAAGGAAATCAAACCTGTCAATCTTAAAGGAAATCAACCCTGAATATTCTTTGGAAGGCTGGATGCTGAAGCTGAAGCTCTAATCCTTTGGCCACCTGTTGTGAAGAGCCGACTCATTGGAAAAGACCCTGATGCTGGGAAAGATTGAAGGCAGGAGGAGAAGGGGGCGACAGAGGATGAGATGGTAGGATGGCATCACCGACTCAGTAGACATGAGATTGAGCAAACTCAGGGAGATAGTGAAGGACAGGGAAGCCTGGCATGTTGCAGTCCATGTGGTCACAAAGAGTCGGACACCACTGAGCAACTGTACAACCACACAACAAATGCCTTGTACAGTGTTGACACCAAGTAGGTGCTCATGGTACATTTATTGACTGACTGTATGAATGTATGTCAAGACCACCTACTGCTCAACACTGGGGTTATGGTCTCTGAGCTAAGAAGCAGCCACACTCTGTAGGAGACTAGCAGAACACGGTCCCACTGCCTGCTTCCCGAATAGGTTAGTTGGAGACTCACCTGTCATGTAACACACCTGTCATGTGACCCCTCACCCAGCCTGAGGAAGCCTTGCTGTGGCCCAGTCATCCTCCTCTCACACACCCCTGGGCCAAAACCTTCCGTAACTCTCCTCAGAAGGGAAACGCCTATACCTGCCTTGAGCTGAACCCCAGAGTCCGCAGAGGCTCAGGCAGTGGGATCTCCGGGGCTGAGGAAACCCTGCGGGTCTGGGCTGTGCCTCCTTCACCGAAAGTTCCAGAGAGGACTGGGTGGGAAGGAAGCGTGAGGAGCAAAGGTTTCTGCCCGGCAACCTGACCCCCACCTCGTCTTCCACTGGAAACAGCATTGCAGTTTGAAAAACATGCCTGATGTCAAAAACAAACAAACAAACAACACATTGGCTGCGCACAGCCACAGGCCCAGGGTGTGTTTCTCGCACTGTCCTTCCTACCAAACTCTTCTTCGCTCTCCGAGGACCAGAAAGTGGCGAGGTGACTTGTCCTCTGGGGAAGTCCACATTCCACAGAGGGGCCCCGGCTGTTGCCAGCAGCCCTGGGAGAGAAAGCCCATCCCGGGTCTCCCCCGTGGAGCTCTCTCTGTCTCTCTCTCTCCCCCTCTCCCCGCCTCTCCTCCAGCTGCTCCTGGTTCAAGCCGCTGCCTGCCCTGGCTAATAATGCCTTGTCACGCAGCGATAGAATTATGGTCTCACACTGGTTTCACATGTCACAAATGATTGCGTTCCTTGCGCATCATATTGAAGTTGTCAGGACTCTCTTACGCCTATAATTTGTGTGAGTTGATCATACTTTGGTAAATCAGCAGGTCACGACCTGTGCCCTTCTGCCCCAGTGGCTCGCTGAGAACGACCTACAAATCTCGTGACAGGGACAACAGAGAGGGTATGAACTGTTCAATTGCTCGTGTCTATCAGCTGCCATGGAGAAGTGTTCTTTTCCTCCACCATTGTTTTAAACGGGCTGACGCGGCACCCCATGTCATCCTGTCTTCATTTCTTCACATCTGTTTTTTTTTTCCCTCCAGATTTCTTTTAAGCACTTTTGGATATTTCTAATTTTTTTTTTTCTTTACCACAAGACATTTTGGTGCCAAACCCAAGTGTCTTTTTGCCATGTGTTTTAAATAAAAAAAACTTCCAGCATCTGTGATGGAGCTGGGAGACCTCACTCTGCGTCCAGCCCAACTGAATAGCGTCTCCTTCTTGCTCCAGCAATGGTTAAATCCCTCTGGCAGCTTTATGAGCTCCTTCGCTAACACTTTATTGGGTAACACGTCCACAAATATTGTTCCCGAGCCTTTGCTTTCATTAGGGTACAACATGTACCATCAAGTTGCATTTAATTCACTGCTTCATGTTTTATACAAAGTATCACTGACCGAGGCCTTCAGTATCTAATGCTGAAGAAGGGATGATGAAGTTCAAACTGCCTTTGTTACCCAAGATCTTTAATAATCGGCTTCTAGAAAATCTGGAGAAGCAGCAAGATGACCAAGTTCTGGCCAGGCTGATGCTCTGCAGATTCACTACAGTGAGGTCAAGCATAAGATGTCTTATGTGGGTCCATTTCCAGGGAAATTGTTGGAAGTTTGGTGCCTGGAGAGTGGCTAGCCCCCCATCCTTGATTTGAGGAAGAGAAGATGGTGGGAACGTGGATGTGGATGGCCACCCTGGTGGCTTCCCATTCTTTGGCCAGCTACTCCACCCCTGCAGTGAAGCATCAGTGGGGTGCAGTTCCAAAGGCAGATGACAACATCTGACTCCCCTTCCTTTGATGCCAGGGTGTGAGGATCGTGCCATCTGTTTGGTGCAACAGAAGGCGTCAGAGCAATGGGTGAAGCAGAAACCAAATTAGCCAAGCACTCTCTCCACACAGTACAAGGCATGTGCATTTAATTTCTGAAGCCATCGACTGAAGGGACATGAACCAAGGATAATTAGCAGCACACACAAACAACACAGAGTTGTTACAAAGGACAAAAAGCCAAGGTCTTCCCTGTTTTGGTCCCTTTATCCCTCACCTCGGTCGTCTGGTTCATAGGCACAGAGCAGTAATGCTTCCCAGCCCTGGAAGACAATTCACTTTCTATGCAAGTTACAGACAGCCAACCTTCCCTTGTGGCTCAGCTAGTAAAGAATCCACCTGCAATGCAGGAGACCTGGGTTGGAAAGATCCCTTGCAGAAGGGAAAGGCTACCCACTCCAGTATTCTGGCCTGGAGAATTCCATGGACTGTATAGTCCATGGGGTCGCAAAAAGTCAGACATGACTGAGTGACCTTCACATACATCAGATTGAGATGGGGAATGGGTGTATGTGGGGGGGGTACAAGGAGAAAATGCACCTCCAGGCACAAATGTAAATGTCTGAAAGCCCCACCTACAAGGTAAGTTCAGTGCAAATATGAATGATCCATGGATTCCAGGTTTACTTCTTAGCTCTTTTTGCTAAAAGATTGAGTGAAAAAGGCAGACAGACAGGGGTTCTAATCACAGCACCGACTCTGACCATCCTGGAGACCTTGTTGTTGTTGCTCAGTCACTAAGGGGTGTTCAACTCTTTGCAATCCCATGGATTGCAGCACACCAGACTTCCCTGTCCTTCACCACCTCCCAGAGTTTGCTCACACTCACGTCCATTGAGTCAGTGATGTCATCCAACCATCTCATCCTCTGCCACCCCCTTCTCCTCGTGCCCTCAATCTTTCTCAGCATCAGGGTCTTTTCCAATGAGTCAGCTCTTTGTATCAGGTGGCCAAAGAGTTTCAGCTTCAGCATCCATCCTTCCAAAGAATATCCAGGGTTGATTTCCTTTAGGATTGACTGGTTTAATCTCTTTACTGTCCAGGAGATTCTCAAGAGTCTTCTCCAGCACCACAGTGACCTTGGGAAGACCTCAACTCTCCAGGTCTCGGTTTCCTCATCTGTGAAATACTTGGTACATAGTAGGTAATGAGTATTTCTTAATTTGTCTCAGTCTAGATCCTCATTTATAAGCAAAGGAGCTTAGTGGTTAACTTAAACAGGGAAGACATAAGGACAATGTTGGGTGGCTCAGAGTCTACGGGAAGACTGGGAGCTAAGATGAAAAATCAGCTGGAATCCAGAGGGGTTAGAGAAGAAAGAACACAGTTGAGGTCATGCCTAAGGCATTGTCTGGTTATGATGCCACCCCTGGCAAAACCTCCACTGGCCATTTGGTGCCACCACCCTGTGCCAGACTTCTCCACGAGCCTCTTTTTGGCTTCCTCCAGATTCGAAGTTCCAGGTTTTACCTCTGAATGGTCAGCCCCAGGACACATGGCCATGGCTGAGCTGTTCAAGAATGAGAAGAGAGAATACACAGAGAAAATTTAGAAGATGATCACTGTGGCTCTTGGTAATTCTTAACCAAATATTCTCTTCATTCTCATTCTCTACATGGAGCTAGAAGAGAGGAGAGTCCAGGCTTCAGATTTTACTCACAACCACCTTAATGTATTACAGTTTTTTTTTTATTTCCTTTTCAATAAAGGGGTAGGGTTGGGGAGGGCTGCATTCAAGCAGATTGATTGACTTGTTCAAAGCCACTTACAGGGCAAGTGACACTCTTTGCAATGAACACACTTTTCCAATTCCCTTTAAGTTGTACCCACACAAGCTCTTGGAGTGACTATGGAAAAACTCCAGAGAAAAGAGTTGAACCATTGCTTTCTGTAGCAGCCTTGAACACTGACTAACAAGGGCAAAGTCATTGCTGACTGCCTTATCTGTCACCGATGCAACAGAACTTTAAAGAAGTACCTTGGCTGGCCAAGCAAAATGGTGATTCAGCCAAGTCCATGCTTAAGGAGAGAATGAAAAAAAGTATCTGGAAGCTTTAGTTGCACACACCATCATGGAGTGTTATGTTCTAGGCGCAAGGCTAAGTGCTTTTATGGCATTATTTTACTTAACACTCAAAATAAACCAGAGATATCGATGACTTTCCACATTCATTTTGCAAACAGGGAAGCTAAGGTCCAGAAGTTAAGAGCATGGGGAGAGCATAGCCGTGGCAAAGACTTGGGTCTCAGAGCTTTGCCTTCAAAGAGGAACATGCGCACAGATGTCTCTGGGTAGTGGCGGCATGTGAAAGGGACCCAGGAATCTCAGGGCACAATGTCATGAGTACTTAAGAAAGGGCCTGATGATCTTATAATCTCAAAACCGGTATTGTTTGGGCTGAGGGATCAAGAGACAAAAAGCTGAGGGATATTCCATGATCTGGAAACTTTCAGTTTCCTTTAATATGAAAATACTCAACATACAGTATGAAAGATGTAAGGAATGAGAGGTTGCGGGAGGCCAAAGAAGATTAAGAGCTTTCTTTCCCCAAATGAAGTGCACAGTGTATCCTTTATGGGGCATCAAGAGTTCCCCTCCCCTCCCCCACCCTTTTCACTTAATAGAGAAAACGCTGAAAACTTTGAAGAAATGCATTCTTTGTTCCTTAAGTTCCATGATTAATTAGGTATAAGCCATGTTTCAAAACGTTTCAGCATTTATTTGTAATTCTTCCCAGAGCGTGTACAGTAACTTGGCTCAGAGCACGTAGATTACATTGCAAATGCTACTCATATGCTGGAACTTTTCACGTTTCCTTCTCTTCCCTCTTCTGTTTTCCCCTGTAATACTGGAGTCAAAGAACAAAGCTGGACTCTAATCCGAAAACACTCCTTGCTCTCTATGGGTTTCCCTGACTTATCAGTAACCCTTAGAAGGGGGATGGCAACTGGAAACAGCAGGGGTGAGGTGACCAGCCTCATGCCCACACACAGATGGGACCTCCAGGGCTGCAGCAGCCCCTTGTCCAGCAAAGACATGTATTTGCTTTAAGGCCACTGTCATCTCTCCATCTCCATCCAAGCCCCCCACCCCCACCCCCTGGGATACAGACTAGTTTGCAAAGTTGAGTTAGTGAGAAACCTGCAGAATCCCTTTGTGGGGGTCTGATGCATCTTGGAGCTCTGGTTTTCCTGTAGAATGGCGATAGCAACAGCCTCTGAGCTCCACTGGCTCAACCCTAGAATTGAATAGGATTCAGCACAGTGCTTCACTCAGAGTACACACTCTATGGATGTTCTATTTTGTTTATTGTCACTTTGGCCCAACTCCTCACCCCAAAGAGGCACACGTGCACACATACACACATGTACACAGAAGCTGTTCCTTTTTGCCTTCTATCAGACTGCCCAACTAGTTCCTGAGACAGCCCTCTATTTCAGAATACCTTTGTTTCTGTGTCTTTGCTTCTGTTCACTGTTTTTTTAATATAACATTTACTTCTTTATTTTTTTTTAATTTATTGGCCACACCACAGGGCAAATGGGATCTTAGTTCAATCAGGGACTGAACTAGTGCCCCTTGCATTGGAAGTACAGTGTCTCAACCACTGCACCACAGGGAAGTCTGCTCCCTTTCATTCTTGTCAAAAACAATACTCTTCCAAAGCTCAGGTCAAATGATGCCACCTCCTCCTGGAAGCCCAGGGAAGAACATGTTTGTAATCCTCGCTTTGCAGGCTTGCAGGGCTAAGCAATACCTTGGTCTTATGGATGGTGTGGGGTCAAGGCTGAGCCCTGGTCTTAGTAAACGTTATCCGCCTGGAGGGTTTAAAAGTGTGTTGAGTTGATTCACTGGTTGAATTAGTGTCATAGGGCTGCCATAGCAAAGTACCACAAACTGGGTGGCTTAAATAACAGAAATTTATTGCCTCTCAGTCCTGGGCTAGAAGTCCAAGATAAAGGTGCCGGAGATTTGGTTCCCTCTGAGCGCTTTGAGGGTGAATCTGTTTCTGGCTTCTTGGCCAGCGTCTGGTGCTTTGCTGCAATCTTTGGCAATCCTTGACTTTAGAAGCATCACCCTTATCTCTGCCTTCATCGTCACATGCTCGTCTCCCTGTGTGTGTGTCTGTCTCTGTGTCCAATTAGTTCTTTTTGTAAGGGCACAATTATACTAGGGCGCACCCTAATGACCTCACCTTAAACTGACCATCTATGAAGACTCTTTCTGAATAAGCTCATATTCACAAGGGTTGGGACCTCAATATCTTTTTTAGGTGGACACAATTCAACCCCTAACAATAATTCAACTCATTAAATGTGAGTGGGTAGCAACTCTGAGGCCACGTTTGGAACCAGAGATAAATGACAGCCCTATAGGCTCATTCCACTCCTAATTGCAGCAAGGGTAGGCACTGAGGACTCTGGGAGGAATTCACCATAGTATCACAAAAGCATGTTTTTCTCATCAAACTTAGGATAGTGGTTCTCAAGCCTGGCTGCCTCTGTATTATTCCCTGGGAGTCCTAAAGACAAAAACAAACAAAACCAAGCAACAACACTGGGGGTAGGGGAAGACAGAGTCAGTCTGTCTTCTTAGGGGCAGCCAGGGTTGAGAACCACTGTTCTAGACTAACATACAAACAACCCATGTGGTTTTCCCCGGTCTAGCCTGAGAGACATTTCTCATTTGGAGGCTTACAACATACTCAGGATGTTTCAATGATCATTAACAAATAAAACTGAAAAATAATAATAAAGAAACAAAACTGATCTTTTATATAGAATTCTACAAAAGGATACAGAAGGTTGAAAGCCTTCAGATGGCCAAGATTAAGGAGAAATACACTCTCTCCTAAAAGATGTAGCCATTGCATAATTGTTGGGCTACTTTTGGGAGAACCAACTCTTGCCCAAATGGAGAAGCGTAGGCTAGGGTTTCAGTATCATGTAAATGCTTTGAGATCCAAGAGGGGGAGATTTGTAAGTGAAGACACTGCTGCTGCTGCTAAGTCGCTTCAGTCGTGTCTGACTCTCTGCGACCCCATAGACGACAGCCCACCAGGCTCTGCCATCCGTGGGATTCTCCCGGCAAGAACACTGGAGTGGGGTGCCATTTCCTACTCCAATGCATAAAAGTGAAAAGTGAAAGTGAAGTCGCTCAGTCATGTCTAACTCTTAGCGACCCCATGGACTGCAGCCCACCAGGCTCCTCCATCCATGGGATTTTCCAGGCAAGAGTACTGGAGTGGGGTGCCATCGCCTTCTCCAAATGAAGACACTGCTGTTGGTTATTTCCATGGTGGCCAGAATGACATTCCAGACTTACATACAATCTAGCCAGATATTTCAGCATGGGCTTAGAGTTATTAGTGCCTGTTGTTTCTACTGGAGAAATGAGTTGGTGTATAAGGAGTATGTAGACACCTAGAGAGAAATAAGCCATCCATCAGTCAGCCTTTTAATAGAAAAAATAGTAGGAACACTGGTAATAATAATAGCTAACATTTAAACATCAGTATATTGTGCATCTGATGCATATGGTAGTAAGGCTGCTATTGCTACTAAATTTTTATGCCAATTTCCTGCCTGATAATATTCCATTTTGAATATTCAGCTACTTGAATGACTACATTCTTCTTTGTGTCTTAGAAATACGAACACAAGGAAGATTCTTTGGAAATTAAATGTATCTTTATTTGGGAGGTTTTAGTAAAGGGTCTAGTGAGAGTGCAAGTGTTAGAAACTCAGTCGTGTCCGACTCTTTGTGACCCCGTAGACTGTAGCCCACTAGGCTCCTCTGTCCATGGTAATTTTCCAGGCAAGAATACTGGAGTGGGTTGCCATGCCCTTTTCCAGGGGATCTTCCTGACCCAGGGATCGAACCTGGGTCTCCTACATTGCAGGGGGATTCTTTCCTGTCTGAGCCACCAGGGAAGAAGGACCAAAAAAATGCCTTGATTAGAATTTCAGTTTTTGGTGAACTGAGGTTCAGATGCCTGAGAAGCAGCAAAATAATGAGCATGCAAGTCTTATAAAAGGACTGGGAAATTCCTCATTCTAAACAAATTCACTTTGCTTTTTTCTGAGAGAGTTGGGGGAGGAGGAGCGGAGGAAAATGGGTTAGTGGATTAGGACTAACTGCGAGATTTGTTGCGGAGCCTACAAACCACAAGGATATAAATGATACCTACAACTCTGCCACCTTCGCTACAATGTATATAACAACACAAATACTAATTTATCAATTGCCACAGGTTTGCCTCCAGTTGTTTACCCGGGTCATAGCAGAGCGGACCCAGCAGAAAGGGGAGCAAGAAGTCAGGAGCTCCTTTGCCTGGGTCATGTGAGGGACCTTGGTGAGTTTAGGGACCATGAAACCCTCTTCTGCCAAGAAGTTGATCTCCAGTATTTATTTGGGTGCAAACCAAAGTAGAATAATGGGAAAGGAGGGCCTTCATGTAAAAGAAACTCAAAAGCTTTACAGACTGAATTAGGTGTAATCCTTATGGGATCCCTAACAGCTCATAAATAACTTTTAATGAGATTTCCAGCAAGTAAAATAGCACGTGGGGGAAAAAGTATTCTTTTTTATTTTTGTTATTTTGTTTTCAATAAAGCACATACTTCATCTCTCGTTGTTTTCCCAACCCATAAGCGAAAGAAGGGAAACCATTGCAATAAGAAGAGATTAGTACTGAAAATATTTAATTAACTGATAGGGACAGGAAACGCTTGAATATGTCATTGAAAATTCTTGACATTGACCACTAATCTATGGAAACTTATAGAGCTGAATCTAAAGCATGTTCCGGAGTTAAGCAGAGAAATAAATCAAGGTTTGCAAATGTCATTTAAGTTTTCACCTGTCCCACGATTCAAAATTATTGGCTTCCCAATGAAAAGCATATGTTGTGTCCCTTGCCTGGGGAGTTGTAATGAAGTGAGGCAGACACTCTCCAGCTCTCCCTCCCATCGTGCCCCTCTTGGTTTCCCATCGAGTGAAAATAATTACTGTATCCTTAAGGGAGCTCTTCCCTGGATTCCCTGCGTCTGGTCTCCCGATAAGCACTGCCATGCTGGCTCCTCCAGCCCTGCCCCTCTCCTTGAGGGACCACGATTTGATTTATGAGAAAATAGTTGGCAAATTGCAATGTCCATCTTGATGGATGACATCATTTGGACCATTTTGCTGATCATGTATGACTACCTTTTTTTGTTGAGCCTAGTTGCAATTGATCCGCAGCTCCAACAGCTGAAGAAGGGGGGAAAATAGCAATTGCCTTTTCTTGGAGAGGTCACCAGGCAGAAAGAACGCTGGCCTTTTGTTCCCTTGAAACTCACAAGTCACGTTCAAGCTCTCAACAAAGAGCTCTTACAGGCTTTATCTTAGAGAGTACAAAAGAGGACTCCTGGAGGTAGGCAAGACAGGTATGGTTCCACTCCTTTGGAGGATGAGAAAAGAGAAATTCAGAGAGACTGAGTGCTTTGCCCAAGGTCACACAGCTAGACAAAATCGGGGGTTCTAATATTGGGCTTTTGACTCTAAAGCAAGTGCTCATTGGTCTTCCCACTGCTTCTGCTTGGAATGAGGATGCGCATTTAATGACAACATCAAAACCCCTCTCTTCTTTTTCTTTTTAAGATTTTGCTCTAAAATTTACTTACTTAAAGTTTTGGCTGCACTGCGTGTGTACCTTAGTTCCCTGACCAGGGATCCAATTGCTGCCCACCCCCCACTGCCTTGCAGTGGGAGCTCAGAGTGGCAGCTCAGAACCACTAGACCACCAGGGAAGTCCCCTAAACCCCCTCTGTTCTAAGCTATTAAGTCCCACCTTCCCCTGCCCCAATTATTGTATCCTGTCTCTGAACCTCTAATATCTTTCTCCTCATCTTCCTCTTTGCTGTCACCAGCAATATAATTCTACAGAAACAAATCCAATCATGTCATTGCACTGTTTACCCACGTTCTGCCCATTCTCCTCCGTTTCCCTCTCAAAGCCTTCTCTCTCATCTCCTGTAACAAAAAAGCTATGGAGGTGTGGGGTAGAGTCCAAAGCTGCCTACTCTGAATTTCTTTGAAATGTCATGCTTTGTTTTAAAACTGAATATGGATTTTTAATTCATCTCTATATATCCACTTCTTTCCCCCGCTTAGAAACAATCATTTTCCCTTAAAATTCTTTGAGTACAAATGATGCCCTGGAGAGCTGCCTCATGTGTATCCTATGGCTTTGTGCACTCATATTTTAACGAGCCAGGTCTTGAAGTCCAGGACTTTGGCAGAGACTCTAAGGCCCTTTTCCAACTGGCCCTGCCTCCCTCCCAGCCTTGTTTCTGCCACCATCCCAGCTCCCTTACAGGAAAGCCAAACTGACTTTCCATATAGCCATGTCTTTGTGTTCTCTCAGCCTGTAAGTCTCTTCTCCCTTTGCCTCAGAGATCCCAGCCTGCATAGCACATCTGACTGCACCTTCTCTTGCTCCCATTCACCCACAGGACATGGCAATGGCGTAATCACCTGCACCCCATTCATGGTAGCAGTTAACCCTCTAGATCCCGATCTCCTATGGGCATGTCTGTCTTTCCCCACTAAACTAAGTGATGTCATCCATCACCTCCATCATCACTTACTAGTGCCCGGTATGCTTGGCACAAACCAGGCACTAGACAAACGCTTGTAAAATGAAGGAAAAATATTAATACATTCCCTCTAGGAGATTGGTTTTTAGGAGGTAGCTTAACCTCAGTTGTTTATATTGTACAGTTTAGAAGAGCGCCCACACATGAAAAAAAAAAAAGACTCAAGTGTGCTTTCTTTGTGTATGCCAGGTACATTATCACATTCATCTTCATGTTTATGCCACAAAGTGCGCAGGGGAACTCCAACATACCTCATCTTCCGGCCATAATTTAGAGGTGAAGTCCAGGCACTAGGCGTGGGCTGCCTAGCCTCCCCTATCCCCTTCCTTCCCAGCTTTGTGCAAGCTCAGTTTCCTCATCAATAAGATGGATGAGAATGGTACTATTGAGAGGCAGCATCCTCTGCTGGTGAAGGCATGAACTCTAGAAATGATAGCCGAGGTCAGGGGTCTGCAAACTATAGCCTGTGGTCCAAATCCAGCCCTCTACCTGATTTCGTGTGGCCTGCAAGCTAAGAATGGTGCCTGTAATTTTCAAGAGTTTAAACAAATCAAAAGAATAATATGGTCTGACACATGAAAATGATATGAAATTCATATTTTGATGTCAATAAAGTTTTACTGGGACACAGCCCTCCTCGTGTGTTTATATTGTGCTTGTCATTACTTCTGTACCTCAGCAGCATTGCTGAGTAGCTGTGATAGAGACCATTCAGCCCACCAAGCCTCAATACCTGACCCTTTCCAGAAGCTTGCTGACCCTTGATCTAGGTTCGAATCCTAGCTTTGCCCTCTGTGAGCTCTGTGACCTTGGGAAGGTTAGTTAACTTTGCTATGTCACAGTTTTGTCTACTTTAAAATGCAGATGATAACAATCTCTGCCTCATGGGGCTTTATGAGATGAATAAAGTGCTTGGTAAGGACCCAGTAAATGTCAGCTAATGTTACTAAGTTATCTTCCCAGAGCGCTGGAATCTGCCAAGTAGTAGAGTGGAGTGAGAAGTGGGTACTAGTGCCAGTTGTGTGGAAAGCTCCAACCTGATGTAATTGGAGATGCTGAGACCCAGCAAGTAAGCCAAACTGAGCTGCAGGAGAAAACCGAAGACCAACAAGCAGATGCCCAGCGGACACCTTTACAAAGGGACCCGGGCAGGATGGAAGCTGGGTCATGAAGTCAAGACTTCAAAATTGGATTTAGATGGGACCAATGCAGAAGCCATGAGAAACAAGCGAGTGGTAAGGGGAGAAGATTCTAGAAGATTCTCCAGGTCCCAGACAACACTGCACACAAGGGCTGGCTTAAAGGGACAGGCACGTTATTCCCATCTACCAGTGAGGAGACAGAAGTTCCGAGAGATTAAATGACTTGCTTAAGATAACACAACTTGTAAAGGAGTAACTCCAAAATGCAAGATGTCCAGGTCATGGCTGTTCCCTCTGCCCCACCCTGAAAACTTTCCCACCCAACATTTCAGGGTCAAATCCTTTGGTGGCCATGATGAACATCTTTGAGTCCAAGGGAAACAGCATGTCTCTATTGTTGGTTGGTTTCATTCCAAGAACAGAGAGTTGCCATTTTTTTAAAGCCATCAAGCAATCTTTCGGTGTGTTCTCTCTTTCCTCATTGCTGGGTGCAGCAGGCACTTGCTCTGCAGGCTCAGATTGTCAGCAAGGTTTCTGACAGGACCTCTAGCCCAGGGGTGCGTTTCTCTCCCATAGTTCAGTGACAACCCTGCAAATGGCAAATTGTGTATGATTTGAGAACTGCAAGTATCCAAGATGCAGGGAAAGAAGAAGTTGGCAGGGAAAGCAGTCTAAGAAAAGCAACAAATAATGCAAGGATCTAGGCCACACATAAATCTATAGATTTCAATGCTGTTTTTGTTTAGTCGCTAAGTCATGTCTGCCTCTTTACAACCCCATGGACTGTAGCCCACCAGGTTCCTCTGTCCATGGGACTTCCCAGGCAAGAATACTGGGGTGGGTTGCCATTTCCTTCTCCAGGGAATCTTCCCGACCAAGGGATTGAACCCTCATCTCCTGCACTGCAGGCAGATTCTTTACCACTGAGCCATCTGGGAGGCCCGGTAGATTTCAATAGACAATAAAGATCCACAGCTCATCTTATTTCTCATCCCTAACATGATTGCTGAAGAAGATGGGGTTCATAAAGGCATTCTCCAAGAGTATATTGGTGTTTGGTCACTCAGTCGTGTACAACCCTTTTTTTGACCCCATGGACTGTAGCCCACCAGGTTTCTCTGTCCATGGGATTTCCCAAGCAAGAATACTGGAGTGGGTTGCTATTTCCTTCTCCAGGGGATCTTCCTGACCCAAGGATTGAACCAGCGTTTCCTGCAAGCCTCCTGCATTGGAGGCAGATTCTTTATCACTAGCCCACAGATGGCAGTCTCCAAGGGTAGACTGAAAACAATTGTGCTTTAGAGCCTAGGAATATGGAATGTTTTTGCTGCACCGTCAAAAGTGGAGCTTCTTGTTTATTTGACGATTTTTCTTCCTTGGACCATGTATTTAAACAAGTGTCTCCTCTTGGTGCAGTGTTTCTTCAAATTTATTTATAGAAGAACTTTTCCTTCCCCCTTCTAATCTGTTTTTCATATTTTGGTGAAAGGGATAATATATAAAATTTTACAAGGATTTAGCTTTCTTTACATTTCCTCTATGCGGACATCTGGCCTTCTCATTAAGGAAGTGATGTTCATTCATAGACCCACTCTGTCCCTAATTCATGCTAAAGAGCAGTGTGGTAATTTGAAGAATACACCATCTTACAATACCTTTTGGAAAGGTTCTTAAAAAAAAATCTATCTAGCACTCTTCAGGGTGTTTTATTCTGCTCATACCGTTAATTTCCTAAATTTCCCTTTCACTGTCTTTTCCCGAGTGATAAAATACATAGCATTATTATTTTCTGGATTTTGCCAAAAGCATGCTTTTTTATGCTGCAAGTCTCTCACTAGGACCCATCTAAATTTTAGGGTTTAGGGCTGAGGAAACAGGCAGAGCAAGCAAGCAGACTGCCCACAAAACATGCCTCATTTACGCATGACAATGACCCTTGAAGTGCTCTATTCCTGCTGAGAACACCTCAGATTTGGTCAGACTTTGGAAAGCTTGAATTAGAGTTTATAATCTTTTGAAAATGATATAAACCTAAGGTTGGCTCAGTTCCTGTGATGTCATCAAGGCATTTAATTATGTGAGAGAAATGTTTGGATAGGGTGCATGGAAAATACACACACGCACACACAGATACACACACACTTGCGCACATACACATGCATATGAAATGCAATAGTTCAACCCTGGGCCAAGGGATTAATGCCAATTTCAGAATCTTCACCTAAAGAAATCTTGTCTATAAAGCCTTCATGATCCATTTATACTGTGGAGGTAATAATAATAATAGTTTAAAACAGAAACAGTAGTTTGAGTAGAAAATATTGTTGTCCTTGTTTGATTTCAGCAGGGATGTGCCCCTCAAACAAGGCTTTGGGTGATTTGCATCTTTCTAATGTGCTGGCACAATAAGTTTCTCCTTAAAAGTTCTCTGCACTTTAGAGAGTCACTTATATATAGGAATCTATTTCCATTGACAAGCTGATGAATGGTCTGCCCAGTAATACAGATGAATGTGGGTAAACATATTGGGTGCAATGTATTTTAATGACGTCTAAACAGTCAGAGGTTGGGATACCTAGCTGGGAAAGGTCTGCTGAAATTGAACCTGCTTGTTTTCTTCAAATTTATTCCCAGTAATTTATGAGTTTGAATGTGGTCTGAAAGTTTGTATTTCCTGCGGTTTGCCCTCCTTTGGAGTTGAGTTGGGGCTGTGCTCCATTTAGGATGGCAAATGAGTTGCTTTAAATTTAAGTGGTTTCTGGAAGTAGTATTCCTTAATAACCATTAGGTCCACAGAATTTGAGTGAATCACACATGCTTCTGAAACCTCACACAGCACCTGGTGTTCTGGTACTAGGAATAGTCCTTAGAAAAGCAAATGATCTGGTACATTAACTAGAAATTGTGATGCAACAATAAACACATAGCATCACTCATGTTGTAGTTTAGCCCAAAGTGCATACTTGAATCCATCAAGACTTCAGATGGAACATCTATCTTATGAGAAAAACAGGGGATAGAGGAACAAGTTAAACACCACCACAAGGAAGCAACCAGACAACTTCAGATGGTGGAACATTCCACAGGACCTCTGGCCTGACCTCTTCAACAAGTCAGCAGCATAGAAAAGGGAGATCCCAGATGACAAGAGATTTGAAAGCTATAGGAACTAAGTGCAATGTACAATACTGACGTATATAGTGGTTTGGACAAGCAGCTGTAATGACATTTTGGGATCAGTTGGAAGAATTAAAATATGGTCTAGCTTTTAGAAGAGAACAAAATTTACTAAAGTGGGAAGGTGGAGATAGTTGACAGCAAAACGTAGATTACAAAAATTTTAAAAAACACATGTCTGTTCATGTGTGTGTGTGTAAAGATTGGGAAGCATATGCACACATATACTAAATTATATTGGTGATTTTATGGTGGGTGGATGCATGTATTTGTTTCCAGTGGCTGCTGTAACAAATTACCACCATCTCAATGGCTTGAAAGTGAAGTCGCTCAGTCGTGTCCGACTCTTTGCGACCCCATGGACTGTAGCCTACCAGGTTCCTCCATCCATGGGATTTTCCAAGCAAGAATACTGGAGTGGGTTGCCATTTCCTTCTCCAGGAGATCTTCCCAACCCAGGGATTGAACCCAGGTCTCCTGCATTATAGGCAGACGCTTTACCGTCTGAGCTACCAGGGAAGTCTCTTAATGGCTTAAAACAACTCAAATTTATTATCTTATAGCTCTGAAAGTCAGAAGTCTGAAAACAATTTCACTGAGCTAAATTCAAAGGCTCCTTCTGGAAGCTATAGGAGAGAGTTTCTTCCCTTTGTTTTTTCTAGCTGCTAGGGGCCACCTGCATTCCTTGGTTCATAGCACCACCTCACTCTGACCTCTGCTTTATCATCACGTATTCTTCTCTCCCTTTGCTTTCTTTGTCACATTGCCTTCTCTGACTCTGACCATCTTGCCTCTCTCTTACAGTGACCTTTGTGATTATAGTCAGTCCACCAGACAATACAGGATAACCTCCCCACTCAAAGGCTTCCCTGGTGGCTCAGATGCTAAAGCATCTGCCTGCAATGCAGGAGAGCCGGGTTCAACCCCTGGGTCAGGAAGATCCCGTGGAGAAGAAAATGGCAACCCACTCCAGTACTCTTGCCTGGAAAATTCCATGGATGGAGGAGCCTGGTAGGCTACAGTCCATGGGGTGGCAGAGAGTCAGACACAACTGAACGACTTCACTTTCACTTTCCCCACTCAAGATCTTTAACTTAATCATATTTGAAAAGTCCATTTTACTGTTTAAGACAATATATTCACAAGTTCTGGGGACTAGGATACAGATGCTTTTGGAAGAGGTGGGGAATTATTTGGCTACCATAATCAGTTCAGTTCAGTTCAGTTGCTCAGTCATGTCTGACCATTTTCGATCCCATGGACTGCAGTACTTCAGACTTCCCTGTCCATCACCAGCCCCTGGAGCTTACTCACACTCATGTCGATTGAGTCGGTGATGCCATCCAACCATCTCATCCTCCGTTGTCCCCTTCTCCTCCCACCTTCAATCTTTCCCAGCATCAGGGTCATTTCAAATGAGTCAGTTCTTTGTATCAGGTGGCCAAAGTATTGGAGTTTCAGCTTCAGCATCAGTCCTTCCAATGAATATTCAGGACTGATTTCTTTTAGGATGGACGGGTTGGATCTCCTTATTGTCCAATATGTTTTCCTCATCTCTTTATCTTTAGTCATCTGATTTTATGCAGTGCATATGTCCTGGTTCTTTAGTATTAGAAGTTAAATAGTATAGTTTTTCCCATCTGAAAACTTTGCAGCTCCCCCTTCAACTGGACGTGGTGCTCGCTCAGGTTTTTCTGTGGCACCTCTAAACCTCAGGTTTGCTTAGATTTCAGTATGAATGTCTGAAGTTGATGGTTTAAACAGCCTCACAATGGGTCTCCCTTCCTCCAACCTCCTCTGACACTCTGTTTAACCTGTCTATGCTGGATCAGAACATCACCTGGAAGACCAAATTTGACCAAGAGTCTCTCTTTCAAAATCTTTCAAGGGTTCCCTCTGGTCTACAGGATAGGGTAGCTACTTCTCCAAGCACTAGCCCAGGCCACATCTCAGTGGGTTAGTTCATTTTCCCCTCAAGGATGCCCTGCCAACGCCCTATAGCATCAACCCTTCTGCTGGCTCCTACGGATGTCATCAGGGTGCTGGTTCCTACGGATGTCATCAGGGTGAACTCTGATGTTCACAACCCTTTGTTGTTATCTCAGATCCTGATGAAATCTGACTGAGCGTGCAGAGTCACTGCCCACTGAAGATAACCAGAGTCTGCAGCAACCCTGCTGGAGCAGGAGGCAATGCCAATGGTACCGAAGACCCATTCTCCTGAGATTGCTGGACCCCTCAACACCAATGCCAATGGAGTCTTGGGTATTTGGTGCCTTTTCTATGTTAGCATCCACAGAGCCCCCATGCCTGAAAAACTAGGATAAGGTTTTGGAGGTGGAATGAAAGGACTGTCTAGATAAGAGAACCCCACCCATTCCCCAGCACTGGCCCAATGGCTCCAAACTGTGGCTCCTACTCTCTCTTCCCTAGGATGAGCATGTAACCAGGCAGCTCCACGATTCCTCATAAAACAGACCTTGAGTGGGAACTGCCCACAGCTTCCCAACAGGCCCAGATGTGCCTGAATGCTTGAGCAAATACATTCTGATATATTTCATTCCATAGTATGAGCCAGGAACTATCTCACTGACAATAATATGACTAAACTGTATGTATTCAGGACACCATGGTAAAATGAATAAATACTTTCTTCAAGACCATGCTTCTGAATTTCTTAATTTTGATTTATTAGCACTTTCAATGCTTGTGCGTTTGTAGCAAGTAGAGGTGTCAAAGCTACAAGAGAGATGTGTGGGCAAAAGCTTGAGGCTGAGAAGCTCCTTTCAAGTAATTTAATGATATTTTGCAGATCTGGGAAAGCCCTTTCTTATCCCAGGGGGGGCACTAGTGGCATAAAGAACCCGCCTACCAATGCAGGGGACATAAGAGACGTGGGTTCGATCCCTGGGTTGGGAAGATCCTCTGAAGAATAGCATGGCAACCCACTCCAGGATTCTTGCCTGGAGAATCCCACGGGCAGAGGAGCCTGGAGGGCTACAGTCCATAGGGGTCGCAAAGAGTCGGACGTGACTGAAGCAACTTTGCAGGCACATAATCCCATTTTCAGGAACAAGTTGAATGGTTCTGCAAAGATGCAGCTTGACAAACGCTCTTTTGCAGTTTGCAAATAAGAAAAATGCCTCATAGGGAGAGTGAGAAATCTTCCAAGACCTTCTTGAACCCAGGTCTCTGGCCTCCTTTGTCACCACATCTACCTCTTGCTCCTATTCTCTGTTAATAGTGATACCTCCGCAAGCAAAAACCAAATAGCTAGGCAGAGCTGCCGACCCGCCAGCAATTCTGTGCAATCCATTTTGTTGTGTAGCATGCTTTACAGATGATGTTACAAAACTCAGAGTTTGGCAAAAAGCCCTTCTTTTCAAATATTTTATGTGTCAAAAAGAAAAAGAAGACGAAAAACATATCCAGATCTTTTTTGAAAATTACTTACAATCAGCTGGAAGGTATTCGGTGAACTTTGTTTTACAGCGTTTTGTGGCCAGTTACAAATTTGGGTCACGCCCTGCAATCAATCTCTGCCTGGAACTTTCACTGAAGCCATCAGGGGAATTAGAAATAAAACGTTAGAGGCAGGCTCAAGAATGCACAGATGAGCTGGAGAAACTTGTAACTGACTTTCTGGATGTGTGATGAAAAGACAGCTAGATACCTCAGCTCCAAGCCCAGAACCAGGTTCTCATCCAGTGTCACTCAAAATGAAACTCAGAGTGTGTTTCCTCCATCGCTTATGGCACAAAGGCTTTACTGACTTAAGAACTGAGACTGAATCATCTCTCTGTGATTATTTTATTGGCTGTAAGATCCATGAAATAATGGTTACAACATGAAACTGTACTGTGTCTGAGAAACTCGGGGGAACAGCCAAGTCTGAAGAACGTTCTATGTCTTTTTCCGCAACCATCCACCTTCTTTGCCTGCGAAGCTTAGCATATTTCTAAAGGAATAAATGTGATTCCCCACAAAACCTGGTGAGTGAAAGTGACTCTCTTTAATAAACATTCTTATTTGTAAAGAATCTGGCTTTCATTTCCAAAAACTGAGGGAGGGAAGGGCCTGGGAATGCCACTTCTGCTTTCTTCAGAGGATCACAAAGATGTCTCCAGTTCTTCCTGGAAGCAAGCTATTATGTGTTGCAGCCCCTCAGAGTCACTCTTTGAGAGGAGTTCCAGAGCAGTGGAAACTGAAGGTAACATTCAAACTGCTAAGGACTTAAATGGAGAAGTTAATCCCTTAAACCCCCAAATCCTAGGGAAGAAATTTTTATCCTAAATATGGAGATCCTTGTCAATATTCCATTTAGTAAACGACCTCTCTGATTTTTTTTCAAAGAAAATCAAGCAATGAAACTAGTGGAAATCATAACCCAGACTCCGAACTTTGATCCCTGGAGGTGTTGGTTGGATAATAATATGGTAGTTCTATAATAGTTCCATCCACAAGAAATAGCTACTGTTTCTTGAGCATTTATATGTGCTAGGCTATGGGCTTCTCTGGTGGGTTAGACGGTAAAGAATCTGCCCGTATTGCAGGAGACCCAGGTTTGATCCCTGGGTCGGGAAGATCCCCTGGAGAAGGGAATGGCTACCTTCTCCAGTATCCCTGCCTGGAGAATTCCTTGGACAGATGGTCCAGGCAGGCTACAGTCCATGGGGTTGCAAAGAGTCAGACAGGACTGAGCAACTAACACTTGCACTTTCGTGAGTTAAGTGCTTTGCATTAAATACCTCATTTAATCCTTACAAGAACTATACAAATTTGTACTATTGTCCCTATTTTATTGATATAAACAAGAAAACTGAAGCTCAGAGAGGTTAAGTAACTTGTTAAAATAAATCACACAGCAGTTCAGTTATGGAGCTATGGTTTGAACATGTTCCATGTGGTTCCCAATCCTGTCTATATCAGTGCTCAGAACTGTAACCATCCCCATCTCTGAGACAGGTAGCAGAGATCCTAGTTAGACTCGGGGGTACTGAGGAGAGGTCCATCCTGAGAGGGACAGTGTGGAGCCTGAGAAATACAGAACCAGGATGCTGCTAGGAACCCCTCTAATATAAGCAAGGGGACCCCATTTGGACGAATGGTGATGGCAGGAACTGAGCCAAAAGCAGGCTTCAGAGCAGCCGAGAGGAAGTGGGGCTAATGACCGGAGGTGCCCAAGAAGACCAAGCAAGTCAAGTCAGGGAGCTGGGTAGGATCTCCCTACAGAGAAACCAGCTCAAAAAGAGAATAACTTCTTCCTTCTTCGACTCTCAGGCTGCCTGGCAAGGCTATGGTAGCACCCAGAACAAACGAAAAATTAAGTCCTGAGCCCATTGTTAGCTATGGTGATGGATGTTGCTACACTGATTGGTATATTACTTTTGATCCGCTGAGAAACAGACATTAGTCCTGTGAGGGCAATGCCTATGAAGAGAATGGGGGAGCCTTCAGACTGCAATGCCAGTCTGAACCCTGTGGAGGAAGGAAGGAAGATAGGGAGGGAGGAAAGATTGGGTGGAAAGAGTCTCGGCGGCACAGTTAGGAGGGTTTGGCCAGGCTGACGGGGGACTGCTTGAAGCAGAGTTGCCTTGGGAAGAGCCTTGGGTCTCTTGGAAACGGGCCACCGAAGGAGCCCGCCCTCGGTCACTGTCTGGGAGCAGCCCACACAATGTGGGCTCAGCACAGACTCAGTGGTGGATCCGGAGAGACGGCGACGGCCATCAGTCAACAGGCCAGGTGGTGGCTTTTCACAGTCGCCCCAACTGGCTGTCTCCTTGCTGGCTCCAAAACAGGGTAGGGAACTCATGGGGAACCACTGGGACGGCGCGTGTCGGGGTTAACAACGCATGCGCCACAGTCTCTGTGCCGCTTTAGTGGGGAAATACGCGTCAGCGTCCAGCTGGCGCCCAAGCAATCCCAAGACAAGAGCAGGTCTCCTTTTATTAAGCCATTTAAGAGGGGGCAGAGGTCATCCTGAGGAACCACACCCTGGTCTCAGTTCCTTCCTGGGATTACCAGTCGTGTTCTTCTGAGGAGATTCCTGCACCTTCTAGAAACTCCATCTCTCTTCCCACCCTCCCCTCCCCCCGCCCCGCTCCCTCCCCGCCCAGCCCAGAGGAGAGCCAGGCTGAGTTACACGATGCTCCTTTGGAGCACAGGTGGAGAAAGCGATCCACTTTTCTCTTGACCTGAGCCTCCTGATTAGAGAGTCAAGCCCACCTCCCTTTGGAGCAGAATTCCTCTTCTGAATGTAAGCTGAACTCACTCGGTCTCGTTGAGATAAAGACCAGCTTCTGAACAAAAACGGTTTTGATTATCAAACGAAGACTGACTGTGAGATGTGAGGTTTGGGGCTCCACCAAAGGGGCGCGGGAGGTCTGAGGCCGACCCTATTGATTAGCGAGCTAAAGAAAATAGTGTTGTGTTCTGTCGATGCCCTTGGGTAATGCCATTCTTGCCCTCCCTGGTGACCGTTTCGTTTAATTATTTTAAGGCAGGGTTTTATGGACTGTATTTGCCAGACCTCATGTTTGCTGGGGGCACCTCAAGTTTCAGACATTTACAGGGGTTGACTCTAGTTAAGATTCTTTTCGTTGCAGATGTATTCAGTTTGGGGACTAGCGTGTGGAATGGAAACCTCAGCTAGAAAGGCAGTAAAAACAGCCTTCTTCTAGAAAACATTAAGAACATATTAGAAAAACTCTCAGAATGAGAAAGGCATTTACCCACAGAGATTCTCTCATTTTGGAGGATTTCATCATTAAAATACAGTAGCATCTGAAAGATAAGCACAGAGGGAAATTAAGAGAACATTCCTCCATCAGGGAGCCTGGCATTGCCTTCCTGTCCTCCACTGACAAAGAGCCCAATTTTCTGGCATTTGAGAATGAGTAATATTTAAAGATTTAGGGAAAATTAGTCAAATGCACCTTGATTATAAACACATGGACCCATTTCATTTGGCTATTTTAAAATGTGGGTTTTAACCAGCTGCCATTAATAGTGAGGGTGCTGCTCGCCTGTTTTCCCCTCTTGTAATAGACACGGCTGAAAGGAAGAAATATTTAGCCTTTTTGGATCCCTTTCCAGAGCAGGAAGAATTATTGAGTATAAATTGTATCTTCCTATCTCCTGAAACAAATGAAACCTCCTACATTAAATAAAAGGAAAATTAACAATCAGGATTAGGTAAAAAGCATTACATTTCCTTGGGGCTCAAGTTACAAAGATATGTTTTTGTAAAAGAAAGCAAGGTCAGTTACCACTATTAAACTTGTATATTGTTTTATACTAAGTCCTTTCAGTGGCCTCTCTGAGGGACCGTTTAGTTTGTATTACAGTCTAATAAACTCCAGGTGCACAGGACAAACTGAATAATCAGAACCCGATGCCCCAACCTAGTTAAAAATAATGTGGTACATTCTTGGTTCTCTGCATTTAATTTATTGTTAATCATTGTTATTACTTACATTTATTGGGTAGTTTTTCCAGATTTATTAGGCACTACATTTAACAGTGTTATCGCTTGTAACTGACCATCAGTGGAATCGAAAACATATTTTTGTAAAGACTCTTACCCTAATTAGTAAGTTGTTTCCCTTTGAGACAAAACAGACCCCCAAAATGACTGTGTTATTTTCCCCTAGAGTCAGAGAGAAACTCTGGCACAAAAACCACTTTTGCTAAAACCACCTGTCTGATGATAAGAGAAGGGGTATCATTCCTGAGATACTGAGTGACCTTTCTGTTCAAAGCAGAAAGATGAAGGATGTTATTCTACACGTCAGAGGTAGTATCCCACCCCAGTTGGACAGAAAACCTCCTGGGGTGAGGTTTCCAGCATACAAACCACGGACAGATGGGAACCTGGTTCTCCACCTGCCTGGAATTCTATAATCCAGAAGCAAGCCTTTGGATGAATGGGAGAACTGATGCTTTGACTAAAATTCACACTCAGGTATAAGTGACTCATGTTCTCTTGACCTTTTCTAAAAGTTGTTTTGGAAACGGGGTGGGAGAGAGCGCAGACTACCACAAGAAGAAAGATCAGAAAGAGGAGAAATGGAATAGAAGCCTTCTTCTCTTTTCTTGTCCCTAATTTCACTGGTCCCAGTCTTGCCAGAGAGCAGTATCTCCCTGGAGAAGGCAATGGCACCCCACTCCAGTGCCATTGGAAAATCCTGTGGACGGAGGAGCCTGGTGGGCTGCAGTCCATGGGGTCGTGAAGAGTCGGACATGACTGAGCGACTTCCCTTTCACTTTTCACTTTCATGCACTGGAGAAGGAAATGGCAACCCACTCTGGTGTTCTTGCCTGGAGAATCTCAGGGACGGGGGAGCCTGGTGGGCTGCCGTCTATGGGGTGGCACAGAGTCGGACATGACTGAAACGACTTAGCAGCAGCAGCAGCAGCAGTATCTTCCACTTGGAATGCAGTGAAGGCAAGTGGCCAGCACAAAAGATTTGTCCTCAGGGAGTGGGGTCATTCGTTTGGCTCTGTACACTGCACACCTGTGAACCTGAGCAAGGTGCAGGCTCAGAGCTCAGGAAGTGGCCCCTAAGACTCTCCAGTCTTTGATGAGCTCTGATTTCCTGGCATGCAGCAATGAGGCACATTGATAATTACTTGCTGAACGTCCGAGTGAATGTCAATTCCTTTCACATTCTTTGGCCTTTAGTGAGAGCCTTTGGGGTCAAAGAAAAGACTACTAGATGGTAGGCAAGAATCACAGACTTGAGTCCCCAGTTTTCTGAGTGACCTTGCGCAAGTGGTTGGTCCTCCCAGGAAATTCAGCTTGCTCTTCTGTAAAATGAGACAGTGTGGTGGTCCACTGATTGCATTGTTCGTTGTTGTCAACAACAACACTAAGTCATGTCTGACTCTTTGAGACCTCATGAACTGCAGCACGCCAGGCTTCCGTGTCCTTCATTACCTCTTGGAATTTTGCTCAAATTCATGTGCATTGACTCGGTGATGCTATATAACCATCTCATCCTCTGCTGCCCCCTTCTTTTGTCTTCAGTCTTTCCCAGCATCAGGGTCTTTTCCAGTGAGTTGGCTCTTTGTATCAGGTGGCCAAAGTATTGTAGCTTCAGCTTCGGCATCAGTCCTTCCAATGAGTATTTGGGATTGATTTTCTTTAGGATTGATTGGTTTAATCTCCTTGCAGTCCAGGGGACTCTCAAGAGTCTTCTCCAGCACCCCAATTCGAAAATATCAATTCTTTGGCCCTCAGCCTTCTTTATGGCCCAACTCTCACATCTGTACATGACTACTGGAAAAACTTAATTGCATTAAGGCTTTCAGTTCTTCACAGATCCAATCCCTGTTCCAATTCACACCCAAATCCATATTCTTCATCAAGTAGCTTTACAGTGCTTCTCACCTAAAAGGCAGAGTCCACTTCCCTATTCCTGGAATCCAGGCTGGTCCAATGACTTGCTCAGCCAACAGATGCAGCAAGAGTGGAGGTGTCGGCTCTAAGTGAGTCTATAGTGTTTCTGCTTACCCTCTAACCTAGTGTCCTGGGGGATGAAAGACACATGGAATGAAGCTGAGTCACCCTGATCTCCCCAGCCAAAGTCAGCCTCGGCCAGCAGACAACCACCAGTCCCTAGATATGTGAGTGAGTCCAGCCAAGACCAGCAGTGCTGCTGACTCCAGACAGGAGAGCACTGAATGTTTGTTATCCTGTGCCACTGAATTCGTCACTGTTTGTCATACAGCATTGTTGTGACAAATATGACTGATACAGCTTCCCTTGTAGCTCAGTTGGTATAGAATCCACCAGCAATGCAGGACACCCAGGTTCAATTCCTGGGTCAGGAAGATCCCCTGGAGAAGGAAGTGGCAACCCACTCCAGTATTCTTGCCTGGGAAATTCCGTGGACAGAGGAGCCTGACAGGCAACAGTTCATGGGGTCACAAGAGTTGGACACGACTTAGCGACTAAGCCACCACTACAGATGGTGCCGTTGGATGATCTCTAAGGTTCATTTCTGCTCCAATTCTACAGCTACTTAGAACCCAATCCAATATATCATATCTAGCCCTAATTTTATCCCCCCAGGAGACACTGGTGGTTCTCTTTACCTCCCTAGGCCCATTTCAAATAGAGAATGATAATCTTGCCACTCCCTGTGTACCTCATCGGCATGGCCCCTCACAGGGATATTTTCAAGGACAATTTGAATATTCAATATGGAATCACTTTGAACTGTTTGAAAGGCAGACTCATAATGAGTTAATACTTCACCATAAACATGTTACATCTTCTTAGGAATCTCATTAGGAAGCCCCCTAAGGTGCCATGGCTTAGAAGACAAGCAAAACAATCGAGTAGATGCTGTTTAAAACCCCACTTGGGTCTCTGACAAGGTATCCACATTCAGTCCTCTAAATTAGTATTTTTGTTTCAGAGCCACTGTAGAGCAGCCCCTTTTGATGCCTCGGAGGATATTTCCTCACTAATTTCAGGTTTTTGATCCAAATCATTTTGACCCACAGTTTAGCTACACGGAGCAAAAAACGAATTTAAGATAAGTTGAGGGGCAGTGAAATGGAAAAGACAAGAAAGAAGTGCGAAGTTACTCCATTCACTCCTCCGTTCATTCAACAAATAGCTCACGAATATTGACCGTGTCATAGGCCTGTATTTCCTGGTTTTGGTTAGGATTCAGAGGTGACCGAAAGCGATCCTGGTCTTGCTCTCCCAGGTGGTCTGGGGTACCTGTTAGAGGACAGAAGGACACCAAACAATTCATTACAGGAATGTCAAGGAGCCAAATCATTAATTTGGCAATTAAAAATAATGTGTCACGTATTCTTCCTGCCCTTCCAATACAAACTGTATCTTTGGGTAACTTAAACAGAAATGGAGGGCAAGTTTATCTTTTAGACATGTTATAGCTAATGAACAAATAAAAAATTAAAATGTCATCATTTTGCAATCCTTACGACAAATGTTGAGCATCAGAGACCACTAACACCAAAGACAGTATATGCCTTTTGAGGGAAGAAGTCATCACTTCCTTTGAAGAAGCCTTATAATAGACAAAAATGAAAAAAAAAAATCAAACTTTAAGCCAATCAACCATTAAGAACAAATTTTCGATTTATAGGAGATTCAGAGAACAGAGGAACATGTTCAATTACACCAAGGGGATGAAGTCAGCAAAATCTTGACTGTGGGAAACTCTGTAGAACAAACAAACAGAGTTTGTTGTTGTTTTTCAGTCACCAAGTCATGTCTTGACTCTTTGCAACCCCATGGACTGCAGTACGCCAGGCTTCCATGTCCTTCACTATCTCCTGGAGTTTGCTCAAACTCATGTCCATTGAATTGGTGATGCCATCCAACCATCTCATCCTCTGTTGCCCCCTTCTCCTCCTGCCTTCAATCTTTCCCAGCATCAGGGTCTTTTCCAATGAATCAGAATTTGCTCACAAATAAATCACAAGGGGAAAAAATGAGACAGGGAGGAACCTATAGATTAACAAAAACTTAAAAGATATATCAAAAATGAGACAAAACTAAATGAGATTCTAGGATGCACATTCAAGTAATAAAGCAAAGAAGGAGGAAGATTAAAAAAAAACAAGGAAGAGATGAACATAAATGTTAAGAGGCAGGAGACACTTTCTGCAGAGCATCAGGGTTGGCTGGCAACATTTTGTTTCTTGAGCTGAATAGTGCTGTCAGTGTTATTCATCTTATAACAATCCTTGAAACTACACTTTTCATGTAGCTTTCTCCATCTACATCTTACAGGGCAAAAAGTTTTAAAAAGCTTAATTATATACATTTTTTAAACATCTCAATTGATATAAATGGTCCAAGGAGAAGTTTCAGGGACTGAATGACTTTTCCTAGTATGTCAGAGACAGCTAAGCAAGGAGATGAAAGAAGACTCTCACACAGACAAGATGGCAAGAGCAAAGGCCCTGAGGTGGGAAGGGACATTGATAAACACAGTACCCACTATAGAACTGGAGATAAATGGTAGGTCTTTCAGCAAATGGTTGTTACACTGAGGTTCATACACAAGGGGCATACACATCTATTGTTAATGGGAGAGTTCACCACAATCTTAGTCACTCAAAGCAACACAAATGTATTACCTTATGGTCCTATAGGTTAGAAGTTCAACCCAGGTCCCACAAGGTTAAAATTAAGGTGCTGGCAGGGCTCTGCTCTTTCTGGAAGTTTTAGGGAACAGTGCATTCCCTTGCCTTTCCTGGCTTCTGGGGGTCCCTACATTCCTTGACTCTCTTCCTCTGTCTCCAAAGCGAGCAGAAGAGGATTGAGGCCTCTTCACATGGCATTGGAGGAGAGGACCTTCTCCTCCACCTCCGTCTTCCACGTTGGAGGACGCTTGTGATCATATGGGGCCCATTCAGATAGTCCAGGATAATCTCTCTGGTTTGAGGTCAGCTGTCTAGCAAAGCTAATTGCCATCTGGAACTGTAAGTCCCCTTGGCCATGTCACAGAACATAGTCACAGGTTCTCAGGATTAGGACTTAGACATTTTTTATTATTCTGCCACCACACTGAGTCAGTGTTTATTGAGAAACTATTATGTACCAAGGGCTTCCGCAATGGCTCAGTAGGTAAAGAATCTACCTGTAATGCAGGAGATGCAGGAGACACAGGTTCAACCCCTGGATCAGGAAGATTTTCCCTGGAGGAGAAAATGGCAACCCACTCCAGTATTCTTGCCTGAAAAATCCCATAGACAGAGGAGACTGGCGAGTTACAGTCCAAAGGGACGCAAAGAGTCCGACACAAACAACAACTGCACACTGACATTGTGTACCAGACTCTCCCTGGGTGCTAGAGATGTGGGAGAGGAGGAATGGATAAATTCCTTGCTTAGAGAGCTTGCAACTCAGAATTACATGCATACAAAGAGGTGAACAAATATACAGATTGTCCCCAGTGACTTGAATACAAATGGGAAGAAGAGGGATAAAACCAGTCCCGGCTGTTACCTTTAAAAATGTGAGTGCCTGCTAAGTCACTTCAGCCATGTCTGACTGTTTGTGACTCTATGGCCTGTAGCCCACCAGACTCCTCTGTCCATGGGATTCTCCAGGCAAGAATACTGGAGTGGGTTGCCATGCTCTCCTCCAGAGAATCTTCCCAACCCAGGGACTGAACCCGAGTCTCTTACGTCTCCTGCATTGGTAGATTGGTTCTCTACCACTAGCACTACCAAGATGCTATTTGTTAACTTTTAACCTTGCAACAATTGGAACTAAAGCCCAGTATCTCAATTTATCTGACCCACAGCATTATTCTGTTTCTAGTGGGTTTTTTTCATATTTTTTTAAAAAAATCTAAAAATTAAGAGTTAAATTATTTTTAAAAAATCCCCTTTTGCTTATCTCTGGAATCCAATTTGGACTGAGTTTAAAACCATATTCTAAAGCATTCCTAATGTAAAACTTTTCTGCTTCTGGTTTCCAATGGAAATTTATTATTTGAGGGCAGACTTTTAAACATGTCACTCTTTGCCAGCATGCCTCAGGGTACACGCACAATGAATAAAGGGTATATTGAAATAGAATATTTCAAATAACTAGCAACATCATTAAAACATCAAATTAAGTGAACAAAAAACAAATAGATTCTAGTTTCCTCGTATAATCAAATAGTCCTCATTAAAGGATCTCAGGTGGATTGTAATACCAGCTATGCCAGCTGTGGCTTCCAGGTCAACTACTCATCTTACTGGGCAAAAAAAAAAAAAAAATAGTGGAGGAAAAGGAAAAACACTTCAGCCCCACCAGACACCCAAAATTTATGTTAGTTTGTCCAAGGTTTTACACAATCTCTGAAGGTGAAGGTGAATCTTCAATCCACATGCTAAATCAGGAATCGTGTGGTGAGCACAGTCAACAGTCATCAATATTTTCTGGCCTCTTGTAAGAAGAGCAGTGCTTCCCACTCAGTATCTAGAGTTCAGAGACTCACCCAGTGGTCCAAGGTCTCAGTAGTGCTCTTGACATTCCGAGTGGAACAGTTCATCTCTGGGTGCCAGGAACTCTAGCATTCCTGCTCCCTCTCCTCACGTACACACACGCTAAATGTCAGGCACTGGGTTAAGCAAAAATGCCTCCAAACATTTCCAAATTCTCTCCTGGAGTGAGACATACAACCCCATTTCTAACAAAAGACTTTCCCAGCAGCTTCCATTCACAGTGCATTCTCCTTGACTTTGCACACAGTAGCACACTCTGTTCATGAGAGACTGAGCATTTGCACCACTGTAGATGGTCAACACGGTGGAGATGCCCCTGGTTGCCTGCGGATGTTGGTCCAGTTCTATGACAGTCTTAGTCCAGCCCTGAGTATGGGTTGGTATCTCAGTCAATGAATGGTCCAAAGGGAAGCAAAGAGTGAGGTCCTTAGGAGAACAGGCCAGGAGTCAATGGAACTGGATTTAAATCCAGGCTCTGCCACTTCCTTCTATGTGACCTTGAGCCCTTACTTTATCCCCATGCCTCAATTTGTCCATCTATAAGTAGAGTAAAACCTCCATTTTACCTTCTAGGTCATGAGAAAACTGAATGACATAATATATGTAAAGTACTTGGAACCACACCTAAGGCTTAGCAAACACACTAAAGACTATCACTGTTTTTATTGTCAATGATGATGAAAAGTAAAACGGTCCTTCAAAAGTGCATCTTAGGTAAGTTCCTGTTTATTCTACACATGGTACTCAATATGTTTCTTTCTTTCTTGGTGTTACTTTCTTCCTAGGAAGGAAATCATTTCTGAGTCCCTATTCATTGCTTCTTATTGTTTACTGGAATTTTGTTCCCACGCTGCTGCTGCTGCTAAGTCACTTCAGTCGTGTCCAACTCTGTGCGACCCCATAGACGGCATCCCACTAGGCTCCGCCATCCCTGGGATTCTCCAGGCAAGAATACTGGAGTGGGTTGCCATTTCCTTCTCCAGTGCATGAAAGTGAAAAGTGAAAGTGAAGCTGCTCAGTTGTGTCCGACTCTTAGCAACCCCATGGACTGTAGCCTACCAGGCTCCTCTGTCCATGGGATTTTCCAGGCAAGAGTACTGGAGTGGGTTGCCATTGCCTTCTCCGCCCACGCTGATGAACGTGAGACAAAAAGGATCACATATCATTGGCCCAGGAAAAGCAACGTGTGAAGGTAGCAGCAGTGCCCAGAGACATGAGGCACACACCAGGTTCTCTGCGGTCCCCTGAATCTCTGTGGATGGCAATGCCATTCACCACTTTGTTCAAGCCAAAAACCTGAGACTCAGTCTTGATTATTCCCTTGCCCCTTCTTCTAGCCATACACCCAGAGTATGATCCATCAGCAAATGCTACCTCCCAAATATATCTTATGTCTGTCAACTGGTCTCCCGCTCTACTGCCACTGGTCCAAACCACCATCATTTCTCACCTAGACTTTTATAGTATTCCTCTTCATTGATCTACCTTTGTTGCCCTACAACCCATTCTTCCACAAGGTAACCAGAGCAATCCTTTAAAAATCCGGTCAGGCCTGTCATTCTATTCGGACATCTTTAGTGCCTCGTCATTGTCCTTAGAATAAACTCCCCAAGTCATCTAGTTCCTGTCTGTCTCTCTGGACCTCATGATTACATACCATGTCCCCCCATGCTTACTGTGTTCCAGCCACACTGTCCTTCTCTCTGATCCTCAGACAGCCAAGCTCTTTGTCTCCTTAGGGGCTTGTACTTGCTGTTCCCTCTCCCTGGAACATTCTGCACCCAGATCCTTGTGTGTCTGGCACCTTCATATCACTTGGATCTCCACTCAAATGTCACCTCCTCAGAATGGCTTATTCCTTGCTGTCTTCCCAGCATTTAGAAGGATGCCTGGCACATAGTAAGGACTCCATTGATGTTTATGGAAGAATGAATGAATGAAGAGCCAAAACAACTGGACCCAGTTTTTCATGGATGACAACTACCCCACCCTAAGCGAAGGGTGACAAAGATCATTCTTTCTATGAGGCTTTGCATGTACTTTAGGGAGTGATCAGTCCACCCCCTCAAAACACCCATCCAACTATGCCAGAGAAAAACCAGAAAGCATGACTCCTGAGAAAAACAATGAGCTGAGACTCATGCTTCTCTGAGCAGATGAGAATCCACGCCAAATGCCTTAGATAGCTTTTAAAGTTAAGCAACCACACCATTGACGACAGCCAAAGAAAATGCTAAACCCATACCAAAAGATCTTGGGCTGACATTTCAACACAAATCAGATTACTTAGTACTTCCTGTAAGTGCATGATCTGGTCACATAATGGGACACTATTCGATTAGCAAGGTTCCTGGCTGTTCTGAAATGTATAGGAAAAGGGATTGACTTTTAGAGAGAGCCTTGTGACACAGTGGAATCTGGCTCCTGCCACCCAAACTCATCCTAAGCTTGTCTGGCCCAGAAAAGCAATTAGATGACAGCCTTGACAACCAGACAGAAACTCTTCTCTCTTCAGTCAGCATAGTACCCCCTGCAGGAGGAATTTTCCTGGGAGGTCTATTTGAGATGAGAATGTTTCTCACTGAATATACATCATTTGTTGTCGTTGAGTCACTAAGTCATGTCCAACTCTTTGCAATCCCGTGGACTGTAGCCTGCCAGGCTCCTCTGCCCATGAGGTTTCCCAGGCAGGAATACTGAAGTGGGTTTCCATTTCCTTCTCCAGGGAATCTTTCCAACCCAGAGACCAAACCCATGTCTCCTGCATTGGCAGGCAAGTTCTTTATCACTGACCCACCAGGGAAGCCCATATACATAACTGGCAATTCAATTAATCTAGTTTTTTTAACCACAATTTTAATACATGGCTCTGTATAGAGGTGATAATTGCAGACATGGAAGACAGTTAGGTCAGAGTGGGAAGGAAAAATGGCAGAAAAGGAAGTGGAGGGTGCATGGGGAGATGGGCAGGATGTAGCAGAGGAATCAAAAGGGAAAGCAAAGGCAGGGGTGAAGTGGGGTACCGTAAAGACTTGACCCAAGACCCAAGAGGTCTTTGTTTTCTTAATGTCCCTTCAACCTCATGAGCACCAGACCATCAGCTCTTCAAAAGCCAGACAATATCTAATTTACCATTTTATCTTTTCTTACGCAGGGACTAGCTCTGAGTGTAATGAATGAATCAGAAATCTAAAGAATGGAGATAAGAATTTAACAGTTTCTAAACCTGAGATTGCAACAGCACAGTCAGTATACAGCAGAAAATCAAATGCATGAAAGTCACCAGCATGTAGGTGCCGTGTGCACTGGCACCGCTTTTATCCTGCTCATTTTAGGGTGGCGGATGGGTGCAGGTCTGAGACATAGACTGGCAGAAGGGTGGTCAACTCATCCCATTTGCCTGAGACAGTCTTCGTTTCAAAAGTAAAAACCACACGTCCTGGGAACCCCCTCAGTCATCCTAGACAGAGCTATCAGCCAGTACTTGTTCAATGATTGAAAGATGTGACTACCTCACAGAGCTGTCAGAGGATCAAAGAAATTATGCCTAAAAAATGATTTGAGAATTCTCGTGAAAGTTGCTCAGTCGTGTCCGACGCTTTGCTACCCCATGGACTACACAGTCCAGGGAATTCTCCAGGCCAGCATACTGGAGTGGGTAGCCTTTCCCTTCTCCAGGGGATCTTCCCAACCCAGGGATCGAACCCAGGTCTCCTGCATTGCAGGCAGATTCTTCACTACTGAGTCTCCAGGGAAGCCCTGTAGTGTTGCTAGTGTGCCTTAACTGATGCCCTCACTGCCCCTTTACAAAACCCTTCTCAGAGATTATTCCCTGAGGTCTCTGGGTTAGAAATTGTGCTTCTTCTGACTGCCCAGCCAGGGTTAAGCATAGGGAAACATGGCACAGTTTGATTTGGGAGACACTTTCTTTACACTTGGGTGGTGAGAGAGAGAGCTGGGATTCATCCTCGGATAGATGACAGGCTGTGGCCAAAGCGGGAGAGAGACAGGAAGAACCCAGGAATTGGGTCTGCAGCATTCAAGAGGAGGAAATAGAGCCCATGATGGGAACTGAGTACGTTCCAAGGCCTCAAGCAGGGCCTGCAGCGTGGGGCACGCCACCTGGAGCACGGTGGCAAATCGTCCTTTTCGGGGAACATACTGTGGGCATGCATGTGTCCTACAGATCTGATCCCTGTTTTATTTTCTTCTACCCATAAGCCCTCTGAGCACATTGATGCAGACATGGAAATTGACTGAAAGCCATCAGCATGCCTAACCGCAGGGTCTCTCATCAATAACATAAGACCTGAAATTCTTTTTTTTTTTTTAATAAATTTATTTATTTTAGTTGGGGGCTAATTACTTTACAATATTGTAATAGTTTTTGCCATACATTGACATGAATCAGCCATGGGTTTACATGTGTTCCCCTTCCTGGACCCCCCACTCACCTCCCTCCCCATCCCATCCCTCTGGGTTATCCCATTGCCCCGGCCCTGAGCCCTTGTCTCAACCCCCCCCCCCACCTCATCTCTCCATGTAACTCAGTGAACCATTCTGGGTATCCCTCACTGTGGAGAATCTTTTCACCATTAACCTAAAAGTTTTATTATTGAGGCTGTATGGAAGAAGTCTTGAGGCTACTGCAAGAATAAGACTGAAAGCCAGGGGAAATATTAATTAATAAGAAACCATCCAATAGCATCCATATATACACTGAAACCAAGCTCCACCCAAGAGCCAATAAGTTCCAGAGCAAGACATACCACGCAAATTCTCCAGCAACGCAGGAACATAGACCTGAGCATCAATATACAGGAGAAACTATAAGCAAGGTGAAAAGACAGCCTTCAGAATGGGAGAAAATAATAGCAAATGAAGCAACAGACAAACAATTAATCTCAAAAATATACAAGCAACTTCTGCAGCTGAATTCCAGAAAAATAAATGACCCAATCAAAAAATGGGCCAAAGAACTAAACAGACATTTCTCCAAAGAAGACATACAGATGGCTAACAAACACATGAAAAGATGCTCAACATCACTCATTATTAGAGAAATGCAAATCAAAACCACAATGAGGTATCATTTCACACCAGTCAGAATGGCTGCTATCCAAAAGTCTACAAGCAATAAATGCTGGAGAGAGTGTGGAGAAAAGGGAACCCACTTACACTGTTGGTGGGAATGCAAACTAGTACAGCCACTATGGAGAACAGTGTGGAGATTCCTTAAAAAACTGGGAATAGAACTGCCATATGACCCAGCAATCCCACTGCTGGGCATACACACCGAGGAAACCAGAATTGAAAGAGATGCGTGTACCCCAATGTTCATCGCGGCACTGTTTACAATAGCCAGGACATGGAAGCAACCTAGATGTCCATCAGCAGACGAATGGATAAGGAAGCTGTGGTACATATACACAATGGAATATTACTCAGCCATTAAAAAAAATACATTTGAATCGGTTCTATTGAGATGGATGAAACTGGAGCCCATTATACAGAGTGAAGTAAGCCAGAAAGAAAAACAACAATACAGTATACTAATGCATATATATGGAATTTGAAAGATGGTAACGATAACCCTATATGCGAGACAGAATAAGAGACACAGATGCATAGAACAATTTTATGGACTCTGAGGGAGAAGGTGAGGGTGGGACGTTCTGGGAGAATAGCATTGAAACATGTATATTATCATATGTGAAAGAGAACACCATTCCATGTTCGATGCATAAGACCTGAAATTCTGAGTGCGCCTTTGTGTTCCCTAGCATACCAAGGGCTCCAAGCACATGATCCTACTGTTTGTGACCGTAGCCCAGCAAAAGGAGGCAGATAGGATCCTCCCCATTCAGCTGATGAAGAACATGAACCCCAAAGAAATCAGCCTGAAGTGACCCAAGCTGACCTGCACAAAGCTGATATGAAATCTCAGCCTCCTGATGGCCCCTTTCTGCAAACCAATGCCTCTGGTTTCCAGATAGAAGGAACCGAGGCAAAGGGCATGGCCACAGGGTCTGGAAATCTGGCTGGGCTCCTGGAGCCGACCTCAGCTCAAGGTGGACACTGATTCTAAGCAGGCTAGTAAATATGACCTTGGGGCTTGATTTCTCCTGGTAGTCTAATCAGAAGTTTCCGTCAACTCTTTCAACCACAGTTTTTGTGAGTGTAAAGGTTGGAATCTGGCCCTTCAGAAGGTTACTGGTGAACTGTCAGCAGGGTCCTTTGGAGCCTTCTGTGCAAAAGCCCAAAATACCTTACCAAAATACCCCAAATTCCTCAGGGGCACAGGAGAATCAAAAGGCTGACAACCAGCCAACTGAGGAGCCCTGATGAAAACCGCTAGGTCATATTTTTGTATAAGCATTGTCACCTACTTAAAAGTCTGAGTCATTTTGCTAGTCCTGGGGGGTGCGGGCATGTGTGTGTGTGTGTGGATGAGTCACATTGATGAGAAGGATATCTTTTTTTCTTTAACCTAGTTCTCTAACCTTTTACATGAACACTCATTGATTCTGCCCTGCTCTTAAAATATCCAGATGGGTTGTGTAAGATCCAGCATCAGGATTGTTTGTGTAAGGTCACATCATTTGTGAATTTGAGCCTTTTATTGCTCCAAACTTATGTTCTTATTTTTAAAAAGCTCAACCCACGTTATAATAGCAAAAATAATTTTATATCCTCCCACAGAGCTGGAAACTTAAACTCAATTATGGAGGAACTGGGCCTCAGAATCAGAACTGAAAATGACTAGTTTAGTTTCCCAGCCCAAACTAAGCAAAGAGTTGGAAGAAAGAATAGGAAAAAATGAATGAAATTTAAGGCGTTCTATCATTTCCAGAAAACAAAAGTTACCGGAGTGATTTAGGCTAGGGTTGTGCTTTCTCAAATTTTATTTTTAATTGAAGAAGTCCTTTGGAATTTGTTGACACAGTTAAGAAGAGAGACCTCAAATTCTTTTCCTTTTTGTGAAGTACAAACACCAGCTGAAAGAGGAATAAGGAAGCCCAAGAGGAAGTAAAGGCTTCCCTGTGAAGGTCATCCTGAGTCACATGATGCTTTGACACCAGGGTGACTCAATTCAAGATGCTGCTTGGGGAGTCTTTCATAGCTTGATAGACTATCTTTATTCCTTCAACACTGAATCTTTCAGCCATCCATGTTAAATTCCCAGAGTTTACAGAGTTGTCCAAAATTCCATAACGAGAATATATTTTAAGCCTGTAAAAGGTCTTTAACATGCTTTTGCCCTTTTAATAAGAACAAATAGGGTGAGGAATCAGGATAGTCTCTGCATAATTCTAACTTAAAACCTTCCCATTTGGAAAAGAGTATTTATTCACTTGATCAGAATTATACAAATTTATGAGTTATATTGATCATATGTATCAGCTTTTGCTGTAGTAACAAACATCCTCAGCATCTCAGTGACTCAAACAACACTTATTTCTTGCTCAGAGACACTGAGTGCTGTGGATTAACTGTGGCTCTGCTGAGTTCTGTTGGGTTTTGCTGCCATTAGCTTAGCTCAGCAACTTGGGTCTCCTCATTCAGCAATCTTGGTGGAAAGAGCCTCAGGGCCTTATGGTGGAGAGCAAAAGCTCAAAGAGACAAGTAGAAGCTTGTGATACCTTTTAAGGTCTCTACTTAGAACCAGAACACTGTCACTTCTGTTCATATTCATTGATCAAAGCAAGCCAAATGGCCAGGACCAAAGACAATGAGACAGGGATACAGGATGTAGAGAGTGAAAGAGAGTGAATATAATTGAGTTGGTGTTGTTCGGTTGCCTAGTCGTGTCCGACTCTTTGTGACCCCATGGACCGCAGCACGCCAGGCCTCTCTGTTCCTCACCATCTCCTATAGTTGCCCAAGTTCATGTCCAATGCATTGGTGATGCCATCCAGCCATCTCATCCTCTGACACCCTCTTCTCCTTCTGCCCTCACTCTTCCCTAGGATCGGGGACTTTTTCAATGAGTCAGCTGTTCGCGTCAGATGACCAAAATACTGGAGTTTCAGCTTCAGTATCAGTCCTTCCAATGAGTATTCAGGGTTGATTTCCCTTAAGATTGACTGGTTTGATCTCTTTGCTGTCCAAGGGATTCTCAGGAGTCTTCTCCAGCACCATAGTGTGAAGGCATCAATTCTTTGGCACTCTGCCTTTTTTACGGTCCAGCTGTCTATAGTTGAGTATCATCATCCAATCTACTACAGTCTGCCCTTTTGGTCACAGATGCTTACTTTCCTACCTCTTCTCCCTAAGACAGCCCAAAAGCCTCACTCAGTCAAGCTTAAAAGCCAAGGACCTCATGACCTATATCAGATTTAGATATGGCTCTTCTTGCTTTGGAGACCTATGAACTGAAAGACAAATTATTGATACCCTCTCACCTACACACACACACACACACACACACACACACTTACTACAGTACATCAAACACTCCCAGCTGGAAAGGGAAGAAGAGGAAACACATAGTCAGAGAGTAGTTGCAATGGTTAATTTGCTGTGTCAACTTGCCTGGGCCGTGGTGCCCAAATATTTGGGCAGAATCCACTTGTGATGCAGGAGGCACAGGAGATGTGAATTTGATCCTAGGTCAGGAAGACCCCCTGGAGGTGGAAATAGTGACGCATTCCAGTATTCTTGCTGGGAAGATCCCAGGGACGGAGGAGCCTGGCCAGCTACAGTCCATAGGGTTGCAAAGAGTTGGACACAACTGAACACACACAGTTTGGACCCTTTAACCTGAAATATGTGTGGAAATGCAGGAACTTGAAGGGGGAACATAGCCAATCAGAGGTCACAGCAAACACATGATGGCCAGGTTGCCACTTGGGTCTTTGTCCTCAGGTTGTCTTAATTTGAAAGTATCTTGCTGGCTGGAAAGACATCTTTAATTCTACAAGTCTGAAAATTTCTGGATTCTCCCTTGTCCCTTTCATCCCTGCAGGGAGGGAGGGCTTTGTTATAGATGCCTCCCAGGGCAGACAACCCTAAGTTGAGTCGTGAAGAATAAGTAAGTGTTCAGCCACTGAATACAGCAGGAAGGCAGGCATCTCTGCCAAGAACCCACCAGGAAGAAGGCATGAGTGAGTCAGCCAGGAGGGCATCATGACTCAAACAGGGCACATAGGAGCTGGGCAGGTGAGGAAAGATGAGGCTGAGAGTCTGCAGGCTGTTCTGAAAGGTCCAGAGGCAACTTGGATGTCACACATCAGTATGTGAACAGTATCCATAGGGCATCTGAGTCTCACTGTATATACTGATGTTGCCTGGTCAGACGCAACTCAAGGCAGGCTGCCTTCCCTTTGCACAGTGCTTGTGTACAAGACAGAGTCATGCCTCATCACAACTCTACAAGACCGTTTCATTCTATTTTTAAACCTTTAAAACAAAGTGCATGGAGCTGGCTGGAAAGGACAATCTGCTGTTGCAGGCAGCAAGCAAGGACGACCTTTCATGGGAAGGCAAGCACACCAAGGCCCCCGCGGTAGCCTGCTACTCATTTTTATGTTTTTCAAAGACCGCGCTTTACTCTAAAAGCTTCCATCTTCTGTAGGCATTTCCACAAGCCCCGAGTTCAGACCAGCAGGCACAGGCAGGCTGCTTCTCGTCTTACAGAATAAAAACAGCCTTGTGATGCTATCTCCAAGCAATCTCCTCAACTTTGCAGTTCTGCCTTGAGTGTCAGGAGCAGGCTGTTTCTAATTCATCCTGGGGATTAGGAACTGTGTGAGGCAGTGGGATTCTCTTGTTTGTTTCTCTCCATTCTTTGTGTTTCTTCTTCCACTTCACGCCTAGAAGCCTGGGGAAGAATGCCCCCGCCTGGCCTCCCAGCCCTGGTCTCAGCACAACAGAACTGGCCCAGTTGGATTTTAGCCACAAACACAGAACTGAACACAGGGGTGAAGTCAGGTCCTGGGTCCTGCGATCCGGGGTTCTGGTCTCAACTTTGCTATTTTCTTGTTGTGCTTCCTAAGGATACTCTCTTTATCTCTCATGAGGAAAATGAGGTAGGTAGGCTTCATGACCCCTGGAAATGCTGAGATTTCCAAAGTCTGTTTCTTTTTATTTTTTCAATATAATTTAAACTTTTAATTTTCTATCAGGGTATAACCGATGAACAATATTGTGATAGTTTCAGGTGACCAGTGAAGGGACTCAGGCATACATATACATGGATCCATTTTTCCCCAAATTCCCCCCCGCATCCGGGCTGCCACATAACGTTGAGCAGTGTTCCCTGTGCTGTACAGTAGGTCCTTCGTCATCTTTCCAATGATGTCCACTCAGGGTCCTTAAGACAGTGGCCCTGAGCTATCTACAGCGCTTGCCCCTTGCTTCAAGTTCTGCCTTGTATTTTTTTAATTGATATATAGTTGAGTTACAATATTATATTAGCTTCAGGTGTACAATATAGTAATTCCACATTTTCATAGATTATACTCCATGTAAATTAATCACAATATAATGGCTATGTTCCCCTGTGCTGTACAATATAGCCTTGCTGCTTGTTATTTATACATGATAGTTCATACGTCTTAATCCTATACACCTATCTTGACCCTCCTCTCTCCCCTCTCCCTTCTGATAACCGCTAGTTTAATCTCTGTATCTGTCAGTCTGTTTCTGTTTTGTTATATACATATTCGAGTATTTTATTTTTTAGATTCCACGTATAAGTGATAACATAGAGTATTTGTCTTTCTCTGACTTATCTCACTAGGCCTAATATCCTCCACACCCACCCATGTTGCTGCAAATGGCAGAATTTCATTCTTTTTTATAGCTGCATAATATTCCATTTTGCATATACGTCATATCTTCTTTATCCATTCATCTGTTGATAGACACTTGGGTTGCAGCCATACCTTGGGCTGTTGTGAATAGTGCTGCTATTGAACATTAGGGTACATGTATCTTTTTGAGTTAGAGTTTTTGTTTTCTTTTAATATATATCTGGCAGTGGAATTGATGGATCTTACGGTAGTGTATATTGTCACCCTGCTTATTTAACTTATATGCAGAGTACATCATGAGAAACGCTGGGCTGGAAGAAACACAAGCTGGAATCAAGATTGCCGGGAGAAATATCAATAACCTCAGATATGCGGATGACACCACCCTTATGGCAGAGAGTGAAGAAGAACTAAAGAGCCTCTTGATGAAGGTGAAGGAGGAGAGTGAAAAAGTTGGCTTAAAGCTCAACGTTCAGAAAACTAAGATCATGGCATCTGGTCCCATCACTCCATGGGAAATAGATGGGGAAACAGTGGAAACAGTGTCAGACTTTATTTTTTTGGGCTCCAGAATCACTGCTGATGGTGACTGCAGCCATGAAATTAAGAGACGCTTACTCCTTGGAAGGAAGGTTATGGCCAACCTAGATAACATATTTAAAAGCAGAGACATTACTTTGCCAACAAAAGTCCGTCTAGTCAAGGCTATGGTTTTTCCAGTGGTCATGTATGGATGTGAGAGTTGGACGGTGAAGAAAGCTGAGCGCCGCAGAATTGATGCTTTTGAGCTGTGGTGTTGGAGAAGACTCTTGAGAGTCCCTTGGACTGCAAGGAGATCCAATCAATCCATCCTAAAAGAGATCAATCCTGGGTGTTCATTGGAAGGTCTGATGTTGAAGCTGAAACTCCAATACTTTGGCCACCTCATGCGAAGGGTTGACTCATTGGAAAAGACCCTGATGCTGGGTAGGATTGGGGGCGTGAGGAGAAGGGGACGAGAGAGGATGAGATGATTGGATGGCATCACCGACTCGATGAACATGGGTTTGGGTAGACTCTGGGAGTTGGTGATGGACAGAGAGGCCTGGCGTGCTGCAATTCATGGGGTCGCAAAGAGTCGGACACAACTGAGCAACTGAACTGAACTGAACTGACGGTAGTTCTACTTTCTGCCTTATATTTTTAAAGAGTAACTCTTGATTCCTGAAAATGTCAACCCAGAGAAAAAAGCATGGAGACACTGGAATGCTGCTATGGCTGGAAAAATGGGTTGAATTGGCAAAAACCCTAATGAGGTGTCATATAACAATCTGGAGAGCCTAAGAGAAAGGTGTAGTGACTTTTTTGTCAAATGCAGCCATATATGCATATGGAAACTCTAATGGTGACAAAAAAAAACATACATCACAGAAAATACATAACTCGGTCAAAAAAAAAAATGAAACCATTATAAGGCTTCAAAATAATAACTGCCAGATTTCCTAGAGATTTGCTGTTAGTTTATTTATAATAGCCATTGCCTAAAGCCTCTTGATGAAAGTAAGAGAGGAGAGTGAAAATGTTGGCTTAAAGCTCAACATTCAGAAAACTAAGATCATGGCATCTGGTCCCATCACTTCATGGGAAATAGATGGGGAAATAGTGGATACTGTGTCAGACTTTATTTTGGGGGGCTCCAAAATCACTGCAGTTGGTTATTGCAGCCATGAAATTAAAAGATGCTTACTCCTTGGAAAGAAAGTTATGACCAACCTAGATAACATATTAAAAAGCAGAGACGTTATTTGGCCAACAAAGGTCCATCTAGTCAAGGTGATGGTTTTTCCAGTAGTCATGTATGGATGTGAGAGTTGGACTATAAAGAAAGCTGAGAGACGAAGAATTGATGCTTTTGAACTGTGGTGTTGGAGAAGACTCTTGAGAGTCCCTTGGACTGCAAGGAGATCCAACCAGTCCATCCTAAAGAGATCAGTCCTGGGTGTTCATTGGAAGGACTGATGTTGAAGCTGAAACTCCAATCCTTTGGCCACCTCATGCGAAGAGTTGACTCATTGGAAAAGACCCTGTTGCTGGGAAGAATTGGAGGCAGGAGGAGAAGGGAACGACAGAGGATGAGATGGCTGGATGGTATCACTAACTCAATGGACATGAGTTTGGGTAGACTCTGGGAGTTGGTGATGGACAGGGAGGTCTGGCGTGTTGCAATTCATGGGGTCGCAAAGAGTCGGACCCAACTGAGCGACTGAACTGAACTGAACTGAACTGAATCATTGTCACAGCTGAAAAAAAAAACAATTTTCTTTTCTTTTCCCTTGGAATGACATCTGTTAATGTTGAAGAGTCAGCCTTTGAAACTCTAACAATAGTGCTGCTGCAAAAATAGAATTCATGTGTCCTCAGTTATGAAATTAAAGGTTATTCAAGACTTGATTTATCAGGATGTTGTCTTTTAGGAGAGGAAGGGATAAAAATATAATTATTAATTCAATTTCACTTTAGTAATACATATCAATAATTCTAGCCTCAGAGTTTTTCTCGACTTTAGTTAAGCAATATGGTCTTGTCATCAATATATTTTATCTTAGTAATTATCTTGGTTTTCTTTTTATACCAAGTGAAAAATGAAAGTAGTTATCACCACTTGTGGGAAGTGAAACTTTTGATGGACTTGCTTAATTTTCTAACTTCTCTCTTATTTCTGTCTCCTCCCTGCCACCCTGAAAGGAAAGTCAAAAGCAGTGATACCAAAGAGTCTTAAGTTTTATCCAGAGGAATACAGAGAACAAGTATCCTGAGTGGCAGATTTCAGTGATTTAATTTCATTCTCTTCATTTAAAAAAAAGAATCTTCATGGGTGACCTGGGGGACAGAAAGGCAAAATGAAAAAAACAGACAGCAACAAAGGAACTGCTGTGAGTTTTAATTACATTTACAATCATAGTTGATGGTGAGAATCTGTCAGCTTTAACAAGGAGAAGAATTCAGCAATACTTGGTATTATTATGAGTCTCGATGCCTCCAGCACATCAGGATCTAGCCTGGTGTGTTTTTCTATAAAAGACTGGGAAGATGAAATGATGGAGAAGCCAACAGCTTGGTTAATCCCAGTGCAAGGGGAAGAGACCCAGAATGAGAGTCCTGCATCTTTTACCAACAAACCACATGCCTGAGGTTTGGGGTGCAAATAAAACAAAGCAACCAGTGAACTTCCAGACTGGGGACAAGATGACCCTTGATTGCCACGAAGCAACCCTGAGCTCATCTGCCCTCTGCAGCTCTTCTGAAACTGGTTCAGCACTCAAATATGGAACTCCAAGATGCTCGTCCACCACAGGCTTGAACCACAAGACTCATTGTAAATGGCAAAGGCAACATTTTTTTTTTTACTTGCTCTCTGAGCTGTCTGTGGTTCTTGCCTGCTATGCTGTTGGCCTTGGTAGGGTAGATGGATAGTCAGCCAGTCAGCAACCTCTGAGCTCACATGCACCCTACATGCAACAGGCTCCCCAGAGGCAGATATTATAGCTCAGGGCATCACCTCCCCTGCTATTTCCCAGGCTCAAAAACAGGTGGGCGACTTGCAGGAGCCAGTGAAGAACACGGTGCACCAAAGAAAGGAAGCCCAGAAGAGGCTCTTTCCAAAGACCTAGCTGGAAAAGAAGCTGTGTCCCTCTTTGACACAGGGTGGCTTCTCTTTGCTGTGTTAGTACAGCTTCCCATGCTGCAGACAATGACTGTGACAGCACTGTGGAGTGGAGGACAATCTGACCCAGTGACCCCTGCAGCCAGCAGCTCAGGGCTGAGCCAACCCTGCAAGATGCAGAGCAGGCTGCGTGGTGAGCATTGATGGCGCTGCGCCTGTGCAACTCAAGTCAATATCTGCTCGAGTGTGTCCTCAGTCTCATGGGAGTCCAGCTCCACAAAAGTGTGCTTTACCTTTGTTTTGTAGATAATGAGGTGGAGGGGAAAATTGAGTAGGCCCCAGCAATAGTGGAAGCTCTAAATTTCCTTCCAAGTAGTAGCATGGCATGTGGAATCCTTTTATAAGAATTCCAGATCAGTAAGGTACGAGCAAGGAGCTAACACGTGGAGCTACCTACCATGCCCCCAGTAATATGCTAAATCCTTCAGGTAGTATTTGATTTATTTTCCAGGGCCAATTAGGGGAACACTGACTTCCTCCTTGTGTTTGGAGGGAAACCCCTCAGCATCGGGTACCATTTCCAGCATCTTTCCCCAACCTTTCCTCTCCATGGGAGGAAGAATTACTTAACTATTGGAGGAGGGGGGGAAGGACAGAGCCAGTGTGGCTCCACCACTTCCCAACCTCTGTTTGGGGTCCACCTGCCTGTATTCTCCTTCAACTCTGTCCTTCCACTCCCTGAGTTTAGCTACTAGCCTCTGATCCTGGGGGACCACTGAGTGGACCACACTTCAGGCTTGCCTGTGTCTGCAAGGGTAAGTCTGACTCCATCTAGTTTTCACTACTTGATAGCTCCCTGTTGCCAGCTTGCCATGGGACCCAAATCACATCTTCCCACTCCCTGAGTTTAGCTACTAGCCTCTGATCCTGGGGGACCACTGAGTGGACCACACTTCAGGCTTGCCTGTGTCTGCAAGGGTAAGTCTGACTCCATCTAGTTTTCACTACTTGATAGCTCCCTGTTGCCAGCTTGCCATGGGACCCAAATCACATCTTCCCACCTCCCTATGAAGGGACTAAAGATGGTGTTTTTATCTCCATTTGCCTATGCTTGTATCTATTTCTCAATTGCTGTCAAACTCAATTAGTGCCAAACTTCCTGTGTGGCCTTGGCCAACCTCTTAAACCCCTCCTGAATTCATCCATTCTTCAAGTGTTAAGCATCTATTCTGTGAGATTTGTGGGAGATAAAGAAGAGACTGAACTTAGTCAGCACTCTCCAAGGGCCCATCACCTTGTGGGAGAGTCGCACACAGAAACGAATATCAGGTTGGGGAATAAGAGTGCTAGGATGGATTAGTGATGTCTGCTCTGGGCATGGAATATGAAAGTGGTATTTGCTAACCCTGCTGCATGCGATTGGAAGGTTTAAACAGAGCGTCTGTTTTCTGGGTTCTGTTAAATCTGGTGGCAAGACCTCCCTGCCTCCTTGTTTCATGTGATTTAATTCAACAGACTTTTGTTGGTTGCTTTCTGTGTGCCAGGCATTTATATTCAATTTTTTTTAATTCCTATGACATGCCCATCTGGCCATTATGAACATCAATCTTGCCTCAGCTGAGAGCTGCTTTTTGGAGGATTTCAACTTACATGTCTTCTTTTAACCTCTAAGAATTCAACACAGAGACAAATGGCAACATATGACAAGATAGGGCATTAATTTCTCTCTGAGACTGTTGACTCTATTTATGAAATCTTAATTAGTTAAGATATGGCTGACAATAAACTCTGGAAAATTCTGAAAGAGATGGGAATACCAGACCACCAGACCTGCCTCTTGAGAAACCTGTATGCAGGTCAGGAAGCAACAGTTAGAACTGGACATGGAACAACAGACTGGTTCCAAATAGGAAAAGGAGTACGTCAAGGCTGTATATTGTCACCATGCTTATTTAACTTACATGCAGAGTACATCATGAGAAACGCTGGGCTGGAGGAAGCACAAGCTGGAATCAAGATTGCCGGGAGAAATATCAATAACCTCGTATATGCAGATGACACCACCCGTATGGCAGAAGGTGAAGAAGAACTAAAGAGCCTCTTGATGAAAGTGAAAGAGGAGAGTGAAAAAGTTGGCTTAAAGCTCAACATTCAGAAAACTAAGATCATGGCATCCGGTCCCATCACTTCATGGCAAATAGATGGAGAAACAGTGGAAACGGTGGCAGATTTTATTTTTAGAGGCTCCAAAATCACTGCAGATGGTTATTGCAGCCATGAAATTAAAAGACGTTTACTCCTTGGAAAAAAAGTTATGACCAACCTGGACAGCATATTAAAAAACAGAGACATTACTTTGCCAACAAAGATCCATCTAGTCCAAGCTATGGTTTTTCCAGTAGTCAGGTATGGATGTGAGAGTTGGACTACAAAGAAAGCTGAGTGCCGAAGAATTGATGCTTTTGAACTGTGGTGTTGGAGAGGACTCTTGAGAGTCCCTTGGACTGCAAGGAGATCCAACCAGTCCGTCCTAAAGGAAATCAGTCTTGAATATTCATTGGAAGGACTGATACTGAAGCTGAAACTCCAATCCTTTGGCCACCTGATGTGAAGAGCTGACTCATTTGAAAAGACCCTGATGCTGGGAAAGATTGAAGGCAGGAGGAGAAGGGGACGACAGAGGATGAGATGGTTGGATGACATCACCGACTCAATGGACATAAGTTTGAGTAAACTCTGGGAGTTGGTGATGGACAGGGAGGCCTGGCGTGCTGTGGTCCATGGGGTCTCAAAGAGTCGGACACGAATGAGCGACTGAACTGAACTGAACTGAACTGATGGCTGAGAAGCAGCCATCAATGGTTCCACAAATTCATCATGAGCCCTACCACGCATGAAGCTAAGCTTGACTACTCTGTTTCACTGAATCATCACCACTACCCATGAAGCAGCTTCTATTGTCATTCCCATCATTTCCACATTACAGGTGAGAAAATTAAAGTTTAGAAAGATTAGGGGTTTTCCTAATTAACTAAGTCTGTAGAATGAAAGAGGTAAAGAATCTGCGTGCAATGCAGGATACTTACAAGAAATACAGAATCAATCCCTGGGTTGGGAAGATCCCCTGGAGTAGGAAATGGCAACCCACTCCAGTATCCTTGCCTGGAAAAATTCCCTGGACAAAGAAGCCTGATGGGCTATAGCCCATGGGGTTGCAAAAAGTTGGACACAACTGAGCACACATCCACACACACATAAGTGAAAGAGCTGAGCCTTAAATCTACGATTGCAACTCCAGAGCTTACATCTCTCCTATCTCACCATAATACAGTCCTTCACTGCTGGAAAAAAAAAAAATCTCCTGGGTTAAAACTTTCATTCTGGAGAGTATTAAACATCACACTCGTTGAACTCCAGTTTCACCAGTTTGAGCAGGGCATTCCCAACGGGTGACCCTGGACACGTCACTTGCCTCATGGACCCTGGTTTGCACATCTGTAAAATGTGAATACTTAATAACACTGAGTTCCTGCTAGCTCAAAACCTTAGGATGTATATTTCAAAATCAGGATAGTGGGGTCCTAAGAAAATTCATGTGTAAATTACCTGTGTCATATATTAATTTCATAACACTCCCAAGTTGATAATTAGGTTACCATTTTCTCCCAGTGCCAAGTGGGGAAATGATTCTCTTTCCAGGTCATTGAAAGTAGAGACTGAAAGAATCATATTTTCAAGCTGCCATTCCAAGTTGCTGCCTTCATCAGTACTAATGCATTCTAAAAGCAGTATTTGGCATCTGTATGTTGAGGAACTAGAGCTAGATCACATTTCTAAGTCAAAATGCAGTAAAGTTCACATTCAGAAGGATTTCATCATAATCCAATAGTACCTTAATGGGGCTTTAAGCCTCAAACCACATTTTAACCCCTGAAATCTCAGGGAAGGCTTGGTCATATCATTTTTCAATAGAGGTATTTCATGGTCTATTGTTTTTATCCAAGAATAAGAAAAGGCACTTATGGATGAAAAAAAAGACTTTGGCTTATTTTGTAAAACTAAATGGATCCTGAGCTAGGAGGTTTAGAGGAGTCTTGTATGCTAAACACCACACTGAATGAATTGCATATAAACAACTGGGCCTGTATGAACAGCAGCAATTGCTTCTTTTATGCAAGATTACAATAGCTGCACTTCACTGAGGACAGGAGTATTTCTCCTTTATGTGTTGCTAAACTGCAAGATGGACCATAACCTGGCTTTTTAGGTTTTTGCCAAAGCACTTGAGTTGATTCTGAAATGCCTGGGGGCTAAGTAATAGATCATACAAGTCCTTAATGGAAGTGTTGAGTCTTAAGAAGAAGAAATCAAAGAGGTGGAGAGAGGAGAGGGAGACAAAGAAAGAAATGAAAGGAAAGGTGTATTCATGGGTGGAAATGAGTCACTTCAGGAGATTTAGTCTCTCTTGTTGTTTAGTCAGTAAGTCATGTCTGACTTTGTGACCCCATGGATTGCAGCCCGCCAGGCTCCTCTGTCCATGGGATTCTCCAGGCAAGAATACCAGAGTATTCCACGTATTCTTGTATTCATGCCATGCCCTTCTCCAGGGGATCTTCCCAACCCAGGGATCAAACCTGCATCTCCTGCATTGCTGGTGAATTATTTACCGCTGAGCCATGAGGGAAATCCACTATAGAGGGTACCGGCTTATAATGGTTGGACTTGTGATTTTTTTTGTTTGACCTTACGATGATGTGAAAGTGATACACATTCAGTAGAAACCATACTTCAAATTTTGAATTTTGACCTTTACTCTCTTGTGCTACTAGGCAGAAGCCACAGCTCCCACTCAGCCATGAGATCAGAAGGATAAGCACCTGATACGTCTTCAGCCAGTCTGCATGCAGATAACCTTTCTGGTTCTCACTTTCAGTATAGTTTTGTAAATTACATGAGCTATTCAACACTTTGTTATGAAATGGGCTCTGTGTTAGATGATTTTGCCCAACTGTAGGCTCATGTAAGTGTGCTAAGTACATTTAAGGCAGGTGAGGCTAAGCTCTGATGTTCCGTAGGTCAGGTGTACTGTATTAAGCACATTCATGACTTAATATTTTTAGCCTATGATGGGTCTATCAGGCCAAAACCCTGTTGTAGTCAAAGAGGGTCTGTATAGAGGAAACCACAGGGGAAAAACCAGAACCTCTGTTGACAAAAAACAGAGTGTACAGCCCCCAAGTTATATATTCAGAGATGCTTTTGTATGTTGTTCATATGTAAAAGCAGAAATCCAAATAGAGATCAAATCTAAATGGTAAAGGCTTAGGAAAAAAAGTGTCCACCTAGTGATCCGATGAATACACCTCCCAGCCTGCTCTTCACTGGGTTCTGCCAGGTTCTGTGGGCAGAGAAGTGAACAAGGCTGACCCACTCCACGTTTAGTCTGGTGGGAGAGAAATCAGTGCAGAGGTCCAAGAGAGAAATTTGGTGGTGGTGGTGGGAGGTAGGTGGGGAAATTTGGCCTAGTTTAGGCCTAGAAAGGCTTTTCTAAGGAGATGACATTTCCTGTGAGACCTGAAGCAGGAGCAGGAGCCGTACTGGGGAGAGGAAGGTGCATCCCCAGCAGCAGATCCAGCTGGTGGAAAGGTCTGGAAGTGGGACCAGCGCAGTGTACGAGGTGCTACATGAAGGAGAGGGAGGCGAATGGTACAAGATGCAGCCGGAGCCCCGTGGGCCTGGGTGGGGGATTTGAGTTTCTTCTGAGTATAATGGGGGCCCGTTGAAGGCTTAGGAGCAGTCAATAGAGAGGCGCACAAAGGCCTCCGGGAGGGCTCGGAGCCGTAAGCCCCGCTTTGAGGCCTCGCTAAGCACTCTCTGCATTGTCTCCATAGACTCCTTTCACAACAGACTCTCGGCCCCTGATTTTCTCTGCTCTTTCTCTCCACGGCTCTCTTACGGCTTCAGAATGAACCAAACAAGGGAGGGAGAAGAAAAGCCCCCAGCCCCAGGGGCCCCCCTGCCTGCCCCACTTGGTGTGCAGAGCCGGGGGGCACAGCCAGACATTGCACGCTGACAGCGGCCCTCTGCAAGCAGAGGCAGAGAGAGGATGAGAAGAGGGAGCCAGAGACCAGAGCAGGCACCTGTGCACCCTCAGGGGGTGGGGCAAGGGAACGGCAGAGGGGGCAAGTGCAGGAATCTGGGTAACTCATTGAGATGGGCCAGGGGCACTTGTCTTTAAGACCTGAAAGACTCTGTGATCTGGGTTCCAAGACCCTGGTTCAAGTCCTGACTCCAACCATGAGACAAAAGCTGTACTTTATAGGTTCTGTTTGCCCTTCAGACTGTCTCTGTCTTCCCCCACTCTGTTCTATGCCCAGGGGGTGGGCTCTGTTGTCCTCAGCTTCCACTTGGGTTTGGCCAGTGGAGGAGAGGACAGGGAGGAGAGGACAATGCTCCCTCCCCACCCCCAGGCTGCGGATTGTTAGCTGATGGGTTTCTTTTCTGCCAGCCTTGGTCTGGACCAGGCAGTCCTGTCACACGACCCTCTCAAGAGCCCAGCTACAGCTTCTCCCTCAGCCTCTGCAGGCCTAGATGTAGGCATGGCCTCCTGCTGTGGCCATCCCTGGGCACTGCCTCATCCCTGTTGGTTTCCTTGCTCCCAGTGGCAACTGTCATCAGTGGCACCTTCATCACCTTTCTGCATCCCCTCTCCCCTTGGAATGGACCATCTATTTCCTCCTTGCTCCTTTACTGATGCAAAGGGATCAGTTCAACCTCTCCAACAGGATCACTGTATTAGTTTCTGGCAGTTGCTGTAACAAATTATCCTAAACTGGTTGACTTAAAACAACAAAACGTACTATCCTAGATCTGAAGGCCATTAGTCCAAAAAATCATGGTGTTGACAAGGTCATTTGCTCTTTGAAGGCTTCAGGGGATAATCCTTCCTTGCCTTCCTTCCCGGCTCCTGGCTGTTGGAGCCTTGCTGGCATTCTTGGCCTGCAGCTGCATCGGTGCTGTCTCTGCCTCTGTCATCACACGTGTTCTCTCCCTGTATCACATCCCTTCCCTCCATGGGTGTCTAGCTCTGGGCCTCGCCTCTTCTCACCACTCAGTGGGTGAGGGAGCCACGCCACTCCAGGATGTCATCTCACCTAATTATATCTACAACAACCTTATTCCTGAATAAGATCACTTTCTGAGCTTCTGGGAAGGTTATGAATTCTTGGGGGATGCTTATCAACCCAGCACAATCACTTTCAGAATAATTACAGCAAACTCCTAATAGCACTTCCCATGAGTCAGGCACTGCTTTATGTGTTTTACACATACTGACATTTAATTCTCGGGATGATTCTAAAATGTAGGTATTAGGATAACCTCCACCCTACAAATGGGGAAACTGGGACACAGAGAGGTTAAGTAACTTGCCTAAGGTTACATAGCTAATATGTAGTAGAGTGAGCATTCAAACTCAGGTAGAAGTTTCCAGAGTCTGTCCTCTCAATGTTATACTGATTATTGCTCAGAAGAGTGGGCTGGTCCACTGCTTAAAAGCTACCTTCTTATGGAGACCAGGAAGTCATAATATAAATAGTAGCAACTGGGACTTCCCTGGTGGTCCAGTGATTAAGACTCCGTGCTTCCATTGCAGGGGACATGGGTTCCATCCCCGGCTGGGGACCTAAGATCCCACATGCCACATGCCACACCCAAAAGATTAAAAAAAAAATAGTAGCAACCAAAAGTACAATAGGAGAAGGTAACATAAGAAGTACTTTAAGGGTGGGAGGTAGATTCTGTCGATTTATAGAGGAAGATACAAAGAGCTGGAGATGGTAAGTAAACTGCCCGTGAGAACACAGCTGGTAAGCTCTAGAGCAGATTCCTCAAGTACGATCATAATTACTGTTTTATGTTGGTGACCAAATCCTCCCATCTACCTTGGGCATTGGTAGATATTGTAACATACTACCTGAAATATCATTTGCAATGGATCTGTGTAGGCGGGAAGGCTGACTTTCTGGAGAAACAAACACAGAGCCCCAAGTTGTCGTGTTTGCCGACTTCCACCGTGTAAATGCTCTCGCCACTGCCAATTTCAAGCCCCAATGTGACGTCTCTGACCCAGACTTGGGAAGAGGTCCAACACATTCAGCCCCAGTGAGCCTGTCAAGCTGGCTCAGTCACAAACCTGCCCCAGGGATCTTCTGTAAAATGTTGATGTGGACTCTTGAAAACAAAGCTGCAGGTCTTCTGGAACAGGAGACAAAGACTTCTTTAGCTTTTAGAGGTACAGCCAGTGTGAACAGGATCAGGGGGCCAATTTCCTGAGCAAGCATGGAACGTGCTTGGTATAATCTCAGGAGATCCGTGACATTTCTGAGCATTAAGAGGTAATATTTGTAGTTCGTATGTGGAAGATGGGCTTCCCAGATGGTAAAGAATCCACCTGCAAGTCAGGAGCTGCAGGAGACAAGGGTTTGATCCCTGGGTCGGGAAGATCCCCTAGAGGAAGGCATGGCAACCCACTTCAGTATTCTTGCCTGGAGAATTCCATGGACAGAGGAGCCTGGCGGGCTACATACCCTAGTATTGCGAAGAGTCAGATATGACTGACCAAATAACACACACACACACACACACGCACACACGCACACAGGGCTTCCCAGGTGGTGCTAGTAGTTGATGTAAGAAGCTGAGGTTCTGACATAGGACCTTTCTGAAAATCTGGAAAATCAAGTCCTAGGTAGAAGTTCTATCATTGTTTAGTTACTAAGTCATGTCCAACTCTTTTGTGACCCCATGGACTGTAGCCCACCAGGCTCTTCTGTCCATGGGGTTTCCCAGGCAAGAATACTGAAGTGGGCTGCCATTTCTTCCTCCAGGGGTTCTTTCTGATCCATGGATCAAACCTGAGTCTCCTATATTGGTGGAGAAGGAAATAGCAACCCACTCCAGTACTCTTGCCTGGACAATCCCATGGACGGAGGAGCCTGGTAGGCTGCAGTCCATGGGGTCACTAGGAGTCGGACATGACTGAGCGACTTCACTTTCACTTTTCACTTTCATGCACTGGAGAAGGAAATGGCAACCACTCCAGTATTCTTGCCTGGAGAATCCCAGGGACTGGGGAGCCTGGTGGGCTGCCGTCTTTGGGGTCGCACAGAGTCGGACACGACTGAAGCGACTTAGCAGCAGCAGCAGCTCCTATATTGGCAAGTGGGTTCTTTACTGCTGAGACACCAGGGAAGCCCAGAAAGAAGTCTTGATGTTGCTGTTGTTCAGTCACACAGTTGTGTTGACTCTTTGCAACCCCATGGACTGCAGCACACCAGGCTTCCCTGTCCTTCACCATCTCGCGGAGCTTGCTCAAACTCATGTCCATCCATTCAGTGATGCCATCCAACTATCTCATTGTCTGTCATCTCCTTCTCTTGCCTTCAGTCTTACACAGCATCAGGGTCTTTTCTGAGTTGGCTCTTCGCATCAGGTGGCCAAAGTATTGGAGCTTCAGCTTCAGCATCAATCCTTCCAATGAATATTCAGGATTGATTTCCTTTATGGTTGACTGGTTTGATCTCCTTGCAGTCCAAGGGACTCTCAAGAGTCTTCTCCAACACCACAGTTCAAGAGCACAGATTCTTCAATGCTCAGCTGAAGTCTACAGGGAGATAAATAGATATTTGTGCTCTGACCTCTGCCCTTCACTACACAACTCACCTAAACAGAGCTCCTCATTTTGTTCTAGAGAAGGAAAGTGGTGTGACTGCAAATGAGCCTTTTAGGATTATGAGCATATCAGGAGAACCCTTTTCGTTTCTGTAGGAGCAGCAAGATATTTCAATTTTTTTTTTTTTTTGGATGAGGTATCACCTCACACCAATCATAATGGCCATCATCACAATATCTACAAATGATAAATACTAGAGGAGATGTGGAGAAGAGGGAACCCTCCTACATTGTTGGTGGGAATGTAAACTGATACAGCCATTATAGAGAACAGTATGGAGATTCCTTAAAAACCTAGAAATAAATCTACCATATGACCCAGCAACCCCACCACTGGGCATATACCCTGGGAAAACTGAAATTCTAGAAGACACATATACCCCATTGTTCATTGCAGCACTATTTACAATAGCCAGGACATGGAAGCAACCTAGATGTACATGGACAGATAAGTGGATAAAGAAGATGTAGTACATAAACACAAAGAAGAAACTTTTTAACGTAATCTGTGCCACTCTCTCATTCCCTCCCCCTCTACCAACATAGCAATATTTTTACATTTTTGTGACTTTTTATTTTGAAATGATTGCAGACTCACAGGGAGTTGTAAGGATAGAACATAGAATAGTCCCATGAACACGTCACCTAGTTTCCCCCAGTGGTGACATCTTGTGTAACTAATACAATATTGAAACCAGAAAATTGACACTGATACAGTACTGTTGACTAGACTACCAACCTTGTTCAGTTTTTACCAGTTTTTATACACATCCCTGTGTGTTAGGAGAAGGAGGCATAGTCCAGTGCAAACTGATTCCTAATATAGAGTCAAGTGTTGTGCTGCTGTGCTGTGCTTAGTTGCTCAGTCATGTTTGACTCTTTACAACCCCATGGACTGAGCCCACCAGGCTCCTCTGTCCATGGGGATTCTCCAGGCAAGAATACTGGAGTGGGTTGCCCTGCTCTCTGCCGGGAAATCTTCCAAACCCAGGGATTGAACCCAGGTCTCCTGCATTGCAGGTGGATTCTTTACTGACTGAGCCACCAGGGAAGCCCATAGAGTCATGTAACTACCACCAAATAGGATCCAGATTATTTCATCATCATCCTAATTATAGACTCACCCCCACCTAACCCTGTCCCTGTTTCCTGGCAACCACCAGTCTGTCCTCCATCTCTACAGTTTTGTCATTTTGTGCATGTTACATGAATGAAATCATACAGTGTGAAATCTTTTGAGATTGACTTTTTTAACTTGGGGCTACTCCAGTGGCCCAGATGGTAAAGAGTCTACCTGCAATGCAGGAGACCCGGGTTCAATCCCTGGGTTGGGAGGATCCCATGGAGAAGGGAATGGCAACCCACTCCAGTATTCTTGCCTGGAGAATTCCATGGACAGAAGAGCCTGGCGGGCTACAGTCCATGGGGTTGCAAAGAGTCAGACATGACTGAGCATTAACACTTTCACTTTTTTCACTTAGCATAATGCCCTTAACTATGTTGCTGCCTGTCATGAGTTAAACTGTGTCCTACTCAAACTCACTCATTGTTGGAGTTCTAACTCCTATTACTCCTACTAACTCCTACTAACTCCAAATAGGACTTTATTTGGAAACAGGGTGACTACAGATTTAATTAGTTAAGATGAAGTCATACTAGGGTAGGATGGATCCCTAACCCGATGTTGGGTGTCCTTATAAAAAGGAGAAATGTAGACAGAGATACACACACCAGGAAAACACCATGTCAAGGTTGGAGTTATACTGTCACAAGCCAGGAAACTGCCCAAAGCTAGGAGAGAGGCCGGGAACATTGCTCCCCCAGCACCTACAGAGCGAGCATGGCCCTTCTGACACCTTGAACTTCTAGCCTCCAGAGTTGTAGGACAAGAAATTTCTCTTGTTTGAACCACTCAGTGGTATGATATTTGTTACAGCAACTCTGCTACTGCTAAGTCACTTCAGTCGTGTCCGACTCTGTGCGACCCCATAGACGGCAGCCCACCAGGCTCCGCCATCCCTGGGATTCTCCAGGCAAGAATACTGGAGTGGGTTGCCATTTCCTTCTCCAGTGCATGAAAGGGAAAAGTGAAAGTGAAGTTGCTCAGTCGTATCCGACTCTTAGCGACCCCATGGACTGCAGCCTACCAGGCTCCTCCGTCCATGGGATTTTCCAGGCAAGAGTACTGGAGTGGGGTGCCATTGCCTTCTCCGACAGCAACTCTAGCTCACCAATATACTGTAAATCTCCAAAATTTGTTCCTCTTTATGGCTGAGGAGTATGACATTGTGTGGTTGTATGCAGGTGTCTTACCGTTTACCCACTGGAGGACATTTGGATTGTTCCTACTTTTAGACTATTACAAATAAAGATGCTGTAGAAGGATGGGATGGGGAGGGAGGTGGGTGGGGGGTCCAGGAAGGGGAACACATGTAAACCCATGGCTGATTCATGTCAATGTATGGCAAAAACTATTACAATATTGTAAAGTAATTAGCCCCCAACTAAAATAAATAAATTTATAAAAAAAAAGAAAAGAAAATAGCAAAAGTAAAAAAAAAAAAAAAAAAAAAAGATGCTGTGAACAATCATGTACAGCTTTTTGTCTGAACATAAGTCTTTATTTCTCTGGGATAAATTTCCAAGTGTGTGACTGCTGGGTCTTAAGGTAAGTGTATGTTTGTTGTTGTTTAGTCGCTCAGTTGTGTCTGACTCTTTGGGACCCCATGGACTGTAGTCCACCAGGCTCCTCTGTCCATAGGAAATCTGTCCATAGGATTTCCCAGGCAAGAATACTAGAGTGGGTTGCCATTTCCTTCTCCAGGGGATCTTTCTGACCCAGGGATCAAACTCGTGTCTCCTGCATTGGCAGGCGGATTCTTTACCACTGAGCCACCAGGGAAGCCCAAGTATATGTTTAGTTGATAAGAAATTAACAAACAATTTTCCCATATCATTAATTTTTATGATGCATAGATTCTTTCAGCCTCTGATAAGCACACCTTCCTTTGTTTAAAGTGCAATGGACTCTTAGAGGGAAAGTGGAAGGAGGAGGAAGGTGGTTCACAGCTAGAAAACAGGCAAATATGATAGAAATATGGCATTCTGATAATTTATGCTGCCACCAGTGGCAAGGTGGATTAACTGAAAAGAGCCACACAGTCAACCCTGGTTTATCTGAATAAAGTCAGCAATTCAACAAACACCAGTTCAATACTTAGCACGTGTCAGACACTAACCCAGATACTGGGAAGGCTGCACACTCTAGGATGGACACTTGTTCCTTAAAACCTCTCAACCTGGTGTAAGAGGTGGTAGACATGTTCACAAATCACTTTCATGTTATCCAGTATGACTAGGAGGGCGGGGAATTGTGAGATATGTATAATACAAAACAGAAGCTAAACCCAAAATTACAAGCACTGAGATCTGAAGTGTTTGAAGTGATCTTGCTCCTGTCTTAATTTCTTCTTACTTAGTCTTTTATTGGGGCTTCCCTGGTGGCTCAGCTGGTAAAGAGTCTTTTATTATCTAAAATACAGGTAGACAGCTTGGAGATAGGACTGAGACGAAATTTTAATCCTGCACAAACCAGAAAGTGAACTTTAAGGCTCACAGTCACTTTTCGATGGTTTGAGCTCCTGGAAATGGAGTATGACAGTTGGATTAGTTACAAAAACAGGAAGTGTTTTATTGGATTATCTGGATCATCTGTCAGGTTGAAGCCCTTCGCTCAGGGATGGCCCACCTCTCGTGCTCCCAAAACCTTCTTCTGTGAGATGCATTCACCACCTGCCAGTTCTCCTTATAAATCCCTCATTTTTTCCTTCTTTGCCCTTCAATGGAACAATCTGAGGAATTCAGTCAGAGCCTTGATTAAGGGCTTATGGGCAAGTCTATGGCTTCATCATTTCTTCTCAATGGAGAGCTTTTAAGGCCCAAAAGAGGACTAACCCAGCATTAAATCTAACCAACAAAGCTCTTTTAAATAAAGTGAGTAGACCTTGCCTTGTCCTTAGAAGAGGAATTTTTATTGACTTAAAACATCCCATAAATGTTTTTCCCCTTGACTTGTTTTTTGTTAAGTTTTAGCTGAGTGCAAGATGATATTTTGCTTTTCAGCATTGATGTTCCCTGACTTTCTAGTGTCTACTTGAGGGATGGAGAGCCCAGGGCTGAATCAAATAGGAGAGACATGACTGTGATATTGTCTGTCAAGACAGAGCTCCAAGATCACAAATCAGAAATAGAGTAGAATGGAGGCTGCTGGTTGTCTGAATATCCATTTACTTATGAGCTTTCACTGAGCATGGGCGCCAGTTGGACCACATTTCTCAGGCTTCCCTGTATCTAGGTGTGGTGACTGGACCAAGCTCTGGCCAATGGGATGTGAGCAGAAAGGATGGGTACAATTTCCATGCCATGACCTTTAAAGAAAGGAGAGTGTGTTCCTCTGTCTCTTTCTATCTTGCCTCATGGAAAGTTGACATGGTGGAGAGTCACTTTGGAGCATGCACTTAAGAACAATGCCTCAGGGATAGTGAAAGAATGAGATGAAGATTCTGGGTCCCGACATCTGTGGAACCATCTCAACAACAAACTGCTTATTCTTGGGCAACCTCATGAAAGTGAGATTAACTTCCATCTTTCTCTCTTAAGTCAATATTATTTTGATCTTTGAAACAACAGCTGAATCTGCATTCTGCTAATATTAATACATGGACCAAATCAAGGGGAGAGAGCCAGTCCATGTATGAGATGTAAAGAGGCAGGAAAACAGAAAAACAGGAAAGAGTCCACAATGGGGAAAGCAAGTGATGGAGAATGGCACAATCGAGTATATGGTGTGGCTCTGCAGTACTGAACAGGCAGTAGCCACTCAACTAACATATGTTGATGGAAAGGTCTCTCCTAGCAGTCAGTGTTCATCTCTCAAATGCAACACCCTCCTTCTTACTTCCTGGGCTTTGCACGTAGTTTCCTTTAACCTGGATCCCCTTGTCACCCTCATCATTCCCAACGCTTGGGTAAATCCTACTCATCCTTCAGCTTTCTGTATGAATGTGGCTTTCTCGGGGAGAGCCCTTTTTAAGGTAAGGCCTTCCTTCAACACTGTGTTCCCCCCAACACTCTCCCTGCCTGTCCACCTGCCTGTTCATTCTTCTGGCTCCACTTCCAGACTGAGAATTCTAGGAGGGCAGGGACCACACCTGACTGTAAGCCATTGAATCCCCAAGGCTGGCCCCCAGACTACACACAGGGTGCTCAGTGACCCTGGTAAGAGTCACAAAGTCACAGAGTCACAAAGAATTAGGCTTTCGAAGCTTGAAATAAAACCCTTCCTCCTGGGGAGACCCGGCCAAGTGCCCAAATGCCTCTGTTCTTGGGGAAAACGATTGTGGGTTTCATCTTCCATCAGAGGCTGCTGTGCTTAGTCGCTCAGTCATGTCTGACTCTTTGCAACCCCATGGGTTGTAACCTGCCAGGCTCCTCTGTACATGAGGATTCTGCAGGCAAGAATACTGGAGTGGGTTGCTATGACCTGCTTCCAGGAGATCTTCCCAACCCAGAGATTGAAACCAGGTCTCCAACATTGTGGGCGGATCCTTTACTGTCTGAGCCACCAGGGAAGCCCAAGAATACCGGAGTGGGTAGCCTATCCCTTCTCCGGGGGATCTTCCCACCCCAGGAAATGAACTGGGGTTTCTTACATTGCAGGCAGATTCTTTACTAGCTTGAGCTACCAGGGAAGCCCTCAGAGGCTGTTATCCATTTGCAATACCGATTAGCCATTTCCTCTCTCAACATCCCCCGGTTTCAGCTGGAGTCGAGTTGAGGGTTTGTTTTGCTCTATTTCCTTCTCACTTTTCACCTGGGCTTTTATATTCTGATTGTCATACTGCTGTCTGGAGCTGGAGCATTGTCCCTCACAGCTCTCTGGCCGCCTCCCCTCCATGTCAGCGCTGTCCCACACGCCCTTCTGCCTCTGTTAAGCGCACAGCACCAGGCTCCTCCGCTCCTGTCGCCTGCAGCGCCGAATGAAAGCTCCACTTTCATCACCAGGCCCCCTTGGCCTGCGATTTTTTCATATCTTAATAAGGCTCAAATCGGTTCAAGCAACTTCTTCAAAAGCCACACAGATTATTCAAAACAACAGCAATAGGGGAGGAATAAAAGCAGTTAAACTACAAAAATTATCTGGTACACACAATCCTTGGGTCATTACCTCCTTTGACGATCATGCCACGTTACAAGAGAGCAGGGAGAGCAGGCTTGCTGGAAAACAGCCCGGTTTCCTCCAGCACCAGCTCACCCCGTGGCCCAGGCTTCTCCCAGGAGCAAGGTGACTTGTCCAGGCTGCCGGTTCATGGGCCTACCACCCACACAGAGCCTAGAACTCAGAATGACCTATGCCTGATTTCACACTCCGCTGTCTCAGTTTTATATGCTGAATAACTTATGAATAAGGGCTCGTGTTTCCATTTTGCACTGAATCCTGCAAATTAGGCAGCTCCTACTGTCCTTTGGCGTCAAGTCTTGGGAGTCACAGCTGCCTTCCCACAGGCCAGGCTCAGAGTATCATTAGAACCTCAGAATTCTGGGCCATCGGAACCAGAAAGAGTCATGGGGTGAGAGTGCTGTAAGACAAAGGTCCAAGCTGGATTCGAATCCCACCCTCCCGGTTGCCACCTGTAGGCTAATTATCACCCAGTTCTGAGCCTCAGTTTCTTATTTGTAAAACAAAGGAAACCTTACTTTCCCTCCTAAAGTTGTTGCGAGGATCAAAGGAGATAATTTACTAGAACAAGGTACCTGGAAGAGACTGGGACTTTAAATATTTGAGGCTGGAAAGAGGCCATTTGGGGAATTTCAGACAGTCTCTGCAGTTTATGAGAGGAAAAAATAAATAAATTTGTCTTTGGAACAGACAGTCCCTTTGTTTAAGGAGAGGCCACATCACTGAGTCATTTTGGTCCTACTGGTAAAGCCAGTTCCCATCCGAATGTATACCATTTACAAATGTCAATTGGAGACTCTCCAGATGAATTCTAAAATAAAAAAAATTCTTTTATGTAAAACTTGGAACTTCAGTGTCCAATGCCTGAAAAATATCATTGTATACTCTTGGGAGATGAGTTTGTTGTTTTGACCAAAAATGAGCTCACAAGTAATCCAGTGCCAAGACCTAACCCCACGAGGAGGGAGGTGCAGGCTTGGCCCCCAGTACCGTAGGGCTGAGGCTGTTGAGCTGCCTTGGCGGGACTATTTAAGCTAAGGAAGCAGACTTGATGAACCCAGAAAGGTCTTCAGTGATTGTGAGTGGGTCAAATGGCAACCTGACAGGTGGGGGTGGGCATTTCCCCCAAAGGGATCAGAGGTTCCCGCTGTCAGGCTTCTTGCAACTGAGCTGAATCCTAGGGAAGAGGAGAAGGTGGCCTTTGTATTGGAAGGGATGACACTTTTCTTCTCTCTGAGAGTGGCCTGAACTCCTCAGCAGAAACGTTCTGAGGGTATCTTTTGGATCCTCTAGTTTCACGAAGGCTCAGTGGCAAGGCTGAGCTTAGTCTTTTTGTTAAACTCTGTTGTCCCCAGACATTCAGTAAAGTCATGCCATTTCCTTTTTTTTTTTTTTAAATCACATTGTACAACTTAAAGATATACAATTTTCATTTGTCAATTGTAACTCAGTAAAACTGAAAAGGGCAGTTATACCATTTCCATCCTTTCTTAGCTGAGCTTTGGGGACTGAACGAAGGAGCTCACATCCATGTTAGGGATGTGGATAATCAAGGGTTAAGTATCAATAGCCTGGAAAACAGGACGCTAGAGATGCCAGTGGGGCCAAGGGAAGCAATAATGAAACAGCAAGGAGGCTGGCAGGGATGACAAGGCACCACCTGAGTTGACTTGTGGAACATTCACACATTCCTCAGGGGTCCCAGAAACACCCTAGAGGAGGGAACTTTCTTGCACAATGGGCTTCCTTTATCCTATGAGATGAGGGTTTGGATTATTGTTATGTGGCCACAGATGACTGAAAGGGTATAGGAGTCAGAAGGGAAGAGGGGAGGTCAGTTGGGTTCCATAGGTTAAATGATTTAATCTGACACTCAGTGGCTAATACAGGGCTTCCCTGGTGGCTCAGTGGTAAAGAATCCGCCTGCCAATGCAGGAGATGCAGGTTCGACCCCCTGGGCTGGGAAGAGCCCCTGGAGAAGGAAGTGGCAACCTACTCCAGTATTCTGGCCTAGGAAGTCCCATTAACAGAGGAGCCTGGCAGGCTACAGTCCTTGGGGTAGCAAAAGAGTCAGGACACTACTTAGCGACTAAACAACAATAGCAATGGCTAACATAATAATAATTATTATTATTCTACAGTTGAAGACAATATGACCCAGAAATTTGAAGTAAGTGTCTCAAATGTCCACGATTGCTTTGCTCCATTCCTTGACTGAAGCACCTGTTCAGTCCACGGCTCCAGGACGAGCTGCCCACAGCCTCACAGGCCCACTGGCTCAGATCACAGCTGATCTGACCAGGAGCCAACGTCTGATCCAAATTAAGCCAATCAACTTTTCTCTCCTCGGTATTTAACTAAAGTGATTGTCGGTCCCAACTGTGTCAGTGAGCTGTGAAAAGTCAAGAGTGACAAGTCCAGAATCACTGCCCAGGTTAGCCAAAGCCATGGGCAGAGATGTAAGGAAGAGCGGAAAGGCGGCCTGGCAGGGAAAGTCATCCACGGAGGAGAGTTGAACCAGTGTCTTGGATGCGGTAGAAAGAGGCTTTCTGGGTGCCCGGGAAGGGTGGTGACTTCCCACTGGCTGCAAGGTCAGGCCAGACTTCCGACAGCAGGCTCCCAGGAGCTTACGATAAGGTCGCTGTTTTTTTGTTTGAACTAAACTGGAGGAGTTTCTTTTCTCCACAACGAGCAATCCCTGGGCCAACTCAGCAGAGAGGGTGGAGGCTGGCTGGTGGACCCCCAGCCCAGAGCTCTTGCTATGGTTCTACATTGCCTGCCTCCTCTCTTAGGATAATTTAGATTACCCTAAATTACCTTAGCAGATTTCTTTATATTAAGTTGACCTGCCCGTGCATTTTTGTAGTAAAATATAGTTTTTCTTACATACTCACAAAGTTGTGGATAGGACACAATGCTCAGAAACAGCCCAAGTCTATCTGAAGATCTAAGTAGGCATAGTCAGGTGACGCCTGAAAGCCCCTCGGCGGACATCTGGCCAAGGCAGTGGCTAACGCCAGCTCAGGGACCAAAGAGGTCTTTGTCTGTGGCCTGGCAGAGCTCCTTGTTCTGGACCAGCCACTCAGGTTGCAAGTCCTGACATGAGGTGATTCCCAGAAAACAGTGAGACTCCAGCCTACGGTGGCCAAGTTCCATGTATTATTTCCCTGCTAGAAAACTAATAACTTGGCAAGCAAAGCCCCTGGGGAACTTACCACCATCAGTGAGAAAGCCGGAACCATTCTGTCTGGGGTTCTCGTAACATAATGGTCCACTTAACTTCTCCACCAGCCCATTGTTCTGCTGCTGTTTATCTGTGACCCTCACTCAAAAAGTAAACTTCCTCAGAATAACAACATGAATAATAATAGCTGAGTCCCTGTTAGTACCACACCTTTTGTATACATTCTTGTTAGCCTCCAAAATCACCCTTGAAATAGGTGGCATCACTGCATTTTACAGATAAGCAAGCTTCGGCTCAGAGAGTTATTAACTGTTTCACCTAAGTCACTGGGCTGGTAAGTAACAGTGCTGGGGTCCACTCCATTCTGCCACTCACAGAAGCTAACACTTATTAAGTCATATACTGGGCTCTGGACACTGTCTAAATGCCTCACTTTCCTTTTCACAATCTATCCTATGATACAGTTATATAGGGATAAGAAAACGAATCAGAAGAGGCTAAGTGGGACTTCCCTGGTGGTCCAGAGGCTAGGACTCCACTCTCCCAATGAAGGGGGCCCAGGTTCAATCCCTGGTTGGGAAGTTGGATCCCACATGCTGCAACTAAAGATCCTGCATGCCACAGCTAAGCCGATTAAATAAATAAATGTGTGCTCAGTCACTTCAATTGTGTCTGACTCTTTGTAACCCCACAGGCTGTAGCCTGCCACGGGCTTCTCTGTCCATGGGATTCTCCAGGCAAGAATACTGGTGTGGGTTGCTATTTCCTCCTCCAGGGGATCTTCCTGACCCAGGGATCAAACTCATGTCTCTTATGTCTCCTGCATTGGCAAATGCATTCTTTACCACCAGTGCCACCTGGGAAGCCCCACATAAATAAATAAATATTTTTAAAAAAAAACACACATGAAACTGTGGTCTGCAGGCCAAATCTGGCCATTGTTTAAAAAAAAAAAAAAGAGGCTAAGTTCAGTTCAGTTCAGTCACTTAGTCGTGTCTGACTCTGCGACCCCATGGACTGCAGCACGCCAAGCTTCCCTGTCCATCACCAACACCCAGCATTTACCCAACTTCATGTCCATCGAGTCGGTGATGCCATCCAATCATCTCATCCTCCATCATCCTCTTCTCCCCCTGCCTTCAATCTTTCCCAGCATCAGGGTCTTTTCCAGTGAGTCAGTTCTTCACATCAGGTGGCCAAAGTATTGAAGTTTCAGCTTTAGCATCAGTCCTTCCAATGAATATTCAGGACAGATTTTCTTTAGGATTGACTGGTTTGATCTCTTTGCAGTCCAAGGGATTCTCAAGAATCTCAACACCACAGTTCAAAAGCATTAATTCTTCAGCTCTCAGCTTTCTTTGTAATCCAACTCTCACATCCATACATGACTACTGGAAAAACCATAGCTTTGACTAGATAGAACTTTGTTGGCAAAGTAATGTCTCTGCTTTTTAACATGCTGCCTAGGTTGGTCATAGCTTTTCTTCCAAGGAGCAAGCATCTTTTAATTTCATGACTGCAGTCACCATCTGCAGTGATTTCGAAGCCCAAGAAAATAAAGTCTGTCACCGTTTTCACAGTTTCTCCATCTATTTGCCATGAAGTGATGGGACTGGATGCCATGATCTTAGTTTTTTGAATGTTGAATTTTAAGCCAGCTTTTTCACTCTCCTCTTTCACTTTCATCTGCTGCTGCTGCTGCTAAGTTGCTTCAGTCGTGTCCGACTCTATGCAACCCCATAGACGGCAGCCCACCAGGTTCCTCTGTCCTTGGGATTCTCCAGGCAAGAACACTGGAGTGGTTTGCCATTGCCTTCTCCTTCACTTTCATCTAGAGGCTCTTTAGTTCCTCTTCACTTTCTACCATAAGGGTGGTGTCATCTTTGTATCTGAGTTTATTGATATTTCTCCTGGCAAACTTGATTCCAGCCTGTGCTTCATAAGTAGTTTCCCCAAATGGATGGTAGAAGTGAGATGTGAACTCAATTCTGCCTCGTTCCCAAATCAGAGGTTCTACCCAGAGCCCCCCTTTAGTTCTCTTCTGAGCCCTTCTCTGGCAGGGTCTGGCTGGAGCTGGTTGTTAAGATCCAGCTAAGATGCTAACTAATATGTGAGTAGAGGCATTGTCCCTTCCCCGTGTGGTACACAGCATCTCCTTGACTTCACAGCTGCTCTGTAAGGTGGATGCATCCTTGAGGCCCCACCTTTTGAGGCCCAGACAGGATCTCACAGCTGGTAAGTAGCAGAGCTGGGCCTCAGACAAGGTCCCTCTGCAGAACCACAGTGCATCTTTAAGTGATTTACAACAGGAAAATCTGGTGCAAAGAAACCAGGCAAAAAGGTGGCATTTGAGGCGGGAAAACAGGCCACACAAGAGGAGACGCCCCAACATCATGAACCCCCAGAGGTTGCTCCACCACTGTCAGTGATCTCAGGGGTTCCCAGGAGCCCTGTTTCCAGAAACACCCAGTGAAGCTGTGGATGAAGCTGCCTTTGTGATTACACACGGCAGATCTGCCAGTTCTCATCCACCACCCACCTGAAATGAAGAGGAGAAGGCAGTTGGTCAGTAGGCAGCTTCCCTGGACAGCAAACCGAGACTTGGAGGTTTACATGCATGGGAGGTGTATTGAGGTGTGCCCCTTCATCAACACCTGTAAGTGGAGGGAGGGAAGGATGGAGGGAGGCGGGATTGGATCAACGGAGAGGTTGGGCCACCATGCAGTCGCAGCAGAGGCCCCTGTGATCCCACGGGGAGCTCTGGAGCCTGGATAACCCCCTCTGTTGTCCTGAATCCATGCACGGGGCTAAGGGTGTGGACCCTGACATGGTGGTGGTGGTAGTTTAGTCGCTAAGTCCTGTCTGACTCTTGCGACCCCATGGGCCGTAGCCCACCAGGCTCCTCTATCCATGGGATTTTACAGGCAAGAATACTGGAGTGGGTTGCCATGCTGTCCTCCAGGGGGTCTTCTCGATCCAGCGATCAAACCCCAGTCTCCTGCATTGTGGGCGGATTCCTTACCACTGAGTTACTGGACCCCAACATGGACCAGTCATTAAACTCAGGATGCCACAGGGACTGGGGATACAGTAAAATAAGCAGCCTCCTTTGGTGAGGGCAGCTTCTGACTGTGAGCCTCCAGCAGCCCAGCACTGCCAGCAGCTGGGTGAATAAGCACCCCCATTCTAAAGAGGAAACTGAAGGTGCACCATACTCCTAAGTCACCTCAGTCGTGTCCGACTCTGTGCGACCCCATAGATGGCAGCCCAGTAGGCTCCGCTGTCCCTGGGATTCTCCAGGCAAGAACACTGGAGTAGGTTGCCATTTCCTTCTCCAATGCATGAAAGTGAAAAGTGAAATGAAGTCTCTCAGTCGTGTCCGACTCTTAGCAACCCCATGGACTGCAGCCTACCAGGCTCCTCCATCCATGAGATTTTCCAGGCAAGAGTACTGGAGTGGGGTGCCATTGCCTTCTCCAGAAGGTGCACCATCGTATCCACTATAAATAGGCTTTAGGATGTGTCTGAATGCAGGCACATGCCAGGGTGTACACACACACACACACACACACACATACACACACACACACACCCCCCCTCTTACACACACATCCTCCCTGGTCATGCCTGAGCCCCTGCAACCTCACCCCATCCCCTAAGAATTCAAATTGGCAAGAAAGTGCTGTTAGATATCACCCTCTGGAAGGAAAAAGAGAAACTTAACCCCCCCAAACTGTTGCTTTTTTAAAAGCTAAAGTAGGAAGAATGAAACAGTCTCCTCAATTTGCACTGGCTTTGGCCTGCCTCACCATTATGATGGATTATGTTGTTACTCAATTACATAATAGATGGTTGCCTAATTTACCCAACTGTATATAGATTTTTTTTAAAAAAATTCATTTCCCCCATAAACAAGAGCATAATTTTAACCACCAAACCACTCAAAATCTTAACCCCAAGCCACCTTATTTGCATCTTTTCCTGACAGAGCTTACATTTTTATTTCTTTAATTGGACAATTTTGAGCATGAAGCCTGACCACCAGCCGTGCTGGGTGATAACAGCCTCCCTCTCCAACCACATTCACCCTTCTCCCCCCATTTCCAGAATTAAAGGAATGTTTAATGGCCTCAGGCCACTTCCAGAGTTGAAAGAACGTTAAAGGAGTTGGGGCTCAGTCCATTGGGTCAGAAGAGGCTACAAACTGAGAGGACAGGTCCCCTGAGTCCCTTCTCTGTTTGGGCATCTCTAATAGTCGCTGCAAATGTTAGGGCTCTTAAACTTCCACGTGCTTTTTTGCTGGCATTCTGAGAGCCTCAGAGAAACATAAGAAAAATGAAAAGAGAACAAAAGAAAAATGAGTAGGTCATTTGCTTAAAAAAAAATCCTTCAAGTGTCTACCCAATTGTATCTTTTCTCCACTCTCTCTTTTAATTATTTCATCTTACAGAAAAAGGCAACTGTGACTCAAAGTTTCCAGACTCAACATCATCCATTTCCCTATTCACAGAGATGTGCTTTTCCTAAAGAGCGCAGGTGGCAGATTTACAGTATAATAGCTTTAAAATCTCTCTACTGGATTCTCTGCTTGTTCACATTTTTTTTTCTCTTTTGTGTATTTGTTTGTTTTTATTATCGTTGTTATTTTTAATCTTCCAAGTTCTTGAAGAATGCTTCTCCAAGGCAAGGTCTTTGGGGCCCTTTAATGCCAGGGTAACTCTGCACTTAACTTGCAGCCATGGTACCATTCAAGATCAAAGAGGCAAGGCGGGATTAATGTAAAAGAATTGCCGTTACTTTGTAAGAATTTCTGGATGTTAACCATCTCTGACCGTGTGTCAACTCCTTCCAACTTCATTCATCAGTAGACTCTCTTGAAACCTCATGGATCCCTGGCCCATAATCTTCTTTTGTTTCTGTAATGAGATGAAGGGAAATAACTCCCACTGAAATAAGTTCCAATTAATTATGCCTCTGAGTAAATCTTTTGGATCACGATAAATGGCTCACAGTGAGAAGCACCAGCTCTCCGGAATATGTGTGTGTGTGCGCTCGCTTTTTGGTTCTTGTTTCTTTTAGGAAGTAAGGAAAAATCAAACCAGATTTCAAAACTCAAAAATTGATTGCCAAAAAAAAAAAAAAATTGATTGCAATTAAATGCTTTGGAGGATAATCCACGATTTAGAAGATGAGGCTGATAAACCCTCAAACCTTCTGGAAACACTCTTTGGGCAGGAGGAACTGGACTCATTCTTTATTTTCCTGCTAAATCTAAACCCTATGAGATTATCTACATATAGAGACTTCTGTTGGGGTTTGGGGGATGTGGGTAGGGGGTAGGGAATGAGAGGGTGAGTTTAAGCAGAAATTTTGTGTTTCAAAGTCAAAAGTTTTATTATCAGTTTGGATTTTGCAAGGGGGGAGGTTAACAATTTTTTTTAAGTCAGTGGGTGGCTTTGGATAAGAGTTTACACAAGTTTCTAAACTAGGATATTATTGGCCCCCAAGTAATAATGTGAAATTTACAGATGTTTCATAGTCATAGTGTGTGCATGCTCAGTCACTTCAGTCGTGTCTGACTCTTTGTGACCCCATGGACTATAGCCCACCAGGCTTATCTGTCCATGGAACTCTTTAGGCAAGAGTGCTAGAGTGGGTTGCCATGTCCTCCTCCAGAGGATCTTCCCGACCCAGGGATCGAACCTGCATCTCCTGCATTGCAGGCAGATTCTTTACCACTGAGCCACTGGGGAAGCCCTCATATTCACAGATTATATATGAAATTGTCATGGGGGCAGGGGTGGCACTTAGCCAGGTGAGTGCTAATTCTCAACCAAAGAGAGGTCAAAATAGACACATAAGGGAGCCCAGGGAACATCGTTGTGTAAAAGGAAAGTAGACAAGGAAGAGATGCTGGGACAGGTAACTGAGACAAAACAGCCATACTTTAAAAAATTCTCTTAAGATATTTTTTTAAAAATAAATTTATTTATTTTAGTTGGGGGCTAATTACTTTACAATATTGTAATAGTTTTTGCCATACATTGACATGAATCAGCCATGGGTTTACATGTGTTCCCCTTCCTGGACCCCCCTCCCACCTCCCTCCCCATCCCATCCCTCTGGGTCATCCCATTGCCCCGGCCCTGAGCGTTTGTCTCATGCATCGAACATGGAATGGTGTTCTGTTTCACATATGATAATATACGTGTTTCAATGCTATTCTCCCAGAACGTCCCACCCTCACCTTCTCCCTCAGAGTCCATAAGACTGTTCTATGCATCTGTGTCTCTTATTCTGTCTCACATATAGGGTTATCGTTATCATCTTTCAAATTCCATATATATGCATTAGTACACTGTTTTGGTGTTTTTCTTTCTGGCTTACTTCACTCTGTATAATGGGCTCCAGTTTCATCCATCTCAATAGAACTGATTCAAATGTATTTTTTTAATGGCTGAGTAATATTCCATTGTGTATATGTACCACAGCTTCCTTATCCATTCGTCTGCTGATGGACATCTAGGTTGCTTCCATGTCCTGGCTATTGTAAACAGTGCTGCGATGAACATTGGGGTACACACGTCTCTTTCAATTCTGGTTTCCTCGGTGTGTATGCCCAGCAGTGGGATTGCTGGGTCATATGGCAGTTCTTAAGATATTTTTTAAAAAATTGCAGTATAGTTGATATACAATATTATATTAGTTTTGGTATGTAACATAGTGATTCAAGTAAGTCTAATAACCATCTGTCATCATAGTTATGGCAATATTATTGACTATATTCCCTATGCTGTGTATTACATCCCTTTGATTTATTTATTTTGTAAATGAAAGTTGTATCTCTGAATTCTTCTTCACCTATGTGGAACAGTGCTTCACCCTGATTCCCTCTGGCAGCCACCAGTTCATTCTCTGTATCTATGTATCTGCTTCTGTTTTGTTTTGTTTTGTTTGCTTGTTTTGTTTTGGTTTGTTTTTTAGATTCCACACATAAGTAAAATCATATAGCATTTGACTTTCTGATTTATTTTGTTTAGCCTAATGCCCTCTGGGTCAATCCATGTTATCACAAATGGCAAGATTTCATTGTTTTTTTTTTGTCTAGGTAATATTCCATTGTCTGTGAGTGTGCATGCCCATGTGTGTGTATGTGTGTGTGTGTGTATACATATACATACCACATCTTTTTTATCCGTTCATCTATCAGTGGACATTTAGGTTGCTTCCATATCTTGATTATTGTGAATAATGTTACGATGAACACAGGGGTGCATATATCTTTTCAAATTAGTATTTCTGTTTTCTTTGATAAATACCCAGAGTGGAATTTTATTTTTATTTTATTTTCATTTTCTAGAAAGGAAAGTTTTATTTATTTATTTATTCAACTTTATTTATTTATCTATTTTTGGCTATGCTGAGGCTGGGTCTTCATTGCTGCACACGGGCTTTTTCTCTCAAGTTGTCCCAAGCAGGGGCTACTCTTCTTTGCCATGTGTAGTCTTCCCAGTGCCGTGGCTTCTATTATTGTGGAACGTGGGCTCTAGGCAGGCAAGCTTAGTAGTTGTGGTGAATGGCCTTAGTACCTCCGAGGTATACGGGAGCTTCCTAGACCAGGGATTGAACCCGGGTTCCTTGCATTGGTAGGCAGATTCTTAACTGCTGGGCTACCAGGGAAGCCCAAGGAAGATTTTTTATTTATTTTTGTTTATTTTCTTTTTGGCCACACCACACAGCATGTAGAACTTCCCAGACCAGGGATCAAACCTGTGCATCCCCTGCAGTGGAAGCTCTAGTCTTAACCTCTGGACCATCAGGAAGTCTACTAGTTCCATTTTTAATTTTTAGAGAAACCTCCATACTTTGTTCCGTAAGTTGCTACACCCATTTATATTCCCATCAGAGTGCATGAGGGTTCTCTTTTCTCCACATCTTCACCAACACTTGCTATTTATTGTCTTTTAAAAATAATAGCCATTCTGACAAGTGTGAGGTAATATCTCATTGTGGTTTTGATTTGCATTGCCATGATGATTAGTAATATTGAGCATTTTTTCACATGTTATTGGCCATCTCTTGGCTTTCTTAAGAAAAATGTCTATTCAGGTCCTCTGCCTATTTTCCAATCAGATTTTTTTATATTGAGTTATGTGAGTTCTCTCTATATTTGGATGTTAATCTCTTATCAGATATATCATTTGCAAATATCCTCTCCCATTTTTTAAGTTGCTTTTTCATTTGTTAATGTTTTTTTTCTCGTTATGCAAAAGTTCTTTTAGTTTGATGTAGTCCCTTTTGTTTATTTTTGCTTTTATCACCCTTACTTGAAGAGATAGATACAAAAACGTGTTGCTAATGCCAAATTCACAGAGCATTCTGCCTATGTTTCTTCTAGGAACTTTATGAACTTTCAAGACATAGATTTAATTCTTTAACCCATTTTGAGTTTATTTTTTAATATACGGTAGTTTGGTTCTTTTGCATGTCCAGTTTTCCCAACAACATTTGTTGAAGAAACTGTCTTTAACCCCATTGTATATTTTTGCCTCCTTCATCATAGATTCAGTCAGTTCAGTCGCTCAGTCAAGTCCAACTCTTTGAGACCCCATGGACTGCAGCATGCCAGGCTTTTCTGTCCATCACCAACTCCCAGAGCTTGCTCAAACTCTTGTCCATCAAGTCAGTGATGCCATCCAACCATCTCATCCTCTGTCATCCCTTTCTCTTCCTGCCTTCAATCTTTCCCGCATCATGGTCTTTTCCAAGGAGTCAGTTCTTTGCATGAGGTTGCCAAAGTATTGGAGTTTCAGCTTCAGCATCAGTCCTTCCAATGAATATTTAGGACTGATTTCCTTTAGGATGGACTGGTTTGATCTCCTTGCAGTCCAAGGGACTCAAGACTCTTCTCCAACACCACAATTCAAAACCATCATTTCTTCAGTGCTCAGCTTTCTTTATACTCCAACTCTCACATCCATACGTGACTACTGGAAAAACCATAGCTTTGACTAGATGGACCTTTGTTGGCAAAGTAATGTCTCTGCTTTTTAATATGCTGTCTAGATTGATCATAGCTTTTCTTCCAAGGAGCAAATGTTATTCCATGGCTGCAGTCACCACCTGCAGTGATTCTGGAGCCCAAAAAAATAGTCAGCCGCTGTTTCCATTGTTTCCCCATCTATTTCCCATGAAGTGATGGGACCAGATGCCATGATCTTAGTTTTCTGAACGTTGAGCTTTAAGCCAACTTTTTTACTTTTCTCTTTCACTTTCATCAAGAGGCTCTTTAGTTGCTCTTTGTTTTCTATCATAAGGGTGGTGTCATATGCATATTTGAGGTAATTGATATTTTACCAGGAAATCTTGATTCCAGCTTGTGCTTCATCCAGTCCAGCATTTCCCATGATGTATGTACTCTGCGTATAAGTTAAACAAGCAGGGTGACAGTATACAGCCTTGACGTACTCCTTTCCTGATTTGGAACCAATCAGTTGTTCCATCTCCAGTTCTAACTATTGCTTCTTGACCTGCATACAGATTTTCAGGAGGCAGGTCAGGTTGTCTGGTATTCCTATCTCTTTAAGAATTTTCCACAGTTTGTTGTGATCTACACAGTCAAAGGCTTTGGCATAGTCAATAAAGCAGAAGGTTTTCTGGAACTCTCTTGCTTTTTCGATGATCCAACGGATGTTGGCAATTTGATCTCTGGTTCCTCTGCCTTTTCTAAATCCAGCTTGAACATCTAGAAGTTCATTGCTCACGTACTGTTGAAGCCTGGCTTGGAGAATTTTGAGCGTTACTTTGCTAGTGTGTGAGATGAGTGCAATTGTGCGATAGTTTGAACATTCTTTGGCATTTCCTTTCTTTGGGATTGGAATGAAAACTGACCTTTTCCAGTCCTGTGGCCACCGCCGAGTTTTCCAAATTTGCTGGCATATTGAGTGCAGCACTTTCACAGCATCATGTTTTAGTTTGAAAGAGCTCATCTGGAATTCCATCACCTCCACTAGCTTTGTTCGTAGTGATGCTTCCTAAGGCCCACTTGACTTCACATTCTAGAATGTGTGGCTCTAGGTGAGTGATCACACCATCATAATTATCTGGGTCATGAAGATCTTTTTTGTATAGTTCTTCTGTGTAGTCTTGCCACCTCTTCTTAATATCTTCTGCTTCTGTTAGGTCCATATTGTTTCTGTCCTTTATTGTGCCCATCTTTGCATGAAATTTTCCCTTGGTATCTCTAATTTTCTTGAAGAGATCTCTAGTCTTTCCCATTCTATTGTTTTCCTCTATTTCTTTGCATTGAACACTGACGAAGGCTTTCTTATCTCTCCTTGCTGTTCTTTGGAACTCTGCATTCAAATGGGTATTCAAATGGGTCAGTTCAGTTCAGTCGCTCAGTCGTGTCTGACTCTCTGCAACCCCATGAATTGCAGCACGCCAGGCCTCTCTGTCCGTCACCAACTCCCGGAGTCTACCCAAACCCATGTTCATCGAGTCGGTGATGCCATCCAACCATCTCATCCTCTGTCGTCCCCTTCTCCTCCCGCCCCCAATCCTACCCAGCATCAGGGTCTTTTCCAATGAGTCAACCCTTCGCATGAGGTGGCCAAAGTATTGGAGTTTCAGCTTCAACATCAGACCTTCCAATGAACACCCAGGATTGATCTCTTTTAGGATGGATTGATTGGATCTCCTTGCAGTCCAAGGGACTCTCAAGAGTCTTCTCCAACACCACAGTTCAAAAGCATCAATTCTGCGGTGCTCAGCTTTCTTCACCATCCAACTCTCACATCCATACATGACCACTGGAAAAACCATAGCCTTGACTAGACGGACTTTTGTTGGCAAAGTAATGTCTCTGCTTTTAAACATGCTATCTAGGTTGGCCATAACCTTCCTTCCAAGGAGTAAGCGTCTCTTAATTTCATGGCTGCAGTCACCATCAGCAGTGATTCTGGAGCCCAAAAAAGTAAAGTCTGACACTGTTTCCACTGTTTCCCCATCTATTTCCCATGGAGTGATGGGACCAGATGCCATGATCTTAGCTTTCTGAACGTTGAGCTTTAAGCCAACTTTTTCACTCTCCTCCTTCACCTTCATCAAGAGGCTCTTTAGTTCTTCTTCACTCTCTGCCATAAGGGTGGTGTCATCCGCATATCTGAGGTTATTGATATTTCTCCTGGCAATCTTGATTCCAGCTTGTGCTTCCTCCAGCCCAGCGTTTCTCATGATGTACTCTGCATATAAGTTAAATAAGCAGGGTGACAATATACAGCCTTGATGTACTCCTTTTCCTATTTGCAACCAGTCTGTTGTTCCAGGTCCAGTTCTAACTGTTGCTTCCTGACCTGCATACAGGTTTCTCAAGAGACAGGTCAGATGGTCTGGTATTCCCAGGTCTTTCAGAATTTTCCACAGTTTATTGTGATCCACACAGTCAAAGGCTTTGGCATAGTCAATAAAGCAGAAATAGATGTTTTTCTGGAACTCTCTTGCTTTTTCGATGATCCAGCGGATATTGGCAATTTGATCTCTGGTTTCTCTGCCTTTTCTAAAACCAGCTTGAACATCTGGAAGTTCACGGTTCATGTATTGTTGAAGCCTGGCTTGGAGAATTTTGAGCATTACTTTACTAGCATGTGAGATGAGTGCAATTGTGTGGTAGTTTGAGCATTCTTTGGCATTGCCTTTCTTTGGGATTGGAACGAAAACTGAACTTTTCCAGTCCTGTGGCCACTGCTGAGTTTTCCAAATTTGCTGGCATATCGAGTGCAGCACTTTCACAGCATCACCTTTGAGGATTTGAAATAGCTCAACTGGAATTCCATCACCTCCACTAGCTTTGTTCGTAGTGATGCTTTCTAAGGCCCCCTTGACTTCACATTCCAGGATGTCTGGCTCTAGGTGAGTGATCACACCATCGTGATTATATGGGTCGTGAAGATCTTTTTTGTACAGTTCTTCTGTGTATTCTTGCCACCTCTTCTTAATATCTTCTGCTTCTGTTAGGTCCATACCATTTCTGTCCTTTATCGAGCCTATCTTTGCATGAAATGTTCCTTTGGTATCTCTAATTTTCTTGAAGAGGTCTCTAGTCTTTCCCAATCTGTTGTTTTCCTCTATTTGTTTGCACTGATCGCTGAGGAAGGCTTTCTTATCTCTCCTTGCTATTCTTTGGAACTCTGCATTCAGATGAGAATATCTTTCCTTTTCTCCTTTGCTTTTCGCTTCTCTTCTCTTCCCAGCTATCTGTAAGGCCTCCTCAGACAGCCATTTTGCTTTTTTGCATTTCTTTTCCATGGGGATTTTCTTGATCCCTGTCTCCTGTACAATGTCACGGTTCATGACATTCAAATGGGTACATCATAAATTAATTGACCATATATGTACAGGTTTATTTCTGGTCTCTCTATTCTGTGCCAGTGATTTTTGTGTAGTTTTGTGGTAGTACCATATGGCTTTGATTACTGTAGCTTTACAATGTAGTTTAAAATCAGGGAACATGATGCCTTCAACTTTGTTTTTCTTTCTCAAAGTTGTTTTGGCTATTCAGGGTCTTCCCATTTCTATGCAAATTTTACAACTATTTTATTCTACTTATATGGAAAATTCCGTTGGTATTTTGATAGAGACTGCTATGTGGATGTCTATTATTTCACTGTTTATAATAGAAAAGAACTGAAACAACCAAAATAAGGTTAATCAAATAAATCATGTGATGTGCACATAACAGGATATGTGGCAACTATTTAAATGATATAGAAGACTATTTAATAACTTCAACTTATGCTTAATGGGGCTTCCCAGATAGCTCAGCTGGTAAAGAATCCACCTGCAATGCAGGAGACCTGAGTTTGATCCCTCGGTTGGGAAGATCTCCTGGAGGAGGGCATGGCAACCCACTCCAGAATTCTTGCCTGGAGAAGCCCCATGGACAGAGGAGCCTGGAGGGCTACAGTCCATAGGGTCACAAAGAGTCAGATATGACTGAGCAACTAAGCACACACACATATGTTTACAATATATTGTTAAGTGAACAAAGCAGGTTATAAAGCATTTTGAACAAAATTATCCATTTTTGTTTATATATAATATTGAATTTATATAATATATTCATACATACATACACACAAAGTCAATGGAAAAAGACTGAAGAGATATAAACATTAGCACTGGTTGGGATTATGGGTAATTTTAATTTTCTTCTTTATGTCTTTCCATACTTTATAAACTATCTACAATGAGTAGCTCTATTTTTATTGAAAAAAGTATTAAAAATGTATGCACAACATACTTTCAGTGAATTTAAGAGTAAAAGAGGACCCGCTTATTCCTCCTCGGGTCAATTATTTCCTATATAGGCCTCACCCAACCCTGAAGACTCTCCAAGAGAGCCATAGACTTGTGAGTCCACATAATTGAAAGAGTCACAACATTCAAAATGAATCTCATGATCATCCGTCAGCACCTTCTGTGAGTCAAGCACCTTGCTGAGGCAGAAACAGACTAAACAAATCAATATACATGCTGTCCACCTGAAACTATCACAACATTGCTAACTGACTACACTCCAAACACGAAAGTATTTAAAAAAAAAAAAAAAAAAAAGAACCAAGATACAGGCTCTGCTCTCATGTAGCTCACAAGCTTGTGGGGGAGGAGAAATGCATATAAAAGCAGCTATCATGCAGGTCAGCTCTCAGAGGCCCCTTCAGAGGGTCTTCAGTGTGTCAGGGGTACAACGCTGAGGCTGGGTGGGAGGGGAACGAGTCAAGGTTGAGCACACTCCCAGGAGGCACCAAGAAGCACAGCTTACCTTATCTTCCCAACGACTCCTAGAAGATGTTCTAACGTGGGGAACATGCTTCAGCATGGGGAAACCGAAGCCCAGAGCACCAGGGACCTGCAGCAGCCTGAGGAGGAAGACGCCCTCACCCAGGTCTCCTCTACTCTGGGGCTCTCATTTTTCTTCCACCCCAGTGGGTCTTACAGCATGAGGAATGGACCGCCACTCTCTGGAAACAGATGTTCTAAAAAGGGTTCCACGATCAAAGATTTTGAGGAAGTGGCCTCAACCTCCTGTAGAGAGTTATCCCACACATTAGCACGTCAGAAGGTCCTTCGGCAAGACCCTTGCAAGAGCGTTTTCTGCTGTTACCGGACCACTGAACCGTATTTTCGAGTACCATCCGCGAATCCTCTTGGAACCTGGGAGGTTCCAAGTGCTCTGTCACAGTGCTTCATTCTGACCAGGAGAGCAGATATGACAGCGAGCAGCTCAGGAGAGGAGAGCTTCTGGGCCCTGAAGGGTGAGCGGTCTTTGGCAGATGCAGAAGAGGGGACGGTTATTATTATCCTTTGTGGAAACAGCCCACGTGGCAGCCAGTGAGGCACCCCAGATGCAACCCTGTCACCCCTGATGCCAGTGATGGAGCGAGAGGACTGATCCATCTGCATCTTCCTGCAGCTGCGACGATGCTGAAACCCAGGAGGCCGTGAAGAGAGCACGAGTGACAGCCAGGTCGGTGACGAGTTAATCTCCCTGATGAGGGTTTGGGCCTGCGTGGCCTTAACGGGCATGCGATTTGCCTAATTTTCCCTCAAGGGATGTGTCTTCCCTCCTCAAGAAAGTCACTAAGGGCTTCTTCACTCTCACTTGTAAACAACCATAGATAATGTCTTCCCATGATCTCTCTGCTGCGCTGGGCTTGGGATGCTCATTTAACCTAAATGGCGGCGGGATCCACTGGGGTCCCTGGAGGCCCACACCTGCCTGAGAGGTAGACTCTCCCAGCCCCCTCCAGATCCCTGATCATAGCTTTCCCAGTGCCCAGGGAAAAGGGCAGGCGGAGGGGGCCACACACGTCATATGGATACAGGGTTTCTCGGAGGAGGCCACTGGCTAAGCAAAATTAGAGAAGGTGCACTATACACGTCTGTGCTTATCATTCAAGCACTTGGGAGTCAGCCCTGGGTTTGAATCCCGCCTCTGATCTGTACCCACTGTGGGACTTTTGACAAGGCACACAAGGTCTCTCTGTCTAAGATCCTCAGCGGTAAACAGAAAAGAAACAGAGAAATCTCCCAGTGTGAAGCACCAGGGACAAAGACTGGCCAGTGGCGGGTCTCAACGCTAGCTCTGACGATGGTGCCAACTGAGGCATAGACCCTGGCCCAAATGAGCTCCTGTGGGGTAAAAGAGGAACAAATACAACTCTAGGAGAAATTTTACTCCCAAAGTTCCAGTGCTAACTAGAGATGAGTCCTAAGATGAAAGGCCCAGGGCACCAGCACAGACAGAAAGCTTCATCAAGGATATTGAGTCTTGAAACGAGGAGGATCAAGCAGGAAGAATGGAAAGGGGAACCGCATGAGAAAAGGTCCAGAGGCTGGCCCCGTGGGGTAGGTTTAAGCTGCCCCAGAAGATTAGAGCGAGGTCAGAGACAGGAGGACCAGGGTAGGGAGACAGGAAGGGGCAGACAGAGACAGGCTGGGACCCGTGTTGAAAGCCAGGTTTGCCCTGATGCCATAGGACATAGAACCCTTGAGGGCACCTGAAGTCAGACACAAAGGATTAAAATGGTCTTTGGAAGACACTTACTGTGTCTTCTTACTTACTGTGCAGATGGTTTGAGCTAAGGAAGAAGAGGGCAAAAGAGAGTACTCACAAGACCAAATCACAGTAGACTTCACCTGAAAACCAGAGCAGCGTTTTGGGGGAAGGAGCATCAAAAACAAATGTAAGAACCTCAGCGCTCCTTTCTGGGGTCATTTGCTGTGATTCTGCCAGTACTAACTGGTGATGGGAGTGCATGAGGACCTGGGAGGGGAGCGAGAAAGCTGCTCTAGCCTTATGTGTAATGATTTAATTTTTACAAAATTGGATTAATGCCTTACTTCTGTAATGAAAAATTAATTGAAAAAAAAAAAAAAACCTAAGAAATCCATCTTTCCAGCATTCTAAAAGAGAATTCCTCTTAGGGATTAATTTTCGATTTTTGTGCAGAAGTTTTCATAAATTAGTCAAATGAAACACCGATATTTCTGGGAGGATTTCTTTCCGAGGCCTGAAAACTGCCTGTGCACAACCTCCTCAGTGTCCTGGGCTAACAGGCAAGGGTGCCTTTATCGAATGTTTGCTGAATGAACAAATCCAGAGGCAAAGCCAGTGGTCTCCTGTGTCTGTTAGTTCAGGACTTATCAGCTGCTTCTCCAAGGTTCAAGTCTCCCAAGCTGACTCCTCTGAAACCACCTTTCCTTCAAGAAACTGCGCTCTCTCCTTACTGTGAATGCTCCCCAGTCAAACTAGCAGAGGGGCAAGGTTTCCACTACAGATGGAATTTCAGGGTGCTATGGTCCTTGGCATTGGATAGAGACGTGAGTGCTCCCGAGTAGAAACCTCGAAAGCCAGTTGGATCCCCATTTTATGCTCATGTCCCTCACTGCCTTGTCAAAGGTCCCTTCTGTCCCCTATCATCATAGGAGAAAAAAGACAGAAGGCTGCTCTGGCTGGGCAGTGATCAGCTGCACAGAAGGTGCCAAGGGAGAGGAAAATATGCAGCATTAATATTTAATGCCCCTTTTCCATTTTCCCCTAATAAGCTGAGCGCTACGGCAGGGAGAGCTGATTTATTTTGTCAGCAGTGGAAATATTTCAAGTATGATGCATGTCACTGGGTCACACAGAACCCATCACACAGAAACACACACTGCAGAAGCATCCAGGGGAAGAATCGTCCGAACTTGATCTCAAAGCCTTTAGGCTTCAGGAAGTCTTGCAAATAGCACAGGATTTCAGTATGAACTGGTTGTAGGACAGGCAGTGGGTTGGGTATTGGGCCACAGGGCTGTCCCTCACAGTTAGTGCAAGGCACTGGGGACCATGGCAGAACAAGCAGTGACTTTGGAGGCAAACAGCATCAGTGTCCTGCCCTTACCCACTCCCAACCCCTGCCCAGCTCCTATCCATTTCCCTTGGCATCAAAGGCTTCTCATCACAAGTCCCTGAAACTCTTTGAGGACTTCTCTGGCCACCAACGCTTGTTCTACCTGTTAGCTAATCAGATTGGAAAGAGCCAGGCAGTTAAAGCTTTTGGAAGTAGCCTTAGACAGATGTCAGATGGGGCCTGAGGAATAATTAGTACAGCTTCTTCATCCTTCTGAGATGGGCTCTACACCATCTCCTAGACTCCCCAGTCGAATTCAACCCAGCCATAACTTGCCCATTAGCACACCTTGTATTGGCTTCCTTCCTGCCCCACCCCCACCCCCATCTCACTTCTCCAATTCCTCCCCAGTTCTTTTTGGAATCACTGCCCAAATAAACTTACATTCAAACTGTTGACTTCGGCTCTGCTGGCCAAACTATTTCATTCTTGATTTTCTCATGTGGACAAATGGTGACAGCAGCTACCATCCAGCTGGTGGTCTTGAGAGCCAAGTGGAATAAGACCTATGACCGAACCAGCAAGCATGGCGGGAGGTCAGTAAATGTAAGACTCACTCATTCTTAATAGGAATGTGGGCTTCTTGTAAGCCAGGCATCAAACCATGGTGTGGGCTATAAAATAAATTCTCTCTGTCTCTCTGTGATATTAATGTCTACTCCAAACCTTGTAGGGTCCTTCATGTTCTCCTCGCTATGAGAGGTTAGCATGTGGATGAGAAGCAAGAGATTAGAATAAGTGCTAAAGAGATGAGGGATTCCCTGGTGGTGCAGTAGTAAAGGATCTGTCTTCCAATGCAGGAGACACCGGTTCGATCCCTGGGTCAGAAAGATCTCCTGGAGGAGGAAATAGCAATCCACTCCAGTATTCTAGCCTGGAAAATTCTGTAGACCAAGGAGCCTAGTGGGCTACAGTCCATGGGGTTGCAAAGCATCAGACACAACTGAGTATGCACACACACAGAGTTTAAGGAGATGATGGTAAAAGGGCACCTGCCCCAAGGTCAGAGGTTCTGGGTGTGTCATGGGTTGAATTGTGGTTCCAGAAGATTTATCCAAGTCCTAACCCCCAGCACCAGCAAACATGACTCAACTTGGAAAGGGGCCTTTGCAAACATAATGAAGGATCTTAAGATGAGATCATCTTGGAGTGGCTCTTCAATCCAATGACAAGTGTCTTTAGAAGAAGAAGAGAAAATACAAAGAGGAGAAAGGCAGGGGAGAAGGCCAGTCATGTGGAGATGGAGCGAATTAGAGTGATGCTACTGTTAGTCAAGGAGCCCCTGGAGCCCCCATTAGCTGGAAGAGGAAAGGAAGAACTCTCCTTCAGACCTTTCAGAGGGAGCATGGTCCTGCTGACATCTAGATTTCAGACTTCTGGTCTCCAGAGTTGTCAACAAATTTCTGTTATTTTAAGTCCCCAAGTTTGTGGTAGTGTTTAAGAATCAGCATTGCAATGCAGGGGACACAGGTTCGACCCCTGATAGGGGAACTGAGATCTCACATACCGAGGAGAAACTAAGCTGGCGAGCTGCATCTACCAAAACCCAAGTGCTCTGGAGCCACACCCCACAACTAGAGATTTTGTGCACCCCAGCAAAAAATCCTACCTCACACAACAAAGATCTCTCATGCTGCAACTAAGACCTGACATGGCCAAAGAGATAAATAATATTCTTTTAAATTATAGAAGCTTAGTTTCAATAGGCTGCTTTGGACAGAAGATAAATCTATTGGAAGGATGTCACAGCTTGCTGTGTTACTCAGGATGGACTAACTGCTGTAAGAACTGACTCTCAGTCACAGGGGCTCAGGACGTGAGGCTTTCTCCATGCTTTACAGGTCACTGGTCATGCAGGGACCCAGACCCTCCCATCCTGTGACTCTGCCCTCCTCTAAGACCTCATAGCACTCTCTATTCAGCCAGCACCTGGGGGGGAAGAGAGAGCATCAGAAGATGACAACCGAGGGATTATTGGTTCATTCTGTTTTACTTTGGGGTTTAGTGGGTTGAATAGTGTTTCTCTGCCCCCAGTCTGCAAAAAAATATATATATATATATATATATATATATATATATCTCCAAGTCCTAACCCCTGGTGCCTGGGTGTGTGACCTTATTTGGAAATACGGTTTTGCAGATGTAATGAAGTTAAGGATCTTTGGATGAAATCCTCTTGGATTTCAAGATGATGATCTTTTCTATTATTTCTTATAATAGAAAAGAGGAGGAGTTAAGACCCAGGGACACAGCAGAAAGCTGCATAAAGACAGAGGTAGAGATTGGATGATACACGTGCAAACCAAAGAAGGCCAAGGGTTTCTGGAGCCACTGGAAGCCAGAAGAGAATGGATTCTCCCTCAGAACCCTGAGAAGGAACCAATCCCTCCAACACCTTGATTTCAGACCTCTGACCTCCAGTACCATGAGAAAATACATTTCTATTGTTTCAGCCTCTGTTTCCAGTAATTTGTTACAGCAGCCCAGGGAACGATCCATCGGGTAAGGGCAAGAAAAAGCAGTCCTCACATCCATTGGCCCGAACGTGCTCACACGGCTCCATGTAACTGCAAGTCTGGGAAGCAAAGCCTGTCTGTGTGCCAGGAAAGCACATGTATTCATGAGCCTGAAGACTCACTGCCAAGTTCAAAGAATCAACTGCCAAGAGGCTGGGCAGCCAGAACAAGCCAAACTCATGCAACAGGATGAATCCGCTTAGGACAGCTGCTGCTGCCGCCGCGGAAACCTGGAAGGTGCCACGCCCATTCCCAGTGGGAAGTGCTTGCCACTCCCAGCCGTGGACACAGCTGTCCTCTCTAAGCACCTCTGTCCTCAACATCTAGCTAGGGTGATTCTAGCTGCACACTAGAATCACCAGAAGGAGTTGCCCTTATAAAACTACCATTGCTCTCATTCCCCAACAATTCTGATTTAACTGGTCTTCAGTAGGACCCAGGCTTCAGTACTTGTTAAAAGCCCCAGGGGATGATTCTAAAGTGTAGGCAAGGATGAGAGCAACTGTCCTAAGCTGTCTTAATATCTGTCTTAATGCAATTTTTTCTTGTAGATTATACCATTTGAAACTCAACCCCAGGAATGATGATGGATTGATAGCATTGGCCCCATTCCACAGATGAGGAAACTAAGTCCCCGAGAAGTGAAATGACTCTTTGATGCTGCAGGGTTATGTGGAGCACAGCCAGGATGTGAATTCAGGTCTGTAATGTTAAGTCTGCCATCCCCAGTCCAGAGATCTCCTATAACAAGACAGTGGTTATGAAACTTACCATGCCTTATTAATGAGGCCCTGGACTGATAGGAAGGCATTAGTGAAACCTGAATTCAAAGCATAAGGACTGTTTCCTTCTTTCCACATCAGACCTCTGACAACTGAAGAGACATTTGTCCAGCTCTTCATATGTGAGGCCACGGAGTGTTCTAGGCACTGTGCCCAGGGCCTACACTCTTGGCAAGGGCTCACAAAGATGCTTGAGTTCTGAAATCTTTGGTTTCAAAATACAAAATACAAAAGTGCAAACTAAAAACAAGCAACTGCTTAATTACTATATACGAATGTCATTACTTGTTAAATTTAGTATGCATTAAAATTTTACAGCATTTGAATGCAATTTGAGGTTATGTTTTCTTGCTTTGCTGTGCACAATTAGCTGTGAAACCTGAGAAACCATGACTAATTACAAAATAAATGAGTTACTTGGAGCCATACCATTTCCAAAGCAAAGTCATAAAAATTCTTTGAAGTTTTTTTATAGCAAAAAGTAAATTTTGCTATAACATGGGTGCTTTTAATGTCTTTGACACGATGGAAGGTAGGATTATCAAAATCAGAGCATGCTGAGACATTTGATGGCTCTCGTTGTACGTGAAACCATGGTGCTCATCAACCCCACCCTAGAGAATGCAGTTCAAGCCTGGTGACAATATGGATACAGCCATGCCCACAGGCCTGGTCTCCTCTGTCCCTGAGCAGCAACCCCAGGACCACCATGACTCAGGGAGCAACAGAAAGATGTTGTCAGTAAAAATGGGACTTTTTTTGTGGGTAAAAATGTGGGACTTCTTCATCTTCATCATAACTGATTGATGGAAGTCTCCGTTGGGTATTGTTATTTTTTTTTATTATTTAAGAACTTGGTATGTTCAAAAAAAAAAAATCAATACCCAATGGAGACTTTCATCAATCAATTATGATGAAGATGTGTGCATGAGTGCTCAGTCACTTCAGTCATGTCTGACTCTTTGTGACCCTATGGATTGCCAGGCTCTTCTGTCCGTGGGATTCTCCAGGCAAGAATATGGAGTGGGTTGCCATGCTCTACTCCAGGGGATCTTCCCAACCCAGGGATAGAGCCTGAGTTATGGTCTCTTATGTCTCCTGCATTCCCAGGCAGGTTCTTTACCACTAGCGCCACTTGGGAAGCCCCCATGATAAAGATGAGTAAGTCCCATTTTTACTCATAACATCTTTCTATTGCTCCCTAAGAGTCATGGTGGTCCCCGGGATTGCTACTCAGGGACAGGGGAGGCCAGGCCTGTGGGCATGGCTGTGTCCCTCTTGCCACCAGGCTTCAACTGTATCCTCTGGGGTGGGGGCAATAAACGTTATGGTTTCACATACAACCAGAGCCATCAAATGTCTCAGCATGCTCTGATTTTAATAGTCCTATTTTCCATCATGTCAAAGATATTAAAAAAAACACCCGCATTATAGCAAAAAAAATTTGGAGAAGGAAATGGCAACCCACTCCAGTGTTCTTGCCTGGAGACTCCCAGGGACAGAGGAGCCTGGTGGGCTGCCGTCTATGGGGTCGCACAGAGTCGGACACGACTGAAGCGACTTAGCAGCAGCAGTATAGCAAAATTTACTTTTTGCTATAAAAAAACTTCAAAGGATTTTTATGACTTTGCTTCAGAAATGGCATGGCTCCAAGTAACTCAAAAGTTTTTAATGTCTTCTTAAAATGAAGCAAACTTTCATTTATTCTTCTCATTGGCTCCTCACACATTCCTGAATGGCCTTCCCATAGTGAGGACGCTTGATTAGACCAAATATGCCTCTTTTAGCTCAGATTTGGGATTTTTCTGATTGGTTTCCCTTCCTTCCCATCCTTGAAGAGATACTCTTCTCCTCTCCCTTTTTCCTTCTCCCTTTTCCCTTTCTTTCTCCCTTTTCTCCTTCCTTCCTTCCCCCTTCCTCCATCCTTCCCATTCCCACAGCACTCACTCTCTTACTCAGATACAGTGATAGATACTAGAAACACGGAATTTGTAAAGGTTTGAGGCCTGGCTTAAGTTACTGAAATCTAGTGAGAAGGGAAGATGAGCAGAATGGGTGTCTCGGTAGATAATCAGGATTCTAGATTATGTGGATAAGCAAGTGGAACCACGGGTATCTAGAACAGGATATAGAAACAACAAAAAGCAAAACCAAACCTCTGTCTGAAGAAGTTGGAAAAGGCTTTCTATAAGCATTTCCTCCACAGAAATGTGATGTCATTCCAATTCCATGTTGTTTGAAGTAGATCTGAGGAGAAGTTTGAGGGGGCCAAGCACGAAATGCTGCTGTCTGAAATACTTGCGTGGGGCCCCTGGTCATTTTGTCAGGTTAGAAGATAATGCTTTTATGATATTACCCAATATATTTTATATATATGGGCCCATTTAATAAATTCCTCCAAGTACTTGGACCCAAGAAAAGGTTTGCCTTTCCAAACTGAATTGGCACCAGTGAGAGTGAGGTCATTAAACAGATTTTCCTTTTTGCCTTAGCTGCCAGGAAGCTCAGAGATAAATTCCATACCTATTAGCAGGGATTACCTCATTCTTGGTCTCTGGTGGAAAATATTATTCATGATAAAAGCTGCTAACATCTGAGTTCTTAGCATGGCCCAACTTACTGGTTTTTGCTCAGTATCCTTTGTAAGAACAAGGCTGCATTATTTCTTTTTAGAAAAGAACATTTTTGAGAAGTTTATATAACTAAACTATTAGCTCTGTGAAGTCAGAGACTACATCTGTTTCATGTATCACAGTAATAATTATGTAGGAAAGTTTGGCAAAAGAGTTAGTATTCAACAAGTATTTGTCACATGAACAAGTGGATGAATAAATGAATTAGATAACCATGAAGAGAGAACCATATATCTAAAAGTACAGTCACCTATTATTTCTCCTTGCCACAAGTCAGTTGCTGCTCCCTACCACCCAGTAATACCAGATCCATCTTTCTCCAACACAGCAACAATTTTATACCTCTCTCTTCCTGTGCCACCACAATTGTACCACTAAGCCTCACTTGAAAGCTTTCCACCCTTTGCCCTCCTAGCTGAAGTAGTGGACGCATATTACTTGTGGTCCACGCTGCTTCCCTTCTCTTCAGCTACTGACCTTCCTTTAATCCATACATTTTCTGATAGGAATCTCAGGCTCAGGATTCTGTATCCCCTGCTGTAGGATGGTCTAGAACTCAGACTGGTCCTTTGGTAGGCTTGTAAGCCAAGCATGGCCCATTAAAGTCCTTTGGGGGAATTTATATAAACACTGGGAGACAGAGGGTATCTCTCAATCTGAGACAAGAATCATGTAAGTCTAGAGTTTTGGGGATACATTCTCTCCAACAGAAAGAGTTTGCCAGAAAACAAAGCCAACATAGACAACACAGGAAAAAATGATGGGGGGTGGGAGGGAGATGCCCTTGAACACGTGAATCAAGCCACTTCTGCATCTATTGCAGTTCTTAGGGTTGATATATTCCTTTTCTTCTTGAACTAGCTTGAATTGGGAATCTTATTCTTGCATCTTTAATACTCCTGAGTGAGGATATTAAGTGTAAATTCCTACCTCCTCTCTCTGACCTTTGGAAAGAAATCTGCAATATATTGTCATGGATAGGACAACAGGGTTAATTCTCATGGTCTTGCTTCTCAAGCTATCTGGGTGAAGGACTTTAAAAAAAATTTTTTTTCCATCAACATATATCCAACAAGAGTAATAGTCAGTATATGAAAATAACTTGTACTCTTCAATAAGCAAAAGACTGAAAATCCAATAGAAAAATGGGCAAAACACTTGAACACTTAAAAAAATTAAGGATGCACCAAAGGCCATTAAACATAAGCAAAGGAACTCAATTTCAATAGTCGTCAAGGAAATGCCAAAGAAATTCACAACAAAAGACCATGCATTCTGGTTAAGATATACAAAGAGGAATGATCAGTTGAACTTAATTCACAGACTGATATGTGGTCCAACAACACAGCACTTGTCCATGGCTCAACCACAGGCAACCCTCCACCTGGGTCAGTGATGCCTGAATTGGCCAATGCGCATCCCAGCAGGCTGGGCATCCTGCCAGTGAGGAAGCCAATGCATGAGAACTCCATGTAGGAATCAACCTTGGGAGAGAGAAGGTTGCCCCATAAATGAAAGTGAAAGTGTTAATCACTCGGTCACATCCGACTCTTTGGGATCTCATAGACTGTAGCTCTCTAGCTCCTCTGTCCATAGATTTCCAGGCAAGAATACTGGAGAGGGTTTCCATTTCCTTCTCCAGGGGATCTTCCCAACCCAGGGATCAAACTTGGGTCTCCTACATTGCTAGCAGATTCTTGACCAGCTGAACCACCAGGGAAGCCCCACGCCCCATAAATGGGGAGAAACAATTCCACTCCACCAAGCCATGTGATTCACAGTTTCAAATTCTGCTACTGATACCATAGTCATGTCTACAAAACCCTCCAGGGGACCCCCAGAGCTGGCAGCTCTGGCTGCCAGGGAACAACTGGCTCCCTGAACCCTTGGCTGGGTGCTGTGGGACCCCTGCTCCTGAGAAGTTTTTCAAAGACCCCTCGTGCTGGGTGTTTTCAAAGCAAATAATCCCGAGGCCCTTACTAGCTCCATCTACTTCTCATTGTGAGGAGTGAGTCCTACATACCAGTGTGTTAAGAACTCCTCTGAAGAGAAGAAAAGAAACAGCCTCCTGCTAACACCAAGCTAGTTCTGCCCTGGCCCTGTGGTTTTATCACAGAGTGCAGGGCCGGGCGTAGGAGGGCCGGGTGGTGTGCTGCTAACGAGAGCTCCTGTCAGTCACCGAGAGGCCTGAGCCTTAGTGGGGGCCCCACCAGCCCCTGGGTGTTTATGGTGTAGGCCACTGGCTGGGGCTGTTTCTTTATTTCTCAAAGCATCAGGGAGCCTCAGAGCTGGCTACTGGGGGAGGAGGGGTCAGATGCTTATAGGGGTTGCTTGAGGATGGTTGGATGGGGGCAAAGGAGATGCTAGCAGTGGAAGATCATTTCTGCAGTGGATCTCTGGGTCGGATTGGAGCTACGGCTGCTGCTGGGGACTCAACAGAAAGGCTCCGTGTCTTTCGTTGCTGAGGAATTTTCCCTAGTGCAGCCCACCATGGGGACAGCTCAATACACTGCGGATATTTTTGGCAAGTGGGCCTCTGGGGCCGGGTTCACATTCATTAATCTGCCCAACAACGAGGCTCAGTGATAAGAGGAAATTGTTTCATACTCACCAAAAGACAAGGGGAAAAGGGCTTGGAGTAGGAAGAAGGCCCAGGCTCAGGGTGCTGAGGGCATCAACCCCAGAGTGGGCCAGGGAGAGCAACCTCTTTGGGGAGCAGGGCCAGCCCGTCCCAGGGAGAAACTTGGAATTCTTGCCGCTAGGCTGTTAATTAGTCCAGTAAATGGGCTTGGCTGGAGCGGCTGGCCTGAAGCTTTGGGCCTGCAACCATCAGGACCTGTTTTCTGACAGAGATGATGAATGGAGGAAGTGAGGGGGTGGGGATGCAAGCCTGAAGAAAAGCATGGACAAGAGGAAATGCCAAGAGCAAATTGCCATCATGCATTTTAAAGGCAGGCTCCCCAAGGTAGGAGAAAGCTGGAGTGTCACAGAGCCTGTGTTGGGACCTTTCCGTCAATGTGTTTGGAAGAGACAACTGTTGAGGCCACATACATGGACAAATGGCTCCACCTCCACAGAGGCACCCCAGCAGCAAGCAGAGGCTGGGACTAGGGCGGAGTCCTCTCCGCATGCTTTTGGGAGGACTAGAGTTCAGAGCTGCGTGGGGGGGAGTGCTCATACTGGCTGATGTCTGGGTCCCAAGTATCAGGAATAAAAGTGGGGCATGGGGGAGGTGGTGAGTGAAAAGCGAAAGTGTCAGTTGCTCAGTCATGTCCGACTCTTTGAGATCCCATGGACTGTAGCCCGCCAGGCTCCTCTGTCCGTGGGATTCTCCAGGCAAGAATATTGGAGTGGGGTGCCTTTCCCTTCTCCAGGGGATCTTCCTTATCCAGGGATCGAACCTGAGTCTCCTGCACTGCAGGCAGATTCTTTACCGTCTGAGCCACCAGCGGGAAAAGTTGCTGTTTATAATACCAAAGAGATTCCTCATGAAAAGAAGGCCCTGACTCTACTGAGCACCTAAGTTTGGAAAGGAGCTGGGAAAAGCCCAACTGTTCTTTTTTTTAAAATTACTTTTTATTGTAGTTTCACTATGTACAGTCAAGTATCCGTATCTCAAACATATAGCTCTTTATAACAAAGGGGAAAATATTTGGAGCTCCCAGGAGTAAACCAGCTGGAGAGAATGAGGCAGAAATGGAAGAGGAGGTAGACAGAAACAGCAGCTGAATGGCAGCGGCCCAGGCCTTCTCTCCATTTTCTGTGAAGTCAGCCCAGCCCTGAATGCCCAGTGGGGGTGGATTTGGGCCAGTAAAGAGGCCATTGCAGGCAGATGTGGGGTGAAAAGACCACACATGTGCAGATGTTGGAGGTGAGGGAGCCACAGAAAGAGCCGACATCACCTCAAGGGCTTCAGGGATTTGTAGCCCTGGATCTCCAAAGGACAGGGAAGCCCAAGGTGACCTGTGGGTCACAGGAGGGTCACCAGGTGGCGACACCCCCTGTTCCTTGGCCAGATACCTCTTCTCACTGCTTGTCTACCCACCTGAACGTCTGAATGCATTCTTCATCTCCTTTCCCTGCCCCATTTTTTAAGTTATAATTTATACTCAATAAAATTCACCATTTTTAACGTGCAGTTCTACAAGTTTTGATAAATATATACCACTGTGTAGTCATTATAATCATCAAGATATAGAACATTTCCATCATTCCAGAAAGTTCCCTTGAGTGCCTTTGAAAATCAAGCCCCTGGTCTGTTTTCTGTCTCTATGGTCTGGCTCTTTCCAGAATGCCATATAAGTGAAATCATATGGCATGTAGCCTTTTGGGCCTGGCTCCTTTCACTGAGCATAATGTATTTGAGATTCATTTAGGCTGAACATATGAGGGGTTTTTTTCTTTTGACTGCTGAGTAGTATTCCATTGTGTGGACAGATCATAGTTTGTAGGTTTATTCCCTAGTGCAGAATCATCTGGGTTGCTCTCTTTCATGTCCTTTTGATCTTGCCTTTTGTGGAACATTTTATTGGTGGGAATTACAAAAAAAGTAAGCCCAACCAGACTTTGATAATTCCTCTCCTTCTCAAGGGATCAAAGTTAGTTTTCCAGGTCTGTTTCTTCATGTAATATCTGCCTCCCAAGCTCACTGTAAATATGTAATTGTGTAACTTACAAAGAGACTTTGTTAGTTTTCTTGTATAATAGTTGAATTGAGAGATGATTAACATACTATACAATCCACCCATTTAAATGAACAACTCAATGGCTTTTAGAATATTGACAGAGTTGTGTACCCATTACCTGAATCAATTTTAGAACATTTTTATTACTGGCTTTTTAAAAAGCCCACACCCTTTAGCTGTCACCTCCAGTCCTGATCTACATTTTGTCTCTATAGATTTATTTATTCTGAACACTTTATATAAATGTGGTCTTTGGTGTCAGGTTTCTTTCATTTACCATATTTGCACATTGTAGCATTATCAGCATTTCATTCTTTTCTATTGCTGAATAATATTCCATTTTGTAGATGTTCAGTTCAGTTCAGTTCAGTCGCTCAGTCGTGTCCAACTCTTTGCAACCCCATGATTGCAGCACGCGAGGCCTCTCTGTCCATCACCAACTCCCAGAGTCTACCCAAACCCATGTTCATCGAGTCGGTGATGCCATCCAACCATCTCATCCTCTGTCGTCCCCTTCTCCTCCCGCCCCCAATCCTACCCAGTATTAGGGTCTTTTCCAATGAGTCAACCCTTCGCATGAGGTGGCCAAAGTATTGGAGTTTCAGCTTCAACATCAGACCTTCCAATGAACACCCAGGATTGATCTCTTTTAGGATGGATTGATTGGATCTCCTTGCAGTCCGAGGGACTCTCAAGAGTCTTCTCCAACACCACAGTTCAAAAGCATCAATTCTGCGGTGCTCAGCTTTCTTCACCGTCCAACTCTCACATCCATACATGACCACTGGAAAAACCATAGCCTTGACTAGACAGACTTTTGTTGGCAAAGTAATGTCTCTGCTTTTAAATATGCTAGCTAGGTTGGCCATAACCTTCCTTCCAAGGAGTAAGCGTCTTTTAATTTCATGGCTGCAGTCACCATCAGCAGTGATTCTGGAGCCCCCAAAAATAAAGTCTGACACTGTTTCCACTGTTTCCCCATCTATTTCCCATGGAGTGATGGGACCAGATGCCATGATCTTAGTTTTCTGAACGTTGAGCTTTAAGCCAACTTTTTCACTCTCCTCCTTCACCTTCATCAAGAGGCTCTTTAGTTCTTCTTCACTCTCTGCCATAAGGGTGGTGTCATCCGCATATCTGAGGATACTGATATTTCTCCCGGCAATCTTGATTCCAGCTTGTGTTTCTTCCAGCCCAGCGTTTCTCATGATGTACTCTGCATATAAGTTAAATAAGCAGGGTGACAATATACAGCCTTGACGTACTCCTTTTCCTATTTGCAACCAGTCTGTTGTTCCAGGTCCAGTTCTAACTGTTGCTTCCTGACCTGCATACAGGTTTCTCAAGAGACAGGTCAGATGGTCTGGTATTCCCATCTCTTTCAGAATTTTCCACAGTTTATTGTGATCCACACAGTCAAAGGCTTTGGCATAGTCAATAAAGCAGAAATAGATGTTTTTCTGGAACTCTCTTGCTTTTTCCATGATCCAGCGGATATTGGCAATTTGATCTCTGGTTCCTCTGCTTTTCTAAAACCAGCTTGAACATCTGGAAGTTCACGGTTCACGTATTGCTGAAGCCTGGCTTGGAGAATTTTGAGAATTACTTTACTAGCATGTGAGATGAGTGCAATTGTGTGGTAGTTTGAGCATTCTTTGGCATTGCCTTTCTCTGGGATTGGAACGAAAACTGACCTTTTCCAGTCCTGTGGCCACTGCTGAGTTTTCCAAATTTGCTGGCATATCGAGTGCAGCACTTTCACAGCATCACCTTTGAGGATTTGAAATAGCTCAACTGGAATTCCATCACCTCCACTAGCTTTGTTCGTAGTGATGCTTTCTAAGGCCCCCTTGACTTCACATTCCAGGATGTCTGGCTCTAGGTGAGTGATCACACCATCGTGATTATCTGGGTCGTGAAGATCTTTCTTGTACAGTTCTTCTGTGTTTCTTGCCACCTCTTTTTAATATCTTCTGCTTCTGTTAGGTCCATACCATTTCTGTCCTTTATCGAGCCTATCTTTGCATGAAATGTTCCTTTGGTATCTCTAATTTTCTTGAAGAGATCTCTAGTCTTTCCCAATCTGTTGTTTTCCTCTATTTGTTTGCACTGATCGCTGAGGAAGGCTTTCTTATCTCTCCTTGCTATTCTTTGGAACTCTGCATTGAGATGGGAATATCTTTCCTTTTCTCCTTTGCTTTTCACTTCTCTTCTCTTCCCAGCTATCTGTAAGGCCTCCTCAGACAGCCGTTTTGCTTTTTTGCATTTCTTTTCCATGGGGATTTTCTTGATCCCTGTCTCTTGTACAATGTCACGAACCTCTGTCCATAGTTCATCAGACACTCTGTCTATCAGGTCTAGTCCCTTAAATCTATTTGTCACTTCCACTGTATACTCATAAGGGATTTGATCTAGGTCATACCTGAATGGTCTAGTGGTTTTCCCTACTTTCTTCAATTTAAGTCTGAATTTGGCAATAAGCAGTTCATGATCTGAGCCACAGTCTGCTCCTGGTCTTGTTTTTGCTGACTGTATAGAGCTTCTCCATCTTTGGCTGCAAAGAATATAATCAATCTGATTTCAGTGTTGACCATCTGGTGATGTCCACGTGTAGAGTCTTCTCTTGTGTTGTTGGAATAGGGTGTTTGCTATTACCAGTGCGTTCTCGTGGCAAAACTCTATTAGCCTTTGCCCTGCTTCATTCTGCACTCTAAGGCCAAACTTGCCTGTTATGCCAGGTGTTTCTTGACTTCCTACTTTTGCATTCCAGTCCCCTATAAGGAAAAGGACATCTTTTTTGGGTGTTAGTTCTAGAAGATCTTGTAGGTCTTCATAGAACCGTTAAACTTCAGCTTCTTTGGCGTTACTGTTTGGGGCATAGACTTGGATTACCGTGATATTGAATGGTTTGCCTTGGAAACGAACAGAGATCATTCTGTCGTTTTTGAGATTGCATCCAAGTACTGCATTTTGGACTCTTTTGTTGACCATGATGGCTACTCCATTTCTTCTAAGGGATTCTTGCCCACAGTAGTAGATATAATGGTCATCTGAGTTAAATTCACCCATTCCAGTCCATCTTAGTTCACTGATTCCTAGAATGTCGATGTTCACTCTTGCCATCTCCTGTTTGACCACTTCCAGTTTGCCTTGATTCATGGACCTAACATTCCAGGTTCCTATGCAATATTGCTCTTTACAGCATCAGACTTTGCATCTATCACCAGTCACATCCACAGTTGGGTATCGTTTTTGCTTTGGCTCCATCCCATCATTCTTTCTGGAGTTATTTCTCCACTGATCTACATTAGCATATTGGGCACCTGCTGACCTGGGGATGTACCACTGGTTTATTCATTCATTGGTTGAAGCGCATTTGGATTGTTTCCACTTGGGAGTATTATGAATCATGCTGCTATGAATATTCACGTACAAGTTTTTGAGTGGTCGTGTGTTTCCAATATGCAACTAGGCATGAAACTGTTGGATTATATGGTAACTCTACATTTAACTCTTTGAAGAACTGCCAAACTGTTCTGCAAAATGGCTGCACTATTACACAGTCCATAAAGGCACTTTGAAAGTGTAAAACTATAAAGCAAATGGTTATAATTTAATATTATTCATTGAAGTGGCAAGAACAATATTTGATCATTATAATAATTTCAGTTCAGTTCAGTTCAGTCACTCAGTCGTGTCCGACTCTTTGCGACCCCATGAATCGCAGCACGCCAGGCCTCCCTGTCCATCACCAACCCCCGGAGTCTACCCATACCCATGTCCATCGAGTCAGTGATGCCATCCAGCCATCTCATCCTCTGTTGTCCCCTTCTCCTCCTGCCCCCAATTCTTCCCAGCATCAGGGTCTTTTCCAATGAGTCAACTCTTCACATGAGGTGGCCAAAGTCCTTGTACTAAAGCGCCTGAAGTACTGATTCGTGTCAATTTATGGCAAAAACCACTACAATATTGTAAAGTAATTAGCCTCCAATTAAAGTAAATTAATTAATTTAAAAAAAAAGAAATAAAGTGCTTAAAGTAACCTGATCCCTCCAGTCCCACTAAACCCCACAGACAAAAAAGCGCTGGAAACAATTTGGTATGTAGTCATCCTTTTTTCTCTGCTCAACACACATATACCGAATTTTTATCTTTTTGCTAAAATGAAAATGCATTCTTATTAGACATGATTCTAAGTTCCTTTTTAAAATTGTGGTAACAGACACAGAAAACAAACTTATGGTTACCAAAGGGGGAAAGGGAAAGAAGGGATAAATTAGAAATTGTGCATTAACAGATACACGCTACTATACATAAAATAGATAAACAACCAGGTCCTACTGTACAGCATAGGAACTCTATTCAATATCATGTAATAACCTACAATGGAAAAGAATCTGAAAAAGAATATATATATACATACATATATATTCTGAATCACTTTGCTGTACATTTGAAACATTGTAAATAAACTATACTTCAACTAAATAAATATAATTGTGAAAAATAGATGTAACACAAAATTTACCATTTTAGCCATTTTTAAGTGTATAGCTCAGTGGCATTAAGTATATTCACATAGTTTTCCAACCATTATCACCACCCATCACAGAACTTTTTTTTTCATCTTGCAATACTGAAACCCTGTACGTGTTAAACCATAACTCCCCATGACCATCCCCCAAGAACTGGCAACCCCCATTCTACTTTCTGTCTCCATGAATTTAATTAATCTAAATACCTCATATGAATGGAATCATACAGTATTCGTCCTTTTGTGACTGACTTACTTCACTTAACATCACATCTTCAAGACTCATCCATGTTGCCACACAGGCCTGCATTTCCTTCCTTTTTATTTATTGTATTTTTTTAAAAAATATATTTATTTTAATTTATTTATTTGGCCATGCTGGGTCTTGGTTGCAGCATGCAGATTCTTAGTTGCAGCATGTGGGATCTAGTTCCCTCACCAGGGATCAAACCCAGGCCCTCTGCATTGGGAACATGGAGTCTTAGCCACTGGACCACAAGGGAAGTCCCATTTCCTTCCTTTTTAATAATCTAAATCTCTATTTATCTATCTATCTGTGGGAAATTGGTTCCAGGACACCCAGAGATACCAAAATCCAAAGATGCTGAAGTATTTTATAAAAATTGCATTGTATTTGTATATAACCTATGCACATCCTCCCATATACTTTAAATCATCTCTAGATTACTTAACGATACCCAGTACTATGTAAATGCTACATAGATGTAAACACAATGTAAATGTTATATAAGGAGTTAAAAGAGTGTGGCAAATTCAAGTTTTGCTTTTTGGAACTTTCTGGAATTTTTAAAAAATATTTTCCATGCACAGTTGGTTGATATGGAGGACTGCCTGGACACACGGTGTATATCCATTCTTCTGTGGATGGACACTTGGATTGCTTCCACATTTTAGCTATCATGAATAATGCTGCTGTGGACTCAGGTATACAGTTATCTCTTCATGCCCTGGCTTTCAATTATTTTGAGTACATGCTCTCTAACTCCCTTTTTTAAAGAAAGACTAAATTTTTTATTGAAATTTATGTCACTTAAGAAAATCTTAATGGTATACTAGTGTGCTTCTCCCATATCTTAAATCACCTTCCTACTTTAAATCGTTCTGTTTTCATCTGTAGTGTGGGAGTCCTATAACCTACTTCACCATTGCCCGCTCGAGAGACTGAGAGGCATTACTAGTGGGTGTTTCCCATGGACTGGTCGTGGTACATGGCTCTTCACATGCATTGGCTGATGGGGCTCTTACAGCAATTCTTTGAGATAGATATAATCATTATCTTCATTTTAGAGGCAAAAAAACTGAGGATAGACAGCTTAGGTAATCTGCCCAAGGCCGTTCTGCTAGTAAGGGCTAAAGTTAGAAAGCAAAGTCTGTCTAACACCCAAGCTTCATAACTTCAGCACCATAACTAATGATATTACTAAAGGGTCTCTTTTGGTTGGTCCAAGAGTGGCCTGGTGGAGGCAGGGGAGGGGACATGAATGTATGTGGATGCTCACTTCCCAACAGCCATGAGGCTGATCCCCCAAATAGACAAGATCTTCCTTTTACAATGAGTGTTCTTTCTCAGAAGCCAGGCTTCCTCCAGCCTCAGAAAACTGAAGCAGGTTCCCACCTCCCTAAAGAGGGCTGTGGGATCATGCTTCCTCCCCTCCCCTTCCTTTCCTTTCTCTCTTTGCTCAATCCTGCCTTCACCCCTGACCCCACCCCCACACCATCCTCCAGACTATCCAGGTTCAGGTGACAGAAACCCAGCTCAAATTAGCTTTCAACCCAAATGAATGTTTGGGTTCATTTAACTGGGAATGTAAGGGTGCATCTGGCCTCAATCATGATTGGATCCAGGGGCTCAAATGATGTCATTAGGCTCTTTCTCAGCTCTGCTTCTCTCTGTACGTTGATCAGTTCTTTCCTGCAGTGGACAGGATTTCTCCGCAAAACTGGAAAGATATTCTGAAAGCTCTAAAACTACTGCATCAGAGCTTAGTTACCCCGCCAGAAGGAGGACCAGCTTCCTTCTCTTGTGCGTGTTAAGTTCACTTCAGTCGTGTCTGACTCTTTGCCACCCTATGGACTGTAGCCTGCCAGGCTTCTCTGTCCATGGGATTCTCCAGGCAAGAATACTGGAGTGGGTTGCCATTTCCTCCTCAAGAAGATCTTCCCAACCCAAGGATCCAACCTGCATCTGTTTTGTCTACCTGCATTGGCAGGTAGGTTTTTTTTACCACTAGCGTCACCTGGGAAGCCTTCTTCTAGTATCCATAAGCCAGGTTCAGGGAAGGACTTCAAATGGCCAACCTTAGGCCATATGCTAATTCCTTAACCAATCATGTGGCCGGGAAGAGGCAGTATTAGGACTGATGCAGACTCAATGGCATGGAAGGCAGTCTGTGTTTCCAAAGAGAGAGCAGGAAAAAGCACATGTGCCCAGCAGACAGAAACTGGTCAAATGGTTCCTCCAAGCAGCCACAGACTCCCCACAAGTGGCTACTGCTGTTACCACCACCCCTGTCACTCAGTCCTGCCATCACCAGAGAATGAATGGAGCTGGACCACACTGCCTTAGAAAGAATGCAAACCTCTCGTCTATGGAGAGATCCAAGCCATCCAGCCCCGTTTCTCTTGCTGGAGAAGACGCTGCACTATTTAAATATTTTCATCATCTGCTGCTTCTTCCAACTCGCTCCCCAGGCTTAGCTCATCTTTCAGAGGCCTTGTTTCTTCCCCACTCAAAGGTACAAGAACATGAGGTGCCCAGATGTCCTGGCTGTTTACACCACATGGAGCATGGGTCCCTGCGTGTGGCTCCCCACTTGTCTCCAGATTCTTTCTCCCTGAGGTCCTAGACTGTGCCGATCACTACAAGCCAAATGGTCACGGACAAGCCTGGTCGTTACACGGCCTCTTCCTCTTGACTCGCTGCAGACCCGACCAGATGAAATATTTTATTTTCTCATCATAAGGAGGCCCAATGTTGCTTTGCCATTTGATTGACTGTAAAATTAAAGCCAGGCCCTTTTGTTTGGTGTGGCGTTTTTTTGTTTGTTTGGTTTTTTCCAGCATGTCATGGTTAATTCATCCCTGGCCTGATTCCACAGACAAGCTACACTACTTGGCACTTTCTTCCTCCTTTCTTTTGTCTGCCTTTCCTTCCTGTACCCCAGGCCCACCTTGATGAAAAGCTTCTCTTCCCTCTGATGTCACTAAATACTCTTGCTGTAGGTGAACTTGGACCGACATTTCAAACTGCCAGAGATTAGGGCTTTGGGAAATAATAACAATACGTGTTTAAAATATTTGGATGCTCCTGAACCATCTGCCCATGCCAAATTGAGAAGTAAATCACAAAATGTAAACCAGATAAACAGAACCGCAAAACTGTCACAAGCTAAAGAAACTGTAGCAAAATGAGCAATGGGTGCTATTGTCATTGTAACTAACTTAGTCTGAGTAAGACTTTGTCTTAATCAAAGCACTTTCCTATCTACCAACTCATTTCATTTTCTATAGCCATAGCTAAGGGAAGTAGCCTAGCGATTGTTCCTGTTTCCATTTTGCAAGTGAAGAAATGGTAATGGCAGATCCATGTCTTAGGATAGGTCTTTTCAGGGAGCCTTCTGGAATGAAACCCCTAGTGTGCTCCCTGAGAAATTGAGTCGAGAAATGGAAGATCAGATATGAAGCTGGAACAGAGAAGATGAGCATTGAACTCTTGTCAACTCACTTTTCTCCCCTGCACACATTCCCAGAGCACCATCCAAGATCAGCTGAAAAAAGCCCAGTTCTTTTAAAACTCCTAGCCTGGAAGCCAACTAAGCATGCAGTATAGCCCCATTTTACAGCTGAATAAACTGAAACAGGAAGGGTCACTCAGTGCCTGGGATAAATCATACAAACAGCTGGTCAAAAGAGAAATAGAAACAAATTCTTACCCAGACACGGCATGTTATTCCGCTTTGTCGCTGGAGTATAGGATTATTTTCCATTTGCACGCTTGACAAGAATGTGACTCCTATGAAGAAGGAACAAGAATCACACATTCCCTGCCCCTCAGTCTCTCCGGAAAGCTAAGAATATAAACACGCAGATTACTGTTTATACGCTAGGGTTTTGGGCTCTAGTTGAGAAATTCACAAAATCTATTCTTTGTACTCTGAACTTTGGATTCTTGACTTCTCTTAGACAACAGGGAAATGAATGCAGTTCTTTCAGTGGATCCTCACAGTTATGGGTCATTCTGAACGGATACCACAGGTTTAAGAAAACAGAGACGTGGCAAAAGAACAGGATTCTACAGAGCGATGCAAAAGATATGGGCCATGTGTAAATAACTAAAAAGGAAGAAGTGCAATTAACAATCAGTCAGCCATTCAATCATTCATTCAATAGGCATCCATTACAATTCTCAAATGACCTTGAGGTTCTTATGGGAGATAAGTGAGAACACTCTGCATATGAGGAACGTAGGGTGACGTCCATTACATGATGGGCCTCCAGTCAACACTGGGTCCCTTTGTTCCCAGGGTCCCAGGTCTGTGTTATCTCAAGCAAGTACCTAGAAACAAGAGTAAAAGTGGTATCTTTGTAAGTGAAGGCTAGAGATGGTCTAGAAGCAGAGGGAAGAAGGGGAGACAATTCTGGTCATGAGGGTGGGCTGGGCAGGGTCTTCCTGCATGTCAGCCCCTCAAGAATCTCTGACATGGGTTGCTATGGAATCTCCAACAATTCTCATAACACAGTCTCAAGCTGGGCAAGTTAGAGTTAATCTCATGGTCAAGGGAGGCCCTGGGATGTAATAGAAAGTATACTGGGCTTTATCCTCTCTAGTCCCATTTTCTCATCTGCAAAGCAAAGTGGGGAGGACCACATGCTTCCTAAGGTCCTATTGGATGAAGCATGACTATGAGTCAAGGTTTCCTTCATGTGGAGCCAATATCTTCATTGTAAATTTCAACTCACTTCCTTTCATGAAATCAGCTAACTCTAGTCTTCCTAACGTAATGAAAAGATCACTGGGCTGGGTGGACCAAGACCCACAGGAAGGGATGCAACCTGAACAGGACCAGCTGGCTTTAGCCACTCCCATGGCCACATCTGGTTCCAGGAGCTGCTGAAGTTTATTTATTAAAGGCCACCGTGAGAAATGGAACCTACAGAAGTGGTCATGCAGGAACCCTTCCCAGTGGGTTCCAGGGACCACTATCTCCTCTGGTACAGACTCATTAAGCCTTCAGAAAGAATTCTATGTCTAACACTGTCCTGGGCCTTGTAGATACACCTTCACAGAACCTCACCACCTCTCCACTGTGTGGCTAAGGCAACTTTGCCTCAGTGACATTAAAACATCTTCCCAGGGGCTCACAGTGGGTGAGGGGTGAACCAAGATTGCAACCCAGGTCTGTGTGTACCAGAAGACTGCTGTGAGCTCTCTAGCTAGAGACATCAAAGAGAGCCTCGATGGGGGTTAGATTTCCTAAGAGGACAGTGTAAAGGGGCGGGACAGAGGGAAAGTCCTAGAAGAGGACGCTGGACAAGCCTGCTGGGAGAGACTGCCCACACGCAGACCTTAAGGGCTAGAGGGGCACTGCCCCCCAGGGGAGGACGCTGTCTTCTGGCCATCTCCTGCTTCCCCAAGAGACCATCACCCAATGTGACACAGACCAGGGTGTCTTAAACTCTGGGGCCCGGGACATCAGCCCCAGTTCCTAAACCTAGGGATGACCACTGTTGCCCCTGTTCAGAATGTGCCTTGTAGCCAAAAGAGAGGGGACTTCACCCATCCAGCCATGTGCCCATTGGGCAGATTCTGCCTTCAGGGGAGGTAATTTTCCTAATTCATGCAAAGGCACCCGAAGAGTTAGCCCCACTTTAAACAGCCCCCTTTCTGGGTCTCTCCACTTATCTATTCCATGAACATTTGTTTCCAGCCAGGTCATACAGCCATGCAAAGAAGATGGAGACACAGCCCCTGCTCTTGAGGAGCTGGAGGTCGAGTGCAGGAGGCAGACATGCAGACCATGGAAAAGCACAGGTTCAGAGCACAGGGAGGAGAGGGGCGCCTCATCTGAATTCCAGAGTCTCTCATGGCTGATGGCTCTCTATTACGTGCTCCTCCTCTCTCCCCCTTACTAGGCAAATCAGATATCGGGAGGGGGACCCCCAGCCCCCAACTCCCCAGCTGTTCTGCTCATCTGATCCCCAATTTCGTGTGACCTGGGCTGGCCACCCTTCACCCCCAGGTGTAGTCAAAGGTCCTTTGTCTCTGGGGACTCTGGGAAATTCCTTCCTTCCTCCCAGCTTGGGGACCTGCCACTCTTAATAGGTTCAGTATTTGATTGTCAACAGATGGAAGGTCAAGTCTCTAAAAACAAGGGGTTTGGGGTCTGAATTGTTTCTTTAAGTCCCTCCAACTCGCCACAGGATTTCAGGCCAAGATGTTAGGCTGCACCAAGAATCAATCAAACCTCAGGATACAGAAAAAGTGGCTCAAAATACAAAACGTGTTCTCCAAACACGGCACAAAACCTCCCCCTCCAGAGAACGGATGCTCCTTGTCTCTGGGCAGTTTAAGGAACAGTGCAGACATTGGGTCTGAGGGACCTGACAACAACAGTAACAAAGGGTCATCTAGCATTTCCAGGCTGCCATCTATTGAAACCTCATTTTCCAGCAATATCCCTCATTTACAGAGCCTGGTTGTGGCCGCATTGGCCTCAGTCTACTCCTGCTTGCAATGTATCACAGAAAGGAGGCCAGGGACTTCAGAGAGAGTGAGAGAAAGAGAATGAGGGGCCCGTGTGGAGCATGGACATGGGATTCTACTGGTCTTTTCCGAGTAAGGAGACTGAGCCCACTGCCTTCCCATCAAGTAAGAGGAGACCAAGTTCTGCCAGGGCCATCCTGGGGATACATGGGGATCCCCATGGTCGGAGGACCCGGGTGGACCAAGGACTTGGTGGGGGTGGGGTGGGGGGCAAGACTGTTGCTGAGTCAGTAAAAAACAATTTCTCACTAAGAGGGGTGTCAGCCACCCACTGTCCCTGGGACCACCTAACCTAGCCCCAGAAATTCCAACTGTGACAATAAAGTCAGCCAAAGGAGCTATCCTCCATGGAATGGGAGGTTACTTTGGACTTTAAAAAGGAATCACTGAACATGCTAAGAGCTTAGCTCCAAAAAGCCACGTGTACTTCTCCCAGGGAGGACCCCTGGAGCTCCAGCAAGGAACCCCAGCTACAGTCTGCCCTACCCTCCTCTAGTTCCCAGCCTCGCTCAGCACCAGGTTCTGGCACAAGGATGGAGTGGTCAAGGGCAGACGGCAGAGAAGATAAACATCCATGGTAGGGAGACTTCCTTATACAAAAAGCAAGTGTGTGGCTACAAATAGCATACCGGGATATTTGCAAATCATAGGAAATGCCACCTGAGAGTGCTCACTCTATTCAATATTTCATGAGCACCGAACAACTCATGAAGTAGAAATATTAATAATGACCAACATTTATTGAGCACTTGCTATGCTCAAACCGGAAAACCAGGGGACCCAGGGTAAGTGTCAGACAGGAGGCTTTGCAGGAGAACTGAGAAATGGAAACAGTGTCCCTGGAGTGGAAGGCTAGGAGCAAAGGCCCTGGGGCAGGAAGGGAGTCCAAAGCAGGCCTCCAACAAGACCTTGGTGAGGGCAGGCAGGTTGGCAGCAGGTGGGGAGCCTCACCTGGAAGGTGCCCACTACTCACCGAGGAAAGGGGAGTGAGCAGTTGCTTCCTTGCCCTGTTCTCTTTACCAGGCTGTTGAGCCCAGGCCGGAGCGAGGCAGAAGGGTTTTGACAGTTTCCTTTTATTTTGTTCTAAACAAGAGATAATATGAAATAGGCACCTGGGAGTGTTTTGAATTAACAACCCAAACCAAACGAACAGCTGCATCCCAGAGAGTGGGGGGGAAGTTTCCTGCCTTGGCCATATTTCCTTTCAGCAACATTACATTAACACTTATGAAATACAGCCAAAAAGTCAGGCAGAATTTAAGGGGAAGAGAAAGGTACTTCCATACTGCGTGCGGAACGCGCTGCCAGCTAATTGGCCGTGTAAGCTGGGTTTTCAACTCATCTGCAGGAGTCTCGAGGTTAATGAAACCATTACCTATGCACGGATATTGTGGAAGGGGAGGAGGGGAATGGGGAAGAAATAATTGACAAGGCTCTCTACCTACCTTCGCGGTGTGGGCTATTCTTATCTGACAGTGCTTATCAAAGTCAGGGATGTGGGCAGAATGGGTCTCTCCGGGTGTGTGCGTGTGTGTGTGTGTGTGTGTGCGTGTGTGCGTGTGTGTGTGCGTGTGTGTGTGCGCGCGCGCTCGCGCACAACCACGCTAATGAGAACAATTCTGTTTCTCCATCTGGAATCCATTAGCCGTGATTAAGATGACGGCCTCTCCTTCCCTTCTTACTATCAGGGATTAGCTAACCCCATTACTACCCAGGCCGATTTCTCAATCTGCTCCGCAGAGCGGAGGAGATGGTTTCCTGTCATCTAAGCCGGCTCCCTCTCTCCCACTCCCGAGCCATCGTAAACTCCGTCACCCCATCTCAATTACAAGCGCCCTAATCGACCCCCTCGTCCCAAGTGACAGGCCTCTGCAGGTGTCTAGGAGGCGGGGGCGGGAAGGCCGGCTGATCTCCAGCCTCACCCGCCGCTCTTCCGTGCTCACGGCACCAGGCCTGCGTCTTGCAGGTGTTCAGCAATTATCTCGGCCCGGTTACCTCACCGTTTCTTGGGGTGGATGGAAAAAAAATAAAAACAGCACATTCAAAAGGTTTTTATGACAAAATAGGAAAAGCCTAAGAGACAAGCAGGACCCCCCAATGGAAGGCTTGATTCCTTTAATCAAGCTTGTGGCTTGGAGACGTGGTCCTGCACCAGCGGATCCCTGAGATGGGAGACAGGGAGGTGATTTAAGGGTGCTCTTGGATGGAAACACGAATGGAGTTAGTAAGGCTCGTGGACTTTGGGCTCCCCTCTCCCTGCTTCCCAAAGGACCTTATTTCCTGGCCACCCCACCCCACCCCCACTGGTAGGCAGCAGCAGCAGGCAGGGACTTTAAAAACTGTACAAGAATTTGCTATTTCCCGAAAGGCCATCAGAGGAGTCACTAGGAGCAAGCACAGGTGGATTATCTGGCCCTTATTTCCTGGTTTAGTCTGGTTTCTGTTTGTTTGGAATGTGGTTGGAGGCAGGCACCATTTTTCAGAACTCAGTTCCTCTGTGACCAAGTGTCCCTTTCGTGTGCCTGAGAAAGCAGTGTCCCCACAGCGCTGTTACTATATTATCTTCTTGTGCGTTGGGAAGCACTGCCCTGAAGGTCTCCTTTTCTCCTGTCCTAATCTTCCCTCCTCCCTTTTTTCCATGCTTAGACAGTCAAAGCTGTCAGGACCCTTATCTTGGCCTACAATGTCCTGGGTTGACCACTGAGGACAACGAGGCCCCTAGGGTCCCAGGACTCACCTGAGGTCACACAGCATCCCCCCAGGGGGGTGGGGCAGAGCTAAGATTAGAACTCAGGCCTCTTGGCTCCACACTGAGGTCTCCTCTGCCTACTTCCTGACTTGAAGCAGATAATTTTCCTGTTTTCTGCACTTTAGAGCTTGCCCTCCCTCTCCCCAGGCCCTACCACCCACTGCCCAGTCTCTTTCCTCTCTCCCCTGCTGAACAGCAGTTGCTGGTTTGAATTTCCAGTCTACCAAGCGGAACAACCAGGGCATCAGGAATATATTCAAGTAGGAGACTTGGATGCTTGCTTGCTTTCATGCACCCAAAACCAGAGGGAAAGGCGGAACCAATTCTGTGTCAATCTGCCACTTCTAGCTTCAAGACAGCAAGGCATTCTCAGGAGGGCCAGGTTGGGCTAACTTTCTGTATCACAGGCAGATGCATGCACTTGCTGCCATACTCGGCTTTGATTCCTAGGGGCGAGGGGAGAAAGCGTGTCCTGAGTGGTAATCCCCTTTCACAGCCCACTCGTGCCACCATGGTACCCAAGACTCATCCATGTGGGTACTCTAGGGGGACCATGCGTGCCTGTGTACGTGCTCAGTCGTGTCTGACTCTTTGCGACACCCATGGACTGTAGCCTGCCAAGCTCTTCTCTCCATGGGATTTTCCAGGCAAGAATACTAGAGTGGGTTGCCATTTTCTCCTCCAGGGGATCTTCCCAATCCAGGGATCAAACTTGTGTCTCCTGTATTGCAGGCGGATTCTTTAGTGCTGAGGCATTGGTGATGCCCCTGGGCGGACCGTGGGGGACCACAAATATCCCTTTTCCTAGCTAATTCCAAAATCTGGACTTTGTGAAATGGGGGAGCTTTGGTGAAGGTGGGCAAACCATAAAACTCTTGTCAGACTCTCCTTGACCCTACTTGAAACTCCATCTGAGCATCTGTCCTTGTGTTTAGAGATGGGAAGCTTATTTTGGGCACTGTCTACGTGCATGTTCACCCCTCTGCAAATAAAGAATTTCCATCCCCAGTTAGGGATGGCTTAATCTGATTAGTGTCCAAGGGGAATCAGGAGATGGTGGATGTGTCCTAATTCTTCACCACGGAGGGGGCAGGGTGAGTCTAAATGCTTATTCCTCCAGGTCAAGAAGATTAGTTGCTCCCACATAAAGCTGTCATGTCCATACCTCAGAAAACTGGTGTCACACATAATTTCATCCAAACTATAGCTGACAACCATTTGGACATCAGGTGGTGAATGATAAGTTGACTATATGAGTTGTCTAAAGAGGTTCAAGGTATTTTTAAAAGAAATCAATAATGGTGGTGACAAGGAAGCTGGGGAATGGGTGCTCTCCTAGACTGTCGGTAGAAATGAAAATTGCAATGACCTTCCTGAATGGCAATTTGACAAATATGTACCAAAGACCTTACAATTGAGCAGACTCTTTGACTCAGCAATTCTAAGAATTTTACCCCAAGGAAATAATCAGAAATGTGTACAAAAATCTACATTATGAATTTTCATGACAGCAATGCTGTATAGTAGGAAAAAATGAAAATAACTTAAACCCTAATAATAGAAATTCACTTTTAAAAATAGTGATGCCTTGCAAGAGAGTCACTGAAAATAGGGGATTAAAAATTAAAATGAGAGATTTCATAATATAAGTAAAAAGGAAGTCAGGCTACAGAATAACTTCTCCAACATCATTTCAATTTTATAATAAATCTTCATGTGTGTGTGTTGATTAGACCATATATTTGAAGGCTATACTCAGATTTTTCCACAATGACTATATATTGGGTTTATACTCAGAAATAAAATTTTTAAAGAAACAAAATCAATTCCTTCAGCTATGAAATAGAGGCATAATGAACTAACTTTTCTTGTTATCATATATATTAATATAATATAATCATTTCAGCTCTCAAAATTTTTCTCAAGGATCAGATCTGATCCAATCAATACCCTCAATCAACTAAACTCATCCAAGACATGAACTTAATTTTATCACATATGCATTGGTACTGTGTAATTTTACAAGGAAAATGGAAGTTCAGTTCAGTTGCTCAGTCGTGTCCGACTCTTTGCGACCCCATGAACCACAGCACGCCAGGCCTCCTTGTCCATTACCAACTTCCTGAGTCCACCCAAACCCATGTCCATCGAGTTGGTGATGCCATCCAGCCATCTCATCCTCCGTCGTCCGCTTCTCCTCCTGCCCTCAATCTTTCCCAGCATCAGGGTCTTTTCAAATGAGTCAGCTCTTCGCATCAGGTGGCCGAAGTATTGGAGCTTCAGCTTCAACATCAGTCCTTCCAATGAATACCCAGGACTGATCTCCTTTAGGATGGACTGGTTGGATCTCCTTGCAGTCCAAGGGACTCTCAAGAGTCTTCTCCAACACCATATTTTCTTCACTTGTGAGAAAAATACATGTATCTATCATTGAATGTTTGGAACAGACATCGTCCTGAAACCTAAAGGACTGGGGCTTTCCCTGCCCACACCTCTGCCATCAGTTGCCTCCTATAGAGCATCTTGCTGGATCCACTAAGGCAGAGCTTGTCGGTGAGCTGCCTTACTTGCTGTTTAGTCACTTGGTCATATCCAACTCCAACCCCGTGGACTCTAGCCGTGGGATAGAGCAAGACTCCTCTGGCCATGGGATTCTCTAGGCAAGAATACTGAAGTGGGTTGCCATTTCCTTCTCTAGGGGAACTTCCTGACCCAGGGATCGAAACTGAGTCTCCTATATTGGCAGGCAGATTTTTTGGTTTTATCAATGAACCATCAGGGAAGCCATGAATGGTCTCACAGTACACTGCTAAATGGCATCTGAAGCCACCATAAGACAAAATTAGAGAGTGTTCTCATTAATCTCACAAAGCCATGGCCAACCAAATGGACTCAGAAAGGTTTTCAGTAGCGCTAAGGGTAGCCTCTGCTGCAGAGCAAATCCTGGGGATTTAGCCACGTTTTGTCTCCCACAGCCTCCAACTTCACCATCATCCCTTCTGGACTCCTGATGTCTCTGATGGACCAAGGTGCAGCATTGAGAACGTCCCCTCTCCAGGTATGTTAGTGACCAAAATTGCTCCTCTCTCCTACCAAGCCATCAAAAATACTATTGCCTTGAGAATGACTGGTTAGAGGTGTTGATAGGAAAGCAATCTGATTGAATTAGTCACTTTAAGATATATTATATGACTATCACCCCAGCTCTCCCTGTGTGTGTGCTTAGTCGCTCAGTCATGTCCGACTCTTTGCAAACCCATGGACTGTAGCCCGTCAGGCTTTTCTGTCCATGGGGATTCTCCAGGCAAGAATACTGAAGTGGATTGCCACGCCCTCCTCCAGGGGATCTTCCCAACCCAGGTCTCCCGCATTGCAGGCGAATTCTTTACCTTCTGAGCCACCGCTCTCCCTGTGGTGTCTTTTAAATAACGCTAATTCATTCTTTTTTAAAGTATAACCTCTGAATCATCCGCATTAGAATCACCTGGCTGCTTGTTACAATTATGGGTTTCTGGGCCCCAGTCCTATCAGAATTGGAATAAACTTCTGGTAGGCTCCAGGGATCTGCATTTTAAACAAGTCCCTTTGATAATGGTGCACCCTAAAGTCTGATAACTAGCAGAGTGTGAAGGAGTTGCTATCCTTGAGCAGAGAAGCCTTCACAGTTAAATGACCCACTTTTCACTCCAGGAGCACCCACATCAAAAAACAGGGGTTAGAAATTTCATCAACACTTAATAAATTTTTACAAAACTTTTATACAGCAGGCACTGTTATCGTCTACGTTTTAACAATGCAGCAAACTGAGGCTCAGAATGATTAGGTAACGTCCCCAAGGTCACACAGCTTTTAAATGTTGGATCTAGGCTTTGAACTGCAGAAGCCTTGAGAAAGCCTCCTGAGGACTTATTTCAAATATCAAGTTATAACCCATCTCCATCACAACTTCAGCTTCTCTAAGACAGGCAGCAGTGCCCAAACTTGAAAGACTGTGCTGAGCTGTGTTCAGTCTCTCAGTTGTGTCCGACTCTTTGAGACCGTGGACAGTAGCCTGCCAGGCTCCTATGTCCACGGAGTTTTCCAGGCAAGAATACTGAAGCAGGTTACGATTTCCTACTCCAGGGAATGTGATGACATCCCTAAAAAGAGAGGAAAAACAACCTGGCTGAGGTGTGAATTTCTTCAAATGCTGCATCATGTGTCAATTCTCATTGAACATTTTGGACACCAGTTTAGGCTGGTTGATGTATTACGGTTTTGCCTGAGAAGGCTCAGAACTTTGAAACTGTTTCCTTTTGTGCTTTGATTACACATTGGTTCTGACTTGAAAAAGGATTATGTTGTTAGGAGCCACACACTCCTCTCAGCAGCCCCTTGGAGCTGTTTTCATCTGTAATGATTGTTTAATGACTATTTAAGAAAGTGCTGCCTGAGGTTCTCTAATCACCCAATTTTTATTAAGCGCTCAAGGAAATCACACAGGTGCAGAACTGCCTAATTGACAGGCAAGTCACTAGGTGTGCAGAGCTTCTTTCCTCCAGAGAAGGAAATGCAATGCTGATGGCAATGTGCACTCCACTGCACCAGCAAGGAAGGAAACACAGAGCGGAATCACACATGGGTTCCCCCAAGGGGAGCAAAAGATAGATTTGAAAAATGGAATAGACAGGAGAGAGCAATGGGGACCAGGAGCAACAGATATTTTAAAGAGGGGAGCAGTAAGGTCTAGAAAGATCACTAAAGATATAGAGGTCAGGAACCTTCATCTTCTCTTACCCTAATAAGCATCCTGAAGATCCAAGTTCCTTCAACCAAGAGCTGTAGAAATGTCCAAGCTGGAATGAGCTTTGGAGCTGAGTGGTTCAACAAATGGCTATTGATGGCAAATACTGTACTAGTTACCATGAAGTTGGTACACAGATGAATGATGAACATCTTTACCTGTGAGAAGCTCAGAGTCTGAGATGGAGGTAACAGCACAGGTATGATACTCCAGCAATACCTACCGTTTATGCACCCTTTTTATGCAATACACACTGTTAAGTGCTTTACAAACATAATGGAAGAATAGACGTAAACCCATCTCCATACGAGAAAACAGGGGCTTAAGGAAATCAGGTTCTTTACTCCAAATCATGTAGCTAGTAAGTGATGAAGCCAGTGTTTGAACTACAGTCTGTCTCTGAAACCCATGCTCTTAACCACTCTCCTAGACTGAGAATTTATCTTAAGAGTTCTTGTGAAGATGGAGAGTAAGGTGTGCCCGGGACATGATGGGAGCACTAACAGCGGACTCTTGGCTCAGCTTCAATTCAAATTCTGGACCAGACACTTGCTAAACATGAGACCTTGGATTAAGAACTTAATTTTCCTCAGCCTTAGTTTTCTTATGTGCAAAACAGTTTCAATAATATCAACCACATCGCATCGCCCTGGAACAAAAGGGGATAAAGTCCATAAAGCATCCAACTCAGCACATCTAGTAGGTCATGTGGTAGGTGATGAGTTAATATTGCTTTCCCTCCCCTTTCTGTTTCTCAGGTAAGAAATGGTGGAGCTGGCAGCATAAAGCCAAAAATGGCCCAAAGTGCCTGGGAAACAGACCAGTGGGCATGTGGACAGGGGCAGCCACTGTGGGGAGCACTCTAACATTACCTAATGAAAATTAAGAAAATGCAACCAGGTCTGTGTGGAGAAGGGCATGGGGTTTCAGGACCACATTGTCTATAACAGAGGGGAATTGGAAGCAATCTACATGTCTGTCACTTGGAAATGAATATGAAGATTATGGGGGAAGTCTATTATAGAATACATTGTAGGAGTTACGGGTAATGTACTATCTATATATACAACATGGGTAGAACTTGAAAACATAGTTTTGGAGTAAACCCAAGTCCATTCATTTAAATAAAGAACCCTTACACATTCAAAATAACATTTCATTATTTTGCAGTGATACACACATACCTAACTTAAGTACATGTCTTATGTGTATAATGATTCTCAAAGTTGTCCACATCCAAATCCCAGTAACCTGTGAATACACCATGTTATGTGGCATGTTATATGGCAAGAAGGGATTAAGGTTGCTAATCAGCTGACCTTGAGATGGGCAGCTATCCTAGATTATCTGGGTGGTCCCCATATAATCACAAGGGCCCTAATAAGTGAAAAAGGGAGCAGGAGAGCAAGTGTAAGACCGCTACAAGTGAGAAAGGCTAGGCCAGCCGTTTGTGGCTTTGAAGATGAAGAGAGGCTGAGAGCCAAAGAACATAGGTGGCTTCTAGAAACTGGAAAAGTGAAGAGAACAGATTCTTCCCTAAGTCTCCTAAAGGAACACAGCCCTGTCAACAGATGATTCTAGCTTAGTGAGACCCATTGGCATTCTGACCTCCAGCGCTGTAAAATAATAAATCTGTGTTGTTTTAAGCCACCCCACATGTGGTCATTTGTTACAGCAGCAATAGGAAACTGATACAACCTCAAACACAGCAGTGGCGGAAGAGGAATGGAAGTGAAGACTGGAAAGGAAGAGAGTGCCATGCATGGACCAAAGCTGATATCTTGCCCCATGCTGAGGAGTGTGCTAAATTCAACTCAGCACCTGAGATGAAGCAAAATAGAGAGGAGGGAAGGGGGAAGGAGAGAGAGGGATTTGGGGGCTTGGGGTAGAGCTGGTTGGTTGCATGGTACATGCCACACAATGCCCTCACATCCAGCACAGTGTACCAGATGCACTGAAGAAGTCAAAGCACAGATGAGAACTGATGACTCTGAAGGGGGTCCACAATAATGGAGCACTTGTGTTAAGGTGGGTTAGACTGGAACAACTCCTAGAGTGGGCAGGAACCTAGGTTATGGTCCCCTGGTTTCAGAGTGCAGTACAAAGCCATCCTCCCTACCACACTAACCAAAATGTACCTCTTAGTTGGGTATAGAAGATTAACCAAAGAAAATCAGAACTGCCTGTAAAATAGTGTATTAATACCAATTATACAGAATCTCTTCCAGAAAATAGAAGATGGAATGTTTCTTAACTCATTTTACAAGGTTAGTATTATCCTGATACCAAAACCAGATAAAGACAGTCCAAATATCCTTCATAAACTTAGACACAAAAATCCACAACAAAATAGTAGCACATTGTAACCTGTAGTTTATAAAAAGAATTTTATACCATGACTAAGTGGGATTTATTCCAGGCATGCAAGGCTGGTTCAACACTTGAAAATCAATGTAATCTACCATATCTACAGGCTAAAGAATAAAAATCATATGATCATTTCAACTGATGCAGAAAAAAGCATTTGACAAAATCCAATACTCATTTGTGACAAAAATTTCTCGACAAACTAGAAATAGAGGGAAACTTCTCAACTTGGTAAAGAGCATCTATAAAACACCTACATACTAACATGATACTTAATGGTGAAAGACTGAATGCTTTCCCCCCAAGATCAAGAACAAGGCAAGAATGCCCATTCCTGCTACACTTATTCAACATAATAAGCCAACATCTGGACCTCAGCTCACCTCAAGACAGGTGAGAACTCAGGGACACAGCACCTGGGACCTGCCCTTAGTATCTAGGTTGCCCAGATGGCACCATTTCAGTCTCACTGACCTCTCCCACACACTTTCATTTTTAAAAAACTAATTTCCCCTCAACAGCAACTATTGGATTTAAACCCTCACTGCATCCCTTTGTTCTTCTGAAGCTAGAGCTTTCCCAAATTACCATCAATCCAATCCCAACCAAGAGAAAAGAATGCAGATTGCACGCTGTTTTGTACTACCTGAAATCAGAATATAAAAGAGCTTACCTTTTCTAACTGCCCATAGATTGCAAAATGCTTTCTTGTTCCCCAGCTCTTCAGCTCCAGTCCTCTCCCCTCACTTCTGAGCTTTCCCTGGATGCCCCCTGGCAGAATGAATGGCTCCCTCCTCTGAGCTCCCACGGGGCTTCCCAGGTGGCTCACCGGTAAAGAAGCTATTTGCAGTGCAGAACCACAGTTGATCCCTGGGTGAGATGGATCCTCTGGAGGAGGGCATAACAACCCACTCCAGTATCCTTGCCTGGAGAATCGCATGGACAGAGGAGCCTGGCGGGCTACAGTTCATAGGGTCGCAAAGAGTCAGACACGACTGAAGCGATTTAGGATGCACACAGGCTGAGCTTCTACAGCATTTGGTACGATTTCCTGTGGCCATACCTGGCACTTTCTATTAAAGCACTAGTTCAAGTCTCTTTGTGCCCTACTAGACCAGGAGGGACCACACAGTGAGTAATTTAGCATCTCCTCCCCAGCACCTAGTATGGGCTCAACCATGGGTTGGGTACAGTTCAACTGAGAGGTAGGTATTATTGGCACATAGAAGGGACTTGGTAACTGGTAGCTGAAGTGGAAGCCGGAGGAAGAAGCTAGGACTTGGACACACTGAAGGACTCCATCAAGGTCACACAGTGAGATGGTGACTGAGCTGGACTTAGATGCAGATCTTTTGCTTTTCATTTAGATAAACAGACACTTTTCACCCGTTGATGTTCTGCTCTGTAGCTCTGGGGGGACCATACCCAGGAAAGCAGCCGAGGGTTTAATGCATACCTCCTCTGTGTGGAAGCTAAAGAGAAAAAAAAAAACAACCTTGTTCTGTGCCATCATGCAGAGGCAGCACAGAAACAGAAAAACAGTCAGGATTCTGAGAACCTCTGAAAACAGAATGCAAAAACTACAGAGCCCAGCCTATCACGAGTTCAACAAAGTTTCTGAGCGTTGAACTCTGAACTTTGAGAAGTCTGGAATCTTTAGCAATTGCTTATTGCCTGCAGGATAGACGCAGTTAGTCCCGTGCCTTCTGGGCATGCCCTTAGCTGCAATCCTCATTGAAGTTTCTATGCTGCTGCTTTCAAAACTGCTCAAATTCCTTCACTCAAGTGTTCTTAGCACTTATGTTGATAGGGAATACTTCAAAGGGTACATCTTTACTTTATCAAATCTGATCTAATTTTGCAGATGGAATCAAAGAGGTTCATTTTGAATCTAGTCAAGTTTGCCAACCATCCCGGAGAGGAGGCACCGATGCTTTGTCGTCTGTGTAATTAACCTTAACTGAGAGGTCCCCAGAGACACCGGGGTCTTTGGCCGTCTGGATCTAGAGACCTCTGGGCAGAGGCAGGGGTGTCCCTCAGAGTGAGAGAAGCATCAGGAAGGGAAAGATGGGTCTCTGACACCCAGGGATCCACGGCTAGTCCTTCACTACAGCAGTCAAAGGCAGGATGGGTGTTCCAGGGGAGCTCTATGAAGACAGAAAATCTAATGAGTTTCAGTGTGCCCGGCGGTCTTTATAGTGTGCCATGTGGTGCAGGGGAGCCCCGGACACAGGCAGCCAAGGCCCGGAGTATTAACCTTCACCCTCGGCTACAGGAACAATTACGCGTCTCTTTTCCCAACCTGGCACTTTTTATAAAATCCAAAAGTTGATGTCGGTGCTAATTTGCCCCTGAAACCTGCGTTTGAAGCTGAATCCAGGCATGGATTCAGCTTGCCTAACCAACTGAGCTATTATAATCGTTACAGTAAAAATGCCTGTCTGCATACAACACACCAGGTCGGAAGAAAGCCATTGAGTTTGGGGTTCAGAAAAGTTCTCTATGGCTCGGAGCAGAGACAGTTCTGGCTGATGTGACTTTATTTGGAGAGAGATATATATATATACACACACATATACAGGGGCAGCCATTTCTCATTGAATTGAACACGAAGGCAGGGGAGGCTGGGGGATTCAGCTCTTAATGTCCTCAGCTCTGGGGTCTCCCTTTTAAAAAGCTCTTCAAAAACTCCCACACACAATGGGCCCCCACCCCCTGGCTTTGGACACTGAAGGGAAACACACTCATCCACCAGTCTCTGGGAGGTCAGGGGGAAAGTCACAGAGCCTTTGTAAGAGGCCCACACAATTGACCATGAAAAAGCTCGACGGCTTAGATCTCTGCCCACGCATTCTGGTCATCAAGGGTGTGGGCGTCACTCTCCCATTCCCTCCGAAAAGAAACCAGGCCAGGTCTGGGGAGGTGGAGCACCCGCCTCAGCTCTGAAGCCTTCACGCCTCCCCAGGTTGCCTGGCCCCTTACCCCTTGCTAAGAGCCACCCATCTGGCTCCCCTCCAGATGATTCTCTACCCAACAGAGTGACCCTGCAGAAAAAGATCCAGCAAGGCAAAATCCTGAACTTGGCCTTGAGGGCTCTATGATCTGCCTTGATTGCCTCCCCAGGCTGCTCTGTCCAGCCAGGGCTGGTTTCATGGACCTGTGACACCAGCAGCCACACTGGGCCCCATATCCTATTCTTGAGATTTTTGCAATTCTTAATTTTTTAACAAGGGATCCATATTTTTATTTTACACAGTGCTTTGAAAACTGCATAGCCTTCCACTATGCTCCACACGGCTTCCCATGCTTCCTCGTACCAGGAGCCTTTGTGCATGCTGTTCCCTCTGCATGAAATGCTTCTGCACACCCAGTCCCCACCATTCACACCACCCGCTACTTACCTCATTCCTACTCATCCCTTGGATCTCAGCTAAATTGTCACTTCCTCCAGGAAGCCCTCCCTGTCCTCCCCAGTTAGGTCAAGTCCCCTTTTATAGGCCCTTAGAACACCACACTCTTTCTTCCATAACTCTTTCTATGGTTGCAATTCTACATTTATCATATGTGCTGCATGCTAAGTCACTTCAGTCATGTCCGACTCTTTGAGACCCCATGGACTGTAGCCTGCCAGGCTCCTCTGTCCATGGAATTCTCCAGGCAAGAATACTGGAGTGGGTTGCCACGCCCTCCTCCAGGGCATCTTCCTGACTCAGGGATCAAACCCATGTCTCTTACTTGTCTTGCATTGGCAGGCAGGTTCTTTACCACTAGCCCCACCTGGGAAGTCCCAACAAAGGATAGTACACCCCCATGGCATGAGAGCAGGCCAGCCATTTGAATGCATTTGATTATTCCCATCTGGAATATAATTTCCAAGAGAGCAGAAACCACATCTGATTTTCAGCTCACCATTGTAGCTTCAGTGCTCAGGAGAGTGCTAGACACATAATAAATATTACGTAAATGTGTGTTGAGCTAATTACATGACATAAAAGGAGAACATAATAGTGGTTGGAGGCAGGCTCTGCAGTCAGACTGCTCGACTTCACAACTGTTTCTGCTGTTGGCTTTGTGATCTCAGGGAAATTCCCTAACCTCTCTGTGCTTCATTTTTCTGATCAAGAAAAAAGAGGATAAAATAATTCATAGAACCATTGTGAGCTTTCAATGAAATGATGCACACAGAATAGTTGAGACAGGCTTGACGCGCAGTCTGCAGCCCAAATGTCCACCATTCTTACGGGATGGCTGACGAGCACTGTACATGCACTTTCCATGTCTCACATGTTCTTGCAACAATTTCACATGGCAGGAATTGTACCCAAGGTGGCACAGCTAACAAGTGTCTGAGTAGGACAGGAATCCATTAGAATCCATCTTCTTGACCTGTGTTTGTGCCAAAGGCATAGCAGTTGAGAAAGGACTGGAAATGGGATTACCAGGGGGTTGCAGAAACCCAGGCTGGCCCCACACTTTAGTATTTGTGCGATCATGGACAATTTTTCTTGGCCTTCTTGGGTCTTAGTTTCCTCATCTATAAATCAAGGATGATAAGAAATGCATCTCATAGGGTTGCTGTGAGTTTTAAGTGAGATAAACCTTGCAAAGTGCTTGGCACAAGGCATGGCCTCCTCGTTAAGTATTCGGTAACGTTTAGCTCTTAGTATTATGATTAAATTGAAAATACAGTCCATGGAATTCTCCAGGCCAGAATACTGGAGTAGGTAACTGTTCCTTTCTCCAGGGGATCTTCCCAACCCAGGGATCCAACCCAGGACTCACGCATTGCAGATGGATTCTTTACCAGCAGAGATACTAGGGAAGCCACTGGTCAGAGTCACACTGCTCAGAGTGGACGGAGCTGCATGACAACTCAGTTTCAGAGCTGCCTTGCTCCCATAATCACAGCTACCAAGTCTTCTAAACAGAATTCAGATTGTCTGCATAGAGGAGGGCATCACTGTCCCGAATTCCTTCAACTTCCGGTGTTCCCTCCGTATCACCCTGGATGGATTGTGCTGGTGGCAACCTCTCTGCCTTCCAGACCAAGGGATGATGTTCCCCAAGATGGAGGGTTTTCAGAAGACCAGAGGCCCCAGGTGTGGCCTCGCAGGCCTGCTCTTGCCCTCCATCCGCTCTCCCTGGAGAAGATAAAGTCCTGGGGAGCAAAGGGTTAATTCACCAGGTACCCGCTTCACACATTACGAGCTGAGGGGACAACCTCGTGCACCCAGAATGGCTAGACTATGTGATACGAGATTAAAGCAGAAATCCTGTTCCCTCTTCAGCCAACAACCGAAGAACCAGAACGCGCTGCGCCCGTTGCAGGCTTCTCAACACCCAGGAGAGAAAGACAGTTCTAACCGCTGATCCTGTGGGCTCAGTAAGAGGAGTCCTCTCCTCTCCTCAGAATGAGCCAGGGCAGCTAGTAAGGGGAAGTCATGTGTGACCCAGGGGTGGGCCTGAGGGACCTTGACTGCCATTCAGACACATCGTGTTCCCCCTCTCCGTGAGCTGGGGGCCCTGGAGAGATGCCTTGGAGCAGCTGCTGGAGACCATGGAGATTAACAGGGCCCCTCCTCCACTTTGGTCAGAGCCCTGCAGTTTTGTCTGACATGTATGTGTGTGTGCACATCATATACATATATATATACACATATATGTATGTATATATGTATACATGTATGTATATGTACATATATATGTATGTATACAGACATATGTATTCTAGAGAGGGTTCTATTTGAGGGTGGAAAGTCACTCTTTAAAGATTATTACTAAAAGTAAACAAGTACGGAGATGCAGAGGCAGAGAACAGATATGTGGACATCAGAGAGGGACGAGAGACGAGCTGGGAGACTGGGACTGACCTGTGAGCACTGCCATTTGTAAAACAGATAGCCAGTGGAAAGCTGCTGTATAGCACAGAGATCTCAGCTCAGGGCTCTGTGATGATTTAGATGGGAAGAGGTGTCCAAGAGGGAGGGGATAAATGAGTATATATATATTATTTATATGTATATATATCTACATATATATATGTAATATAGTTGATTTGCTTCATTGTACAACACTGTAAGGTAACTATACCCCAATTAAAAAATATAATGTTTTTGTCCATTTCCCTCACTTGACCCACAACAAACTAAGACTCATGGAAATCTCCAAGACATCCCTGCACAGCTAATTATCAGCCAAGGAGAGGCCAGAACCCGAGCCCCTCCATGTCGGCTGGGACTGCTCTACCCCAGCACAGGGGACACTGAGTAGTGGATTCGGCAGGTGGGATCTGCATGTGAAAACTCTTCTTGGAGAGAAGAGAAAACTCGCTGAGCCAGAGAAGACCTGAGAAAAGTTTTTCCCTTCCCATTGTAGGAAATGTAGGACTAAATACAGGTGTACTGACCCTCCCCTCTGCCTCTTAGGTGAATATAGTTGTGGTATCCACTACCGGAGAAAAGTGGGTCCTTCCCATTCCTGGAGACCACCCTTCAGGCGCTTTTCACTAGGAGCGTCCCAGGCCTGCCAGGCACCAGCCGTCAGCAATGGAAGTGCATCTTTGGGTGGACATTAGCTGTGGGGAGCCAAAACCAGGAAGTCTCAGCTTTGGGTGGATATTGTGGGTTGCTCATCCCTAAATTCTTTTGAGTCTGACTTCAAGATTTTGGAGCCCCAGGCTGATTAGCTGGCCGTGAGGATGTTACTAATGGAAGTAAAATGTCCTTCTGGCAGAAACCCTGAAATCTGCTTTGGAGGGTCATGAAATTCAAAAGATTGGGGGTAAAAAGAGTCATCCAAGTTTATCTAGACTAATGACTATGCTACAGAGGAGGATGCTGAAGCTCAGAAAGAAAAATTAACTTGCTCAAGAAAAAGTGAAAATAAATAATGATAGACCCTTGCCTCTGGTGTAGAGGAAAGGAACAGTTATGTCTCATTTCTCCCCAAAATGTAACTGCTCATCTCAAATCAGATCCTCTTTCTTGAGCTACAAATCTCTCTTCACTCCATCTTCCACCTCCCCCCAGTCCCCAAATTTTACTCTAAAAATTGCTTTCCCATTGATAAGAAGTCCTAACTTCTGGGTGATTCATAATTCCCCATCTCTCTTGACTGAGCCAAGTAGGGGACATTTTCAGGAGTCATTAGTCCATACGAGAAGTCCTAACTCACTGAACTGAATGAAGTCGATGCATATAACTGACACAGAGCCAGGTCCCATCTCACAGCCTGGGAAGGACTCCATTTAGCTTGGTCATACCCAATCTCTCCTCCCAAGGCAATGAATCACATTAACAAGAACTAATCTGGAGAAAACAAGTCACATTAGCCAAAATTATTAGAAAGAAGTTTCCATTTAATTGGGACGATAAAAGTCAAGCAACTGACACTTTACTTGGATCTGAGGAATCCACAGGCATGGACTCCATTTCCCAAATCACAGCACAAATATAGAATCAACACAAAGATAAGCAGTCCATACCCTGGTCAATCAAAACAAAAAAGATGATGATCACAACAATTCAACTTCTTCTCTTGAGGTAGGAGATTCATGGCTCATTAGTCTCTTTTGCTCTAATCACCTCCATCCACTTTTCAGTCTTTAAAACTTTCTTTTACCTTCACTTCTTCATCTCTTCAATAAAAAAGTCAAGGTCAAGATGCTGGCCAAACCCTTATCCCCACTCAACACACTCTACCCACTACCCCCCGTCCCTCCCCAGCCAGCCTCTTCTCCTCCAAAATGAGCCCACGATGAAAGTACAGCAGGCTCTGCGCATTTTAAAGAGTTAGCCTATTTTCAACTCTAAAATAATATGTGGCATAGAAAACAGCATGTAGGATGAAAAAAGATCCTGTTTAGTTTCAGTGTGACATTTGCCTGGGGGAAGAAGTGCAGAGCTCATTGGCAAGCCGATTGTTGAAGCCCTGACCAGTCAGTTACAAAGTGTCATCATTTAATATGCCAGTCAGCTCTGCCTTTTCGAGGCCAATCACTCCTTTTGTGCCGGGGAGAGGCAGGGGTGGGGGTGTAGAGGAGAAATTGAGCAGAAGAGGGGTGGGAACAGCAGAATGAAGGGGGTAAGGGGCCCACAAAAAGGGTAATTGCACAACGTTTGATGGCTTGAGCTCTGTCCCACCCCCATGGGATCCTCACTGGTGCCCACTGGGGCAAAATGGCCAGAGCCCAGTGGCTCTTGGTCACTGTAGCTGCCCAGGTGAGGCATCCATAAATTATGCCCCCAAATCCCACCTAAGCTGAGACATGGGCATATTGGGCCCCAAAGTCATAGAGCTTCCATTCATCCCTAGAGCTGGGATCATCTTCTGGCCCCAGATGCTACCAGAAATCCCAGCTTCTTAAGTTATGGGCAAAAAGGTCAACACATCTGAACCTATTACCACCTCCTGCAAGCCTGACACATTTCTGTGTTCAGACATCAGTGCAAGATCCCAGCTACCTTTCATGACTCTGAGCTTTGTATCCAACTTACCATTAACAGGGTTCAGCCAAGGCATGGCTTTTGACTCGCTCTCCCCCCACCACGGCCCCCTCTCTTGGTCTGTCAGCCTTTTCTTCATCAACTATATTTGTTACAATCAAGTCCTGTCAACTGTCACGGCTTACATACAGACTGCCAGTAAATATGTCTTTCCACTCATTAGACATTCCTCCCAGTCACCTTGGGATTTCTACCTTGTCTATCTCACTCCAAAAAACTTTTGTTCAGAAGTATGAGACACCCACTGAGCAATGTCAGCTTGCGGCCATTACCTCAGCAAGTGACAGAAAACACCCAACTGTCACTCATTAAGATCCATTTTTTCCAGAGTTGATGTAAGTCAGACTTTGCCCCCAAAACGAATCATGATTTATTTAATATATTTGCTTCTACAAGTGTCAGCTCATCAGCTTAAAATGTTCCTCCTTTAACTCTATTGAGGACTGAACAGAAAGTTTTCTTTGAAACCTCGTTTTTGCTTTAAGGCTTAATAATTAAAACAGGAACAGGAACAGTGAAGACTCTGCTCCATAGGTGCACTTTGGTGGCCCCTGGTTTTATAATTATATGTATAAAGCAATCGTGTTGGAATTGTCGCCGGACACACTGGGAAAATTGCCCCCCACTGAGCAAGCTGGCTTTTTCTGCCGGGCTCACCAGGCTGGGGCAAGATGAAATGAAAACCCGGGATGGTTTGAAAGCAAGGACAAAAATAACAATTAGGGAAGCCAGGAGGAGAAAGATGTGGTTTCTTAATTGCTCGGCCCATGTGTCAGCGGGCAGCTCCCCACAACGCTGCAGGAGCGTGGGGTCCCCGATGCTGTCCAGAGGCCTAGGGGATGTGGGCAAAGGTGCACTGGCCACAGCTTTCTGGGAAAGACGCCCGAGGCCTGGCTTTGACCTGGATTTCAGGAGAGATCAAAGCCTGAGCCGAACAGGAAGGTGATTTGACGGGCTGATGGCTTCCTGTGGGGATCTTCAGCTCAAGGTCATATCCAGCCACCCTCCTCTCTTTCAGATTCACTCCAGTCAGTACCTTTGCCAGCAAGAGGGAGGTTGAACTCCTCAGGAGGGGCCATTTGGAGGGCGATTACAGTGCCCCTTGACTTCCCTTTGGCCTTCCTTGGTGTCTCAGCAGTAAAGAATCTGCGTGCCAATGCAGGAACCACAGGAGACACCGGTTCAATCCCTGGGTGGGGGAGATACCCTGGAGAAAGAAATAGCAACCCACTCCAGCAATCTTGCCTGGAAAATCCCATGGACAGAGGAGCCTGGAGGGCTACAGTCCATGGGGTCGCAAAAAGTTGGATGAAACTGAGCACACGCGTACATGGTGAGTGATGTCCCTTTGGCCAGATAGTTAGGGCTACGACTAATTCTCCCTCAACCCTGGAGCTTGCTTCCCTCAATCTCATGGCCTGGGGACCCCAGAGAGAGATTAATCCTGAGCTCACCCTATCACCTTTAAAAGGACTTCACCCCTAGACCCATACATGCAGCCAGGTAAAGATTAGTGCTGTGCAGTGGGGATGGCACAGAAGAGTACAGAAGAAAGGAGAAAATCCATGTGAATTTCTCCAAAAGGAGACGGATGGTCTGGGGAGAAACTGGGGCTCCTGTCGCCAAATGTTCCCACTCCACAGCTGATTATTGGGGTGTGGCATGGTGATCAGGTTCAACAACACTCAAAACCGTGCAGTTGGAGATCTTAGGATTCTGAGGGTTTAATATTTTGCCAGGTGTTATTTTTATTTGTGTATGCATTACCAAGACAATGTGAACCCCATCCTCCAAATCTCCCCCACCACTTGATCAAGGGCTCCAGTCCCCTCCCAGTGCCCATCATCTGGGTTAGGGCATCCATCACTGATTGACTCGGGGGCACAGGGGAAGCTGGGAGTCTATGGGAGGCTGTGGAAGGCCCATGGGAGAGGCAGGAGCTGCCCACTGGGTCCAGGCAACTGCCCTGCTCACTAAGATGATTGCCCTGGATTTCCTGCTCCATGCATCCACTCCCCAGCAGAAACAATGATGTTCTTCTATTTTTTTAAATAAATTTATTTATTTATTTATTTTGGCCGTGCAGGGCCTTTGTTGCTGCGGGAGCTTTTCTCTAGTTGTGGTGCAAGGGCTTCTGTTTGTGGTGGCTTCTCTTGTTGCAGAGCACGGGGTTTAGGGTGCATGGGCTCAGTCGTTGCTGCTCCTGGGCTCTAGAGCACAGGCTCAGTAGTTGTGACGGACAGGCTTAGTTGCTCCACGGCGTGTGGGATCTTCCCAGATCAGAGATCAAACCCATGTCTCCTGCATCGGCAGGTGGATTCTTTATCACTGAGCCACTAGGGAAGCCTCGCAGTGACATTCTTAAAATACAGACTTGATGGCAAAATCTCCCTCCCACTTCAAACCTTCTCTAATAGCTTCCCATGGTTTGTAGGATAAACGTCAAACTAAGTAAGAGGGTGAGCAAGGGCCTCTTCCCAGCTCTGTCTGCCTCACCATAAAATTTTGGTATCTCTATGGCCTGTGCCAGACTTGGGTCCCCTGAAACAGAAGCAGCTCTGAGCCAGGTGGTAGCTGCAGGGGGAAATGTCTTCTCAGGAGATGGAGAGGAGGGCGAGGAAGTAGCTATTACTTAATCACAGTACCCTATAGTTGCCAATGGATTTTCCCCAGACAGGTGAGTCTGATTGACTAAACCAGGTCGTGTACTCAGTACTTAGCTGCCACAAGGACTGAGAAAGTGGGCACTGCCCTTTCCCACTTCTGCTCCCCTCCATGACTCAGAGAGTAGAAAATTCCCTAAATATAAGGAATTTCAGATGCTGGTCTCCAATACGAGAAAATGCCTTCTTTCAACTCAGTTCATTGCCAAAGTATAGCTTCCCAGGGAAACTGGCAAAAATCCCCAACTAGGTCTCATGAGGGCACATTTTCCATCTCTTTAGCTCCCCAAGCACCAGGAAGAGGATCATCTACTACCATGCACCCAACCACATCCATATCTATCTCCTTGACCCAGCATGACAGGTGAAACTCTGAGGGAGAAAAACACATTAAAAATTGGTCTACAAACAGGACCCTCTCACATTGCCCATGATCCACAGCTCTGAAGGTAGATCAGACATGGAAGTGTTTGATGAGGCTCAGTCCATTTCTAACCCTTTATTCTAGCATTTAAAACCTGTGCCTCTTGGTAGAAGAACTCAGCACCCCTAGGAATGTGATCAAGGCCCCAGATGGAGCTGTCAATTCTCAAGTGGCCCCAGAGGACAGAGGAACATGTTAAACTACACCACAGAAGTGCAATCAGCAAAGTCCAGACTGTGGGAAACTCTGTGGGACAAAAATTTGGATTTCTTACATAGGTGACTTTCAAGGGGACAAAATGACAGATGAGGGTGGGGGAAGGGAGAGCATATAGATTAAAAACACTTAAAAACATTTCAATCATTTGCAATGTTTAGACTTAATCTGAATCATGAACAACTGTTAAAATATATATATATGAGACAAATCTTCCCTGGTGACTCAGACAGTAAAAATCTGCCTGCAATGTAGGAGACTTGGGTTCAATCCCTAGGTTGGGAAGATCTCCTGGAAAAGGGACTGGCTGCCCACTCCAATATTCTTGCCTGGAAAATTCCACAGACAGAGGAGCCTGGTGGGTTATAGTCCAGGGGGTCACAAAGAGTCAAACAAGACTGAGCGACTTATACATTTCCTTTCACTTTTCAGAAACCTGAATATTGGATATTTGATGGCATTAAGAAATTACTGTAAATTTTCAAATGTGATGATTGTTTTGCTTTTATATATCTTTAAGTGCCCCATGCTTTAGACATACATATTGAAATGATATTAATGATGACATGATATTATAGATGAAATGTTATTAATGTCTGATAGGCAAAAGGTGAAAATGTAGGATTGCACAAGATTGGCTCTAAGTTGTTAATTGCTGAAATTGGGAGATGGTACACATGCTTTGCTATACTAGTCTATTTTTTCTTTCTTTTTTAAAAGTTTTATTGAAGTATGATTTACATACTATACAGTTCAGTTCAGTTCAGTTCAGTCACTCAGTCATGTCCGACTCTTTGTGACCCCATGAATTGCAGCACGCCAGGCCTCTCTGTAGATCACCAACTCCCGGAGTCTACCCAAACCCATGTCCATCAAGTCGGTGATGCCATCCAACCATCTCATCCTCCATCGTCCCCTTCTCCTCCCGCCCCCAATCCTACCCAGCATTAAGGTCTTTTCCAATGAGTCAACCCTTCGCATGAGGTGGCCAAAGTATTACTATACAACTACGTACTATTTACATACTATACAACTTTGGCCATCTGATGCAAAGAACTGACTCATTTGAAAAGACCCCGATGCTGGGAAAGATTAAAGGCAGGAGGAGAAGGGGACGACAGAGGATGAGATGGTTGGATGGCATCACCGACTCAATGGACTTGAGTTTGAGTAAATGCCAAGAGTTGGTGATGGACAGGGAGGCCTGGTGTGCTGCAGTCCATGGGGTCGCAAAGAGTCAGACACGACTGAGCGACTGAACTTAGCTGAACAGATACAACTACATACTATACAATTCACCCATTTAAAGTGCATAATTTAATGACTTTTGTATATTCAGAACTGTGCCTCCATCACCATGATCTATCTTAAAATATTTTCATTAGCGGAGCTATGGTGTTGGAGAAGGCTCTTGAGAGTTCCTTGGACTGCAAGGAGATCAAACCAGTCAATCTTAAAGGAAATCAACCTTGAATTTTCATTGGAAGGACTGATGCTGAAGCTGAAGCTCCAATACTTTGGCCACCTGATGCGAAGAACTGACTCATTGGAAAGGATCCTGATGCTGAGAAAGATTGAAGCCAGGAGGAGAAGGGGACGACAGAGGATGAGATGGTTAGCAGTCCATGGGGTCGCAGAGTTAGACACAACTGAATGACTGAACTGAACTGAACTGATAAAGAAACTTTTCACTCCTACCCATAATCTTCCAGTTCCACCTTATTCCCATTCTTATCTCAAGGCAACCACTAATATTACTTCTTGTCTCTATACATTTGCCTATTCTGGACATTTCACATAAATGAAACCTTATAATACTGTGTTTATGACTGGCTTATCCATGTTGTATTCCTTCTTAGGGCTCAGTAGCATTCCTTTGTATGGATAGACCACATTTTATTTATCTAATTGTATTCTGATGAGCATTTAGGTTGTTTCTACTTTGGGGCTATTGTGAATAGCGTTGCTATGAACGTTTGCGTACAAGTTTTTGTGTGGACATATGCTTTTATGTCTCTTGGGTATATACGTTGAAGAGGAATTGCTGGGTCATATGGTAACTCTGTTTAATCATTTTAAAAATTACAAACTATTTCCTAAAGCAGCTGTATCATTTTACATTCCCACTGGCAAAGTTATGTCTCTTTTTTTATATGTTTGAGAGCTTCCATAGTTTAAAAAAAAAATGTTTCAAACCAAGGAAATGGCAACCCACTCCAGTATTCTTGCCTGGAAAATCCCATGGATGGAAGAGCCTGGCGGGCTGCAGTCCATGGGGTTGCAAAGAGTCAAACACGATTGAGCGACTCCACTTTCACTTTTCACAGGCTGCAAAGCACCAAGGCATCATCACCATGTCAACACCTTCAGCTTTTTCTGACCTCTCTCTGTCACTTTTACTGACATAGGCACTCTGGGATAAGATCATGGTCAATTTATATATATACACATACACATTTGCTTTTTACCATTATTTGTTTATTTGCTTATTTATTTGTTTTTAACTGTGCTGGGTCTTCGTTGCTGCACATAGGCTTTCTCTAGTTGCAGAGAACAGGTGCGACTCTCTCATTGAGGTGTGAAGACTTCTCGTTGTGTTGGTTTCCCTCGTTGCCAAGCACAGGCTCTAGGTGCTCAGGGTTCAGTAGTTGCAGTGCTTAGGCTCAGTAGTTGTAGTCTGTGGGCTCTAGAGCATGGACTGAGTGGTCGTGGCCCACAATTTTTTAAATGCTTAGTTGCCCTGTGCCATGTGCAATCTTCCCTGACCAGGGATTGAACCCATGTCCCCTGCATTGGCAGGAAGATTCTGAACCACTGGACTATCAGAAAAGCCCCCATGGTCAATTTTAATGCCTTCTAGTTTGCTAGGTTTTTAGATGCATAGGGCCTTTCATTTGAAACCTTTCTCTTTCATTTGGGGGATGCAGCTTCTGAAGAAATCAAAAATATCAGCATCGGTAAACAATTTGCAGCGGGTTCCCAGAGCAGAGGAAGTCCGAAGCAGCCGTCTCGTCTGGCCGGGCCACTCAGGAAACATGTGCGTGATGCTGACTGTACTGACATAATTACACAAAATGAAGGCTGCTCAGGAAAGAACCACTATGGTAAGATGAGCAGAGGGGACTGATTCTGCTGAGCCCCAAGGTTAAATGCTGGGGCATAAAGAGATGTAACCAAGAGAAATCTTTTAGCACAACAATTTGGGCCGTAATGGCGCAGAGTCTCAGTCTGCAGGTGTACGGCAAGTACTTGGCTGCATTATTCCATCCAGGGTCCCCATTTTCTCCTGTCAAGAGGTCTTTGACTGAAGACACAATTGTCTTCCAAAGAAAGGCTGAAATGCCATGTGAATGACTTGAGTGATAGGCTGTAGCATCTTGGATGCTCAAGAAAAAGTAATGCTAATGGATTTGTACACTAAGTAACATAAAAGGGAGAAGGGGAAAGCCCCTCTACCCTACCCCAAGGCATTGCAACAGCGCATCCTAGAGCCTTCTTCTGAGGCACTGGTAAGGAGCCAAGGCTTCGATAAAAATGTTCCTCCCCCGGTGAAGGCAAAGGATGCCTGGGTTCCTGGGAGTCCACTCCTGACTCTGCCCTCCCTTTCACATTCTCAGATCCTCAAAGAACCAATAGCAGGTGTTCCCTCTACAAATCTGGGGCATATAGCTCCCTGGACAGCCTCCCACACACAAGATCTCTGACCCAGACCCGATGCAGTCCTCCCCTCTCAGGCAGCAAAGCCTCCTGGGAGATTCCCAGCCTGCCTGGCAAAATGGTCCAGCCCTTCTTAGAAGTTTATAAACTCACTAGGAGGCTCAAATGAGCACTCTTCTGGGATAACAAGGTGAAAGAAATATAGAACACAAGCACAGAAAAGGACCTCGGGGTTCACCAGATCCAACACTCTCTTTTTATAAACAAGAACTGTGAGAACCATGGGGCCTTCCCTGGCGGTCCAGGGGTTAAGACTTTGCCTTACAACGCAGGGGATATGGATCTGATCCCTGGTCAGAGAGCTAAGATTCCAAATGCCTCTCGGCTAAAGAAGCAAAACATAAAAGAGAAGAAATATTGTTACAATTTCAATAACAACTTTAAAAAAATGGTCCACATCAAAAACAAAACAAAAAAATCTTAGGAAAAAAAAAAAGAACTCTGAGAACCAGACAGGGTGAGCAACTCTGTGAGGTTACGTCATCAGCTCATGTCAAGCTGTGTAATTCCGCTCCTTTGCCCTGTGGTAGGCGGAGTTCACTGCAGGAAAAGAAATGAAGAGCATCACTGAAGAATCCTGTCTGTAATATGTCTGGTTCTGGGGGTGAGGCAGGACAGGGAGACCTAAAGGTTTTTATATTTTATTATTTTAGGTAACCATGACCTAGAAACCGCAGCTCAGGAGTCCCTTTTGAAGAGGACCATAGCTTTACTGCAGGTTAGCTTGCCCTAGTCTGTGGGTGTCAGCCATAGGGCACTGGACAATGGCATTTGAGATCATTTGGTCCACCCCTTTGTACATGAACAAGCAACCTGAGCCCTGAGAGCCGATGAGATTCCCCAGGGCCACAGAGCTCATCCTACTCCATGTTTCAATCCCAGTGAAGGGCACCACACTCTACCCCTCCAGATAAAGGAACCAGAAACCAAGGAAACACCCCCAAGATGCCCCATCACTACCCATCACCCCACCTGATCCAGTCGGTCCCCAGCGTGTCATCTCTAGTGTCCTTTCTATTCCTTCTGCCTCTAGCCTAAAGCAGGTTGTTGTTACCATTTGCTCAATTTCTAACTCTTCTCAAGCATCTGCACTTGACCCCTGGTCCCAGTCATTCTCAAGACCGCAAAGTGATCATTTCAAAACTGGATTTGATCACATTTACCCCCTGTCTAAATCCTTCAGTGGCCCTAGAGGAAAACCCCAAATCTTGACAGCTACAAAACCTGCCTGGCCTGGCCCCCAGGGGTGTCCCTGAACCATACCCCACGCCAACTCTCCTGTCCAAGCCACACTGACTAACCCTCTTTCCATCTTTCAAATATACCATGTTCTCTTCTGTCCTACAGCTTTTTCAAGAATGCTGTTATCACTCTGGAAAGTTCTTGTTCCACTCCTCATTTGATTGTCCTTCAGGATTTGGCGGGTGCCCAAGCAGCAAGCTTGATGCTTTCATAGCAAAGCTTCTTTCCTTTAGAACATTTATCCCAGTTTATAATCCTGTATTTATCAGTGTGATGAACCCAGTCTATTTCTCCAGACAATAAAGATGAAGTCTGCTTAGTTTCACTGTTCTTCCCCAGCTCCTAGGATAGTGCCAGATATTAGGCATATATTCAGTGATAGGAACAGGACAGTGGTGAAAACATGGAAATGTTTCTGTATCCAGTGGTAATTAACTACTGCCCTAAACCTCCCAGGTGCCCCCACAGTATATTAGCTACATCTCCTCCCCTGGACCTTTCAGACCACCCCATAGTCCAGCGATTAAAGGAGTAACTTCTGGCACAGCACTCGGATAATAATGGCTAATATTTTGAATATCACTCCAGCCTGCCTATGACAGCCACTTAATAATTATGGCTCGACTAAAAGAGTAATGGTAGAGTTAGCATTTCAACCCTGATGTATCAACTCCCTGCTCATCATTCTTTCTGCTTTGTGCTACTGTTCTCCGTCTTCTACCCCTCAACTAGCACAAAGTGTTTTCTCTGCACGTTCTGGAGGGTGGCATAGTTGGGTTCACGCTTGGATCTTTCAAATGATCCAATCTTTCCAATCTCTCATTCCCCACTTCAGGGCTTCAAGAACACGGCAGCACTGCCTACATTGACCCTGGACTCCATGGCCCCTGGTTATCGCCAGGAGCAGAAGCAAGTGGGTAAACTTGCCAGAACTCTGGCATATCTCCAAGTCAGCAGAAGCCACTGCTGGAGGTGACTCTGGAAAAATCCATTCACCCTTTCAAAGGGGTGAGATCCACTGCATGTCAACTCTTTATAGGCCAGTCTTCCTTCTTGGAGAAGCAAAAGGGAGAAAGGAAAATCTTTCCTCCATTAAAGAAGATACTCAGTTGCAAGCTGTTTTTGATTCTTGGGCTGCTGTCACCATGGCCGGGCTCCCTAACATCTAGACATTGAAAAGGTGGTTCCTTTCTTAATTTGGATTTTTCCAAAAGTAGACCCTGAGGATAATATTTTGATATAAGCAGGTTTGAGAGATGAGTCAAGAAAGTTCTCTAAAGGGGGAGGACATGAGACCAATCAAGGGCGTGTTAGTGAGGGGGCTACTTCTGTGGGAGACGGGGCTCGGTCTCACAGTGGACTCTGCAGATGGAACAGCGTGTTTCTGAACGATCTGTCAGAGGGGCGAGGACGCTGGGGTATTGTTCACCCATTCCCATCCCTCACTGTTTGAGGGTTCTTCTTGGGCATTCATTCTCTGCATTCCTGCTCACCCTGTGATCTGGTCAGGCAGTCAGGAGGCCAGAAAAGGCCTCAGGCCAAGAGACCCACAAAGCTATTAGATGTTTGGAAACTATCTGCCGGTGACCTCATGGGTGTCAAGGGGTGTATGCAAGGGGACCTCAGTAGCATCCTCTATAGTGTTCAACTGCCTCAGAGGGGAAAACCCTTGGGTGGCCAGTAGGGAAGCTGCAGTTCTGAGTGGTGATGCAGCAGGAAGAGCTTTGGTTTCGGAATCCAAGACCTGGGCTCGATTCTCCTCTCTGCCACTTAACTAGCTGGGCTACTGGGCTAGTTAACCCCATGTGAACCTGACTTTTTTTTAATCTAGAAAGATTATGAAAGGGTTAGTCGCTCAGTCATGTCAGACTCTTCGACCCCATGGACTACAGCCCACCAGGCTCCTCTGTTCATGGAATTCTCCAGGCAAGAATTCTGGAGTGGATTGCCATTTCCTTCAAGGGATCTTCCCAACCCAGGGATCAAACCTGGGGCTCCTGCATTGCAGGAAGATTATTTACCATCTGAGCCACAAGGAAATAGAAAGATTATAGTAAAGATCAAATTGAGTGCTTTGTATAAAGTGATTGGTACAGTGCTGGGCCCATAGAATGTATAGTGGTGGTCACATGGCATGTGACAAATACATAATAATAGCAATAATTACTATTGAAATAAAATAAATCATTTGCTTTGGGGATTTTCATGATCTAGAAATCTCTCCAGACTGAGGGTCAAGAAAAGGTGATATCTTCTCAAGTTTAACTATTGGTTTTCTTTAATTCACTCATGAATTGATTCACTCATGAATTTGTTCATTCAACAAATATTTTTGAGCATGTCTTTCAATGACTTCATCAGCAAAAAGGAGTGATGGCTGCAATAGTTCTTTCCATTGCCTTCTAGCATTTATCATCTTTCAGTCCTCAACTGTTCTCTGCAGTAAGAGAGCTTCATTTAATCAAAAAAAGAATATTATAATGACATAATGGTGTTTAAATATTGATAACTTACCAGGTACGTGACTTTAAGTTACTTCACTCTGCTACCCTGTATCTGTGAAATGGGCATAATGATGCCCACCTTGCAGTAATATTTACAAGAGATGGCATTCTAGAAATCTCTTACAGCATCAGGAACATGTTAGGAAGATGACACTGGTTCTTTCTCTTCATCTCTGGACTATGCATGGTTCAACAGACAATTGTTAAGAGGTGTTGAGAAAGTAAGCATTTCAGATCTCTGTGAAAAGATAAGAATGACCCCATAAGCCATGCATGCCGCTAAGCTCATCAGCAACAGTCTACATTATATTAAAGGACACACACTGACAGATTCTGATTCAGCCCATCATCCTCTCACTCTCAATAGAGTGTCTGCACATAGTAGGGACTTTGTCAATATTTGTTGTCAGTATTTATTGACAAATAAATAAATGGGACAAATCCAGACTGTTTTTCTGCATAACAGCACAATCAAAAACAAAGGAACAAACAAACAAAACTACTTTGAAAAAAGACACCATGCACAAAACTAAGGTCCTTAAGGACAAGTAGAGAGGCATTTCTTGGTACCAATGGCAAGTCTGTGCAGTTGAATAACGTCCAGGTAAATGAAATAGAATGTGGCCCAGGATCCATCTGCACTGCAAATACAGACCACTGCGCTCAAAGGCTCTGTTCTGAAGAGAGCCACTTAATCATTTATTTTCCTTACTCAGAGTATGGTCCACCCAGCAGTGCAGACATCACCTGAGAACTTGTTCAGAAAGGCAGGATCGCAGGCCCCGCCCCAGACCTGCTGCAGCAGAATCTGCATTTTATAAGCTGCCCACATGGTTCCCAAGTTAGAGCCATGCTGAGACTCGTTTTCTAACTTGGCTGCACATCATCTGGGGAGTCTTTTGTTTTTGTTTTTAATTGACACTGGACTCCATCCTTAATATTCTGGTTGTTTGGTGTGGAATGCAACTTGAACAAAGTGATTATTTAAAATAATAAGTGATTATTACAATCCTCTGGGCTTCCCAGGTGGCTCAAGTGGTAAAGAACCCATCTGCCAATGGGAGTCGCAGGAGACTCAGGTTTGATCCCTGGGTTGGGAAGATACCCTGGAGGAGGAAATGGCAACCGACTCCAGTATTCTTGCCTGGAAAATTCCATGGACAGAAGAGCCTGGCTGGCTAAATACAGTCTATGGGGTTGCAAAGACTTGGACATGACTGAAGCAACTGAGCATGCATACACGCACACGTGCGCGCGCACACACACACACACGCGCACACACACACACACACACACACACACACACACACACACACACGGAATCCCCTGGGGAATGCAGCCTCATTTCAGAGACCTGCCTAGATCTTCTCCATGGGCCTATTTTTCCTCACAGAGAATAATTTTTCTAAGGTTTTCTTAGTGGACTTCCCTGGTAGCTCAGTCGGTAAAGAATCTGCCTGCAGTACAGGAGATGCAGGTTTGATCCCTGGGTTGGAAAGATTCCTTGGAGAAGGAAATAGTAACCCACTTCAGTATTCTTGCCTGGAAAATCCTATGGACAGAGGAGCTTGGCGGGCTACAGGGCATGGGATCACAAAGAGACAGACATGACTTAGTGACTAAACCACCACCACCAGGGTTTTTTAGTACCTCCTAGCTGGATACTCCTTCCTGTGGACTTCTCTCATAGCTCGGTCGGTAAATCACCTGCCTGCAATGCAGGAGACCCGAGTTTGATTCCTGGGTTGGGAAGGTCCCCTGGAGAAGGAAATGGCAACCCACTCGAGTGTTCTTGCCTGTAGAATCCCATGGACAGAGGAGCCTGGCGGGCTACAGTCCATGGGGTCGCAAGAGTCAGACAGGACTTGGCAACTAAACCACCACCGCATCTGGATATTGGGAAGAAAGCTCTCAAGTCGTCTGAGAACCAGCTCCGCCCAAACAAGGCCTCCACCTCACGAGAGAAGAAAGCATTAAGCTCCAATCCAACCTGCCTTCCCCTGCTTTCATGTGTCCACCCACGGCAAGCCCCACAACCATCACTGCAGCTTGTACATCTGGTTCTGTTCCTTGGAAACTTCTCCCCTTCTTATTGCTTCCCTCCCACCGGAGACTGCTTTCCTGATTCCTGCCCAGAAGAGTGACCTGGGGCCAACAGGATCTAGCCCGGGAATGTCCCCACAGCCTCTTCTCTGGTCCAGACCTCCAGGTGGGGTTTGAAACGATTACATCAGTCATGGCCGGGGCAGCCTGTTCATCAGAAACCTTCCAATCCTCCCAGGAATCTCCTTGGGACAAGCACAAGGTTCTGGCTAATTTTAAATGTAATTAAAAGATTTTCTTCCTTTCTTTCTTTCAAGGCATGCTCAATTTCCATCACTCCCCTTCTTAGAATACAGTTCCTCTGAGGTCTTCTTTTTTTTTATTTTCCAGATTTGTTCCCCCCAAATGAAAACACTTACAACAGATGCAAATTCTTTGCTTATTTGGCCTCGTTTATCAGCAGATAGTATTTTTACCATGCAGAAAGGTTTTTAATCGGATGTGGAAAATGTCTTTTCTCCCAAAACACTAATAATAAAAAAACCTCTTTTTTTTATTTTCTTCAAATTGCTTTTTATAACCCATTCAGCATTTTCAGGGACATAATTAAAACATCAAACAGTTTTCCTGCTGGTTATGCTAAAATTTGAATACTTGAGGCAGCCACTATTATTAGATATTAAAATGGACTTGAGTATTTATTAAAAAGATCCTCTTAAGTAACTATTCATTTGGGTTTGCTCTGTTTAATATAAAGACAAGCCCCATAATGTGAAAATACCTGTTCCTAATAAAGTGCATAATTGGTAGCAGGAGGGTATTTTTTAAAAATATAAAATATGTATTTTGTTCATTATTTTTCCAGCTTAATGTGACTAATTTCCCCATTCAACTTCATCCCTAAGGAAAACTATAGAAAGAAAGGCCATTACCAATACATGAAGCTCAGTAGTTTGCTTTCGTGGGATGTAATTGCTATCAAGAAGGCTAGTAGCTGGGTAATTTTGGTTTAAATGAGTACATAGCCTGAAAAAGGATACATTAACCTTGGTAGAACTGAAATTAGATTCCAGTGAAGGACTGTTCTAACTCAACACACATGGAGTCCAGGGCGGGTGAACATGCTATTGTTGTTGTTCAATAGCTCACTCATGTCCAGCTCTTTTGCAACCCCATGGACTGTAGCCCACCAGGCTCTCCTGTCCATGGGATTTCCTAGGCAAGAATACTGGAGTGGGTTACCATTTTCTCCTCCAGGGGATCTTCCCAACCTGGGGATTGAATCCTTGTCTCCAGTGTCTCCTGCATTACCACTGAGCCATCTGGGAAGCCAGGAGAATATGCTGCCTAGGAGCAAAGCCAGTGAGGTGCTGAGTGCCTGGTCAGTGGTACAGGAAGGACATGGTAGGCAGGAGAGGATAGGGCAGAAGTGGAAACCAGGACTATTTGTCTCTGACTTTTCCAGGGGTCTGTAGACATTTTCTAGATAAGTACAGTTTTCCCTTCTCATGAAACCCCAGTGGGCTTCTCAGAGACTAAAGCAGATCAGGTCAATTCATTAGACACGCCATTACTGTCAGCATATGACATGTCAAAGCCTTCTCTGCTCCATAAAGAATAACAGTAGAATGAATGTGTGAAGACCACGTGGGAATCAGCTCATCTCCCTGAGGCTTATTAGGGAAAGTGAGACTGATTAGCAAATATAGATGACAACATGGCGGGCTAACTGCCTGTCGAATGGTGCCGACGGAGGGGCTCAGAACACAGTTTGTTGCTTTGAGTTGGGGACAAGATGGAAGTCTTCTCAGCAGAGGTGGCATTGAGCTGGACCTTGAAGGTCTTATCAGCTAGAGAAATCATATCCAGGTAAGTCTTCAGCCTTCTAGAAATGCCTGTAACACTAGAGGGTGTCAAAACTCCTAGAATTTCATACCTGTGACTCCCTACATAAACTCATACCATTGAGTTCAGTCCTTGCTTTCTTTGTGAGACAAAGGAAGAAGTTTCAGAGGCTCTGCAAACATTAGCTAGCACTGTTAAACTAGCACCCCCAACAAGTCACTGTTAGATGCTGCTGGAAAAAGAGAAGAAATGAGGTAGCGAAATTAGCATTTGCAACTGGCCATCTACTGGAAGATTCAGATGCCTAGGACTTCTGCCAGCCAAATCTAACAACTGTAGGAAATATAAAGTAGGCACCAGGTGAGTGCCAGGGTTGTTGATACTATAGACGGGGAGGAAAGGAATAGACCCCTCCGGTCCTGGCAGCTGGGAGGTCTAACTTAAGAACATGAAACTTGAATGTAAAGCTAGGACAGCGAAGAGCCAGCCCATCGTGGGTAAAGAACATTAATAGTGAAACACAGGGGGGTGGGGGCAGAAGGGAAAGCAAAATGCATTCCCTGGCTGAGACATTATTTGGCACTTTCAAACCAGAGAACAGACAATTTGAATAAGGAGTGAGAGATTTCCCAAGAGAACATTTCCCTCGCCCTCTCTCTGCTTCCTCTGTCCTTTTAAAGCACATCCCAGTACCCAAGCCCTGGTCTAATTTGATGAGGCTGGCCAGTGTTATTTTGGGAGGAACAAGGGCTGGAAGAGGCGCCACGGCCAAATTCTTCTTGATGAAAGACTTCTCGTTCTCAGCTCCGTAACCCCCACCCACTCAGAGGGCTGGCCCAAGCCTCCAAGCCCCAAGGTCAAGATCGCTGCACTGCAGGTGGGGGGGCGCACCTGGGAATGTCACCGCCCCTCCCAAAGCCTCCCAAATGGAGTCCCAATGGATGATAAACACAGAAGAAGGGATCAAACTCAGTGGAGCCAGCACCGAACGCGTCTCTAAAGCCAGAGAATTTTGTTTCGCTACCTTCTGTTGAAGTCAAAACAGCTCCAGGAGAATTCCCTGGAGTGTGCAAGAGCTCTCTCATCACACAGGGTTCAAAGACGCTGTGAGGCGTGCAGCATAGCTGAAAGTGTCTGTATGTAATAATGCCTTTATGATGTTGTTTTGTTTCTAGCTTGCCTTTACCTGAATTATCTGAAGACATTGTTTGAGGCTATGAAAAAATATGAATAATATTAGGCCTTGAGATCAAAAATCATTTTTTATTTTCATGGTTGTTAGCCGTCAATATCCCACGCACGGCTCTCAGTTTCCAAAGTAGCAGTGAAAAGCTAGAGAGACCAGGTGAGGGCTTTTTTTTTTTTTTTGCTTATTTTTATTTTTGTTATTATACACTGGTCTTGATTTTTTGAAACTGTTGAAAGCTATTTGATATGGCAAAAACTTATCATGGGTGGGAAACCACAATTTTAATGTAAGATTAAAAAGAAGCTCTGCATATATGTGTGACAAGCTGTCCACCCAGTGGAACGAATTATTTGCCACCTTCCAGGATGGCCCCAAGTGCTCCGGCTACCCAGCGTGCTTTGAGGGGAGATGATGCCAAGGATCCAGGGCTGGCTCTGGCTGGGGTCCCAAACAGGGCTTTCCACACCAGGAGATAACACCGTGGTCCAGCCTTTGAAATGACAAACAGGGCTTTTCTGCTTGTTTTTCTCTTTACCACTCTGCTCACTCAGTCCTGCCTGGCGAAGAACTTAGTTTGAAAAGCTAAGTGAGAAGTTTATCATTTTTTTTTTTTTTGCCCCTGTTACCTAATCTGTGGACAGTACCCAACTCATGTCCCAACAAGTAGATGAGGGCCAAGACCACAGCTGACAGACGTTCACCTCAGGCTGACCTGCTTCAGGCCCGGGCTCCAAGAGCCGCCATGTCTCACATAGAACACCGGATGTCTAACACCCGCCATGGTAAGACCATTCTGACAGGGGAAGACAGAGCATCTGTTTTCTGGCCTGGCTTAACCTCTAAGGAGGTTCCAGATTTGGACAAGTCACTCCACCTGCCAGGCCTCCATTTCTTGATGCTTTCTACATTTTCCCAGTTAGGAAACCTCACAATCAGAGGCCAAATGATGCCTCAGTCTTCACTGGACATATTCCCAACCAGTTTCTTTGGGTTTTTTTTTTTTAAGATTTTTGGTTTGATGTGGACCATTTTTCATCTTTATTGAACTTGTTACAACTTCTACTTGCCTGTTTTCTGTTTTGGTCTTTTGGCCACAGGGCATGTTGGATCTTAGCTCCCTGACCAAGGATCATACCCACATCCACCATGTTGGAAGATGAAGTCTTAACCACTAGACCTCCAGGGAAGTCCCCCAACCAGTTTCTGAGTCTCGGAGTTGTGGCTTCTAACCACACTCTCCTTTTCCTTCCAGCTGCCCTTGCCCGCCTTCCTAACGCATCTCCCAAACCCCAGTTTCTTCCTCTCTTCCTTCCTCTGCTGCACCCTCATGCCCCTTTCAGATTCACCATCATGAGCACTTCTCTGATTCTGTCTTCAACCTGTTCAGAAGCTGTCAGTGTTTTGCCATCACCCCCTCTGTTGATGTCTGCCAGTCATTACCTGTCTGCCCCAGCCTACCTGTTCATCCTGCGTGCCTACCATGCCCCTAAATTCACCCACCTCCAGCCAAACGCATGTCATACTTCACACACACACTTCTGTGCTTTCCACCTCCACACACTTGCTTGTGCTGATTTTCCTCCTGGAACACTCACTGCCTACCCTCACCCTGACCTCTGCACATTAAATTGTTCCATTTGATTGATGGAAGATGCAGCAACATATGATTGTGAGAAAATGGAAACAAACAGAATGTCTAATTGGACTTAAATGGTTAAATAAATTATTGGACAAGCATAACTTATAAGCCATAACTTCAAAGAATATTTATGATGTGAAAATTCATTATTCTGTTAAGTAGACCTCAAAGGTATTTATTCAGTATCAGTCCAATTTTATGAACTTGTGTGTGTGTGTGTGTGTGTGTGTGTATGTGTGAGTGTGTGTGAACATATAGACATATATACACAAAAGACAAAAGCCTACAAGAAAGACACCAAGATGTTACTTCTGTTTTTTTCCTGGGTGCTGGGATTATGAATACGTTAAATTTTCTCCTTTATGTTTTTTAGCATTTTCTATAATGAACATATATTCCTTGTATCATTTAAAAGTACCATCAATAATCATTAGCTATAAAACAGTGAATTAAAGGAAACCTATCATTGTTCAAGTGTCATCTCAAACATTATTCTGTCCTCTAAGCCTTTCTGGATGGCATCCCCTGGCCCCTAACCTCCACCAGGTGGATGGAAGTTTTCTTCATCAGAGCCTTTGCTACAGCACATGGCCCGTTCTGCTTTATACTGATTCCCCAGTGGCTCAGCTGGCAAAGAATCTGCCTGTGATGCAGAAGACCAGGTTTTGATCCCTGGGTCGGGAAGATCCCCTGGAGAAGGGAATGACTTACCTACTCCAGTATCCTTGCCTGGAGAATTCCATGGACAGGAGAGCCTAGCGGGCTACAGTGCATGGGGTTGCAAAGAGTCAGACGTGACTGAGTGATTCACACTTTTGTTTTTTTTTTCCAAGCTCTGTATCATGCCTGCCCCCTCTCTCAGCCCAGGCACACAGCTTGGCCTCCATAAGGACTCTACCTGAACTGCCCACACTCAGTCTCTAGGACTAAAGGGGTCGGTAGCTGGATCGTCTACCTGTCTACAGAAGCCATCCTGGACGTCTTAGCGCATCTTCCTTTCTTGTAGTTCTGCAGGGAACTAGTTTGAAAAGAAGTAGCTCAAATAGCCTGTATCTATTCATTTCTTCAGAAAAGAAACGGAAGCCAGCACCTCTGGTCTCTTCTTGTTAGCAAGTTCAAGAGATACTTGGCAGTATTGACCCTGGAATACAAAGACGGCCTTTAGGGTTTCCTCACGAGTGTCCTGAGAAGAAAAGAACATCCTCATTCTTGGAAACCAAAAGTAATAGATGTACAGCCATCACTTAAACTTTGCCTCCTGATTCCTGAGCTAGGAAGCCTCTGTCAGATACTAATTAATCGAGACCAGCATGGCCTGGAATCTCATGGTGATCTCTAGTCAATGACTTTCCCGAGAGTTGTCATCAACTTGGACCTCAATCCAAAACTCAGAGGCCTCAAAGAACCTCAGCTGCAAGGACATTCTTTTCTGGCCTCCTGTTGCCTTGCCACCAGAAACACTTCTGCGGCCCCACCATTTCTTTTTCCTTCACCAAGGTCAGAGAAACACAATTCTCTGATAGCTGTAGGAGGGACTGATAGACATTAACGACTAGGTAGTGTCTCAAACACTCAGGGAAGAGTGGGACTCAGTCTCTACTTTTGAGGAGAACCATCTGTGGAAGAACGATTTAAGAGCTACCACAAACCAACCCCCAAGCGTGCCCAGCCTTCTCTGAGTCCTCTTCATCCTTCAAATCCCACTCAATTCCCATCCCCTGAAGGAAATCCTCAGACCGTCCAGCCATAATGACTTCCTTTCCTGAATCCCCACAGCTGACTCAATACATACCTCGTGAAGTTGCATATAAACCATAGATGTCAATACAGCATCCTAACAAAGATGAGCACGTAGTAGTTGCTCGGTAATGATCACTAAGCACTCATTATATGGTTCTTATCAGTGCTCTTCTGTCCAACGTCATGTCAGCTCCTCAAAGACAGGGATCCTGACTTCAGCAATTAAGCCTTGGCTAATCACCTTTGTTGGGAAATGGATTGTCCTAAACCTTAGGAGTCTCCTGGGTGACTGAGAGTTTAAGATTTTGAGGATGGTGCAAAGATACTCTTAGAAGCTGCTGGATCTGAGCTCTTTCCTACAACCACCCTTGAGTCCTGACACAGAGCATTCTAGGTGCTGGAATTTGGTATCTTCAGGGACTACTGAGGTGCTCAAGGCTTTCCACATTCCTATCATGCACAATCCTGTGTCTCTCCTTGCCTCCCTGACTTCTGCCTCCACTGTGTGACAATCTGTTCCTTGTTCCTTCATCATCACATCGAATCCCCCAGCAACTCCTGTAATCGCCTCTGATTGCTGCCCCTCTCCTTCGCCTCTCTGGGCCCTTTGTTCACTCTTTTCCCTTTAGTCTCCTCTCAATGCCTTGGCTGTCGCGTGGAAATATGTGACCTCCCCTAGGCATCACTAGGTGTCCCTCTCAGTCCACAGCATTTGGGGTCCTCCCTACTGGGATCCACCAGCCACCACTGCCACCTTTGCCTTCCTCTCCAAGAAGCCTCCCTTTCCTCATTACATCCAGGTCAGCGATCATTCTAGACAATGACAATGAACCTTAAGATGATACAGGCTTCTCTCCTCCTCCTAAATGACCTCTGTTTTCTGGGAGAGAGTTAAAGATGTTCGATTTTCAATAAAAAACTGGCTGCTTGATTCAGGGAAGTAGTTAGTGAACAAGAAATGACAGGCTCAGGGCTATATTCAGCCTCAGCATGTAAAGGATGAGAGTGATCTGCAGAAACTTCCCGAAGCCACCTAAGGCTGTGCTGAGTTTTGAGGGGAATGGAAAGTTTTAGGTGAGTTAGTTTGATTTTTGTCATTTCCTAAAGACATTTGACATCAGAAGCTTCTAGAGCTCCAGACGTCCTGGTCTCTGCGGCATGACCCAGCATGAAGCAAGACATAGGGAGAACAGACACCGCCTGGTCCTGCCGCCCTCTGCAGATAATTAGCACAGCTAAGGAGCAGACTGATTCCTGCCTCCCGCTCCGTCTACATGGCTCTTGCTGAGGTCTGGGGCAGAGGGACTCTTTCCTCCTCAACCGAGGCACGAGGAGGTGACTGGGGAGAGATGCATGGAAGATGAAAACACTATCTCGAGAAGGAACACAGCAACACGCTCTGTGAACTTCCTCTGATTTGCAAATGCAATTTCTCCCACAGACAATGCAAGCAGCACCAAGCCCTGACTGAAGACACAACTCATGAAAGTCTCCAAGTCAGACTCAGAAAAACCTCCAGCCACTGAAAGCAGAAGGCAGTGCTGGAAATAATGAACCACATTAACTAAGAAATCGCAAAAGCCATCTCTATTAGACAGCTGTGCAGGTCAGAAAGGAAACCAGACAGGAGACATCAAGAGGAAACTCAGGCTCCCCAGGATAATTGCAGTGCAATTAATACAGGGTGAGTCACTGGCCTGGTGGAAGTGGGATCGCACGGCTAAGGGGAGCGGGCTTGCAGACCAGTCCCCCTGGTCTGTAAGCAGCAATTCCCCTTCCTCACCATCTGTGAAGACCAAGGAAACATCCTCAGGAAACAGGTCAATACGATGACATCATTATTTTAAAAAATCAAATGCAGCATCCACAAATATCAACACAGAAACTGTATCACCTGGAAACCTGGAAATGCTTTCAAAGCTGTCCATCCCAACACAAAGGCCCATTGGGCTGCTAACAGCAACTCCAGGGGACAGGCAGTAACCAAGAGAAGGGTGAGAAGAAAAAGGGAGAATAAGATAAAATTGACATGCCTTGTGTACCTACCAGCTGCTGGATGCTGGGTATCGTGGTTTCCTCCCCATTACCTTCTGGGTTAAGTCCTACTAGTCCCATTTCACAGATGTGGAAACTGAGTCTCAGAGAAGTTAAAGAAAAGTAAAGCAGGAGGAAAACACAAAGAAGCAGAGGTAGAGGGTGAGAGTAGGAGATGAGAGGAGAAAAAGTATGATTTAACCTATGGACAGAAGAGGAGCCTGGTGGGCTACAGTCCATGGGGTCACCAAGAGTCGGACATGACTGAGCAACTAAACACAGTACAACCTATGATAGGTCCACCACCTTCTCCTCTTCGCCCCTTTGGACTTTTCCCCCTTGGAATCCTGAACCTCACATGAGGCAGAGATCACTGTGCTATAAAAATAACCCAGGGCTCTTTCAAGAGCCACATTCAAGCCACGTGCAGGGTTGAACAATATCCCAGCCCTCCTTGTGTCCACTGCACAGGCACCAAACCAGAGGGAGACGGGTAGCACTCAGGGTACAATGCACACCCATTGACTGTAGTGAGCTACAAATGCAGACTCTGGGGGCAGACTCTGGATCAATAGGTGATTCTAAACAAGGGAGTAACCACAAGCTATGCTTTGAAAAACACAATGACAAAAGTTTTAATTCCTCGGGTTGAAAGTCTGCTGGTTGGTGTCACTGAGCTTTTCTCCCTCCCCCTCAAGGAATACCTGTGGACACATGAGAACTTCCTGGGATGCAGAAGGGCTGAAGCAGGCCAGACAATGGCCCTGGTTACCACTTCTGTCATCTCAGTAGCCTCGTGGGAAAGCAAATTAGTAAGGGCTCTTTTAGTCACAAGCAGTGGTGTCCTGGTACAGACTCACAAAAGCCAATTGTTAGATACTCAGAAATTTGCAAGCTGCTTGTTAAACTTTGGCAGCTTAAAATCTGACACAATGGGTGCATTTACACCATGGTAACTGGTAAACACACAAAAAATCAAGTCTCCTCTCTCTGTCTTCTTCTCCTTCTCCTTCTTCTTCTCTCTTTCTTTTTCCCAGCACACCACCAGTCGCAAGTGCCAGACAGGCCACTCAAATGACTAAAAACAAGAAGAAATATTTTTTAAAATTCATTTGGCTGTGCCCGGTCTTCCTTGTGGCATGCAGGCTTTAGTTCCCTGACCAGGGATTGAACTCAGGCCCCCTGCATTGTGGGTGCAGACCGCTGGATCACCAGGGAAGTCCGAAGGAATATTTATTTGCTCTTAAAATTAGAAAGTCCAGGGATGGAATTGCCTTTAGATATAGCTGGATCTAAAAGCTTAAAAGATACTGCTAGATATTTTTGTTTCTCCCATATTTCAACTCTGGTTTTCTCCATGTCGCTTTTCATCTGAAGACAGACTTTCTCTAGGTGACAAAGAAGATGGCAACTCCCTGTCCCATGTCAATATTCACCAAACTTAAAAATACAAAACAATAACAGAGAAAAGGATTATTGCCCCCTGTTGGCTCCACAGAGCAGTCCAGAGAGGACTCTGATTAGCTTTGGGTCACAAGCCCACCCGTGAACCTATCACTGAGCCAGGGAAGAAGGATGATTCTAACCGGCCAGCAAGGATTATGCACCTTGTCCCGAGATGGGGATATAGCCATCATGGTTGACTTTTGTTAAGAAAAAAAAACATTTAGAGCTTGAAGTTGATATTTGACCAACCTCTCTGACTTAGGTGAGACAGTGGACAACAAGGCCTTCTGAAATTATAGGTTTTGCTCAGCTTATCCTGAAAGGGGGGAAGGATTTAGGAAGTCATTGGAAATCAGGCAATGAAAGTGCATTTAAAGGACTTAATAACTGTCAGAGCCATCAGACAGGAAAATGGTAGCATGGGGACATCAGAGCCAGGGAGCCCTAGGTACCATAAGGTACTATGCCATGGGTTGTTTGCAAGGATTAGTCAAGATCTACATGAACAGAGTGAAGCAGACACCTGGCACATTTTGAATGTTCAATAAATGGTATACACTGCTATTATTATTATTACTTCTATTTTGTGGCCTCTATTCCTCACCTATAAAAGGAAAACTATGGTAATACTCATGTAGTGAGTGTGTGAGACATTATAGTATAGGCCTGGCCTATTATAGCTACTCCATATAAATTGCAACTATCCCTTTTGGGTGGAAACATTATTTTTCAAGGTTCCTTTGCTCTTGCCTCAGCTCCTTCCTTGAATCATCAAAATAAACACTTGACATTTCCCTTCTTTTCCTCTGAGCACATCAAGAAATAGTCAAGGAAATAAGACAACCATTTTGTCTCCAAAGAAGAACCTTCTGGAAATGTGTTTCTCTGGCAGTTTTTCCAGAGCAGGTGAGTTTGGTTGAAGGGAAGTCAGATGTTAGCAAATATTTTCTCTCATGCTGATTTCCTGAGAAAATTGTACAAGTTACTGAAAGGTTAAAAAAAAATCCTCCATCTTTCCAACTTCAAAAAAGACATTGAAGGGGGTATCACTGAAGTACACAAGATCTTTAGCAGAGTCGATAATATCAATGCATGTTGCTACTTTTGATATTGCCTCAATGACAGGAGTGGCGGCAGAAGTGGAAGTTCAAAAAAACAAATTCAGAAAAGACAGATGGGAAGAGCTTTGTCACTCAAAGAATAATAAATGTTTGCTATGGCCTACTGGGCAAGGCTGTTGAGGTAAAGACAGTGAGTTCGTTCAAGTAGCAATTAGATGCTATCCTGGGGGAAAGACCGTATTACAAGAGAGAAGCATCAATGTGGTGAATGGCTTTTCATGCTCCTAACACTGCCTATGTTCTTTTCATACTCTTCAGGGTCTGCAGTCCCAGAAGAATATGTGAGCGCAGAAATTAGGCCTAGAAGTATGCTCTGGGAAACTGGGCCAAGAGAAATAATGCTGTTCAGGCAGGACCACAATTTGTAATGTTCAGCTATAGCACCCATTTCATTTCTGTTGTTTCTTAAGTCTTTGAAAACACAGATGATGCTAGGGCAGGGAGTGGGAGACAGTCAGGTTCTCAGGGCCCTCTTACCGATATTCAGTTATGCCTCATGCTACATTCCTGGGTTGGGAAATTCAATATAACATACAAATGAGGTTTTAAAGCATGTTAAGGTCTTAAATAAGATAGACCATTGGCCAAAGGCCACTGCATTTCTTCTTGGAAGTCTGTCCTGACCATTGCCTCTCCTAGTCTCTGGTAACTTCATTTCTGTGCCATTTTCCCAGTATGGGAAAAAAAAAATCAGTATTTTGGATATTTTTTAAAACACACAATTTCCAGACTCCCTTTGGACAGTAGAGTTTCACATATCTACATGTAAGGTCTTCTAAGTTTTATGTCAAAGATGTAATTCAAGTTTACAGTATAGCTTCTTTATTGCAAAAGATAAATCATTAGCATGGTGGCCTCCCAAATCCCACTCCCAAGTCACATTTGAAAAAATAGGCAGAGATGTGGAGCCTGCTGAACACAAAGGAAAAGATACAATTGACAGGTGTCATTTGACAGGTGTCAATCTCAAACACGAAAACTAAAACTAAAGGTACAATTTATTCAGACAACAGAAAAAGATTTTAGAATTTGTATAATTAAGGTCTGCAAAAAAGGAATCAAATAGAAACCTCCAAAATTAAAATTCTGTACACAAAAATAATTAGCAGGTGGGCTGGCAAACAACATGAAATGGCTGAAGAGAAATTTAGTCATGTAGAAAATGGAGAGGAAGCATGTGGGCAGAATACAACTTAAATCAACAATAACTACAATTATGACAAAAAAAAAAAACAGTTGAGATGTAGAGTCAAGATTCAGTTGTTCCAAATTTCATCTAATAGGATTTCTAGATGGAAAAAATGCAGGAAATGGAGTAGAGGAAATAAATTATTTTAGTAGGAAAACTTCCTAGAGATGATCATTTATATTGAAGGGACCCAGTAAATTTCCTAGAAAAACAAGATGACTTTAAATATATCATGTAAAACTTTATAAAACTGAGTATAAAGTGAAAAAATACTGTAAAGTTTTCAGTCAGAAAAAAATAGTTTATCCACAAAATAACAAGACTAAAATTAGAATCAAGCTTCTCAATAATATACTGAAAGGAAAAAAAGTCAAGTAATATCTTCAAACATCTAAGAAGATTATATTTTACTTAAAACTTCATATCTACTCAAATTACATTCAAGTGGGAAAACAAAATAAATATTTTTCTGACATTCAGAAAATCATAAACTTTATTTGCCACACATATTTACTGAAATAATCACTTTTTAAAAATAAGCAAGGAGTAGATGAAGAATTCATGACCGTTCTTATTATAAATACAAATAATTTTGATACAGAAATTTATAAAAATTAATATTTGGAAAAATCGCAAATGATAATTCACATGAGAACATAAGGAAATGGGGAGGCAGAGTGAAAGCAAGTGTGTGTACTTCTGATAGAAGATCAATTTCTTTTTTCTGTTATGCATATTTGATAGTCCTAGAACTATTTATTAAGTCTATCACTTTCTCAAGGAAATTTTATGGTATCTTTGTATGTGAAGTGTCCACATATACATGGGTATGTTTCTGGGCTCTCTCTCTTGTCCTTTAGCCAATTTGTCTATTTCTACATCAGTATTACCTTAATTATTGTGGTTTTATAGGATGTGTTAATATCTGGCAGAGCAAATTATCCCACCTCATACTTTTTCTTCAGGCTAGTCTTGGCCTTTTTTATATATACATATAAATTTTAGAAGAAGCTTGTCAAGTTCCTCAGGGTGGAGAGCAGGACCCTGTTGGGATTTTTATTCTCTTAACCCTAGAGCCTATAACTACTATTTCAAAAAGGCACTGTGCCCTTAAAACAAAAATATGAGAAAAGGAAAATTCAGAGCTTTTGGAAATCAAAAATATGATTGTTGGAGTTAAAATGTCCATAGAAAGATCTGGGGCTAAAAGTGAAGAAAAATGGCAGGAAGCAAAGCAAAAATGGAATTTTTTCATTGTAAATAGGACAGAAAAGATAATATTTAAACAAAAAGTCTACTTACAACATTAGACTAAAAGGAATTCCTAAAAGAGAGAAAAATCAGGCAAAACAGTATCAAACAATACAGGAGAATATTCCAAAGTTGAAGTACACACATTTTCAGACTATAAGGAAAATGAATAGAAAAATCACACGTTGGCAGATGAAAAAAATGATAGAACATCAAAAATAAAGAATGAGGCAGGGGGTGAAGGGAGTTACATTTTTTAAAAGGTTGCCTACAGAGGAAGTAAAATTGGATGGGCATCATATTTTTCATCAGCACATTAGACATCAGAAGATGATGGAGAAATATCTTTGAAAGTCTTTGAGTCATGCATTTTTATACCCAGCGAAACTATCATTGAAGGGTGAGTGGTAGAATAAAAACATCTTCAGACATACAAATTTTCAACTCTTACATTTCTTCTTTGAAGTTTTTTGAAGTTGTGCTCTAACAAAACAAAAGAATAAGCCAAGAAAGAGAAAAATATGGAATCCGTAAAAGAGTAGAACAAACCAAAAAGTGTAATAAGTGGAAGTCCTAGGGTAACAACTATAACTTAATCTTACAGAGCTGTAAGTTCATATTTATGAGGCTCATGGTGAATTCAGGACAAGTAAACCTGAAAATAGAATGAGCAAGGAAGAATTTGAAAGATTTTAAAGATGTGATTTTAAAAGCAATTCAAGAGAAAGAGAAATGTCATTGGAAATGTTTCAATAGGAACACAAACTACATAACAGAAATATACATGATGAAAGATATTTTTAAAAAGATATCTATTTTAAAAGATATCAACTTCTCTAGTAGTATTATTAGATTATTAATGTATCAATTTTGGCCAATTTGTTCAATAAAAATTAAACATTGATTACATCTAGGCCACTGAGAATGCAATTAAATGGCCACTTTTGTATGCTACCAGTGTCCTTTTGAAAGGCAATTTGGCAATAACTATCAAAGATTTAAAAATGGGCATTTTTGGTCCAAACAGCAACTTCTAGAAATCTAGGATAAGAGAATGTATGTATTTCAGAAATAGTCACTGAAATATGGTTTGTAGTAGTAAACGTAAAATGATAACTTTAGCATCAGTAAATAGGAAGTTGATGAATTATATATAAATTATAGCACATCCACACTGCAGTATATCATGCAGCCCTTTTAAAAAAGTATATGTCAGGACATAAAAAATTCCAAGGACTATTATTTAATGAAAAACAAATAGCAGAACAATATGAATAAACAAAGGTATGATAACTGTAAGGCAGTATATAATGGGGCTTCCCTGGTGGCTCAGATGGTAAATAATATGCCTGCAATGTGGGAGACCCAGGTTTGATCCCTGGATTGGGAAGATGCCCTGGAGAAGGGACTGGTTACCCATTCCCATATTCTTGCCTGGAGAATCCCATGGACAGAGGAGCCTGGTGGGCTACACAGTCCATAGGGTCACAAAGAGTCAGATGTGACTGAGCGACTAACATTTTCACATCATGTGAATTATAACATCCTTTACCAAAGACTCAGGAAGGATAGCAGCTGCTTCCTCCAGGACCCATGAGATCTTCTCAATGTAAACAGGACCCTCTGCTGGGGCTCCTCAACAGCCCAGGCATCATCTCAGGGAGCCAGGCATCATTGCCATAGGCCAAGTCCATTGCCAGCCTGACTCTGCCAAGAAACATGCAGTTCAACTACACTTGATTCTCAAAATAAATACTTTAAGTCAGAACACATGCTGTCAGCTTGACCCAGAGCTATTGATGGCACCAATAGCAGGGAGAAAACTCTTGGGCCAGAAGAAACACAGCAGGAGGCCCCTTGAAAGGGGCTGGGTCAAGCTTTCAGGATCTCTGGAGCACACTCCCTGGGTGGAGGCAAAGAGTCTGCCCAAGGAGACATATTTCAGGAGAGAGGAGGTCGTGGTGCAGCTAAAGGACTCCAGCCAAGGGCCGAAGATCCAGCTCTTATCCGAGCTCTGCAGCTCTTGGCAAATCCCTCTGCGTCTGGGACTTAGTTTCCTATAAAGGAAAGTTGTTTGAAGATTTGAAGAGCCTTGTGAACTAACTGTCTGGTGGGTGGAGGATTATAGTAGCCTGAGATCACCCTGGGATGTCCTCTGTTGCTATCATCAGGCAAAGAGAAGAATCAAAAGGGGACTCTTCAAGTGGCCAGGACCTGAGGGCTCAGACTGAAGGCCGTGGACAGAATCAGGACCTCTTCTTTCCTCATTTCCAAACAGAAGGCTCCTGAACATGAGGTTTCAATTTTTTCCATCTGCTTTACCTTCTCCCTCTTTTCTTCCTTCCATCTCTCTCTTCTTTCTTCCTTCTTTGAGCTGCAGGGATCCAACCGTTGACAATTCCTCTTTATTTTAGAAACAGTCTGTGCTTTCTCCATCTCATTGCAGGACTTTTTACCGACTGTGCCCTGCTTGTCTTCCAGACCTCAATCAAGATACAGCCCCCTCTGGGCTGGGAGAGAGACCTCTTTACTGGGTTCTTCTAATGTCTTATGTCCCTGATTGTCTCACCTCAGACTCTGAGCTTGCAGAGTAGGGACCACATCTTATCCACCAGCCTCCTTCCAGCAGAGCTTTGGGAGATGTGCACTGAGTGAATGAATAAGCTATTTCTCAGAGACACAGCAGAAGGACATTCTCTGTCTACAATTCCAGTGCTTATTCATTCACTCATTCCTCCTTTCAATTATTGTCATGCAACAAATATTTGTTGTACACTTTCAAAAGTTAGGCACATGGTCAAGTGCTGGCCATACAGTGGGGAAAAGACGAAGTATTTGTTCTCAGGGATTTTGCATTCTAGATAGAATTAGGAAATTATGGACAAAGAGAATAATTATCTGAGAAGGATGAGCTTTACATAGAAAATTTGAATAGACTAATGGGATAGAGCTTGACCTGGTAGATATTTTAGATTGGATAAATAGGGAAGGCCTCTCAACAGATGGGACTGAAAGAAAATAAACCAAAAAAAAGCCCCTTGGGAGTGTCAATAGGAAGAATATTTCAGGAGAAGGACAGTTTAAATGGGAGGTGGGAACAGGAGGAAAGTCAGTGGGGTGGAATGCAAGGGGTGAAGAGGAGTGTGTTTGAGATAAGGCTGGGAAAGCAAGGAGAGGCTAGTGTGGTGGTGGGGAAGGGACTTCTTCTATTTTAATCAAGTGGAATGAGGTCCACTGGAGAGTTTAAGCTGATGCGATATAATTCATGTTGTTAAAAAAACTAGCCTGACCACTGTGTAGAAATGGTTGGAGGGGTGGTCAGGAGTAGAGGTGGACAGACCAGAAGGGAGGGCAATGTGCTAGCTCCTGCAAGAGTTAACACTGACTTGGGACTTCCCTGGTGATCCACTGGCTAAGACTCCATACTCCCAAATGCAGGGCACCTGGAATTGATCCCTGGTCAGGGAACAAGATCCCACATGCCATAACTAAGAGTCTGCACGCTACAATTAAAGATTCCACATGCTGCAACTAAGACCTGGTGCAGCCAAATAAATGTTATTGTTGTTGTGTTTTAGATAATGTTGACTTGTGCAAAGATGGTCTTAAGAATGATGGAGAGAAGTGGATGGACTCTGTTGGAAGGTAGAGTTGCTCCGATTTTTTCATGTTCAGAAGAAGGAGTTGACAGAAAGTACACATGTCCATCCTAAAGGAGATCAGTCCTGAGTGTTCATTGGAAGGACTGATATTGAAGCTGAAATATTTTGGCCACCTGATACAAAGAGCTGACTCATTTGAAAAGACCCTGATGCTGGGAAAGATTGAAGGCAGGAGAAGAAGGGGACGACAGAGGATGAGATGGTTGGATGGCATCACCGACTCAATGGACGTGAGTTTGGGTAAACTCCAGGAGTTGGTGATGGACAGGGAGGCCTGGCGTACTGCAATCCATGGGAGTCACAAAGAGTTGGACATGACTGAGTGACTGAACTGAACTGAACTGAACACATGATATGGATAAAGGGGTGGATGAAGGAATGGGGACTCAAGGAACCTGGGTGGATGGGAGTGCCCTGTACTGTGAGGGAGAGAAAAGATTGGAGGAGGAGGAGGCTTAGGACAAATGACCAAGATTCATTAGACCCTGTTCATTTTTGGATGCCAACTAAATATCTAAAGAGAAGCATCACTTAGTAGTTAAGCACACAGAAGTTCTGGGGACAGATCAGGGTCAGAGATTTGGGGATCATCTGCTTTAGGTGACATTTAACGTTATGGATCTGGATGAGGTTACTTGCAGAGAGAGAGAGCACGCAGGGGGAGATTGGAGCTCAGGTTTACACTCTGGGCATTCTAGCACTGGAGGTCCACAAAAGAGGAAGAACCAGCCAGCAAAGAGACCAAGAAGAGACAGCCAGAGAGGTAGGAGGAAAACCAAGGCAATGTTGGGCCCAAAAGCCAAAGGAAGAGAAATACAAGTTCGTTAACTCTGCTCCCCTGCCACCCCCAATTTTCCTAATCTGTCCTTTGTCCTTCTAAAAGATATCCTTCTGCTTCTCAGCTCAGCTGTTCTCAGTGGCACTGCACTCACTCCACTGACCAATGCCAAAGTGCCGCCCTTCTTGGTCTCCTTTGGCAGCCTGGCACTAAATGACTAAACGACACAGCCTAACCAGGTCCTGGCCCATCCACAGCTCCCTGTCCCTCCCTGGACCAAGGAGGAGGCTGGAGATGGCAACACCTTGCCGACAGCCCTCCCTGAGCCAACGTGACCTCAGGTTCCTCCTCCATCTGCCTGTGCCAGGCTCTCCAAGTCAGATGTGGCTTCCATTTCTCCTCTTGTGGGGCCCTTCCCCATAACAGACCATAGAGCCCAGTGGGGTCTCTGGAGACAATGCAGGGATGCAGGGGGTCGGCTCAGAGCGTAACTCAGAGGTGGGGCACATCCAGGGCCACAAGAAACCCCTGGGGAAGACCCAGAGGAGTGTCAGGGGCACATAAGAGCCTCAGGCCCCAGGCTAAGGTGTGGGTTGTCCATGACATGTCTAGTCACTGGGGTGCTCTGCTTGTCAAAGGAGGGCGCCCTCAGGTCTCCATTTGCGTTTGCCCAGAGAGGTAGATTTTTTTTCTTGTTCACACAAAAGCACGCTAGGTGTAGTGCCATGGACCCCTCTTTGAGCCTGTCTCCTTTGTTCCTGACACTTCAGCTTCTCTGAGCTCACTGTCTGGTTTCTTTAAGCCCACAGCCTGAGGTCTACAGGCCCATCACTATTATCATTAAGCCCACCATGTGCACTATTCAGGTATTCTGCCCAGCACTTGGGCGGGCCTCCTGATGCCTAGGGGCCACCCCACACTTCTTTAGGTTAGCTCTCTGGATTATTGAAGCCTGTTGTGTCATAACTCTAGGCCTGCTGTCAGATTTCCCAAAGACCTGGGAACTGTGGCTTCTGCTGAATATCAGAGCTACGTGGCACGTGAACACTGCTCTCTGGGGGCGCTGTCAGGAGGAGAAGGCAGGACCCCTTCTCTGGCCTCCAAGGGTGACCACTGTGAGTAGGCCAGGGACTCAGCCATGCTTTGAAAGGCACGTTTGTATGGTTTGTTTCCCTGTGTGATACCTCCAAGGCCAAATCCCCCAGAGACCGATTCATGTACCCATTTGCTTTTCTGTTTTTTTTGGTAATCCATGTTTAATAGGGAGCTGTGTGTATAGCGCCCTGTGCCTGCAGCCCGGGGCTCAGTGCTGGCAGGGCAAGCAGACAAGGAATGGCCGGCAGCAAGGGTAGGAGTGGGCCAAGAAAAACCCCCAGGTCTCCAGCGATGGCAGGAGGGCTGCCTGGATGGCCTGCCCACCAGAGCCTGGCCTCAGAGCTCCCAGGGACCCGGTTGGCTGGGTGCCAACAGCTGCGGCCTGGTCCCTTTGCAGAGAGCCAGGGAGACAAAACAGAGCCTGGTTTTAAGAGAGACACAAAGTGGTCTCTTCAGAGAGCCCTGCAGCAATTTGGACCAAGACAGACGGATGCTCTCATGCAGGGAAGGGGCCTTGAGAAGCAAAATGTACAATGTCCATTACATGCACGAATGCTGGGCTTGGCCAAGAATAATAAATAATGCAACTCTCATTCAGCAACAGCCTTCCCCACCTTACCTGCCAGGCACTGTGTCAAATGACATGCACAAGAACACCACTAAGGCCCCACTGGTCTCCACCTTAGAGATTAGAAACCAAGGTTCACATACCTAGTCAAATGACTAACATTTTTTTAAACTGATAGTATCAAGCCCTGGCGAGGATGCAGAATGGGGACTCATACATTGCTGATGGCAAAGCAAAGTGGTACAGCCACTGTGGAAAACAACTTGGCGGTTTCCTATAAAGTTAAATACACACAAACCATATGACCCAGAAAGCTGGCTCCTAGTTAGTTATCCAAGTGAAATGAAATCTGTATGTAAATGTTTATAGCAGCTTTATTCCCAGTCACCCAAACTGGAAGCAACCCAAGCATCCTTCAACAGAGGAACGGATAAAATAAACTAGCTCTTCAATGCCACAGAATATTAGTCAGCAATAAAAAGAAACAGACTGTTAATACAGGAAAACTATAGATGAATCTCAACTGCATTATGCTAAATGAAAGAAAACTGAAATCAAATGGTTACATATTATATGACTCCATTTATCAATACATGACATTCTCATGAAGGAAAAACTATAGGGAGAGAAAACAGACCAATGGCTGCCAGGGACTAGGGGGGTTGGTGGTGGAGGGGGCTGGATATAAAGGGGCATGAGTGAATCTTGGGAAGGTTTTGCAAACAGTTTCTATATATCTTGACTGTGGGAGTGGTTCTACCCTTGTGTACGTGTTTGTTTATCAAAACCAGCAGAACTGCACACTCAAAGGGGTGAGTATTGCTAGATGCAAATTAAACCTTGATTTTTTCTTTTTAATGAGAAAAAAATTAGAAGTTCAAGGAGATCAAGTAACTTGCCCAAAGGCAACTAGTCAGGAAGTGGCACAGTTGAGATTTAAATCCAGCTTTTTCACCACTAAGCTGGAGATCATCTGATCCAAGCCTGCTTCATCAAGTGACCTGGATGCCCCAGGATACTTAGAGAATGGTCGGTTCTGGGGAGCTGGCTTTCAAAAAAAAAAAAAAGCTAACTGAAAGGTTATCTACAGATCACTCTTTTCAGCCCCTCTTTCTACAAATGTTTTTCAGTTAGCTGAAAATACTGTCATGTCTTACTACACAGGTTACTAACTCTGATATGCTTGAGAATAGTGCAGAGGTGCATGCCCACAGTCTGAAGGACCTGGTCACCTTCCTTTATCTGTCACTATTTGCTGTGTCAGCCTGGATATGTCATTCACTCCTTTCAGACCTCAGCTTCCTTATCCACAAGAAGTGGACAAATTCACACACCTCTAGAGGAAATAGGGAGATTAAAAAAGAATCATAGAACCTAGAGTTTTAGATCTTCGTGATGTAATTCAACTGCCTTCTTTTTTTTTTAAGATTTTTATTTTTTGATGTGGACCATTTTTTTTTTAAGTCTTTATTGAATTTGTTACAATCTTGCTTCTGTTTAATGTTTTGAGTTTTTGGCCGTGAGGCATGTGGGAACTCAGCTCCCCAACCAGGGTTGGAACCCCCACCACCTGCATTGAAAGGCAAAATTTTAACCACTGGACCACCAGGGAAGGCCCTCAACTGCTTTATTTTATCTCAGGGGATTGATTCATTCTGCTAGTGATGATAAATAATAGTGGACACATTGAGTACATAGGATGCACTACACATTTTACAAACATCAATCCTGCTCCTGAGCCTTGAAGTGGTACTACCTCATATAATACAACAGGACAATAAGGCACTTAGAAACAAAGTCATTTAGCAGGATCCTACAACTAATCGAAACAACTGTTATTCAGTTGCTAAGTCGTCTCTGACTCTTTGCAACCCCATGGATTGCAGCACGCCAGGCATCCCTGTTCTTCACTACCTTGTGTTTGCTCAAACTCATGTCCATTGAGTCGGTGATGCCTTCTAACCATCTCATTCTCTGTTGCCCCATTAGAGCCAGAATTGAACCCAAGCACCCCCATCTCAACTTTCCACTGCCATCTGCAGAGTAAGAATTGCTGGTTACATCTTCTGTCCATATGTCAGTAGTAACCGCTATGGAGCTTTCCCCAGAGGGACTCTGGATGTCCAAAAGGATTTTTCTCCCCTTGCGGAGATCCAACCAAGACACAGAGGTCCACCGTCCTTCTATTGGACACCTGACCTGTCCTCTGTTCCACCAAGCATGGGTGAGAGAGGACAGTGGAGAGTGCCAGAGGGTCATTTGGCCCCAGGAGGGAGCTAAGAAGAGATGGAAGAAGAAAGAGGCCACTTTTGCAGGGGAATGAGCCTGTGTCAAGCTCTAACTCAATCCGGGAGGTTTCGTTCGGGCTCATTGTTCCTCATTATCAGAGCTAACTATGTTCAGGCGAAGGGCGAACATGTTCCTAAATTTATGTCTCTGTGTGCGACCACGACAATGCGTGTTTTGTGTGCTTCTCCCTGAAAAACTCCTCAGGTGACACGGGCGACCCAGCTTGGACTGGGTCTTTCATGTGCGTTACCCACTCCAACTGGCCCCTGCTGGCAGATTTTTCTTAAAGTCGAAAATGAGGGGCTAACCTTCTCTTCTCGGCTTTTTCTTCTCCGCTACCTATAATCTTGATTTGACTCACACAAAAGTGACTCAGTGGGAGCCCCACTCAAGAAGGCTTTGACAGGGAACAATGCGCGGGCACCTCTACAGAGGCCAGCCCGCCGCGTCGAGAGAGGGAAAAGGGATTAAAGTTTAAAGATGTCATGTATGTTAACCGATCAGTATCGGTTTTATGCATTTTGTCAAAGAGACAGTGAAGCTGGGCCTGTGAGGGTGAGGAGATGCAGAGGAGGGAAGAGATGGCCCCCAGGAACTTTGGCCAAAGGCCTCACTAGAGATAACGAGCCCAAGAAGCTGGAGTGTTTGAAAGGTAATAATAACAACAATAAAGAAGAAAGGGCTGAGGGGGGAGATTGTCGTGGGATTGTTGCGTGTGTCAGCTTTGTCCTTCCACAATGGCCCAGGGCCAGGAGCCAGGCAGGCGTTGGGCAGCAGAGCGGCTCCTTCTGAAAGCAAATGCTGCTCTTTCAGCCCGGATGGCTTTCTTCCCTGATAATGCTCCAGTGGGGCCGCTGGAGCAGCCAGAGCCCAGGGGAGCCCTGAGTGAGGTGGGGGGGCCCCTCTGAAAGGAACAGCTCCCTGCCGGCCAGCTCTCTCCAACCAGGCCCAGCACAGGGCCCGGGAGTAAGGGACCCCATGCCTGCAGGGTCCTCAGCCCTGGCCTGGCTTCTTGTTCCGGGAGGAGGGTACCCCCAGCACCTTGCTCCCCTGACAAGAAGTCAAGAGAACAGATGTGACCTCTGGATCGTCTCTTCAATATCCCTGAAGGAGAGTGGAATTCCCCACGCTGGTTTCTCTGGACTTCTGAACACTCTTCCTTTTATAGGAATCTCCCTTTGTGAAGGCTGCTAGAGTTTTCTCAAGTATCGAACAGGCGGAAAGTTGGGTATCTTTGAATCCTCTTTCTGAAGCAGTCCAGCCTCAGACAAGATGAGCTCAGCTTGGAGGAGATGGTGCACAACAGAGGATATGTTTGTAAACTGGTGACCTCCCATTTTGCTCAGGACTCTAGGGACTGGTAATGGGGCAGCCATCCTGGCTGGGCCTGTAGTGTGAATGCTTCAGAGACCAGCCAGGGGAAGATTTCAGAGCTGGTCTGAAGAACATTTCCCTGGCTTCTGTTGGCCATGGGGATGAGGGCAGGAATATGCTGAATCCAGCTCAAAATGGCTTGCTGCTAAGTCACTTCAGTCGTATCTGACTCTGTGCGACCCTACAGATGGCAGCCCACCAGGCTCCCCCGTCCCTGGGATTCGCCAGGCAAGAACACTGGAGTGGGTTGCCATTTCCTTCTCCAACACATGAAAGTGAAAAGTGAAAGTGAAGTCGCTTAGGAGAGCTGATTTCCAGTAATTCTGCATACCAGTTTTATTTTTCCACTTAACACAAATGTATTTTTTCACACTTCTGGAGGCTGGAAGTCCAAGATCAAGATGCCAGAAGGGTTGGTTTCTCCTGAGACTTCTCTCCTTGGCTTGCATATTTCCCATGTCCATCCCTCTGTGTGCCAAGAGACGGTTTTTAAAAATTAAGTTGTGTAAACTTACAACCAGATAAATCATATTGACAGCAAAAGTGATAAACATTCAAAGCATCACTTACTTTACCATTATCTATGCTTTTGTGGTGATGCATATCTAGTACACCTATGAAAGTGAAAGCATTAATAACTCAGTCATGTCCGACTCTTTGCGACCCCATGGACTATAGTCCACCAGGCTCCTCAGTCCATGGGATTCTCCAGACAACAATACTAGAGTGGGTTGCTATCCCTTTCTCCAGGGGATCTTCCCCACCCAGGGATCAAACCCGTGTCTCCCACATTGCAGACAGATTCTTTACCATCTGAGCCACCAGGGAAGTATCATGGGAATATTGAGTAATGTATGTTTCTGAGCATCTGTATCTAACTCCATATAGAGTCACATAGATAGATGGAAATTGGCCATGGTAGAGTATTTCATTTACACCATAGAAATCAGCAAATGCTACAAACCAGGGATTTTCCTCTTGAAGTTGTTAAACATTTATCAGTGCCCTGGTTTGGGGAGAGAAGTGGTCTGGCCCAGCTCCTTGGTCACTAGACTCAGTTACTTTCCCTCTGAAACAAGAGAGAGAAGAGATGGAATGGTCGGTGGCTTTGAAGACAAACTGTATAAAACTACTAGTGCTTCTGAGTTTCTTGACCCTCTAGTCACCCATTCATCCCCTCTTTTCTGTTTCTCACTGAAAAATATCGCATTAGGAAAATATAAATCATTTCTGGTTCTGAGACCTTTTTATAAATAATCTTTTCCAATGTCTGCCTTTAACCAGGATAATTCAAGGCCAAAAAGTGGATCTGCATGCTGGGTTCAGGAATGGGGGCCAGAGGCCACGTTTCAGGCTCTGGGGTCATCACCTGCCTTTGAGCCTACCTGTGTCCTCACAAGGCCTCTCTCTCTCTCTGGGCCTCAGCTGAGAAGGCTAAAGCCATCAGCCCTCCCATGGGGTATCTGCACTTGAACAGGGGCCTGGGGAGACTGAAATGTCTTCAGGGCCACCCCGAATAATCCCATAGCAGGGGTCTAGGCCTTGGGGGCACTGTGCAAATTTGAGTCTGGTGGCCTTCCAAAAGCACATCATGTGGGCCACTGTCTTCTCATCCTAGAACACTGCACTCGGTCAGGGTCTTTCTCTCTCCTGCCCCAGACAACACAGGGCTACAGGAGCAGTAATAACAACCAGTGTTCATGGAACAGACCCCATGTGTCTGTCACTGGCCCAAGCATTTCCATCTCACCGAGCTTCCCGGAAACAGGCAGTGTCTTAATTCCACTTGACGGCTAAGGAAACAAGGCAAGGAGCAGTTCCTTAACTTGGCCAATAAGCTCAGCCAGGAAGCCACAGGATGGGGTTCACACCCAGCCAGGCTAACTTCAGGGTTCTCCTTCTTAACCACTCTGCTTAACCGGTTCCCAAGAATTATCTTTTCTGACCCAAAGACCTAAGCCTACTTGGTTCCCCAACACCCAAGTCTGGTCAATGGGAAACAGGAAAAAGGCAGGAGAGAAGGGTAGGGGTGAAGACAAGGAGGTCAGAAATGGGGTGAAAACCAAAGTAGGAGGGGGCATAGCTATTATCCTGATGCCTCTACTGGGCATTCCCTTGGCCCTTGAGGCCTAGGAGTTTACAGGGGTACCCAGTCCTTGAAGGCAAAAGGAGAAGAGGGTGGCAGAGGATGAGATGGCTGGATAGCATCACGGATTCAATGGACATGAACTTGGGCAAGCTCCAGGAGATGGTAAAGGACAGGGAAGGCTGGTGTGCTACAGTCCATGGGGTCGCAAAGAGGCAGACTTGACTAAGCGATTGAACAACAACAACACTTCCGTAGGGTGAGACTCACTCCTAGAATGTCCCTCCTCCCCTGACACATGGGGCCCAAGGCCTGCGTGGAATTGTTTCAGGTCTTGAAGGGCAGCAGCCTGAGGACCTCGGCACTGTGCACACACACCCTGCTCTCCCCAAAATGGAGAGCATCGCTGAACAGTCCCCCCCTAACAACAATGGGGCTATACCTCGGTCTTTTTTTCCGCCAACGACCTCAACACCTACAAGGCACTTTCAAAGTCAGTTTCTGATTTGCTCTTTATGATCCTGTGAGGAAAGCCTGTGTAACGAGAATACCTTTTGCAGAAGGAGAAGTTCATACAAATGCCTCTGGGGTTGGGCCTGGGCTGCTCAGCCCAGCTGGCCTGAAGCGCGGCCTCTGGACTCACAGTCCAGTGCTCACTTTACAGCAGCATCCGCATGCACAACCCTACCCACCGGCCCCCACCCCGCCCTGCAGGAGGCCTAGTTTCTTAGAAGCAGATGAAATCAATTGGTCCTTGGAAATATGTCAACCACCGAGACCAGAAGACAAGTGCCAGGAGGAAAGAAATATTTGAGATTCCTGTTAAAGAACAATGTTGGGTTTGACCTGAATAACACCAGAGAAAAAGGAGAAAATAATAATGTCAGACATTACATAATCTGTGGAGACGCAGAAGGAAGCTGGAGCTGGAAGGAGCACAGTGGGGGAGATTTCAAAGGGGTCACCTTTCCCCATGGAAAGGATGAGGGGGTGGACAGGGTCACTGACGTACACTGAGCTGTTGCCATCTACTAGGCAGTGGGCAGTAGATCGATACCATGACAACCCCGTGGCCTAAAGATTATTATCTCCAGCCTGTGGATGGGAATGCTGAGAGAACAAGGGTAATTTCATCCTCCCTAAGCAGCACTGAGATGCTCAAGGGCTCTTCCTCAAATAGGGAGCAGGCTGAGGGCTTCAGTATGGTGTTTAAGAGCAAGGACTTTAATAGCCAAAGCCCATTAATTAGTGACTGGCTAAACAAAATGCAGCAAATCCATACAATCGAATACTACACAACAATCAAGGGGAAAGCACAATCTGGATGGACTTCAACATTATGCTGGGACTTTCCTGGCATCCAGCAGTTAAGACTCCATGCTTCCAAGGCACGGCAAGTGGATTCGACCCCTGGTTGGGAAAACTAAGGTTCCACATGCCACGTGGTATAGCCAAAAAAAAAAAAATATATAATATATATATAATGTATATATATTACATAATATAATATAATATATATAATGTATATATATTATATACATAATATTATATATATATATATATAAACATTACACTAAGTCCTACATTCTCCACCAAATGATATGAACCCTAAAAGGGAGAAAGTTGGGGGCAAAAACTTCTTAGCTATTACAATAATTATGGTTTTCCAAAGCTCAACTCAACCTGACAAAATCATATTCCTCAGTATTTAATTTCTGTCTTTCGGGAGAATTTTAATTGCATATAATTCTTCCCCTTGGGGAAGGTGTGGATGATGAAAGAAAGGTTGAGAAGCACTGTGCTAAATGAAAGAAGCCAGACGCAAAAGACCATATAATGTGTGACTCCACATGTAGGAAATGGGAAGAAAAGGCAAACCTACAGAGAGAGAAAGATGAGCAGTTGCCCAGGGCTGGGCGTGGGAACAGGGTGTGACTGCAAATGAGCAAAAGGGACCTTTCTGGGGTGATGAGAATGTTCTAAAATTGAACTGTGGTGACGGTTGCACAACTCTGTAAATTTCCTCAAAGTCACTGAACTGTACACTTAAGACAAGTGAGTTTTCTGGTATTGAAACTATACTTCACTAAAGCTATTTTTTAAAAAATAGGAAGAACACAGGCTTGGGGGCTCTGAGAGGCCTAGCTCCAGTCCTGGTTCCCTCACTCCCTTGGCCCAGGCAGCTCCCTCTGGGCTTCCAGTGTGCTCAACTATGAAATGGAGCTGCTAGGAGAGCTTTGGGAGGCTGGGGGATGCAGTGAGTCAGGCACCAAAGAGTGAGACAGACCTAGAAAACCTCTCACCTTTCAGGTCTCAGATGACCTAGAAAACCTCTCACCTTTCAGGTCTCAGATGACACAGCACCTCCCTGAGAGGCCCCCTTAATGCTTGGAGGCTCTTGCCCATCGTAACATCGGTTTATTTCCCTGTGGCACTTACTGAAATCTCAAGGGGCCCTTTTGTTTACTTGGTGGTTGTCTATCTCCCCACCCTCCCCTGGAATGTTAGCTCTGGGCGGGCAGGGACCTAATCGACACCATCCCTGTTAGAAGGACACCCCACACTAGCACAGAGCAGTGATGTAAAAATGTTAGCTGTGGTTATTACTATTATTACTGGCAGAATACCCAATGAGCTAAGTTTGATCATCCGAAAGTCGCAAGTTTCTGGAGCTGTCTTTCCTTCACAAAGACCTCTATGTCAGGTGTGTAGAGGGGTGAACAATCCTATGAAAAAAAAAAATTGCTTTAATGACATTGATTCACTGGCCCTGCCTGACTGCTGAGGCGATTCGTATCCTGAAGGCCACGGGGGCTCATGAACTACTGAAAACAGATGCAGTCTGTTGTTTGTAATCAAGCATATCCACTTCGGGGCTGGCGTAGGGTGATGGTTATTAGCACTGACCAGAATTTCAAAGGGTTCATGATGGTTAAATAAAGCCATGATTCTCTGGTGCTTTCCAGGTAAAATGGAGACTCCTAAGTGTGGAGGCCATGCCTCTACTTACTCTCTTTCTCTGCATTTCAAGCACTAAACACACACACATCTCATCCGAAACTCCAACCCTAATGGAGAACCTGGGGGCTGGGCAGTGAGGAGGAATCTTCTTCGTGAAGCTGAAAACAGACCAGCTGTGATAGGAGCCCAGCAAGACGGGAAACAGGAAGACTGGAGACCTCAGGGCTCACACAACATCTGCTCCTGGAATAGCAAATTGTGCAATTAGAACTTGGGCTGGACACGCATAAGGAAAGCTGCAAAGAGAGAAAAGGAGATCGAACCTCACTTTGCTTCTGAATGCCCGTCAGAGGGGCAGGCTATCCACCTGGAGCACCTGCGCGCAGGCGCAGGGCACGGAGACAGGGGCGGGGCCGGCCTGGGACGCTTGGGGGCGGGGCCAGCCTGGGGCCCCTGGGGGCGGGGCCAGTCGTCCTGGGGGCACCTGACAGCTGGGCCCTGTAGGTTGCAGGCTAAGACTGTGTGATCCATCAACAGGCTTCTATGGGTGATTTTCCAGGGTGTGTGTGTACGCACACCGTGTGAGTGCAATAGGGAGAGAGAAGAAAGAAAAATAAGCTCTCTGCCATGAACAGAGCATACTTCACCATCCACTCTTAAAACAGGGTGTCAGACAGCCAGGGGCCCAGGAAACCAGCTCCTATTCTCTGAACATTATGACCCTTAAAGAATAAAAACAAGAAGGGAGAGGCCAGGGGAACGGGCTCATTACACCTACCAAGCGACAAATCACTTGGAAAACATAAATAGGTTTTCAAGGACACTCCTCCACTAACGAAGCTAAAGTGTTTTTCTTTCAAACCCCGGCAAGAAAATCCAAGGGATGAACAAACTTCGCTTATTTTAGTTTCTACTCAATTACCTGTTAATGGAAAAAATCTGGCACCACGCGTAATGAGGCGGGCATGAGCTCACTGGCGCGGGGCTCGGCGCTGTCAGGAAGGCTGCAACAAGCCGGGCATTTATCTGCCTCTCTGTAACCCTTTTCAAACTCGCTGTCAGGGAGCCCACGCCAAGCGGGCAGGAGAGGAAGGGCTTGGAACCTGCTGCCGGCCTCCGAGGCCCTCTGGGAAAAAGAAAATTGTTGTTGGCAAGTCTGCCTGGCTCCAGAAATTGATCCAGCGCCCCCCACTTGTCCGAGCAGCAGCAGACAGAGCTAAGAATTTTGTTATAATTAAATAGAGTGCTGATTGGTTGCTAGAGGTGGTCTTGAAACTGGTGTTTAAAAGCAGAGGAGAACAAGGGTTACTATTCATAGGAAAAGCTCAGAGTCTTAAAAATCCATCTGTTTCGTTCCCAAATTTAGGCCAAAAAAATGCTCACTTGCTGTCTTTAAAAATACCACCTGCTTTGCAATATTGTATAATGTGCCATTATATAAGGTGGAGGAGGGGCAGAGGGGACAGCCGGGCAGAAGGATGCGGTGTGGTAGCCCGCACCTTCCTGGGAGAACAGCTCTCTGCAGAGGCCAGGCTGTCTGCTCCTAAAGCTGAGTGCTCCTCCTCAGATGCCCAACAACCAACCTCAAGGCACTCGAGAGACTTTCCAGTACCCCCTTAGTGAGTTGCATTCAAGAGCCCCCAAATGTCAGGCTCTGGTAGCTACAGACATCCATCGTGCACCTGGCCTCCGGGATCAACCATCTGGGGGGTTGCACTCAGGGCTGGACTGGACTCTCCCTCCTGCTCACCACAGCTGGTAGCCCATGGTGAAGTCACAGCTCCTGGAACCGAGAGAAGGAGAGGTCCTCTTAGCCCTGGAGCCAGGGCCATTTAGTACCCTCCCACAACACAGCACCCTAACCCTAAGGCAGAGCAGTCGTGGGACATAGGGTTCCCCACAGGGCAGCCCTGTTTCTCCCAAGTGGACAGATGTCCCAGTCCAGCCTAGTCCTAACAGCTTTTCCTAAACCTTGCAGAAGTGTCGGGACTCAGTTTCTCTTTTAAGATTCTCATATGCAAGGTAACCGAAGAGAATCAGCTAATTTTAACCCCAGCGCTGGCACTTTTCCGCTGACTGATGCTGAATGTGTTGCTGAGCTCCTTCTCATGATCGTGGAAACAGGAAGACTCTCATCGTAGTATTTGGGTGAAGAACAAATAAAATCATGTGTGCTGTGCCAGATGCCCAGAAGCCTACTGTGGTGCCTGGCACGACAGAGGCGCCCACTAACAGGTGGCTTCTGAACTCCTATAAGCTGCACACGCTGGTCCTCCATTGCATTGGAGTCTGCAAACCCGGACACTGACCCAAGATTGGGAACGAGTCTCAGAGCTGGCAGCAGGATGCAAATCCCCCATCCTCAAAGCCAGTCAGTAGAGGAGTTAAGGCTGGAGTGGTTACTGGAGAGAACCCTGGTCTAGATTGCAAGGAATCCTGGCATCTAGCCTAGAACCTGCCAGCACCCAGCTGTGTGGTTTCAGGCAAGACACACTTGGGGCCCCTTCTCTGGGCTGCAGTTTCCTCTGGTCCTTCTTTCCAGCTCTTGGAGATGAAGCAGTCTGACTCTGTTTAGAGCAGCTGTTCTTGGCCTTACAAGGCCCTCCTGGAACTCCTACCCAGTAGGATAGAACTTACATGTCTCCACAGCTCCCTCCTGGGAATTCTGATGTCCTGGGTGGAGGTGGGGGGGTCTAAACAGGAGCCCCCCTCCACACCTTGATGCCAATGTTAGGCTCTAATTTCATAACAAACCCATGATTTCCCATTTCCACCCTCCCCTCCAACCCTTGCACCCTGAAAAGCAAATACAGAACCAGAGTGGTTTCTAGCAGGATATTATCTGAAAAGTTATTAATAGGAATTGAATGTGTAAGTGTAGTATTTATCCTCAGGGGCCATTCCAGTAGCCCCACTCCATCCACATTTTTTCACTGTGAATTTCCTTCCACCCTTGGTCTCATAAAGCTAACAGGGATATGGGTGAGAGGTGGGCAGTACTTAGCTTGTTTTATGTAGTAACCACTGCTACCTTTAGAATCCAGAGGAAGTTAACATTGCTTAACCCGAATTCTTCATAATTCCATAAACCGAGTGAATAGGGGGCATTACATGTTTTTTTCAAAAGGTTTGTTTCATGACTTTTAGCTGCGGTCGTTCGCCTGCCGGGCCCTAGCCTGTAGACCCCATGGTGATCGTAGCCACAGTCTTTTATTACTGCCCCAGGCAAGACAAACAACTGAGAGGACTTTTGTCCTCCTCACCTGCCCAGTATCACCTCCAGCATTTCAGTGGAATGCAGTGTGTGTCATCTATGGGAAGAGTCCAGAGGGATTGTGAGCACACTGGATGAAAACTACCCATTGTATGAAAACCCCAATTTATCCATCCTATTATTGATGGACAGTGTGTATGAGTCCAGTTTATGGCCATTATGAACAAAGCTGCTATGATCATCTACTAGAGGTAAACTTATGCTATTGGAATATTATCTTTTTTTGTGAATCACCTAGTCTCATTTTTGCTTGGTTTGGTTCTAGTTTTTGCCCATTTTTAGTTGATTAAGCTATCTTTCCTTTGATTTTTAGGAACTTTTTATTCTCCTGGATATCAGTCCTTCATCAGATAAATATGTTACAAATATTATCTCCTACCTGTGGCTTGCCTTTTCATCCTTTGATTGAGTTTGTGATAAATGCTCTCAACAAACTAAGACTAAAAAAAGCACATATCTACAAAAGAGGGCTTCCCTGATGGTTCATTGGTAAAGAATCTGCCTGCCAATGTAGGAGACACGGGTTCAATCCCTGGGTTGGGAAGATCTCCTGGAGAAGGAAATGGTAACCCACTCCAGTATTCTTGCCTGGGAAATCCCATGGACAGGGAAGCCTGGCATGCTGCAGTCCATGGGGTCACAAAGAGTCAGACCCGACTTAGCAATTAAACAACAACAATCTACAAAAGCAGCTGCCAATACACAGTTGTTGTTCAGTCACTCAATTGTGTCTGACCCTTTGTGACCCCATGGACTGCACCACACCTGACTTCCCTGCCCTTCACTATCTCCCAGAGTTTGCTCGAACTCATGTCCATTGAGTCAGTGATGCCATCCAACCATCTGGTCCTCCGTCGTCCCCTTCTTCTCCTCCCGCCTTCAATCTTTCCCAGCATCAGGGTCTTTTCAAATGAGTCAGCTCTTCGCATCAGGTGGCCAAAGGATTGGAGCTTCAGCTTCAGAATCAGTCCTCCCAATGAATATTCAGGACTGATTTCCTTTAGGATGAACTGGTTGGATCTCCTTGCAGTCCAAGGGACTCTCAAGAGTCTTCTCCAACACCACAGTTCAAAAACATCAATTCTTCGGCGCTCAGCTTTCTTTATAGTCCAACTCTCACATCCATATATGACCACTGGAAAAACTGTCACTTTGACTATATGGACCTTTGTCAGCAAAGTAATGTCTCTGCTTTTTTAATATGCTGTCTAGGTTTATCATAGCTTTTCTTCCAAGAAGAGTCTTTGAATTTCGTGGCTGCGGTGTCCATCTGCAGTGACTTTGGAGCCCAAGAAAATAAAGTCTTTTACTGTTTCCACTGTTTCCCCGTCTATTTGCCATGAAGTGATGGGGCTGGATGCCATGATCTTCATTTTTTGAATATTGAGTTTTAAGCCAGCTTTTATACATACTTAATGGTAAAATAGTGAATGCTTTCCCCTGAGTTCAGAAAAAAGACAAGGAAATCCAATGTCAGCACTCCTATTCGATGTTCTATTGGAGGCCCTTGCCAGTATAATAAAGAAAAAAACAAAAGAGCAGAAGAGGAAGTGTAAAGATTGGAAGGGAAGAAATAACATTATCAATAGTTGCAGATAATACAATTATATGGAGAGAAATATCCAAAAAAGCTATAGCTAACCTATTAGAATTCATATGTGAATTTAGCAAGGCTATTGGATGAAAGGTTAATATAAAAAATAAAGAATAATTTGATATACTGGCATCAATCAAATAGACATAAAATTTTTTTAAATACCACTTATGATCATTTCAAAAAACATGAGATATCTGGGGATAAGTTGAATGAAAGACGTGCAAAATCTCTATACATAAAACTATAAAAACTTTTGTTATGGGCTAAACTGTGTGTGTGCCTGAGTGTGCATGTAACTCCTTGCGACCCCAAAAACTATAACCTGCCAGGCTACTCTGTCCATGGGATCATCCCAGCAACAACAGTGGAGTAGAGTGCCATTTCCTCCTCCAGGGAATCTTCCCAACCCAAGCATCAAACCCATGTCTCCTGTGTCTCCTGCATTGGCAGGCAGATTCTTTACCACTGAGCCACCTGGGAAGCCTTGGGCTAAATTGTATCCCCCACCAAATTCATATGTTGAACTCCTAACCCCTTGTACCTCAGAATGTGACTGTATTTGAAGATAGGGCCTTTAAAGATGCAATTAAGGTAAGAAGATCCATATATGTATCTTTGATAAAGTCACTTAGCCTTGCTAAGTCTCAAATTTTCTACACTTGTAAAATGAACATAAAAGGAGTCTCTATTCCCATGAGGATTAAATGAGAAACACGAGAAGAGTTTTTAGCACATCCTCTGGTCATTATCCTTCTATGAAGCCACTTTCCAGGTGAACGGCTTGTCCAGGCTTCAGGAATGTTGGTGGCCCCTTTTCTTAAAGACTCTGTCCTATTTAGATACTGCACGACTGAGCTCAGAGGGAAAAAACAGAGACCAAGCTGACTTTACCCAGACCTCTGTGCCAGTTCAGTTCAGTCTCTCAGTCATGTCTGACTCTTTGCAACCCCTGGGACTGAACCATGCCAGGCTTCCCTGTCCATCACCAACTCCCGGAGCTTATTCAAACTCATGTCCATTGAGTCAGTGATGCTATCCAACCATCTCATCCTCTGTCATCCCCTTCTCCTCCTGCCTTCAATCTTTCCCAACATCAGGGTCTTTTCCAATGAGTCAGTTCTTTGTATCAGGTGGCCAAAGGATTGGAGTTTCAGCTTCAGCATCAGTCCTTCCAATGAATATTCAGGGTTGATTTTCTTTAGGAAGGACTGGTTGGATCTCCTTGCAGTCCAAGGGACTCTCAGGAGTCTTCTCCAACACCACAAGTCAAAGGCATCAATTCTTCGGTGCTCAGTTTTCTTTATAATCCAACTCTCACATCCATACATGACTACTGGAAAAACCATAGTTTTGAATAGATGGACTTTTGTTGGCGAAGTAATGTCTCTGTTTTTTAATATGCTGTCTAGGTTTATCATAGCTTTTCTTCCAAGGAGCAAGCATCTTTTAATTTCATGGCTGCAGTCACCATCTGCAGTGATTTAGAGCTCCCCAAAATAAAGTCTGTCATGATTTCCATTGTTTCCCCATCTCTTTGCCATGAAGTGATGTGACCGAATGCCATGATCTTTGTTTTCTGAATGTTGAGTTTTAAGCCAACTTTTTCACTCTCCTCTTTCACTTTCATCAAGAGACTCTTTAGTTCTACATTTTCTGCCATAAGGGTGGTGTCATCTGCATATCTGAGGTTACTGATATTTCTCCTGGCAATCTTGATTCCAGCTTGTGCATATAAGTTAAATAAGCAAGGTGACAATATACAGCTTTGATGTACTCCTTTCCCTATTTGGAACCAGTCTGTTGTTTCATGTCCAGTTACAACTGTTGCTTCTTGACCTGCATACAGATTTCTCAGTGCTTGGTTCAAATTGGTGTGCAAGAAATAGTTGTTAAATGAATGAATGAGTGAATCAATGAATCAGTGTGTTTACAGCTCCCATTAAGTGCACTCACAAAATTCTAGATTTAAAAAACCCAGACTCAGAATTCACCAAATTTGCCCATCAGACCCACACCAGGGTTCATGCTGGCCTCTGCCATCACCACACACCTGGGAATGCCAGACCAGATCTGAAATGGGAGATGAGGATGCCAACCCCAGAGGGGCGCCCTCTAGAGCATCAGACCGCTAGCCTTGTTTATTGGTGATTCCAAGCTCTGGTTTCTGGCACTTGCCTTGACGCACAAGACTTTTAGGCTATTCTTTAGTTTCTTTCCAAAAGGCTTTAATTAAAAACATATGTCAATGTCACAAAAAGCATGTCATCCAGAACTGCAGCTCTCCAAAAGGTAGAAGAATTATTCCTTGAACCATGAAGTTCCAGGTAAAGTGAATGACTGTGGAAAGTCACAGTAGCCCAGGCCTGTGGTCCCTCATCTACTATGGACGGTTCTTCCACATCCAGGGGCTTCCCTGGTGGCTCAGCTGGTAAAGAATCCGCCTGCATGCGGGAGACCTGGGTTCGATCTCTCAGTTGGGAAGATCCCCTGGAGAACAGAAAGGCTACCCACTCCAGTATTGTGGCCTGGGGAACTCCATGGACTAGTCCATGGCGTCACAAAGAGTCGGACACGACTGAGTGACTCTCATTTTGACTTTCATTTTCCACATCCAGATCTCTATAATTCTCTGACCTGGGTTTAAAGATTCAGACTAGTGGAATCCCAAGGAGAAATAAGGAAAGCAAATAATTATGACCAGCCTTCTGCTTTTGTGATAATAATAAACACTATGATTTATTATTCCAGGCACTCTGCATTCCAGCCCTCATAAGAATCTGTCAAAATGACACTTGTCACATTGACAAAATGACATATTGTCACTGGGTGTTAGATGAAGAAACAGAGGCTCAGAGAGATTAAGGCATTGCCCAAGGACACACAGTGAGGGAGTCAGATGGAGATTCTCCAAGCTCAGGTTCATGCCACTGCTCCCACATGCTTCCTGTCTTCAAATCCTGGATCCAGACAAAAGGCTCTGACCCTCTATGCATGTACATCATCAGAATAAAAAGTGAATTTTCCATTATCTGAAATGGAAACACATCTACTATAATAATCCCTCTTGGCACGGGATTGTCCAAAACTACCACCAACAGTGGAACAACTGCCCATTCTGGAGGATTCTGTTCTAAGACCCTGCCACTTGTCCCAGAATTGGCAAATGCCTCTGTTGTGGGCTGAAGGGTAGCCCCTTAAAATATATGTCCATATCCTAATCCTAGAACCTTTATTACTTTATATGGCAGAAGATGTGATTAGGTTAAGGACCTAGAGAGACGTGGCTTAGCCAGGATCATCCAGGGAGCACAAACATAATCCCAGGTATCCTTTTAAGAGAGAGGCAGGGGGACTTTTGGGACAGATGCAGAGGAGGCAGTGATGAGAAGGTAGAGGCAGAGATCTGAGTGATGTGGCTATAAGACAAGGAACACCCAGGACTGTAGGCGGCCACCAGAAGCTGAAAGAGGCTCCAGCACATCTGGAGAAACCACACACTGACTTCGACTTCTGGCCTCCAGAGCTGTGAGAGCTATGCCACCATGTCTGTGTTCCTTTGTTACAGCAGGCACAGGTGGCTAATACACACTACTACTATGGGGAGAAATACCAACAACCTCAGATATGAAGATGATACCACTCTAATGGCAGAAAGCAAAGAGGAACTAAAGAGCCTCTTGATGAGGGTGAAAGAGGAGAGTGAAAAATCTGGCTTGAAACTCAACATTAAAAAACTAAGATCATGGCATCCAGTCCCATCATTCCATGGCAAACAGATGAGGAAAAAAGGTGGAAGCGGTGACACATTTCCTCTTCTTGGGCTCTAAAATCACTGTGGATGATGACTGCAGCCATGAAATTAGAGGACAACTGCTTCTTGGCAGGAAACCTATAACAAACCTGAACAGTGTATTAAAAAGCAAAAACATCACTTTGCCAACAAATGTCCATATAGTCAAGGCTATGGTTTTTCCAGTTGTCATGTACAGATGTGAGAAGTGAATCATAAAAAAGGCAGCTGCTGCTGCTGCTAAGTTGCATCAGTCGTGTCCGACTCTGTGCGACCCCATAGACGGCAGCCCACCAGGCTCCTCTGTCCCTGCGATTCTCCAGGCAAGAACACTGGAGTAGGCTGCCATTTCCTTCCCCAGTGCATGAAAGTGAAAAGTGAAAGTGAAGTCGCTCAGTTGTGTCCGACACTTCGTGACCCCATGGGCTGCAGCCTACCAGGCTCCTCTGTCCATGGGGTTCCCCAGGCAAGAGTACTGGAGTGGGTTGCCAGTGCCTTCTCCAAAAGAAGGCAGAGTGCCACAGAATTGATGCTTTCGAACTGTGGTGCAGTAGAAGACACTTGAGAGTCCCTTGGACAGCAAGGAGATCAAACCTGTCAATCCTAAAGGAAATCAATCCTGAATACTCACTGGAAGGACTAATGCTGAAGCTGAACCTCCAATACTTTGGCCATCTGATGCAAAAAGCCAACTCATTGGAAAAGACCCTGATGCTGGGAAAGATCGAGGACAGAAGGAGAAGAGGGCAACAGAGAATGAGATGGTTGGATGGCATCACTGATTCGATGGACATGAACTTGGGCAAACTCTGAGAGATGGTGAGGTACAGGGAGGCCTGGCATGCCTCAGTCCATGGGGTCGCAAAAAGCTGGACTTGACTTGGTGACTGAACAACAACTACACAAACTTCCTTGGCCAGGTCCCAACAGAGGTCAGGAAACACATGGCTCAGGGATTGAGTCACGGGCTCCTAGATGTTGTCTTAGGGTCCCTTAGTAACAAAAAGCCACAGATTCTTCCCATGGATGAAATGTGAAGATGTTCAGTTTGAAAGTAACCTCCATAGGTAGGAAGAAACCAAACTGATGTCAAGAGAAGAGATGAAGGGCAAGGACTTGGCCTGGCATTTTACAAGCTTGGAAGGAAAGGAATTTCCATATTGGGGTAGAGAGAAGATCCTCAAAGCTCAAGCATTGTAGGAAGCACGTAGCTGGGTGATCTGTATTTTGAATTTTAAGAAAAGATCTGTACCCAGGCTGGGCTGATGATGACCAGCCCTTACTCCCACCTGGCATTTTTCGGCCTTTATAACAAGGGCAATGAGTTATATTCCAGCATGGCTGAAACGATTAAGGAAGTAACTGAGAACTTGAAAGTTCTAGGAACACATTTGGAAGCATAATGGAAAGCTTCCATTCTCTTGTTTTCTGCAATGCAGGTGTGGAGTTGGCCAACTTCATTTATTCTTTCCCACAATGAATATGTATGGAACACTGTCTATGTGCCAGGTGCTCAAACAGAACCCTAATATAGAGCAGTGAGCACCAAAGCTCCTGTCCTCCTGAGGGGCTCTCTAGAGCAATGGGTCTCAACTGGGTGTGATTATTGATCCCGAGGAGGCATTTGGCAATGTCTGAGGACATTTCTGATTGTCATGACTGCTGGGGAGTGGGGTGCTTCTGACATCTATTGGGTAGAGGCCATGGATGCTAACACCCTACAATGCATAGGACAGTCTCCTACCACAGAGAATTATTCAGCCCAAAATGTCCATGAAACTGAGTGGTGCTAATACTGGCCTAACTCAGCCACGTCCAATGGACACGATGGTGGGTGAGAGCGTTAATGGGAGGGAAAAACAGGAAGCTGAAAGGTCACATAGAAGAGAGACATCATCACTATCATCTACGAGGGGAACTGAAGGATGAGGAGCAATGAGGCTGCAGGAACAAAGCAGACCTTCCAGGCAGAGAGCAACCGCATCTTTGAAAGCAGAAGAGCAAAAATACATTTACGGGAAACTGAGTATGTGCTGGGGAGGAAGGGGTGGGGCAAACAAGGAAGTCTTCAAAAGGACCACCCCATCACTCTGTTTGGGAGAAGGACCATCTTTATTATGCAAGGAAGTATATCTTGGTATTAAGAGCATGGGTTTGGAGTCAGGGCTGAACTTATATCCCAGCTCCACCACCCTACAGGCTGTGTGGTCTTGAACAAGACATGCACTCTGAGTTCCTAAACCCAGTTTTAGAAAATAAAGCAGAGGGTGGAGCTAGAGGATAAAATCTACCTCAGGCGGTAGTGTTAGGAAGAAATGAGAAAATGGTCATCAATGGCTTGGCACACTGCCATAAAAAACAGATACTGTCAAATGACACAAATGTTTTCAAAGGTTACTCTGGTCCCAGTGGGCAAAATAAAATAGGGAAGGACAACCAGAATCACTTTTTCCCGGGAATACAAAACTACTGAACACAGAAATACCAAGATTTTACAGATCAAAAACCAACTTGAGCAAAGCAGAGCTTCCAAGGAGCTTTAAAGTTCTTGATGACGATACTGTGTAACTGGAAGTAACAAGGGCGGTGACACAGACTGCTTCTGTGTCCAGTGAAATCACGTCCTTTGAAGGTGAGGTTGTCCAGACAAGTGGAACTACATATGCGCCCATCTATCCAACCATTCATCCTAGCCAGCATGAGGAATGAATGCAGCGGAAACATTGTGGCCCTGGTTGGTGATGGTGATGAACTTGCATGCTGGCCAGAGTGAAGTCCTGAACTTGAGTCTCAGGGATAGCAAGAGTCCTCCCTGCAAACCTGTAACAGAAGCACCTTGATCCGTTTTCTAAAAACCTTTCTTAACAATCGCTCACCCTGGCATCTCTCCTTGCATGTGATTCTTACAAAGAAATAAGGATACTTTCACATCAGTGATCCTTAAATGGTAATGATATGTTTTCTTAAATTCCCTCCTGGTGAACTAAGTTTCATTAATAAGAATTAAAACATTTCTGCTTGATACTCAGAGGGCCAACACAGATATATCGGAGTGACAGTCTTATAGCCTTAAGAGTGACATTTGCTTTCAGAAATGAACTAACCAGGTACACAAACTGCCAAACAGGCATTAAGAATGAGACGGGAAAATAAAAAGAGTTCAGGGACCCTTTCTGGTACCCACATCACCACCCATCACCCACATCAACCTCGGGGTCTCAAGTTCCACCTTGGGAACACATTTCTCTTGCTGAAGGCAGATCTAGTTTCCCCAGAGATAAAACCCAAATTATAGAAACAAGTGACCAGCCTTTATCTGCACATACTAAGTTGCTTTTATTAATCCAGAATGGCATGCTACAGATACTGTACAGCATGAACATTTATTCATTACAAAATGGCTTCCAAACCATTAAAAATGAAATTGGAATAAGAGCATAAAACGGAACAGTAACATCACAATTGTTAGGAAACATTCAAAGTATTCACAAAAAAATGTTATAGTTAGCATTTTAATAAACCAGAGAAAAACCGGAGACAGTTTTACAATCGCTTCATGTCAACTACAATGGCACTGAATGAACAGGTTTTAGCTTTATACAGCATTTTGTAACATCAACATGCCTAGGTTTTTTTTTTTTTTTTTTAAAGTTTGCTACCTACTTGTATGTCATACAGGTACATAAAAGTGGCAGCTGGTTTTTCCTTTAAGAGTAATCTAATATACAGAATTTTTGGCCCGTAAGGGTTTATACCTCTTCATTTAAAATGCTTTCTGGACAATCTGCTACCAAACACGTCTTGTTATAGGTGACATTAAAACTACATACAAATCTACCTATGTAACATCACAGCAAAACATGATGAACGAAAATTACAGCATCAAAAAGAGGGAGAAAGCTAAAGTCACTGAGAATTTTGGCACATAAAAAGTTTTGCACACGGTCAGTCCATGTCCTCAGGGTGCAGGGCGCTCGCCTGTGAGTTCACAGGGGAAATGGGACAATTCCCACTGCTGCTGGTACAGCGTTGCTAAGATTCCCTCACTAATGTTCAAGTCTTGTTTTACATAATGGCTTTTAAAGCAACTTTTGTTAATGCTACTGATCCTTTAATGCAACTATTAATGTCCATTTGGCGGTATCTGGGTTTCATACGGCAAAAAAAAAAAAAAAAAAAATCCAAAAGGGAAACAAAAAATATATATATACACATTTTATATATAAACTTAAAAACCTTGTACAAATGAGTTGTTATATATAAGATGCTTATGCTAAGGGGAAAAAAAACTTTATACAGTTTCAAGAAAAAGGAAAACATATTTTAAAAGGGACAACGTACAGGTTCGACGAGCAATCTCTAAAGCAATAAATACTACTGGTCCAACAGCAATGTGATTCCATTAATTGTTGAATAGCAACCCCCTCCCCCCAAAAGAACAACACCATGGAACAAGGTATATTAACACATTTTAACCCTTTGTTTCTGTACATTTAAACAATAACAAGTAACATCACAATAAAAGTTGTTTCACGCAGAAAAAAAAAGTAAATGGCACTGCATTCCTTGTGCCCTTATGGTTTAAAAACCAGATGTAAAATGATTGGTTCGCAAGTTCGTATTTAATACAAATAATACAGAACCAACTCCTTTTGGAGGGCTGCTTCAAAATTGCTTTTTTTTTTCTTTTTGTTTTTTAATCAGTCTTTTAAAACTAAGCTATCCGAACTACATAACAGTTATGTATATATATATATATTTTTAAACGCTACAAAGACTTTAAACAGCTGTTGATAAAAATTTTGGTAGAATCATGAGGTTCTTCTCTCATCTACATATTTAAAAGGAGACATTGAAATAAGAATGGGTCAAATATTGACCAATGAACTCGATAAACATTAACTAATGTAGCCACAGGGCACAAACGGAAAAGAGGACAACACGAAAACCCGGGCAGAAGGGTGGGGGCGGGGCGGGGCGGAACCGGAAATAAAAAGCAAAAGGAAAACACTCCACAAAGCAACCGGGGCTGAGGAGGGTAAAGCTATTCTAAAGACTTGGTGACGAGGGACAGCGGCTGGGGCTGGGTCCCGGCCAGAGAGCCGTGGGAATGTAAGGAAGATGTCGACGGCTGTGCCAGAGACGCGGGGGGGATGGCAGGCGGCTGCAGGGCGGCGGGAGGCAGGTCCAGGGCCCCATTGGCGCAGAGGGCGGGGGCCTTGCCGTGGGCGGCCTCGGCAAGCAGGAGGGCGGGCGGCGGAGGCATCATGGACAGGTGGGCCAGGGGGTCGGGCTTCAGGGACAGCGAGAGAGGCTGGGTCTGCTCAGTCTGTGGCTTGGCGTCTTGGGGAGGGGAGCCTAGCAGGTTGGGGGAGGAGGGCGGCGAGTCTAGTAAGCTTCCATCTGAAGAGGGTGGACTGAGGCAGCTGCCTTCACCTTGTATGTAGCGAACGCACTTTTTTTTTCTCCTAGAAACGGGAGGGAGGGGAGAGAGTTATCTGTGAATAAAGGGCAAAGATGCCAAGGGAGAGACTTATCTACCGCTCAGGGCCAAGAGGACCGCCACCTAACGGTGCCCCCGGGGAGACATCGCCCAGCGGCCAGGGGACGGTTACTGTCACGCTGGGGCGCCCGGCTCACTGAGCCATAAAGCCCGCTCTGGCGCATGAAGTGTGTCAGACCGCAGAACTCCCTACCTACCTGCTTCCCCTGCCCCCGCTAAACACCCCCGCCACACTCCTGACCCAATATAAGCGAGCAGGCCCAGGGGCGCCACCTGTGGACCGTGACGGAAAGCGGCTACGCCCGCACTGAGAGGAACTCAAGAGCTTGTTCGCTTCTTTTTTGACTTTAGACATCCCTTCATTTCCCGTGGTAACCATCCCCCTCCATTTCCACCAGGACCACCCCCACCCCTCAATGGGTGTGTGTGTGTGTGTGTGTAAAAGAGAAAGACAGAGCTCCCTCCCCAGGCGCCTCATATCCATCTGAAACTCAAAATGCTAACTGTTGAGCCCACAGAGCTTAAAGGCAGCGCGAGCAAGAGGCTGAAAAGGTTTTATCCCACCACTTCCACCACCACCACCACCACCAACCACCAACCACCACCACCACCACCAGAGGCTGCTGGCGCCCAGACAACTTTTTGGGCTTGTCTGTTAAGAACCACACCAAATCAAGAGAGGTCAGAATCAGTTGTGAAGTGGGGCGTGGAGAAGGGGAGAGGGAAACGAGAAGAAAACCAAACAAACTCAAAAACAAAACAAAAATAAAAAACAAAAAATAAAACCACCAAAAAAACAGGTAGAAGAGGATAAACAAAGGTGGGGGAGGGGGAAGAATAAGAAAAACAGAAAATGATCCAAAGGAACAAGAATAACTGGTTGTATGGCCTGCAGGTTGTGGATTAAATTATGATTCAAACTTTTTTTTTTTTTTAAGATTTGGGGTCTTCCCCTCCCCCACCCCATAGTGAGAAGGCTAGAAGGAGAGATGGTGAGAATGGGGATGGAGGGGCAACTTGCCCTGGTCCATATGCCAGGGCCAGTGAATAAGGGTTCAGCCCGTCACAAGGAAGTGACAACAAAGAAGAAGTGCCAGGGAGTCGCAGCATGGACTTTCTTGAATGGGGGTGGGGGTGGGGGTGGGGGTGGGTCATCAGGAGTCGTGTTTAAACCAGAAAGACTAATTTTGCCCTGTGCCAAAACCAGAGTCTCCCCTCTCCATTTCCTGTTTATATAAGAAATAGGATTGAGAATTTCAGAGCCTCTTGTGCTTATCCATCTGAGGTGGGCGAAGTCAGTTCAAGATACTGAGCGTGTGACCTCACAGCTTCCCTCTAGTATTCATCCCAGTTTGATGGGATCATATGTGGCAGGACAGGTGATCCTGGCAACCAACCCCACTCATGCTATAAAAATAATGCAGATACAGGGGATGTGCTGACCTAAGAATACAGTCCGAACCGCGGCCAATAACATTGTCTAAAAACAAGTATGTAAGTACCGGCTGGCTTCCGGTCATGGGAAAGCAACCAAGATGCTGCCCAGTTGAAGGCCACCGCTGTCAGAGGTCAGTGACCTTTGAAAGGAAGTGAGTGCACTGAGTCCCTCCTTGGGTCTGTGCCCCAGAGCTGTCTGATGATGCCCCTCAGTGCATGGGGTGTGGACTCAGCAAGATGGCAGGAGGGAGAGGAGGTGGGGGGGGGGGGTGAAAGGGCACATGCTCAGTCCTTCCTGCCTCCCAGAGGCCAAGACCCACTGGGCCAGTGGCTTCAGGGCCTCTCCATCCCTGCTCTGGGTCGGAAGGAACTCCAGGAAAGTGAGGGCAGTCTGCCTTCACCTTCCAGTTGACAAGGTTCCTTTTCCTCCTCTAGGATAGACTGAAATGGACTGTGGGTTCTGCTCCCATCCCAGAAACCCAAGATAAAATAATTAAGCCTCTTAGAGTTTTAAACCACCTTAGCCTGCAGATCAAAACATGCTCAAAAAACTAAGATGTCCATGCATTTTAAAAACGGGAGAAGAAAGGGAGGGGCATAAGCAAAACTGAGAAAGCAACAGGGACAAATGAGAGGAAAGAGGAAAGAGACAAAGAACAGGGGGAAAAAATAACAGGAAACAAGGGAATGACATCCAGGGGCGTTCCATGCTATATTAGGGCAGAGTGAAAGATGGGAAAAGCAACTTGGTGGGCTCAAAACAGAATCTTGTTAAAATGTCCTCAAATGTCAAGTAAAATTAGAAACCCTGTGCAGGGAGCGAGGAGCCCTGATTAGCTGGGAATGTTTCTGGTGCTCCCCTCCCTCCCTCTGCCCTCCTCATGGTATGAAGTTTCCATGTCCTGGGGATGAGTGGGGGGCATTTGAACACAAGACACGAGGATTATGAGTGACACAGTGACCGCTCCTTCTAAGAGGTGGCAGAGCAGACGGCAGTTGGAACCCACACATTTCGGATAGGCCAGAAAATGCCTTGTTTTGCAAATTCTTTTATTATTTTTTAAAAGCACATCTTGTATTACTGATTTAGCATCAAGCCAGAGATCCTAGCAAAGTCAAGAGGAAAAGCGGAGGAAAAAAGGGACAAGACCCATTCTCTTATCCTCCCCCACCTAGGCTCCACCTCTCATCAAGGTGGGGCCCCTGAAAAATGGGTTTTTAACTTCTTATGGGGGAGAAGGCAATGGCACCCCACTCCAGTACTCTTGCCTGGGAAACCCTGGATTCATTCTGAAAGGAAAGTTAAGAGTTCTTCCTGACCCTGTTTTGGAATCACACCCTTAAAGGAGCAGATATGCATTGCTAAAGCTTTTAGAGTGGGGAACAACCCCAACGAAGGAAAAATGGCCCCCGGGGAAGGTCTAAGGGTGCTGAGGCAGGAAAGAGGAAAGATGGTGCTGGGGGGGTGGGGGGCATGGCTCAGCATCCAAGCAGCCACGTTGCACACTGACAGCTGCCCCCGAGCTGCAATGTAGAAAACCATGTTTATGAAGCAGCTCCGAAGCCTTAGGGTCATTTGTTTTTGTTTTGCTTTGTTAAAAACATCACGAAAATTCTTGTTTCTGAGGAGGATTCCACACTCAGGGTTTAAGTGAGGTTGGAGCTGGGTCTGAGAAGGGACTATCTAGTTAAGTCAACATTGGACATGATAACTTTCAGCCCCCAAAACGCCAGGTCTAACTCGCAGTTAACTGCTTCCAAAGCAGTAAAAGGGATTCATACACCACCACTCACCTCCTACAAATAAAATACACAAACCAGGCAACAAACCACATTTCGAGGGGCGCACAATGGTGTCAGCCACACCTTTCTACAGAGTGTGAGGAACCCTCCCTTAGGAGTGTTCCCTGTGATAAGCTAACCTTTCGCCATGGCAGAGCGGTGATTCAGCAGCTAATCATCTTCCTACTCAGCACAAATAAAGGTCTGATACAAATTCACTGCCTATAAAGGGTCATCAGAGGTTCTATCTTCTAGGCCAACCCTAGTGAAATCTCTGACGCCCTCCACCAGCTGCACCATGAAACTCTTTTCTGTTGCACAGACAAGATCCCGGGACTGAGTGGCAAAACCATTTGTCACCTCCAGGGACACTGTTGTCTCACAGAATGGGTGGGGGTTCCCTCTCCTGCTGGACGAGCACCCAAGGCCCCCCGTCCTCACTCAATGGGCAGAGGGTTGCCTGTGGAGGGAGGTCTCTCTCAAGAAAGACTCTTGGGCCCCAGCTCCCCTCAACGTCTGGTCAACATGAGGTGCTTTGCTGATCTCTCGTAAGGCGTTGGGGGAGGGGGAGAGAGACACAGTAGATTGGTGGGCATGCACGTGATGGAATGGACACGGGAGCTAACGTCTAAACATGGAACACATGGCAAGGGCGTGGAGGAAAGGGACACGTGACAAAGGAGGCACTACAGACAGGGGGGCGTGTTTGGGTGTTGAGATACCTACCATCATAATATTCCAAATTCAAAGACTGCTTGTATCAGAACAAAGAAACAACAAATTTAACCAAAGGTGGTCATTAAAGGAAAGGAAATGAGACAGGAACTAGCTGGTATCCCTCCACCAAGAAGGAAGTACCTATACCTTCCCTGAAATAACAGGTTGGATGGAACCTGCAGGTGGAACACAGGTGTTTAATTTGGACTCTTCTGATTCCCTTTGGAACCAGAGCTCTGTCTCTCTAAATATCTGTATAGATACATATATATATATATATATATTTCTTTTTTTCCATTGTGCAGGCCAGTGGCACTGCAGTATGTGGCCTCTGCTTGTGGCCCTGTAGCTGGTGCATGCCGTTCAATGCCACGCTTCTTTTCAGCACTGTAAAACAATGTCAGCTAACCAAGCTCCTCTGTCCAGAGATGTGGTTTTGAAACAGAAAATAAACAAAAACACAAAACAAAACTAAAAGAAGCCTGCCCCCAGAGCCCTTCTCCAAGTGTCTAGACTCCAAGTACACGGGAATGCTATCACTGCCAATCTGAGCTCATTCAAACCTCAGGACACAGTGGGTCTCTCTATGTCCTGCAGACATGCCACAGAAGCACTGACAGGGCCAGGACAGATCCAGGATGCTGGCTTTCAGAGCAAAAGGATAAGTGCCCATCCTGGTCTGTGAGGGCTGTGGTCTAGGTCCTACCACCAGGGATATGTTATTTATAAGAGCAGGGGAAAGAGAGAAAGAGAAAAGTAGGGAGAGGACACAGCATAAAATTAGCAAGGAAATTTTGAAGAATGAGGATCATTAGTCATTGATGCCAGCGGGGAAGTAGATGGGAATGAGGTCAAAAATATATTGACGCACTAAGGTACCAGAAGGACAGAATGCTTTGATTTTTCCCAAAGGCCTTGCAGTAGGGAATATACCTGCACGGTTTGCACCATAAAGTCTGTCGGTCAAGCCCGAACAGTGCCCGACACTTCTTTGGAGTATTTGCATCTGTTAGCATAAGGTAAACACAAAAAAACACAACACAATGGTGGGTCGTGCTCAGTTGGATGTAAAATCTCGGCTACAGCTGACTTGTCTTCGCTATCACCTTGGTTCTACGTGCCTGTCTTCCCTCACCAAGGACATGAAAGGAAAGGACTTCTATGCGTCAAAAGAAAAAATAATAATAATAAAATAAAACGATAAAACACAAAAAGAAAAAACAACAACCAGAAACCAAAAAACAACCAGGAAAAAATAAAAAAATAAAAACAGAGAGAGAAGAGGAGGGGGAGAAGGTGACGTTGTTTGTTTCTACCTAGGCCAGGCTTACGATGGATGTCACTGAGCCCCCATCCCGGGCGGTCGGGAAGAAGGGGTTGGCAGGCAACATTCCCTGGGAGGGGGCGCGCTGGGGTTTGCTGTCGCTGACCCGAGGAGGCACAAATGATGCTGTTTTACAGTGGCATTTTGGCTAGCAGCAGCGAGGAGGACAAGCACGTCCCTCACAGAGCAGTGTCCCGCGCCCTCCTGTCTCCTAAGATCCACACACAGAGCTACAAAGCAACAGGCCGGAGAAGGGGGAAAAGGACCGAATAGACCAGCTGCAAACCAGCACAGCGAATCTGGGAAATCTATACACACCTGCAAGGGCCGCACCAGTTATTCTGTTGATCAAGGCCAAAGCGCGCTCGGCATTTCTTAGGAGCGCTCAGGTCTGAATGAGTTCAAGAGAGAAGCGAGCAGAGGAGGAGGACGTGGGAGAGAGGGAGAGGGAGAGAAGAGAAGAGAGAGAGAGGGAGGGAGAGAGAGGGAAGGGGGGGAAGAGAAAGATACAAATAAGAAAAAAATAAAAATAAAAAAGGGAATAAATCAATGACCTGGTTACTAATTACAAAATATTGACTTTTGATTTTTAACTTTCTCTAATTTAAAAAAAAAAGGTAAAAAAAAAAAAATCACATTCTTATTCAACTCGTGAAATTAGCTGTTGCAAATAAAGCTGCAGTATCCCTTCTTTGAGGACTGTCTCTCCGATTTGTTTGAACTGATAAAGGGATGTTAGCTCCTCAAGAACTAGATTTTAAATAACGTTTTTCTTCTTTTGGTTCTGCTTTTTCTTTTTTTCCTCTCAATTTGTTTTTCTTAAAGAAGAAAATAAAGCAAAGGAGGGAATTAAGTTTGTCACATGCTCTTTTCTTCTCAGAGTACAACAGTTTAAAAAAGAAAAAACAAAAAAACTACAAATAAAACCAGAACAAAACAAAACGAAACAGAAAGAAAGAAAGAAAAGGGGTTGTGGTACTGGGATATTGCAGCTTTTGGAATGTTCATCTTTTCTTTAAATCTATTTTCATTAATATTAAGAGAGGAACAGGTAAAAGTCAATAGGCTGTGTGAATGAGCTGTTAGGAGTTAGTTAGAAGCTCACAGCGGCATTTAAGCAGGTACAATCAGTGAAATGCTAGTGGATTTGCAAGTTATGAGCAGAAAAGTGAAAGAAGAAAAAAAACAAAAATAAAAAAAAAGCAAAGGAAAAAAATAATCATACTGCGGATGCATGCTTGCGTGAGAAAACTTAGTGGGAGCGATGAAAAAATGCCATTAGATTAAGGAGGTTTATTACTGAATTCCTTCCATTTTGTTGTTGTTGGTTTTGTTTTTTTTTTAACCAGTCTCTTTGAAAGAAATACTGCATATTCAATTTGCACAGTTAGTTCAACTCTAAATCACTGTCATCATGGCTTAAACAACTGTTACGGGAAAAATAAATAAACAAAGCAGAAGTTAAATTAAATTAAAAAAAAAACAACAAAAGCAAAAAAAAAATCTACTGAAACATACGAAATCATGTAGATGGTCATTTTAAAGAATGTTCAAAGGTCATACGTGTTTTCATGTTAATAAAACTATAATGGCAAGAAAAATTAAAAAACAGTTTATCAACTATTTTAATGACTCAAAATGACATTAGCACCTGTAATCGGAGGAAGTGAAAGGCAAGGATTTAGGAAACATTCGCTGTGTTCTGAAAAAAAAGAACAAATTATACAAAGCCTTCACAATGTTTTTGTCGTTGTTTGTAAAAGCCTGGCCTTCTCGAAGGGCCCTCTGAGATTGCCTATGCAGTATTTCTAATTTCTTCTAGAGAATGACAAACCTCCTTAATTTAAATCGGGTGCAATAGACCACTGTAAAGGCATGCATCAGAACATTCAGGAACAGCCCAGTTAACATCAAACACTCGCACACACCCCCTCTGCTCCCCTAGCCCCCTCCTCATCCTTACTCAGACACATACAAAATAAGCAGACTGTATAAATCCCCGTCTAGGCATGCCTACCGCTCTCCGCTTACAGGCTCTGCAGTTATTTAGAAACACATTCCACTAGACTTACAATGTGCTTTTCATGCAACAATGAATGTTACTAGCTTTAAAAGGGCAGTCATGAAGCAATTAATTAAAATGCATAAACAAAAAGGCTGGCTAAGATGGGTTCCCCCCGCCCCACAACGTCCTGGCCTTGAATTTCTCTTGCCTCCCCCAGAGAGAAGCCTGACATAAAAGAGTGGTCCTCAGGGTACAGCTCCCTTCCTCTATCCTGCTTATTCTCACTTACCGTTGGTCTCCCCGGGCTGCTTGTCCCTTTTCCTCTTCTTCTTTTTCCCCTAGATAAACAGATGAAACACAGGGCATTATTTCAGGAAACAGATAGAAGGACGACAACATCTGGGCTCACCTGGAGAGGAGGAGGCAGGTGGTGTCCCTCCTCCTGCCTCTCCCCATCCACACCCACTCCTGAGTGTTTTCCAAACCCCGGTTCCCTTTAGTCCAAGTGCCCTTCAATTGTGCTCTAGAGGAACACATGCCTAATGGAAGAGATGGAATCAGTGGGGCAGAGAGGAAGGACTTCTTTTCCCATACATCTGTGTCCACCCTCAAACCTGATCCAGAGCATCTGTAAAAGGGGAAAGGAGGCCTGGATGGGGAAGGATTCAGAGAGGTGTGGAGAGACAGGACTGGAAGTGGCCCAAGAGCCAGGGGATGAATGAATGATGTTGAGATGGCCATGAGAACCCCTTGCCCCATGCAACTCTCTGACTAAGGCCAAAAGCTGCTTGCTCTGAATCAAAAAATTAAGACGTTTAGTAGGGGATTTTCTTAGCACTGTACCGTGGGTCTTGATTTGAAAGACAGAAGGGAAAAAAAAAGGTGAAATAAAACGAGAAACCATCTGAGGTCCCTTTCAAACTGCTAAGTGGACATCCATAAAGGAGAACATTTGGTCCTCACCATTTTCCACTTACGTAACAACTAGAATACTCTTAGTAATCAGGTAAATTGAGCACATACTATGTGCAAGACATGGTTCTAAGCGTGCTATGCCTAGTGATCCATTTATCCTCACACAATCCTGTACAACGAGCACAATCACCATCAGATTTTACAGATAAGGACGCTGAGACACAGAGGGGTGCACGCAGTTTCCTGAGGTGACACAGCTATCAGATGATGCTGTCAGTGGGAACGCAGGTGATCTTGGTTCCACAGTTCTTATCCACTGGGCTATGCTGCCTTCATATTTACTGCCTTGTCCTCTGAGGAAGGCTCTTAATGGATTATGGGTGAAGCATTGCATAGAGTGATTCACATTCTCCATCTGACCTTCCCTGCTATCGTGATGGTCTGCCCCCAGATGTGGATGAGCAATGGGAGTGGGGATGAATTCTGCAGGGGATGAATCCTCCCCTTCCATATCTGAAACTAGTTCTCCCTCACCCTGAATAGCTCTGGTCCCATCCACATGAATTAGCTGCCTGGTCTATATGAAATGTCACATCTATTTGTTTCAGAATATCCAAATATCCTTTGCCTCGTGGTCGGCTTAGTTTGGGCTTCCCAAGTAGCTCAGCTGGTAAAGAATCTGTCTGCAATGCAGAAGACTCCAGTTCAATTCCTGAGTCGGAAAGATCCACTGGAGAAAGGATAGACTACCCACTCCAGTATTCCTGGGCTTCTCTGGTGGCTCAGCTGGTGAAGAATCTGCTTGTAATGCAGGAGACCTGGGTTCGATCCCTAGGTTGGGAAGATACCCTGGAGAAGGGAAAGGCTGCCCACTCCAGTACTCTGGCCTGGAGAATTCCATGGACTACATACAGTCCATGGAGTTGCAAAGAGTCAGACACGACTGAGTGACTTTCACAAGTTCTCAGGGTGTATTGACATCAACTCAAGAAGAAACAAGAAAGAACAGCCATAGGCAGAAAACCTGAGAACCCACACTGCTCTGTGAGGAGGACCCCAAGGCAGGAATGCCTCGGAGTCTTAGATCTACCTGAGGGCTGAGAGTCAAGAGCCCTACAGAAAGCCTCTCAAATCTGGGGGCCTGTTGCATCAGGGAAATCTGTCTGGGCCCTCAGTTCATTGTTTCCACTAGAAACATGTTCTGTTCCTTGGCATACAACTTTAAAGAAGAAGCAAAGAAAGGAGTTTGTGTGCTTTCTCATGAGCTCTAGCAGCCCACCTTCATGTCTGTGCCTCTCCTATGTCAGAAGCAAAGCACTACCTGGCCATCCTGGAACAGGCAGGAGGAGCTAGTTTCAGTTTATTTAGGAACCTGAAAGAAAACCTCAGCCAGGCCTAGAAATGGTTCAATTCCAGGCAGTGCGTCATCCATGCAGTCAAGGGCTTCTCAGTCATCTAATACAGGGCTCACCCATGTTCAATCTCCTGAAACATATTCTGAAAGGCAGGAGACAATTCCTTCACCCCTAGGAAGCTATCCATGTGGGATACAAAACTGAGATGTTCATGATTAAGGCAACGATCGTTTAGACTAAAGGCTTCTAGAGGATAGGGACTGTGTTTTAACTGGAAGAGGATATGAAGGAATGAATCAACACTGCGAAGTGAATAGGGAGATGCCTTTCAAGGGAGGCGGCCACCTTGTTATCTCTTTAAATGTAACAAAAGAAAGAAAAGGCCTCAAATATGGTGGTGAGGGAGGAAAAACTCATGATATGCAAATTACTAGGGATTTATCTTGTTGACTCAGTGTAGAAGAGCTAGAAAGGAAGTAACTTCTATTACAGTGTCATGGGTTAGACATCACTCTCTGACCGAAATCTTTTCCCGTGTGTTCCAGAGTGTATACCAAGTTCAACCCCCCCCCAAATGTGACTGTTTTACTCAATTCTATTTAGCTAACATAGCGTATAAAGGCTTCTATCACCACTGGGCTAGAAAAGCAGGAACGTGCAAGAGGCATAAGGATATTAGTTCAGAAAACTTTTTCCAGAAGAACCTTCAGAACTGACAACACCCAGAGTAATTTATAGAAACCTCTATGTCAAGTCAGTAAAAAAAATGCTAAACAGTTTCCACCACAACTGAACCCCTTAACAGTTTAATTCTTGTTCCACAGACCACTTCCTGAGAGGAGGGAGGAAGTGAATGAGAGAGGAAGGAAAGAATGAAAGAAGGAACAAATGGAGAGCTGTGTGTGTTCAAAGCCAAGTGCAATGAGCCACTGATAAAGGAATCTGACAGTCCCCCTTATAAGTGGTAAAGTTCCTATAGCCCTAAAGCCAGATACTACCTCTAAACTTGATCTCTCAAGTCTCTTCAGGGGTTCCCCTATTATACCAAACCTCATCCCAATGTAAAACCAAGCTAAAATCATTTCAAGTGTCTTGAGAACCTTCTGAAACCTAGAAAACACTTCCTAAGAAGCCTCGGGCAATATGTTGTCTTGAGTCCAGGAAAGTCCATGGCAGTATTCTTTTGAAGCTCTCACAAAGTCAGCCCATACCTTTGTGGAGATTTCACCCTATACAACTCCAGGAGGTACCATGCACACAGACCACAGTGTGAATGGCACAGCCTAAAGTTGTGCAGTGCACGCCCTGCACAGCTGTACATGAAGGCTTTTGTCTGACCCAAAATGTCTACTGGGGATAGGATACCTAGAGAGTAGCTGAATTCCTCTCTGTGGTACCATTCTAGATTCCTCAAAGAATTGGGTCTGTAGCAGGGAGAAGCTGGAAATGGACTCTGAGGACTTCTGACCCAAAACCAGGAGAGCAGCTGTCCTGAAATGAGATGGCTCTATGTGTGGGAGCTGCAGGGCCTGCCCGCTGCTGGCAATCTCCACCTCGAGGTCAGGTGGGGGTGAACAGCAAGCCTGTGGGAGAGCGTTAGCTTTCTTATCCTCTTCCTTTCAGATCCAGAAGAAAGGCTCCCCCACCAAACACATGCTGAGGACGAATGGAAAGGTCCCAAGCAGTTAAGACCCTGCACCTGACCGTCTGTGAGTGACAAGGGCTCTGAGAGGAGACAGTGTGCCATTGAGAAGTACAAGCACTGATTCCTGTTTCGACTCCCCAGGAGGAATATGTTCTATCGCTGAGTGAAGCGCATGGGACCTACGAGGAGACGGGTGGCGGTGGAGATGGAAACACAGGTGTCTCGGTCCTCCCCATCCACATGGCAAAGGGTAGAGAAGCAAGCATGTGTGTAAAGGTATGAGATTAAAAAACGATGACCCTTGGAACAGCGGGGCAGTGGAAGCAGAAAGCAGTCTTCACCCAGGACCCACACATTCAACGCAGATGTCTTGTAAGTTCTGGCAGAGCTCTGATTTAACTCAATCCCCACAATACTGTGCTGACACTAAGCTCACAAACGGCAGTAACTGAATGGATCTCAACTCACATTAACAGAGAGCTTCCCCAGCACAGGTGAAGGCCAGAGGAGAGCTAGGTCAGGGAGCATGGATGGTAGAAGAATCATCCATGGCTCAGTACCATCAACAAGAAAACGGGAGGAGATGCCTGCTGCCAGCATTAAGATGGGTTCTGTTTGGCCCCAAAGAGTGGATGGTAAAAATCACTTCATGAAACCAAATGCCTTGAAATGAAGTATGAGGCAAAATAAGAGACATTTCATCCATTAGAGAGGAGAATGAGCCCAGAACTTAAGCTCCTGGACAAAAAAACAGACTAAGAAAGAATGGTGAGAGGTGACAGGAGAGCGCCCGTTCATGGAGTGTCACAATCACTGTGATTAGTAAAGACAACAACCCCTACAGTGTTTTCTAAAACTCAGGAGAGGGGATTAGGCAAATCCTGGAGCCAACAAAAAGCTGAGGGACACACACATCACCCAACACACACACACACCTCCCTTATGTCACTTCATCCATTCTGCCAAAAGATGGCTTCTACTGCCTACTTACTTTCAGGGATATTCCCATCATGCCTCTCTCAAGATGCACTAGGCTTCCAACTTCTACTGTACCACATCCTAAACCAACGGTTTCATTTTTCCCTCTTAAGGGTGAAGGCCCTGCTAGAACAGCTGTGAAGAAGTAAATGCTCTCCTTCCACCTGGCATCACTGCTGAGAAAGACACAAGCCTCACTGGGTGTATTCTAGAGCCATGTCTCTTCAAAGACGTGGGCAAGAAGGTGTGAACAGCCCTAACCTGGCCCCACAGGTCCCCTGAGCTGGAACACCAGCCCCTTCCTCCTCTTTGAAGAACTATCCCATGTTGGTAGAGCCCTACAGGAGGCTAAGACAGAATCCTCCAATCTGGCACTGAGGTAAGGTGCTAACAGTCCCAACTCCCAACTAGGCAGACTGAGTGGTACTGAAGCCCAATTCAGGTTGGCAGGTTGCATTTCCTTTGTCCAGATGGACATCCACCACATCTCTATAGCCTCTAGTCCCGAGAAAAAGGAGCCACCTACATAGTTATCCCGTGCGGACCAGCCAGGGTACAGCTGCATGTGAAGCTGTCGCTCCTTCCGGGCCAGCTCATAGTATTTTGCTTGCTCTTCTCTGGACAGTGCGTGCCACTGGACGGGACAGGGTGAGGGGAGAGAGAGACATGCAGAAACATCACAAACCACACTGTGGCCAGGGGACGGACACTGCTTCCATCGCAAACGGTGTCATCTGCAGATGCCTACCGTCTGCAGGGGCCTGGCACTAACAGGAGGGCCCAGATCAAGCCTGACTTGTCGTCTATGATGTTCGAGTCTTTGCTCTCTGCTGGTGGGCAAGACCAGGGTGTGGCTGCTGTGAACATCATTTGAAGGCACAGTTACTGCTTCCAACTCCACAAAGCCCATGGAAGGAGTCAGAGTATGGCTAAAGGAAAAGGATGCTCCAAACCAATGGGGACAGGGACATGTCACCCCACCCACCGTGTCCTATTCTGGCCCTCTTCTCCCAGCAGGCACGCCACTTACCCTCCGGCCCAGGATCTGGTTGATGGCTGCACTTTCTTTCAACGTGCACTCGGCTACGACCTTTGCTCTCATTTCCTTCATATACAACATGAATGCATTAAGAGGTTTCTTTATGTGGGGCTTCTTCTTTTCTTCTTCCTTTTTGGAGTCCTGATGCTTTCTGGATAGGGACAAAACAGACAGACGCAACCCAATGAACAACCCAATGAACAATCTCGAGGTCAGCTTCCTCCACAGCAGAAAGCCCACCCCCTTGCCTGCTCAACACCCTAAGCGATTCAGAAGGAGAAGCAGACTTCTACTTTGGCTCTTCTCCATCCTGGGAAATGGAACAAAAACAGCCTAGGGGGTGGGGGGACGAGGGAGATTTTGTCATCATTTCCTCAAGGTTTACAAACACAAACTTTTCCCCAGCCAGAGGGACTGTTTCTATCTCAGCCAGTGTCTCTTGCGGGATCAGGGATGGTAGGTGTGTGAGCGCTCAGTCGTGTCTGACTCTTTGCGACCCTATGGACTGTAGTCCATCAGGCTTCTCTGTCAACAGGATTTCCCAGGCAAGAATACTGGACTGGGTTGCCATTTTCTCCTCCAGGGAAACTTCTCAACCCAGGGATCGAACCTGAGTCTCTTGCGTCTCCTACACTGGAGGCAGAAGTGGTTGCAAATCCCAGTCCCTCCAAGGACACAAAGAAAGAGTTGTGTTCTCCCCACAGTGGGCACACGCCTCCTTCTCTGTAAGGCCGGGTGCTTACTGAGGTCTGACCCACCTTGGGCAGAGCCACCACCCAGGCACCATGGGCTAAACACACGGTGAAGGAGAACACGACAAGAAGAGGGACACTTACGTGCTGTGGAGTGAGCCGACGTCACTCTGAGAGGATTCCTGTTTGACTGTCGGCGTGACTATGGCCGGGTGGGGAATGCCGGTCGTGTGTAGAGTGTGATGTGGTGGGACCATATGGGGAGGGAACCTAGAAGACAGAAAGCTGTGTAAATCGTCAGAATCAAAATGAATGAATGGGGAGGGATGTGTACACACAATTTAAAAAAAAAGAAAAAGAAACAGCACGTAACACTCACATGAAAGCAACCCAAGGCATATGAAACCTGTCCGCATTAATTAGTGATAAATTAAACATAACGATTCTCGTAATGTCATTAAAGCCAATCTTCCCCTTCATTATTGCTACTGACATGAGACATTACGATTGCTAACATCTTCAGCAAAAGACAAGTTCAGCCGGTATACTTGGGCGACAAAGTAGGCTTAGACTACTTGCTGGAGATCACAAGTCCACTGGTTTGGGAGGACATTATTAGTGGCATCTAAGACTATTTCTGAAGTTCTAATCAGCACTAGAATGAAAGATGAAATCTTTTGTTGCATATTGACAGCTAAATAAAATATTAACGCGGCTGAAGTATACATACATTTTTTGACAATGCTGCGCATGCCTCATTAGGCCTCATTCTGTTGATGGGAATGCAATAAAATTTTTATTTCTCTTTTGCTGCTGTGGTCCCATCGTTTTGACAGTAATGGGAGAGAGTGAGGCAGAAAGATGGGGGGAATCCAAATCACTGCCATCTGGTTCCCAACATACGTCATGGATGTTTTAAACAACTTTGTATCAGAGATGGCCCCAAAAGAGCATTTTACACAGACACTCCCCCGAGCAAAGCTTTGAATTCTGGGATTTGTATATACTGTCTAAAATTCTAGCGTTCCTAAATTATTTTTACTTAAAATACTGCCTATGCATTAGAAGACCTTATAAAGGATGATCAGAATTATTAATAAAGAAAAGAATAGTCCGTGTTTTTCCTCTAATACTGTTCACTTTCAGGCACGTTATTTTGGACATGGTTTAGGCCGTGAATTGGCATTTCTCAACCACGCAAACTAGCCGGGACATTCAGAGCTAATTTTAAAATGCTCTTGCTTCATCTGCAAACTGACAAGGGGATGCAGCCTATAGCTCTCATCTTTTCTGATATGCTTGGAGTCATGATTTGTTCTCAGTTAGAAGAACTACCCTCTTAAAGGAATATAAATTACTGTAGAGAAAAGTGGAATGAGGGATTACAAGGGGCAATTCCCCCTCAAAGAAAACAAAAGGGCAGCCCCCAGGTTCTGCCCTGACAAGAACAGGCAAGTTTAGGTGAAGGGGGAACCTAGGTCAAGCAACTGCTGCTTTCGGCATAAATCCAAACCACGACCAGGGAAGGACCACCTGCTCTTTAGGAAGTTAATTCTGCTGGTCACTGGAGGTGCTAATAAGACTTTATTGTGACAGTTAGTTCACAAGGATCCTGTACTTATTTACAAGGTTCTTTTCCTATGTGGACTGGAAATCTAAGTAGTTTTCATTTTACCAAAAGAATGCAGCAAATGTTCATCAGAAGAAAGATGAAAAAGTAAAGTCCTAACTGACTCTGCACAGATAACAGAGAAACTACCAATGGATAATGCAGATTTTTGCAGAGGGCCCAGAATCACAGTGGACATTTGACTTGGAATTTCTACCTTTATGTGGCTTTCTCCCATAGCTGCCTTGACAAATTTACCAAAGTTTGGTAACGATAGCATGAGTTTTTAAATAAGAGTCATGCGAGTTCTTTTAGGGTGTCAAGAAAAAGAAAAACAAGAAAAGAAAAACCCTGAGAGAGAGACAGAGAAAAAAAAACCTTCCATCCCCATCCCCTCTCCCCCAACAAAAAGTAAAGAACAAAGCTTGGGAGGTACTTGGGCTCCCAAGTTACACACTGTTCCTTCCCAGAGTTTGAAGGCCTCTGAGAAAACGTAAGTTAAGAACATGTGTTCTTCGAAGCCCTTGGGTGAAGCGGTGGGTGGAGTGGCAGCTTTTACTGTGAATTTTAAAGGCTTGACATTCGTCAAATACATATGTTCCCTTCCTGCTAAATGAGAATATGTGTACAGACAGAGAGAGAGAGAGAGAAGGGGGAGAGATAAAAAACACTCTGTGTGCATTTATGTCTGTGTGTGTGTGTGTACACCAAACACCACAGTGAGACACCAGAATTTGAGTACATTCTGGGATGGGGAAACATTTCTAGTGTAGCCATAAAGACCGAATACTTCCAAGTTCACACATCTATGCACATATTCCTATACCTGAGAAATGTATGGCAGAGAAAGGGACTCGTGTGTGTGTGTGTGTGTGTGTGTGTGTGTATGGGCTATACACATACTTTCATGTAAGAAATTCCTTTCTGCAGACAACTATTTCGTGCAATGCAATAAACACCCTAAAAATTCTAAGCAGCTCATTATATCCCCCCGTCTGCTTTCATGGCTCCAAGCCAGAATATAATGATGAACCTTAACTTGTTAAGGACAACTAATTTTTGTTTCTGGCTGTCTCAGGGGCTTCTGCCTTCCCCACTCGCACTTTCCTTCACTGTTGACACGTTTCTGTTAACTGGATGTCATCTGCCGGCCTTGATTTTATGCACAAGCAGTGGGATGCATTTTCCTGTGCAACAAGCCTGCTTTGAGCTGCATTAGGTTTGTCATTATTCTCTCATTTCCCCCCTTGCACTTGTAACATTTCATCTCTTCCTGCCTTATTTTTTGTGAGCCACGGTGCACCCACATTATGGTTTATACATGATCTCGCTCCCTTTGAAGCCGGCAGATTTCAGAGCCCGCTCTCGTCAGGAGAAGAGCCTTGCGCCAATTTAGCAGGCTGAGGGCCCGGAGCTCCAACATCTCAATCTAAAGGGGGTCACAGGGTGGCACAAGTGAGTGTCAGCAAGAGCTGTTTAATTGCCAATCTAGGCTTCTCCATGGTGTTTAAAGTATAATGACCCATCACTTAATTCTGAGAAGCCCTGGCCCCGCTGCTGAAGAGAATGAATATCAAAGGGTGTTCTGGAACAGGGCAAGCTGCCTACATTCCCTATAACTGCCATAAGTATAATAGACCCATACTTCTGTCGCCCCATTACCACAATAATGTATTTAATTTGCTGTATACGCTTTTTAACTAGCTACCTTTCATAAGGCCTACCTGGGGAATCGGCTGCCTCCCCCCCCCGCACCTCGAGCCCCCTAACCTTCCCTCCCACCGTTCCCTTCCTCTCCTCCACCCCCTGCCCACCTAGAAATCATCGGCTAACCTCCTAATGATAATTCAATCGATAAGCTTAACCTCAATCCCTATCCTACGATTACTGCACCACTTTTAACCTCTGGAATGCACCAAAGAAACAAACATGAAAAACAACCCGGTGCGTTGGAGGGAATGCTGGTTCGGAGGAGGGTGAGCCATGGATCCGAAGGTGCTCAGCAGTTCTCCTCCTGGGAGACTCCCCATTCGTTCTCAGGCTTTGGGAGGTTGTGGTGACATTATTTAATGAGAATAACCTTCCTCTTCTTGCTAGAGGAGAGGACACACAAGCATTTTCCCGCCTAACCGATACTGGTGTGGATTTGGAAATTGACGTGGTTTATCACAGGCGGGAAACAGATCTTGACGGCTGCACGATACCCATGGCATGATGACAAACATTAGAGATGCTACAATTTATGCTTCTTCATGAGTGAGGTTCTTACTCTTTCCCCCACCAAAATCACTGTTTCGTAAGTAGGAAAAGAGGCATCATGGCCCATCTTTCCAACCCTTCCTCTGGTCTAGGGTCCTCACGCTGGCTACAGAGATTGGGGAAGGAGGCTGGGAGATGGCATCCCTGCCATGTAAATGCATGCTAATTTAATTAGGTGCCATCCTCAAAATGGATTTGTTGTTGCAGTCCATCAGGAAAGTCTAAACCTCCACCGATTTAATTAACTTGACTGAAAATCAGATGAACAGAAAATAAAACTATCATTAGGAGCAATTAGTGACTACTTAAACATACTGCTGCCAACCAGTTTGTAAATAAACTAGCAGTCACTGAAAAATTAGCCAGAATTAGTTAAAAGGGGGGGAAAGGAGAACATGGGGATTAGAAAGATCTAGATACACGCATGTGGGTATATGTGTATGTGTTATATATACATTTATATGCTTAAAGGTATGTGAATGTACACATGCATAGGATTTTTTTTTTAACCTTCAAAAAATTTAGAGCTGCACAGGCCAACATGGTCTCCATCAGCCATATATGGCTACTGCGTACTTGAAATGTGTCCAGGCCAAATTGAAAAGTGTTGCAAGTGTGAAATACACATCAGATTCCAAAACTAAGTACACAAAAAGTTAAGAACTCATTAATAGTTGCTTTACAGTGATAATGTGTCAGAATGATAATATTTTGACTAATTAGGTTGAATAAAATCAATCATTAAAAATAATTTTGTCTGCATTTTCTTTTCTCTTCTTTTAAAAAATATGGCTACTAGAAAACTTAAAATTCCCTTTGTACATTCCCTATATATAAGGCTCACCTTCCATTTCTACTGGACACTGCTACTTTAGACAGAGATGTGTTTGGGTAGGGGAGGAGGTGGGCGGGAGGGGAATGTTCTTTTTTGTTTATGCTTAAGAGCCTGGAGCTTTGAAAAGACCAATAACCCTCCCTCAAATTCTTCTTTGTATATACAATAATAAACTTACCTACACCCTTTCCTTTCTTCCCTGGTTTAGGGCAACAGAGAAATAACACCTTAAAAAGCTCCCCATGTCCTAATTATTTCTTCCTGCCTTCTTAAGTTCTTTAAAAAAGATACTGACTCAGAAATTCAACCTTAAAATTCTGCCATCACCTACCTGGGAAGCTCAGAGAGATTTTTCTAGTATTTTCTAGGAGAGAAGCCTAACACTCTATGGGTCTTACACCCTCAGACCTACATGTAGCAGACATGCCCAGATGGTCTGGGAGCATCCAGAGAACTTTCTGAAAAGTGACTCATGGCTTCGGTTGAAGGTGCTGGGTCTTGGAACTCACCTGGACATGGAAGCGTTGACAGTCAGAGCTGTGGGGTAGGGGTGACGGAATCCTCCTGTCGTGATGGGGTACACTGGCTGACCTTGCCTACAAAGAGCGGGGTACACGGTGAGATCATGCAAATGGGGGTGGGGGTGGGGAAAAGGAAAAGAAGAAAAAGGAAAAGTTCTCTCTGCACAGTAAGCTTTATTCTCATTTGATCAGAACAAAAATCTTGGGGATTGTACAGGAAGGATCAAAGGGAAGAAACACAGAACAATTTGAATGCCATAAATCTGATAGGAATGGCTAATTAAATTTTATAACCTTTGCTTATGTCAATAGAGACCCTCTCCCCAAGCTGAAACTAGGTGTTTTGTTGTAATAATTAAAGGCGAAGTCTCGAAGTCTCGCTTGCTTTAATGGAGCCATCACACTAATTGAGGGCTACACATCCAAAGGAAAACAATAATGAATGTAAATTTATACCAAAATAAAGTACAGTGAATCAAAGGACTTCAGTTGCGCTTTGGGCCTCTTTCGGTATTTAGATCTCGGTGAGAAAACATTAAATTAACAGAGCTTAATTTGTAGCCTTTTGTCAAATTAACAAGTGTTGACAAGAGTTACCGGGGGGAGAATCCCCAAGAAGAATTGTGGGTAACCAATAGACAATCACACCTCATTACAATAATTAAAAAATACAGCAACATGCAAAATAGCATCCTCATGAAAGACACACAACTTTTCCTGACAGAGGGTTGTCTGAGTTGGCTATTCCTTTTTATCTAGCCTTCAAATATCTCCCCATCAGCTGAATGGGGCAACTGATGACTGAGGACTAGTGGAGGCATGGCCCCACCCACTGAAGGAGAAGAAATAGGACACACACTCCTATCCGCATCTACCCTTCCTAACAAAACTCAGGAGCGAAAAATAAACTCAAACTACACCTGGGGTTGGTATTTAGTACAGCTACTGCGTAATACAAGTTTTTTTTTTTTCCTTTTTTAAAAAAAGAAAGTGTAGAATACGCTGAGCTGGAGAAATCAAGGTGGAACTGGGGAAAAGAGGTGAATCACTTCAAAACTGTATCTTCTTTAAGGTCATGAAAGGTTAACTTCCCCAAGACCCAAACCTGAGAGTTTTACCAGGATTTATTCCTGATAGGATTCAACAAATTGTCCTGTGTTTTTTAAATAATAGAGATCACCAACATGGAGAAAGATATATACAAAAGCACACCATCATAAAACACATATTACATGCATGCACACAAACACAGTATGCTTACACATTAAAGGACTTTCTGCTCTGATTTAAAAATACATGTTAAAGTTGTCTAGGAAAGGTTAATGGGCGGTGCTATAAAAGCAAGACAAGGTGATAGGAAGACAAACTGTAAAAGGCAGTTTGATGCTGTGGAGTGCTGCCAGGACCGAGGGCTGACACTCAGGAAGGCCTCGTACCCTGTAGTGAGGATTCCAATGGCTCCACACTCCCTCCCCTCAGAGTCTGGTCAGCCACTTAACACAAAGACTCTGAGAGAGAGATGCTGATTGGAGAAGATGGAACTTCTCAACAGACGCAAATTTCCACTGTGGTTGTCAATCTTGGGAGTGATGGCTGGGGTGGAGGGTGGGGTTGTGACCCTCCAACTCCCGCTCCCGGATTTCAAAACTAACCCACTCCTCTGCTGCCTCAGTCCAGTGACAGGACTCCAGTTTGGGCTGCCAGCAGAAAAGGCATGATAGGCTTCACAGGAGATAAGCCATCAGAGTCTTCTGGAATTCACAAAGTACCTTAAGGGTATCTGTATTCACAGAGAAGAACCTAGAGCCTTTGGTGACCATGGGTTCAGAATGCTGACTATCAATAGCTTTTCTCTTATATCATCCATCTGAATGAATGGCTATTGACTTGCCTTCTTTTCCAATGGGCAGATCAGCAAGCATCTTCCCCAGGACCCTCTACCCACGGCCCAACCTCCCCTCTCCTGTCTTCTAAACACACACACACACACACACATGCGCAGAATAAATAATAAGCATGCCCATGTAAGAAACAAAAAGGAAATTAAAAAATGGAACTCCTTACTGTGGTACTAACCATCCTAGCGGATGGGGGATTTGTCCTACGGTGCCGGGTGACAGTGGGTAGTACGGAGATATATCTGGAGGGTGCGGAGGCCGTGGGATTCCTGGAAGAAGCAGCCACAGTTTAGGTGCAAGAGAAAGAGAGAAGGGAAGAGAAACCATCAAGTGATGGGAACAAGGAGAGGATAAAGAGAGACATCACCTCTGTAATCCTAGCATGAGCTGTTTTCCATGAGTCTGATCCTAAGACTTGTTGGTAAGTTTCATCTCGTTATCCCTCTGCACCAGCTTGAAAAATTCACCTTCTTCTAGATGGGTCATACACTGGCTAAACACATACAGACTTAGAAAATATCAGCTTGGATATTTCTGCCTCATGGGATCGGTGTGATTATTTGAATTGAAAAATAAAAAACCTAAAGGGGTTGGCACATAGTAGGGATCAGATAACATTCGATCCCTTTATCCTCTCAACTTGTCCTTTTCTTCTCTTTAATTCTAATGACTTACCTGCATGAGAGTTACTCCTCTGGTTTCTAACATACTTTTTGAGTTATGGCTTTTAGAAAGGTTACTTCTTTCTAAAAAAGAAATCAGCTTCTAAAAATTAACATCTAAAAACGTTGTGCTAAGTCGCTTCAATGATGTCCGACTTTTCGACCCTGTGGGCTGTAGCCCACAAGGCTCCTCTATCCACGGGACTTTCCAGGCAAGTGGAAAGTCCAGGGTGGGTTGCCATTTCCCCCTCCAGGGGATCTTCCCAACCCAGGGATCAAACCAATGTCTCTTACATCTCCTGCATTGGCAGGCGGGTTCTTTGCCACTGTTTAAATCTGTCAAACTCTGCCTTGAAGATGAGCTGTAGGAGAAACTCAACCAATGCCTTGACATCGTATCTAAGGAAGAATCTGAACTGACCAGACCAGGAGATGCTGGAGGCCTGGCACACTTGGCTCTAGAACCTGGCTTTCTAGAGGATGGAGCCCACCACGGACCAGGTACTGCTGGACCATGGGGCTGAGGAGTGAGTTCTGAAGGTCCATGCACCGTACACCCATTAGTTCCATAGGCACATATCCTGCAATTGAGAAATCCTTGGTTTCTTAGAAATCAAGAGGGCTGGGAACAATTCAGGCCCAGAGGAGTAGACTTACACTGTTCAAGTGGAAAGCAAAACGAACAATTCCTCAGAATTAAAACAGGACTGAAGGGAATGAGCTGTGTGTTCGCAGATGAAAACTATTTCATTTTTTTAAAATTCGTTCAGGAAGCTTTTAATCTGTAAATTAAGCCTCCCTGGGTGACATTTTCATGCAGACACTGCTTTCTCTCTATTACAAAAACCAAACAGATTAGCTGGGCTTGGACCCTACACCAAGCCACTCACACACTTGAAAGAATGTTCGCAGAGGAAAAGTAAACAGTCCGCAGACGTTAATCATATGTTTTACGATAACCATTTAAAAGCTATTCCCTGTACTACCATTATTTAAATGAGACGTTGAAACTGCCATTCACTCGTGGAGCCTGGGGCCGGCTGGCGGCCTCCTCCAGCCATCCCAGCGCCAGGCTTGGGTCCCCCACGAGTACAAAGCGGGCTCAGAGGCTGGTGAAAACCAGCTAATGTGTGGCTTCATTCAGGGGCAGCAAAGACGGCCTGAACAGGCAGTCTACCTCAGCCCAGCATCCAACAATTCCTTCCGACCAAGTGACATGGAATAGCCATTCTGAATTCATCCTGCTAATTAACCAGCTGGGAAGAGAAACCAACGCCAGCAAGTGCATCGCCTGGCCGGAAAGAGACAACCTGGCCTTAGCTGTTCTCCCAAGACCACCCCAATTTGTTTTAAATCTTGTTTCAGGGGAGCTACAAGAAACCTCGCCTTTTTCCTCTCCCCACTTTTGGGAAAAAGCACTTGTATGGAAAGGAGGGGACAAGTATAAAAGCTGGAGTTATGTGGCATCTTCTGCCTGAGACCCTAATGGCTGTTCCTTGATGCAATGAAGAAACCATCTTGGACTTGGGTTTTCCCATCTGTAAAGTGGGCTTGAGAATAAAGACTCAGGATATTACAGGGGAGGAAGAGCCCAAATAATTCAGCAAATAGAATGCAGAACCCAGGGACATGAGCTCTCAAGGTTGCACCAAGTCATTGCCAAGGGTCTATCATCCCTCAGCCACCAAGGGAGCTGGGGCTTCAGGGAACCAGGCTGTTAGGGCTCTTACACTCCCACGGAGCTGAGGAGGAGTCCATGAGATGCCTCCAGAACCACTACTGCCTCCGAGTCTGCCTGAGGTTCTTAGAGGTATAAGCCACTCCTGAGAACAGAACTCAGAGCCAGGTTCCCAAGACAGCCCCTCAGGAGTACCTGGAGCTCTGGAGAGAACTGAGCACTGAAAATGGACTTCTCCAAAGGGGAGGAGATACACTCCCTCACCAGGCTCTGGCTTCCCAAAAGAGGTTCCTGGCCAACACGTGGGAGAGGAACAGGGGCCCCTCCACTGCTGCCCCCAGCCCAAGTCCCCACTCCACGCGCCCCCCACCACAGCAGGTCCTCTGGTGGTCCCAGGACCAGCACACCTTCTCTGCACCCAAGCATATGTCCTACCTGTTTTGGGGTCGACATCAGCTGGTAAGTGTGGCGGTGGGTTTCCCGGCGTGAAGTGTTCATTGCTGTACGTGATAAGAGGCGTGAGCGGGTGGACATGGTGCGGGTGCTGCACAACCGGCACTTTGTTCGACTGGAGGGAGGGAAAGAGCAGAAGAGGACACTGTCACGCCAGCTCGGGCAGCCCAGGAGCCGGACCCGGGCAGCCCTGACCCCACCCTCCCACCTGGATTCCATAAGTGCAGTCAACCCCGCCCGGGCCCTGGTCCCTGTACTAAAATAGCCGAGAGTGATGATTCAGCTCTCTGGGTAGGTGTGCCCTGGTCTTTACACCCCCACCCCACCCCCACCACTGAGACTGGCTTTTAAAATACCTTCTCCACCACCCCCCGCCCCATCACAGAACCCAGGAGTCTGCACTTTTCCCACTGGCAGGTAAATCGGAAGTGATGGCTTTAATCCCCCAGGCCTACTGTGCTTCTGCAGGTGCTGGCCTCTCCTACCCCAGGGCCCCACCGGAGCGACCTTAGGGAGGCAGGCAGGCCCTAATCCCAGCCACCTTATCCACCACCCCAGGCTCTGAACCCCTCCCACTCCTTAGAACCAGTGGGCAAGCTACAATCCTTTCCAGGCAGCAGGGATGAAAAGCCTCACTCTGGTCTGGTTGGGAGTGTGAACTTTACCAGAAAGCTCTAAACTGCCAGGCGAGCACCTGCATATTTTATGCAGATTACAGCAGCCTGGATTCATTAGGAATCTCATTAGGAAGTCATGGGGAATGCTAACAAATTAACTGGATGATGATGAATTGCGCTAATAAAGGGTATGTACACATTTTAGAAACAAGCAGTTCTGGAAAACAACACACAGGCAATTTTTATGTTTGGGAAGTGTTGATAGGTGGAGAGAAGGAGGATAAAAAAAAAAAGGAAAAGAAAAGCATCTTAAAGATTTTTCTAGTTGCAATGATCAGACCTGCCCAAATTATTCTCCATTCCTTCCCCTACCCTACTCTCAACCACCCCTCCCCCTCCCCATGCGATGCTGTAACTTAGCCCAGTAAGATCACAAAGAAAAAATTAAGCTGAAACAAGCGAACTACTGGGCCATTTACCGAGAGTAATCCAATTGCAAAAAACCCTATTCCCAATAGAGGATTTTCACTAAAATCCTACAACAGGGACATTTAACCAGATTAGGTACCAGCAAAGATAAAGAGGCTAGTATTAGATGATGAATGGATTAGAGTCAACTTTCATTTTAGAACGTGTCTTCATTTCCTTTTATTACTTTTAGGAAGGCACAACTTGCATTAACATCAAGGAAAAGGAATTGCATTAAAAGAAAAGAAGGAAGGTTCCAATGCTGCCCACTAGCGCCTCTTGAGTTCAGGGACCACCAAGCAGTTAGTTCTCTTCATGTTTTTCTTCTTGTCCTTTTTTTTTAAAAAAAAAAGAGGTGAAGAAGGGGTGTGATAGAATAAGAGTATTTCTTATCACAGTTAATTGTGGGGAAGGCATTTTAAAAGGTGCTTCTAACTTTTCCATGGGTATGTATGTTCGGAAAGGAAAATACGGACTTTCTAGGTGCTCCTGGGGAAAAAAAAACAAACAGAAAAAAGAAGTCCCATGCCCAAGAGCCAGGTTTAATGATTCCTACAAACACCTGGACACTCTAAGAGAAAGACAGATGGTAACTAGTGGCATACAGAAGCCTTGTACTGTGAATTATCATTTTGCAATCAGAACACTGAAATTCAAAGCACCCAGTAACACTTCCTTTGTCAGCAGCCACGAAGGTCGGGACATGACCAAAGTGAGCAGAGTGAAGGGCTGCCACTCCAAGGCCAGGGCCAGCATCTCACGGACATGCGCTGAGAAGTTTTTAGGAATCATTTCTGTCTAGGACAACTTGAAAACTACCCAACAAAAACGCTCCCACTGTGTGCTGGAGCGGAGATGGAAAAGAGCAAGGGACACATGTATCAGATGGACTGGAGACCAGTAGGAGGAAAGGAAAATGAGAGTTGCTGCCTTCTAGAAGTTTTCTATCTGGAGAGATACACAACCACTGAAATGAATGCAGACCAGTCCCAGACAGTTTAGAATCACTGTGGAAAAACTCTGGGACCCCTGGGAAGAACCACAGATAGGCCAGGGGAGGGGAGATTGTCACTGAGGTGCTGAAGGACTTTGAGGGAATGGGACCACAAAAACAATGGAAGAAAACAAGTGTATGAGTCTATAATGGGAGAAAAGCAGTGAGATTTGAATTTCTCAGCTCTGCTGAGTCAAGCATCTCTCAAGACGATTATCACTAACATGGATCCCTAGTACTAAGAAAGCTCTCACAGGGACCTGATTCAGTAGGTCTGGGCTCAGGACCCAGGCATTTTCAATCTGTCTACGGAGGGCCACAGGTACCTCTTCTGTTCAGCCATGACCCCTAGACCAGAGAACCATAAGGTTCCACACAAGCACAAAGGTTAAGAGATTTGAATCTTAATCATGGATCAAGTCTTAGTTCTGAAAGAATTCATGGGAAGGGCTTAGTATTAAATATAAAACCTGAGACATGGTAAGCACAGGAATGCTGGTATATTGTTATTTTTATTCTTTGGGAGAAGCTGTTCGAAGGATGGCACAGTTCCGTTTTGCAGTTCAGAAGCGCAAATTCCATGGCTGTCTTCCAGGCAAGAAATGCAGGGGAAACCCTGTCTCTCTACTTCATCGAAGGATGAAGACAGCGTTTCGGCAACAGTGAAGTTCACAGGTGCGTGAGAAAAATTAATTCTCCCTCTTCCAGATACACACAGGAGAAGAGGATTCCAACAAATGCTGGACACCTGCTATGGCCACCATCACTATCATATTATTTTGTACACTGAGTCTGCAAGCCAATTAGTTTGTTCCTGTTCGTTCAAAACTCTACAGTATGGGTAGGGGGGTGCAGAAGGGAGTGAAGAGATATGATGTTTTAACTGCTGCCTGGCTTTGCGAGGGAGGGAGAGGGCTGTTGGGACATGGAGCTCTTTTCTGATGTGACTACATACTAGGAAGGTCCCTAGAAACAATACAGTCTTTAAATGTTGGGTGGTTCCCAAACAAGGTGGGGGGAATGCAGCCATGTGTGCAGAAACCAGGGTCTAACTGCCACTCCCACTGAAACTGCCTGTACCTGGATTGCTTTTATGATGGGAAGATGTTCTTCTGGAAAATGCCCGTGTCTCTCCAGCCTCAGATACCCACAATCCTTTCTGTCTACACCGCACTACGTCCACTGCTGGAGCCATGATGCACCTTCCTTGGTCCCACCATAGCTAAGTCCCTGAAGGACAAAGATAGTGTCTTATAGACCTTTGCGTCCCCTGTATTGCTCAGCCTGTGCGAGTGGTGAGCACACTCTTATAAACTGCAACAGTAAGCACCAGAAGAAGAGAAGGCTACAGCCAGTCTCCCAGATTCATTTCATTCAAATGGCAGTGCTCTTACATGGAGTCTACTCAACATCACAGAACAGAGCTGGGGGCAGGGGAAGCTTTCAAAAACCATCCAGTCTAATACTTTATTACAAGTGTCTTTAGAAAAAAAAAAAAATTGGTTTTCGAGCCCATTGGCTTGTACACAGTGACCAAGAGTGAAGTCAGAAAGTTCCAGGAAGACCTACGTTTAAATCCTACCTCAATCCAGCTGTGTAACCTCTCGCAAGCCTTCATTTCTGTGCAAACTCCAGATGAGAACTGGGTCTACCTAAGAGGGTTGTTGTGAAAATCTAAAGAGATCATGCTTGGGAAGTGTGTATTAGCCCAGTGCCTCACACATCCATACATGTAAAGCAAAGAAGCTTTGAAAAATGAAAAATCCAATCCAGTGCTAACGAGGAGGACTCAGTGAAGGTCACATTCGCTACCCCTCCAGTCTCTTCTAATTAAATTCACATGGGGCAAGGCAGCCATAGCCCGCACTCCTTACTGCAAAGGCCAAGATGTGCATGGCAGGGCAAGAGTACAGGGGTGTTTTGCAGCCACCTTTCCTCAGGTGCACGCCTTTCTTAAAAATGCAACATTTAGTCCACACATATAGTTAATTATGTCATTTGAGAAAAACCATCACTTGATTATGCTAATAAATAACACTGTCACAGAAGAGTTGGAAGTTAAATAAGAATAGCTGGAGATGACCAAGGTCCTTCAAGAATTAGTAGGGCCTTGAAGCAGAACCTGATACAAATGATACACAGAACAACCACCCACATAGGAAAAGTCCCTTAGACTTCCCCCTTCTCTGCAACCAGCTCCCCTTTTTTTTTTTTTACAATGAAAATAGTCTTCCTTTTTTTTTTTTTAATGAAAAGCTTTGGTTTCCCAGCAGACCCTTTTAGAACTCTTTAACTGAAATGTGTTAAGAGTACCACTATATGCCAGAGACAGCATAAAGAGGCAAAACTCTGTTTCAAAAGTTTTTGTGGATTTTCTAAGTCATTTGGTCATAATGGAACTGGGTTATAAGTGCTATAATGAAATCATCACTAGAAATAATCCTTTTCAGTTTAAGGCCTTGGGGATGAATTTGACTTGATATCCAGTTCCTCCAGTGCCGTTCTCACTTCTTTAAGGAGGTCTTTACGGACTGTGCTCAAAAACGGTACCACCCTAAGAAAATTCAGATGTGAAAAGTTCCTTTTGTGGAGGACAACAGACAACCTTCCAGAAATGCATCTGGGAAATCTAAATCAAAGCCACACTGTATGCTGGGAGTGCTGGTGGGGTAAATAAGCTGAAATACATACCTCCTCCCTCTTTAATTTTTTTACAGAGTCCAGTGTTCAAGACAAACAACTGCAACATAAAACCAGGTGCCTCTTAGGTAAGTGTTTTATCTAAATATTAAATATGTCTTCAAAACTACCCATGCATTTTCACGAAATCATCACCTCCAGGGACAGCTAACTAAAGTTCAAGGTTGAGAGAATAGCAATCATGGGAGGCTGCCTGGAGAGCTTAAGCCTTAAAGAATATGATGAGCACTAGGAATCTGTGAGCCAAGAAAAAACAAAAAGAAAAAACCACCAAACATTCGTAAAACATTCATAGAATGGAAGTTCAGGGAGTGAGGCCACAGCTGCCCATACGCACCAGCACCCAGAGGGCCGCTCCGGACCCCTTGTCGAGACGGCCATCTCACTGAGGCCTCTCCGGCTCACAGCAGCGCAGCTCGCGGCCGCCACATCGAAGGGAGCCCGGGCCCTGTGTTGAGTGCGACAGACTATTCAGTCCTCACCACAAACCTATGTGGTAGCTGCATTTGTTATCAGTTCCACCCAGCAGGTGAGGACACGGGTCCCAGGTCCACCTGCCGCTGCTGTGTCTGCAGACGTGCGCCCTGGATGGGGCTGACTGCCAGGTGGAGGTCGTGAATTGCACCCAACAAATGGAGCCTGGGCCAACCTCCCCACTGGATACAGATGCTTCAGGATCACAAGGGGACACCCTGGAACCCAGACCAGTTCGGCACACAGCACTCCCCCGAACCCCCAGTTAGAAGTAAGCTCAGGGCTCTCCGCCTCAGTCAGGCACACCCTTGCCGCGGAGCACGAAGCATTTTTAGCAGGGATTTTCACACCACGTGGCTGCTTACAGAAGGAGGGATGTGAAACATTCAGTGGGGATATTTCTGCTTCTCAAATACAGACACAAGCGACATCAGGGGACAGACGTGGTCAGTCCCAGCAGAAAAGGAAAAGTAGGCTTAAAACCCGAACTTTTGAGGTAAACAGTAACTATTTAAAAGGAATCAAAATCCTCCTGGGACTTTAAATCATGGAGGCTTTCTGTTTTCTACCTGGAGGCATGGCTGTGACTCATTTCTTGCCCGGTTCCGTTCATCAGGCTCTCTGGGTTTTGAGCACTGAATGGTTAAATTAGAAAGAAAGCGTCCTTTAACAGACCTCAAAGCGCACAAAGCCTTTCCACCCAAAGCATTCATCCCACTGCAGTGGGGGAGAGTGGGGAGGGGGCACCCCCTGTGGCTGACCTTTGACCCCTGGAGAACCCTTAAGCCCGGTGTTCTGCAACTCGGCCCTGCCACCCTCATCGCGCCCACACACCCGTCCACCGAATGCTGTTCGAGATGGGGAACCCAGAAAGTGAAAGGGTGATTCAGGCCCTTCAAGATCCCCCTGCCGGCCCTCCGCTCACCCCAACCCCTCCACCTTCCCTAACTGTGGGGAACCCAAAGGGAATGAAAGCTCGCCATTCACCCCACAACCTATTAATCAACAGACGTTGAAAACAAATAGAGCCATTGCTGGCCCTGGCCTCTCGGGCGGCCGGCCCTCCTCTTCAATACTCCCCTATGGCTCTCCCTTTCTGCACAAGAAAAATGGGGCCAGAAAGTGCCTTTAGGAGCCCAGCACAATAAAACAAAAGCAGCACAGAGGAGCACTTGTCAGCCTTCTCCCCTCCCCGAGAGGGGTAGGGAGGGTCTTCAGGGTCTTAGATGACCGGCCCTCCCAGGGTCTGAAATCAGCATCAGGAAGGAACACTCTTCATGCTCTGTTTACTTCTTTTTTCCTTTTTTTAATGGGTTTATGGCTCATCTTGATACATTTTTCCCGGACACTGCTTCCTATGGCTGTACCAAGGCCAATGGCACCTAGCAAAACAATAACAGACATTGCATGCCACTGGGGCCAGGGAGCACTGATGGGCAGAAGGGGTTGGAATGAAGAAGCGCTGTTCCTTCCTCATCAACCACCCGCCCCCCATGACTCAACTAGTCCTATTGGGGGGTGGGGGGTGCGGCTATGAACCAGACTGGAAGGGTCAGCGATGGTAGTCTTCCTGCCTCAACAACCCATCACATCAACAGTGAGCAACCACTTCAGTGCTGAGATGATGACGTCAGGGAGTGCCCTGGAACCAGGCCTGCGCTCACAGCCAGACTTACCTGCTGAGCATCTCACTACTCTATCCCGTAAACCTCCCGCAGGCACGCACGCATGCACAGAAGGGAAAGGTGGTGGGCGGCCCTCCACTGGGGATGGGGCCGAAAGGGCTGTTTCCCACCTTCGCTGTGACCCTGCGCCCTCACAGCTGTCAGAAAGCCCAGCCAGAGAGGGCCTCCCCGCCTCCCCCAGGTGCAGGGCTGTTGATGGTTGGGCACTGATCCTCTCTGCCTAAGGCTTTGTCCCACCCACCCCCCCAACCTGGGCCAAGGGGGCACTGTTTCCTGGGGTCAGACTTCTATGGACGGCTACAGCACTGCCTGTTGGAAATGGTAAAACCAAGAAAGCTGCGTGGGGTTTGAGTTTTGTTGAAGAAATGAGGTGGTTCAGAGAAAAGAGGTCTGCCTGTGAGATGCAGAAAAGAAACACGACCCTGCAACTGTGGTATCCACTGTGCAACCCTGGCCTGAGTCATGCGCCCACAAGGCTGCAAAGTTATGGCTTCTACTAGCGCCTGAGCCTGACACTCAGGATGTTGTTGGTTTTGTGAACTATCAACGGCAGACTTCTTCCCCCTCCTTCCCCTCTTCTTTCTCTGGAATCAGATTCATTTAGACAGCAAGAAGAGGGAGAGAGAAGATTCCCCCAGCCATCTACGAAATTTTGCCGATTCATAGTTCCTTCTGCACTCACACAGGCATTAAAATTCTTCGTGCAGGGAAATGATTGAACAGGGCAGGCAGGGAGAGGACAAATGTGCAGCCAATTTTCATCCAAATTCTCACACACACATGAATATACATAGAACTAACACAAACCATCCTGAGCCCTTGGCCTTTTTTAGGTGGTTTTTTTGGGGGGTTTTGCCCCTTCTACAATATAACAATATAGCAGGTATCATAACTGGACTGCTGAGCAGTAAGGGTCTAGGGGGCCAAATTCAGCTCTTCTTAATGACCATGTCTCAATCCTCCAACAGGAGGAGGGGAGGGGAGGCGGGGGACTGGAGGTGTCAGGGTGGGGAGTGAGCGCATGAAGGGGAACATTTAAACCTTGAAAATAAAGATGTGGTCCAGCCGCCTGGCTTTGGGAATGTTGCAGCCAAGGTCCGACCCAGCAAACCTGTGCGTTCACAGACTCTTGAACAATTACTTCCAGTTAAGTTCATTAAACAGAATTTATTTCCACTCACTCACGTTTATTCTCCAATAAAAAGAAAGCATCCCATTGTGCCTCCCCCAACTAACCTTTAAAACACTTGGGAGCTTATGCCTTGGCCCACCCGGTCCAGGCTTGTCCCTGACCACTGAGTCCCCAGGATTCTCTTCCTGCCTCCTGCCTCCCTTCAGTATCTTACCCCAGCATCCTGTGGAGGGGACGGGGAGGGTGGTGCACACAGCAGGACAAGGGGGTCCTCTGACCGTCCTAACCCTCCATCAGGTCTCAGAGATGAAGGACCAACCACTTCACTCTGAAGTAATTTCCCAGGAATTTGCAACCTCCACCCTCCAGCCAGAAAGATATTTTTCTACTACTTGGGCATTAAATGATTAGCGTTAGCATAATCAATCTTGTTAAGTGTCCAAGTTTGCAGGGAATGTTTGGGACTTGGGTAAGAAGGTACAGCTGTTTCTAGGAGAGTCAATTTTCAAAACAGAGCCAGGGATAAAACTAACCTATTCCAAATGAAGAAATCCAAAAGCTCAAATTCAAAACAACTTTTTAAAAAATAATGACTTCCAGACCATCTCCCCTAAAACATAACCACCCCAAATCTAAGGATTCCTAAATAGGATGGAAAGGAAATCACCAATTTTGATTTTGAATAAATTTTAAGTACATAATGGTTATTACATCCTGGGGATTTCAAGAAAGAAGCAGTGAACAAAATTTGATACCACCTTTCTAATTTATTTACAATGCCCAGCTATATAAAAATGTTTTTAGTGTTTCTTAAACACTCTGTGCCTAACTTTCCAATCTAGGCGATATTTGAAAGCCATACCTGTTACATGAGTCTGATAAGAGCTCAAGAAACAGTCACCTTCAGAGAGCAGGTAAATTTCTCCCAGGTTAACAAGCAGATGAACTGAGAGGTGGGAGAGACATTTTCATGTGGCTCCAGATACAAATGGCCAAAATTTGGATTCGACATGCGTTCAGGAAAACCAGACTAAAGGGAAGACGAATGCAAAGGCAAAACTGCACTGTTCTGCTCTGTTCTGCCCTGTCAGTGTCCCAAACACGGGCATTCTTTAACAGACATCTATAGCCTCCATAAATGATACACGTAGAAGGACACGGAGCTACACTGTGGTGAGAAGGACACAGCATCACTGCCCTCTCTGGCTGCAGCTGTCGAAAGTTTAAGGTAACAAGGGAATGACCCAGGCAAAGTTCACTTACAAAAAAAAAGAAAAAAAGTCTTCAAATGTGTGCAGAAGTATGTAATCTGGACGGCATGTCAGGATTTCATCACATTCCAAAATATTGCAGAAGGAAAGAATTCCATGACATAGCTCAGCCAGGCCCCCCACCATCCCCAAACCACGGAGGGGAGGTTTTCTTAAAAATATAAGGTTGCAGGCTCTGTTGCTTCCAGAAAATGTGGAGGCAGCAGCCTGTTGTGACAATACAAAGATCATAATATCTGTATCATCAGAGTCAGGAATTTACCCTTTCAAAGGAACTCCCTTCCCATAAGCCATCAAGAATAGAGGCTTCCCCATACCAACACAGCAGGACTGCTATGAAGTCACCCCAGTAATTTGAGTAAACAAAGGTCTGGAACCTTTCAGGAATCTGGAAACGGGTGGGAAATTTGTGGCAAGACAGTTTATACATTTGCAGTGCAGGCCTGCACTCTTCTCCCCCAATTCTTGACAGTTTACACCACCATACGTTGAGCTGCAAAGTTGCACAGAAGCAGAAAGGGAAACCAAGACACATATTTGTCATTCCTTCATGCTCAACTAGAGAACTACCTACCACTTTGATAGTTCAGTATGACACAGAGGATTTTAATTCATGATTTTGAAAACCTAAGGACTCTTATAGTCTGTAGTGTATTTCATTCCTTCTTCCCCTAAATATCAGATCTAAGAGTTGACTGACTACTGCAAACGTTTCTTTGGCCATTCGACAACAACAAAAATTAATAATAAAAAGCAATAATAAAGACAAGTAAGGAATCACCTCCAAAAGTATGCCCTTACAGCTTGTGGCAAAGGATTTAACCTGAGAGTTGAACGGAGTATCAACTATTCTAACTCCCAAATAGGTACTGCAAACGGGCCTTCTCCCTGATCATTAACAGCACAATAGGCTGTCATCAGTCTTTGCTCACATTTCCAAAATACATTTTATATTACATTTACAAAATACAAACACCATAAGCAAGACTGGAGCCCTAAAAGGCTGGCAGCATCTAAATTTGGAGATTGAAAATAAATACAACCAAAGACAGAGCAACACAAAGTTAGCATTAAATATGAAACCAAAATACACAGTTTACACAAGCCCTGCTACTGGAAAAGCCTTATTGTTCAAAAATGTTTCAAGCTTCCAAAGTATGCTCCTCCATGAGAGCATGTCATTTTTCCTTCTCTTTCTTCCAGTGGAGCCCACCCTGGCGGGTGAAGGGGGGTGGAATTATTTATTAGAAGAAATCCCAAATCCCACCATCCTTTTCCAGATTCCAGCTCGCATGCACTTGGGGAGCCGGTCAGCGTTGCTATAGAACCATAAGGATGGTGATGAAAGTCAAGCTTTCTCTACTCCCCATCTTTTTGTTTTTTTTAACCCCTTCCCCTCTTCCCTGAAAAACCGCTCTGAAAAGTACACAGTGAGAGAGCATAGCTTGAGTTGACCATTTACTCTTGTCTTGTTTTTCCTTCCCACTGTCTGAATTAAAAAAAAAAAAAAAACAAGCACAAAGGTTTAATGGTCAAGACTATATATAAGCAAGGACATGAACACACACACACACACACACACACACACACACACACACACACACATACACACACACACACTACTCACCCAGCAATTCAAATTGAGGTGCCAACCGCCCAACTGGTGGACGAGAGTGAGCCCAGAGGCCACCGCGCCTCCCTTCCCACTCAGATCTTCCACTCCCACTAAGATGGTATTCCTAGGGTCCATAATAGCTTTGGTTTTCTTTCTCTCCACCTCAAAAAAAAACTTTCTCTGTACCTTCAAGATGGGACTGGGCCAGCTTTTTTTTCTCCTCCCTTATTGCTTTTCTCACTTTTCTTCTTCCTCCCAGCTTCCCCTCCCTTTCTCCTTTTCATTTTAAAGAGCTGAAAAAGGGCATCTTAAAAGATGGAGATGGCTCCCAATTTCTGCCCTGGGACTCTCAAAATGCTCCCCAAGTTCTCGCTCACGATGCCTGCAGTTATTTGGTTAATTCTTCCCTCTCCACACACATCCCTCTGAAACCAAAACAAAAAAGCAAAAACAAACAAAAAGAAACCAAATCATCTAGTTCGACTGGTTACAGATTAAATTTTTAAAAAATTAATGAAAATAAATTCCTCCCAGTTTCTACCCTGCACCACTGCAAAATCCTTGAAGGAAGGGGGAGGCCCATTTCCCCAGGCACGCGGGCTCTAAGCAGAGAGTCCCCCCTCCCTCACCCGTTACCTTGGGCAGCGGGGCCAGAGCCACCGCTAAGAGTAGCTAAGAAATTACGGTCAGCCATGAGGGAAAATGATCAACCGAAGGCAGGAGGCAGGCGCTTTATCTACAAGATTGTCAAATCCCTCAAAACAAATTTCTTAGGGAGAGGGCTGCCATGGGTTGGGGGATGGGGAGAGGAAAGTGTATTTTCTTGTCACAGTGACACGGGAGTGACACTTGGTAGGGCCTTGCCTGCCACACGTACACAGCCCTCTTTTCCTTCCA